>NC_141698.1:29429230-30828930 GCF_964263255.1 Lissotriton vulgaris
AAAAGTTGCATGAGGACTTGGGTCTTGGTTATTGGTACATAATAATTGACTGATGGTGTTTATGGTACTGTCCTGGGGTATATTTGTGTATAAGGCTTCTATGTCAAGCGTCACCAGGTATTGTGTGTCTGGGTTGAAGGGAAGATTCTCAATTTTTGGATGATGGCCGCAGTATCCTTTATGTATGCTTTCTGTTTAATGACATGGGGTTGGAGAAAGATGTCGGCATATTTGCTGAGGGGCTCGGTAAGAGAACCTATACTCGATACTATGGGTCTCATAGGGGGATTTTTGGTATTTTTATGGACTTTTGGAAGTCCATAAAGAGCAGGTATGGTGGGGTTATTATTGCGGAGGAATTTGTATTCTTCCTCGCAAATGACTTCTTCCTCTTTTGCAAAGTCAAGAAGGCTCTTTATGTTAGTTTCAAGGTCGGTCCACTCTCTTCTGCTTGATTTGCGGTAGTGGTCTCGGTTGTTAAGGAGTGAAAGCATTTTCTCATTGTAGTCTGTTGTGGACATGACTACTATGCTCCCGCCTTTATCGGCTGGTTTAATCGTGAGCATTTGATTGTTCTCTAACTCTCGCAATGCTTCCTTCTCGTTTTTATCAAGGTTGAATTTTGTCCAGTTTTTTTGTCCAACCACATCTGATACACTTTTTGTGACCGCAATTTCAAAGGCCTCTATTTGTTTGTTAATTTGACCTAGATGTGGCGTCCAGGAGGATTTAGCTTTGAGGCCTGATTTATTAGGACGAATTACCTGTTCCTTGTCTTCAAAAAAAGTCATGAGTCTAATCTTTCTAAAAAAAATTTGCAGGTCTCTTTCTAAACTAAATTTATCTACTGGGGTAGCTACAGCATATCCTAAGCCTTTTTCTAGAACTTGAGTTTGATAAGGGGTGAGGGATATGTCTGATAAGTTTATTATGGGTGCTTTGTTTAGTTGTCCCAGTTCTTCTGGCTCCTTGTTTGGGGTCTCTGTTGATGTTGAGGCACATATTTGCTCCTCCCTCGGCCTGTTCCTCTCTGCTGTGAGAAGTTCTGCCGTTGCTCTAAAAAAGGGAGGGATGGTTTGTTTTGGACTTTGGCGTTGGTCTGTTCTTTATTACCCTGCCTGTTGTCGCTCTGGGCCTCATTTTCACTATCTGTGCTGGTATATGAAGTATCAAAAAATCTCACCCTCTTTTTAGGCTGGAAATTATGGCCTTGGTTGCGTTGCCATGGTTTGCGGAATTGTGGTGTTTCCCGCGGTCTGTCATAATAATCTTTTTGTAAATAGGGATATGTGATCTCTGGGTTATACCTAGCCACATCATTTTTCAGTTTGTTGCTTTTTTTGTTAAAGAGATAATCCCTGTAACCATCTACGTCTTTCTGGATTTCCTCCAGTTTCTTAATAGCATCATTTAATGCCGGATTTTCACTAAGTTTTTTCTCCATTTCGTCCAGTTCCTGTCTTTCTATTATTAGAATGTCAGTGGCGGTCTCAATAATTAAAAGCATCCAGTCGCGGCTGCATCTATTTGCGACAAGAGTCCATTTCTCTATGAATTTAGAATTACCAATGAAGATCCCGGGTTCATTAGTGACCTGTAATCCCTTGGGAATGATCCCATGTTTACAATAGTCAATTAAAAAGTCGGAATGCAGTTCTGTACGTATGATTTTTTTCTTTGCATTCCACAATTTACGCCACTCCTCTTCGTCCGTATTAGTAATTTGGACAGAGGATATATTTTTTGTGGCGCCATGTATTATTTTGTTAAATTGGTCCTCATTGTAACTTAAGGTTTTAATGCCTTCCATTTTTGAAAATTTTTGGGGTAGAGTGTACCGTTCGATACCTCCCCGGTTAACAAACCGTATATGCTTCCAAAGAAAATGAAGGGAGGCCTCCTCTATACTAAAATAGGGGACAAGGAGTCTAGTCAGGAGGAACAAAGAAAACGTCCCCACAGAAGATAAACTCAAAATGAGAAAGAACCCAAGTGTAGTTCACTTTTTGCTACCACTGTCAGATTTTTCTTAAATTATCTCGCATGTATACATAAGCAAGTGTTGTAAACAGATATAAATCGTTGAGAATGTTTTCTTAAAAAAATGTCATTTATTACAATTCAACATTAAAAACAAATATATGCAATAAATATGCCCAAACGTACAGTTGTAAATGCATTAAAAACAATTTGAGAATCACAATTTATTAAAACAATGCTTTAAAATAAAGTTTTGATCGCGAATATCACAGTTGTTCTTGTAGTCGACGCAGCGTTTCGGTGAGTCGGTGATAACACCTTCTTCAGGACAAACAATTCTATAAAAGAACATTGCAATTAGAAACACGCCATGTTTGTAAAAACTGGCATATCTTTTGCCTTATTCTAGATGACAGTTTTCTACATCTTTGGGCACAAAGTTTTAACACATGTTTAGGGAAAAGACTGATTTTTAAGATTCCACAACTTTACAAACAACACTCTGGGTGGTGCATTTTTTGGGTTTTTTTTATTATCCTAATCCTGTGACTTTACACTTGGGTTTTTAACAAATGAGAATATCTAGTTCTCAAGCTGGAGGGCTATTGGGTATAGAATACCTGTAGCCTACCTGTGTGTTATTCAACACTCTCCTCATGGATTCAATTTCGAGGAGTACTTGGTCAGCTTCAGTCAGACATCTGGTATTTTTTAATAAACCATTTTCCTTCCCTGAATGCAAAGATACATATAATTACTTCACATTTCCTATGCGAATTTAGGTAGGACCAAATAAATCGGTTTTTGGGGGGGAAGGCCCCAAAGGATATAAGTTGATTTTACCTTAGTATTTATGGAAAATCAGCCTTGATAAGGTTACCGGAGGGGGGCCACCGAATTATGGATATGAACACTGTAGGGGGACAGGAAGTTCTCATTTGTAGGTGTTTGCAAAAAACATTATTTTGGGCTTCTTACAGTTTTTGCACATTTGTTCAGGGTGTCATGGAGAGACCATAAGAAGAGCCTGCCGCTAAAAGTTACCCAAGTGTCACTTACCCCAAGAGGTGAGTTAAATCAATTTGTATAAAGCTGCCACTGGATGCTTTCAATTTCGTCCACGGCGACAACCTAGTTTGTGGTTATGGTAAGTAATCAATCCAACCTGTGGAGGTTTAAGTTAATATCTTGCATTTGTATTCTGTGCATGTATCATCAGGACAAACATACTTAAGGTCCTGTCATGTAAATCTATGTTTAATATTATAGATATTACACAGGGTTAATCATATTCATTATTACCCTCAGTTATCATTAACCCGATCAGGTTAGTTGGTTTAAAAAGTTGAAGGAATTATTTCTAGGGTATGTTGCTCTCTTGATTATCAAGGAGCCGTTTCATATATAATTTGGGGACTTTGTTTACCCAAAAACAGAGGGGGGTGGGCAGTGCTTACGTATGGAGTCCGACCCATTATTTGAAGAGTTAGGCAACTTGGTATTCGTATTTTATTTTAAAGGCTAGGATTATTTTAACCTTCATAGCTCCGTGACTATCTAATTTACGGTGCTCCTAAATTGCTCTCGTAGCAGCGCTTACCTTCAATTACTGGATCGGCCTCCCTGCTCCCCTCGCGGTCTCTCGGCGTCTCGTCTCCAGGGCGATCTGCTTAGTTTGTAACAAACCGCTAACCCGCTGTGTTTTTGAAGGCTCAATTTCGCGGGAAAAACAAGTCTTGGGCGTGACGTAGTGGGCTCCGCCTCGCCTGTTTCCGCATGTCAGTTCTGGGATGAACTACAATTGTAGTTCCCCATTTGCGTAGCGCACATTAGTGACAGTTTTATTTTTGTAAACAACACTGGGGGTAGTCAGTATCGGAAATGTCCTTTGACTTACTTTTATGTTTTTGTTTTACAATCGGATACGCTTATAAAGTGCCAGGTTAGATATTTGTTCAAGAAGGAAATTACCCGGGTAATTTCCTTCTTGAACAAATATCTAACCTGGCACTTTATAAGCGTATCCGATTGTAAAACAAAAACATAAAAGTAAGTCAAAGGACATTTCCGATACTGACTACCCCCAGTGTTGTTTACAAAAATAAAACTGTCACTAATGTGCGCTACGCAAATGGGGAACTACAATTGTAGTTCATCCCAGAACTGACATGCGGAAACAGGCGAGGCGGAGCCCACTACGTCACGCCCAAGACTTGTTTTTCCCGCGAAATTGAGCCTTCAAAAACACAGCGGGTTAGCGGTTTGTTACAAACTAAGCAGATCGCCCTGGAGACGAGACGCCGAGAGACCGCGAGGGGAGCAGGGAGGCCGATCCAGTAATTGAAGGTAAGCGCTGCTACGAGAGCAATTTAGGAGCACCGTAAATTAGATAGTCACGGAGCTATGAAGGTTAAAATAATCCTAGCCTTTAAAATAAAATACGAATACCAAGTTGCCTAACTCTTCAAATAATGGGTCGGACTCCATACGTAAGCACTGCCCACCCCCCTCTGTTTTTGGGTAAACAAAGTCCCCAAATTATATATGAAACGGCTCCTTGATAATCAAGAGAGCAACATACCCTAGAAATAATTCCTTCAACTTTTTAAACCAACTAACCTGATCGGGTTAATGATAACTGAGGGTAATAATGAATATGATTAACCCTGTGTAATATCTATAATATTAAACATAGATTTACATGACAGGACCTTAAGTATGTTTGTCCTGATGATACATGCACAGAATACAAATGCAAGATATTAACTTAAACCTCCACAGGTTGGATTGATTACTTACCATAACCACAAACTAGGTTGTCGCCGTGGACGAAATTGAAAGCATCCAGTGGCAGCTTTATACAAATTGATTTAACTCACCTCTTGGGGTAAGTGACACTTGGGTAACTTTTAGCGGCAGGCTCTTCTTATGGTCTCTCCATGACACCCTGAACAAATGTGCAAAAACTGTAAGAAGCCCAAAATAATGTTTTTTGCAAACACCTACAAATGAGAACTTCCTGTCCCCCTACAGTGTTCATATCCATAATTCGGTGGCCCCCCTCCGGTAACCTTATCAAGGCTGATTTTCCATAAATACTAAGGTAAAATCAACTTATATCCTTTGGGGCCTTCCCCCCCAAAAACCGATTTATTTGGTCCTACCTAAATTCGCATAGGAAATGTGAAGTAATTATATGTATCTTTGCATTCAGGGAAGGAAAATGGTTTATTAAAAAATACCAGATGTCTGACTGAAGCTGACCAAGTACTCCTCGAAATTGAATCCATGAGGAGAGTGTTGAATAACACACAGGTAGGCTACAGGTATTCTATACCCAATAGCCCTCCAGCTTGAGAACTAGATATTCTCATTTGTTAAAAACCCAAGTGTAAAGTCACAGGATTAGGATAATAAAAAAACCCCAAAAAATGCACCACCCAGAGTGTTGTTTGTAAAGTTGTGGAATCTTAAAAATCAGTCTTTTCCCTAAACATGTGTTAAAACTTTGTGCCCAAAGATGTAGAAAACTGTCATCTAGAATAAGGCAAAAGATATGCCAGTTTTTACAAACATGGCGTGTTTCTAATTGCAATGTTCTTTTATAGAATTGTTTGTCCTGAAGAAGGTGTTATCACCGACTCACCGAAACGCTGCGTCGACTACAAGAACAACTGTGATATTCGCGATCAAAACTTTATTTTAAAGCATTGTTTTAATAAATTGTGATTCTCAAATTGTTTTTAATGCATTTACAACTGTACGTTTGGGCATATTTATTGCATATATTTGTTTTTAATGTTGAATTGTAATAAATGACATTTTTTTAAGAAAACATTCTCAACGATTTATATCTGTTTACAACACTTGCTTATGTATACATGCGAGATAATTTAAGAAAAATCTGACAGTGGTAGCAAAAAGTGAACTACACTTGGGTTCTTTCTCATTTTGAGTTTATCTTCTGTGGGGACGTTTTCTTTGTTCCTCCTGACTAGACTCCTTGTCCCCTATTTTAGTATAGAGGAGGCCTCCCTTCATTTTCTTTGGAAGCATATACGGTTTGTTAACCGGGGAGGTATCGAACGGTACACTCTACCCCAAAAATTTTCAAAAATGGAAGGCATTAAAACCTTAAGTTACAATGAGGACCAATTTAACAAAATAATACATGGCGCCACAAAAAATATATCCTCTGTCCAAATTACTAATACGGACGAAGAGGAGTGGCGTAAATTGTGGAATGCAAAGAAAAAAATCATACGTACAGAACTGCATTCCGACTTTTTAATTGACTATTGTAAACATGGGATCATTCCCAAGGGATTACAGGTCACTAATGAACCCGGGATCTTCATTGGTAATTCTAAATTCATAGAGAAATGGACTCTTGTCGCAAATAGATGCAGCCGCGACTGGATGCTTTTAATTATTGAGACCGCCACTGACATTCTAATAATAGAAAGACAGGAACTGGACGAAATGGAGAAAAAACTTAGTGAAAATCCGGCATTAAATGATGCTATTAAGAAACTGGAGGAAATCCAGAAAGACGTAGATGGCTACAGGGATTATCTCTTTAACAAAAAAAGCAACAAACTGAAAAATGATGTGGCTAGGTATAACCCAGAGATCACATATCCCTATTTACAAAAAGATTATTATGACAGACCGCGGGAAACACCACAATTCCGCAAACCATGGCAACGCAACCAAGGCCATAATTTCCAGCCTAAAAAGAGGGTGAGATTTTTTGATACTTCATATACCAGCACAGATAGTGAAAATGAGGCCCAGAGCGACAACAGGCAGGGTAATAAAGAACAGACCAACGCCAAAGTCCAAAACAAACCATCCCTCCCTTTTTTAGAGCAACGGCAGAACTTCTCACAGCAGAGAGGAACAGGCCGAGGGAGGAGCAAATATGTGCCTCAACATCAACAGAGACCCCAAACAAGGAGCCAGAAGAACTGGGACAACTAAACAAAGCACCCATAATAAACTTATCAGACATATCCCTCACCCCTTATCAAACTCAAGTTCTAGAAAAAGGCTTAGGATATGCTGTAGCTACCCCAGTAGATAAATTTAGTTTAGAAAGAGACCTGCAAATTTTTTTTTAGAAAGATTAGACTCATGACTTTTTTTGAAGACAAGGAACAGGTAATTCGTCCTAATAAATCAGGCCTCAAAGCTAAATCCTCCTGGACGCCACATCTAGGTCAAATTAACAAACAAATAGAGGCCTTTGAAATTGCGGTCACAAAAAGTGTATCAGATGTGGTTGGACAAAAAAACTGGACAAAATTCAACCTTGATAAAAACGAGAAGGAAGCATTGCGAGAGTTAGAGAACAATCAAATGCTCACGATTAAACCAGCCGATAAAGGCGGGAGCATAGTAGTCATGTCCACAACAGACTACAATGAGAAAATGCTTTCACTCCTTAACAACCGAGACCACTACCGCAAATCAAGCAGAAGAGAGTGGACCGACCTTGAAACTAACATAAAGAGCCTTCTTGACTTTGCAAAAGAGGAAGAAGTCATTTGCGAGGAAGAATACAAATTCCTCCGCAACAATAACCCCACCATACCTGCTCTTTATGGACTTCCAAAAGTCCATAAAAATACCAAAAATCCCCCTATGAGACCCATAGTATCGAGTATAGGTTCTCTTACCGAGCCCCTCAGCAAATATGCCGACATCTTTCTCCAACCCCATGTCATTAAACAGAAAGCATACATAAAGGATACTGCGGCCATCATCCAAAAAATTGAGAATCTTCCCTTCAACCCAGACACACAATACCTGGTGACGCTTGACATAGAAGCCTTATACACAAATATACCCCAGGACAGTACCATAAACACCATCAGTCAATTATTATGTACCAATAACCAAGACCCAAGTCCTCATGCAACTTTTATCTTAGATTGTGTCACCATGGTCCTAAAAAATAATATCTTCTTGTTCGGTAAAGAATTTTATAAGCAAACGAAGGGCACCAGCATGGGAGCCACCTGTGCTCCTAGTCTGGCCTGCCTGTACGTAGCCCAATTCGAAGAGAAACATATTTTTAATTCAGCCGCCCCATTTTTTGAAAATATTTCTTTTTGGTCTAGATATATAGACGATATTTTTTTCATTTGGACAGGACCCATTGAATCCCTGGAAGAGTTCATAGCCTGGCTAAATCTTGGAGATGAAAATCTCAGATTCACCTGCAACTATGACCAAGAAAGATGTGAATTCCTAGACATAGTCATAAAACACAGTGGAGGCACCCTTATAGTAGAACTGTTCACAAAGAAAACTGACAGAAACACAATGTTGCACTATGATAGTTACCACCCCCCATGCCAGAAGAATAACATCCCGTTTGGGCAGTTCCTTAGACTTAAACGAAACTGTACAGACAACAAAGATTTCATGAAACACGCAGGAATACTGTCCAAAAAACTGTCCGACAGAGGTTATCCAAGAAAAATGGTTAACCAAGCACTCAAAAGAGCCAAATATTTTAATAGGGATAATCTGTTTATAAATAAAACAAAAGACAAAGAACCAAACAGTAGGGTAGTATTCGTGACAAACTATAGCGGAGTGAGCAACAAAATTAAAAATATAATAAACCGGAACTGGAACCTAGTCAATACAAATAGTAATAAGAAACAGATCCCTAAACCAATCTTTGCATTTAGAAGAAATAAAACAATCAAAAACAGCCTAGTACACACCTATAGAGAAACAACCCAAACACAGCGAACGATAGATAACAACCCACTTCCAGTAGGCACTTTCCCATGCAGCAATTGCACTAACTGTAATCAAGTGATAAAAGGAAACCCAATAGAGCACAACAAGATAAAACACTTTACAAAATCCTTCATCAACTGTAGATCCAAGAATCTAATATATCTAATTAAGTGCCCTTGCAACCATGTATATATAGGAGAAACTAGCCGTGAAATAAGGATAAGACTAAATGAACATAAATCAGCAATAAGATGCAACAAATTAGGAGCCCCACTCGTAGACCACTGGAAATCTGCGGGTCATAAAATAGAACAATTAACATGGTGTGGACTAGAAATAATAAAACAGACGATGAGAGGGGGCAACATTGATACGAAAAGAAAAAAACGGGAACAATTCTATATGTCCCGTTTCAACTCAGTGAATGCCGGCCTCAATACAAGGGAGGACTGGGAAAGAATTTTGCAATAACTGGAATAACATTCCATCATATAGGTCTCAGCAAATGAATAAACAGCTTGATCACTGAGTCCAACCGGAATATCTGAAACCCCCAGTAATTGGTATTAGGCCATAGGTCAACTAATACACATGCAGACTTTTTCAGCATTTAAAAAAATGAGGAGCAAACCCTGTCGGGATTTTTCCCTCACTGTTTTTTTTTAAACAATATATATCAGGACCAAACACTAGTGTCATCTTGGGAAACGTTGCACCCATAAATGTACCCTAGGTTGCTTTCTATACCCACATCTCGCAGTGTTTTTGACATATACACTGCTATTCTGACGCGCAGCACAGAGGACGGAAACCGTCTCGTAGAAAGTGACTAATAAACACGCCGGGTAATTTCCTTCTTGAACAAATATCTAACCTGGCACTTTATAAGCGTATCCGATTGTAAAACAAAAACATAAAAGTAAGTCAAAGGACATTTCCGATACTGACTACCCCCAGTGTTGTTTACAAAAATAAAACTGTCACTAATGTGCGCTACGCAAATGGGGAACTACAATTGTAGTTCATCCTAGAACTGACATGCGGAAACAGGCGAGGCGGAGCCCACTACGTCACGCCCAAGACTTGTTTTTCCCGCGAAATTGAGCCTTCAAAAACACAGCGGGTTAGCGGTTTGTTACAAACTAAGCAGATCGCCCTGGAGACGAGACGCCGAGAGACCGCGAGGGGAGCAGGGAGGCCGATCCAGTAATTGAAGGTAAGCGCTGCTACGAGAGCAATTTAGGAGCACCGTAAATTAGATAGTCACGGAGCTATGAAGGTTAAAATAATCCTAGCCTTTAAAATAAAATACGAATACCAAGTTGCCTAACTCTTCAAATAATGGGTCGGACTCCATACGTAAGCACTGCCCACCCCCCTCTGTTTTTGGGTAAACAAAGTCCCCAAATTATATATGAAACGGCTCCTTGATAATCAAGAGAGCAACATACCCTAGAAATAATTCCTTCAACTTTTTAAACCAACTAACCTGATCGGGTTAATGATAACTGAGGGTAATAATGAATATGATTAACCCTGTGTAATATCTATAATATTAAACATAGATTTACATGACAGGACCTTAAGTATGTTTGTCCTGATGATACATGCACAGAATACAAATGCAAGATATTAACTTAAACCTCCACAGGTTGGATTGATTACTTACCATAACCACAAACTAGGTTGTCGCCGTGGACGAAATTGAAAGCATCCAGTGGCAGCTTTATACAAATTGATTTAACTCACCTCTTGGGGTAAGTGACACTTGGGTAACTTTTAGCGGCAGGCTCTTCTTATGGTCTCTCCATGACACCCTGAACAAATGTGCAAAAACTGTAAGAAGCCCAAAATAATGTTTTTTGCAAACACCTACAAATGAGAACTTCCTGTCCCCCTACAGTGTTCATATCCATAATTCGGTGGCCCCCCTCCGGTAACCTTATCAAGGCTGATTTTCCATAAATACTAAGGTAAAATCAACTTATATCCTTTGGGGCCTTCCCCCCCAAAAACCGATTTATTTGGTCCTACCTAAATTCGCATAGGAAATGTGAAGTAATTATATGTATCTTTGCATTCAGGGAAGGAAAATGGTTTATTAAAAAATACCAGATGTCTGACTGAAGCTGACCAAGTACTCCTCGAAATTGAATCCATGAGGAGAGTGTTGAATAACACACAGGTAGGCTACAGGTATTCTATACCCAATAGCCCTCCAGCTTGAGAACTAGATATTCTCATTTGTTAAAAACCCAAGTGTAAAGTCACAGGATTAGGATAATAAAAAAACCCCAAAAAATGCACCACCCAGAGTGTTGTTTGTAAAGTTGTGGAATCTTAAAAATCAGTCTTTTCCCTAAACATGTGTTAAAACTTTGTGCCCAAAGATGTAGAAAACTGTCATCTAGAATAAGGCAAAAGATATGCCAGTTTTTACAAACATGGCGTGTTTCTAATTGCAATGTTCTTTTATAGAATTGTTTGTCCTGAAGAAGGTGTTATCACCGACTCACCGAAACGCTGCGTCGACTACAAGAACAACTGTGATATTCGCGATCAAAACTTTATTTTAAAGCATTGTTTTAATAAATTGTGATTCTCAAATTGTTTTTAATGCATTTACAACTGTACGTTTGGGCATATTTATTGCATATATTTGTTTTTAATGTTGAATTGTAATAAATGACATTTTTTTAAGAAAACATTCTCAACGATTTATATCTGTTTACAACACTTGCTTATGTATACATGCGAGATAATTTAAGAAAAATCTGACAGTGGTAGCAAAAAGTGAACTACACTTGGGTTCTTTCTCATTTTGAGTTTATCTTCTGTGGGGACGTTTTCTTTGTTCCTCCTCAGTAGCACAAACGGTCCCAGCCGATAGTCACAGAAAAGGTACGACCCAGACAAGTCACACTACAGCTCCCGTTAAAGGGACATGCAATTATTGCAAGCAGCCAGGTCATTACGTACATGAATGCCCAGTTCTGAAACATAACATAGCGACAGGTAAAACTAAAGAAAGACCGCACCCGCCTAGACAAGACCACAACCAGAATCAGTCTTCACAGAATACACAGAATACCCAGCCTATGCACGCTTCCTCAGCTCCAGCACAGACAGTAGCGGTACCACAGCCACAGCCCATTGCCGCGTCTCAGCAAGTCTCACAACAGATGTACCAGTATGCCCAGTCCGCATATCCAGATTATCCCCGATATACATGAAACAGCCTAGAGAGGGAAGGTGGCTTGCCTCTTATTGAGATTCCTGTAGATCAAGAAGGTCCTTATGTACACAGTCAAGTATTGGGAAAAGACAGAAAGTTTTTAATTGACACAGGGGCAAGTCGCACTACGATCAGCCATGATGAAGTCCCAGGGGCACCCCTCTCAGGCTCACAAAATGTTTCCCTTGGTTTTTCAGGTCAGCCTATTGTAAACGAGGTATCAGAACCAGTTCCCCTGGCTGTGGGTCCATTATCACGTGTTACAGACTTGTTACTTACGAAATCATGTCCAGAAAATCTGTTAGGAATTAAAACATTGAAAGCTCTAGGAGCTATAATCTGCTGTTCCCCGGAGGGAGTTAGACTCTTTCTACGGGATTTCAAGGGTCATTATGTTTTGCGAGAATTCGATGTCAGATTGAAAAATGTACCAGATTACTTGTGGGCAAAAGGCCCAACTGATGTAGGTTGTATGCACATTACACCATACCGTGTTACACTCAAAGCAGGTGTTGTATTACCCCGAATCAGACAATACAAGTTACCACCCGATGCTGTAGTGGCTTTACTGAAAATCATTGACGAGCTCATTGCCCAAGGAGTGGTCGTCGAGACCGACTCCAATGTCTGTAATTCACCCATCATTCCGATTCTTAAACGTACTGATCCCAATGCACCGCCAGTATATCGGCTGGTGATTGATCTTCGAGAATTAAATAAATGCATTATACCACAGTACCCTGTGGTCCCCGATATCTCATCCCTATTGACTGCCATTGATTCAGAAGCAACGTTCTTTACTGTAATTGACCTCAAGAACGCCTTCTTCAGCGTGCCTATTGATCCAGAGAGCCAATATCTCTTCGGATTCAGTTTAAATGGACGCAGCTTCAAATTTTCACGCGCACCTCAAGGATTCACAGAAAGCCCCAGCATCTATAGTCAAGCACTGAAAAGACAACTAGATTGTATTCAAATGCCAGTTAACACCGCTTTACTGCAATACGTCGATGATCTACTGATCACCGCACGAAGTGAGCCCGAATGTGAAAAAGCATCACTGACAGTTTTACATTTTCTGGCCGACAAGGGACACAAGGTGTCTCCTTCGAAGCTACAATTCTGTGTTCAGCAAGTTGTGTACTTGGGTCACTTGCTGTCCAAAGTGGGGAGACAGCTCACTCCCGATCGCATTCAGTTAATTGTAAATATGCCGCAACCCCAGACACAAAAGGAAGTGCGGGCCTTCATAGGCCTCACCTCATACTGCAGACAATGGATTCCTCAATATGCATTTCTAGCTAAACCACTTATCCAGTTAACGACACAAGAGGCAGCAACTTCGACTGCCCTCCCTTGGACTCAGGAACACACACAAGCTTTTGAAGAATTAAAGAAAGCATTATGCCAAGCACCAGTTTTAGCAACACCATGTTACAGCAAACCGTTTACACTTTTTGTTACAGAACGTGATGGTACAGCGTTGTCTGTCCTCACCCAAGATCAAGCAGGTTCACATAAGCCTTGCGCTTATTTCTCTAGTACATTGGATTCAGTAGCCCAGGCACTCCCTGCGTGCTTAAAGTCAGTAGCAGCAACAGCGTTAGCAATCAGACAAAGCGACTCAATTGTTTTAGGTCATCAGTTAACAGTTCAAGTACCACACTCTGTAGAGGTTTTGTTAAACAGAACCCAGACTCAACACTTGACCATAGCACGACTGACAGGTTATGAATTAACGCTATTCCAGCCACATATAGAAATCAGACGCTGCAGTATACTGAACCCAGCAACACTGTTACCTACAATTATGACAGATTCAGCCCAGCATGATTGTATAGAAATCATTAATGCAGTAACAAAGCCACGACGAGACTTAACAGATGTCCCACTGACAAATCCAGACCTGACACTTTATGTGGACGGTTCATGCATGAGAACAAGTACAGGAGAATTAGTGGCCGCATATGCCGTGACCACTGAAACTGAAGTTAAAGAAACACATCGTATTGACACACTGTCTGCTCAAGCAGCAGAGCTCATCGCTCTGACCCGAGCTTGTATTCTAGCCAAGAACAGAAATGTTAACATATACACTGATTCCCGTTATGCATTCGGAGTTGTACACGACTTCGGAGTCCTCTGGCAAGAACGAGGTTTCCTGACCTCTCATGGGGCCAAGATACAGCATGGTCCCCTCATTCAAGCACTGTTAGAAGCAATACATTTGCCCTCGGGCATATCAGTCATGAAGTGTAAAGCACATACTAAAGTTACAGATTCTGTTTCCCAGGGTAACGACCTGGCAGACCAGACAGCAAAACATACAGCACTGACTCACACCCAGATTACTGATGTGACAAAGACAATAGTACCGACAAAATGTATGGCAGTTAAAGATCCCGCCCTAGATGTAATTGACATCCAGACGCATGCTACTGCAGATGAAATAAAGAAATGGATTGAACTAGGAGGGATTCAGACAGATCAAGGTTGGATGACGAAGGGAAAATCTGCATGGTTTCTCCCCGACTCTATGGTTCAAGTCATGATTAATACAGCACATAGCCCGGCACATCTAGGAGAGAAAGCAATGTTAGACAGTTTACAAAATCTCTGGAGCAATAAACACTTACGAGCAGCAGCAAAACAGAAAGTGCGTACTTGCATGATCTGTTGTCAGTTCAATCCAGGTAAAAGCGTCCCGGTAGAGCAAGGTGGATTTCATCCTCCCGATCACCCTTTTGAAGTCCTCCAGATGGATTATATCCAGATGAACAGTTGTCGAGGATTCAAGTATGTCCTTGTAATTGTTTGTGCTCTGTCCCGTTGGACTGAAGCATACCCAGTTCCAGACTACACTGCTCCGACCACTGCCAGACAGTTGGTTCGTGAATTCTTCCCACGGTACGGTTTGCCCCGTGTCGTATACTCAGATAACGGACAGCCATTCTCGTCCGAGTTAATGAAGCAGGTTTCTTTACTGTTAGGTTACCAGTGGAAATTCCATTGTGTCCGACATCCTGAAGCCGCAGGCCTTGTAGAAAGGCATAACCAGACACTAAAAATACGTCTTGCCAAGATATGTCAGGAAAAAGGGGTCGACTGGATAGTCGCCCTGCCCGTGGCACTATTCCACATGAGGATGGTCGCCCACTCGAGATCAGGGCTATCCCCGTACGAAGTGGTTTTTGGCAGACCACCGAATATGTGGGGGACGCCCATTCCGAAGAAAATCACTGATGTTGATTGTAATATGTTGACAGATTACCTTGCCTCCTTGATGTCTGCACTCCAATCATGTCGTTCACAGGTTGCCGCAGCTTTCCCTGACAACACTGATGTAAAGCCGCACGAGGTCCGTCCTGGGGACCTGGTACTCGTCCGGAATTTCGACCGGAAAAATCCGCTGGAGCCCCGCTGGAAATCTCCAAAGACCGTCCTTCTTACCACGAGGACCGCCGTGAAGATTGAGGGGAGAAAGGGGTGGGTCCATACGAGTCATGTGAAGAAATTTTGTGGACTGAAACCTGATCGAGACTCGTCCACCCCCACCAAAGACTGTGTAGAGGAAAAAGACTTTACAGTATCCGAACGAGAAAAAACTCCCCAAGAAGCATATCGCATGAAACTCCGATCTAGCAAGTCAGACAGTTTAATTGTTTAAGTCCTCCCCTAGGTGAATCGGTTAAATAGTTTCTGACATGTATCCCCTAGATCGAGATAGAGAGAGAGAGAGACAAGTTAAAAGACATACATACTGCAAATCACTGCGTAGTCACTGTATAGTGACGTTGTTAATAATGTTTTTCCTAAGTGTTCTAATTATTATTGCCAGTATTCTGCTGCCTATCTACTGGCCTATTTTCAAGCGTGAACAATCTGTTTACAATGTCTCTGCTGAACACACTTTTAGTGAATTACCTGCACACGAACTCTCCTACAGACTTGCGCTGCGCAACAATACATTCATTAGTATGTTACACCACTCCCATCAGACGAACAATGCCACAGATTGCTGGATATGTGGCCGACTCCCTCCCTACCAGAATTACAAGGGAGCTCTGCCCCTCTTTCCGTACCCGTTCACTCACAATGGCTCCTGTGGAGCATGGTTCAAAATAATTAATTCCTTAGATCCTGATATTGCTGTTTTCGATGGGGGCTGGGTTTGGGGAAACTTGAACTTAGTCCTGCTCAACGTCTGTTACCCTGATAAGGAGGGACTCCCTACTCGAATAGGAACTGATCTAGAAAATGAAGTATATGGATTAGGTAACTACACAATTAGCCTCATGATCCTTACTGTCGAATCCGAAGCTGCACCAGTTCTGCCCCATATGCTAGTATTACCAGGCACTGGTGAATTATGTGTCCGAAAGAAAGGTTCAGTACACTTAGGTCATAGTAAATGCACTACTGTGGTCGAATTCAGTGACCATGGTAAATCGTCTTTTAAAGCTATCAGCCATTCCTATTTTGTTTGTGGTCATACCGCATACATACGTTTGCCTCCAGATTGGGATGGTACCTGTTATATTGCATTCCTTCTGCCACCTGTTTTTCTAGCTCCCCCTGATTATCATAGAAATACGAATCTAGTAAAGAATAGACCCAGAAGAGATATTCCACTTGTCGACTACACAGAAACG
This sequence comes from Lissotriton vulgaris, assembly GCF_964263255.1. NCBI lineage: Eukaryota > Metazoa > Chordata > Amphibia > Caudata > Salamandridae > Lissotriton > Lissotriton vulgaris. Next base: position 29,445,857 of record NC_141698.1, read on the forward strand.
GCATGGGAACAGTACACTGATTTCAATAAAGGATTCTTTTTCTTTCTAGGACCTGTCCAAAACAGTAAATTAATACGTAGATTAACTAGAACACTTGAAGCTGTAGTACATGAAACTGCCTCCGCCTTAGGTAACTTAACAGAGGAGCAATCTGCTATGCGGGTTGTTGTCCTTCAAAATCGTCTTGTTATTGACGTCATCTTGGCAGATAGAGGTGGAGCCTGTAAGGTCATCGGGTCAAGTTGCTGTGTTTTCATTCCACAAAATGCACCATCTGTTTATCAAGCTATTACCCGTTTGCATAAAATTGCTAATCAGATACATCAGAATCCAGGCACCTGGACTTGGTCCGGTTGGTTCTGGACAACGTTAACAGCCTGGGGATGGAAGATCCTATCCGTCCTAGGTTTCGGCCTGGTCATAGTATTCAGCTGCTGCCTGTGCCTACAGTGTGGGCCGGCGATATGTGGACTGTGTGCCACATCATGTATTGAACATTCCAGTTTTCTCTCAAACAGTCAAAGAAAGAAAGATGAACAACTAATGTTACAAGAACAGACTGATCGATTCATGAGGATTGATATATCATGAAGGGTCCGTAGGGAACAAGGAGGGAATGAGGAAATATAAATTTTATGGTCAAGATATGTTCCCTAGCGCGTACCCCACCGTCTCCATGTACGAGTTAAAGTGCATGTAACTTCCCTCCTGTACCAGCTATGAAGACGCAAATATATTTGCGTCCAACGTTAACATGTCCTCTTTCAGACCCACCATGAATGGGTTGAATGGTCCGTTCCTAAGTATGCTATGCCAACGTCTTTTTGTAGCGTACTCCTACGTTTTTCAGCTCTGGCTGAGTAGGTCCTGAATTTCTGCCACCGAGCCTCTTTTCCTGGCTTCTGACTCAAAGGGCCTCTGCCCAGGCTGCCTCTGTACCCGTGAACTCTGACTTACTTTCAGCGCGGCCCCTCGCGCTCAGCTCAAGCCTGCTGCCTGCCAAGATCGACTATAACCTTCGAGTTATCTGTTCCACTCCCCGAAAATACATTCCTGCCTACTAGTTTCAGTAAACATCCTTCCCCAGCTGCAGAGCCAAAGGGCCGGCCTGTCTCTATGCAAGTAATTCAAGTAATTCATAGCCCTTGTTGCCATGCTCTCATGGAAGGCCCGTGCCCCCACGCTCCTCATACAGACATTCAGGCGCTTATACACGCACTCACAGCAAGTATAGAATAGCTTCTGCCCTAGAGACCTTTCCGCCCAGATAGCTTAGTTCCTAAACATCAGATACCAGATATGATAGAAGCACAAGTTGATCTGACATGCCAGACTTCCGTCTCTTTCCGTCAGTGTAAATGTCAAGTCCCCGTGCACCCTCTAGTCACACGTGCAACACACGTCATGCAGCTGCGCGCGCATCCAAGCTTCCGATTTCAGCTGACATTGCAACATTTTTGTTAGTGCCACCCCTTCTGTGACACTTACTTGTGACGTTTCTAGAACACACCTCTAGTTCACGCCTCTTGATTACGCACATGTACCACGTGTAAACTGTTATCTTGTCTTCTCTCAGCTGTTACGCCTTCTATACTGTTTCCAATGGTGTAAAATAAGTATATAAGCTATGTACTGTTAATAAAATGTAGCGCTCTATCCCTTCTGACACCCCTGTGGTGGTCAGAACATGATATCCTGGCCATGACCATTCCTTTTTAAGGAATAAAACCCCTAAGAACTCTAACACCACGGACTCTGTCTCCTTCTTCCGATTTTGAGTTATTATTGATTAAGTACTTACCTGCATAGAAATTAAGAGAGTAAATTAATTATTTACGTCAGTACAAACAATAAGCGTGTCAAGGAAAAATTGTCGGCGAAAGATTATAATTTGGAGGAGACTATTCAAATTGCTAGAAGAAAAGAAAATGTAGCCTTGTGTCTTAAAGGGATGGAGTCTGGAAGCGGAAAAGTAAAGGAAGTCAATGAAAAAAAAATGTGGTTGAAGTGAAAGGAGTAGAAAAGAAAAAGGAAATAAAAACTGGAGGTATACATGTGAAGACAGACAATGGAGCTAGTGCCAGTGCTAAACAGGTGTGTTTGGAGGAAAGATGTTGGTAAATGATTCTGGAGGTGTGAGAAATATAATTTGTTATAGATGTGGAAGTCCTGGAGACATTGGTTCAAGTACTAGGTGTGCAGCTTGGAATATGATTTGCAGGAGTTGTGGTTGGAGAGGTCACCTGGCTAAAGGTTGTAGAACAAAAAATGGACCACAGGTGCAAGAAGTTAAAATGATAGAGGATGTGTGTGAAAACATTAAGGAGGTGACGTCCATTGATCAAATTGTTGAGCCTGTGAGTGAGGTGGATATATGTGTGCATGAAGGGGTTGACACTAAAATGAAAATGGAGAGCACCTGTAAATTCGAAAAACCTCATTGTGAAGTAAATCTTGATGGAGTGAATGTTCGGATTTTGATTGATTCAGGAAGTTTGTTTACTTTTGTAGGTAAAAGTACTTACTTGGAATGTTTCAAAGGAAGGATGGAAGACTTACAAACATCTGACATGAAAGCTGTAGGATATGGTAGCAAGAGGTTAGAAATCCTGGGTATGAGATGAATGAATATAAGGTTCAAGAATAACATGGTGAGAAGAAGAGTATATATTACGAGTGATGACTCATATCTTCTTGAATGGAGACATCAGAAAGATTTAAACATTATTCTGAATCCGAATGCTCATGAACCTGTCATGGTGTTTCAAACTAGTGTGCCAGAGATTGCAGAAGGTGAGAACATATTACAGAAATTTCCTCGAGTCTTTTCAAATAAATTGGGATTGTTAAAAGGATTTACCCATAAAATTATTTTGAAGGGAAAAGCTATACCAGTTGTACACAAGGTAAGATCTATACCACAGTTGATGAGAGAACCATTACAAAAGGAACTGGATAAGCTACTTGCAGAAGGAATTATAGAGCCAATCGAATCTTCAGAGTGGTTATCCCCAGTGGTTGTGGCTCCCATGGATGGTGGAAAAATCTGTTTATGTATAGACTTGAGGGAGCGCAATCTTAATATATAGGTGGACAGACAACCGTTACCCAACATTTCTGAGATGCTAACTATGATGGGAGGTGGTAAATGGTTCAGTGTTCTCGATATGTCATCGGCCTATCATCAAGTGAACTTGCATGAACAGTCTAGGCCACTAACTTCATTCATCACTCTGCTAGGGGCTTTTCGTTATCGGAGGATGCCATTCTGACTTGCTTCAGCTTCGGCTGCTTTCTAAAGGATGATGCAAGGAAATTTTAGAGGGATGCAAAAGGTTCTTTGCTTTCAAAATGGACATATTGGTGGTTGGTGGATCTGAAGTAGAACATGATGAGATGTTGGATGAGGTATTATCAAGAATTGAGAAACATGGTCTGACCCTAAAAAAGGAAAAGTGTCAGATAAAAATGCGGGACATGAAATTTCCGCTACAGGTTTTAAGCCTAAGAAAAGCATTGTAAAAGCTATATCTGAAGTACCTAGGCCTTAAAATAAGTAGCAGTTAAAATCCTTTTTAGGGCTTTTAGAGTATTGCTCTAAATTTATAAGTCATTTTACCAAAAAAGTTGAACCTTTGAGATAATTGTTGAAAAACTGCAGCTACGTACGATTGGGGGGAGCAGTGTGGCTTTTCGTTATCGGAGGATGCCATTCTGACCTGCTTCAGCTTCGGCTGCTTTCTAAAGGATGATGCAAGGAATTTTTAGAGGGATGCAAAAGGTTCTTTGCTTTCAAAATGGACATATTGGTGGTTGGTGGATCTGAAGTAGAACATGATGAGATGTTGGATGAGGTATTATCAAGAATTGAGAAACATGGTCTGACCCTAAAAAAGGAAAAGTGTCAGATAAAAATGTGGGACATGAAATTTCCGCTACAGGTTTTAAGCCTAAGAAAAGCATTGTAAAAGCTATGTCTGAAGTACCTAGGCCTTAAAATAAGTAGCAGTTAAAATCCTTTTTAGGGTTTTTAGAGTATTGCTCTAAATGTATAAGTCATTTTACCCAAAAAGTTGAACCTTTGAGATTATTGTTGAAAAACTGCAGCTACGTACGATTGGGGGGAGCAGTGTGAACTTGCTTTTACTGCTAGGCTTCTATCAGCATGTCATCAGCATTGCATAATTTCAATGTGAATAACAAAACAATTGTAACTACTGATGCAAGCAATGTGGGATTGGGGGCAATGTTGTCCCATAAAGTGGATGATCAAGAAAGAATAGTAGGATTTGCATCCAGGAGGTTGCAAGGGGCTGAGCGTCCTATTCTACTATAGAAAAGGAAGCTTTAGCGTGGTGTTGGGGGATAAATCATTTCAAATATTATTTGTGGGGTTTGCCCTTTACAGTTCGAACTGATCATAAACCTTTGTTGTTTATATTTAAATGTGGTAAAGGACTTGAAGGGGGGGGGGGGGGTGACACCAAGAATATCAAGATGGTTATTGTCAGTAATGGATTTTAACTTTGTAGTGGAATATGTAAAAAGGAAAGAGAAATGTGGTTGAGGATTGTTTATCCTGTATGCCTTTTGAAGATGATTCGGACGACAAGGATGAAAAAATATTGTTCATTTGGATATTTGTGAACTTACTGGACTTGCTTTAACTGAGATGATTGGCATAGAGCTGCTGTGGATGATGATGAATATAGTAAGTTGAAAGATTTGATTGCTGGTGATTGGCATCAAGAAGGTGAGGATAGTCAAGTAATTAAACAATATGGTATGGTCAAGGATGAATTAAGTGTTTGTGGATTCAAGGTGTTATGTTCTGGTCGTGTAGTTCCTCCAAGCAGTCTAAGAGCTAAGTTAATTGATATGGGGCACGAAGGACACTTGGGCAGAAGTCTGATCAAAAGAAGGATATTACCGTTTTTATGGTGGCCAGGAATGGATAGAGAGGTGGAGGAAAAGGTGAGACATTGTGTAGCAGGGTCCAACAGAGATAAGAGCAAGGCAGTGAGAGAACCGCCCCTGTGTTGTATGGAGATTCCTGAGAAACCATGGGAATATTTAGCAATGGACTTTATTGGACCAGTGGAGAAGTTGGGAAGACAGTCTCGATTTTTATTGGTCATTGTTGATTACCATAGTAAATGGTTTATTGTTAGGACTATGGAATACATGACAACAGAGAATGTAATGAGAATTTTACAAGATGTTTTTATGGAAAAAGGAGTTCCAAGAGTCATTACAACTGATAATGGAATGCAGTTTGTGTCATCTGGAATGGTAAGCTTCTTGGATCGTCTGGGGATTAAACATGAGAGAGGGGCATTGTTTAGGCCTCAGGCGAATGGTTTGGTTGAAAGAATAAATCGTATCATAACGGAAAATCTTAATGTTCACTGTATAATTTATTATATTTTAAATGTATTGTATATTATTATGTTTCTTTAAAAGGGGAAAGATATGTAAGAAACATTGTATTTGCTGATGTAATGCTCTGAGATAATTTAGAATGTGGTGTTCTGGAAGTTGATGAAGCCTAGAGCTGCTGTAGGTTGCTGTTCCTGGAAATTGAATAAAAGAAGCTTTATTTACACTTGTGTGGTGTAAATTACTACATAAACTTTTGAAGGTGGTGTCTGAGGACCAGTCTGTGGCATTAAGGATATCTTCCAGTTGTGCCCCCAGAGAAAAAGCCTTTGATGTCATTGCACCTCGAACCGAATGAGCCCCAATACGGAAGTTATCTATACCTGCCTGCTGCATCGTCCAGCAAACCCATCTCTCAATCGTAGGGTATGAGACCGCCCGTGTGGTTTGGTGAGGGCTATAAATAGTTGTCTGAAGCCCTGTGGGCGTATGTCAATTGGCGCCACTTCATATGCCTTGAGCGCTCTGACCATACATAATTTAGGGACATCAGGAAAAGCAGTATAGGACACTAACTTCGAATTGCTTTTGGTTCTTCTAGAAATATGAAAAGTAACTCCCTCTGGAGTGAAGACTCGACTTGTAAGATCCAGGGCCCTCACATCGGAAACTCTGAGACAGGATATCAAACACAGAAGGGTTGCTAGCTTTTCCGACATTTGTTTCCTGGACAAGAACTTATTGGATGGCCATGATCGGAACAAGTCTAAAACTTTATTAACATCCCAGAGAACCGAGTATCAAGGTTCCTGGGGTACGGATAGTCTGATACCCCTCAGAAGCTTGCATACTAGAGGATGTTCGCCAATAGGGCGACTGTCTACCGGAATATGGCCTGCTGAAATTGCTGACCGAAATGTATTAATCGACCTATAGGCCAAGCCCTCCTTTGCCAAAGAGGCTAAGAAATTAAGGACATAGACAACATCTGCCCCCATCGGATTCACCTGTTGTTGAAGACTCCAACTCCTCCAACGTGACCAAGCGGAACGGTATCTTTTATTGGTGCTCTCTGCCCAAGACTTTGCGAGTGACAAGGCAACTTCTGCCAAAAGGCTCAGCACTTTCCAGCGTTGCCTGTAACCCGCCAGGCTAGCAGGTTAAGACCGCCCGTGATAAGGACGTGATGGGGATTCCCCTGAGGATCTTTGAGGAGACCTTGACAGAGGGGTTAGACGGATTGAAAAATCCCAGGAAAGATACATCAGAACTAGAAACCAGGCTTGTGATCTCCAGATCGGGGTGATCACCACCAGATCCGCCTGCTGTCTCCTCACCTGGGTTGACACCCTCATTATCATTGCGAAGAGGGGAAATGCTAGCCCTGCTGCGTGCTCCAATCCTGAAGGAATGCATCCACAACCAAAGATTCCGGATCGGGACGCCAACTGAAGTACCTTTCCAGTTGGGCATCCAGTTGGGAAGCAAAGAGGTCTATTGAGAAGGGGCCCCAACTAGCTTGAATTTCCCGGAATACTTTGGGGTGTAGCTTCCACAGACTGGCGTCTTTCCAGTGGCGGGATCACCAATCCGCCACCTGGTTTGCCGATCCCGGAAGATATTCCGCTGATAGAGATATCTGGTTGGACAGACAATATTCCCAGAGATCTCATGCCAGATTCGATAGAGCTTTGGACCTTGTCTTCCCTAGATGGTTGATGTAGCGGATTGCTGCTAAATTGTCCATCTTGAGTAGGACGCAGCATTGGACCTTGACCTTGTCCTTAGTCCAGCATTTCACAGCGAAAGAACCTGCCATTAATTCCAGGCAATTTATGTGAAGACACTGCTCGGAGGAGGACAATTTTCCGTTGGTACAAACTTCTCCGCAGCGGGCACCCCAACCGGAACCACTTGGGTCTGATTCTATCACCAGGCCGGGCTCAGATCCAAAGATGGCCCGGCTATTCCAGGCTTCCATGTGGGAGATCCACTATTGTAACATGGTCTTGGCCTCTTCTGAGAGGGGCACAAATTGGGAGTAAGTGAGGCCTTTGCGCAGATGAGAGCCTTTGAGGTGTTGAAGGGCTCTGTAATGAAGGGGCCCCAGAAATATGGCCTGAATTGACAACAATAGAAGTCCCACCACCCTGGCTAGGTGGCGTAAGGATATTGTGGGCTTTGCTAGTGAATGTCTCAGTCCGTGTCTGATCTTTGATAGTTTGCGAGACGGAAGGGATACAGTTGCGTTGACCGAATTTATCATGAAGTCCAGGAATTGCACCTTCTGAGAAGGGATAAGGTCTGATTTGGATTTGTTGATCACAAACACCAGGGACTCTAGAAGTGTTACTGCCTGTTGCAGTTGGACCAGCAAGCGTAATCATTTCCTCTTTTCAAGCTAGATGTTCACACACCTGAGTACGGGTATATAATATGGTCGACTTAACAGATTTCCTACTATTTTCATATTCGTATAAGGCTAGATTTACACGTTCCTGAGTAAGGGCATATACCACATTCAGAGGTCTAGCTTCAAGAGATGTACCTTGTCGCATTCAATACCCATTCCAGATTCTTACCTTTATAAAATTGTAGGGTAGTTTTAGGCTGGTATAAAGTTAGATGTTCAGATTTCAAAATTCCAAAATTAGCTTTTCAATTATCTGCGGGTGAAAAATGATGTGATAATTCAGGGCCTGACCTTAACATTTTTGAATTTAGGTTATGGGGATTGCTTTTACTAGTTTTTTAGAATAACGTAGTTTCAATCCTAATTTAATGACCATATTCAATCTGTAGGTTTAGATTGATCCCTTTGACAGCATGAAAACAATGTTGTTCCCTGCACAACAATTGCCTATACACAAGCATTATTATTACGTAATCAGTCCTCTAACGGAATCACCGCAACGTTCTATTTACCCGGAGACATAGCCTCTCTTACCATAATTTTCAAGTTGATTGCTACTCCACGGAAAACGAATCAGCGATATCTTCAAATTTAAAATTTTGTGGGAGTTTTAATCTACAAACATAAAACGATAGGAAGTTGCAGACCAAAAAAATATATGTGCGGAACCTCAATTAAATGTTTCTTTCGCGCACCAAGGCTTACCTAAAATATGAGGAGTGATGCCATGATGGTCCAAATTCAAACTTGTTATTTCGTCTAAACGTTTCGGGAAACAGCGTGGGTTTGTATTACTTATTCGGCCATTCTTCAAAAACGTGTGCACGATATATCTGGTTTAATGAGAATAAGGAGAGGGGCTACATTTTAGGCATAATCTACCATGATTCGATTGAAATAATTATCCTGTTATAGAATTAAGGAATCATGTAGTAAAACATTTTTATAATCTTTTTTCACTGAAATATGATGGTAAAAGTCCTGATGAAGGCATAGTGTGTATGTCGAAACGCGTCGGCAGGAAACCATCTATTCTTCTTAAAAAACGACTTTTTATTGTGACAACATATGTATTAGTACAATGTTATTTTATCAATTTGGATCAATGTAATGATTTTTATTATATGTCTCTATCATATTAAAAATGTATTTTTTCATATTGAATTAGTTGTGTGTTTGCCTTAGTCTAGTGTGCCATTACCTTAATTGTATACCTGGGATTGTTATCTCACATATATGGTGCTGAGAGTAATTCCTGCCTGGGCTGGTCCCTTTAAAACAACCATAATTCTTACCCGGTGACAAAAAACTGCCCAAGCTCCAACAGCGCTAATCAAATACCCAAGTTTTTAGGCTTTAAAGCGTCTTCCCCCGTGTGTGCACAGGAGCGCAGCCGAGCGAGTCTCTCCGCAATAGACACAGGTGGAACAGACGACTCGCTGGCTGTGCGGGAGGTAAAGAGTGTTGAAACGCGCAAAATCAAGGGAGCGCAGTCCCCTAGCAGCATGAGGGATGCACCGCGCTGAGAGAGATAACTCGGCCGTGAAGGAGCGAGATTCACTCCAGCGGCCGTTAAAAAGGGAAGTTTTGCTAACCTGCTCTTCAACTAAGGCTTGCCACAATATAAACAGACGCGCTCAAGCAAAAACATGCACTTTAGCACAATATCTAATGAATATAAATAAATATATGAAGACAGAACAAATTCACTTATCTTGATGCTGCTGGAACAGCGAAGAAAGAGGAGGGTAGAGCGTCCTCGAAGGAAGTTGTTGGATGTCCTCATTCAGGATTGGTCACTTCTGTTGGACTTTTTCGCTTTCCATTTCCCTCTTCATCATGGGAAATGCCATTTTTATTGTTAATGTCGTTTTGATAAAAGCTGCTGGAGTGAAATAAATGGAGACAGTAAAGCCTAATCTGAAGCCTACTGTCCTGCCATAGTATTCAAATTGCAAAAAAAAGTTTGACAAACAATTGTTTTGGGTACTTTGCTTTCTGTCTTTTGCTTTCATTGTTGATTTGCATTGTACATCTTTGGTTTGATTATGGTACAATTGTCATACCCCCTTTTTCAAAATGTTATCCCTGAACTATTGTAGTTTCTACATTGTTTATTGGCCCCAGATTCTGTCTGCAGTTCTGATTGTGCCATCCACTGAAGTAGGCCTTTAAACCTGTCTTAGTCCTGTCACCGCAGCCTGTGTATGCAGTTTTTAAAATGCCATTTTAGCCAGCAAAATAAACCTTTTGCTATGCCCAGGCCTTCTTTTCCTACCCCTAGGGTTGTCCCTGGACAGTCCAGAGCACAAGGTGCAATGTATTTGTGAGAAAGTGCCCTCTTTTTGCATGGTAGGCCCCACTTTTTGCTGAACTGCTGATGTGCTTTGACTGAAGGTGTCCTGGGCTCTTGCCTATCAGGTGCCCAGGGCATACATTCTTTCCCTAAACCTGCATTAAAAACAAAACCCGATGAGCATCTCTGGCCACAGGCCAGCCCTTGGTAAATGGTACCACAGGTACCCAGGGCACTATGACCAGGGAAGACCTCTAAGGGCTGCAGCACTTATTGTGCCACCCTTAGAGGGCCTGTACCATTACACTCACACACTGCCTTTGCAGGCTGCATGTCTTGGTGCAGAACAAAGAGAAGAGTTGACATGACACACATAATAATAATAATCCTCATTTGTAAAGTGCAAACAATCACCTGTAAGGGTCTCTAGGCGCTGGGGGCTGTCGGGAAGATTAAGCAAGCTATTACCCAGGGTCACATGGTGCTGGGCTAATCTGCCGCCGGCGCCGGGGATCGAACCGTGAGCCCCCGGGTTCCGGAGTCAGTCACCCGGCCCACTGCGCCACACCTCTTCCCTTCACTGTGCCTACAAGCCACTACCCTGGCATAGATCAGTCATCCCTCTAGCTGGGTGCCCTATACCAGAGGTGAGGGTATAGGTACATGAGCCCTGTACCCCTACAGTATCTAAGTCCATACTTAGACATTGTAAGTGCAGTGCTACCATTAAGAGTATATGGTACTGGGAGTTTGTCATTACGAACTCCACAGAACCATAATGGCTGCACTGAAAACTGAGAAGTTTTATATCAAATTTCTGAGCACATTAAACTCACACTGATGGCAGTGTGGGATTTAATGAAAAATGCACACAGCGATGCCCCCAGAAAAACAACCTACCACTAGTGTCAAGGCTGAGTGGATGCTTTCAGCTGCCAAGTCCAGACATGTTTCTGGACCCCTGGGACGAGAGCATGCTGCTCTCAGGGGTTTGAAACAATGCACATCCTGGGATGAAGTGCCAAGCCTCCTCCCCCAGGATGGGCAGGGTCCACGAGGGGAAGTTTCAAAGGCCTGCCGCCTTTGTGAGCTTCCCCAGGCCACTTGCTGCTTTTAGCAACTGGTCCCCACTGGTTCTGGTCCCCACTTTGGGCGGGAGAACCAGCAGGCAAAAAAAGTGAGGAAGAGAGGTGTGCCTACCTCTGCCAACTCCACCCCTCAGATGGGGAGGCGAGGTGAAGCACAACTCTCAGTCCCCGCCATCTTGCAGATGGGGGGACCCAGTCCATCAGGGAAAGGCTTATGCCCCCCTCCTACTGGTTATGCCCCCTCCTACTGTAAGGTGGCATAATGGGGGGTGTACCCACCCCAGGGAAGGGAGCCATTGGTTCGAAACTTTTACCTACCTGTAACACCCCAAAATCTAGTATTTAGGGGCACCCCTGAACCTGGCTTCCTCAGACAAGAAACCAGAAGAAGAAAAGAAGGACTGAACAGCCGTGCCAAAGCTAACAAGAGGAGGAAACCCACTAAATTGGCCTCAGCCCTACCGGCCTGTCCCAACCTCGAACCTGCTCCAGCGAAATCCTGGTGTGTCCTACAGCCAGCAACCTCCAAAAACCCGGAGGATCTGCCTGTCTTCCATTCAAAAGACTCTGTCTCCCATGAACCCCAGATTTGTTCAAACAACAGACTCCAGCTCTGCAAGGATCTGCGAGTTTGCACCCAAAGCCCAAGGCCCGAGTTGGAGTGGCCCAACACCAAGAGAAGGTCTCCCTGGCGATCCTGATCCAAGATCCAGTGATCCCTGACCTGCCTCGAGCATCCGATGCCTGCAGCCTCAAACCGGAAGGTCCTTTCAAAGGCGACCAGGAGCTGATAAGTAGTACCAACCCTAAAAGGCATCCTTGCACCCGACGCCCTATGGCCTTGGGTGGCCCAGCCAACGGTGCCTAACCAACCCCCAACATCCCAACTTACCTCTCCAAGTGGTGGTCGCACCCAGAAGACCTTCATCCCGAGCCTCAGTGCTTTTGCAAACCGAAGACTCCCCATTGAAAGCTACAGGACTTCCGACGACAAAACAGCACTCTGCACCCGGCTGCCCCAGTGCCTCTGAGGGTACATCTTCTGTGCTGGCCTAAACCACTATTTGCCCTGAGCTTAAGTCCAGCAGCGTTGCTCCCACAACCCAGTGGCCTGCTCATCAGCAGCCACCAACAGGAGTCAAGTCAAGTCAAGTCAAGTCAAAAGATTTATATAGCGCGCTACATACCCAGAGGGTCTCAAGGCGCTTGAAGAAGGGTGGGGAGTTACTTGTCGAATATCCACGTTTTGAGGCCCTCTATCCCCCATTGGATAACATTGGGCCTCAGCACTCTGCACCCGGACGCTCTTGTGCCACTGAGGGTGTAACAAGAGTGCATCCTTGACCCTGGGGGACTGCTGAGTCTAACCCCAGAATACCAACTCCCACAACAAAGTACTTACCTTTGAACCGATAACACTATTTTCCTCCATAGGATATCATTGAATGTTTTTCTATGAAGTTTCCAAGTGTGGAGTTGGAAAATCTAAGAAATCACAAATAACAAAAATGCTTTTACTTACCTGTTTACAGGCAGGAAATGTCCCAGTGTAGTATCGAGGTATACTATACTGTGTGAAAAAGATAATCTGAAAGTAAAGTACTGGTTATTTTACTAAAAAGCCCATTCAAAGTATTTGTACTGTATTTTCAAAGCATTTTTCTCAGTAACAGTACTGTAAATCAAAACAAAGTGCATAAGCAATTACAATCTGAACTGTTTTCCAACTGTATATTTACTGCAAAGTATTTATTACTTACCTGTGCCAGGCATTCTTGGTTCTAGGAAATAAAATATCTTAAAGAATATTTTTAAACAAAAACAATTGGTCTGAAGTTCAGTCTTTGTGTGTGTGAATTCTTTGGCTGACTGATTGTGTACAACAAATGATTAACACTGTCCTCTGATAAAGTCTTACTGCTTGATCACACTACCACAAACAGAGAGTGAGGTGCTATCTACTTTACCTCTGCCTACCATTTGTGTTCCACTGGACTCTGTACACACTATACCTCACTTTGGTATATTTTATACAGAGCCAGCTTCATACAGTATTTAACAAGTTGGATATGTACTTTTAACTTTTACATGTCCTGGTAGGGAAAAACTCTTTAATTCATGTTTCACTACTGTAAGGCCTACCTCTCACTTAGGATATCATTGAGGTTACCATATTACATTTTATAGATGTATTTCCCAATTGGAAAGAGATGCGCAGTTCATGTTTAGTGTTTTTGGAATTTTAAAGAAAAATCCTATATGGTAAAGTATTTTTTTATTATTACAATTTTGAAAATGCCACTTTTTGAAAGTTGACATTGTTTTGCCTTAGCCATTTAGTGCCTGCAGCCTGTCTCTGGGACACATGACTGGATGTGGGTGACTGTTTGGCTTTGTGTATTCCTCCTTGACAGCCACACACAATGGGGAGCTTAGGTGTGACTGGATAGGCCATCTGCTGTCAGGATTGGAGGGAAGAGGTGGACCCAGCCCTACCATACACTTGAATAGGTCTGGTGTGGAAGAACTGGATGTGCAACTTCATCTTGAACCCAGGACACCAAAGTAACTCCAAGCGCAAGTCTGCTGGCCTTCTGATCCGAGCCTCAGGGATATTAACACCTTGGCTGCTAAGGGTTTTCCCCTCCGGTGCTGACTTTTTTGAAAGCCCCTTTATTCATGACGAGCTCAGCTCGTCATAAGCACAGCTCAGCCGTGCCTCATGACGAGCTCAGCTCGTCATGAGCATGGAAGGGGTTAAAGCCAGCACCAGCCTCTGGACCCAGCTGAAGTAAGTTCCTGACCTCCAAGTAGTGCCCCTCCGGTCTTAGACCCTTGGTAAGTCTTGTTCACACCAAGACCCCGCCACTAACACCACGTTCCAGTGCAAAGCTCCATCAGCACGACTCTTCATGCTCCAACATGGACCACCGGAGGGCAAATGCCAGAGCAAAGCTCCAGCTATGCCTAACCATGATGCTAGCTGGATCTTCACGCTATGCCTACAGCCTCCTGTGATGCTCTCCCTGCTCTCCTAAATGCAAACAGGCCTCTTGGCACAGACTTGAGCAGGTGAACTTCAGTGGGCCGAATCTGATGACTGTAACTGACCTGTGCTCCATCGCAGTTGACCTGAAAGTGTGACTTTCACCCGGTCCAGTATGATCTAGTGTCCCGAGTTAGCGCTTTGTGATTTGTATTTGTGATATTATTAAAATTTAGACAAGATATTTGAAACAGAAGTATCGTTGACCAAAATATTGTGTCAAAAATATCGAGGTCGCAAATATTGTGAAGGTAAGTTTCTATCTGCAAAGTTTTACTATATATATGTCTGTTAGAAGGGGGCAATGGATAGGAAATGGTGCGAAAACTATTGCGGGGATGTTATCGCAATTAATTTTAGGGATACCTCTGTAGTTACCCATATATGTAACTCTCCCTCGTTAGGACCACAAACTAACATATACCCCTTACCTTTATCCTATTTCTACCCCTTACCACCCTCACATAGACTAACACAACCAAATAGGGTTCGAGTGAATAGGGCTCCACACCCTCTGCAGTTACATAGAGCAGACAATTGGCAGACTCCCTGGCAGTCATTCCCCCTTTCCGACCCTGTAGCTGCAATGCACGCACACTGGAACAGGTTCTGTGCCTTGGACAATGTCGACTGACTCGAACAGAACAGAGAGTGCCAATTTCACCCAACTGAGGGCAGCTCAACGAAAAGAACTCGACAAATAGGGTGCTTGCCACTTACTGCCCCAGTAGAGACAGGCAGTGCCTTGATGGTACCCACTCATGAACCCATAGCAGTTGACCCGAATGACACCCCAAGGACTGGGCAGGTAATCGAGCCAAGGGGAGGACCCTCGCTAGACAAGATGGATACCCCAGTGGCATCGGGGGAGGCAACAGTCAGTAGCCCTACTGCGGCTGGCGTAAACAAGGTTGAGTCTGAGTCTGGCATAAGAGTTATATCCTGGAACATTGCAGGGGTGGCAGCCAAATACAATGCGAAGGAGTGGAGAGATTTTATAACCAGTTTCCACATCATCTGCCTCCAGGAGACCTGGGCTGTCGAACCCAATCAATTTTCACTGGAAGGGTTCAAATGTTTTGCGGTCCCCGCAGTAAGGGCGCCTTCCGGAAGAGCTATTGGCGGACTCATCACATATGTAGATCTTCGCATCCAGGGGTGCTGGTCAGACCTGAGCTGGGACTCTATAAACATGCAAGCGATCGGCTTCTCCCACAAGGGTCTAAAAATCACACTGATAAACTGGTACAACGCAGTGGGTCCATGTGGCAGAAATAACACTATGAAAGAATTGGATGACCATTTTAAAAATATGTCTTCAACCAATCATTCCAAGGGGTCACCATATACCATTCTAGCTGGAGAATTTAACTGCCATCTTTGTGAAAAATTAAGACCAATAAATAAAGATTGATCACGGTGCCCGGATGAAAAGGGGCCACACTTTGCTCACACCACTGAAGGCAAGGAGATGGAGAAATTTATAAAGAGGCACAACCTATCATTTGTAATGGATTTAATAAAGATAGGCAACATGAGGGAACCTAATCCAACGTATAAAGGAAGGGGTTGCCACTCTTACATAGATTTTGTCATGATGTCCCCAACACTCAGAAAATGGATTATAAACTTTGACATTGTAATTAGTCCCTTTAGTGATCACAACCCGCTGGCATTGGATCTTAAATGTATGAACCTCAGAACAGCAGAGGGTGTACCCGAGGCCATAGAACAGGCGACAGCACAAGGGAGAAGGCTGAAATGGGCCAAGATTAATGGAGAAACGTTTTATCTCAACCTTGTAACGAAGGGCCAAAAACAAATACAAGTATGCCTGGACGAAAATATGGGTGGACTAACTGTGGTTAGGGCCTTTGAAGAAATTGCCCAACTTGTAGATACCTTACTGAAATCCTCTCCCCGAACAGGAATCACACGGCCCCAGAACCCACGTTGGTTTGATCATGACTGCACCAAGGCACTGAAAGACCTCAAAAAATGCCTCACTGATCAACCAAAGGACAAAGCCAAAATAGCTGGGAGCAGATCCAATTACAAAAAAGCCCTGAAAACGCGCAAAAGAACCCTACAAAATCAAGCATGGGAGGATCTAAGGGAAGCAGCAGAGAGGGGCGACATGACAGCTTTTTGGAGAGTTATAAATGACCCATGTTTTAAAGATCCAAGGGGGCCAGACATAGTGAATGCCATTCTCCCTGATCAATGGTATAATCACTATCGTGGTCTTTACAACCACATTGGGATGGCAGTGCAAGAAGAAGGCGCAAAACCAGCAGCACCCGTAAGCTTAGAATTTTCGTTGGGAGAAGTAAAATCAGCTATCCAAGGGCTCTCAAAAAATAAAGCGCCAAGCCCCGATGGTATCCCTCCTGACCTCTATTTGAGCAACACTGACCTATGGGCACCTATTCTCACCAGGGTCTTGAACGAGGCAGTAGTGGCAGGACTGCCTCGCTCTTAGTCCTCGGTAACTATTGTCCCAATTCACAAAAAGGGCAGCCGGGACGACCCTCAATGCTACCGTCCTATCTCATTAATAGATGTTACGGCTAAAGTTCTGGGACGAGTGATTTTAAATCGTTTACAAATCTGGGCAGAGGACAATCACATTTTAACAGATGTACAGTATGGGTTCAGAGAAGGGAGATCCACAACAGACCAATGTTTAAATTTGTATCTTCTCACCACCAAATACACCATTGCCGCCAAGGGGACCATCCATATGGGGTTTATGGATCTCTCAGCGGCCTTTGACCGTGTCAACAGACAGAAGTTATGGGCCCTGATGACCTCCTTGGGGGTGGATCATGGGCTAGTGGACACCTTGAAGGCATTACACTGGGAGACCACAGCTGCAGTTCGCTATAACAAAGAAGGAATGAAGACAGAGCCATTTCCTTACACAAGTGGTGTGCGGCAGGGCTGCATTTTAGCCCCTCTCTTATTTTCTTTGTATATTAACAATTTGGATCAAGAACTTATGAAGTTGGGAGTGGACTCCCCCAAGATTGGCCAGCGTCCGGTACCCGTTCTCTTGTATGCGGACGACGCGGTGCTGCTAGCCCGCACTCCATTGGGTTTACAAAAGTTAATCAATGGTTTTGTTAATTTTATGAACTCATTGGATCTCTCAGCAAACCTGGACAAGTCTTTTGTTATGTCCACAGGCTTAAACTCAAAAAAGACCTTTTCACACAGCATAGGCTCACACAGGCTAGGAAGAGTTAAGTCCTTCTGTTACCTAGGCGTTCTCTTTGATGAGAAATTGGAATTTAAGAACCTGGCGTAAAAACACGCAACCAAATTGGTGGCCTCAACGGGCGCTATAATGGCTTACGGAAGGAGGTTAGGTAGATGGTCACCGGAACAGATACTGAACCTTTATAGAGCGGTCTCCTGCGCCAAGGTGTCATATGGAGCAGAAGTATGGGGCTGTAAAACTAATCAAGTATACCAGATACAAGCTGAGGATAACAAATTTTAAAAAAACTACTAAAGGTTCCTCTGAGCACCCCCTCACATATAACACACATGGAATTGGGCGAGCCTTATATTGAGGACAAAATTATGGTTCGACCCATCCTGGCCTGGATCAAGATATGGACAAACCCGGAGGCTAGCCTCAGCAGACAGATCATCAAGGATTGCCTGAGCCGGGATAGAGGGGGGCAGATTCCATGGCTCAAATATGTAAAGGACACCATGGAATGTATTGGCTGCAAGAATCTGTTCTCTGAGCCGGAGTCGATGACCGCTCAGAACAAAACCCTGGCCAAAAACCTATTTAGTGCATGGGCAACAGCCAGAAGGGCCCACGCTGAAAACAGGAAAACATCCGTGGTGGCCCATGGCTCATTAACATCTACAACACTCAGAATGGAACCATACCTAGCGGTAATGTACAATGCGCAGGAAAGATTTTACATTACTAGGTTCCGTCTGAATCTCCTTCACCATTTATTGGCCGTTCCCGCAGGATTCACACGTACGGTAGAGTTGAAGGGTACCTGCGGCTGCGACACTAGGTCTCCGCAGGATACCCGTCACTTTGTTTTATTATGTCCTTTTTATCCAGAGCCTAGAAGGAAGTTTTTAGTTAGGATTTCGAAAAACCAAAGACTGAAACATGCCAAAGCAGCGCTCCTTTTTTTACAAAAAGCCCCAGATCCATATACTTTGTTATGTGTTATAAGCTTTATTAAGGTTGCCATAAGACTGAGGAATACTAGGGAAACAACTGTCCACACCATCACTACATAGACTGAACCAATGTCAGTATGAGACCCCCAATGATTTATTGTTTATTTTTCTATTGCCTTTTTTAGATCTATTTTTAACTGTAATTTTTAACATTGCTATTTAAAATGCTTTTAAATACTGTATGTATGTATTTTCATGTTCTTTAATGGTATCTTTTTAAGTACCGAATAAAGAATTTGAATACTATATATAGGATGTATGACGTTACTCCGCATACCGTTACAACTACCTACCATTACAACGCGACCATTACAACGCATACCATTACAACGCATAGCGCTTTGGGGTGCTGGATAGTGGTAAGTATAATTTACTATTCTAACTCCAGTCCCCGTGGACCCTAGGGAAGGTGTTGGATAGTAAATTATACTTATTCCCTATCCTATAGCGCCCCCCAGCGCAATGCGTTGTAATGGTATGCGTTATAAAAGTCGCGTTGTAATGGTAGTGCGGAGTAACGAATGCGTTGTAACAGGTGCATACCCTATATATAACTCCACATATATGTACCATGACACTATATATACATGGAGAAGTCTGGCTCAATGGTTAGAGCGGCAGACCCTAATGCAGAGGTCTAGCCCGGGACCAGGGTTCAATTCCCTGCCTCGGCGGGTCTTGGGCTCAACAATTCCACGGACCTGATAATTCTCGCCTCGGTGCCTATTCCAATCATGGAGTCCCACTCTGCAACTCTGGGCAATACCTTGCTTAATCTCCACAACGCTAAGGATGCCTGGCCTCCACCTTGGGGGTTCCCAGGAGTGGACGCCTCACAGGGAAAGCCAGGATGGGTTCCACAGCAGTATTCGT
This sequence comes from Lissotriton vulgaris, assembly GCF_964263255.1. Classification (NCBI taxonomy): domain Eukaryota; kingdom Metazoa; phylum Chordata; class Amphibia; order Caudata; family Salamandridae; genus Lissotriton; species Lissotriton vulgaris. The sequence goes on from NC_141698.1 coordinate 29,465,173, forward strand.
ACAAGCACCTTGAGACCCTTGCGGGTTAGTAGGGTGCTATACAAGTATCAATATACAATTTACACACACATATATATATATATATATATATATATATATATGGATTGGTGTCACTACAACGCATTCTTTTACATCGCATGCCTTTACAACGCGGTTTTTACCACGCAGTCCATTACAACGCATAATGCTTTTAGGCGCTGGATAGTGAATTATTTAATTTACTATTCCAACTCCAGTCCCCGTGGATAGCAGGGAAGGTGTTGGATAGTAAATTAAATATATTCCCTATCCTAGAGCGCCCCCCAGCGCAATGCGTTGTAATGGTAAGCGTTGTAATGGTTGCGATGTAATGGTAGTGCGTTGTAAAAAATGCGTTGTAAGTGATGTTCCCCATAGATATATATTACCTACTGGCCGTCGCCAGTAGGTAGTTATAGTTAGGATTATTTTCAATAGAAAATCTCAACATTCTATTGTGAATAACTTTGGCGCCGGTTGAGGAATCTGCCTGAAAATTTCCTCAAATTTGCCTCGCGGCGCCCCGGTCCTTCCCTGAAAGTTTGGGGGGGATTTGTCAAGCGGGGGCCGAGATAAAAGGGGGGGTCCCAAAACGTGTTTTCCCCATGTTAATTTCCATAGGGCGGTCGACCTCACTTTTAGCCCGAACGGCTGAATGGATTTCCACCAAACCTGGCAAAAGTGTAGGGACTGGTAGCCCGATGTGCCTTTGCTATGTCTCAAGATATGTGCTCCAGTGGATTTTGAGTAATTTAGGTTCAAAAAAATATATATATCTATAAGCGCTCCCCGGTACGCGCACCGGGGCGCGAACCAGCGCGCTACGCGAGTTCGCGCGCGGAAAGCTGATTGGCTCTTGGGTGTGTGTAAACATTCCAAACAGTCAGGAGGGGCCGCATCTTGTGTCTCGGTAGGATCGAGACACAAGAGGTGGCAAAAGAAAGGGGGAAATGACCATAAGGGGGCAGAGTAGACCCCCCCTGACCCCCTAGGTTTGATGTGGGGGCTATAAAAGGGCCTCGCGGCGCACCGCGGAGCGTACCGGGGATCGTACCATGGCGAAAAAAGAATGGTAGAGTTTTTAAAAAAATGTAGCCTTTTTTTTATAATTTAGAGTTAGTTCTAAAAAAACAGTTTTTTTTCTTCTTTTTGTTGTTTTATATTTTTTTAATCTTTTTTGAACATTTTGTACTTTTTTGGCTTTTCTGAACTATTTTATATTTTTTTTGGTATTTTTATGGGGAGAAACAAAAAACAGGGAATTGAAAATGGCTCAACTGGAGCAAAAAAAAATCAGGAAAAAATTATGTTTTTTTGGGGCAATTGTGGTTGTCACCAGCAAGGAGGATGAGCTTTATGCTCTGCTCACCATAGGAGATGGTCTTACCACAAAAAATACTTGTGATCCTGAATTCCCCAAACCGTGGTTGTATGCAAGGGATCGTCTCCCTTGTCTCTGGTCCCGATGGACTGGGTTGCTTTCTTTTAGAGGTGCTGGGTGATGATTGGGGAGGGTTACTGGCCAGTTCTCTCACCTCTGCGGCAGCATAGTTGTTGGGATGCTTGCGCTGCATGTGCCTAATCATGGTGTTATTACCAAATGAATATTTTTTATTGGGGTTCCCCCTTGAAAGTTCAATGCCACAGATTTGGCAAGTCACCTTTGGCGCATTCACTTTCTTCTTGCCCTCTGGGATGGTAAAAAACTCCCATACAATGTGCTGCTTTGGCCTGTATGGGGTATTGTCTTCTTGTAGCCACCTTCTCTCCTCCTCCTCCTCCTCCTCTTCTTCTTGACCACCAATGTGATGTTGTGGTGGTCCTCTTGGTGGTGGTGGTGGTGGTGCAGATGCTCCAGCTGCTGCTGCTATTGTAGCCATTTTAAAGTACAAAATGTTTCTCAAAGATCTCAAAACAGGGCTTCCTCAGTCAAAGGACAAAGTCAGAATAAGGAAAAAAGGTGGGGTCTTTCATCATTTGGAAAAAAAAGTGTCCTGAACCAATGAAAAGTGTTATTTTCAGGTCACATGACCCGGGCTTTCATCATTTGGAAACCGAAACTGTTCTGCACCAATAAAAAGTGTTATTTTCAGATCACATGACCCGAAGCGCCCCGCGCCGCGTTGCGTAAGCGCGTTGGATGTTTACGCTGCGCGATCGTATTCGCACGAGTCCTTCCGGGTGCGCTTAGGCCGTGCGTATCACGCGGACGCGGCTACGCGATACGCCACGATGATGTTTTCGTTCACGGCAATAGCGCTACCGGTACGCTCACCGGTGCGCGCCGGAAAACTGCCCACACCGGGGCGCGCACCGGGAGCGCTCCAAGGCAAAAGAAAAAAAAATTGTATTATATAAATATACAATATAGGATTCATTATAAAAAATATTACATTTCATAGGTTGGAGGCCCTATATATACTTAGGAATTAGCATTTAAAAAACCTATGAAATTCACTGAAAAAACCATAGGTTTCACACCAGTTATAGTTAGGAATTAGCATTTCAAAAACCTATTAAATTCACTGAAAAAACCATAGGTTTCACACCAGTTATAGTTAGCTGGAAATTTTACTGACATAAAACCATAGAAATTCCAACGTTATAGTTAGTTGGACTCACTATAACAAGCGCGCCTGCAATACACTGCTGATGACGTCACACATTACATCACTCATGACATGATCTACATGGATGGCCTTCAGTGTATTACCATTTACTGTACCTCATCTTTAACTGCCTCCATGTTGGTCTCTCTACCCTAGCAGCCATTGATTGTGATGTTGCAGGCCCCCAGGTCCCTCTATGCTTGTATGGTTATGAATGTATTATTTCGATTGTGAGAGAGAGTGAGAAGTGTATGTTTGCTTAGTGAATGACTGTGGGAGTGTGTGGACGCCAACAAATTCGTATTTTTTGTATGAACTTTTTAATGACGATACTTACTTAGCCCTAGGAGGAAAACCTCTCTTCTGTGTGTGCATATATGCTTTAGAATGTTACCTCATGGACTCTATTTATGAATTGTTATCTCCAGAAAAATAAAAAAAATTCTACTTTTTCACTATTGGTTCTGAATGTGTCTGATATATCATTGGCTCCGAAGCATTAATTTTTGTCACCCCCCCCCCCTTCATTCTTTGGATCTCGCTGAAGGGACCATATAATCATTCCCTGGCAGGGTAGTTCTCTCCTTCTATTACATCACTCATGACATCGTCAGTGACATCACTCATGACATCACTTATGACACCATCCTTGTGACAGAGTGACAGACCTCCTTTTAGTGTAATGTAACCCTTGAAATATTCAAAAATAGAAACTAACATTTTCAAAAAAATGGAGATACCCATACCAGTTACAACAACCAATTCAGTAATTCCACTATCTATATACACATCCACTCATTTACCAACAGTTCTATATAGTCACTCATACATATACTCACTCTTCATATGTAGTGATACATCTATACATCCTGTTATACACCGACAGTCATCCAAAAGTTACTCACACACATACTCACACATGCAAATAAATTATTGAACATTCATGTATTTGCATATAAAACTATGCACACACTACCTCTTTACTTCTAAGGAAACTTACACATACTTGCTCTCTTAAACAATCACTTATATAAACATATACTTATTTAAACAGGAACTCTTACAATCTCTTACTCTCACATATACTCACTCTTATATATCAAAACTCACATACACTAGATTAAAATATATGTCGTTACTAAAAAAGACAATAGTGAGACAGTCATTCACTCACTAACACACACATATACACACTCATCCACCCATACAGTCCTGCACATATGCTGTCTTCATAACACATACAAACAGTGAGTCAGTCACCAACCCATGCAGCTACTTATACACAAAGTGAAACACTGATACATATATTTCAATACTTAAAAGTTACTCACTAATATATGTATTCAATAAAATACACTTAATAAGGCAGTTAACCAATCTTTTTTTTAAAAAAACATCCATTTACACACTTATTTAACCATTTATTCTTCCATCAACCTTTACAAATACAAATATAAACATATTAATTTTAAAGAAAGACACACATTCACTGGCTGGTGTCATCAGTGATGTCATGAGTGATGTCACTGACGATGTCATGAGTGATGTAATATGTGACGTCATCAGCAGTGCATTGCAGGCGCGCTTGTTATAGTGAGTCCAACTAACTATAACGTTGGAATTTCTATGGTTTTATGTCAGTAAAATTTCCAGTTAACTATAACTGGTGTGAAACCTATGGTTTTTTCAGTGAATATATATATATACAAGCTATGTAGATGTAGAGTTAAGAATAGTAAATATATGGGAACTCTGGGGGCGCTAGAGGGCGCACTACAGAATGGCCGCCTGAGGGTGAGGCTCCTGTAGCCTGGAATATAATCCGGCAATTATCCTTATAAACCGGCGACGGAATCGGCTGAAAACTACGTGCAATTGTGAATGGTAACCTTTCCTACCCTCGGTGCAAGTTTTATGCAAATCGGACCGCGGAAACTGCCGCGACGGAGCCCTGAAATTCGCCCGGGACTGGAGCTGGAGGTCCGAGGGTGGACTTCGCCGGCAGCTGAGGCCAGGAAACACCGTGGCTGCATACGTGGAGTGCAGGCCGCAGGGCCCAAAAACGGGAGGGAGAAGAGCGCGGAGACCGGAATGAGCGTGCAGGTACAGTGCTCTGCTGAGGGTAAGTAACGCAGCGCCTGCCATACAGAACAACATAATGGGAGCTCAGCAGCGGATGCCTCAACTGCCCGAGGGGAGATAAGCACAAGGTGACACTCGCGGCTGCGATCTTCCCGCAGGCACCCTTGTACTCGGCTGCAACAGCGTACGCCCATCCACAGAATTAGGAGCGGTGACTGTCGTCCTGAAGTGCGGTGGCTCGACACCAAAGATTTCGGAAATAGCGGTGAGGCACATATGGAGCTGGCTGGATGTTGGGGCGGACAAGTACACTAACGGAGAGGCCATCCATAGAGGGTGTGGCTCACAGGACGGAGAGGTGCCTTTGGATATACACTTTTTTAACCGGACGTCGAACGGCCTGGTCTCCACTCACTGGTGGTAACTAGCAAGACGGGTCGGATGCATTGGACCGTGCTTGAGCGGCACATAGGTGGTGTCATTGAGCTGGCTTAATCATATTGGCTGGCAGAGGGGATTATATTGTCGGGCCCAGTCACCTTGTGGCATAGCTGGTAATTGTACTGACTGAAACCCGCCTAAAACGCTTGAACTGTACCACACTCTGAGCTGACAACTGCGCCCATACAGACTGCCTTTGAGGTACAGTAAGATTGCCTGATTCCACCACAAGTTTGGGCGCTTGATGTTCCCCGAATCGGAGCCCCCTGAAGCGACTGGACATTGCTTTTTGGTGGATGCGCACAGTGGAGTTTGACCTTGCAGCGATCACACACTGTATTGCCACGATTGGGGTGGCATAGTGCTGCACAGGGTAGTGCCTAAATCAGAGCACCAGACCTCACGACCGGCTTTGGACCTTGCATTGGGATAACGCAAGCCGTGAGCTGCGACAAATTGCCCTTACGTCATCAGAAGGGCCAAAGGAACTGTGCGAAATCGTACATTAGAGGCTGAGCGGGAGGTGAAGGGATTGTGTGGTATCTGGATTCTCGCCAACCAATTCTTACATTTGACACTGCGAAAAAAATACCCGAATTCCAGTCAGGACAGTGCGCCGTCGCGTGGGGCTGACCAGGCGACGGGCGGCTCATCCAACGCTGAGATGAACAACCAGCAGCTCCTGCAAGAAATTAGGCAGGGATTTGCCACAGTGGTAGACAAGGTGGACAAAAGGTCGTCCCGAATGGACGCCATAGTACACAAAATTGATCAGCATGAGGAACGTATTGTGGGGACGGAACGGCGGATATCCGAGAAGGACGATATCACGGCGGGTCATATGGCACGACTAGATCGAATGGAGAATCCACTGCAGGTCATAGCGACGGAGAACGAGGATTTGGAGGCCCGCAGTAGACGCAATAATATACGCATAACTGGGGTGCCAGAGTCCACCAATACTGGTCATATGGTAGAATATGTTGAGAAACTGCTCTTGTCCGCTGTTGGTACTGACCCCTTCTCCACTCAATTTATCGTGGAACGGGCCCACCGTTCCCTCGGTCCTGTGCCGAAATCTGGGACCCCCTCCAAGACCCATCATCGCACGTTTACTGAATTATAGGGATCGGGATGTGGCACTGCGAGCGGCCCGTACCAAACAAACCCTAAATTATGATGGAGTGACTTTTTCCATATATCCGGACTTCACCCCGATGGTCCAAGCAGAGAGGCACAAATTCCTCGAGGTGAAGAAAAAGCTTAGAACTGCGCAGATAGACTACGCTTTGCCATATCCGGCCAGGCTTAGAGTAACCCATCAAGAGAAGCAACGATTCTTCACTAATCCACAACAGGCAGAAGATTACCTGCGATCACTGAAGGCGGCGCAGCGTGGGCCGGCGGGCCGTGGTCCGGCGGGACGGGCCCGATCGCCAGAGACTGATGAAGAATCTTGAGGATCCTCCGCACGGACGGGGAATGCCTCCCCCGAGGCTTTTGGTTGCTAATTGGACAAGGGTCGACTATGATACCGAGGGCTGGGAACACTTGATGCTCATTCAGCCTACAGATTCCGGCTGTTCCGGTGGTAATGTATTCCAAGCCCCACTTCTCCTCCCTGACACAGCCCGGAGGTACCCCAGGTCGTAGGGCATGGAGAGGGGTGGTGGCTGTGTAGCAAGCTAGACGTGTTCCCCAACGGGTGTTCCCCCTAGTTACGAACTATTGACTTGATGAAGACAATGTTGTGGATGGGTATGCAGGGAGGGGGGGAGGCAAAGTATACTGGCAAGTTGGGGTCGCTTCAGTGGGAGGGGGGTGGGTGGAAGAGGAAGAGCTTGTGGGATTGCATTGTTCTAGGGAGTTTTGTTATTGTTTTAGCATTGGATGAGAATGACTCTGGAATGTTCAGGGAGGGGGTGGGGCAGGGGCGGGACGGTCTGACATGATTGGGTTATGTCAATGGGAGGGGGCAGGGGAGAGAGAGTTTTGTTCTGAAGTTGTACGCATTCAGGTACAGGTGCATATCTCTATACAGCTACGAGTTGTCAGAAACGGGAACATGATTGGCCATATGATATTGCTCAGTTGTAATGCGTCCACCAACGATGATGAATGATGATGGGGCTGGGAAGATATCAGTGTTGTCCTGGAATGTACGGGGCTTAAATGATGCTAGAAAGGGTAGAAATGTGTTGGCATACTTGGACAGGCACAAAGTGCACATAGCTTTGTTACAAGAGACACATATAAATCCACGATCCAGTCACACGTTTGCGAATAGATGGGCATCGTTTAGGAGGTTCTCCTCATATTCTTCATATGCCAGGGGCATAGCGATATTGATTAATAAAGCAGTCAACTTTCAAGTACTTGGGGATATATTAGACCCTGACGGAGGTTATGTGGTGATGTGGGGCAGACTTGGAACTGATACTGTTACGATTGTAAATTGTTATGCTCCTAACGTAGATACGCCCGAGTTCTTTACAACACTATGGGGTAAGGTGATGAACATTGGCTCTATGCATATCATATGGGGAGGGGATTTTAATGTTGCGTTGGTGCCAAGGATGGACAGGTCGGATGGATGCTTACAGTACAATAGACAGGCCAGGGAGGTTATGAGCGGAATTATAAAGGAGGGCGGACTGATAAATAGTTGGCTTTTTGCTCATCCTATGCAAAAAGAAGAGACACATTTTACGACATATGCTAACACATGGGCTCGCCTTGATTACTGTTTATTATCCCGAGGACTGAGTGTAGATTTGGGGAGGGTTGCATATCTGGCTAGTACATACTCTGATCATTGTCCAGTGTTGGTACAATTGGGTATACCTGGCTATGGTAGACCACGTACTCCATGGAGACTTATCCCAACGGCACTGTTAGATGCAGTCTTTAAAACTGAGCTGGGCGAGGAGATAGCAGCATTCTTTCCCAAGAACAAGGGCTCTGTAGACAGTGTGGAAATGATATGGGAGGCGTTTAAAGTCACGGTCAGAGGGTACTGTATATCTAAAAGTTTTGGGGTATTGAGAGACATCAAGGATACTATCAGGAAGTTGGAGCAAGAACTGAGAGGTTTAGAAACACAGATGGCACAAGGCGCAGGTGCAAAAATACATAAAGAATTTAGAGAAAAGTTGTCACATTATGAAGAGGAGGCAGCTAGGGAAGCAAAATTTAGGGGAAAACACTGGACTGCACGGCGATACTGCGAAGGGGAGAGACCGGGTAAGGTGTTAGCAGCGATCACGAGGAACCCACGGTTTGGCACACACATATTGGAGATAAATAAGTTAGACGGCGGGGTATGTCAAGATACTAAAGGGATTCAAGAAATGTTTATGGCACATTATGGGCAACTATACACCACACACCAAATAGGGGAAGTGAGATTTGAGGATTTCCTAGATGACATTGCACTATGCTGGTTAAGTGATCTGCGCAGAACATTCCTTAGTGCTCCACTGAAATTCAAAAAGACCAAGGCAGCAGACCAGGTCAAGCACTCAGGATCTTATAGTTCTAGATTTAGGGTGGTGCAAGCTACTTCCTCCACCCGCTACCAAGAGGTGGATAAATCCGAAATATACACACACAAAATGGAAGGTGCACACAATTAGAGTCACAAAGAGCAATAATGTATTATGTGTTTTCTTCTTTATTTAGTAAAGTTCATTGGACATAGGCACAGCCAACGCGTTTCGTTCCATCTGCCTTTAGGAACTTCGTCAGGGCAAAAGAATATATATCTGTACTGTTGCCGATGTTGGATACGTTTATAAGGATCAGTCCAGTAATCACCAAATGTAGGTCAAAGTCTTAAGATCTGAAAGGACAGCGTCCTCACTAGGAAAAAGATGGAATCCTAAGGGTGTCTTCTCAGTAGGCCAGGGCTGTCTGATGTCAGGTATGTCATAAGTTGGTAATCACAAATGAATTAAATATCCAAGCGGGCTCTAGTATATCTCGTGGGGAATTTTATAGTGTGGTTCATCACTTCGTTTTCCAGGAAGAGCCAATTACGTGGACGTAACCGCCACCAGTCCGTAATCTGATAATGTGTTTGTGGCAATGACCACCAAGCACCTATAATAGGGTGCTCCTGTCGTGTAGTTCCGTATCCCGTGGCGTCCTGGAGACTTAGTGCTCCACTGGAAGTGGACGAAATTAAGGAGGCAATAATGTCGCTAAACAATGAGAAGGCAACGGGACTAGACGGTTTACCTGCCGAATTCTACAAATGTTATATAGATATTATGGCACCAGTATTGAAGGAAGTATTTGAGGATTTGTTAGAAATTGGGGTATTGCCTTGCACAATGCGTGAGGTGGTGATCACGTCCCTTTTGAAACCTGTAAAGAACCCTGCAGAGTGCGATTCCTATCGTGCGCTATCGCTCATTAATTGTGATGCTAAAATACTTGCCAAGGTTCTATCGACTCGGCTGTCTCTCATAATGACGAAGATTGTGTTGCCGGATCAAGCTGGGTTTGTTCCAGGTAGGTCCACTAATCATAATTTACGCACTCTCTTCTCACTCATTCGCACCATAGCTCCGGATTTCCCGGTCGCTGCAATATTCCTTGACGCTACAAAAGCGTTTGATTCAGTTGAATGGAACTATCTCTTCATCATCTTACATAGAATGGGTTTCCCCAAACTGTTTGTAGCGTGGATAAAGCTGCTTTATACTAGGCCTGTGGCAAGGGTGATTATTAATGGTGGGTTGTCAACTCAGATGCCCATCACTAGAGGCACCAGACAGAGATGCCCTCTTTCCCCATTGCTCTTCGCTATAGTGATCGAGCCGTTAGCATGTCGCATTCGACAACTTCATAGAGCGAGTGCTTTTAAATGTTTTCAACGACAAATTGGAGTATCACTATGTGCGGATGATCTAACACTATATGTCACGAACCCTCAAGTTAATCTTAATCCTATACTACGTGAGTTCCTGGTGTTTGGGCGGCTTTCAGGTATTAAAAAAAAACTGGAAAAAATCGCAGTTCTTCCCACTTACATCGGCGGTTACGCGCTTCTCGCTGGATTACCTGCTGGAGTGGTGTGGGTCAGACCTCAGCTACTTGGGTATCATGGTATCTACTGATAGGGAAGAGACAATTAGATTGAATTATGGTACCGCTGTTACCAAACTGGCCGATAACGTTACCCGTTGGATGGCGTTGCCACTGTCTATGGCGGGCAGAGCATCCCTCATCAAAATGGTGATACTGCCCCGTTTTTTATATCTCTTCCAAAATATCCCTTATTATCCAGGTGCATATTTTTTTAAAAGACTGAGATCGGAACTTCTTCGCTTGTTTTGGGGCGGCAGGCAACCGCGGCTGAAATGGTCCATCATTACCCAGCCTTATGACAAGGGTGACTTTGATGTCCCAGATTTCGAGATTTATTATATGAGTGCACAAGCGCATTACGCGTATCATTAGATTATTCCGACGCCGTTTATGCCGCAGTTAGCAGCCGAGGATTGGGTTGCACGACCTCTTCCTCTAAATGGCTTAATCCATGGCCCAGTAGATATTTTGGAAACTCCGTTCACCACGGTGACTTGCACAATAGACGCCTGGAGAAGGATAGCAAAGGTCCTAAACACAAAATTGCTATATTCTCCACTTTTGCCACTTGCCTATCATCCCCGGATGACACTCTTACAGGAAACAGGATTTCAATTAATGTGTAGACGCCTTAAGATCAATACATGGGGGGACTTGTTTCTAAATGGGACAGGAAGTTTCTGGACATTGCTCTACTGCTTGCGAAACGTAGGGTTGCATGTCGATGGGGGAGGGGAAGAGCTCCGAAATTTAAGGACTGGCTTAGTGACGTTATTTATTGCCAAGATCTAAACAATATCTATGCGGAACTACAGCCTGTTCGGAGCAGGCCCAAAGATATTTGGGGCCCATTACAGGGTTATCTATTGGACCATGCCACAAGACAAGAGGGTGGAGGGCTAAATGGTGAAGATGGTGAGACATAGATATAGTTTTGTATGCCCCCCTTCTTTAATATCTCTGCCAGGGAAGGGAAACAATAGTGAGTTTGGATGTACCTTTTGATGCATTAAACTTGAACAAGATGCAAGTGCATATGGGTGCTCTGTCCTGTTGGTTAAATGGAACTGTATACACGCTACTACTGGGCATCATAATTGAGCTTTCATAACAGACTATGGACAATCGGCCCCGGAATCAAGGACTGCCTACATGTTTCCTAGTATGATATGTATGGTGACAGGCTAACATAAACCGTATCTTTAGATTGAGTGTCATTTCTGAGAATGTACCAATACCTTGTGTTTGCAGGTTGTGAGACTGTATTTTTTGTTCATGTCTGTTAAGAAAATGCAATAAAAAAAATAAAAATAAAAAAAGAATAGTAAATATATACTTACCTATTTGCACTTACCTTCTCAATATTTTGGTCCTCGATAGTTTTGACACAATATATCTGTTTCCGATATTCTGTCAGTGATCACTATTTTCACTAAAAACTCTTATCTCGGATTCTACAGGTTGGATTTTTGTAATTTTGGTTTTGTTTTATTTATTACATTTTACTGTATTCTACCTTGGTGTGGCATCCTTTTTGTGTAGTTTTGTCACTGTATTACTGTTTGAAGTGTTGCACAAATACTTTACACATTGTCTCTAAGTTAAGCCTGACTGCTCTGTGCCAAGCTTCCATAGGGTTGAGCACCGGTGAATTTGGGGTTGGCTTTTTCCTCACCCTAACACCCGTGCCTTGCTAGAACGCATTTCTCAGCTAAAAGATAAAGGGTAAATCATTGTTCCACAATACCAATTCCAGGATGGAAGCCAAACTGTATTTCCGATAAGATATTATTTTCATCTGCCCATACTTCCATGCAAGACAAGATGACGTGTTCTACAATTTTGGCACTCTAATCAATCAAAGAGATGGTGTGATAGCAACTAGGCAAACTTCTATCCCCTTTCCCAAAAATTGGAAGTGTAGTTGCTTCCCTCCTTGTCCCTGGGAGTGGGCCGATTACTGCAGCTCTCAACACATTAGGTAAAAGAGTGTCCCATAAGGACTGTAGTACTCCTTTTTATTGCCCAGGCCACTTCCCAATCTCTATTGTATTACAGAAGGCTTGTATTTCTGTAATAGACAACTGCCTTCGCCCTCGGTTTCTAGGGTACAAGTATCCGCTTTTTCTGTTTCAAAATATGTGAGAATAGAGATTCACCCATGATTCTCAGGGATTAGAGACTCCACCCTAGGATATGTGTGATTTGAAAAGAATGGACAAATAACCGCACAAATCTCATGGAATCCCTTACCCTCCCTGCTTCTATTAAATCTTTCCATGCCTTACACTTTATCTTCTGCTCAAGTGCATCCAGCTTGTTTTTATATATGCGGCATGAATGCTTTATCTTCTGAGGAGATCTTGGTTAAGAATGGAGGGAAAATTCTAACTTTTTATGGGCTGCAGAGCAAGTGACATTAAACCATCTATGATGATTAGCCCCAATTTTGATTGACACAGACAGTAATATTTTTGAGATTGCAGAGTATATAATCTTAAAGCGTTATTGTATACCGCATAGGTTAATCTCACCGGACAAACATGTTAAAAAGGCATCATTATTCACAAGAATGAGTTTTCTAACAAAGGCATCTCTGTCAATCTTATTCCATTTTATCTTTATGCCTATAGACTTAAAGTACTCAAAAGTGGTGTGGGTCGGTGGGGGTGTGTGACTCCCTGCATAGATGTGTGAGTGGGTGATTCAGTGGGTGTATGGGGTAATGAGTGCATCTGCAAAGGGCTGTGAGGGTGAGTGAGTGAGTGTGTGTATGGCTGTGTTGGTGAGTGAGTGTATGTCTCTGTGGTATATGTGTGAGTAACTACATATGTGAAAGGCAGTATATGAGTGTTGGCGTATATAAGTGACTATATGTGAGGGTGAATAATTGTGAGAGTGGCTGTATGGATGAGTGTGTGCTTGGCAGTGATTGTAGAAGAGAGTACGTTTGTGTTAGTATCTGTATTAATAAGTGAGGTGGTGTGTTTATAACTGTATAGGTGAATAAATGACAGTGTGATAGATTCTTTTTAAAGTTTTGTATTGTTTTTATTATAATTGTAACGTTATGGGCGAGTAGTGGTGTGTGAGTGTCTGGGTGTATGAATGCATATATCAATGGCTGTATTGATAAATGACGGCGTGTATGAGGGACTATGGATGAATGAGTGGATGTGTGTATGTAGACCTATGAATTAGTGTGTGGGTATGTACTAACTGGTATTGGTGTATCTATGGTTTCGAGAATGATAGTCTGTGTTTTAGAGTGGGTGTATGAAAAGCTATATTAGTGTATGGGGTGAATCAGAGATTAAGTGGATGATATCATCAGTGATGTCATTTGAGATGCCATTATTGATGTCACTGACAATGTCATGAGTGATAATGTTACGTTATCATCAGTGCATTGTGGGGGGGCGAGTTACTGTTAGCTCAGCTAACTGTAACGGCTGAATTTCTCTGGTTTTGTACGAGTGAAATGTCAGCCTAACTATAATGTCCCTGAAACCTGTGTTTTTTTCAGTGAATATCTAAGGTTTTTTAAATGCTAATTCCTAACTATAACGTCCATGAAACCTGTGGTTTTTTTCTGTGCATTTCTAAGGTTTTTTAGATGCTAATACTAACTATAACGTCCTTGTAACCTGTGTTTTTTTCAGTGATTTTCTAAGGTTTTTTTTGTGCTAATTTCTAACTATGCCTACATAGGTAGGACATGTACAGAAAGAGGAAGAAAGGAGCAGAAAGAGGAAAGAGAAGTGCTGAAAGATGCAAGAGAGGTGCAGAAAGAGGAGGAAAGATGCAGAAAGAAGCAAGAAAAATGCAGAAATAGGCATCAGAAGTCTAGAAAGAGGAAGAAAGGTGCAGAAAGAAGCAAGAGAAGTGTAGAAAGAAGCAACAGGGGTTCAGAAAAAGGCCTACTTCGACTGTACCTTTCCAAAGACTCATACAAAGTAGCCCAGTCCCTAATTCTTCTCCCAAGATGTCTTAAACCTAATTAGGTCTCACGCCTAGCATTGCAGTGCGCAGCGCGAGACAGTAGGTGAAAACCAGGGTTTCAGCACTGACCTAGGAATCGCACTCGCTTGTGCATGTGCTTTTCCTTTTGTGCGACGCGATTGGCCTTTACGTGCGTCTTTTTATAAAAGACTGCACACAATTGGCCAAGGGCGAGCGCATTGCTCCGCCCATGGCCTATTGGTGTCTATTATGTGCACCAAAGGCCATGTGGTTTCAATTATCGTGCCCAGAAACGGGCGCAATAATTGAAACCACGTCTCGCTGTAGCTCGCGCACCACTTGCAAGGCTTTTTTTTTTATCCATTTCACAGCGAAGCAACTAAATAAAATACTTGCATACGGGGGAATTTGGGACCTTTGGAAGGATGCCCGCCCATAGATCCCTACCTCGTTTTGCTCTAGGGTTTTACTCCAAGGAGTGGGAGGTTGAGCGAGTGAATTAATGAGTTCAGTCTGTGTGGGGAAGAAGAATTCTTTAGTGATATCACATGGAGGCAAAATAGAAGCATTTCAAAGCATACACAAGTGAATGAATAAGGATGCCGAGTTAACAAATAGGTGTATCATTTTTGTGGACTGAGGTGTCTTAGGGAGAACAGTAATAGTTGGAGGTACTAATAGGAGGGAGCACAAAAATATTTCAATATAAAATTCCTAACTCACTAATTCTGAAAAAGGCATGCTTCCTTGCATTCATCTCTTCACAGCCTCAAAGATTGGTGGGTAGAAGAGAAAGTTCTGGAAAGATGAGCCAAAAGAGCGGATAAACAATTTAAGACACCCACCCCACTTCCAAGTTACTTATTCCTTTGGTCCTACTGTTAACTTCTATAGTTAAAATAATGTCATTCAATGCCATGGTTAAAACCTGAGCATACCTTTAGCAAATTATCTGCAACGTCTGCATTAGTGTTCATATTGCTAAATGCATAAAAGACCAAGGGCCAGATGTAGGTAAATACTATTTACCCATTCTTAAATACCGAATTTTACCGATTCGGTATTTAAGAATAGGTAAATAGTATGTAGGTAATTTTTTGGTAAATTTTACAGAATCTGTCAAATTCGGTAAATACTGATTCGGTATTTACCAAATCGGTATTCCCCAATCATTCCTATGGGCCCATAGGAATGAATGAGAATTACCGATTCGGTAAATACCGAATCGGTAATAGGGGGTAGACCTACAAGGGTGGCAGGGGGTCACATTGACACCCTGTATAGTGCATGGGTGCACATGTGGCACACACATGCCCTAAGGGTATGTATGTCTGCCACATGACACTGTTAAAAAAGCACAAAATTGCTTTTTTAATGGTTTTTGTTATTTACCACCAACTTGTAGTTGGTGGTAAATAACGAATCCTTACAAGTGAAAAGCACTCACTTGAGTGCTTCCTACATTAAGGTTTCGGTAATTTACTGAATCGGTATTTAAGAATTTGGTAATTTACTGATTCCTTAAATTACCGATTCGGTAAATTACCGAATCCTCAAATTATGCCCCTACATCCCAAATGCCTAATACCGGTCGGTAACGGCCAAAATTCGGTAATTTCGGCCATTACCGACCGGTATTAGGCTTCCTACATCATGCCCCAAGTGCATGAACTGCAGGATGTTTTGTCGCCAATGCAAACAATGCTTTGTACCAGAAAGAAATCCATGGAAACTGTTTGCAATTGGTACTATGTATATATATTGTGCTCGGTTTCAAAGTGTTTATTAGGAATTCAAGTTGCCATTGCTGAATGCCACAGTTAAATACCAAGGCTGCCCATAGTGATTCCACTTGATGCCTCTTCCTCTGACCACCCTACCCTTAATCCTTCGCTATCTCACTTGTAGGTTCTTCATCATTAAAGCTTTTTTATTTACCTATCTTTATCTTCCTCCTTCCTCTCTTTTCTGCCTCTCACTCTCTTGTTCTGGGTCAAAGTCTGATAATAAAAAAAAGTTGGTCCCACTCCTTCAAAACGAGTGCTAGTCCCTGCAGTTGACACAACCTGCAAACATTGGAAACCGAGGTTCTATGCCACCTACTCAAGCATACTTTTTGATGCTGGGCAAGCCACACTATGTCCAAGTAAGTCAAGTCAAGTCATATAATTTGTATAGCGCACTACATACCCAGAGGGTTTCAAGGCGCTTAGGAAGGGGAGGAGGATTACTTGTCAAATATCCACGTTTTAAGTTGCTTTCTGAATGCTAGGTGGTTCTGGGTAAGGCGAAGGTAAGCGGGGAGTGAGTTCCATGTTTTAGCAGCCAGGTATGAAAAGGATCTGCCTCCCATGGTGGTTCTGTTGATGCGAGGTACAGTGGCGAGGGCTTGGCTGGAAGACCGTAGTCGGCGGGAGGGGGTGTAGAAGGACAGTCGTGAGTTGAGGCAGTCTGGTCCGATGTCGTAGAGTGATTTGTGTGCGTGGGTAAGCAGTCGGAAGGTGATCCTCTTATTGACGGGTAGCCAGTGGAGGTCTTTAAGGTGACCAGAGATGTGTTCGTTGCGCGGGATGTCTAATATGATCCTGGCTGAGGCGTTTTGGATTCGTTGGAGTTTCTTCTGGAGTTTTGCGCTAGTACCTGCGTAGAGGGTGTTTCCGTAGTCCAGTCGGCTCGTGACC
This sequence comes from Lissotriton vulgaris, assembly GCF_964263255.1. Lineage (NCBI taxonomy): Eukaryota > Metazoa > Chordata > Amphibia > Caudata > Salamandridae > Lissotriton > Lissotriton vulgaris. Next base: position 29,482,061 of record NC_141698.1, read on the forward strand.
AGAGCGTGGGTGACTGTTTTCCTTGTATCGGTGGGGATCCAGCGAAATGTTTTTCTGAGCATGCGAAGAATGTTGAAGCAGGAAGAGGATACGGCGCTGACTTGTCTGTTCATTGAGAGTGAAGAGTCCAGGATAACGCCTAGGTTACGTGCGTGGTCTGTCGGGATGGGTGCTTTTCCGAGGGCTTCCGGCCACCAGGAGTCGTCCCATGCAGAGGGGGATGTACCTAAGATGAGGACTTCTGTTTTGTCAGAGTTCAGTTTCAGACGGCTTTGTTTCATCCATTCGGCAACTTCTTTCATTCCTTCGTGTAGGTTAGTTTTGGCGGTGCTGGGGTCATTGGTGAGAGAAAGGATCAGTTGAGTGTCGTCCGCGTAAGAGATGATGTTGAGGTTGTGTTGGCGTGCGATGGCCGCGAGGGGGCTCATGTATACGTTGAAGAGGGTGGGACTGAGTGAGGATCCTCGTGGTACGCCGCAGATGACTTCAGAGGCCTCGGACTTGAATGGAGGAAGGCGGACTCTCTGGGTTCTTCCGGTGAGGAATGAGGTGATCCATTCAAGTGCTTTTCCTTGGATTCCGATGTTATTGAGGCGTTGTAAAAGGGTGCTGTGGCAGACTGTGTCGAAAGCTGCAGAGAGGTCAAGGAGGATGAGGGCGACTGTGTCTCCATTGTCCAGTAGAGTTCGAATGTCATCTGTTGCTGCGATGAGGGCGGTTTCGGTGCTGTGCTTGGCTCGGAAGCCGGACTGTGAGGAGTCGAGGGATTTGTTGGCTTCGAGGAATGCGGCGAGCTGGTTGTTGACAGCTTTCTCGATGACTTTGGCAGGGAATGGAAGAAGCGAGATGGGGCGGTAATTTCTGAGTTCGGTGGGGTTCGCTGTTGGTTTTTTCAGAAGGGCGGTGAGTTCAGCGTGTTTCCAGTCTTCCGGGAAGGTGGCGGAGTTGAAGGAGCAGTTGATGACGTCTCGGAGGTGCGGTGCTATGACGGAGTCTGCTTTGTTGAAGATGTGGTGAGGACATGGGTCTGTGGGGGATCCTGAGTGGATGGAATTCATCAGGCGGATGGTGTCCTCAGTGGAGATTGGGTTCCAGTCGTTAAGGGTGTTCACGGGGGGAAGATGATCAGCAAGTGGTAGGGTGGGTTGGTTTCCGGGTTGGTTGTCAAAGCTGTTGTGGATGTCTGCAATCTTGTTGTGGAAAAATTAGGCTAGGGAGTCGCAGAGGGTTTGAGAGGGGGTGATGTCGTTGGAGTTGGCCGAGGGATTGGAAAATTCCTTGACGATGTTGAAAAGTTCCTTGCTGTTGTGGGCGTTGTTGTCAAGTCGATCCTTGAATGCTGTTTTCTTGGCTTTTCGGATCAGTTGGTGGTGAGTGCGGGTGGCGCTTTTGAAGGCGTCCTTGGTGCTGGTGGTTGGGTCTTTTTTCCAGGCCTTTTCAAGGGAGCGGCAGAGTTTCTTGGACTTCTTGAGATCATCGTTGAACCATGAGGCTTTCTTGCTGCCAGGTTTGCTTTGACGTTTTTTCAGTGGACCTAAGGTGTCGGCGGTGTTGGATAACCATAGGGTGAGGTTGGCGGCGGCTTCGTTAGCGTTAGAAGAGAGGGCTGGGGAGTTTCGAAGGAGCGATGCGGAGATTTGGTCCGTGGTGATTTTGTTCCAGTTTCTTTGCAGGGTAGGTTGGAGGTGGATGTTGGGTTTTGGTTTGTTGTAGGTGAAGTGAACGCAGCTGTGGTCAGTCCAGAGGAGATCCGTAGTGTGGCTGAAGGAGACATGATTGCTGGAGGTGAAGATGGGGTCGAGTGTGTGACCTGCGATGTGGGTGGGGGAAGTGACTAGTTGTTTAAGTCCGAGGTTGGCGAGGTTGTCCAAGAGGGTGGTGGTGTTGCGGTCGTTGATCTTTTCAAGGTGAAAGTTGAGGTCTCCCAAAAGGATGTAGTCTTTGGAGGGGAGCGCGTGTGGAGTGATGAAGTCCGTGATGTCTTCACTGAATTTTGCGCGGGGTCCTGGTGGTCTGTAGAGGAGGGTGCCTCTGAGTGTGGTTTTGGGGTCGATGTGGATCTGGAAGTGAAGGTGTTCGGAGTTGGCGAGGTTGGCGTCAGAGCTGGTTGAGATGCGGATTGATTTCTTATGGACGATAGCGATTCCTCCTCCTGTGTGGCTGGTACGGTCTTTGCGAGTGATCTTATAGTCTTCAGGGATGGCAATGGTGATGTCTGGAGCGGAGGAAGCATTCATCCATGTTTCCGTCAGGAAGGCGATGTCCGGAGAAATGGTGTCTAGTAGATTCCATAGGTCAATGGCGTGCCTGTGGACTGATCGGGTGTTGAGAAGGATGCATTGAAGGTGATTGGGGTCGGGGATCTGTGGTGTGGTCGTAGCGGAGATGTTGACAGTGCCGATGAATTTGCAGGAGTAGCAAGAGAAAGGTCCATGGGTGTGTCCAGGAGCGGCTTGGACGCAGTTGGGGGCGCGACCGGGGTTAAGGGCTAGGAGGGTGGCGGCATCGTAGGTAATGCGGGAGGGCTGGGGAGCGCGAGGGGCAGGGGGTCTGGCGCTGGGCGCGGTCCAGGCGCGGACGGGCGTAGACGGGCTTACCTTTGGCGCACCTTCGGCGCGACTGGGGCGCGGTCGCTGCGCGTAAACGCTGCGCGCGGGAGCTACTGTCATAAATGGAAGGTGGAGGGGGAGGGGCGAGGGCTGTTTATCTGGGAGGCGGGGCGGGCTCAGCAAGCACAACAACAACAACAGGGACAAAATGGAGGGGGGAGCAGAGCAGGGCGCCGGGGGGATATCGCGCAAAAATCAAATAGCAGAGCAGAGATGGTACAGGCAGGCAAACGCTATTAAATGTCAGGCGAACAAAAATAAACAATGGCACAGTGATAATCAAAGCAGCACAGCATGTACGATACCGAGTCTCGGCAGAGACACAGGGGAGCGAACCACTCAAGGCAGAGGCGAAGAGGGGTCACAGCGCTGCAAGGACCAGGGGCGCCGTAAATAGGTAGTGGGAGGGCTGTTTAGCTGGGAGGCGGGGCGGGCTCAGCAAGCACAACAACAACAACAGGGACAAAATGGAGGGGGGAGCAGAGCAGGGCGCCGGGGGGATATCGCGCAAAAATCAAATAGCAGAGCAGAGATGGTACAGGCAGGCAAATGCTATTTAAATGTCAGGCGAACAAAAATAAACAATGGCACAGTGATAATCAAAGCAGCACAGCATGTATGATACCGAGTCTCGGCAGAGACAACTGAAAACAATCTTATAAGTGCTTAGAAACAGTCTGAGGCACTATTTAAGTAGCTTGATATTTAGGAGATTATATATGGCATTGGTGTTAGTGAAGTTCCAATTCAATTAATGATTAATAAAAACAATTACCAAAAGTCTGTAATTCCACACACTATTACCATTAGAAAGTAACTTAGCATTGTTTTCAGGCATGTTTCTCGAAGGAAAAACAAAAAAGCAAGAAAAATATTACATGGCACTTAAGGACTAAAATAAAGGGCAAACAGTGGCAGACGTGGACAAACATTCTTGTACTTCCTTAGGATTCTCTGTATTCAAATTGTGCAAATGTCTAGAAATAATAGCTACTCACAACCGATAAAAACATACATAATAAAACACAGATTTCAAAACATACGAATCAAAACATGTGTATCCGGACATACACCACCCAAAGTATGTAAAAAGATTAAAGTGCTCTCAATGTTTCTACAGCTTTCAGCAGAGTGGTGTTTCAAATTACTTTATTTTCCTGCCACTTTAGTCTTTTAAATGTAAATCAGATCTCAGCTCCATTAAAACAGGCATGGTAGTGATATGATGGGTCTCAGGCCAACCAAGACCTGCATTTCCAGACCCGGGCCACACTGGAGAGATGTTGAGGCCGCCAAAGGGCATAGAGTGTATCTGGTGGTGTCTTGACTGATATCTTGCAGATCACAAGCACATTTCAAAGCCCCACTAATTAGATGTTGACCCCTCCACCCCACCCCCCATGTGCCAACAATGAATAAAGTGCTGTTTAGACTGTGGTGTTAAGGGTCACAGGCACATACCCCACTGAAAGGAAGTTAAACACATCAATGTGCATACAGAGAATGAAATACAGTCTAGGTTGCCAGGCACATTTCATAACCTGTTTAATTAATGCCCCCAAGAGTGCACGAGGTAAATAAAGTGCTATCTAGATGGCTACATTGCAAATCACAGGTCCATCTCAGAAGACTCACTAAAAAGACATTTACCCCCCCCCCCCACCCAGTGTGCATGCAGTAAATAGAACACAATTTAGACTGCTGCACTGAAGATCACAAACAGGAGCCTCACTAAGAAAGGACTGTGCCCCCCACCGCGGTATGCATTCAGAGAATAAGGAGCTTTCTAGAATGCTACACTGCAGATCACAGGGACATTTCATGATGCATTCACTTAACGCAATGATGACTATTGCAATACAGATGACCACTTAAGATAACAGGAAAAAACAACACAGGGTCCTGGCTGTTTCCAGTAAGGCTAAGCCAAATATAACTATAGAACGAAACACTGGCCAATACTGGATAAACTTCAAAAAAGATCTAATTGGAACCTATATGAATCAAACATAACGTTCCTTTTTACGTCATAAGTCAAATTTTTATTTTACTAGTTGAGCATTGCAATTGAAATCATGTCAAAAACTTTAATCTGCATGTGTAGACAATTAGAAGGTTAGACGTATCAAACCAGCAACTTTATACATATTTACAATTTACAATTTAGACACATTCACACAACTATACATAAACAACACAATAAGGCCCTTTGTCAACAAAAAAATAAGTAGTGAAAACAATAAATGGTATAATTTCCTTAGTTCAGACTATTTACATTTAAATGTATTGAACATAAATTCTTATTTTTAAAGTCAAGGATGACAACCATACCAAAGAATTCTTTTGGGTAAATATTAAATGATAATCACTTATGGGCTACACTTACCTCTATTGGCAAGAGGTGAGGAAACCTAAAAGCGAACGTGAGTATAAATGTAGTCAAGGACTTGTAAGAGTGTGAAGCATATAGGGCAGGTGTTTTGCTCTGTTAGACAGAACTTACCGGGCTGTGGGGTTCTTACAGCTTACTGCCCGTAAGTTGTAGTCCGTATTATTCAGACTTCAATTTCACCTGAAAAGGGACATACAATTAGACTACTGTTTAGGAAAAAAGTGGGGGGAGGCGGGGGGGTTTCGGCCGCTGCATCGCTGCTGAAGTCCGGGGGGCAAGCTTCTTACCTAAAGTGAAACGCCGGTCGCGTCTAACGATACACAGCAAGTGAATGCGGGACGCTTGAGTCCTACATCGGTATTTACCCGGAAGGGTTTTGGAAGCACGTGACTCACCAATAAACAAATGTCATGGTCACATACTCGTTTAAAGACATCGGATGAGGCTACATATATAATTAAAAGACATCAGATTGATGGGAAGTGGAATGATCATGCATTTATTTTGAATATTTCTGAAATTTCATTCAGACCCGTCATTGCAGTGCTATACTTTATTATGAGCAGAGCTTCTCGCTGACTGGGTCTTCTTTCAGTATCTCCTCCTCTCGGGTCTGAGTCTATTTTTGACAGAATAGTCCATTTGAAGTCATCTTCACGATGCTTATGTATCTGCCAGTTTAGAACCAATGGTGCATTTAGCGTTTCATTTCTCAAGCGTGATTTATGCTGCGTAATACGCTGCCTTGCTTCCTGTGATGTCTTCCCATCAATCTGATGTCTTTTAATTATATATGTAGCCTCATCCGATGTCTTTAAACGAGTATGTGACCATGACATTTGTTTTCAAATTCAGGCAGCATTCAAGCCCTAATACAACGCTCCTTTACATCTCGATCCGCTAAAATTACATCGTCGGAATTACAATTGTAAACAAAGACATCTGCCTTTCACACGGAACATAGAAGAAATACTTTCCGTGTTCATTGGTGAGTCACGTGCTTCCAAAACCCTTCCGGGTAAATACCGATGTAGGACTCAAGCGTCCCGCATTCCCTTGCTGTGTATCGTTAGACGCGACCGGCGTTTCACTTTAGGTAAGAAGCTGGCCCCCCGGACTTCAGCAGCGATGCAGCGGCCGAAACCCCCCCGCCCCCCCTCTTTTTTCCTAAACAGTAGTCTAATTGTATGTCCCTTTTCAGGTGAAATTGAAGTCTGAATAATACGGACTACAACTTACGGGCAGTAAGCTGTAAGAACCCCACAGCCCTGTAAGTTCTGTCTAACAGAGCAAAACACCTGCCCTATATGCTTCACACTCTTACAAGTCCTTGACTAAATTTATACTCACGTTCGCTTTTAGGTTTCCTCACCTCTTTCCAATAGAGGTAAGTGTAGCCCATAAGTGATTATCATTTAATATTTACCCAAAAGAATTCTTTGGTATGGTTTCATGTGTTGTCGTGTTTCTTTTTGTCTAGTGTGATTTTCAAAATCGTTGATTGCTCATCTCACACAAATTTGGCCATTGACAGAATTTATAAGGTACAGTGGAGTTGCCAGCTGGTGGCGTGTTTATGTAATTCTCTATTTAAGAGCTGATTATTTAATCATGCATTTGGTCTTTGTTTTAGAAATGGTTGGTCCTGATGAAAACCCCGACATCAGGGGTTTGAAACGCGTCGACCAGAACTAAAATTTGACTGGACTCTTTGTCAGCTACGAACATTCACAAATTGTCATCCTTGACTTTAAAAATAAGAATTTATGTTCAATACATTTAAATGTAAATAGTCTGAACTAAGGAAATTATACCATTTATTGATTTCACTACTTATTTTTTTGTTGACAAAGGGCCTTATTGTGTTGTTTATGTATAGTTGTGTGAATGAAGGATGAATGTTGTTTGTAGGATGTGTCTAAATTGTAAATTGTAAATATGTATAAAGTTGCTGGTTTGATACGTCTAACCTTCTAATTGTCTACACATGCAGATTAAAGTTTTTGACATGATTTCAATTGCAATGCTCAACTAGTAAAATAAAAATTTGACTAATGACGTAAAAAGGAACGTTATGTTTGATTCATATAGGTTCCAATTAGATCTTTTTTGAAGTTTATCCAGTATTGGCCACTGTTTTGTTCTACACTTAAGATAACAAGCATTTGCAGTGCAATAGGTCTCGCATTACTGAAAGTTTGAGCTATTGCTTTTGCAAACAATAATGCAACGCCAATAGCTCAAACTTTAAGTAATACGAGACCTATTGCATTGCAAATGCTTGTTTTTCTCTTGAAGGTTCACTATTCATCGACTGCTCAGAATGTTAGGCCTACCAAATATAAAACAGCAATCCCCACCATATCACTGTTGTAAGTCTCACCAAGTTTGTGAAGGTATGCATGCGTGTGTCTCTGCTTTTACCTAGTGACATGTTACATAAAAATAAACAAACAAATACTTGAATACCTGTGTTTCAAGCAGCATACTCTGTACATTTGTGTACAAAAAGGTGTATGTATTTTTTTCTGCTCACAATACAGGGTACATGGGGATTTCAATAGAATATTTGAGGGGCTCTATAACACCTATATACATATGACATGTCTGCCTGTGCAACCGAATGACAGAGCAGCACTGAGAAGATTTGACCACCTATAGGAGAAGCTACCCGTTTCTTAAGCTACCATCTTCAGATGCATAACACATCTGAAAATACATGTACAAATAGACATATACCTCAGTCACGAGAGGATGCAGACCTTTAAACTTGATTGCTTGCACTTCCCATTTGAGTACAGAAAACCTGTTAAACTACGTTGGTTAAGTTAAGATGGTAAGCTTCAATCTGGCACCCACCTTGTCTGTAACAAGCCGGATCTTTGTAACTTTGTAGATTGCATACTCTCAGATATACACTTAGAGAAAAAAAACGTTGTCAATGAGGTTGGTTCACAGGTACATAAACAATTTGCGTTTGGAAATGTAGTAAATTGCAAATAACCAACAGAATCAAATACAAATAATGGATTATTTTCAAATAGAGGCAGACAATTAGCCTTTGAGCCAAGATGACACATGTAACTTGCCCTTTTGCCCCACTGGCAACTAAGGACTAACAGGATTCAGGTCCTTGTAGTAACGGAGCCACCCGGCCCGTCCACACACGCAGTCACGCACACACACACCCCGAGGGCGGGACCGCCTGAGGGGATAAATAAACGGGCACAAGACCACTCGGGGTCTTCGGCCCAGAAATATAGTGAGAGTCTGTGTCTTCATTGTGTGTATGTAGGCCCTAATCAGTGGCATAGGCATTCCCCTTGCCCCGGTGGCCTCCGTCACCACACTGGTCTATCCCACGCCTCGCCCCCGCGGACATTCGCCGGCCCTGTGCCCCTTGTCCGCGGCGCTCACGCTTCCTGCGCTCGAGCCACTGCCGAGACCGCGTTGCGGGTGCCTACCCCATGGAGCACACCTCCTGGAAAGGCTCGCGCCTGTCCGGCACCCACGGAGAACGATTGGCGGCCCAGCGCCACGAGCAACACCCAGGTGAAGCCTTTCCTGTGCGGAGGCGGCCGCGGTGTGCGCCTCTCTTCCCCGCGTTCCACCGCCTCCGCCTGCTGGCCCGGGTGCTCACATTTCCTGGTTGCGCGCTCCTGCATGTGATGCGGCCAACGTGCGGGACCTCGCACTAGGGTCCGCGTGCTGTGGAGGCTCGCACGGAGGGACTGTGTTGGCCCTCGCGAGCTGGAGCCAGTGCGATCTGAGCCCCCTCCGCTCCTCGTGTCTCGCTGCCCTCGCGTGGCTTGCATCCTGACCCCACCGCTGCTCCTCTCCTCTCGCTGGCTCTGCACACAGCCCCCCCTTCACATCAGCTGGTGGCCTCTACGCCCTCATCAGGCCCCAACTCCGTGCCTGCACCAGCAGTTGGGCGTGGCCTGCTCCTAGGCCCGGAGTGACACAAAACTGCGCCCCACGTGCCCCCGGTGGACAGCCATTTCGTGTGGAGGGGCGTGAAAGGTGTTGAGGCAGCCACAGGGCACACTTACCTGCCAGGAGGGGCAGCCCATCATTGTGTGCAGGAGCACAGGACCTCCACTGCGCCACGCCACCAGCTGCACCTCGTGGCAATGAGTAATCCGGCCGCCCCCGGCGGCGCCGTTCAGCAAGGCGCGCCGGCTCCGCAAAAGGCCGCCCCCCAGGTCAATGCTCCCGCCCCGGTTGTCCAGCAGGCTCCTGTTCCTCCCGGCCACGGCATTGCTGCCCCGCAACTGCCGTTCAGCGAGCTTTCAGACCCGTCCACCGCCGCGGCACGATGGTGCTCCTGGATCGGTCGCCTGGACCACTACTTCGTTGGCGTCAGAGAGACGGATGGGAAAGTAAAGAGGTCGCTACTCGTGTGCTATGGCGGAGCTGAACTTTATGACCTGTTTGAGACGCTGCCGGACAGGGTCAAAGATGATGACTACGTCGAGGTGGTTCCTGCTCTAAATCGCCACTTTGATCCTCAGATCAACCCGGACTACGAGTGGTTCAAACTTCGACAGGCGCGGCAAAGGGACACAGAGACCGTCGACGCCTATTACGCCCGCCTAAGGAAACTTGCCACCTCACTGCCAGATCAGAGACTGGAAATTCGTGCCCAGCTCATTCAAGGCTGCAGGTCCGTTCAGCTCAGGCGTCTAATTCTCCGACAACCCCACATTTCTCTTGACGACAACAGGTTCTCGCAAGATCTCATGAACTGTCCAACACGCAGGCTGACGAGATGGAGGCGGCCCTGAATCGTCCTGTAGCGGCGACACGGACACCTGCAATCAAGGAGGAGAGGGTAGACGTGATCCGCAGACGGCCTCAACAGTTGAGGGGAGGTGCAAGGACTCCGCAGACCCCCATGTGCGGCAACTGTGGAATGGACCATCATGCAGGGGCGAGATGTTCTGCGAAGGGGAAAACGAGCTCAGAGTGCAGCAAACTTAACCACTTCGCAAAAGTGTGCTGAAGCAGTGGTGGACGACGCAACAATTCTGGCTCACGCGGACTCACGCAGGGAGTGCGTCAGCTGACGCTAGAGGATCCAGGACCCTGCAGTGACACAGCACGATCAGCTTTCAATCTCGAAGACGACGACAATGATATGTTCTTTGTGTCGTTCGTCGGCAGGGAAGGCTCCAGAAGGCGACCACCACCAATGTGCGACATCACTGTTGCAGGTTACCCGGTGCATGCCCTGATAGATACAGGGGCGTCGGTCAATGTAATGGACAGTATTCAGTACGACAAATTATTGCCTCGCCCCCCTCTTCTGCCATCCAGAGCGAAGATATACACGTACGACAGTGATGAACCACTCCCTCTACGTGGAGTCATGGAGGTGGAAATAGCCAGCAATGGACAGACCCTGAAAACAAGATTCCACGTCACGGAAGGAAAGAGAGGGACTCTCCTCAGCTGTCATACAGCGGAAGACTTGAAGCTTGTATTCTTCGTGAACCAGTTACACGAGCTACATGCGGAGGAAATGCTGAAGGACTCGGCTGCCTCAAGGGAAAGACTTTCAAGCTGCACGTGGACCACACGGTCCGGCCGACAGCATTGAGACATAGGAGAGTGCCATTCCACCTGCGGCCCCATGTAGAGGAAGAACTTCGAAAGCTGCAAGAATTTGGGGTCATCGAGAAGGTGTCGGGCCCGACAACGTTGGTTTCGCCCCTCGTTGTTGCCCTAAAACCGAAGCAGCCAGGAGCCATTCGACTGCGCGTCCACATGCGCCTACCAAATAAGGCCATGAAGCGAGAGCGCCATCTTACACCTACGATGGATGACATAGTCGTAGATTTGAATGGGGCCCGGTGGTTCACCAAGTTAGATCTCAAAGCGGGATACCACCAACTGGAGCTCCACCCAGACAGCAGCAACATCACCACATTTTCTACACACGTTGGTTTGCGCCGATACAAGAGGCTAAGCTTCGGTGTCTCCTCAGCAGCAGAAGTTTTTCAAAATGCCATAAGGGAGACGCTCTCTGGGCTATCTGGTGTAATCAAGTTGAGCAATGACATTTTGGTTTTCTCTAAGACCCTCGAAGACCACCACATCCATCTCAGGGCCACTCTGCAGCTCCTGGCAGATCATGGGCTCACCCTGCACCGAGCAAAGTGTTCCTTTTACCAAGAGTCCGTAGACTTCTTTATCTACATTTTCTCCAGGGACGGGCTACGCATTGACTCAAGAAAGGCAGAAGCCATCTGCTCAGCACCAAGGCTGACAACAGCTACGGAGGTCCGAAGCTTCTTGGGGATGGCCACATACTGTGGCCGGTTCATCCCCAACCTCGCGCCCCTGTCCGAGCCCCTTCGGGTCCTGACCAAGGCAGGACAAGCATGGATGTGGTCAGCAAACGAAAATGCGGCATTTCAAGAGCTCAAAAGTGCCCTCATCGACGACAGGGTGATGGCGAACTTCCGCCCGAAAAGGCGCACGGAGGTCGTTGTTGACGCAAGCCCCGTTGGCCTCGGAGCTGTTCTCATGCAGGAGACAGAATCAAGAGATTGGGTACCCACTGCCTGCACCAGCAGGGCGCCGACCACCACGGAAATGCGTTATGCCCAGATTGAACGCAAAGCATTGGCGATAAAATGGGCAAGCCAACACTTCCACCTATACCTCTATGGCCATGAATTCTGTGTAATCACAGACCCCAAGCCACTTGTCCTGCTGTTTGCTGGAACCGCTAGGCTTGCCCCACCCCAGATAGAAAGGCGGGCGTACAATTGCAGACTTATCGCTTTGAAGTACACTTTTGACCTGGAGCAGACAATCCGGCTGATTTTCTGTCGCGCAACCCAAACGCAGCCCTACCAGCTCCCATGCAAGACGAGGTCGAGGAGGTTGAAGAGTTCGTGCAAATGATCTCACAGGAGGCCTGTCCTGTTGCCCTCATGCTGGAAAGCATAGGAAAAGCCACGGAGTCGGACGAATGTTTTATGAAAGTAAAGAACACGCTGACCAATCGGAACTGGAAGCACTTCCTCGACGGCGTCAGTTCTCTCACAGCAACGGAGCAAGTTTTTTGGCAACAAGTCTGGAGAGCTCAGAGCGAACTCAGCGAAGACCCTCACGGGGTGATACTACGGGGCACCTCACTCGTGATCCCAACAAGTCTGCAGATGGAGGTACTTCGGCTAGCACATCAGGGTCACCAAGGTGCGTCCAAGACCAAAGCCCGACTAAGAAGCAAAGTGTGGTTTCCTGGGATGGACGCCATGGTGGAAGAGGTGGTGTGTAACTGCCACTCATGCACCATCACGAGCAGTGATCCGGTGCCAAACCCCGTAATCACAGAAGAACCCTGCCTCGAGCCGTGGTCCAACCTGAGCATCGACTTCGGTTCAATCCCGGATGGTCAGAGTACCCTCGTGCTCATCGACTCGCATTCACGATTTCCCATAGTGGAAGTAGTACCCTCGATGGCGTTCCCACATGTCAAGACAGTCCTAGATCGAGCATTCTCTTTGATGGGTCTGCCGGAGGAGATCCGGTCGGACAACGGGCCATTCAAGCCTATCTGGCGTCCCGTGGCATCCGGCACTGGAAAATTACCACACAGTGGCCCCAGGCAAATGGGGAAGTGGAGCGGTTCATGCGCACGCTGAACCGAGCTCTCCGGATTGGGGTAGAAAAGGGAGATGCTGCTGAAGAGTGCATCTCACAATTCCTTAGTGCCTACCGCCACACACCGCATTGCACTACCCGGTGTGCCCCAGCACACCTACTGTTCAGAAAAGTCCCCAGAGACTGTGTGCCGGCGGACCTGTCCTGGAGTCTCCCGGAACTCGACCAGAACGCCACCCAGAACAGGAGGAAACTGACAAACAACAGAGCAAGCCAAGCTCGAAGAGCTCAACCCATGACCATCGTAGTTGGAGACAAAGTGATATTAAAAGACCGACATCCAAACTGGAAATACCGCACTGCCTACGAGGTATGGGAGGTAGTCAACATTCAGGTACCCATTTTGTCGGCGGCACGAGGCACCCGAGTGGTCACTCGGAACACGTCATGGTTCAAGAGAGTCCCCAGAGAGCAGGGGTCAGCAGATCAACAGGCCGAAGATATCGAACATGGAGAAGGACCAGCCTCCGCAGAGACTTCCCAGTGCCTAGGAGAAGAAAGGCTGAAACAACTTGAGGCCGAACCAGAGACAACCGGCAACAGGGAAAGCGCCGCGGAGAGTCAAAATATTCCTGCAGCACATCCCCAAGATGCGGAAGCAAACGAGAAACCCCGGAGCCAGAGGTATGCTCTCCGGCCGAACCCGACCCCCAGTCAAAGACTATGCATGGTGTATGAAGAAGATCTAATGCTCACCCAAGCAGAGACTATGTGTCCGAAAGATTGGAGGGATGTAATAACGGAGCCACCCGGCCCGTCCACACACGCAGTCACGCACACACACACCCCTTGGGCGGGACCGCCCGAGGGGATAAATAAACGGGCACGAGACCGCTCGGGGTCTTCGGCCCAGAAATATAGTGAGAGTCTGTGTGTCCTCATTGTGTGTATGTAGGCCCTAATCAGTGGCATAGGCATTCCCCTTGCCCCAGTGGCCTTGTCACCACAGTCGTAATGGCTTGGGTTGTAATGGACTGCTTTCTTCATTGGGTAGTCCCTGACGTTCTACATCCCCTAACAAAGGCCTTCAGACGTGATACAATTATTACTCAGACACTCACTCACTCACCCCTCAAACAAGTACTCACAGGATTATAAAGTAAAAAATGTTGATGCAGAGATAAATCAGCCAGACAGCTTGGTAATGTTTTTATTGTGGAAGAGGTAGACATAAAGAAACAAAAATATATAGAAACATTGAAAGAAAAGAACAAGGGAATTTACATTTTGCAAATGTCAGTTTCTTTGCTTGTTGAGGGAAGCATGATTACTCTTCACTCTCTGTTTTCTAGGAGAAAATAAAATCAAGTTTATTAAAATAGTTATGTGAAAGTTACATATAAATTGTTGCAATCTCCTGAATATATGATTACATTACTGAACCATCTGATACTAAGAAACCAATAATAATAACAATAATAATTATTATTATTTTTATTATTATTATTATTGTTGTACCAAGACACAAGCCAAATCCTCAAGTAGGGATAAATTAAGAGGGTACAGACAGTATAGCTGTGCAGATTATTTTTTCATTGTATTGAATGCAACCCCACTTTATCCATTTATCTGATACTTTATGATTCCACAGTTTTAACTTAAATGATAGAAGATAGATATTATCAAATTCTCAGTAACTAATGCATCAGAACCCTCACATGACTAGCAATGAAAACTGACATTTTGAGGACGTGGCTTCCAACATATTATTTAAGGACGACTTTTTGGGTATGCCAGAGTGCTTGACTCCAAGATGGCCAAACACTTGTGAGGCTCTTTGTACCCGATAAACTATTTATTTACCAGCAGCTGGAGACAACAATTTCGGATCCTCTGATGGAGAGTGAGTCAATTATGGCCCGAGAGCCTGACCACAGAAAAAAGTATGGCGCAAACTGTGATGCAGCCGAGAATATCGGCCTGGAATGGACCCATGGGAGCCGACTGAGAGTGAATATAACTGTTTCTTGCATGCTGTATCATAGAGGCAGGAACAAGTGGTCCCGGGGCAAGAGCTGACATGGGTGGGATTGGCTTCATGGCAGCTCTGGTGACAGCCTGGCCTTTCGGAGGGACTGAGCTCACTTGAGGGAGAGGGGCTGAGGCTGCACAGGGCCTGCTCGAGGCATAGACCACTGACCGGCCGGGGGAGGCCTGGCCTTTCGGAGGGACTGAGCTCACTTGAGGGAGAGGGGCTGAGGCTGCACAGGGCCTGTTCGAGGCATAGACCACTGACCGGCCGGGGGAGCTGGGCCCCACTCTTCACCCTACTGGTAGACCTGAATATCTGCAGTGCCACCCAACCACTGAGGGCTGGTGTCTCCCTAGGAGGGGAATTTCTTCCCCTGTATTCTTCACCTCTACACCTGGTCTGAGAAAGAGGAAGAGGTGTGGCGAACGAAGCGGTGCACGACTCAAAGTAGCCAGACACAAAGAACCTCCTCCTACGTATGTAAAAAAAAGTCTCATGTATATGGTGACAAAAAGCTAGATACTTATCCAATAGGGTCACAAATTAACAACGACCCTGAATAAGCATGAAAAATGCATTTCAACTGCAAAATACACTTTTCTATCCTAGAGGATGATATGGCTGACCAAAAGTAGAAGCTCTTAGACATGGCCAAAATCCTCTCCATAATTAATTCCAAGAATGAAGATTTGGAAGGTAGGCCCATGCACAATACTTTGTGTGTGGTGGGTGTCCTGAATTCACAAATTTCGATAATATCCTTCTTAAATCCTTATTTGGGACTGAGCATCCTTTCCCTCTGTTCACTGTAGAGAGGGATGTACGTCATGACAACGCGGGCTTTTACACTGCGCTGCCATTACGACGAAACCATTACAACGCAAGTCATTACAACGACTTGCGCTGTAGGCCCTGGATTTTGGAATAGTATGATTTACTATTCCAACTCCAGCCTACGCAGCAGTAGGGAAGGTGTTGGAATAGTAAATCTACTATTCCTTAGTCTCTAGCGCCATCCAGCGCAAGTCGTTGTAACGACTTGCGTTGTAATGGCAGCGCCGTGTAAAGCCCGCGTTGTCATGGCTGCCTCCCGTAGAGAGAGGGCACTAGTACCTTGAGCTCACTCTCCCCCCTCCTAACGCACCACCCACCCTGATTATTGACAGGCTACTCAATTTTAAAGATTGGATACTGTGCTGCAGCAGTTACAGGAGTGACCGGCATTATTCTTTGAGGGAATCTCTATATGAATGTTCCCAAACTTTTCAATTACAGTGCAAACGGAGTGGCATGTGTTTTTGTCAATGAATTGCAAGCTGCGCCAAGCAGGCATACCATAGGTTATGTTATGCACAGTGTGCCTGAAGTTTATGCATCGGGATAAACCATCACGTGTTCCCCATCCTTTAAAGTGCCTCACAATTTGTGTAGCATATTCCTCTCAACTCCAAGAAAGACTCAGCCAAAAACCATGTTACATCTTAGTAGAACCTAAACGATGTGGAATGATGTGACTATGAGAATCGTTTTGCTTGCAGTCTGATTTGAGCAAATTGTGGAAATATTTTTGTGATGGATCCTTCTACCTGCAGATTCCTCATCCCTAGAACAATCTCCAAGCATCAGATTGGATCCAGAAAGGAGAGGTTCCTCTTTCCGGCAATTTCAGCCGCTCCAGCAGCAACCGATCCCTTTGTTCGCCAATATAGGGGATCTACCTTGCAACCCTACTCCTAGTCTTCTTCCACCCCTGCACCTCAAGGAAAGCAGGCCTAGTTTGTACCTCCAACCTCACACGGAGCCTCTGGTCCGGGTGACCCATTGTCTTACACCCTAAATGGGCATTATTTTGGCCCAGATCCTTCAAATTATAGAAAAGGGCTACATCCATCCCTTCCGTTAGATTCCGCCCTCCACCCCACCCCCTTCAACACCGCCAGATCATTTGGCTATTTTGCAGCAAGTGGCAGCTCTCCTTCTGAAGGGAGTGGTGGAGTTAGTGCCAGACATGGAAATAGATTGCTACACATATTACTTCCTGGTCACCAAGAAGGACAGTGGCCTGCAACCCATTCTAGATCTCAGGAGCCTGAATGTCTTCCTCAAAAAGGGTAAGTTCAAGATGCTGACCCTGACTCAAGTCTACTGGCATAGAGCTTGGAGACTGGATAGTGTCACTGGACTTGCAGGGTGGGCACTTCCACATCCCTATCCTGCTGTCCATAAGAAGAAGTACTTGCGATTTGCAGTGGGTTCTATGTGGTACTACACTTTGGGTTGACATCGGCACCTCAAGTCTTCACCAAATCTCAACGGTGGCCCTTCCGATGACTCTAGTCCATAGTGTTGGTACTGAACACCACCATTCTCTGCTCCTTCCCTCCTTCCCTCCTTTACAGAGGATCTCAGACATCAAGGATATGATTCCATCTTTTCAGTCAGGTGCAAGAGTTCCAGTTCTGAGAGTCCCGTGAATCATAGATCTGCTGGCTTCCTGCATTCTCCTAGTCAGGGACTCATGTTCGTTCTCACATGAGGGCCATGCAATGGTGCCTCCACAGCCAGTGACTACTGTACGGGGAGACTTGTCAGATTCCATTGTGATATTTCCCCATGCTGTGGCGGATGTGGCTTGGTGGGGGAACGAGGCGAACCTGACATACAGGATGGTCTTTCCTTCCCTTCCAGACGTGGCTACGGTAGTGATGGATGCTTCCATGCTGGGGTAGGGAGCTGATCTGGAAAATTTAGAGATATGGGGCCTCTGGTCTCTTGAGGAGCAGGTCCTTCATATCGACCTGCTAGAATTGCCAGCAATTCGTCTGGCACTGAAAGTCTTCTACCTCGCCATCGTAGGCCGGTCCGTCCAGATCTTGACAGACAACCCAACTGCGATGTGGTATGTGAACAAGCAAGAGGGAGTAGGGGCTCATCTAATTTGTCTGAAGGCTTTGAAACTGTGGTGTTGGGCACACAACAAGGGATCTGGCTCACCGCCAAAGACCTAGCGTGGTCTCTGAAGGTTAGAGCCAACAGCTTGAGCCACTGTCCTCTTTCTGATCATGAATGACATCTTCTACTGGAGGTAGTCCTGGATATCTCCGCCCAGTCGCTCCCCCGCCATATACAGTTTTCTCATCAATAATTTCCTGCATATGTTGCAGTGATATTATCAATGATGTCATAGAAGATTTCATAAGTGATATAGTATATGGGGTAATTAGCAGGGCATGTCGAGGGAGTGAGTTGTAGTTGCCTTAGGGCACAAGCTATAACTGCTGAATTTCTGTGGTTTGTGTGTGTAAAATCGGAACCGGACTATAACGGCTCTAGACCCCTTGTTTACTTTGGTGAAGCTCTAAGGTTTATATCATTTTATTTCCAAACTATAACGTCCCTGTAACCTTTTTTCCAGCAAATTTCTACCTTTTTTAATGCTACTTCCTAACTATAACACCCCTGTAACGTTTCATTTTTTAGTGAATTTCACAGTTTTTTTAATATACATTTTGCTGCAATTTGCTCACAAGTTTATAAATATATTGTATTCACAAATCCATTCTTAGTATATATTTTAAAACTAACATTTTAAAAATGAAGGTATGGTAACTTATGTAGTCTTTCTAGAAATTCAATGCACCCAGTCTTTCTATTTTTTTTAACCCCTTCGAGGCGGATGACGAGCCCAGCTCGTCATCACCCTTACCTGCCGTGGGCGGATGACGAGCTGGGCTCGTCATGTAACGCGGCATTTTTGAAAATGCCGCGCACAGCGGGAAAAGCCGCCGCGGCGAAGCGGTTAATTCAGTTTATGGATCCGCAGATCCGTTGCAAATCCTTGGACAAATAAGTGTCTGTCAGTTTTATTAAACAAATTCAGTACTAAAACAATAACACATTTAATACAAACATATGCTATTGCAACTTCTATAAGTGGATCACTGCCTGTGTGTGGGTGGCTGTGTGAGTAACTTTGTGGGTGTGTGAGTGGCTATGTGGGTGTGTGACTGGCTGTGTATAGGTGTGTGTGTAGGTGTGTAAGTGGTTGTGTAGGTATGTGAGTGGTTTTATGGGTCTGTTAGTGGGTGTGTGAGTGCATGAGTTGTTGTGTGTGTATATATAAGCAAGTGTGTGAGTGGCTGTGTGGGTCCATGATAGGGTGTGTGAGTGGTTTTGTAGGTTGGTAAGTTGTTGACTTAGTGGGTGTGTGAGTGGATATGTGGGTGTATGAGTGTTCTGTGGGTATGTAAGTGGATGTGTGAGTAGGTGTATGAGTCTGAGTGGGTCTATGTGTCTTTTTTTAAATTGGGGTCTGAGTCCACAGATCCACCCATATCCACCTGGTTCTGTGAGGATCTGAATGGATCTGCTGATCCTTGCAGGGTCAAAAAACTTTTTCAGTACATTTCTTTCCCATGGGAATCGTGTCCCAATGCACAAAATGGCAGCCACAATTTTCCTCTCACGTTCCAGCCAGTTAATCACGGCATTGGTGGATTCGCATCTCTAGATATACATAAATATTTTTACTTTAATGACTCTGAAACGACTGAACAGATTGACACCAAGTTACAAAACACTTTTTCTGGACCAAGATTTAGCTTTCTGGAAAATTTGGTGTTAATCATGTTAATGGTACGGGCTGTAGTAGTGTCTAAAATTACTGTGGGAAATTGCATGATTAAAACGATTTTGGGACCCCCCTTTTTCTCGGCTCCCTCTAGACAGATCACCCCAAAACTTTTCAGACAGCAGCTGAAGTGACTGGCAAACTAGTTGTGAACAATTCGCGAAGATGTTTTTAGCAAATCAAAACATGCTTTTCCTATGGAAACTAGGTCTTAACTAAAACTACCTACTTGCAGTCAATCCCATGCTTAAAGACTTTTCTGTAGAAATGGCAAAATACTCTGTCCCTTTCTGTCTCAGTGCGGATGGCAATGTGCTAATTTCATGCTTAAAAACTTTGATAGAAAATCAGACATTTGAGGTGAGCAAATTCCGAGTGTCACTGGTATTGTAGGATGCACAAGCTGGAGCTGCTCTCTACCTAAACTTGGGAACTACCCAGAATTCACTTCGTCTTTTTTCCATAATTTATGCAGCACTCTATGCTTGAAAGGGTATTGGTTTGACTTATACTGAGTGCTTCCTTGTGTCTGGACAAAGCTAAACCTCTCTGAAGAGCTATAATAATAGTGAAACACGACAGGGAATGCCTTTATTCAGTCCAGTTTGGCTTTGCTTGGATGATATTTAACTAATCCAAAGCTGTAATACTTTGCATGGAGTGGTAAAAGGCTTTTGTCATTTTAGAGCTCGGCCTCTATGGCACTGTGCTAATCCTATGCTTAAAGACTTTGCTGTAGAAATTGTAAAATACTTTGTCCCTTTCTATCTCGACATGGTTTTCAGTGGGCTAATCCCATGCTTAAAAGATTTGAGGTGAGCAAATTCAGTGTGTTGTTGGCGTTCTATAGAGGAACTGAACTGCACCTAAACTTGAGAGCTATCCAGAGTTCTGCTTCTTTTTTGCACAATCCATGCGGCATACTATGCCTGAAAGGGTATTATCCCTTTCCTCCTCCCCCTCTTTTCCTCTGTTCCCTCTCACAACTTTCCTTCCCCCTTTCTCCTCTCCCCACTTCCCCCTTCCCACACACAGGCAGCTGGATGACTGTCTTTTGTACTGATATTATTGTATTCAAATACTGATGTTTAAATTAAATTAATATTATTTGTGAGAATTCCGGCAGATCTGTATTCTCAAAAAAAGCTATGCAATGTGATTTTGAAGGTGATTTTATCTCAACCTATACCCCCATGTTGTAACATGATATACCTGCAAACATCTTATCCTCCCCGCACACCCCTGCTCCCACCCACACTGCCCACCTTGGGCCTTACTCATCGCCATGGCTATGTTATTATATATAACCATATCCCCTTGGAGACGTACTGAAGGTTAACCCTATTTTATATCTTTTTCAGATCCTAGAAGGCACACTACGTGCAACACCGATGAGCACTGAACTCAACGATAATCTACACTGAGAAGTGACACCAATGTGAAACCTCTTCTATGGTTGCTACAGCCGAATGACCATAATCAGGTACTTTACTCCTTCCCTATAGCTATTTTGACCAGTCACTACTGAGACCCACATCCTTTATCCCCTCAATCTGGGACTTACTCAAGGGAGCACCTGGCATACCTAGTTTCCGATTGGCGTTGACTCGCTTCCAACGACATTCTGTTTCAACCAGTGTCAGAACAGCACTGGGCACTGACCCCAATATTAATCACTAAGAACAGTCCACTAAACGCAACCATGCGGTACCGTGGACGCGTTATGGGAGTTGAAGTCTGAGCACGAATACCCAGGGAAGATATGACACGGGCTGCACACCACAAAGTTTCCCAATTCCTTTTAACATTTCATGTCACTAAAATCATGTATAAATACACTTAATCTTTTGTTCAATTAATTGTTGTTGGTATATAACTTTATTGATTTAATGAAGTTCGCAAAATTGAATAAAAGATCTATTCTTTATGTCTATTTAGTTGAACGCGTCAACCTGACGTAACGTAACTCCCATTTTACATGCACACGTTATTCAAGTTGCCTTCTTTTCTTAACAATGACTTTTGGCACACATTTGCTTGTGTGACAGTGCAGGATTAGTTTCGCTGAAACCACATTGTTTACAAATTCCACTTTGTAAGTACACTATAACGACACCCTGAACATTTAGTTCAAGGCCTAAACACACATTGTAAAAATGTTGTTTGTTATTCTTTCATAAGGCGACATGGCTATCACAAGAGAATAAGCATGGATACTGTTATTATAAATACACACTCATTTCCGTGTTCAAATCAGAGGAGCACTATGCTGTCATTGCGAGGCCGCTGTTGTCAGTTTTAGCCCAGCTGATTCCTGTTTACCCTCTGCGAGGAGGAATGTCTCACCTGTGATCAAGACGGGGACCTGCACACCCTTACCTTCAGGTAATGGGGAGTTAGATCTTCCAGTAGGATATTCTTGGCCGAACACTTGTCCTAGGCTAACAGGTTAGGGAGCGCATAGTGGTAGTACACTATACACAATACTTATATGCCATAATATATACTTCTTCAGCACAATGGTGAAATTGTTTATTCTTTTCACTGTCCTCATATCGCTAATCACTTTCATTTGCTTTTGTCTATTAATCATGGCAGCGCATATATTCTATACAAGAATCACAATGGTTCAATAACTATTGAAATGCTCCTTTTGTGTATTTCGTGTTACCACCTGAGCATGCATGAGTGACTTTTATATCTGTTATCGCGGTTCCTTGGGGAGTCAGGGTTGTCATGTTCTGAGGTTTCCCAAACCTTTAGTTACGTGACCAGGTTTAGGGGTACTCATGGAGGAACTGTGAGCTTGCAGGACTATCACCCAACATATCCAGAGGTGGTGCATGGAATCAGTCTAGCACCATTCCAACGCTGATGTTGCCCAAATAGACCTATAGTTAGGCCTAACATGCTGTTTTTAACTGAAACTTGGCTGTCACATGATTCCTCTCCTGATATCCTGCGGCCGTCCCTGATCCTTATTACGTTTCACGCTCTGACCGGCCAGCAGGGAAATCCGGAGGTGGCTTTGCGATTATTATTCATTTGAAACTCCAATTCTTGCCGATTCCTTCCTTAGCTATTCCATTAGTAGATCATCTTATTATTAGATCAACCTCTACTACTGCTCCTTTAATTTGTGCCCTCTTTTATCGTCCCCGCACACTATGCCCCTTTTTACTCATGCAATTGGGGAACTGCTCACCACCCTAGTTGTTAACAACTCTCGCCTCCTAGTGTTAGGCAATTTCAACTTTTGGCCTTCTGACCCTCGGGAGGATAACTCATTCTAAAGATTTTACTGACCTTCTTTGTAATTTGAATTTTGACCAACATATACATTTTCCTACCCATATCCATGGTCATATTTAAGACCAGGTTTGGTCGGACAAATTAGATATTTCCACTCCAATTATTAGTCCTTGTCTTTGGTCGACCACCATCTCATCTCTTTTATTCTTGACCTTAAGGAGATGGGCACATCCTCGCTTCCCCTTAACACCTGGGTTCGCAATTGGGTACGTGTGGACAAGTACCTCCTTGGTTCCTCTCTTTTGTCCTCTCGTCCTGATTTTGCTGGGCTTTCACTCCATGACCAGGCCACAGCAGTTAACCATTGGCTTTCGTCTACTTGTGACCAGCTGGCGCCCCTTAAGTTATTGAAAACTCGACGCCTTCATGAATCTAATAGATGGTTCTCACCTGAGCTAAAATCTAAAAAACAGGCTCTTAGACGCGCGGAACGCCACTGGAGGCTTGGCTATTGCCCCACTTTAAAATCCATTTATCGCACCTTGCTTAATGATTATAACAAAATCTATTCTTTCTGCTAAATCGGTTTACTTTACATCCAAAATTCTCCTTTCCTCTAATAAATCTAAGGATATCTTTTCTATTGTCCACGATCTTGCCACATCCACAAGGGCTATCCCTAAACCTTTTCCCTCACAAGTTCTTTGTAAGAAAATAACTTAAAGTAAAAAGAAATAGAGAGATCTGATATGATATGATCCACAATTGCTCCAGGTGCTTATCATTACTTCAACTTAGACGGTATATATGTCCACTCCAGGGTACAGTCAGGTTGATGTGGAGTGAGAATGACCTCGTCTCACTTTCATGTCGAAATTTAGCCAGTGATCTCGAATATTCTTGCCAGGACCTAGGTGCTGTCCTTTTGTATTTTAACGAAAGTATAGGAGGACCCCTAATTTGAAGGTTCAGGGACCAGGGGAATAGACTTGAAAACGGTAGAGGAGTCCCTACGGGTGAAGACCCCCGTGGGGTTAATCAATGAAAAATTCCAACACCCACTGCGCAATAATACTGTACAACTACCAAGTATCTACCAATAGATTTAGATCAATTTAAAGCGTTTCTGTAAACCAAAACACAATCACAGCAATATCAACATAGACAGCTTCTTGCAATACTACACGGGATACATCTTGCATAAAATTTCACGTCATTTTATTACATTTGATAGTCATTAAAAAAATAGCTTTTTTACAATTGTCAGGTAATATCCAGAGAGATTACCAAAGGTCAGTACACAGTATACAGTCTATTACACAATTTAAAAGACAATCAGAAAGAAAAATAGTAAACAAACATTTAAAAAAACCTTGAGATTAAAAAGTCGACGCGGCGTTTCGCTTAAAAACCTTCTTCAGGACAGTTTCTATAAGGAAACACAGAATTACTTAAACAGTACTGACAATGTTCATAAAGTGTTTACACATGAATATAAAAAACTGACTATACATTTGCATATTAAGAAAATTTAGTGCAAAGAAGCTCTATATTCACAATATACCTTCCTAAATATTCTTGTTGTTTGGGTTTTATCAAGATTATAAGGAAGAATAACATTACAAATACATACTATTCAATGGTACCTATCTATTACACTATGGTCGTATATGTGCAATGCATCTTCTATTTTATATTGGTGGTTGTTGCAGTAAGCAAGCGGGATGTCTAGCTATTAGAAAGTTTCATTTAAGATAAACGCGCAAAAAATAATACTGATATGCGATTATCTGCAGAATAGGGTAATCAATAAGGTAATGCTCTTACCTCAAAACAGTATTTCTGTATCGTGCTCGGGTATTAATTACTGAGATCAGATACTAAGATGGTGTCCTAATATAGGTCCACACTTGAGACAACGACTTGCCAACTTAATAAGGCTGGGTCTAGTTGTGTTTGGTAGTTTCTAAAAAATCGAAAACACATGGGGATATTTTTAAATTCATCCCATAAAATATATATGGTTGTGCTCATATTGTGTTTATTTGAGCACAGTTACATATGAATATACCTTGTAGCCAAACTGATGAAATCCGTGCGGTGTCGGAGATGCCACCGTTCATAAGTAGTATTACTATTAGTCAATCTGCAAAATAAATATGAAAGGAGGCTCACTAAAACCCTTATACGTCAATACACCTTGGTTTTAGGGGATTATGCCTATCCATAAAGACTCACCAAGAGAGGAAGCTTTGTCAATTGCTTTAGCCGCGTGCTTTGTTTGCCTCGTCAGCTCTTTCTCGATATCGGGAAATCCTCGCGGTGTCAAGAGACTTCTGTTGGAGTATGGATAATTCCCTATTAGCTCTTTTTATTAATTTAATTCTATTGCTTATAACATTTCAGCTTTGTTTGTCGTCTATGTATTATGCGATTTTTTTGCTAACTATACTTTTAAGTCCAAGTTGTTGTCGCTATTATTTATCTCAGTTTGGATTGGAATTTAAATGAATACGCATTTCTTTCGCGAGAGTTAAATCTTGCTAAATAATTCTAGTATTTTTCCACTCATCGCCTTTTGAATTTAGGAAACTGGAACACAAGTCACAATCAAGACCCTCCCGCCTTATTGTTTAATAAGGCACATGTATTACATTTTAACAAATTATCCATTGTAACCGGCTGATTTGCTATGTCTCAAAACAGGAAGGGCATTGACTATAGCGTATCGACACCGCCCTCTTTAAACACTATCCTTCATGTCCCTTCGTGTACTTACCGTGATTAAAAAGACCGGCCTCCCTGCTCCTCCGTACACAGCATCCAGGGTTTTGCTGTTTTCAATTGGAAACATCCAGGGCAAGCCGAGAAGTGTTTAAATACAAAGGGCTTACGTATTGGATATTGTAAACGATAACGTAATTGGCTAATGCACTGTCACGTGATCGCAGAAAACTAAATACACTTTCGCTGTAGTCTTTTTTTCTATAGATAATGTCTATAGAGTTCCGTAAAATATTCATTTAATTATTTTGAAAGAGTATTAGTGATTGTTATTCATACCTTGAGGTATCATTATTAAAGTTGAACCACAACTACTGATGCCCGTGTGTACAGCCGAGCCTGGCAATGTTCGATATTACTTTTCATAAATGGGACGCAGGGTGCAGCTATTAATGGGACATTGAATAGATGGATAGATTAATATATATACTTGCCTTTGGTATACTATAATGATAGTGATGATATGTACTATACTCTTCTAAAAGAGTATTGTCCCATTAATAGCTGCACCCTGCGTCTCATTTATGAAAAGTAATATCGAACATTGCCAGGCATGGCTGTACACACGGGCATCAGTAGTTGCGGTTCAACTTTAATAATGATACCTCAAGGTATGAATAACAATCACTAATACTCTTTCAAAATAATTAAATGAATATTTTACGGAACTCTATAGACATTATCTATAGAAAAAAGACTACAGCGAAAGTGTATTTAGTTTTCCGCGATCACGTGACAGTGCATTAGCCAATTACGTTATCGTTTACAATATCCAATACGTAAGCCCTTTGTATTTAAACACTTCTCGTCTTGCACTGGATGTTTCCAATTGAAAACAGCAGAACCCCGGATGCTGTGTACGGAGGAGCAGGGAGGCCGGTCTTTTTAATCACGGTCAGCACACGAAGGGACATGAAGGATAGTGTTTAAAGAGGGCGGTGTCGATACGCTATTGAGTCAATGCCCTTCCCGTTTTGAGACATAGCAAATCAGCCGGTTACAATGGATAATTTGTTAAAATGTAATACATGTGCCTATTAAACAATAAGGCGGGAGGGTCTTGATAGTGACTTGTGTTCCGGTTTCCTAAATTCAAAAGGCGATGAGTGGAAAAATACTAGAATTATTTAGCAAGATTCAACTCTCGCGAAAGAAATGCGTATTCATTTAAATTCCAATCCAAACTGAGATAAATAATAGCGACAACAACTTGGACTTAAAAGTATAGTTAGCAAAAAAATCGCATAATACATAGACGACAAACAAAGCTGAAATGTAATAAGCAATAGAATTAAATTAATAAAAAAAACTAATAGGGAATTATCCATACTCCAACAGAAGTCTCTTGATCCCGCAAGGATTTCCCGATATCGAGAAAGAGCTGACGAGGCAAACACAGCACGCAGCTAAAGCAATTGACAAAGCTTCCTCTCTTGGTGAGTCTTTATGGATAGGCATAATCTCCTAAAACCAAGGTGTATTGACGTATAAGGGTTTTAGTGAGCCTCCTTTCATATTTATTTTGCAGATTGACTAATAGCAATACTACTTATAAACGGTGGCACCTCCGACACAGCACGGATTTCATCAGTTTGGCTACAAGGTATATTCATATGTAACTGTGTTCAAATGAACACAATATGAGCACAACCATGTATATTTTATGGGATGAATTAAAAAATATCCCTATGTGTTTTCGTTTTTTTAGAAACTACCAAACACAACTAGACCCAGCCTTATTAAGTTGGCAAGTCGTTGTCTCAAGTGTGGACCTATATTAGGACACCATCTTAGTATCAGATCTCAGTAATTAATACCTGAGCACAATACAGAAATACTGTTTTGAGGTAAGAGCATTACCTTATTGATTACCCTATTCTGCAGATAATCGCGTATCAGTATTATTTTTTGCACGTTTATCTTAAATGAAATTTTCTAATAGCTAGACATCCCGCTTGCTTACTGGCACAACCACCAATATAAAATAGAAGATGCATTGCACATATACGACCATAGTGTAATAGATAGGTACCATTGAATAGTATGTATTTGTAATGTTATTCTTCCTTATAATCTTGATAAAACCCAAACAACACGAATATTTAGGAAGGTATATTGTGAATATAGAGCTTCTTTGCACTAAATTTTCTTAATATGCAAATGTATAGTCAGTTTTTTATATTCATGTGTAAACACTTTATGAACATTGTCAGTACTGTTTAAGTAATTCTGTTTCCTTATAGAAACTGTCCTGAAGAAGGTTTTTAACCGAAACACCGCGTCGACTTTTTAATCTCAAGGTTTTTTTAAATGTTTGTTTACTATTTTTCTTTCTGATTGTCTTTTAAATTGTGTAATAGACTGTATACTGTGTACTGACCTTTGGTAATCTCTCTGGATATTACCTGACAATTGTAAAAAACTATTTTTTTAATGACTATCAAATGTAATAAAATCATGTGAAATTTTTTGCAAGATATATCCCGTGTAGTATTGCAAGAAGCTGTCTATGTTGATATTGCTGTGATTGTGTTTTGGTTTACAGAAACGCTTTAAATTGATCTAAATCTATTGGTAGATACTTGGTGGTTGTACAGTATTATTGCGCAGTGGGTGTTGGAATTTTTCTTTTGCATTTTAAACCTTTTTCCCTCTCTATCTCTTTTTACTTTAAGTTATTTTCTTTTTGCCCCTCAACCTTTGTATATGTTAGTCACCCGTTGCTATTAGTAATTATGGGTTATTATAGATGTGGAATGAATTGTGCAGACTGTATAATCTTCAATACTACTTACGATCAATTTACGCAACTTTCTTTCTAATCATGAATCATGATAATGAAATATTTTGATGGGTCTAAATCATGAATCAATTGAATGGTCATCCCATGCACTGTATGTGTTGCGCTCCCTTTCCTTTTGTTAAGTTAGGAACTGTAGATTGATTATATACACAATGTATTTGATAATCATTATAGATGTGGAATGAATTGTGCAGACTGTATAATCTTCAATACTACTTACGATCAATTTACGCAACTTTCTTTCCAATCATGAATCATGATAATGAAATATTTTGATTGATTTAAATCATGAATCATTTGAAGGGTTATTCCATGCACTATATGTGTTGCGTTCCCTTTCCTTTTGTTAAGTTAGGAACTGTAGATTGTCTATATACACAATTTATTTGATAATAAATTGTTTTTAATATTGTCATGTATTGCAAAGTGGTGTTTATGACTAGGCTATTTTTTTCTTCCCCTTTTTTATTCACTTATATTTTTTTAATATTTAATTATTTATATTTAATATTGATTATGTGTTTTAAATTGTTTCAGCCCTGACGAAGTTCTTTGTGAACAAAACGCGTTGGCTGAGGAGTTTGTTTTAATTGGAATTGAATAAAGAAACTGTGTAATACGAATTGGAGCTCTTGGATACTTTCTTCTGGTGCACCGTCCTTTTGTATATGACTTTATTAGTGACTGGATGAGCACAAACCATCTCAAACTCAATCCAGATAAGACCGAGCTGGTCCTTACTGGTGGTGCTCCTAGTCCCTGGTCTTCTATTATCTGGCCTCCTTCTCTTGGCTCTCCTCCCTCTCCTTCTCACACTGTTAAAAAGTTTAGGCATCAAAGTCAGCAGTGACCTCTCTATGCATCAGCAAGTTAGTGCAGTGGCGTCTAGGCATGTTTTCTTAACTTGCGTATCATACGCAAGATATCCCGTTTTTTTTCTACTGAGGCGCTTAAATCGATCTTGCTAGCAATGGTTCAATGGTTATCTCGCGTCTTGATTACGCGAATGCTCTGTATGTCGGTATACCCGTCTACGAGCTTCGCCGTCTTCAACTCATTCAAAATCAAGCCGCACGGCTAGTTTTTAAGCTTCCTAAATCTCATCACATTACTCCCCTTCTTAAATCCCTCCACTGGTTACCCCTCACAGAACGTTCTTTGTTTAAGCTTGGCTTTTAGATCTTTAAGGCATTAGCTGGATCCGCCCCGTCATTTGTGCCTTACATTCCCAATCGTGATCTTCGTTCCTCCACTAAAAACCTATTGCAGGTCCCCCGCTTTAAAAGGAAGAAACATGGTGGTAGGTGTTTTTCCTATTTGGCCCCTGTTTTTTGGAAATCCTTACCGCTTACTACAAGAACCACAGCTTTTTATATGGAGTTCTGCAAACTGCTGAAAACCTGGCTGTTTTCACAAACCTTTGCTGAGTGAGTAGTTCTTCCTTTACATCTGTCCCTAGCGCCAAGAAACTGCCTGGTCATCGTGGGCTCAATAAATTCCTTTCAACTTCAACTAGTTCCTACTGAGAAAGTGGGAACCGTATATATATATATCGGGCAAATAATTTTTCACCCCATCTCACCTCGAAGGCTTCGGAAAAAATGGAGGGAATCTGATGTTGATACCCTCTGGTAGGTGCTTCATGAACTCAAGAGCATTGCTTGACGTCACTTAGGTGTGGACTGAGTCCAACGCCCTCTACTGGCGGCATTGCGGCTTTGAAGTTTGCCGGATCCAGTCTGATGCCTGGGGATTGTTCTACAGGTGAGGAATATGCAGGTAGATAGTGTATCTACCAGTAATATTGTTACTGCAGGTAAGTAACTTTTTCTTTTCAAATGATTGAGAGGTCCTCATGATGGCGCAGCCAGTGGGCTTATAAGTGATGTCTGGGATTGAGAAGCAATTGAACTTGACTAAGATGGCACACATCTTTAGCCCACCTCCACTTCCATTCTACTGGCTCCGGCTGTGTGTCCTTAGGACCAATATGCGCAGCAGGCATCCCCTCACTGGCTGGCATTCTGGTCTCCGTCAGGAGTACTTCCATTGTGGGTTGAAATGTTGTCTGATCAGTGGATGTTTTTTACTTGTTTGTTTTAGTACTGTTGGTATGAGGTAATTCACTGGCTTGTTGGAGTGGCTATTGTGGGAGATGGGAGGGAAGAGGGACACAATCCTGCACACGACATACAGAGGATAACACCTTCTGATGAGCTAATCTGCACATTGATAATCATCAGGCTGACATACCAGATTATAATGGGACATCCTACTGATAGCACTATTCATTTTTGACATGGAATTTTCTGAGGAAAAAGCCCCTGAAAAACACTACATTTACTAGCAAATCTAAACTGCCATATTAGTGACTTTGCTATCCTACAGGCGACATACCTTGATGCAACTGGGATGTCCGCTTTGCATTAAAATGGTGCTGCCACAGATCACTAGTGGATTATCCTTTGTATGCTAGAGGAACTGCTCTACGGGTTAATCAGGGTGTTGGATTACAGGTCCTCGATGAGGCAAATGACATACAGGGCTGTTACAATATAATTCAATCCTTGATAGTTGGAATGCAAGTGACATTACTCAATTGCTGGGGCCCCAATACGGGTGATACCAACTTTCTGCGGCCACTGTAGGCCAAATCCTTGGCAGTATCTCCTCAAATGATATTGTGGGGAGGGTATTTTAGTTTGATACTGGACCGACAGATTGGTCGAATGCGGACACACATAAGAATCAACACTCAGGAATTTTATGGGAGATGACGGTCTAGGAGATACATGGAGACATAGATTTCCTGACACAAAATAAGGCACACATATCTCAAGGGCACATGGGTCCTAGGCATGTCTGGACTTTTGAGTTAGCACAAGGGATCTTCTTAGCTGGTCCACTAGGGTTGACCACCTTCTGCGTACATTGTCTGATGATTTGCCCGATATCCTGGTAATAGAGATCCCACACCCACATATAGAGCATTTACATGGCATCTGCCCCCTGCAACCCTATTGGACGATGTCTTTAGGGAAGAGATTAAGACACAAATGGAAGCATGCTTTCACCTAAATAAACACTCTGTGCCATCAACAGGCACACTATGAGAAGCTTTTAAAGCTTATATGTGGGGAATTTGTGTGGCCAAGCATAATGGGGTTCGCAGGGCTCTAATGGAATGACTAGATACGCTAGAAAAACAGCTAGGAGCACTTGAAAATAAATATTCGCCAACAGATGGCCTGAGCACTTGCTGGTGTTAGGGACACACTTACTGAATTTAATAAGACTGCTGATCAAGTGGTGAAACACTTATACAAACATGCCACGGCGCATAGATACAGCGAGGCAGAGAGGCCGGGCAGGACCCTGGCCTCCCTTATTCTTCCTTTAAAGTCTCTACAAGACATTACATTATTAGTGGAAACGATGCTCAGACCATCCTGGCTGACTTTGTCAGATATTATACTGAACTACACACATCCTGAGTGCAAGCCCCCTATGGATTATGCTGCCTATTTTGACTATTTAGCATTAGCCTGGCTGGAGGGCCCTCATAGGAAGCTTTTAGAGATACCCGCCACTTCAGATGAGATTACCTCTGTGAGTTCTAGTCTCCCCACATGCAAGACTCCTAGGAATTACAGGTTCCCAGTTGAATTCTATAAGTCATGCTCAAGGTTACTGGTGCCTAAACTGTTGCAAGTGTATAATGTGGCACTAGATAATGATACCCTCACTGAGGGAGATCATCCTCATTACACTCTTATAAGCAGACAAACCACCGGCACAATATGAATCTTACCACCAAATTTCCCTCATTAATATGGATGCCAAAAGGTTTTTTTTAATGCTCTAATGGGATTCGAGTGCCTGTGGTATCTCTCATTTGTATACCTTCCTGACAAAAGCAGAATTTTAAAACTCCTTGCATTATCCTTTTAGGACACCAACTCCTTCAGTACTGAAGGCATTCAGTGTGACATTTCATGTCAGAATAAAAGTTCTACTAATTCTGGTGTTACGCAATTAGGATTTGCTCATTTTTTAATGTTGGCAGAATTACATCTTAGGTGAAACTGATAGAATAACCTTTGAAATGAAGGCAGATTTGAGTTGAGAAGAGCTTGCCTTCAGCTTGAAATATCTTACCTTGCTCCCAGCATCACGAGTCTTGGTTCTGAGTTTATTGACTTGGGATTCTGCAATGTCGGCCCTTTCCTCAGCTTCTTCAAGCTCGTGTTGCACCTTCCTGAATCTGGTCAAATGTGCATTGGCTTGTTCCTCCTAATACCAGAAAATCAACAATACCAATGTACTTGCATTTTGAAAGGAAGGGAAACAGCAGTTACACCGCAAGCGGTACAATGCATGCCATCACCCCGCATGCCGTTGCAACGCAAAAGGTGTGTAGCAGTGGGTAGGTGTTGGATTTAACTCCAACACCTTCCTTACTGTTGCACACACTAGAGTTGGAACATTTAAAAAATTTGTTTAAAGTAGAAACAATGGTTATCAGCACATATTTAATCCTGCACACACTTCTGCCTTTGCTTTGGTGAAGAGATAATTTTTGTACACATGGATTAGTTCAGATACGCTGACAGGATTCTCTATACGAATGTTCTCCTTTTCTTGATAATATATTTATTTATAAAGTTTTGTATAGCACGAACGTGACCCTTACGGGTATCAGAGCACTTTCCAATCTTGAGTAAGAGGTATACAGTATTGGGAAGCAAAACATTTGTTACATAATGATGCAAGTTGCGTGCAAGGCTCCTGTAGGTATCAGAACTCTTCATATAAGGGTAGGGGGGATACAGTAATGGGTGAGGAACATTCGAACATATGTATGTACAACACATGCTAACAATTTTTTTCCCAGGTATATAACCATGTCTTAAGTCAATCAAGACAACCAAGTAGAGGGCAGTAATGAAGTCTAGGAGCCAAAGCCTATTAGGGCAGGAACGTGAGTATTAGGATTTTTTTCACTTCCTTTTTGAAGGAAGCTGTGGAGGAGATTGTATGGATTTTCAGAGTACGAGAGTTCCAAATCTTCGGGGCAATGCCTGCGAAGGCTCTGTTACTCGATCACCTTTTGTGGAAAACCTGTGGTTTAAGGAGCATTGTACTTGCACTTCGTGATACTCTACAGTCCCCTGATAGTTCTATTTTTTTAGCCGAATTAATGGGTATCTTTGAATGAAGGGCTTTGTGCATCATGCAGGAAATTTGTAACTGTATTCTTGCCTCGTATGGTAACCAGTTTAGGGATTTTAGGGCTCGGGATCTGTGTTCTTTTCTTTTTGTCCCAGTAATCAATCTAGCTGCGGCATTAAGGGAAGCCCTTAGTGGGGCCAGGCTCTGTTTGTGGAGACCACATAACATAGCGTGGAACTACCATTATCTAGTCTTGACAAAACTAGAGCTTATACTGCCAATTTGAAGTCTTTCTATCGAAGGAATGGTTTGAGATTCCTTAGTTTACTCATCTGGTGTTTAGCATCCTTGCTTGCATTGCTGATATGGTTCTTCATATTCAAGTGCATGTCTAGCATGATACCAAGGGATTTAGCTGATTCAATAATGTGGGGGGAACAGTTGAAGGATGTGAAGTGTTTCATCCAAAGGTCAATCTTGGGAGTGTGATTCGGGAAGCGATGAGAAGAAATTCAGTTTTGGATGTGTTGAGCAAGAGGTAGTTGTCAGTGAGCCAGTTTTGAGTGTTCATCAGGATTGAGTTGAGTGAGATGATGTCTTTTGGGGAGGTGATTTTCAGATGCAGTTGATTGTCATCCGCATACATATGAAAAAGAATGTTCGCAGAGTTCAAGGCATTTGCTAACGGTTCCAAGAGTAAATTGAGGAGTATTGGTGATAGGGCGAACCCTGTGGAACCCCCATTGTTACTGTACAGGGCTGAGAAAGAGATTGATTCATCTTGATACTTTGGGATCTGTTTTGAAGGAAGGAAGTGAACCAATTCAATACCAACCTTGATAAGCCTGTGTTCTAGAGTAGATGGTAATTTGATATGGTTCACAGGGTCGAAGGCAGAAGGTAAGTCAAGGAGGATCAATAAGCAAGATTTAGTATGGTCTAGGAACTATAAAATGTCACCTATGATGTGTGTGAGTGCAGATTCAGTGCTGTGCCCTCTCCAGGAAACATGATGATCCAGCAATTGAAATTTCTCGATGTGTGAGCACAGTTGAATTAGCACGCATTTTTCAAGATGTTTCGCCAGAGTGGGGATATTGGAAATGGGACGGAAGTTGTTCAGATCGGAGCTGTCTGCGTTAGATTTTTTTCGAATGGGGGATACCTGTGCTGCTTTTAGACAGTCTGGGATTGTGCCTTGCACTAGTGAAGCATTGACGATCTTGCACCATAAGGGGTGGAGGCTTTTATTTCCTTGAAGAAGGGAGGTGGAAGAGGGTTGCTGAAGTGGTTAGACGGATTGATTGCAAGAAGAGTGTTGTACATTTCACTGAGTAAAGGTGTGCCAAGATGCATTGTTCTTGAGGCTTAAACTAGGGGGGATGAGTGCCTCTTGGTAGGTAAGAAGGGCCAAGGTTTCATACATTGGGAGAAGAGCCTTCTTTAATTCAATATCTATATTGATGCAATTAGTTTTCTTGGACAAGAAGGCGGTTAAATCGTCACACGTAGGAGAGCCGTCACCAAGGTCATGGCGGTTGGGTGTCTTGACCGATTGTTGTTTAAGGAGTTCAGAAAGTTTCTTACGGCGGTTTGTAGCTTGATTAAGTTGGGATCTAAAGAAGTCTGCTTCTGCAGACTTTATTTTTTTGTTGCAAGAATTCCTGATAGCTCTAAGAATTTTTAAATGTTCGCTGGATGGTATCGATCTACATGATCTTTCAGCTGCCCTCAGTTTACAACGTTCCAAGTTTAGGTTGGAGTTGAACCAAGGTTTGAAAATGTTTGTGGGAGGCATTTTTATGTTGTAAAGGGGCTTTAGCAGCCAAGACATCAGAGATAGAGGAATTGTAAAAATCAGTGAGGATATGAACATCCATCAAGTCTGCTTGGGTAGACAAGGTATTTTTACAACAGGTAGCTAGTTCTTCAGTGTTTATATTTTTGAGATTCCTTTTCCATTGCTTCATTTTCATGGGCTGGACCCCCCTTTACCTACACCTTCCTGTTAATGAAAAAGAGGATGCAGTAGTGGTCAGACCAATCACATGGGGTAATGGAGTCCAGTGTGATGGTGTTTCCTTTGGCTATGATGAGGTCCAGAGTTTCACCCTTGTTATGAGTTGAGCTATCACAGAAGGGTGTCAGTTCTTGATCCAAAAGGAAGGATTTGAGACAATTCACTATGTGATCATTTGGGTTAGTCCAGTGTAGGTTAAAGCCTCCCAAGAAGATTTGGGACACTAGAGGGTCATAATTGGAAGACATGATTTATATTAAGAGTTGAATGAAGGAAAGATTGTCTCCCACGGGGTGGGTGGGGTGGAAAATGTATGTAATTTGCAGACCGGGCTCGTTTTGCACGATATGGTGGTGCATAGATATTCGCAGGAGATCGGAGCAGGGGTTTCTGACTGTGAGACCGAGGGTGTGCGTCTGTGTATACAGGCTATTACTCCACCCTGTTTCAAGGATCTGTCCACACAAATTATGTCATAACTAGGTGGTACTAGAAGCTCAAGGGTAAGGGAGGAAGACAATTTAGCCAGGTTTTGTGAGGATAAATATATCCAGTTTGTTAGTCAGGATGAGATCATAGATATCGGTGGTGTGTTTACTAGATGTTCTGCAGTTGAGAAGTACGCATTTCAGTTGGTCAGTCAATTGAGGAGTAGGAGTCTGGAGGATGTTAACCCACTTGCGTTTTTTGCTATTTATAGCTTTGGGATTGTAGACAGATTCTCTGTCAGGTTAGCGTGGATAGTTTGGATTTGACCTGGTATGGACTTGTCAGAGACTAATGGGACGTACTAAGATACGAGTAGATCAAGAATCTCACTGGTCGAGAGATAATCCTGATGTCTTCTGGGGCAAGAGGAGGCATTTGGGAGGGGTGAAGTATTAAAGGTGTTGGGAAAAGTATGTGTGACAGGTGCAGAAATTCTGTAAATAAGTACACTAGTTTGGGTCCTTAGCGTGCTAAGTGTTTTGAGTAAGGGGAGATGTTCAATAGTAATGGCCTTCAGTTCTCGGAGTTCTTCTGTGAGAAGACACAGGTGACACGAGATTTTATCTAGACGAGCGGCCCAGTCTGATTTTTGGTAGTTTGATAAGGGTTGTGTGGGTAGTTCCGGCGGGGGTTTCCTTGTGTGATCGCTGCGGGGACCAAGGCGGCATTGAGGAGGTTAGAGGGGGTGCATGAAGCAGTGCAGTCTTGTTGAATCTCTGTTAAGGGGGGGAGAGGAGCCGTTGGTGGATGGCGGGTGATAGGGGTTGTGGTGGCAGATGGGATGGGAGCGAGGAAAGGATGAGTGGGTTAGGCGTGATAAGATCCCTGGAAGGCAGTTGCCTGGATATAGACTGGGTTGAAGGTGCGTTAGGGTGGATCAAGCAGGGAGGTTCACCAGAGGAGGAAGGGGTTGGGGAGGCAGGAAAAGAATTCTCAACAAGGGATCCAATTTGCATCTGTGTGGAGCCCGGGGAAGTTTGAGAAGCTGTAGGTCCAGTAGCTGCTAGATTCATAGGTGATGTAGACTGTGTAGGTTCTGATTATACTAAGTCAGGGGACTGGATGGAACAGAGGTTGCTTCGAGAGAGAGGGTGGTTATGATCAGATTCGGTCAGCTGAGGCTTGAGGAGGGATATGAGAGTGATACAGTTTGTAAGATTATGTTTTAAGTGGGAAGGAGAAGACTTTGAATTAACAGCCATCTTGAGGGTTGGGAAGATATTATCCGAAGCTTGAATTAGGATAATCCTGTTATTGTAAAGGGAAATGGTGGTGTTTGCACTGTAGAGTGACAAGGGTGAGCTGTAAGTTTGAGGCCTTTCTGTGTTTTCCTGGTACCTTTTATACGAAGCATGGAGTAGAAGATGGTACTCCATCGTGCCCATTTTCTGGTGTAGAAGATCAGGTCATTAGTTATTTTCCCCGCTTTTGCACAGAAGTAAAACTCAGAGATAAGAGTTTCAGGTCGGGTTTTTGGTAACCTATGTTTGTGCTTCATGGTTGAATTTTTTGAGAGGTTGGGAGGGTAGTTGATCGTGAAGGCATGGCGACCGGCTGGGACAAACCCTGTATCAATTCTGTGATGAGCAAAGGTGAAGCCTTATGAGTGGTGGAGCAGATTTAGGAGCACTCAAGCGCATTGACAGTCGAAGGTTGAGAGAAGGAGATCCTTAAGTGTGACATATGGAAAATATTTGAAGTTCAAGGCTGAGAGAAGGTCAGGGAATTCCTTTTTAATATCTGCGTAGAAACGGGAATGGTCAGTGAACAAAGTCGCGTGGAGATAATAGGTAGACTGTGACAACTGAAATTGCGCCTGGATGAGAATCATTAACAGGAGGTGGGCGGAAGCCGAGCTCCCCTCGAGTATGGCTACAAGTTAGTGTCAATAGGATGGTGGAACTGCAGAGGATGAAAAGGTGCTCTCTTTTTCAATAACATAGGATTAGCTAATACCAGATAGGATTAACATGATGAGTATTAAATAGCAAGTGCCCAATTATGCAAGAGGAGAGGGAAAAAGTATTGTTTTTAAATGAAAAAAGCATTAGTGGTCCTTCAAGCTTCTGGTTTGTCCTATTCATATCAGTGAAGAGACTGTACCAAAAGGCCGTTCTCCTAAATATTTACGGAGTGGGAGATCAGAAAAGTTAAATCCTGTAATTCTAACAGGTTGTCATTGGAAAACTGTGGCCCTCCTGTCTTGTTCATGACTTGTCAGGTGGTTAGATTGTTACCATACCAATGGTCATATAGAATAATGAAAGCTATGGTGAATTTCTGGCTATTACACCATTCTATGAGGCATCTTGCTTGGATTTTATCAGCAATAATAATGAAATGTGTGATTGGATATATTTGCATAAAAGAGGAATTAGAAAAATACTGCCAAATCTTACCGTGTCCTCGGCCTGTCTCTTGTAGGCTTTAACCTTCAACTGCAGTTTGTCTGCCAAGTCCTGCAGTCTCAGGACATTCTTCTTATCTTCCTCAGACTATAATTACAAAATGAGTTTGATTCATTAGTAACAGCCGTTATTTTCATCATCTGAATTGGTGAAATGGGAAACTCTTTACATTTGTAAGTTATTTTATTTTTTCAGAATAAAATACTCCTCTGTTATGTTATTCAGTAATATGTAAGTAGAAAAACAGTATTGGAGTTCTGTTTATTTATGAATAAAATTTTTATGCATCATGATCTTTAGACCTGATAGCCTTGGGGTGGTCTCACCCCTAGCTTTTCTCCTCCCTCCTCCTCTTTTCTAACCTCGTTGGCGCTGGTATCAGGACTCCGCGCACTTTACCACTGCTTACCAGTGCCAAAGTGTTTGTGCTCTCTCTCCAGAGTATGGTTTCTGCTTTAGCCATATGGTACCTGTAGCCTGGCTCTGATCACTTGACTACTTGTAGTTGGCAGTTGGGCTTTGTGCATTTCTTCTAGACAGCCACACACAATGCGAGCTTTGGTGTGTCTCAATGAGCCATCTCTGGCAGGATGAAGGGGAGGAGCTGGGTACAGCCTCACTTCCACCAAAATAGGTCGTGTCCTATCCTCCTATCCACACACAAAGGGCTGCATATCCCCGTGGTAGTGAGTTTGGAGCCAGGGCAGGAAAGGAAGATGTCAGTGCACTTCAAAGAATTTCTTTGAAATCTCCCGCTCTTCAAAGGCACCACTGGGTATAGGTACCGGATCTCAGACGCCACCACTTCAGTACACTTCTGAACCTGTGAATACCCTGCCAGGAAGAAGGACTGCTGTGCTGCTGAAGGACTGCCACTGTGCTGGACTGCACTGTGCTGGACTCCTGCTTTGCTGGACTTCTGCTTTGCTGTACAGCTCTTCTGCCTGCTTCCCTCTTGACTGGGTGAGAAGGACTGAACCTGCATCTCTTGACCCTCAAAGCCCAGAATGACTCCAAAGGTTAGTTGGCTGGTGTCCTGATCAGGGACATAGCAGGCTTCCAACCCCTACTCCTGGACTCTGACATCTATGAGTCTACCCCGCCACGGGGTACCACTCCAGTACTGGACCCTTGGATGTGGGCATAAGGTGCTTGCCAGTGGAACTGACAACATCTCCGTTGCGTGACACATACCCGAGCAGAACCGATGCATATCCTTGGGTGAACAGCGCAACCCTGAGCAAATCATTGCACCCCTGCTGCGGTGTGGCTGGGATCTGACTCAAATGACTTGTATCACTGCTGCAATCCGCATCTTGGGACCAAACACTCTGCAACCAGGATTTAGGTGCAGCAGGTCTAACTGGGTCTATGTAACCGACCCACCTTGCATCGCGGTCGGCCTGAGCTTGTGACTTTGTCCTGGTTTGGCGTGACCAGATATTCCCCAAAGCGCTTTGTGCTTTTTGGCGTTTTTTTCACTATAAATTTTAGAAATCAATATCTCCGGTTCTATTAATTAGAATTTTGTTGTTTTGGTCTCTTTTGATTTATTGAGGTCAGATCTTTTTTCTAACATGTGTGGGACCTTTTTGTGTGGTGTTTTCACAGTTTTACTGTTTGAAGTGTTACACAAATACTTTACAGATCGCTTCCACGTTACACCTGACTGCTCTGTGCCAAGCTGCCAGAGGATGAGCAAAGGTTAATTTAGGGTCTGTGTGCTCCTTACCCTGACTAGGTTTGAGGTTGTTGCTTGACCAGAGCTTATACTCCTGTCAACCGGTAACCACATTTCTAACAGTGGTTAATTATACATACCTGATATGTTAGTTCCTTAAATCTCCTCTCGTACTTGCGGACACCTTTAATTGCTTCTGCCCCGCGTTTCTGTTCAGCTTCCAGCTCGTTCTCGAGTTCATGGACCTAAAAGTGGAATTAATATGGATATATTATTCTCTCACTGACCCCTACCTCCATACTCTAACAATGCGAGCTCTGCTGTGTAACTCACTCTGCTCTCCAGTTTCTGGAGCTGCTTCTTGCCACCCTTCATCGCAAGCTGCTCGGCCTCATCCAGGCGATGTTGCAGGTCCTTCACAGTCTGCTCCAGGTTCTTCTTCATTCTCTCAAGATGGGCACTTGTGTCCTGCTCCTTCTTGAGCTCCTCCGCCATCAATGCAGCCTACATTGAATCATAAGTTTGTGCTTAGTATTGCAGAGGACATGTTTTTCTTCCAAGCACTTTAACCTTTTTTAGTAAAAACACTTTTTACTTCACTAACGCCCAAAATATTGTGGCAGGATAATGTATTTATCAAATTATGCAGGTAAAGTCGGGTCTTAAAAGCTGTCTTGAATTAATTTTAAGTATAATCTTTCATTACGAAAAAACATAGTATTGAGTTTGAGAGCTATTCAAAAGATATCCCTCCAAGCATAATTTTAATTTGGAGATTACAAATTTTGGTTTGTGAGAGGAGCTCTTTGTGCTCCTCTCACAAAGGTTTTGAGCTGGTGAGTGGTAATAAAATAAATCCAGTATGAGCAAGGCTCTGTAGGCCACTAAGAGGGCCCTGATCTTAGTACAATAAATGAATTTCGACCATATAGTATGCCAGCAGCAATCTAAATCTGTTGATGCTGAGCTATGGACAATAATGAGAGATGGGTCACAATTAGAATTACCTTCACACAAGTCCTATTTTGGGAGTAGCATCTTGAAACTCACAGTAGAACATCCGTGCTGGTAAGCAGGAGCAGAGTTTAATTTAAAAAAAGGTGGTAATTATCCACAGATAGAGAACATCAAGTACAACCAATGGGGGCTGTTGGGCTTTCTATGTATTTTTTTAAACTGCAAATTAAATAGCTGTCATCAGTGTACATGAATCTCCACCAGATATGGTGAAGGGCTTCTAAAGGGTAAAGATCATAGTTAAAAATGCAAGATTTTCGAGCCTTTGGGGCATGCCATTTAACTTATGTAGGAGTATATTTGAAAGGTGTCTGTGCAGCTTCTTGATGGCAGATCTGGAGGCTTGAAGCAAGAATGGGCATCAGTGGGGTCAAAAGTGGCAGTCAGCCGCACCACAATAACCAACTAAACACCACCTTCATCATTTGCCTCCTTTAGCCATTCATATGCTACCTATACAACCATTATTACATATTCATTCCTGGACCAAAACACCCCTGTAATGGGTCCAGGATATTACTGGTTTCTGCTGAAGCTCAGCCATACCAGCATGTTAATATGATTTACCCAGAAGTGGCATCTGGGAAATGGGCCTGAATTTAGAAAGTCGGTTAAAAAAGGCTTTTTTCAGCAGTGGTGTTAATCCTATAAGTTTCCTTTCCGGATGGTCTCGATTGATAATTAGAAGACTCAGATTCATAAAAGTAACTTTCAATAGAGGTTTAAAGTATGAAAAAAGGGAAATATAAGAGGTAGTTGTGGAGAAGTGTGGCTCACTGGTTAGAGCGGCAGACTCTGAAGCAGAGATCAGGCCCGGGACCAGGGTTCAAGTCCAGACGCAGCAGGGTCTTGGGGTTAATGTTCGCTGACTCGATAATTCTTGCCTCAGCGCCTACTCTAATCATGGGTCCCACGCTGCAAATCTGGGAAATAGCTTGCTTAATCTCCACAATGGCCCCTACAACACTGGGATGCCTGGCTTCACCTTGGGTGTGCCCAGGAGGGGCATCTCACAGGGAGAGCCAGGAAGGGTTCCACAGCGTTATACAGCGCCGGGATGCCCCGTTGCTGGGGCAGCTGTGCGCTTTACAAGTATACTACATTTACATTTAGTCTCTGAGATTCTAAATATCAGAAGACAGAGGGAAATCCTCTGCTTCAGTATTCCTGCAGAGGTTTGAACCTTGATGTAAAAGATTGGATGGCTCCACAAACATCATCAAAAAGTAGTGACATCACTCCTACAATAGGCAGGAGAGTTTGCGTTTTCGGGCCATAAGTTTGCATTTGTTGAAATAGGCTTTTTCAAATTTGGTTAATATGCTTTTAGCGGTGAAATGGCATCCACACGTTGATTCGGATGGATAGAGCACACACCAGGCATGGAACACATTTTCAAGTAACATACCTTTAAATTTGCATTGGAAAGCTAGAACATCTACCAATGTTAAGGTCTTTCTGGAATTTAGAGACTACCAAAGCGAGGGGTACAG
This sequence comes from Lissotriton vulgaris, assembly GCF_964263255.1. Taxonomy (NCBI): domain Eukaryota; kingdom Metazoa; phylum Chordata; class Amphibia; order Caudata; family Salamandridae; genus Lissotriton; species Lissotriton vulgaris. Next base: position 29,524,460 of record NC_141698.1, read on the forward strand.
TCTCTTCATTCTTTCAGGATTGGGTGAGTTTAGTAGTTTTTAGCAGAAGATCAGTGAAGAAGTGCGAAGTTGGATAAATATCCATGTTTGAACAAGTGGGAGGAAGTACCTTCCAGAACACAAGGAAAAGGATTAACAACTGGATATAGGATATGCCTAGCTGAGTTTGTGGTGGTGGTGGTGGGGGGGGGGGGGGGGGGGTGCATAGAGTGAATTAAGATGACAAGCTCCTGTGCTGACCAAAACGTCTGAACTGCTGGAAGTGAGATTTGGTCCAACCAGTGATCAGGGACATCTTAAGGATTTTTGGGGCCCTGGACCAAATGCAATTTGAGAGGCCCTGTTTGAAACAGCTTTGAATTTAGGATCCAATTTCATCTCTTTGATGCCCTCTTTGGCCAGATCATTGACAGTGTTCAGGCACACTCCTCCAAAATCGAACTGTTTTTACATCTGATATTGAAGGAAAGTAGTGTGTTTTTAAAATTACAATACAGAAGCAGTTAACTAATCATATTGCAAATAATCTTTGTGACCTTCCCCCTCCCATTTCTCATTAGTGAAGTCCTGTTTTGATCTAAAACAATTTATTTTATGTATGTTCATCGTGTGAAAAACACGAACTTTTCTCTGCAAAGTATCTGTAATAGACTCCAATATGTCACCCACATAAAAAATAATTTAAAGGAAAACGGTATATAAAACAACCCGTTAAAGGGGTATTCAAACTCATCAGAGCAAGACTCTTCAGAACAGAGCTGGCTCTATCAGGGGCTCTGCCTCCAACAAATATTGGTGGAACAGCAACTCTAGACATTAGACTGACCTGTAACCATTTCTGGTACCGGTTTTGCTACACATTAGCAGAGAAGATGGCAAACCTGAGGAAATTTCCAAGGGTGGGACTTCCACAGTCTCCCTAATACTACATACACTCCCTGTACTACATACAGTGGCCTTGTTGCCAGCGGCACAAACCTTGAATCTGCCACTTTCACATATATTTGCTGTGACCAGCCTCCTTTCAATCAAGCCCATAGTCTGGTGTGAGTCAGGTCTCAGTTATAAAAAGAACAGAAAGTTTATTGTTATGACTAAAATTAAGTATATGAGTTTTGGTTTTTCATAGTGATCAGTGAATCATGTAATCTACACAGGGTTGTAAAATACCATGAATGTGCTGTGGTAATAACATGTGATTGTATTATCACAATATTGCCAGAGTTTGTGGTTTACCTCACCAAGATATAACATATATATTGTTTTTAGGATATTTTAAACCACTAATAAAACATACTTAAAGCTTTAGTTATCAAGTTCTTTAAGAAGAAACTTACATCAGTGATGGCCTTCTTGGCTTTTTCCTCAGCATTCCTGGCTTCCTGGACGGCTTCCTCTACTTCACTCTGGAGCTGAGAACTGTCACTCTCAAGCTTTTTCTTGGTGTTGATGAGACTTGTGTTCTAAAAATAAATTCATTCATTAATTCAGTGTTTATCCTATATTACATGCGACACCTTATGTTGATATATCATGTAAACAATGTAAAAAACATAAGCTATACCTGGGAATGGAGGAGTTGTAAACGTTCGCTTGCATCAAGAAGTTCATGTTCTGCAACTTTGCGAGATCGTTCTGTCTGTTCCAGAGCAGCCCTCATCTCTTCGATTTCCGCCTGCTGCAGGTTGTTTCTGCGTTCAATGACAGCCACTTGTTCCTTTAGATCCTCTTGTCCTCTAACAGCATCATCAAGATGAAGTTGGGCATCCTTCCAGAAAATATATTACACTTTAAATGATTTCATATATTCTTGAGCCAAAGATTGATATGACAAGTTACCATTGGAAGTACGTGGAACTCAAAGATAGCAATCAATATATCTTAGCTATGTGAAAGAAGCACTGTGTGGCAATGGAAATAATGATACACTGAAGGAGATCCACAATGTAACTTCCATAGTGTGCGAAACATCTCATTCACCTCTACAACCTACAGAAAAATCTACATACAAATGTTCACAATTTTTTATTTACTCAAATTGTGACATCACTGACCACGTGCAATTGAAAAATTATATAAATATTCTCAAATGACGTATTACAGTTGAGTTCTAACTTCACAATACCTTGTGCTAGTCTACCACCCAGAATAATATCAACCTCTACTGAAACCCTTCTTTCTAACACTTATTGTGAACGTTCTGTCTCCAAATCCACTTCCCTTAGCAGACAACGGAACAGTTATGGTCCTTTGTTGATTAAGGGGCACTTGCATCAATGTAATCATTTGCAATTACCAAATAGAGAATTTAAAGGATTCGCTATTTGGTAATCGCAAATGCCTATGCATGAAGGATTCACAAATATTTCTGCGGATCCTTAACATGACCTAATAGCGAATCGCAAATTGCAATTCACTATTAGGAAATGCATTCCCATTCATTCCTATGGGCCTATAGGGCAATAGGAATAAATGGGAATGCATTCGCGATTTGAGATTACCAAATTGGTAATCGCACATTGCTAATGCAATTGCAAGGGTGTCAGGGGGCCTAAGGCCCCACTGATGCACCCCCAAAAAGATTCCCTTATTACCATCAACTTGAAGTTGATTGTAATATGCGATTCCTAAATGCAAAGTTGCATTTTGGAAACCCTACATACATCCCATTTAGGAAATCGCAAATGGCGATTCCCTAAATGTATTAGCAAGTTAGGAAATCGCAAAAATTGTGATTACCTATTTTGCGAATGCATTGTCTTTTACTGCACCGGGAAAGGCATTTTACCCATCACAAACGGGCCGATTCTTGAATCAGCGCGTTTGCGACTGGTAAACTACTTGATGCATGTGCCCCTAAGTGCTTTGCTGAAGATAAGGGCAGAAAACCATGAATCTATCAACAGGTACCAACAAAATTGGGCGCCGTGTGCTTGCTAAAATACTTTCTACAGAATGGATTTCAATATTTCTTCTGTTTACATGCTTGCAAAATATAACTTGTATCAAAGAGAGCAATACATGTTGACTGAGTGTACTTATGCAGCGTCTAGGTGCAGGTCTGAGGGTCACTACTGGTATAAACACATGGTCCAATTTGCGCAACTATTTTCCATGAGTGTGACTTAACAGCGATTAAGGAGTTAGGGCCATATGTATTAAGGCCAAATGGGTTCGCAAACGTCAAAATTCGCAGAATTTCGGCGTTTGCAAACTCATTTTCGCAAAATGGTATGTATGAAAGAATTTGGATGCAAAATAAGGAATCACAAAATTTGCGATTCCTTATTTTGCGATTGCATTTAAGGAACCGCAAATTTTGCGATTCCTTAAATGCAATGTATTAAGCAAAAAAAATCCAAAATGTCCTTAAAGGAATCACAAATTACCAACAACTTCTAGTTGGTGGTAAGTTGCGATTTCCTTGAAAAATGCAAATTTCAGCATTTTTCAAAGTGCCATGTGACGCACATACATGCCCTTAGGGCATGTATGTGCACCACATGTGCACCCATACTTATTTCAGGGGTGCAACAGGGTGTTCTTTGGACACCTCTGCACCCTTGAAATTATTCTCAATTTGCGATTAGAAAATTGCGAATCGCAAATTGAGAATAAATTCCCATTCCTTCCTATGGGCCAGGAGGCCCATAGAAATGAATGGAAAAGTATTCCTTAATTGCGAATTCGCAATTTGCGAATTCGCGATTAAGGAATATCAAGAAATCGCTAAAATGTGCGATTTTCCTGATACATACCAATTAGCGATTCTGAAATAGCGATTTCTTAAAAATCGCTTTTACAGAATCGCTGATTGGTATCTTGATACATATGGCCCTAAGTCACAAATTTCAGAAGTAAACAACACCTACTCACAAAAAGTTAAAAATCCAGCCCCCCTTCCAATAAAGTATAATGTGAATACTACTGAAGGCTAATCTGTAGTTCAAAGCCTGATTAGTAATATATGTATTTTTCTGAAAATGTGTATAGTACAATAATGAAAAGCTAAAGATGCCGAAATACAACGTGAGCGAGTTTACCTTAAGTTGTCCCTGTACATTCCTCAGCTGCTTCTGCGATTCAGCGGCTTGGCGGTTGGCATGGCTGAGCTGAATCTCTATTTCATTCAGATCTCCTTCCATTTTCTTCTTCAGCCTCAGGGCATCATTCCTGCTTCTGATCTCAGAGTCCAATGTACCCTGCAGAGAATCTACAGCCCTCTGGTTGTTCCTCTTCAGCTGTTCAATCTCCTCATCTTTCTCTGCCACCTTCCTGTCGACCTCACCCTTGATCTGGTTCAGCTCAAGCTGAATTCGCAGGATCTTGGCCTCTTCGTGCTCCAATGATCCCTTTTAGAACATGAAAATAAAAATTAGTAAGTAAAGAACATTTTAATCTGTATATTTGTATTAGGCAGTAGGTCATTAAAGTAGTTTGGTTACTGCCAAAATGATAGCCCTCACTCACTTCCGCTTCTTCTAGGGCAGCCTGGAATTCACTCTTTTCTTGTTCAACTTGCTTCTTGGATTTTTCCAATTCATGGATGCACTTTCCGGTTTCCCCAATTTGTTCAGTAAGATCTGAGATCTCCTCTATAAGAGAAATAGATTTAGCAAGCATAGAGTGCTGATGCTTTAGTGTGTGCATTGTGCTTCATTGGCGAGAACGTTTTTTATGCAACCTATAAATGACAGCATTCTATGTACAACATGAGAAATCATTACTGGTTGCAAAGGTTAATGGTTTCTGTCTTCATGCCTAAAAGACATAGAAACATTTATTGACATAATGGGCTTGATTACCAGCTCCTTATTATGAGTACGACTTCATTGCAGAAACTGCAGGTGGCCCAGAATGCAGCCGCAAGACTACTGTGTAACATCCCAGTACGGGAATCAGTAAAAAAGCATCTACTTAAACTTCACTGGCTCCCGGTAGAAGCCAGAATAAAATTCAAGGCATTGGTCATTACACATAGAGCAGGACCTAATAAAGACCCCAAAAAAGTCATGAGCCAAGTCTCCCCCTATATTCCAAAGAGGCACTTGCGATCTAATATGGAAGAACGCCTAAAACAGATTAGGGTCAGGAGGGAGAAATGGGGAGGAAGATCTTTTTCCCACTTAGCTCCAAAACTTTGGGATTCTTTGCCGTTGGAATACAGACGGATAGACAGAGAACTACAGTTCCATCAAGAGATCAAGACCTGGTTGTTTATGCAATATCTTTAAGGCATGGACTGTCCGCACTTAGCACCTGACCGCTCAGCGCTGGGAAGCCCCAGGGCAACCATGCGCTTTTTACAAGTCCCTATATTAATAATAATAATAATAATTGCATTGTCTTATCTTTATAATCATCAGAATTAGAATAATTTAAACTGCCATTATACAGAATGGAGAATCTTACGTTGCAGGTTCTTGTTTTCACGTTTCAGGGTTTCAAGGTGATCCAGAGACTCTTCATAGGCGTTCTTCATTTTAAACACCTCAGTACTCAAGGATCGGGTATCCTTTAGCGCTGCTTCTAATTCAGCCTGACCTTCCTCATACTTCTGTTTCCAATCTGCTAGGACCTGGTAAAAGAAATTTTATAGTGTATATTACAAATCTGAATTGCAAGGGAACCTTAAGGCTTTCTCTGAAGGTTTGTGTCAGATGTTACCTTATCAAAGTTCCTCTGTTTCTTGTCGAGAGCGGCGGCAGCACCATTGGCTCTCTCCACATCCACCATGAGGTCCTCCACTTCAGCCTGCAGTCTCTGCTTGGTCTTTTCCAGAGAGGCGCACTTGGAGTTCACAGCTTCAACCTGCTCCTCTGCGTCCTGTAGTCTCTGAGCCAGCTTCTTTCTGCAGTTTTGGAAGAAAACAAGAATATTGTGGATCATAAAAAAACAGCCAATCACATTCTTGCACCTTGTTACTGAATTGAACATACTTGGCCTCTTCCAGTTCTTCTGTGCGCTGAATGGCATCAGTTTCATACTTGGTCCTCCATTGGGCAACTTCCCCATTGGCTTTGGACAGGGCGCGTTGGAGCTCAGCCTTGGCTTCCTGTTCCTCCTCATATTGTTCACGGAGCAGATCACAATCATGTCGAGCAGATTGCAAGGCGTGTGCCAGGGCGTTCTTTGCCTTTAAACAGATAAAAAAGGTAAACACACATTCACACCTACCCCGGTTCAGTCAACACTGTCGAAAAGCCTCCCAATTCAACCTAGTGGTCTTCAAGAAGGTAACATGAATGCTTTGAGGATGATTCTTGCGTGCAAATCTGCCTTTGCAAACCACAGGGTTTGCACACACAAACCTCTTCAGTACATCCCCAGATCTAGCCTCCAAAGCCAGACTGAGGAAGCAATGTGTCCAGATTCTATTTCTTCTTAGTGGGTATATTATGCTGGTTCTATTTAGAATTCAAGTCATCTTGAGGTTCTTTACGTTATCATCAACATAAGAACTACCCTTTATTTTGTAATAGGGAATCTTGATAATAAGATACTAAGCAAAGATATGTTCCCTAGACATCATTTTTAAATGGTTGTCAGGGGCATTTGTCCCATCAGTACATCACAAGCTGTAGTTTACGCTCCACTGGAGGTGGACCGCTCACATAATTTAAAGATCACTTCCAGAGAGACACTGATCTCTGTTATTTAGTGAAGCCACTAGAGTTGCAGCTCTACTGAAGCCACTGAACTTTGCCAAAAACAAAGTGCCTTGGGTTAATTATTTGATTTAACGGCCCTGTCATGCACGGCTGTCGTAGAAAAGGAATTTGAAAGATGATTGTCCCACCTTAAATTGGGCGGGGTAACTGTCACTATGACCTGCGGTCCGGGGTTAGATGTGCTGCCAAGTCAGGGTTCATGCTAATTGAAACCGTTGGGGCTCTGCCGGTGTAAGCCTGCAGCTTCTCAAACCTCTAAATGAGGTGGGAAACTACATGTTTTGCAGTTCAGGAGATCTGCTGATTTATGGCGGGCCTCCTACACTTGTGATTGTGCAGAACCTCAAATAGTAATCCACAGTGAGGTGTTTCAAGAAAATTCCTAGGGAACCCTTGTTTGTGTAGCAATGGTCGCTATCCCGTTTCCATGTACAAGGATATCAGAAAGCTTACCCACACTGAACTGCAAATGAGCCTCAACACCTCGCTTAGCTCTGTTGTGATCCTGGACTTAAGCATCGATTCTGTGAAACACATGTGATTTTGTAATCTCTGGCATCCTCTAAGACTTACAGGTAACGCTGCTCTCTTTCTGACAAGACCACAGACACCCAGATATGCAAACCTACTCCACAAGTAGTAGTTGTCCATCCCTAGCGTTCAATTTGGGCTGCTCTTCTTCTGGCACTTCTGAAGTAAAGGGATTTCACTATTCGAACCTTAAATATTCTTCCTGGATTGTTATTGTGAAAATGACCGGTTACAATTGTGTGCTGCATATGTTTCCAGCCGTTTTGAATGACGCACCAGTCATTCTGGGAGCTTGGAAATTGATGAACCAACTCTAACCTGGAACTCAGGTTTGAGGATGAAGGGAGAGTGATGCACCGTTTTTAAATATTAGCATATTGTACGTATATCCTATCTCAGACCTGTAGACAGCAGTTCAAGATCAAATCTTTGCTTTTACACTTCTGGAATGCCCCAAAGGTTGTAGGTTTAAGATTAATCTAAGAGTGTCTGCTGCTCTCTGTTTTTAGGTTTCCTATAGAAGCACCCTGCCAGAATGGAAGATTTGTAAGGATGTGCTGTGCTGTTTTTGACAGTTATGCCCAATTGTGCCTAAGTGGATGTTTTTGTGATGTGTAAGATGGTAACTATAGCAGTAATATTTCCATGGAACACAGTTAATAATAAAGTCGGAAAGTAGGATACCTTTGTCTCTTCTTCCAGCTGTCTCTTCAGTTCTTCTGTCTGCTGAGTAAAGGCTTGCTTGCCTCTTGTGAGCTGAGAGACCAAAGATTCTTTTTCTTCCACTTGGCGAGAGAGTTCACCTTTTATCAAAAATAGTTAAGTAGTTAACCATGTAAGTAACTTTATAGTGCATTTGAATATTTGACTTATTTGTGCGCAATTCTTTATTTTTTTAATCACTTCAGAGTATAAACTGTAAATAATGTATATCCTTAGAAATAAAATGGCCTCTGGAATGCTGTGTTTAATATGTTTGAGAGACCTTTAGATAGGAACTCTGTGGTGTGACAGAAAATTAACTTTTGCCCAAATAGCTTCAGTACCATTAATATACCTGAATTTCACCCCTTAGCCCATTACTTTCTCTCATTCTTGAAATAGAACAAGAATAGCTTGTAGGTCAGACTACTAAAAGCAAAAATATTGTCTGGCTTATAAAACACATTTTTAAAAGTATAGCTCTGTTGAGTGTTGAGTTACTATTATTACCTCCATTGTGGTGCTATTTTTGCAGATAATATGTAGAGTGCACTATTTTTCTAAGACAATAGTTATGCCTTGATATTCTGGTACCATACCTATTCATATATATGAAATACTCATGTGTAAACCTGTGGTAGGTGCATGCTACTTATCTGTTGATTAATTCGTTATGGTATTTACACTGTGCATTTTGTGGACCAAATCAACTCCTGGCATTGTGAGTTACTTGGGGGATGTCAACCTTGCATGTCTTGTGCATTGAATATTGATGACCTATTGGGACCTTTCAGGATTTTAGATTAATTTCAGTATTAATTCCAAAACGGCACCTATAGAGTGTACATGCACTTGTGGCCATTTTATGATGAGACTAATGTTGATTGATAGTAGAGTGGCACATTTTGGTTTATATATGGAACGTGTTACAAAGGTCGGGCATTTGTCCTTTGTTGAATGCTAGTCAGACAATGCTTTACTTGACTGTGGTCCAGGGTTGTATGACTTTACAGCACATTCTGTTATAACGCATGTCTTTACCACGCATGCATTAGAACGCGAATGCCATCACCATGAATATCCTTGACCACGAAAATTCCTTTTACACGCATACTTTTACAACGATTTTCGGTGAAAAAGTATGCATGTAAATGGCATTTTCATGTTAAAGGAATTTCACCCTAAAAATGTACCTTTTTAATTTACCTCTCTGCCACACCACCTGCTCATTACTCCTTACCTCTCCTCTCCTTGATTTTCTGTGGTGACGCGGTACATCATTAAGAGGAAGCGGAAGTGTTTTTCCGTTTCCTCTTATGACAGCGATTGCCTTCACATCTTTTTCTTTTTTTTTCAGAAACACGTGCTTTTTTTGTTTTAAAACCCACGCTTTTTTTTTGGTGGGTGGAAGACCCCCCCCCCAAGCTCCCCCCTTTTCTTTTTTTTTTTTACTTTAGCACACATGCCTTTACTACCTATTTCGTAGTAAAGGTATGCTTGGCAAAGGCTTTTTGTTGTAACCACGCATGCGTTGTAATACATGTGTGGTTATGGTGTGCGTGGAATGGCTGCGTTGTAGTAGCCGTTTCCCGTGGTCCAGTGGCTAGTGTTTAGTGTCACTTGTGGTCACAGACAGGGTTTTTACTCTAAACAAAGTGACTCTGCACAGCCCTGAATTGTTCTTAGTAAGTACAATCTTGGTGTAAATATGAACATGTGTGTGCTGTACTTGAACAAACTGGAATCTCCTACGCAAGTTATAACTGAAATTCTTACCGTTTTCTGTCTGAAAGCGTGCCTTCTGTGTACTGATGTCATTAATAAGACTCTGATGCTCATCATTTTTGGCCTTAATCTCGCTGAGCTGATCCTCAAGTACACGGCTCACCTTCTCCAGGTTTGCCTTTAGAATAAGAGGAATTTAATTAGAAGTCTTTAGAGAACAATATTTACTGATTAGAAGATTGCTTGTCATTGGCTTACCTTGGATTTGGATACATTCTCCATGTTGCTGGCAAGGTCATCTATTTCCATTTTGTATTCACTCTTTTCTTTCTCCAGCTTTTGTTTGACCCGCTGCAGATTGTCGATCTGTTCCCCAAGTTCTGCAACACTGTCTGCATGCTTCTTACGAAGGGCAGCAGCAGTAGCTTCATGCTGTAGAGTGGACTCTTCCAGGTCTCGTCTCAGTTTCTGGAACTCTGCTTCACGTTTCTTGTTCATTTCAATCTGGGCTGAAGTGGCTCCACCAGCTTCTTCCAGTCTTTCACTGATTTCTTCAAGTTCCCTGGAGAGATCAGCCCTTTGTTTCTCAACCTTTGCTCGAGCTGCACGCTCTGCTTCAATTTCCTCTTCCAGCTCTTCAATGCGCGCCTGATAAATTAAATATCACATTCTAAGAATGACATTCTAATGATAACATTCTCCACTTCTGCAATACTAACTACACTAACTAAGCTGATAATTGATACATTAAAGTCAGTACCTGGAGTTCTTTGATTTTTTTCTGCAGCTGGGCTGCCAGAGATTGTTCATCTTCAATCTTGCTCTGAACTTGGCTTAATTCAAAGTCTTTCCTGAATTTCACAAATAAATGCATGTTAGTATATTTAAGGCTCTAGTCTGCATGTTATGCTGACCTGCTTCAGAGTCGCTAGTTTAGCCAAAATGAAACTTTAATGCGAATCACACAATAAAAAAGTTACAATAGACAAATTCATACATAAATCAAATGTGCCTGATTTTCTTTATAAATAACAAATTCTATTAAAAAATTATTTTATGCGAGAAAAAGTTGAAGACAGAGAAGAGGAAAAACAGAAATCGTTGTCAATATCAACCTTCACAATGTTACTAACCTTTGACAGTGATGTCTATCTTTGAAATAAGCATTTTGCAGTAAAAGAGTTTACTACAAACGTTTTCAGAAAGCTATGGAAATCATGTAATTGAATTGAAACATTGAAACTATATAGCTTTATATCCCCCTTACATGTACTTACTTCTTCAGTTTTTCATCGCTTTGCTGTTTATCATTCTCAAGATCCATCACAGTTTCCTGGGACAGCTTCAGGTCACCTTCAAGCTTCCTCTTGGCCCTCTCAAGGTCCATGCGAAGTTTCTTTTCTTGTTCCAAAGATCCTTCAAGCTGAGTATTTAAATTCATATCTTAAATGCCATGATGATGAATAGGGTTCAGTTTTTTATGAACATTAATACGGTCATTTTTGACAAAGTGATGGTATACTGCTATATTGGCAAAAGGTGCTCACAGAAAGAGTTTGCTTAATCCAAAGTTTTGAGCTCTATTTTTAACATCTGCTTCTTAATATCTCTGGTATCAAGCTTATCTAGAATGCAGTAATCCCAGGTACACTGATTTAGCAGGCTTAATATTGTGTGAATGTGATAAGTTTAGCTCTTTTATGTGGTCAGGATCCATAATGACATGAACTATGTCAGAAATAGAGTATTATTGGTTAAAATGTTTCACCAAGGAGATTTTAAGGCATTGCTAAATCAAACAAAATGAGAGAAACTATTTGTTAGATTTGTGGAAGGTGGTAGAGGTTTGTTTCTATGTGGGTTGATGGGTGTGTGCATGTGTGTAAGTATGAACACAAATGATTTAGCTAAAACGCTGTAAAAACATTTTTTTTCTCTCAAATTTCCATTATTGAGGTTTTCAGCATAGCGTAGGCCAAAATTAGACTGCATCATATGTAATGGTAAATTGAAATAATGGTTTCAGGTTACCGTGGTGTCAGACTTACTCTGCCTGTCATGGATTCAATATTACTTTGCTCATATGGAGTAATTTCATACTGGAGCATGACATTAGATGGTAATAAGTTACCCAGAAGTATTGTACAACTGAAAGATATTTGTACCTAACTACAGAGAAGGGTGTTATATTTCATTGTAGCATTAATTAATGTAAAGTTTGTTTAATAAATACATTATTTATGAAGCTTGGAAAGGATTACTTTTGATTCATTCTCATGACCAATTACATAATGTAATACTTCTCACTGAATCTGTTTGACAACACAGCAGAAACTTCTTGTGTACAGAGTTGTATGGGTCCTGCTATATACCATACTAATAGACAATTGTTTCTTATCAGTTAGTACTAAGTGAGATGCTCTTTCAACCTCGAAAGAGGTGCCCACTCTGGGAGAAATCTGTCTTTTGGTATCTTACAATTTTTAGAACCAATTCAACCTTGTGTGAGCACATGATCTTCTGTTCACCAAATTTTAAGCAATATGTACAGGTTTCACACACTATTCGATACTCTCTGCCATCAAGGATTGACCCACTTTCCAGTGCCTCCCATTGAGTAGGTGTAGAAAGATCACAGAATAGAAGTCTCCTAGAGCCTTGTTTACCTTAATTTCATGCTGCTCTTTTCATGGCTAGTGAGACTAGGAGTACCAAAGGACAACACGTAAAACCTACAGCTGCTGCTTCTAGTTGCCTATAATTGGAATCCATATGTAAGAGTTTTAACTATATTTTACTCTAACACACCATGTCATAAAATTAGTTGTTTTGCGCTTAGCTATTTTTCCCTGAAATAATATGTGAGTTGCTGCACAAATAGACTCTCTCAATGTTGCTCAAGTGGTATAAAAGCATTTGTAGAATTATGTGTCTTTTATGTAACTTAAGGTAGTACATGTAACAATGTGACAGTATCGTATTGCAAATAGTGGTAAATAGTATTAAAGAAAGTATTAGTAGAGGACTGTATGCCATAACATAATGTGAAACGTCAACCTAAGGTTTCCTTTCATGCTCTTTGAAACACTTTCCTTTTAAATGTATACTTACATCATCCACTTGCTGTTCCAGCTTAGTTTTGGCTTTGGTCAGAGTGCTGACTTTATCTTCCTCTGCCTGTAGGTCATCCAGGGTTTGCTGATGGGCCTCCTGGAGAGATTTCTTTTCTTTTGAAACTTTTGCTATGTTTTCATCAAGCACAGCCATTTCCTCTGTGAGATTCTTCACCTAAAATATTCAGATGAATACAAATAATTTAGGACGCAGTTACTTTCTATATTATTGTTAATGTAAACAATCTGTCTACATTTACCTTATTTTCTGTGGCATGCTTTTCCTTCTCTACTTTGGCTAGAGTTAGCTCAAGGTCATCAATATCTTTCTTGAGCTCAGAGCATTCGTCCTCCAGTTTCCTCTTCTTTGCTGTCAACTCTGCATTACTTTCCTCCTCATCTTCAAGTCTTTCTGTCAGCTCTTTCACTTTAGCTTCCATTTGGATCTTATTTTTAATGAGACCTTCGCATCTTTCTTCTGCATCTGCCATGTTTTCACTTTCCTAATAGAATATTAAATACAGAATGTGTTTAATATTTATTTTGTAAAAGTATAGCTAGTTGTCTTTGACTTATGAACTGTCACCTACCGCTTGAACCTGTAATGCAAGATCATTCTTCTCCTGAAGAAGGACTACCATTTTCTCCTCCAATTCCTTCTTTCTTGCTTCAGATTTTACCAGAGCTTCCTTTGTCTTTTCAAACTCTTCTTTCATATTTGCCATTTCCTTTTCTGTCTCAGCGCTCTGCAGAAGTGGCTTTATCTTAAAGTAAAGCTTCATCCATGGCCAGGTTTTAACATTCATGAATGATCTGATATTGTACTGGATGGTCATAATGGATTCTCTGTTCGGGGTAAAAACAATAAATGTATTATGAAAGGTTCAGTTTGAGTCATTAATATAGATTTTAGTGAACTGTGCATTTTAATAAATACCTTCTTTCCATCATCTTCCTGAATTCTACTCTCATGAGGAATCCCCTGCAGGCAGCCTGGGTTCGGGTGATAAGCTCTGCTAGCTTTTCATCTCTCATCTCTTCTAGGGTACCAAGGAGGCCGGCTTTGAAGAACACCTTCAATGAAGAAGTGGACGATGAACACTTACTGGCGTTCTTAATTTTCCTTATTTTAATAATTAAATATATATATAATTTCCTACCTTTGTGTGGCCAAACTTGTACTGAGCATGGTCAACATCAATGGAACCTAAAAGTTTCTCACTAGCCTTCTTGCTGTCAATGAAGGCACCATCAGGGATAGCACTTGCATTTAGCACTTTGTACCTTAAATAAATTATGATTAAACTTAGTTTTACGGTCAATTCACAAATGAAAAATGTGTTGCTACATTGTTTTACTTAACATAGTTCTGGGATTAATGCTACTGTGTTATAATACAATTTTATGTAACTGATGTATAGGATAACGTTAATACATGATTTACAATCTAAAGAATATTATGAAAGTTAAGAAATTCACAACCAGTGAAACCTTGCTTTTATTGCAGCTTTAGTGTAAAATCATGTTTTATCTTTAAGACAGGGTATATTCAACTATATTTCACACAGGTGTTACTTGCAATCTTTTTACCTCTGCTTAAAGTCACCATAGAGGATCCTGCTTGGAAATCCCTTTCTACAAATTCTGATGCCTTCTAACACACCGTTACATCTCAACTGATGGATCAGCAGATGATTGTCCATTACACCTACAGACAGAGAGTCGAGACCATATCAGTTCACGTAACACTCTCATGCAACACAGTGATACTCCAATACTGTATGAATGGGTAATCATCAAAATGACACTCTACCTGGAGTCTTTGTCTCATTGGGAATCAGGCAACGCACAAAGTGGGGATGAGTGCTCCTCAGGTTAGTCATCAGCTTGCCCAAGTTTTCCTGTAATAGGGGAAATACAAGTGTTTAACACACTAAACACATAGAAGACCACTTGTGAAATATCGGGTAAAACAAACACCTCTCGAGCAGTATTGTCTGATATATCATGTCACAGGACTAATTGTACCACAGTGACCTACAGTTATCTGTTACACTTACTCTGAATAAAGCAGACACGGTCTGGAAGGACCCGCCCTTCTTCTTCTTTCCTCCTTTTCCACCAGCAGCAGCTGCAGCTTCTAGGATTTGAAAGTAACAAAATATTACATGCATCAGGCATTCTGTCAAGATGACTTAGTTTTATTGTTGCATTTTGTACTATTTGCATACAATATAGCATGATATTTACCGATTTCTGCTGCAGTAGCGCTGTAAAGCATGGACAGAACTTTAAGGGATGACTTTTGGTACAGCTGGATGACAGATTCATTCAATGGATCCTTGTTCTTCTCCAGCCAGCCGGTGATGTTGTAATCCACAGTACCAGCGTAATGCACCAGAGAGAAGTGAGCTTCAGCCTTTCCTTTGCCTGGCTTGGGTTTCTCAAAGTTCTTGCACTTGCCCAGATGCTGGTCGTACAGCTTGTTCTTGAAGGAGGTGTCTGTAGACTTGGGGAACATGCACTCCTCTTCAAGGATGGAGAAAATGCCCATGGGCTGAAAAGAATAGATGTTATGGGTGAGCACTTACATATTTGTAACCTTACTAAAACATTATTCACAATAAGCAAATTCACTAAGCAAATCTGAAGAACAATAGTACCCTTACTACCTTCTTAAGGGTCCATCTAATCTTCCTAGGCACGTTATCTTGCCCTGGACTTTAATCAATCGAGATACTCATGTTATGCTCTCTACGACTGTTCCTGTGCTTTTTTGTACTGTTATCCCATGCTTCTGTACTCCACGACTTTTACTGTGCATTCGTACTATTATCCCATGCTTGTTCTCTCCTTCATATTATTACCTGTATAATGTGTCATGGTATTCTTTATGTATAATTCAACTCTGATCACTGGAAAGCGCTCTGATATCCGCAAGGATCTTGTTCGCGCTTTATAAAACCTTCAAAATAAATAAATAAATATGACCCACCTTCTCAATAAGTTCTATGCAGGCAGCGAGATCCATACCAAAGTCAATGAACTCCCAGTCAATGCCTTCCTTCTTGTATTCCTCTTGTTCCAAGACAAACATGTGGTGGTTGAAGAACTGTTGCAGTTTTTCATTGGTGAAGTTGATACACAGCTGTTCCAAGGTGTTGAACTAAACCAGAACAGTCATTCAGTGAGTAGATATTCATTATGATTATAGTATCAAAATGCTTCTACAGCTAAATATGTTAAACTCACATCAAAAATCTCAAAGCCTGCAATATCCAGGACTCCAATGAAGTACTGCCTGGCTTGCTTGGTGTCCAGCTGTTGGTTGATACGGATCACCATCCACAAGAAGAGTTTCTCATAGACAGACTTAGAGAGTGCGCCAATGGAGTTATAGACCTGATGGAGGAAAGATTACCTATTAGACCTTGAAACAATGTACTCAATAAAATATTTGCAGATATTTTTCTTCATAAAAAGCAATCAATATTCCTGAGAAACACATGCAAAAAAAAACACATTTACCTGATTAACCGTCTGCCCCTTGGTGACAAATTCATTGCCGACCTTGACTCTTGGGTAGCACAGTGCTTTGAGCAAATCCGCTGAATTCAAACCCATCAGGTAAGCAATTTTGTCAGCAACTAAAGGTAGAACAGATGAGTATTATATTTCTGCTCTGTATATTTCACATTTTCTTTGTCACTTCTGCTACCTTTTTATGTTGGCCTTTTAAACTGTTTCACATAATAATTGATATGATTTTCAGCTACACATGTTATCTCCCATTCCACTTACATTTTTTTTTTTTGGTTCTTCATTTCTATTACATTCCTGCTCCCTTATAGTCAATAAGATTCTGTGACATTAATGTGTCTGTGGCCCTGTCTGTGTAGTAGCTGCATCGATGTTATTAGACTAGTTGAGTGCATATTTTCTTAATTCAATCATCTATAGGAGCTTTTTCGCACTTTTAATATGACATTTTCATTGGGTGGGTATGTTAAGTGAGTCAGTCAAACACACTTTATTTGCATGTAAAACACACACATAGAAGTAATATATAGTTAAAAAACAATTCATGGAAATTTAGAGAATGAAATTAATTAAGGATTAAAAATATAAAACCTATAAAATTACCATAGCATACCTTTACAAGAAAAAACTGCACGTTTAAGATAAATATTACCTCTAAAACAAATCTGCAGTATTTAATAATTGGGAATGCTGACAGGTTGCTCTACATTGTACATACTTTAATTGTTTTAAATATGAAATATAAAAACCTTTTATTAAATACTACATAGAAATGAGAAAAAAATTAAATGTATGAGGAATTCAGTGCCTGCCACATCACATTGACAAATTTGAGACGACTGAGAATGTTGTTAGCCAAAAGGAAACAAAGTAGATAAACAATCGTTCCTGACTGGAATATAAACAGCAATGACCTATCCCATCTACCAAGCACCAAACACTGTTAAAAAGCCATTTCTATGTCCAGCTTCAGGGAAAGTATTTCTTTCAAAGCTGGTTTCATGATTTCAGCCTTTTTCCTCCTGAGGTGATTACTCACAATATACCATGATTTCACTGCCTTCTTATCTTGTGCAAGTATTAATGACTGATTGTCTAATAGATGGGAAAGGCCTTTTCTACTTAAGGTTTCTGATACATCAACCAACCAGAGAATACTAGAAGCTTTTTCTAGGCTCGGGCAGTTCTTTTGGCTGATATGATTAAGGGTTTCTTCTGGATTACTCTATACGGAAACCACAAAGCCAAAGGTGCCAATTTAATGTGATCTTCCATGTTGCTGAGACCTAATTCCCCATGGACAATATCTGAAGAGGATATCTAACACCCTCTTACAAAAATGGTTCTCCTCTATCAATAAATTGGTACAGTTAGCAAATCTCCACACCCCAGTGCCATGGGCTACAGTTGGAACTCACTGTCATTTATAGATCTCACAATTTGGGATAAGGCCCATATGCCCAGAAAGGTGTGGTAGACTTGGGGCCGAATTACGAGTTTGGCGGCCCATCGGACTGCTGAACCTGTGGTGGCCAACCCAGGACTGCCAGATTGGCGGTCCAACCGTCATATTACAACTACGGCTTTGGGACCCCACAGGACCATTGCAACCGTCGGGGAATCCTAATCCCGCTGAGGTGGTGTGGTGAGAAATCTACTGGGGCCCTACATGGCCCCCTATACTCTCTGTGCACTTGGGGTGCATGCAGGGGAGAACATGTTGTGTCCTTATGTATTTTTGCACCCCCTGTTCTTGCAAGGAGAGAAATGCACAATATTATGCATTTATACTGTGCAGGAACGGGCTGTGGCACTCCTATGGCGATGCCTTCCTAAGGCTCTCCTATGAGCCATAGAAAGGCATCGCTGCAGGACCGCCTGCCAGGATTATAACTCGTAATCCGGCGGGCTGACTGAATAGAGGTTTGGAGTCTTGGAGCGGGGCGCTGGCGTGTCGGCCCACTCTAAGACTTCCAAACTCGTAATCAGGCCCTTAATTACTTGCTTATGTGTCTGGTGGACTTTAGCTAGGTGATGGTGACGTGAGTAGCCCATGACTCTGATGAATCAGAACAAATGCCTAAATATGAAAAATTATTATCATTTGAATGGCTGGTACCATGAATGATAGTTGAAATACGTTTTTGTTTGTGGCCGCAAACCAAAATGTGTGACTTCCCAAAATTCATCAAGAGATCTAAACTTGACATGAATTCCACAGATGCGTCGACCAACGAATGTAAAGCATTAGGTGTTAATACTATGAACACAGCCTCTTCTGCAAACAGCAGAGGCGGTGGTGGTATCTTATTGGCAATGGACAAATCACACAAGGAATTTGCCAAGGACAGAGTTAGATTGTTAATATATAAAATAAATATCAATGAGGAAAGCACACAACCCTAGTATCCCCCTCTACCCATTGAAAACGACACTGTGAGCTTCCCTCAGGCCCCATATCTAGACGTTGCTATGAAGTTTGCATGGAACAAGTGCAAAAAATTAACCAATGTATGGTCAAAGCCCTGTTTCAGTAAGATCTGACACAGTTTATAGTGCTTAACTGAATCAAAGGCTGTCAACAAATCTATGAAAGCTCGGTACAGTGGACAGCTCTTGTCAATGGTGTATTTGCCCAAAATAAGGTGGAGTTTATGGCACTGCTCGACTGTATAAAGTCACTTCCTAAATCCGTATTGAACGGGTTGTAAAACCTTGTTACTATGAGCCAAGGCACACATCCAATTGAAAATTAATTATCTTGACTGTGGAATCAATGAGTGATAGCAGGCAGTAGGACTTGGGATTTCCTGATTAGATTACCTTTTTCAAAATCTGGTACTATTATCGAGAAAGAACAACAGCTTGGGGGGTTATTGCTAAGCAGGTTATTGTAAGCGTTGGTCAATAAGGGAGCCAATAATTCCACATTCCACTTCTTTAAATCTATCAGCAGTCCATCTGGTCCGGGAACCTTCTGGCCTGTTCTAAGTTTGATGGCTTCCTTAACCTCCTTTAGTTTTAAGTCCAACTTAACTGGATGAGATATCCTAGGCTCGGACAGGATAGCTGATGATCCACCCTCCATCGTACTATAAACATCTGAGAAATGGTTAACCCACGCTGCAGTGTTTATGTGACAGCTAATTAGGATTTCTTGACAAAAGCCTAGCTTACATATCTTGGCAATAGTCTACAATTCCTGTGAATCGCTTAGTTTAGCCACTGCTACCATTTGCTACATTAACCTCTTGCCTCCTATTATCCAATATTACCTTATAAAATCTATGCGCATGCGCTACCTCAGCAGGAACCGTGGGAAACGCCGTTAAGGCTCATTTGCCTATTTGCTCTCATGCATTTAGAATCATACCATTTTTGGGCGGGTGAGTATGTTAATATTGTGCAAACTAAGGGCACAATAGACCAGATGAAATAATTGCTGGTCGTAAATATCTAATCACAATGAGCAACTAGTATTTTTGCAACCGGGAAATCATTTAATGAATCGATCTATGTACTAATAGGCACGCTTGTTACATTACAAATCAGAGTGGGCCGGATGTTTTAATAAGGTAGGCGACTCACTCCAATTGGTGGCCATCAAAAGTATGGTAGTCTAGTAGGGTCAGCAGACCATCATGTCCGTGATTGCATTTCAATGAGATACAGTTTTTTTTAATGCAACCTGTTTTCAAAAGGAGACTGCTGCATTTAAAAAGAAAAGATTTCGTTTTGTGAAAAGTTTGCTTGAGAGTTGGCAGAGGTCCACAGGACCACTCCCTACTGCCTAACAAATTATATTTTTAATTCCCGTCAGCAAGTGTATTACCACCCCAATTTGATAGCCAACAGTTCTTCGATGTTACTACAGACATAAAACATTGATACGTTGCACGATTTGGTACTTGGTAGAAACACCTACAGCAAGCGCCTTTCAAATACCAAATGAGTATGGGTTCGCAATCCCATTTTAAGAATCAGTAAAAGTTTACAGATTATTAAAATGGGATTAGTACATTTAAACAAGCACTGGCAAAGGCAGTAAATCTTGCCTTTAAAAGGTGTGTGCCAAACTGTTGGCTTTGCCAACATTTGTCTGTAAAGTATTGTTTAAGAACAGTAAAAGCAAAGAAACATTTCAAATTTCTGAAAGAAAGGCAAATAATTGTCTTATGGTATCTCAAAACTACATTGAATTTAATGTTTTTATTTTTTTTATGGCATGGCTTATGTTTCAAATACTTTTCTCTCAGGAAACTTTGAACCTAATTTTTTTTAAATTATGAATTATGGGCCATATGAACAACCGGGGCATTTAGCAACTCGCAAATTGCGATCAAATACATTGCAACTCGCTAAATAGGGTTTATTCATGGCCCTATTCGTTTTTGCATGCGCAAACGGGTCACTAACCCGTTTGCGCATGCAAAAATGGGTCATACATCTGGCCCCTTGAGAATGTAAAGGGAAACGCTTGTCAAGGCCAAATTTAATATCCACAAGATTCAGCCATTTTCTGTCTGCAGTGGCCCTGGGAGCAGATTTAGGGGCCTCCAGGAGATGTGTTCTGCTAAGTACACCTTCTGCTTCAGACAGCTGCTGACTGGGTGCTGCAAAGAGCCTGTCTTCAGTGCTTTCATGCAATATGTAGAATGCAGGAGAGAAAATAAAAAGAATCCTTAAAGTCTGCTATTCAGCTATACCCCAGCAAAAATATTCTTCTTTTTGTGCTTTATAGACAATCTGGGAGGGGTGAGGAGAATCACAGTGCAAGAGATTTGGGAGGAATAAAGCAGCACAAGAGGGAGAGATCTAGTAAATACATGCACTTCCATGGGATGTTGAAAGAAAAAGGAAAAGGTAGCTCGTTATATGTGAGAAGTTGCAGGATACACGTCATCCAGTCCAAAGGATCACAAAGAGGCCATGCTCCACAGGGAGGAAAAATACAAGAAGAAAAAGGAAAGCCATTGAGGAAGAAACAAGCAGATGAGAGTGACACTGAACAATGTTGTAGCAGGATACCCTTTCGGCCTAGGGTAAAATTAGTGTATTTCTGCAGCTCACACTGATCTTAAGGTATGCAGTTGTTTCTCCTTAACCCTCTAATGTTGACCTTTCTACAGTAAGGCCAGTTTCACTTTGAATAATGAGATTAATCCTCTTAAAATTAATGCATTTTAAAGTCTGATGCTATTATCTAAGATGAGGGTTATAGCATGCCCTACCTTCTGTGCCGTCGGGCTCGGCCTGCTCCTCACGCTGTTTCTGCTTGAACTTCATGTTTCCGTGGTGCATGACTGCTCCTGTCAGCTTGTAGATGGCGATCTTCTCATCTTGGTTGAACCCCAGGATATCGATGGCACTCTGTCATGAAATAAGGGGGATCCTTTTATGAATGAGAGACCTGCCTAATGGAATGACCATGTATGGTAACGTTTACACCCCTTTCTTGTAGCAGGTTTGGGTGAGTAGGCGAGGAAGCCTCAGTTCATTGTCACTTACATCTGTAGCCAGAAGTTCTTCTTCGTCATCAATGCTCTTCACGGCAATCTCACCCTGGCTGACGGTTGGGTAGTCATATGGGTTCGTGGTGATGAGCAGCATTTCTGTTGTAGACAAAAAAATTGAATGCATTAAATAATGCAGTAAGACACTAGGCAACCGCCTACATATTTATGAATTCCGTTTGTTTGCTGTACTTTTATCAAAAACTCTTGCAGGTAATCAATGTGTGCTGCATTTCCATTATAAAAATGGAAAATCTATCAATGATGACAGCAAGTGCTAAATGATCCGTTTACACTTTGATCTTGTTAGTGAAATCCACCAATGCAGAATTTAGATTTCTGGCCACATGTTTTATTTACTACAATTTAATATCAATTCTGCAATACTTTGCCTTTTAGACAATTTGATTGAATCATATTAATCATTCACTAAGTTACACATTTTTCTCTCTGAGACTGTTATTCTAGCAAACAGGACTCAGTGAGCCACAATGTTTTGGTTTTTTTTACGCTACAAAAATATAATCTTTTAACACATACTTCTATAGAGTGCATATAAAGGGAGATTTGAACCATGTTAGATACTAACCAACCAGCTCTGGCTTCTTATTGGTCATGATCTGGTAGAAGATGTGGTAGCTTCTTTCTGCTGACAGCTGGAATGTGACTCGGGACTTTTCCAGCAGGTCTGTAATGCAAACATAATTGATGACAAATTGCTAAATATATATCTTTTTCGTTTGGGATATGTGTCTGCGTGTATATATAAACGTAGATATATGTATGTCTTACATGTTTCAATATCTGCAGAAGCCAGCTTTCCTGTGGTTCCAAAGTGAATTCTGATAAATTTACCCTAAAAAGTAAATAGAGGGTAGAATTAATTCAGGTGTTTATTAAGAGACAGCAAATAGTTCTTCAAACCCGTGAATTGGAAAAAATTGGAAGTCTTACAAAACGGGATGAGTTGTCGTTCCTCACGGTCTTGGCATTACCAAAGGCTTCCAGCAGAGGGTTAGCCTGGATGATTTGATCTTCCAGCGTTCCCTATTAGAGAACCAAGGTTTCACCATCAATTAAGTTGTCTGACATACATATAGTGTGTGGTGTTAAAATGAGTTGAGCAGAGAAACAAACCTGCATCTTGTTGCCTGTGCCGGCAGCTTCTTTTTTCTTGTCACCACCACCAACAGCAATTGTTGCAAAGTACTGGATGACACGCTTGGTGTTCACAGTCTTTCCTGCACCAGATTCTCCGCTGTAGAGAAATAGGAAATTCCGAACAATTCTTTTAAGTGCTTCAGCCACATAAAGCTGGTGCTGTAAATTAAGCACCTCAACTTTCTACTAATGATGTATTACTTACGTGATCAGGACAGACTGATTTTCACGATCTGTTCAAGAAATGTCAGAAACGATTGTGTTAAGAAATGCTCTATTTGAGTAACAATTATAACTGTTAAATCAAGTAAACCATCACCTGTCAACATGAACTGATAGGCGTTATCAGAGATGGAGAAGATGTGAGGCGGGGCTTCCTGGCGCTTCTTGCCTCTGTAAGCAGCCACTACCTCGGGGTTGTACACTGGCAACCACTTGTAGGGGTTCACAGTGGCACAGAAAAGACCAGAGTACGTCTGAAATTAAAGAAAGGGATTTTAATTAAATGTAAAAATAGATGACTGGCCAAAGCAAAATAATGAAATTAAAGAAAAGGATTTTAATTAAATGTAAAAATATATGACTGGCCAAAGCAAAATATTGTAAGACATACATCTATTTTCAAATTTGTCAGTGAATTGTAAGTTTTTTTTAACTCCTTCGACGCTCATGACGAGCTCAGCTCGTCATGGTGTACACCTCCATACACTCATGACGAGCTGAGCTCGTCATGAACAATGGGAAAATCAAATGATCAGCAAGGGAGGAAAATAACACTAGCATCGATGGTGTTAATAACACACTTTACAAACACCGGCTCCCACTGTGCATGGTCTTTAATAGTGTACAGTGGGCTTGGCCCACGGCCAGGCTCTCCACCTCACTAGTCCTGTGTGCCCTATCCCTCCTCTTTCTTTGTTTTCTCCCTCTCTGTCTCTCTTCGTCTCCCCGAGCCACCCGTTTTCTGTATTTTTTTACGGTCTTAAAAATTATTAATTGAATCCAGCTCGCAATTTATTCCCAAAATGAAAATCAAATCTACTCCTTGAAATTGCGACTTACTCTGTTCGCATTTTATTCTTCTGGTACTTGAGTTTTTCCACATCACTGGGTGCCCCTTAGCACTCCCCAGGGGTGGAACAACTAGGGTCTGCCCATTACTGTGCATTTTTCCCCCCCAGCTCAGAAGTCCTGAATCAAACTTGACTTATGTATTCAAGATGGCAAAAAAAATATCTCCAGAGACCTTCACCAGCTAATGACATTTGTGAAGAAATCCAAATGTGGTTGACAAGGGGCTCAGATCACTGAATCATGACTCATAAGAGCACAGAAATAAAAAAGTGTTAAACTTTCGAGACTGCTCTGCACCATTTTTACAGGCTTATAGTTCCAAAAATACGAAAGCGAATGATACTACATCAAAGGAAGCACTTTCTGAGGAGGGTTGTAGGTTCAGGTGAAGTTTGACGTAAATCTGTTAAGCACTATTGACTATGTGCAAGCAGAATTTTCCCCCTGCAAGGATCTGCATGAAAATTGTCATGCCGGGACTCACCAGACTACGCATGCAATGGCCAAATTCGAATCATATATGTCTATGGGGTTAAAAGCTATCAGCATCTCAAAAAATGCCTTTTCAATGGAAAACTGTCCTGAATCATAACTACCAAGTGATGACTGCCACGCTGTTATAACCACAGGTTTTAATCTACGTAAACCATTTTGGGTGCTTCTCTGCATTGTGGATATAGGTTATCTTTTGTATTGTGATAGACCCTAAAAGTGGCATCCATCCACTGCCCAGATATGTGGATCTTTCAATTTTGAGCTGAGGTTTAGTCTCTTGATTTAGTGGAACAGAGTGGTGATGCACAAAGGGATGTCTGGCAGTGGCGGCTGATACAAGTGAAAAGCGAAGAGTGGGTGGAGGGAGCGCAGTTGGAGCACGGGAGGGGAGCACAGGGGTGGTGGTTAAGATAAATAAATAAAAGACTTCCCCTATGGTGCCGGCCACCTTGCATCTCGTGCTCCTCTGCTCTCCTGCTCCCAGTAGTCCCTGGAAAACATCACAGGCTCCTCATCCAATCTAGACGCTTCTCTCATGCTATACCTAGCATGAGAGCAGCATGAGGATTGGCCTGAGCGGGCTGGTTTGATGCTCGCTCAGGCACAGGGATTATTCTGTTCTGTTTCTCCGGGCAGCTGTGGGAATACAGACATCATACCTCTGGCACTCGGTGGTTGGTGGTTGGGATTGGTCAGAAGTCCACTCTCTGTATTTAGCTTCTGCTTGGGGCAGACATCATACCTACTGGGACTCAGTGGTTGGGATTGGTCAGAGGTCCACTCTCTGTATTTAGCTTCTGCTTGGGGCAAACATCATACCTACTGGGACTCAGTGGTTGGTGGTTGGGATTGGTCAGAGGTCCACTCTCTGCACTTAGCTCCTGCTTGGGGCATGCATCATACATCTGGGACAGGCATCATACCTCTGGGACTCGGTGGTTGGGATTGGTCAGAGGTCCAATCTCTGTATTTAGCTTCTGCTTGGGGCAGGCATCATACCTACTGGGACTCAGTGGTTGGTGGTTGGGATTGGTCAGAGGTCCAATCTCTGTATTTAGCTTCTGCTTGGGGCAGGCATCATACCTACTGGGACTCAGTGGTTGGTGGTTGGGATTGGTCAGAGGTCCACTCTCTGAATTTAGTTTTTGCTACTGGTACTAATGGTGGGTACGTTCCCTCCAGTGAAGTCATGTACATGAGTAAGAGTGTGATATTCTGTGCTTGGTTCATGGAATGTATGGGACATACTCTTTTACATAAAGCTTCCTTTGCCTATATGTCTTCTGTAAATACTAACAACGTGCTCTGCAATTTAATGCTATGTTGGGTGTTGCTACTGTTCAATAGGCTAATTTATGTAAACTGTTTAATGGGTGTAAACCCCCTTTGGTTAAACTCAACCTTAACCTATGACGAGCAAATGGCTGCTTCATTTAGTTTGTGAAGCTAAATGGACTGAATCAAGAGGGGCCCCTCGGCACTCCTCAAGTCAGAATGTGAAAGTATTAAAGGTGTACATTTCAGACACAGTCGCTGCTCATAGGTTTGCTTTTCGGGTGGTAAAGCACAGGCTGCGCTGATTGGCTGGACATTTCAGACACGGTCGCTGAGGATAGGTTTGCTTTTCGGGTGGTAAAGCACAGGCTGCGCTCATTGGCTGGACATTCTTTGGGGGTGTTCTGCGATATGTCTATTGGCCTTTCAAACTTCTCCATTCTTACTTACGTAGATCATCCAGGCTGCATACCGCTCAGCGAGGTTAAACAGCACGGAGGCTTCGTTCAGATGGGTCATTATGACCATGTCTTCAATCTTGTCATACTTGGGAGGATTCTGAGGGTAGACTTGGGTGTCTTTGACTGTTACAGTCTAGGAAGAAAGAAAGAAAGGCAAAGATAAAGTTGGAGTTGAGCAGAGATGTCTGGCTGTGTGATGATGCTAGGCTTGTGTACGCTGTTGTTGGTATAAGATTATTTTTACCCTTCCATCATCGGTCTTCACGGTGACTTTGCCACCCTCTCGGGCCGTGATGGTTCCTTTGACGAAGAGCTCTTTTTCGTCATCTACGAAGCAGGTGTTCTTGGCATCAAATGGCCTGTTTTGGGCTTCCAACCTTTCCTTTTCAGACTTACGCAAGTACTGCGCAGCCTCCCCAAACACCGCCATTTCTGAGTCCGACGACATGACTGCCGACAGTTACTAGGGTAAAAAAACAAGTTGGTTATAAAGAATACATTTTACTCCTGCAAACATACCCCTGCGTATCTTTAAATTTGGTGAATGGGAAAAATGAATGGCCAGGGCTTTAAGTAGGATGAAATAACTGGGGTGTCACTCAAAGGGGCGTGGCTTAAAACACATAAGCTAAAAATCTGTGCTTAGCATAATGTGCCGCCCGACTGGTATTTTTCTGTTTCTGTCATAGCATCCAGATATATGATACAACAAGTCATCATCAATTAAGCTTTATTCAACAGTTTGTCATAAAAGCATAAACCATTACATCAGCTCCCAATAAAACAGATATAATCAGGTAAAATGAGTAGCATCTCTCAGTTAAAAAACATCTATACATTTTTTTTATAAAACAGTGCAACTAGAGCAATAAACACACATGGAAACCCAGCTCATAGTAACAATAGAAAAGGAGCAGTACAATGTTGCTAGTTTTGGAGCCATGATTATGAATAAGTTCATATATGTACAAGTTTCTATAACAATTAAAGACATACACACTAAGCACATTAATCATGATGCCACAGTAGCTTTGGCTCTTATAGTCCATGCCCAGCCTAAATATTTGGCTGCAGCGATATTAAGTGGCAGCCATGTTTCAGAGCGAAGCAATCTTAGCACCTCATCGCATTTCCTTGTCCCCAGGACTCGACAAATAGGGGCCAGCCATATTCGTCTTGGGCGAATATAGGTGGGGCAGGCAAATAGCAAATGAGCCAAAGACTCAGAGGTATCCTTGCAACTAGGACAAAGAGTGTCCATTGAGGCCTCCCACCTTGCGGTAAACAGTTTGACTGGGAGCGCACCTACTCTCAATTGAAACACGAGCTTTCTATCTTGTTACTTTGTGATAGCATCCTAGTAAGGTTTTAAGTTTTGGACTGGTTTAACCATGAGGAATTGGCCCGTCAGAGTCAAGGGGTGACTTTTCCTATATGTATTGGTATCTACCCATCCCCAGTATATTTCCTTCATTTGTTCTCTGGATGGGAACCGGGCGTTCTCAGGGTTTTCCCACAGGGCCACCAAACCAGTGTTTAGCATAAGTGATCTAACCTGCTGTAACCATGAGATCTTTTTTAAACGGTCACAGCGTATCAGATCTTTAAAGCCCTTAGCATAGTGAGCCAGTTCCGGGGTTGTCCAGATTCTCCGCCAGTACATCAAGGGGCGTAGTCTAGCGCTATCCGTGAGTGCATTCCTTCCTAGATCGTAGAGCATGGGCTTTACCAGGGTGCTTTGCGGAAGATTCGCTAATTTTCGAAAGAAGCTATTCTCCGCTACAGCCAATTTAGACAGGTTATTAAAGCCCCAAAGTTCTGCCCCATAGAGGACTGCGCTAACGACTTTCATATTGTAAATAGTCAAAGGAGGACTTACTGGCTTGGTAAGGTATGCATTAAATTCGGACAATATGGTACCCCCTAACTGGCAATGTTTTAATGTGACCATGTCCAGATGCTTATCCCACTTCATATTATCCTGGATAATAACTCCTAGGTATGTGAAGTCATTCACCTTCTCCAAGGGATGCTTATTCAATAGCATTACTCCTCCTGAGGATCTTTGCGGGTTGTATGTCATGTATTTCGTTTTTGAGACGTTTATCTCAAGACCCTGTATGTGACAAAATTCCTTAAAGAGAACTAATGCTCGCTGTAAACCACTTGGAGATTTTGCTATTAAGAGGGTGTCATTGGCGAATATAAGAATTGGAATTCTTACGCCCGCCAATTTAGGTGCGTCCTTTGGAGTGTCCTCCAAGAATTTTGCAACCCCGTTTATAAAGATGGAAAACAAAGTGGGGGCCATAACGTAACCTTGTCTCACCCCCCTGCCCACTCTAAATGCGGGAGTAACCTGGCCCTGACTTCCCCACCTAATCTTCGCATAGGTGTCCTCTTGGAGACCAGCTACAAGAGATAATAGATCTTGGGGCATCTTTAAATCAGACAAAACTCTCCACAGTGTATTTCGAGGCACTAGGTCAAAAGCTGCCCTTAGGTCTACAAAGGCAGCAAACAGGCTGCATTTTTCCAGGACCACTGTTTTCCAACAAAGGAAAGTGAAGCGAAATGTCTGATCAATAGTGCTTACGCCTGAACGGAAGCCTGCTTGAAGGGGGGATAGGATGTCCTGCTCAATAAGCCAGTCCTGGATTTTATCTAAAACAAGGCGACCCCTGATCTTTTGGGATTAGTCAATTAGACTTATGAGTCTATAATTTCCCGGATTGGATTTATCACCATTTTTAAATATTGGGATGATCACAGCACCTTTCCAAGACTCAGGTATCGGTGCACCCATTGCAATTTCATTCATTAGTAGTAAGATGTAACAGCTCCATATAGTTTTATCATGGAGAAAAATATCGACTGGAATGCCGTCAGGGCCTGGCGCTTTACCTCCCTGCAGGGTACCTAGTGAAATGTCGACATCCATTTTTAAGAAGGCAGGGTCGTCATAATAAACCCATGGGGGGGCAGACTGTTCCTCGTCAACATTACTAGACTCATATTGTGATTCAAAGTGCTTGACCTATTGATCTTGGCTCACATAATTGACTGGTTCTGCATGGGTCCCACCTCTGCCCCATTTTACTACATCCCAGAAGAGTTTCTGATTTTTATTTTCACAGGCTCTTTTAAGTTCCTGCCACCTTTTTTCATCCCAAGATTTTTTTGCCATCTCCTGGGCTTTCCTATATTTATGCCTAGAATATCGAATTGAGGGAATATTACCACCCTTAATTGCTTTCCCCAGGGAGCTATGGGATTCTTTTCATTCCTTATTAAACCAGGCACTTCCCTTTTTCCGGATGGTACCATTATTTTTACCAGTCTTAAGAAAATAGGTGCAAAGCGTTCTAAAGAACTCCCTGTGGAATCTAATAACCTCCTCAGACGAGGCCCTATTAAACAAAAGTTCCTCCATGACTGAAGTTGCATTAACTGCATCTACTGCCAACATCTCTAGAACTTCCGGTTTTACTAGGAGAATAGCCCATTTCAAGCGCCTCATATTATTTGATGGAATTGGAACAAGGGTTAACAAATCCCCTTCAGAGGGAGATGTAACTATGTCTGCTCTAATTTCAAAGACCACAACTAGCGGGTTGTGATTGCTATTGATGCGAACAACAACACTCATATCTCTTAGTTTGTGCCATAACTGAAAATGTATTAAAACATAATCAATTCGGCTTTGACTGGTGCCATTGTTAAATGTGGGCGCACCGTCTTTGTCTGACTAAGTTCTGCCATTTGTGGCCCTCAGGCCTTTCTCCATACAGAGTGAATTCATCTGAATTATGGCTTCTGTCTATTTTTTTACGGGAATTAGTTCTAATTTCGGGATATTCCACAATACATCTTCGAGATCATAAAAATTAGAAGTCCCGTTTAAAATGGGTTCAAATGTCGGGTTAAAATCTCCTGCTAACATTACATCTCTGCCCCTAGAATGCTGGTCAAGCAGTGAGTCTAGGGAGGCCATTACATCCGAGTTCTTTCCCTTAGTGCCCCTCGCAGAGATGTTATACACATCAAGCATTTTGCCCTCAC
Source organism: Lissotriton vulgaris (assembly GCF_964263255.1). NCBI lineage: Eukaryota > Metazoa > Chordata > Amphibia > Caudata > Salamandridae > Lissotriton > Lissotriton vulgaris. The sequence goes on from NC_141698.1 coordinate 29,554,783, forward strand.
CCCATGTGAATCTAAGTATTAATATGTCCATACTGTGAGATTCTAAAACCTTCCCCACAAAGCCAACATCTTGGCGAACCCAGACTGATAGACCGCCCGATGGCCCGCCTTTACCACCTGCAATTGCTGAAACATAAAAATTCAAATAGCCCACACAATAGATCGTTTACATTGCCCAAGTTTCCTGAAACAGGCACAAATCATGCCCAGAAATAAAAGATTGCCATTCAGGGGAGCTGGTTTTGGAACCCAAGCCCGCTATATTCCACGACAGGACAGACAAAGAGGTCATTGATGTCCTCCCTGAGGGCAATACAGACCGGGTGTTAGGCGGGCCATTAAATGTATCACTTCCTCCCTTATCCAGTATTATCCTTGCCTCAAGGGGAGTGGGACTCGAGAAGATGACAGAATCAATTAACCCCAGTACTTCCGTTGTTGGCAATAAGCTGTTTGATGCCATTCAACAAGTAACATAATACCTACAGCAAGTCAGGACTATTGGCTATGTCAATGGTTGTTAGTTGCATGAGATAAATAAGCAGCAACTATGGCTTGTATATAATATTGAAAAAGCTTCCACTTAAAGCCCTGGGGACACCACGACAATGTTGCTGCTCCTGACTTTCACAGAGAGAAGGGAAATCAGAGGAAAATGACTCTCTATAAAGGATTTCCCTTCACCTTTCAGCTGGCATGACGTCATGCCGTAGCATCTCCACTAGCGAGAAGTGAGCAGTGTGCGCATGCGCACATCCATGTGCCTGCTGTCACTGCAGTCTGAAAAAAACGGCCTCCAGTGTCTGAGCACAAAACAGAGCCCGATAGAGACCCGTTTCGAGGCCTCCTTTAAAAAGCTGCCTGTACTCAGCACCGGTGGGACCCAGCCCACTTAAAGCCATGTGAATGGCCTTTCATCCTTTGCAAATTATGTGTATTGGATGAAGCTCAAAATATCACCAATAACCTATCCCAGATCAATTGGTCAGCTTAGTGCAGAGTGGTACTTCTGGGTTGGTGGTTGAGTTGGACTCTGATCAGGTAAAGATAAACGCTTGGTATCATTTCCAGTCTGTTCAGAGGCCTGTGTGGGATGAGCTCATGGTTTCTGTCCACTTCTCTGTGGATAGAAGTCCAATTCACCAAAGCCACCCACAATTCCCTCTGATTGGACCCCTGTGGTAGTCACTGCAGAGAGGCCAGCATTGATGTAGCTGGAGCCTGGATGGGCCTCTGCAGAGCAATCATCACCTTTGCTGTGCTGCAGCATGCGTGAAGCCTGCTGCGCTTGAAATACCTGGTGCGTTTCCAGCGCTCTCCCCCCTGCACCTTGCAGCACACTGAGGGGCAGATTTACTACTTCTGGCGCATCTCTGCTTATCAGCAGGGAAGCGCCAGAAGAGTTCCGATACATCTGCCCACCCGTGCCCCACCACTGTTGTGCCGCATGCGCACCATGGCGCACGGATGGGCAGATGCGTGTTGCATCCCCGTCGGAAAGACGGCGCATTACTGGAGTTGCGTTGCAAGCGCAAGGCAGCTCCAGCAAGGCTCGGGGGTGCCCTATCCCTAACATGCTGCGTCAATCCTTACGCCTTGTTGATTTCACTCAGCCACTTTTAGGAGGCGTTCATGTGCCAGAACGCCCCCCCCCCCCCCCCCCCGCCGGAACGCCTCCATGTAGCGCAGGGCTTTCCAACGTGCGTCACGTTGGAAATACTCCGCAGCATGGCGCTGGATTTGCGCCGCCGCTGCGTCACAAAACTGACGCAACGGTGGTGTAAAAGAGGCGCAAGGGGCTTGTCAATCTGCCCCTTAAAGCTCACACTGTCCCTGAAAGGGTTCAATCCTTACTGTGTGTTGACTCAGTGGCGGCTGGTGGACTTTGGGAAAGGTTGGCCTTATTGTAACTATCCAGAACACTAAGATAACTAATCTTCCAAGGAAATCAGACTAAAATGTGCATTAGGTGCAAGAATCTTTAAATAAATGGACTAAAAACTATAGATTGTAGAGGGAGTTTAATTAATTTGGATATATGCTCTCAAAGTAACTTTTGTAAGTTTACGAAACATAAATACCATCTTCAGTCGTGGATATCGTCACATATGCTGACGATACCCAACTAATAATCAATCTCTCCAATAATCAGGCTGAGGATGCCACCAATTTCTCCAACTGCATGCGATCAGTAGCAGACTGGATGAATAACAACTGCCTCCGCTCCAATAGCGATAAAACTGAGCTATTGATGGTTGGCAAGTCCTCCTCTGCTTGGTCGCAGGCTTGGTGGCCACCAGAACTCGGAGTAGTTCCCCGTCCAGCACTTTCCATTAAAATTCTTGGGATATGGTTGGATGCAGAGCTCTCCTTCAAACAACAGATCAGCAAAATTACGGGCAAATGCTTTGGTATACTAAAAAAACTCCGTAAAGTTCTTGATCTGCTCCCCATCAGTGCTAGGAAGACTCTTGTTCATGCCCTAGTGACTCCACATTTGGACAACGGTAACGCCCTCCTTTTGGGACTGAGCAGGAAAGGCTTACACCAATTACAAAGCGTACAAAATGCTGCAGCCCGCATGGTACTCAACCTCCCGCGCAGGGCATCTGGCATATCAGCATTACAAAAACTTCACTGGCTCCCTATTGAGGAGCGCATCAAGTTTAAAGCTCTCTGCTTTGCACACCGCATTGCCCAGGGTAAAGGACCATGGTATTTGCGCAACCTCCTGACCATACATCGCCCTACCCGGGATCTCAGATCTGCGGGAGCAATGCTGTTTCAAATTCCTTGTGTACGCAGGAGCAGGATGGGAGGCAACTCCTTCCGCTATCTTGCGAGCAAGCACTGGAACAATCTCCCCCTCGACTTGCGCATGGAGCCTTCTGAAATATTGTTCAGATCTAAACTAAAAACCTACCTCTTCCCAAAGGAATAACTGATTCGGATTCCCGGGACGCAGTCTATCCCCTGTCCTCGGCCTCTTCAGGGAGCAGTAGCACTTCTTAGCGCGGGGACACACTGTCTTTAGTGTAACCATGCGCTCTATAAGTGGTTTTATTATTATTATTATTATTATTATAGTCTTGTCAGCCACCTATATCTAACAAATTTCCTTTTCTCACCCTGCTTCTACCAGATGGAGTATCAAACATGATTCTATACATTGAAAGGGGCTGAATTAGAAAAAAACACAAGTGTCAGAATCTCAGCTTTAGAAAGCAGACCTATCCCTCAGTTGAATGTTGCACAGTAAACATAAGTTCACGTCATTCCTTAATTTACGCTTGCATTTTGAAGGGTAATGTACTGTGTCTGGTCGTTGACTGTAAAGTGCTGTCCTGCAACAAGGTGGAGTGTGCCATATCTTTTATGGTAAGTGCTTCTAGGCAGAGAAGTGCTGCTGGCGACCCCACAGACACCATGTGATCTTGTAGACTATACATAAAATGCACCTGTCTACAATTTCCATCCCCTTTATTGGTAACCTTCACAGTATCAAGTCAAATGCAGCTTTGCAGAATGGCACATTGAAGCTGGGTCTATGCCCCAGGAGGTGCCCGGTCCCCCCATGGACTACAGAGGCTGATGCCCACCGTACTGAGAAGTTCCATGAAGGGATTGATTCGGTGTCCTTGGCAGCCCCTCCCAGAAGGTGTTCATCATCTGGGACCAGATTGTCCTAGAAGCTGGGTTTCATGCCCCAAGAGGAGCCCGGTTCCCCTATGGGCTACAGAGGCTGATGCCCACCGTGCTGAGGAGTTCCATGAAGGGCTTGGCTGGATGTCCTTGGCAGCCCCTCCTAGAAGGTGTTCTTCATCTGGGACCAGATGGTCCTAGAGGATCACGCGTCATGGACTGATAGATATCGCATTTTGATCTCCCAGGTGATGGAGCAGGGCCGCGCGTGCTGTTGGTGACAGTCACTCCCCATGCCTGGGTCCAGGCTGGAGTACTGAGTACCTGGCGTATGAGCTCCAACTACAGGCGAGTGTCGGTGCAGCCTCCGCCCAGAGTACTGAGTGCCTGGGGAATGAGCTCCCACTACAGGCCAGTGTCAGTGCAGCCTCCGCCCAGAGTACTGAGTGCCTGGGGAATGAGCTCCCACTACAGGCCAATGTCAGTGCAGCCTCCGCCCAGAGTACTGAGTGCCTGGGGAATGATCTCACACTACAGGCGAGTGTCAGTGCAGCCTCCGCCCGGAGTACTGAGTGCCTGGGGAATGAGCTCCCACTACAGGCGAGTGTCGGTGCAGCCTCCGCCCAGAGTACTGAGTGCCTGGGGAATGAGCTCCCACTACAGGCGAGTGTCAGTGCAGCTTCCGCCCGGAGTACTGAGTGCCTGAGGCATGAGCTCCCACTACAGGCGAGTGTCAGTGCAGCCTCCGCCCGGAGTAATGAGTGCCTGGGGAATGAGCTCCCACTACAGGCGAGTGTCAGTGCAGCCTCCGCCCGGAGTACTGAGTGCCTGGGGAATGAGCTCCCACTACAGGCGAGTGTCAGTGCAGCCTCCGCCCAGAGTACTGAGTGCCTGGGGAATGATCTCCCACTACAAGCGAGTGTCAGTGCCGCCTCCGCCCAGAGTACTGAGTGCCAGGGGAATGAGCTCCCACTACAGGCCAGTGTCAATGCAGCCTCCGCCCGGAGTACTGAGCGCCTGGGGAATGAGCTCCCACTACAGGCGAGTGTCAGTGCAGCCTCCGCCCGGAGTACTGAGTGCCTGGGGAATGAGCTCCCACTACAGGCCAGTGTCAGTGCAGCCTCCGCCCGGAGTACTGAGCGCCTGGGGAATGAGCTCCCACTACAGGCGAGTGTCAGTGCAGCTTCCGCCCTGAGTACTGAGTGCCTGGGGAATGAGCTCCCACTACAGGCCAGTGTCAATGCAGCCTCCGCCCGGAGTACTGAGCGCCTGGGGAATGAGCTCCCACTACAGGCGAGTGTCAGTGCAGCCTCCGCCCGGAGTACTGAGTGCCTGGGGAATGAGCTCCCACTACAGGCGAGTGTCAGTGCAGCTTCCGCCCTGAGTACTGAGTGCCTGGGGAATGAGCTCCCACTACAGGCGAGTGTCAGTGCAGCCTCCGCCCGGAGTACTGAGTGCCTGGGGAATGAACTCCCACTACAGGCGAGTCTAAGTGCAGCCTCCGCCCGGAGTACTGAGTGCCTGGGGAGTGAGCTCCCACTACAGGCGAGTGTCAGTGCAGCTTCCGCCCGGAGTACTGAGTGCCTGGGGAATGATCTCCCACTACAGGTGAGTGTCAGTGCAGCCTCCGCCCGGAGTACTGAGTGCCTGGGGAATGATCTCCCACTACAAGCGAGTGTCAGTGCAGCCTCCGCCCAGAATACTGAGTGCCTGGGGAATGAGGTCCCACTACAGGCGAGTGTAAATACAGCCTCCGCCCGGAGTACTGAGTGCCTGAGGCATGAGCTCCCACTACAGGCGAGTGTCAGTGCAGCCTCCGCCCGGAGTACTGAGTGCCTGGGGAATGAGCTCCCACTACAGGCGAGTGTCAGTGCAGCTTCCGCCCGGAGTACTGAGTGCCTGGGGAATGAGCTCCCACTACAGGCGAGTGTCAGTGCAGCCTCAGCCCGGAGTACTGAGTGCCTGGGGAATGAGCTCCCACTACATGCGAGTGTCAGTGCAGCTTCCGCCCGGAGTACTGAGTGCCTGGGGAATGAGCTCTAACTACAGGCGAGTGTCGGTGCAGCCTCCGCCCGGAGTACTGAGTGCCTGGGGAATGATCTCCCACTACAAGCGAGTGTCAGTGCAGCCTCCGCCCAGAGTACTGAGTGCCTGGGGAATGAGCTCCCACTACAGGCGAGTGTCAGTGCAGCCTCCGCCCGGAGTACTGAGTGCCTGGGGAATGAGCTCCCACTACAGGCGAGTGTCAGTGCAGCCTCCGCCCGGAGTACTGAGTGCCTGGGGAATGAGCTCCCACTACAGGCGAGTGTAAGTGCAGCCTCCGCCCGGAGTACTGAGTGCCTGGGGAATGAGCTCCCACTACAGGCGAGTGTAAGTGCAGCCTCCGCCCAGAGTACTGAGTGCCTGGGGAATGAGCTCCCACTACAGGCGAGTGTCAGTGCAGCCTCCGCCTGGATGGGGCTGAAGCCCCAGTGCAGAGCTACAATTCTAGGGGGTCCCCTCAGAGACGTTTTAAGGCATGGCCAAAGTGGGCCCTGGCCCACAGACCAGTCTTCCACGGGCCCCCCTGGTAGAGCTAGCGCCAGTGTCTTGCCCTGATGACCGTGAATAATTCTTAAACATATTGTTTTAAGTACGATTTTCCTTTAATTTAGTTTTAATGTGGGTGGTGTATGGGAGGCTATTACAGACATTTTGCAGAGAAATGTTTACATTTTTCCACACCATGCAACATCTGATTCTTTTCTATTAGATCATAAGAGGACCTCACATGTGATAAATTGAAGGGGGGTCACAGAGATTATTTGCAATAATATTAATTATCTGATTATGTATTATAAACTTGAAAACACATGCCACTACCCATGAATATTAGATGTTAAACACAATTATAATTTGGACCAGTGTCCCACAGGGGGCATAAAAGAGCTGAAATGGGATCATAAATTCAAAGCTGATCCGAGCAAGGCCCCCAAAATACTTTGGCCCAGTGCTCCAAAATTCTTAAGATGTCCCTGCGCCCCCTCGATGTGTTTCACTGCTTGGGGAGGGGGGGGGGGGTCTGAAAGCTGCAGAGAAGGCTCTTGAAGGAAGAGTTTCTTTAGCGCATTCCGTTAAATATGGGACGCGGCACCGCAAAGACTGACCACCGCACAAGAGTTACACCAATCTGCCTCACGATGAGAGAATCCCAACTGAGCCCATTAAAGTCTCAAAGTTACGGCCCCATGAAAGTCAGCCAGGTCCCATAAATAAATAGTTAACGACCCAGAAGCAGCTATTTAACTAGCAGTGGCATCTAAGCGCTGTAATAAAAGCCTCTTAATAAGGCGAGAGTCGCCTTCAGCCCCCTGGAGGGATGACTGCTGATCCAGCCTCAGAGACCTAACTGGGAAGCAAATGACAATTTGTCTCACACTGAACAGGTGCCAGGAAGGGGGGGGGGGGGGGGAACCTCAGCCCAGGCTCCTGGAAGGTGCACTACAGTAGCTTGTTAGATGAGACTGTGTGCCCCTCCCTGGTTTCACCGTATGATTCATACTTCATCTAAAGCTCTTGAGAAATGTGACATTCCAGTGGGAGGAAACAAGGAATAACCTTTACTTTCATACGGACGGTTTTTTCAATTAAAATAAACACGGATTTTCTGATTCGTGTCATACAGAGTTGTTGAATTTTTGAGATTCTGAGGTGTTCCAGGTCGGTCTTAGAAGTTGGCCTCTTAATATGTGCTATTTGCGTTTCCTGGATATGCATTTGGTACATGCATAGCACTCTAGTGACATCATTACTCTAAAGTAATGGTAGAGTATATTCTTCACTTTGTAGCTCTCCCACTGGTTCAAAAAGCGAAGAAAAGGTATCCACAGATCTCACAACTAGTCGTGGGGGTGTTCTGTTTTGTCCAAGAGTGCATTTTAAGGGTGACAGTGTGCTGCCCAGTTTTTCTCGATTAAACTTCTTTCCCAGCCCCATGTACCTTCTGCTATTAAAGTCTAAACGTCAGAGGTTTGGAAATAGTGGGGTTTTGTGGGAGTGACTGCATCCCAGACCCATGGGAATGGCCTCTTGGCCCGAAGCGCAGCAAGTCTGGACTTGGAGTGCAAACGGTGTCCTAAACTTTGTGGGTGCTTCTTTCAAATGAAGGAAGGCGAAGCTACGAAGATCTTTTCTTGGTGGGAACATTGGCAAGTTATCTGTCGCTCCTCCTCACACCATCGATGGGAGGCCTCACCTGAGTCTGAAGGCTCTGTGGGTGCTACCCTGTGCACCCTCACACAGGCTGTAGAGAGGCTTCTCTGCCCTCCAGCCTCGCTCACTTCTACGCGCTTTTGTATGCAGCTCAGCACTGAATACCCCGTGCACGGACTACAAGGGGAGTGTAAACCTGTTGATTCATGCGTTAACGTCCACCTCAGTGGACTCGAGTCTTACCTCCCAATGCCTTTAGCTTCAGAAACCAAATCCTTCCCGGAGCCCCTGCAAAAAAGCAAGCACGGTACAGTAAGTCCTTCCGATCAAACATCACATCACAGTTTGCTTTCGAGCAGCTTGAGCTACGTGCATGCATTTCCACTTTAAGTTAGGAATGCTTCATTTTTGCCACAATGCTTAGTTTTGCTCGGACTCGGTGTGAGGGGAAAGGGTGCCTGAGGGGATGAAGGGAGCCTGGAGTGAGGGAGTTCTTGCGAGGTACCTTTGCTGCACACCCTCAAACGAGCTGTAAAACGACTTAAATCAGCGCCCAGGGCTGCTGCACTTACCGTAAAGTCTGAAGCTGCAGCAGTGGGCCGCCATCCCTTCTTATATACAGGCCCATCTGCTGATTCAGCACGGGTGACCTTCTACTGGTGGAAATCAGAAACCGAATGCGACAAAATCAAATGTACACTTAACTCTATAAATAACAGCTGCAATTAAACATGATCGTGGATGCCAAGTGGCGGCGGCTATAATATAGATAGAACATTAGTGATGCCGGAGCTATGTGTGCACGTATGGGGCTCAGGAGCCTGCCTATGCCCGGAATCTGAGGCGTTTACAGCATCCCTCCTAATGCAGCTGATGGAGGAGGCGAGCCACCCAGGACCTCTGCTGTACGCCGGAGGGAAGTCCAGGGCTTCATTTGTAAAAAAAAAAAAAAGTAAGGCCCAGGGCTCTAATCAGGAGGCCACTGCATCTTGCACTACCCATCGCCACTGCTAGCGTTGCTAATGACATTACCTGCACAACCACTAACCAGCACACAGCTACCAGTGTGACAATTCAGACTATTTCAGGCCCCAAAGCTATGAAACTAGCTTGGGCGGCAGGTATGAGCTGTTTTTAATTCATACGGAATAAATAAACAGTTGTTGTTCTGCTCATCTCTCAATAATACTAACAGGGGCACCATGAGACAGCTGTCATAAGTGCTGGTCTCTACAATTAAGTGTCTGTGCCAACAATTAACTGCTGGCACCGAGTACCGGAAACCACTGGCTCACATTAAGCACTAAGGGAAACAAATCCATCTAAGCAATATTAAATAAACTCTTTAGAAAGCCAAACGCCTTAACCAGAAGCACAGCTTTCCTCTGTTTGAATCTTCGGTCAGGGTGAATGTGGGGGAGCTGGAAAATCTTTCTCTAGGACCCCATGTATGTTGTCATCCCAGCCTTAACTATCACTTCTCCTCGATCGTCCTACGAGGCCTTTCATCAGTTCTTTTCCCCCTGATTGGGTTAAAAACTATGGGTTTAAAACACCTACGGCAGAGTTCCTTGTGTGTCTAGCAGTTTTCAGTGAACAGTGAAAATGTCAAGATACCTCTGGTGATTGATGTTCCTAAGGGAGAGAGGTCGGGTGTTTTGTCGTGTGGCACTTGAGTCTCACCATAAAGTAGTGCAAAGGATAAATATGTCTATTGCAAAGAACATGTACCATGCAGATCTCAAAACTTTTTTATATGTGGATAGCACAGCGAGCCACTGCTTTTTCCATAAAGGTCCTATTTTTACTTTCAGTTCATAAGTTGACTATCCTTATATCGCACACTAACCTATAAACTGCCATTAACCCTTTTCCAGGGGCCGTCCGACATCACAGTGGCCGTGTGTGGAGGATGGCCGGGAGCCCTCCAAATCTTTCCCACCCATTATTTCACTGCACCACGGCGGGTTAAAGAGCTGCTGATCGTACAGCTTAGAACTTTGGGCCTTATTTATGAGGCCTTACGCCGGCGTAGCATCACTTTTTTGTGACACTGTGGTGGCATATTCAATGCGAGAAAAACTAAGACGTGTAAAGGGTCTAAGGGAATGTTTTAAGACCTGGCGTGGATATACTCCCCAGTCACAAGCTAGATACAAACCACAGTATCCACGGGTCTATTCATAAAGACATACTAAATTTCTATGTGTTGGAGCCACATGAGACCTAAGGAACCCGTAACCACTAACCTATACACCTCTTGCAGGCTACAAAGAAATATCCTTTAAAAGAACGGATTCCCATCACGCACCATTGGTGACATGCTTCATCATCTGGGTCTCCTCCTAGTAACACACTAGTGTCACTAAGGGCTACAACCCTTTCAAAAGGAAAGGGGAGCTCGCAGATGTTTTTATGCTATTCAGATGGTAGCGATTAAACACGCTGTGGTTGGTCCTACAGATGTGAGCAATCAATACGTGTAGGGGTGATGAGTGCGGTGCAAAATAATGAAAGATAGTGAGTTAAAATTGAACAGTGAGAGAAGAAACCTTTTATTAATAACTCTCAAAGCTCAAGTTTAAAAACAGTGCAAATGACAATTTTAAAAAAAGACAGTGAATAGAAAATAGGGGTCAACAGGTTTCAGCAAAAAAAAGGATATATTCATCCTATGCCTTCTTCAGGACCACAAAATGTTGCTACTGTAATAGTGAAAAACCAAATATAAATAAGAAAAGGTTGGAACAGATACAACCTAGTCACCTGTGTTCAGGGATTAGCAAGTCCTCTGCAAGTGACGGAATACTGTTAGAATCTGTAAAAGAGTGAAAGAATGATCCAATTGTAAAGGTTGACACGACTTACAATGGGATTCATGAGCTCAAGACACTGAAACATTAGATAGTGACATATTTCATCATCATCTATGATTTATGATCATTAATAATTGCATGTTTTTCATGCTTACCTGTGTTGCACAAGGAAAAGACCTCACCTCACCTGGCCACGGCTCAGGAAAAAGGAAGCACCGCTCTATGAGAGAACATAGGAAAGAGCACAAAATGTTCATGGTAACCTTATTCTCTCTTTACTCTCATTTATTTCATGTTTAAAAGGAGCACGGTGCACACAAACGACAACTGGACCCAGGACTAAAAACTAAAAATGCTGACTTATACACTGGTCTGTTCAATTCCAGCATGATATATACTCGGGTTAAAACTATTTCTATATGAGAGTATGCACGCATACTCTCCAGTGCTAAGTCTGTACTGCAACACACTTTTTATGGATGAGGGTGCCATTCCACTACTCTCTTTCTCTATATTAATAGTATGGTCATTGTACTAGCAGCCTCCGCATGTATACTCGTATTCTCGGTTAGTTTTTAACACCCGTTATCACATGGGCTTACTGGCCTGATATGACATGCTTGATTAGCGGAGAGGCAACCTTAAGACCACACAGCCAGAGCCCTCTCCTGTGTTCCAGGCAGGTCGCTCCCCACGCTGCAACAGCACCACCTGCTGTGCCCCTGTATCCTTGGTCAATGTTGGTAGCTCCGCCGCAAGTTCGAGGCCCTCCTCCACAGCAGGCCACCTCCTGCGCCTCATCACTGGTGGCCAGTGGTAGGCCGTAGGTTGTTTGTACTAAACCGCCTCTGTTAATTGTTTCTTGCTTCGTTGTACTATACTGCCTCTGTTAATTGTTTTTTGCTTCATTGTACTGTACGGCCCCTGGTAACTGTTTTGCTTCGTTGGTCATTCCCCCCTTCCCCTTTTTGCCTTCTGTGCCCTGTGCCTTCTGTATCCCTCGCGGTCTTTGCTCTCGATTTCCCGCCGCTGCGTCCCCTGCGTCCCCGCTCCCGCTCACTTCACTCTTGCCTAGCGTAATTGTACTGCTGCTGTCACTGTTATTTTGTCTCCTTTTATTGCTCCTTTTTCCCCTTGTGCCATTCTGTACCCTGTTTTGCCTTCTGTACCCCTCGCAGTCTTTGCCCTCGATTTCCCGCCGCAGCGTCCCCTGCGGCCCCGCCCCCCCCACTCTCCCATTCACCCGCTCCCACCTCCCAGCTGCTCCTCCCTCCTACCTACTGTTCCCTTCTTATGGCAGCCGCTGGGCGGCCGCACCGCTCGCTCGCCCGTCTGCTCCCGGACCGCACCCAGCGCTAGAACTCCTGGTCCCTGCGACCGCCACAACACCAGACACCGCTACGATGCCAGCACCCTCCTCGCACTCAACACCGGACGATCACGCACCTGCTGTCTGGCCGCCCCAAAGCGCACCCAAGGACTCTTCTCCTGCCAGATCTGCAGCTTCACCAGCATCCGGCCCGCCAACCCACCGACCAGGAAAGAACCCAACTACCTCAGTTGCATTCTTCTCAACATCCTCTCCGCCTGAAATAACGCAGTGGAACTCTGGAACCTACTCGACTCAACCTCCCCAGACGTCGCCTTCCTGACGGAGACCTGGCTGAACCCCTCCTCGGCACCCGACATCGCCATAGCCATCCCGAAAGGCTACAAGATCACCCGCAGAGACCGCCCCAACGGAGTAGGAGGAGGAATCGCCATAGTCCACAGGAACACTCTTAAAATCTCGACCAACACCGATGACACCCTCAGCACCGCCGAACACCTGCACTTCCAGATCCACACTGACCCCAACACCACCCTCAGAGGAACCCTCATCTACAGACCCCCCAGGACCCCGACCACAGTTCAGCGACTCCATCGCCGACTTCGTCAGCACACACGTCCTTGCCTCCACTGACTTCATCCTCCTCGGGGACCTGAACTTCCACCTCGAGAACAGCATCAACTCCAACTTCACCACCCTGATCGCCAACCTCGCCAACCTCGGACTCAGACAACTCGTCACAACACCCACCCACTCCTCTGGCAACACGCTTGACCCTATATTCTCTGCAAGCTCCCACGTCACCTTCAGCCACACCACCGAACTCCACTGGACCGACCATAGTCTCATCCACTTCACCTTCCGGAAAGCCACCACGCACCACCGCACCCAACAGATGCCTCGCCGCTGTTGGAACAAAATCACCGGAGACCAGCTAACCACCACCCTCGCCCTGAGCCCACCACCCGACCCCACCGACCCCGACACCGCCGCCCGCAACCTCAGACAGTGGATCGACGACTGCGCCAACACCCTCCCCTTCTCAAGAATCCCTCTAACAGCCACACCTGCAAGAAAGTCAGCTGGTTCACTGAAGACCTCCAGGGCTCCAAGCAAACCTGCCGAAAGCTGCCGAAAGGAACTGGCACCCTGAACGAACACCGGACAGCTAAGCAGCCCACAAGAACCCGCAGACACCATCACCTCATCAGATCTGCCAGAAGGGCCTCCTTCAAAGACCGCCTAGACAACAGTGCACACAACAGCAAAGAGCACTTCAACATCTTGAAGGAACTCTACAACCCCAGCTCCAACACCAACGACATCTCACCCTCACAAGACCTATGTGACTCGCTGGCCACCTTTTTCCATTGTAAGATCGCAGAAATCCACGACAACTTCAACGGCACGATCGCCCGACAACCATTGAGACCTCCACTTCCACGACCACCATCCGCACCAACTGAGAAGTTGGCCTGATATATGATGCTCACTAATTCTAGTGATCACCTTGTATAAGTCCAAACAACCCTTATGGTGATTGGTTGTAAGTCAACCTTATAGACCAGCTATCCTAATGGTAGCATGGACAAAGCAGTCTTAGGCTAAACTCTATTGGCATGTGAAGCCAGCTGTTTTACCACATATAACCCCTTGAATACCAAATGAAATGACACCACACAGGTTGTTATGAAAATAAACAAGATATTAATTACTAACAAAACACCTCTGAACTCTTTATGAGATCAGAGGGCTAAGCACATGACAAGACTCTTAAGAAAAATACGTTAAGTTGCACAAATTACAATGGTGCCCTAGGGGCATGACAAACCATATACTAAGTAAATGGTATAAGGAAATCGATAGAGGAAATGAAGATGTCCAGAGGCTGTAGGATCGCTGGAACTACACTACCCTAACCCTAGGTAAGGAGCAGGAGGCCCACGGGACGCGTGTGCAGAGTGTGAACTCACATGCGAGATGCGGGACAAAGTCAATGGACACTACAAGTTACGAAAAGGGAAGTAAAAGACAGTTCCGACTAGTTAAGACTAAAACGACAGGATACCTGGACACTAGGAGAGTCAATCTACCCTTGAGCACTGAAATGCTCTCGTTACCTCACCCACGGGCTGCTGGTGCATAGGTGTGAAAGTGTGTCGGGTTTCCGCGTCGAAGTCTATGGAGCCTTGAAGAAAGATGCGGCAGGCGACCAGGAGGAAGATGTCCAGAGCGATCCAAGGGTGGATCGAGGAAGATGGAGACCTGAAAGCAGAGGGGACAATGATCACAGTCACTAGCCAGTGACCGGAGTGGAACAAGGAAGGAACCAGATGCTGTCGTCGCGATCAGGTGAAGAGTGGACGCTTGACTCTGCACCCACGTGGACCAGGAGGTGTCTTCGACGACCAGGATGGAGGCATGAGCTGTCCCACGCAGGCTCTCGCTGTCGGCGGTGTCGGATCCGGATTCGGAGTCAACAGGTCTTGGCAAAGGCAACCCACGCGGTGAGTGGAGATGACGTCTGGTGCGGACCAGTAGGGTCCGGGGTGCTTCTCCTTTGCAGGGAAGCAAGGGCCAGTCTGGAGCAACCAGACCAGCGGTGCAGATTTCGTGGATCGTCGTCTAGGAGGCCACTAGCCAGCCGACAAGTGACCAGACAACGCGTCAAGCAGCAATCAAGCAAAAGGGCCCCATGCAGATCTCGTGGATGCTGGAGGGCTGATCTTCTGTGCAGGAGCTGCTCGGGGTTGGGGCTTATCAATCCCAAAAGCATTTTGTCGAGGATGCCTCTGAAGTCGTGCTGGAAGCGAAGTGCAGTTTCTCCAAGATGGCCGGTCCCACGTGTCTCGTCGCACCCACGGATCTCAGCTGTGCTGCAAATGTAGGTAGAGGTCGGAGAGGTCTCGAAGTCCGGGTCTCGTCGGGCTCTGAAGTCTGGTTCCACCGGGAAGGACGACAAAGTGAACCGCTAGGACGCTTGATGGTGCCTGCTGGTGCAGGGTGGTCACTCCTTGGCCACAAGGGAGATTTCTTCAGTCTTCTGTGGAGCAGAACGTCAAAGTCCAGAGTTTCTTCTTTGTAGTTTCAAATCAGGATTAATCTAATTTGGAATGGGACCAGCTCCTACCTTTATTCTCCTAAGGGGGGCTGTACTGCGACTAAGTCCCTCCTATGGGTGGGACCAGGAAGGGGGTGGTTACACCCCCTATCCTTTGTCCGGTTTCGCGCCGGAGCTGGGGCTGGAGTGCCCCAGCAACTGGTTTGAACCGGGGTATGCACAGGGACACCTTGTGTGCCCCAGGCATGTCTCATTCCTTTCAGCCTGACATACCTCAATACACAAAATCCTGTCTGGGGTGGTGCTAGCCCCTTCCAAGGCAGGAAACCCTTTGTCCAGGCCTCCGTCGCTGGAAGGACTCCCAGGAAACCCTTTGTCCAGGCCTCCCTCGCTGGAAGGACTCCCAGCAGCAGGAGGTCAGACTCGTGTCTGTGGTGGCAGCATCCATTTTGTGATGCTGAGGCTCGAGTTAACTTTAACCGGGGTTCTCAGTTACATACATGTTGTGTCCCTCTAAAAGGGTAGAATGCTACCCCCGTCGCCAGAACTGGCGAGGGGGTAGTATTCAATTCGTATGACACCTTACTCGACATGTTTTGATAGTTCTATGCCAAAGTTAGCAATAACCGCGAGGATTATAATGCACTTAAGAGTATATGGTATAGCGTTATCATGGAAACAGCTAAAGGACTTGGTTCCGAAAGCTGCAGACAGGCTCAGCTCATGCTAGAGCGCCATCTCACGTAATTTCAAGCACTCTGCCTCCAGGATTGTTAAGGCCTGCCATAGGAGTGACTTATAGGAGGATATGTGTCCATTTTAGGGTTAGATATAGGTATACTATATCTAAAGCAAAGGGTGATTACACCACCTTGCCCCAGCTGTGTTACCAGCCAGTTGTGTCTGTTTAGATGGCCAGCCAGGGGTGGCACAATACGTGCTGCAGCCCCTGGTAGGCCTTGGGTGCACTTATGCCCTGGGTACCTATGGTACACTGTACAAGGACTTACAAGAGTGACCCAATACCAATTGGTAAATGTACCTAAAGTACATGGATGTCAATTTAGAGAGAGAACAGCTAGGCTGTGGGTCTGATTAGCAGGCCCACAGCCAGGGAAAGTCGTAAACCAGTGAAGCAAAAAGCACAAATCTGGGGTGACCATAGGATTGCAGACCCTACTCTCCTACACCAACCACCTGCTCTCCTGGACCAACATGAACGATGACGACACCATCAAGATCATGAACACCATCCACTCCAGATCTCCGTCAGACCCATGCCCACACCACATCTTCAACAAAGCCAGCACCCCCATGGCATCCCATCTCCGGAAAGGCATCAACATCTCCTTCGAGACAGCAACCATCCCGGAGAGCTGGAAGCACGCCTAGATCAACGCCTTACTCAAGAAACCAAGGCGGACCCCAAGGACATCAAGAACCTCTGGCTCATCTCCCTGCTCCCGTTCCCGGCGAAGGCCATCGAGAAGACAGTCAACAAACAACTGACCCGCTACCTCGAGGAGAACAGCATCCTGGACCCATCCCAGTTCGGGTTCCGCAGCAACCACAGCACCAAAACTGCCCTCATCGCCGCCACCAATGACATAGGGACCCTGCTAGACAACGGAGAGACCGCAGCCCTCATCCTCCTGGACCTGTCAGCTGCTTTCGACACGGTCTATAACTGCACACTACGCACACGCCTCCACAACGCCAGATCCAAGAGAATGTCCTGTACTGGACCACCATCTTCCTCTCCGGCAGAACACAGAGCGTCCACCTCCCCCCCTTTTGCTCCGAAGCCACTGAGACCATCTGCGGCATACCCCAGGGCTCATCACTCAGCCCAACGCTGTTTAACATCTACATGGCACAGCTCGCCCACGTTGCCCGACTGCATGACCTCAACAACATCTCTTACGCCGATGACACCCAGCTGGTCCTCTCCCTCACCAAGGACCCCCATACAGCCAAAGCCAGCCTCCACGAAGGAATGAAGGCTGTCGCCGAATGGATGAGGAACTGCCAACTGAAGCTGAACTCGTACAAGACGGAGGTCCTCATCATCGGATCCACCCCCTCGGCCTGGGACGACTCCTGGTGGCCGAACGCACTGAGGACAGCTCCAATACCCACCGACCATGTTCGCAACCTAGGGGTTATCCTCGACTCCACCCACTCCATGACTAAGCAGGTCAACGCCGTCTCTTCTGCCTGCTTCAGCACCCTCCGCATGCTCCGCAAGATCTACAAGTGGATCCCCACTAAAACGAGATGAACGGTCACCCAGCCCCTCGTCAGCAGCAGGTTGGACTACGGAAACACCCTCTACGCTGGAGCCTTGGCCAAACTCCTGAAATAGCTTCAACGCATCCTGAACACCTCTGCACATCTGATCCTCGACATCCCTCGCCACAGCCACATCACAACCCGCCTGATAGATCTGCACTGGCTCCCTGTCAACAAGAGGATAACCTTCAAGCTCCTCACCCACGCACACATGGCACTCCACAACACCCGCCAGCTCCACTCCGCCGACCTCGCCCTTGCTACAGTCCCCCGCATCCGGAGAGCGACCTCTGGCGGCAGATCGTTCTTCCACTTCGCTGCCAAGACCTGGAACACCCTACGACAGACCCAAGACCTGCTGACCTTCAGAAGACTCCTTAAGATCTGGATCTTCGAGCAGTAGCAGCACTCCCCCCTCACCCCCCAGCACCGTGAGACCCTCACGGGTAAGTAGTGCGCTTTCCAAATACTATGATTGATTGATTGATTGAAACAATTACCACAGGCTACCAATCTGATCGTGCTCATTTATGACATAACAGAGCTCATTCCCTATAAAACAGAGCTGTACATTCACCGGACCCGTTCCTATGTGTCCGGAAGACAAGTCTCCATCTATTTTGGAGCCCGATTATAGAACTGTGCTGAATACGCTGATAAAACATTTCAGATCAAACTGATTAGGAGTGGGGAAATCCCGGGATACTACCCTTGAAACAAAAGACGCAGAAGTGGCTTTTCCTTAACAACTACGCTAATGCGCGAGTCCGGTTCCCACCTATAAACTCAAATTTAAACGGAAAAACGCAGAAAACACGCCGTATCTGCACATAAATGCTGCATGCTCACCTGTCGGTCGGTATCTCTGTCAGTTCATTAAGCCGTCTGGGGAGTTACCGAAGGGAGGGATACACCATCTTTAAAAGAACCGCAGTCTTAATGCGTCACACGCAATGTTTGGGCACACCCAAGTCAAATGACTTGCCCAAAACTAGGGCGATAGGAATCACAGGAATTGTAGTTCCTAAATTTGGCGTGATGAATGAAACAGGGACAAAGACTCCCAAGCTACTCCTATTTTCCGCAGTTTGTATTTGGCAATAAATATCAAGGACACCAGATGTTATTATGTCTAAATTTACTAAATTTTCTTGTTGTCAAATAGCAATGCCAAATACTTTCGTCTGGCTTAATTTATTCTTTTTTTTCGAAATACAAGTGTTCTGCCAATCTCTGGAGCTCAACAAACATTCTGTTGACTAACCACAGTTAATTCAGGTGCGCAATCACTCATATATACAGGGGATGTCTCTACCTAGCCTCCATACCCGAACTGAGCCGTATGATCATATCTTTACAGCTGTAGTATATGTGGTTACAGCAGTTATTGCAGTTGCTATTTCTCTGCACACCATGTAGTTGAGACATGGTTAAAGGATATACGCCCACTGGTGCTAAACCCTTCATTTTCATTAATAGTACCACGTCTATGCTTATAAATGTGACTGAGGGAAGTGTGCAATATGTATGCACAGTTTGATGATAGAGGTTACATGAAATGGACCATGTTCACTAAGGCTCTTTTCTGGTGTGACGCTCAACATTATTAGATACACACCACATACATATAGATACCCATGAAGACCGGTTTTATCAGGCATCTTACTGGAAAACGGGTCCTCATCACTCTTATGGTTGTATCTCATGGCTAAAAGAAATGTATAGCCCCATTCTCTGAAATGGTTGTATCTCATGGCACAAAAATATGTATAGCCTCTCTCCTAATCTCGAACAAAATAACGCATTTGGCTGTAAAACCTCGGGTTCAGATTACAGTGCAACCCATGGTATTGCATAGTTCAATCCTAATTTGTCACTCTGAAATTTATAAACTCATTTTTGTTCTCTAACAAATAGGAACCTGGAGATATCTGTAATGTGTTCGTGAATGAATGGTTGTTCCAAAACAGCCCAACTAAAGTCACCAGGTCGGTGGTTTGCTTTAAGGAAATGTCTCATCAGTCTTGTCGCTTGTTTCTTACATCTCACCGTAATCTTGTGTTCCAAGATCCTCAACTTGATCCTGCGAGTGGTCATGCTCATATTGTAAGTTACATGGACACGTGATGAGATAAATGAGTTTATCACTATTACAGTTGGTAAACTTATTTTGTACCCACTGTCTATTACTCCCTATGTCCACAAATTTGGATTGTTGTGTTTGGGGACAGGCTGTGCAGGACCCACAGCGAAAGTGGCCCGAACAGCAGGGAGGTCCCAGAGGGCCCCTACACCGGGTGGAGATTTGGTTTTGGGTTTGGTATGGACTAGTTAGTCCCAAATTTTTGTGCTCCTTTTAAAAGAGAAGAGAGGGGGTGAGATTTGTTTGTTACCCATGTTTAGTATGCACCAATGTTTACATACACTCTTTTGGATGCTATTAGACATGGTGCTAAAAGTGTTGACAAAGGTAAGCCAAGTCAGTTCTGGTCTAGGTCCTGATAGGTCCAACAGGGCCTCTCTATTGTTATTTATGGCCTGTTTGAGTGAGCGGCGCACCAGTTTTTTGGGATATTTCCTAGCACACAGTTGGGATGACAATGTAGTCGCATTTTTCACAAATCTCTCTTTGGTAGAACAGTTTCTCGGGATCCGAAGAAATTGGCCACATGGTAAATTGTCACGAAGTAACTTTGGATGGTGGCTGTCATAGCACAGTAACAAGTTTCTGCCCATCGGCTTTCTGTATAGCTCTGTCTCGAGGCCTGATGGTGTGGCTACGATTAATAGATCCAAAAAGGCTAACTTGTTTTTATCATATTCCACCATGAATTTAAGAAATTCATTCCTGCTGTTGAGCCATGTTTGGAATAGTCCGATAGACTCTGTATTGCCTCACCAAATGACGAGGACATCGTCTATATAGCGAGGACATCGTCTATATAGCGCTTCCATAGACGTATTGAGGACCGAAAGGGGTTAATCTGTGCCAACACATGCATACAATTTAGCCACAATGGGAGCGAATACGCTTCCCATGCTGGTACCGGAGACTTGTAAATAAATAGTGTCTTCAAACTTAAAAAATCTCTCTCAGTCAGTAATAATGCAATGGCATCAAGGGCCCGATGTAGGTAGGGCTTTACCGATCGGTATCGGCCGAAAATACCGATTTTTGGCCCTTACCGATCGGTAAACAGCCATCGAGATGTAGGGACCCAAAAACAGAACGAATCGGATAGAAAACCGATTCGGAATGTGTACAGAATGTGAAAGAATCCGATACGTACATACCGAAAATCGGATATGTAACGAATCGGAAAAACACCGATTCGGTTACAAAGACCGAATCGGTCCATGTACCGATTCGTTAGTGACACCGAATCGGAAAATCACCGATTCGGTCCTACTACCTATTCGTTAGTGACACCGATTCGGAAAATCACCGATTCGGTCCTACTACCGATTCGTTAGTGACACCGATTCGGAAAATCACCGATTCGGTCCTACTACCGATTCGTTAGTGACACCGAATCGGAAAATCACCGATTCGGTCCATGTACCGAATCGGAAAAAATAACGATTCGGACATGATCCGAATCGGAAAACATGCCGATTCGTATGAATCTCCGATCGGGAAATTCCCCGATTCCGACAGTTGGGGAGATGTAGGGAGGCACAGAAACACCGAAATCGGCTCAAAATCGGTAGAATTCACTCGGTATTTACCATGGATTGCAATCAGGTGGTAACCAACTCCAACCCATATAAACAGTCCCAAAATGCATTGCAACTTGCAGGATGGCAGCTTTCTATGTCATTGCGAGGCGGCTACGGCTACAGCAGGAAGGACAGAGGGAATGGCTAAGAAATGAACAGGTCTACAGACAGAGGATAACCCTGTTCATGCTCACTGAGGCTGAGATCCTACAGAGATACAGGCTGGACTCTGACACCATACTTGAGCTCATCAGGGACCTTAAGCCATACTTGGACCACCACACCCCAAGGGCACACGCCATCCCTGCGCACGTCCAGGTGCTATGCAGCCTACACCTGGTAGCGTCTGGCAGCTATCAAAGTGGAGTAGCAGCAGCAGGAGGGGTGAGCCAGAGCAGCCTGTCAAGGTTCTTCCACATATTCCTTGACGCCATGATAGACAGGATGGACCAATACATCTCATTCCCTGCAACCCACGCAGAACTGCTACAAACCAAAGCGGACTTCTACCAGATGGCACACTTTCCCCAAGTCATCGGTTGCATAGATGGCACGCATATTCCGATTTGCCCACCAGCGGACACCGAATACATATACCGCAATCGGAAATCTACACACACCATCAACGTGCAGGTGATCTGCAATGCCAAGTGCACCATCACAGACCTGGTAGCAAAATTTCCAGGAAGTACCCATGACTCATATATATTCCAACAGAGCGGCATATATGCACGGCTGATGGCTGGCGATTTTGGAGAAGGATACCTCCTAGGTGAGCCACATCATCAGACCCCCATAACACATAGTAGGTAGGTGTAATACATGTATGCATGTGTCTAATGTGACCCCTTTCTCTTCCAGGCGACAGTGCATATGCCCTCCGCTCATTCATACTCACCCCCTACCTCAACCCCTCCACACCCAGCCAAAGGAGGTATAACCGGGCCCACATACGCACCAGGAATGTTGTTGAACGGACCTTTGGCATCTGGAAAAGTAGATTCAGATGCCTGCACAAGAGTGGAGGTGCAAGGCAGTATACCCCCATCACCTGCTGCAAGATCATAGCTGTATGTGCAATGTTACACAACCTTGCGGTCAAGAAGGGCACTGAGGTGGAGTTGTCTGACTACGAGGACTATGACGACGACGAAGCTGTGCCACTGACACAGCCAGCTGGGGTGTGTACGCCATGTGATGGCAGATACAGACGTGAGGAGATCACTGAAAACTATTTCTGACTGAGTACAGATGCAAAGACAGCTAAATGTTGCTTGGAAAAAAAAAGTTTTAATAATGATGCACCACAGTTACAGCACTGATGTGCATCAAATAATGGAGATTGTTAACGAAAATAAAGTCCAGGGTTCTGGTGTGCTCATCCCCCCTTGCCAGCCTATTTTTTGGCCCGCTTTCCAGACCCACTGGGGTGTCCCTCGGCCCCCTCCGAATGGCCAGCAGCATCAGCGGATCGCCTGGTGCTCCTCCTTGGCTCTGAAGCAGCGCTGGCCGGGCTGCTGCGGCTGCTGCTGTCTCCAGCATCACCCAGGTCCAGGGCAGGATTGGAGGCGGCGTTTGATATTAACATGGCCTCCATGGCCGTGGTGATCCTGGCCATCCCCCTAGTCAGCTCAGCTGTATGCTGACTGAGTGCCGATTCCTGATTTGAGCTGCGATGGCACAGCTGTGCGGTCGCCGCTGCAAGGCGGGCCATGGCCCGGTTGAGCACCCGGGCATCCCTCCTGCGCGCAACCTCATGCTCCTCCTGCCTGGCAGAGGAGTGGGTGATGGCAGTGGTCAGCCTGCCCAACCCTGCTGCCACCTCCTTGTTGCTGTCCACAACAGCCTGGAACCCCTTCACCAACTCCCCCATCTGCAGGTTGTGCTGCAGGAGCTGGCGTTGGCAGGCCATGGTGGATTTGGCCTGTTGGCGCTGGATTTTTACCATCTGGCCCTCCAGGCCCAGGAACACACTGCCCTCCCGTGCTGGTGCAGCAGTGGTGGTGGTGGTGGCACGGCGTCTGGCACTGCTGCCTCCGGCCTGCTGAGTGGGCTGGGGTGCCACTGGTGGTGGTGTGGTGCTGGCCGGTCCCGGAGCCCCTGCTCCCACGACAGGTTGGACGGGTGGCAAGGCCACGGTTGTGGCAGGAGCTGTTGTCGGCGGAATGGTCTGCCTTGTAGGGGAGTTGTATGGTGAAAATTGCAAGGGGGGTGAGCTGGGCAGTACTGGGGAGTGCACTGCCTGGAAATCAATCACCAGGACTCCCTCCATTCCAAGCCCTGGGGTGTCTCCTTCCTCATCCTCATCCTCCTCCTCCTGGCCAGGCTGGCTGGTGCTCGGCCCTGCCACTGCAGTATTTGAAGTCGAAGCTCCCTCTGCTGCCACAGTGGTGCTGCCTGATGGTGCCCCTAGGTACAAAGAAGCATTTGTAAACTGAGTGCCGATGTATTACAGTCAGTACAATTATGGCATTCCACATGTCCTTGCATCTCCTTACACCGTGTCACACTGTTTCCTGTCTTGTGATTCTGCACTGACATATTTGGCTAACTTCTGCTGACTACATGTACCATGATGCTTGTCTCTTGTATGTTGGTGACAGTACAGTGCTGGTGTTTGCCTGTGCATTGTGTCTAATGGGGAGGTGTCTGGTAGGGTGTGTCATGATGCGCATGCTTCTTACCTGTAGCTGTGGCCATCGCAGTGCTGTCCAGGGTCCCGATCCCTACGATGCTCTCCCTCTCGATGGTGCTGGAGACAATTTCCTCCAGCTCGGTGAGGGGTGGCGCCGGGTTCTTGCCTCCTCCGGTGTGTCCAGCCTGCCTTTGGAGGTCGGCCAGCTTCCTCTTCGTGAGGCTGCGGAGGTCATAAAACCTTTTCTTAAGTTCCTCAATGGACCTGGGGGTGACTCCAGCAGCACTGACCTTCTGGGCGATGTCGGCCCACAATCTCCTCTTGGTGCTGTCTGGCACGTTGAGGGACAGCTTGCCAAAGAGCTGGCGGTGCACCCTCACCACCTCCTCAACCAGCACCTGAAGTTCTGTGGTGGTGAATTTGGGCTTCCTCTTTTGGGAGGACTTCTGGCTTCCTGCCTGATCTGCCATTTTCTCCTGCTCCTGCTCAGTCTGCAACCTCCTTCTCCCACTGCTGCTAACTGTGTGTTGGGCTCAGGCAGGCTTTCCAGTAACTTCTAGAAACTTCTTAATTGGCTGCACCTGCCAGGGTTGCCACTCCCTGTTTGGGTGGGGGAGGGGGAGCCACCTCATTGGCTGAATCGCCTATTGCCGAGTCGGCTTTTACCGATTCGGTAAAATCCGAATCGGTAAAATCCGAATCGGTATTATCCGATTCGGTAAAAGCCGAATCGGTTCATGCAATGCATTCCTATGGGCTTTTTCGCCATGGGTCTATGATTGCCGATTCGGTTTTTACCGAATCGGCTTTTACCGAATCGGTATTCGCCGAATCGGAAATATCCGATTCGGTGGTAGCCGATTCGGTGTTTTCCGATTCGTTGTTGGCCGATTCGGTAATTTCCGATTCGGACCGAGCTGAATCGGAACGTACCGAATCTCATTACCGATGCCGACCGAATCGGTTTTCAATCGGTATTTTTTTCCTACATCTCGTTTTCCGATTTCAGAATACCGATTCGGCCCGCCTCGGTATTTTGAAATCGGAAAATCGCGTTTACCTACATCGGGCCCCAAGTGTCTCATCCTGAGGAATTGAAGTATAGAGAGACTCTACATCGAATGAAACTAAAAATTCAGTTTCCATCTCAAAATCCACCTGTGGCAATAAGCGCAACACGTTCTTTGTTTGTTGCAAAAATGTGGGCATTTCCTTGACCATAGGTCTCAGGAAATGATCCACAAAAGTAGACAGAGGTTCCAGGACTGAGCCCAGTCCAGAAATAATAGGTCGCCCAGGCAGTTGCCTTTGTAGTTTATGCACCTTGGGTAATTCATAAAAATAGGGCATAACCGGATGTTCAGTTTGTAAAAAGGCTGCCTCCTGGGTAGTTATCCAACCTTCATTCACTGCTTCTACTACAATGATCGAGATGGTGTTTTTTATTTTCTCAGTTGGATCGACTTTTAATGGGCGATAGGATCTTCTGTCACCTAGTTGTCGTAAGCATTCTGTGTGATAGGTGTCAACGATCGCTCCGCCTTTATCTGCCGGTTTGATTGTAATCCGGTCTTCTGTAGTGAGTTTCCGTAATGCCATCTGTTCCTGCTTAGGACGGTTGCAGAAAGGATTGTTCTCTCTTTTGCAGAGTGCCATTAAATCGCTACTCACTGCAAGTTTTTGAACTTGTGCAGGTATTAGATGAGCTGGTGGATTGAAGGTTGAGCATTTCTTTAAACCAGTATTCATGTCACCTGCATCTGAGAGCTCTTGTTGTTCTTTCTTAAAGAAAAAGTGTAAACGGATTTTGCGAAAGAATTTAGCAAGTTCGCATTGGGTCTGAAAGGGATCGCCTCTAAAAGTAGAGACAAAGCCTAAGCCTCTATTCAGAACTAGTTGTTCATCCATAGATATTGATTGAGAGCTCAAAGTGACCACTAGTCTGTCTCTACGCTGGTCCCTGCTTTTAGTGGTTTTTTTTTTGCTGCTGTGCAGACTCCTGGGAGACGGAGGGTGGCTCCAATATACGTGGGCCTGTTCGTTTCGCCGTCTGCCTCTGGAGCGCCCACGGCCAAACCCTAAAAAAGGCTGGTTATTGAAATTATTAGGAAATTGTGCCGGTGGAAATGGTCCCATGGGTGGTTGGAAAGGAGGGGCAGCAAAGGCCCACGGATTGTGTTGCCACCCTGGTTGGTACTGGTTCGGCGGTCCTACCCTCCACTTGGTTTGATAGTTTCTCCCACGACCTCTGGTCTGTTGGCCACTTCTTGTTGAGGAATCAGAGTCACTTTATCCTTCCTCCGAACTAGATGTTCCATAGGAGGAGCCATGTTTCCGTCCTTTACTATTGAATTCAGGGGGAATATAATTATCATTTGTATACGGATACACCCTCTCATGGGTGAACCGTGCCAAGTCTTTCTTAAATTTCTCGATCTTGGCAAATAAGATCATATCCTTGAATTCTTTATTAGTTTTGTTCGATTCCTCCTGGTTCTTTTTGAAAGAGGTTGATGTAATGTAAGCTTTAATCTGTGATTCCAAAAGTTGAATCTCAATAAGAATGGCTTTTCCTCCAAGACGAAACGTTTCTGAAAGACTGGTCATTATTAGTGTGGCGCTGTACGCCGAACTAGTTAATTCTAATCATCAGAACAGCGAAACGTGTGGCTGACACCATTCTTATCTGCGGCTTCTTGTTGGGAAATCTTCCAGATTTCATTATGGGCAACATAAATGCCTGCATATATGAAACATTTTTTTTTTATTTCACACATTTTTATTGGTAGTTTCCAGAAAAAAAAAATGTATATATACAAAGAAAATCAAAAAAAAAACATACATTAAAAAAGCATAGGCGACAAAACTAAGTTCAGATGGTTTGGCAATGAAGACAATGGAAATGGAGGTATTACAACATCATAGTTCCGGGTAAGTTAAATAAATGGGGGAGGTTCGAAATACTACAGAAAACAGAAAAGAATATATGCAACAACAGAAAGATATGGAATAGTAAGTGAAGTTAACATAATAGCAGACATTAGTTTTGTGCACGGTATCTACACATAAGTGTTGAGCATTCGTACACAGATATCAACCCTCCCCGGGCAGGTTAACCAAAGCTGACAAGAGACTACTGACTAAATTTGGAGATGGGCAGACACAAACCCATAAGCATGGCGGGCAGAGAGATCAAGTCGGGGAGTCATGGGGGTTTGTGCAAGCAGAAGTAATTGTCAAGAGACATCCACATTTGCCGGCGAGGGGGTCGCCATGGGGCGTTCTGGAGTGAGATGTTGTCAGCACCACTCAGGTATGTGACCCAGTTTAGCCAGCATTTAAAGGAGGCCTTGCTGGTGTCTTTCCAGTTATTTAGGATAACTTTCACTCCAGCAGTGAACATGAGGTCGAGTAGGGCCCTGTCATCGACAGTGGAGCAGCTCTGGTAAAACCAGTCACTAAGGTGGAGAATTCTCTGGTAGGGGAGGAGAAAACCTTTGTGATTAATGCAAATATTTTGTCCCAAAATATCTTAACACATGTACAGCTTAGTATTAGGTGTTCAAGGTCACCATCTTTCTCGTTACAGTTCCAGCATGTAGCGTTGTCCCTAATGTTATGTGTAAAGAGACGCGCCGGTGTCCAGAAGGCTTTGTGGAGCAGCCAAAATTTCATCTGGGAAAGTGTAGGGCTTATTTTATGTCTTGTGGCTGATTCCCATGTTTTAGACCATTCCCCTTCTGAAAATGGTAACGATGAGTAAGCTTCCCAATACTGTCGGAGCTCTTTATTGAGGTTAGAATGCTGTGGACAAAGCATTTTGAAGAGTCTGGAGACCTTGGCAAGAAAGGCCGTCTGATATAATTTAAAATTCGCTAGGTTGATTCCACCCATGGATTTATCTAGGCTTAATTTTTTTAGGCTAATCCTAGCTTTTTTCCCTTTCCACAGGAATTTAGAGAGAAGATTGTCCAATTTATGGTGGAAGTCTTGGTATAAGGTGAGAGGGAGCATCATAATAAGATAATTGACATGGGGTGAGATCATCATTTTAATGGTCTCGGCCCTTCCCCACCAAGTAATAAAGCGGGGGGACCAGCCATCTAATTGTGTTTTAATTTTGTTTAGAGTGATGGATTCGTTGTGCTGAAGTGTTTCGAGAAGGGAGCTGCCGAATTCGATTCCCATGTATTTAATGAAGCCAGTTTGCCATGTAAGGCCTGAGGAGCCTAGCATATACCTGGTACCGTGGACGTTTAGGGGTTTTGCTTCTGATTTATCGCGATTTAATTTGTATCCCGAGTGTAGTGAGTATCTTTCAATGGTGTCCATAAGAGCTTCTATGGAGGTCTCGGGCTTCTCTGTGGCAATTAGAATGTCGTCAGCGTAGGCTGCTAGTTTCACTTGTGTGTCACCGAAGCTCACTCCAGCTATATCTTTATTCTGTTTTATATTTAATAGAAGAGGTTCGAGGGCTAGAAGAAACAGGACCGGAGAGAGAGGGCATCCTTGTCTGGTGCCCTGTTGTAGTCGGAATGAGTCTGAAAGGGTACCATTGATGGCGATTCTGGCAGACGGCGAAGAATAAAGGGCCATTACCATGTTGATGTAGGAGTTCCCTAGATTAAAGGCTGTCATGCCATGATGAATAAAGGACCAAGAGACTCTATCAAACGCTTTTTCAGCGTCGAGGGTTATGGCTACCATTGGGGAGGGTGTTATCTTTGCTTTCTCAAGGATATAGCAAAGGAGCCGTGTGTTGTCGTTGGACATTCTGTGTTTTAAAAACCTTACCTAGGAATCACTGATTAATTTGGGGAGATTGACGTTTAGTCTGTTCGCTAGAATTTTTGCGTAGACTTTGCAGTCTAGATTTATGAGGGAGATGGGGCGGTAGTTTTTAGTTAGGAGGGGATCTTTACCTTCCTTCGGGATGACAATTATGGTGACTTCGAAACACTACCAGAGGGGCTTATCGAATTGAAGAGCTTTTGGAGCATGGGGGTTGGTGACTTATCAAATGTTTTATAGAAATTCGCAGAGAACTCATCTGGACCCGGGGCTTTGTTGCTCTTAAGTGATTTGATAGAGGACAGAACTTCAGTGTCTTTAATGGGGTATCCTAATGTAGTATTCTCTTCTTCAGAGAGTTTGGGTAGATTCAAGACCTCTAGGTATTCCGTGCAAGCTGCTGGGTCAAATGACATCTTATTTCTGTAAAGGTCTTCGTAAAAGGACTTGAAAGTGTCTACAATCTTCCCCTGCCTGGTGTGTGTGATATTAAACGGGTCCTTGATTGAGGTTATGGAAAGCAATTTCTGTTTGCGCTTGAGGTAGGATGTGAGGAGTTTCCCAGCTCTATTCCCATCGCATAGTTTCAGGGCTTTGAACTTATTGAGCCAGACACCTGAGCTTCTGCTGACAATGGCGTTATATTCGTATTTCTTTCTGATCAATTGCTGTAAAACACGTTTGTCGTCCAAGTCAGTAGAGTGGGTGATTTCTAAGGATTTAATGTCTTTTTCGAGTCTATCTAGATACTGATTTAATTCTTCATTTGTTCTTGCTCTGATGCCAATAATTATCCCTCTAATTGTGGCTTTTAGTGCGTCCCAGACTGTGGAAGTGGGAATCTCAGGGGAGTCATTCATTAAGATGTATTCAATTATGGCGCTTTCTATTAACTGTTTGTTTGCGGGATCTGATAGAATTTCGTCATTAAAGCGCCAGCGTCTTTGGGGTAAGATCGAGTGGGAGCTTGACGCTAATGCAAGCATGATCGGAAATCAACTTTGGAGCAATATCAGTTTCCTCAATGAGGTGAGTAAAGGGGCTAGATATCAGGATATAGTCATTTCTGGAATATGAGTTGTGTGGGGCAGAGTAAAAGGTGTAGTCCTTCCCGTCAGGGTGTTGGAGCCGCCAGGAATCTTTTAATAGGAATTAATTGCATAGGCACGTGAGTGAATCGTGGGATCGAGAAGGCTGGAATGAGCATTTTGAGTGGCGGTCTAATAAGGGGTCCATGGGAAGGTTGAAGTCTCCACCCACCACTAAGAGCTCATTCTGAGAGTTGTTTTCTATTTCTTAGGAGACTGATTCCTAAAAGTCAGGCGTATCAGAATTGGGCCCATATATGTTCACCACATGGATTGGGTCATCGTCTCTCAACAGATGGGTAATCAGTAGTCTACCGTCTGTGTCGTGTGTATGCGAGGTGACAGATAGGTTAGATTTTTTTGAGATTAGGGTTATCACCCCTCCCTTCTTATGGTTTGCCGAGGAGCAGAGAGTGAGGGAGATCCAGTTAAGGTTAATAAAGCGTGTGTCCTCCTCTGAGAGCTTAGTCTCTTGAAGCAGAATGACATCCCCTTTTAATTTAGAGAGGTATTCGAAGACCTTCTTTTCACAGGGTGTTTAATACCCTTAACATTCAGTGAGACTACAGTGAGGTTCTCTGCTAGGGAATTAGTCATAGCCATCTACCTAGTTATTATCGCTACGGGAATTAGCCAATGCAAACCAGTTGTCGTCTGATGTGGAAATGCTAACTGGAGATTTCCAGGTACAACTCTTGTGTGTGGACATTTGGGAGTGTATGATTTGTGCACTATCATAGATGTGCCAGCCTTCACAACAAAAAAGAGGCAAAAAACAAAACAAGTGGAAACGACCGGTGAGGTGAAAAACCTCAATTTTGACCCCTCCCTACCTTCCTCATCTTCCCTCTTCCCAACCCTCCCCTCCCACCCTCCTCAGTGATCGAAAGTTAGAGTGTGCGACTGCAGTACCGTCTGCTAGCAGAACAGAGGTTATAAGTGAGACAATAGAACTTCAGGATAGTCAGGTTATATGGAGAGCCCACAATAGACCTTAGACAGGTAGTTATTAGCTTATAAGTAGCTAGACAACGAGTAGGTTATAAAACGACATAGTGACTATATATAAACAGTGCAGGCAAAAATAAACTGCAAATGCAACTAGCATAGCTCTCAACATACTTAACATAGTGTGTTGCGTAGTTATAGTTACTCAAAAATACTAACGAAAGCCCTACTGGGAGCGAAAGAGCACAGTAAATGTTGTAACTTGGTGACAATCGAGCAGGTTAATCGTCGAGAAGAGAAAACAGACAAAACGTTATAAACAGTGTAGTTAGTTAGACCTACGACTGTATTAATGATGAGCAAGTAGCAGGAGTTTTCAGGCATTTGGAGTGTCTTGGTAGTCCGCTTTCCTTTTGTTGGATGAACTAATTGACAAGTCCATGTTCTGTGCCGGGCAACCTTCCAAGTGGCGTGCTAGATCACGTGCTAGATCACGTGGGTCAGAGAAGAAAAGTTGCTTGCCATTTTCGGTGAATTTGAATTTGGATGGGCCAGCAAAGGAGAATAGGATACTTTTCGCTTTCAGCTTGTCTCTAAGCCGGAGAAATCCTTTTCGTATTTCCACAGTTTCTTTGGAGAAATCCTGGGTAAATATTATCCTCTGGCCTTTCCATGAGATCTGGTGATTTTTCCTTGCGAACTGCAAAATGGATTCGACGTGTTTCCTAGGTCCTAGTAAAAAGTCCCTAAGATCCATGTCTTATGAGAGTAAAGATAAGTGTTGTTTCACTTCTGCAAGTGTTGAGGTTTCTAGCCATTCTAGGCACAACTTCCCAACACTATAGGATGTCACTACCCCAGGATGTTCTCTCTGTACATAACGTGGATCTGGCCTATGCATACTGAGTCCCTCAGTGATGTGCAGACACTGTTTATGACATGTGTTAGTGTCTAAGGGCCAAACCACCCACTCCTTCCAATGTGGGTCTGATCTATTGTAAGTTAGTACGCCATCAATTGTTGCCCCTTCCCTTGAAGAATAATTCTGCCACCCCTGTGATGGTGTAGGAAACTTTGGAGTGTTCAGGTTCTTTATGTTGGCTATTCCAAGACAGGATGTCTGTTGAAGAGTATCATTTAAAAAGGTCATCTGCTGTGGAATGAGGCATGCTCTAAATAGTGCCTCTGTACCATGGACTTGCCAGTTCCTTCAACCCTAAATCGAATTTGAGTCAATTTTGTGTTTCCGTAGGTTGAAACCCTGTACAGACAATTGGGCTAAAAAGGAAGCAGAGTAAATCTGTTTGGTGTTTGTCAACATCATTTTCAGTGCGGATTTTTGTACAACCTTATAATAAAATGAGGCTGGATCTATGGTGTTGAACCCTGAAAAGTATGCACATTTCTGTGCAAACATTTGTGAACTATTTTTGGTGGTGTTGTGCAATGTTTCCACTGATTGTACTCAAATTTACTCCTAGGTGAAATGGATTTGTGCAGGGAATGATGACCAAAATGTTGATAATAGTACAATTTGTCATAGTCTGAAGAACCCTCTAACATTTAGTTATTAGAAAATGCAGCAGTTTTCTCTAAATCAGACATCATGTTATTTGCTGTTTCAGTGTTCCAATCAACAGAAAATGTACTGAAGTTAATGAAATCACTTAATGAGATTTTAAATACATGATTAATTTTTAAAAGTTCGGTAGGTCCGAATATGTTGAAATCAACCTTCTCCCATACTATACCATCGGGTATAGGAACAGTTGTGATGTTCACTGATGACAAGTCTCTTTGTTCACGATGTGATGATGGATGTGGCTTCAGTAGGATGTTGACCTTTTGGGTTGTGGATCCTTGTTGAAGAAAGGGTCCATTGATAAGCATACTAAAAGTCAATACTAAGCCTAACCAGAAAAGTAAAAAAAATTATATCCCAGAAATTACCCAGAGTTCAGTCCAAGGTGATACCAGATATTTGAAGAAAGTTCTTTAGTTCTTGCTTAAACAGTGTTTTGGCTGGCGTAGTTTCTGGGCTCACTTGGGTCCAGAGAAAATGTATCAAAGTTAATGAAATAGCCAGAAGGTGTTCGATCAATTGTTAGAATTGCATCGGGATTGGTTGAAATGTTATTTTCCTCTTGACGAGGCATGGTGATGTAGACTTCTGTATTCGGTCTAATTGCAACTTGTGAATTTTTTTGATTTTCATTTTGATTTTGAATGTCTGGTTCAAGTGGCTCAAGTTCCATAGCATTGTTCTTATTCCTTCATTCCTTACAGATTGCTCCTCAAACGTGACGAGTCTTTCTGTTTGAACTTCTTGGATTGTAGATAGAGGAGGACGTCTGCTACATCGGAGTCCACTAGGCATACTGTTTAATATCGGCCACATAGTGTGGTTTGATTAAGTCAGTTGAGACAAATCTTTTCTCCTTTTTTCCGGCAAGAGGCAAGAGCAACACAGTTCTTGTTTCATGTACTGCAAGGACTGGTACAGGTTTTCTGTAAGAGGGTCCAAATTCCTTTTTGTCTGCTATTTTCTCTCTGACCAGATCCCCGACTTCTGGGATCCAGACTGGTCTTGCTATGACTACCTTGACTTCTTCAGTGGTGGTCTGCTTTAGATGGACATTGCTTTTTTTTGTCCTGGATTCATTTAGATCCTGTAAAACAGTCACACGAACAATGTTTTTCATCCGCCACTGCACCTTCACAATCAAGATCAGGTACCCACATTTGTGTTCCAAAGAGGATCTCATATGGAGTGACACCCCCTAGAGAGCTTCTTGGCTGGTTATTTAATGCCCGCTGTACCCCATATAGGTGTTTGACCCAACTACCGCCCTTGCCTAGTACCCTATTTGTTAAAGATTGCGTTAAGTCCCGTTTTTTGTTCTCCACAACCAAATTTCCCTCAGGATGGTACGGAGATGAGAACCGCAATGCTAACCCCATTCCTTCCATGGCCTCTTTGTAAGCCAGAGAGCTAAATGCAGGTCCGCGGTCAGAGTGTAGCGTGCTGACTGCGTATGTACTGATAAAGACTTGCAAATCTTTTATAACAGTTCGAGCATCAGCAGAATGCTGAGGACATACCCATAGGAATCTTGAGCATGAATCCACTGCTACCATGATATACCTGTAAGCACTGTCCGTTTGTAAGGGGCCACAGTGGTCCAAGTACACACATGCGAGAGAGAGGTTTGTCTGACTTCAGTAATGGCATCTGTGTCGGGCGTGCAACGGTGGAGCCTTTCATCTGCTGGCAGATGTTGCATCTCAAGACATAGTCTATAGTTTGCTTATTTAACCCTGGCCACCAATAGTGCTGTTTCGATAAAGAAATAGTTGCTGTAACGCCTGTGTGCGCAGAGCCTAAACTCTTGCAGCTAATATTAAACCTTGCCTATGATCCATATTTGGTATTACTCTATCCCCCACTCCAGGAATCTGAGCCTATGGAATATTTTGTGCATCTAACTTGTAGGAGTATTTGAGTGGAAATGTTTTAGGTACTGCGGTGCTGCTTTTGCGTGATGCGATGACAGTTATTTCTCCGTCTATCCTCGTTTTTGAACGGGTCACTGCAGCTACGGAAACCGTGTGAACAGCCCACTTTGCGGCTTTATCAGTCAAGGAATTCCCTTCATCGGGAACGCCATTGCGTTGATGACTCAGTGTATGGATCACGTAAGTCCTCGGTAGCTTGGATTTTAATTCCGCTACCTCTTTCCATAGGAATTTGTGTTTAATGGTCCCACCTTTTGCGTCTTTAAACCCGTTTTGTTACCAATGCTGTAAGTACTCATTGTACGACGGTACACAGTAAAAAGAACCACACACAATTAATGTGGGGAATTCTTGAACTGTATTTACAAGTGCCAGTATAAGTGCTTCTAATTCTGCCAATTGAGCTGTGCAATCTTCTAGGGATTATGTTTTTGGGCAACTAGGATGGAACTTGCCTTCACGCATGTGTCCTTTAACGATAGCACAAGCCGAAAAATATTACTGCTTACTTCCTATGGCCGGTTGTGCAGATCCGTCAGTATAAATAATATATTCATACTGATCTAGAGGCAAGATTTGATTTGGTAGAGGATATTTTTGTTCATATTGAAGGAATGCTTGTGTTTTTAAACTTGTATCAAATCTGTATTCAATGTCTGTTGCAGTAAGAGAGTTAGCCCACTGTATCCAACTTGGATGTAATGCTTTCGCATTTTGGGATTCTGGCCTTTGTAACAGCTTCTAAAGCCGGTACTGGAGTTACGACAATAATGCGATTCCCCTGAGCCAGTGCTCTTTCTCTTGCTACAGCAGTCTGAACTGCTGTGAGGATTTTTTCTGTTGAAGTGAAACGCATTTCTGCATTTGTGTACAGGTGTGATTTGTATGCGATTGGTACAGTTTCTCCTTCATTAAAGTTCAAATAAGTGTACCCGCATTGACCCACGATTATTCTGATCACTACGTGGCGTACGTTTACGCGTGTTTGTAAGTGTTTGGAAGTATTCATGTTTTCCTGGAGTAAACAAATAATATTAGTATGTTCTTGTGTCCAATCTCTGGCTGAAAATTCAGGTTTTATTAAGTCATAGAAAGGTTTTACCCTTTGTGCGTATTCTAAAATGCATGTCCTGCCAAAATTTAGGAATCCTAGTATTGATTGTACATTTTTTAAAGATTTTGGAGGCTGGAGCCAAAAAGTTAGCTGTCAGACTTTTGCCTTCACTTGACAGCTCATATCCCAAAAATAGGACATTGAGGTGGGCTATTTTCGATTTTTTAAAGTTGAATTTGTAGCCTTCTGCGGCAAATCCTATGATAATGGTCCTTACCCTGGTTAAGTGCCTCTCGTCGGGTTTAGCGACGGGAAACAAAGGATTGTTCATTGGAGAGGTACATTTTTCAATTACTCCCTGGTATTCAAGTTGATCTAAGATCTCCCTGACCTGTTTTTTAGCTTCTTGTTTTATTGGATATTGCCTCTGAGCAATAGGTGAAACTTTTAACGGGATCACATGGTAGGTTGAGTTCTCATCCCACCCTGCATGATTTTTGTACAATGTTGGAGCCTGGGCTACTGCCCACTCCTGTGCATATGTATGTTTAAGGTGAACGGGAACGTAGTTAGAAAATGCAGGAAAAATTATACTTTCTCCCCTGGGGCACTCCATTACGAATGCAGGCTGTCAATCTTGTTCTGCTAACAGGATCTCATGACCAGATGAAATGTTCTTCCAAAAACGAGCTTTTATTTTCATGGGCTTGTCCCCCTCCAACCGGAATGTTATTTCATATAACTTATGTGGAGCGCTCACCCTAGTGTCTGGTGTCCACCGTGATGTAATCATTCAACTCCTCTGTCACCAGAAAGTACTTCAGGTTCAGGCAAGCCATTGTTACTTTTGGCACACTCTCTAGCATCGTCAAAGCCCATTTCCCGTTCAGAAGTTGTTTCCTCAGAATTCTGGCCATGTCTGATTTTCAGACCAGCAACTTTCTTTTTCCTAAATTGAGGTTTTGGATTTGCTTATCTTCTTTCTTAGAAGTGAAGTCTTGAGCGCGCTGCTTGTGTCTGGACTGTGTGCGCTCCTCTCTATTTTCTGACCGGACTTCCCTTTCAAAGCTTTTCTTCGAGCCCTGAAAGGAACGAGAGGAACTTGTATCAGTATCCTGATACCTGTCAGGTTTCCTAATGTTATCCCTATTCCTAATGTTATACCTCCTTTCGAGGGCTCCTGTTGAGAATACCTACCTCGGGATTAAGATCTCTTGTCTTTGGAGTTTTCTTTCTTATTATCTCACTTCTTTTTAGAAGAAGTATGTGTCTGCTTAGAAGTGTCCTTTTCAGGACTGCCCTTTAGTTGAGGGTTTAAAGCTGTTCCCCCCAAACTATCTCTGCCTGATTCTGCGTATGCAGGTTCAATTATTTTGGGTAGTTCAGCCTCCTGATCTAATGGAGAGATCTCCTTTAGGCATTGGCGGATTGCCACTGATGCTGCTTCCCCTTTAATATTTGCTAGTATTGTGGCTGATACCTGGTCGTAGTTATTTAATAACTTCATCTCTAAGTTTTGGGCTGGTTCTGCTCCATAGTCATTTTGTATTTGTCTTAATACATCTGGTGTTACTGCTAATGAAGGAATACCATGAGTTCTGGTATATATGGCAGCAAAGACTGTACCCCAAGATGTGCAGTCCTCTAACTGTGGTGTAATCCCCATGGGCAAACAGATTGTTAACATCTGTGTTTTTCAAACGTGTTTGTATTTGGGAATACTGCTTCTAACTGGGTTATTTTCTGAGCTACCCAAAAAGAAATTTGTTCACGTTTTGTGGGCACTTAGCCCATTACCGCGTGTAACGTTTGTGGAGTAATTTTAGTACCAGTGCTCTGGGTAAGAGCTGCAGTAGGCTTAATTACTGTAGGTTGGACCGCTAGTGTCCTTAAGACAAAGTGTGTCATGTTCCTGTAGAGTTTTATCAACTCTTGCATTTGAACAAGTAGTTCATCACGTGGCGATTGTGTCAATGTCTGGATGTGGTGCATAGGTCACTAATATCGGCCATGTTGCTCCTGGTCTTCCTAAAGGACCAAGCATTGCTCTTGTTCTCCTGTGGGGTGTGGCACCATTAAACCAGAAATTATGTTCCTGGAAAGCAAGCGGAATCTCAGTCTCCTCAAATGCCGTGTAGGCCGCTGGAACTTCTTCATGTGTGTAATAATCAAAAGTATTTATTACAGAATCTGCTTGTGGGAATATAACCAATGATTAGAATACCTCTGTTTTGAAATCTTTGTGTGCCTCTATCACGAATATTACTACACCTCCTCTGGGTGGTAACCCATGTTTGAGTAGTTTAACTGTAAGACTTTGTCTTACTTTGGGTGCAATATGTATTGCATCTGCATCTTCCTCATCATCAGGAAATGGTTGCTCTAGTGGGTTTAGGATTGGAGTAGTCATTGTGTGTAGAACACAGACTAACATTGCCAGGAAATTAAAAAAGGTTTTATGCAAAGGTTTTGTGCACAATTTTAGGAATATTTCCTTTCCAGCTTGATTAATCAACAGCCAATACATAGGATATCTCACCTATTCAGCTGTGGCGGAGCTTTTTCCCACCTACTCCAGACGTCTCTGGGTTTTGTAAGTAGAGTCTCTGAGAATAAGCACAAATGAGCTACTCAGATTCTACTGTTGAGTATGTGCGCCATGTATTTACCACGTTGGGCAAACCATGTTTGACACGTTGTGTGCCGTTAGAACACGTTGGGCGCCGTTTAGTGTAGTTCAGATAGTACCCTTTCATGCAAGACCTACGCTGTTTACGGGTCAGAGAGATTAGGTTTTGCAACCTCGGAACATAAGAACCTCAGACTCATGGGAACAATATACTACTTTACACCCTGTCACTTGTGCTTGCTTGTTTTGCTCTCAGAGAGATACACAGAAGAAACAGTTGAACGTGTTTACAATAAGAATTAATTGTACCATAGTTCTTCTTGTGTAAAATAAGTGCACTGATACAACTGTAATACAGTAATAAAATGAAATTAGCATTTATAAAGCGCGTGCTCACCCATAAGCATCCCAGCGCTAGCGGCAACAACTTATCACTTAGGCAATCATCAAGGGAAAAGGTGGGTTTTTACTTTCTTTTGAAAGGTCAGATGGTGAGCCTCTAGACGTATATGAATGGGCAGAAGGTTCCAAAGCTTTGCCACAATATACGAGAAGAGTCGGCCCCCACTTCGAGCTCTTCTGATTTTCGGGACAGTGATCAATCGCTTATTTCCAGATCTCAGCGCTCTATTTGGATGATAGGGCTGGATGAGGGAACGCATCAAAGAAGAACCTTTGCCAGTAAGTGCTTTATGAACGATGCATAAAGCCTTAAACTGAACTCGTTCTTTGATAGGGAGCCAGTGGGGGGAGGCAAGGGCAGGTTTGTCCGACATACGTCTGGGAGTATTCAACAACAGGTGAGCAGCACAATTCTGCACAGTCTGCAGTCTTCTAATCGTGGAAAGTGGTGCTCCAAGATATAAGGCATTGGAGTAATCTAACCGCAGAATAATTAATGCCTGGACGAGCAGCCTATTAGCACCGAAAGGTAGTAGAGGGAAGATCTTTCTGATCAGCCTCAGCATTCCATAGCAGCTAGCCCCAGCCTTTCGAGCTTATTCCTTAAGATCTAGGCTACGGACTAGCCACACACCAAGGCTCTTAATGTGTTCTTTGGGGTTAGGGGCTGGACCCAGACATCTGGGCTAGATATGGTCTATGTTCAAGGGGGCTGAATTGCCCAGTAGCATAAGCTCTGTTTTAGCCCCATTAAGCTTTAGATATGATTCATCCATCCACTTGGAGACGGCACCAAGACATGAAGCTAAGCCTGGTGAGGAGCTATCTTGCTGATTGATAGAAACCACCAGCTGAGTGTCGTCAGCATAAGTGATTATTTGTACCCCAAATGGCAATACTATTTCAGCCAACGGGCCCAAGTAGATATTAAATAAGGTGGGGCTTAGGGAGGACCCCTGAGGAACCCCACAATTTAATGGCATCAGGTTTGACATTATGTCATCTTCCAAAACTGCAAAAGATCTGTCTTCAAAAAGGACTGCAGCCATTTTAATACGATTCCTGTCACTCCCACATTTCTAAGTGGTTGGATCAATAGTTGGTGGTTCACGGTGTCGTAGGCTGCGAGATCTAAGAGAATGAGGGCCGCGCAGCCACCACAATCAAGAATTCTTTTGGCTCCCTCCATGACACTGTTAAGAGCAGTTTCCGTACCCTGCTGCGCTCTGAATTTTATCTGGGTAGGGTGGAAAAAGTTATTATTTTCCTAAAAAGCGGAGAGGATAGAGTTCACATATCTCTCTGCTATTTTACTTACTCCAGGTAACAGGGATATAGGGCGATATTTTGCCAACTCCTCAAGATCCAAATTCGGTTTCTTTAGGAGGGCTTTGACCATCGCTTGCTTCCAAGCAGGAGGGACAATTCCTGTCCGCAATGAGGCATTGATTAAATCCAGTATCACTGGAGATACCGAGATATTAGCTTCTTTTAATATGGAGGGGGGAGCAGGGTCTAAAGGGGAGCCAGATTTTAGATGGTCCAGGATCCCCTGAAAGGATCTCATATTCAAAGGGGGGAATTCTTCCAGTGAACATAGTTGGATTGGAGTAGCGGTGTCAAAGAAGGAATCCATTTGAGGGACTGTGGGTTGTGAAAAAGACCTGTAGATCACTTGTATTTTATATAAAAAGAAGTCTGCTAAATGATTACATCGAAGTTAAGTGTCCTCTGAAGTATTAGGGGGAGTGTAAGGGGTAACAAGAACTTTTGCAATCCGAAAAATTTCACGGGGGAATTTGCTGCAGATGTAATTTTATCTTGGTAATAAAGAGATTGGGCGCTCTTTATTTCAGCTTTATAAAGTTTAATTGCAGCTTTGTATTTTTTTTTTTTTTTAGAGACCAAATAGTCCTTTCTCCAACTCCTTTCCAATATCTTACAAGATTGTTTGAGCTCCCGTAGCAGAGATATAGAACCAGCAGTACAGTGAACAAGAAGAAATAGTATTGTTCTACCATTTTGCAATAGTCACGAACACATACATGAATATGAAATGCATTTATAAAATAAAGTGCGTACTCCTAAGATGCCTGTCTAGAATGTACTTAAGCGTACCTAGCATGTAAGCAGGTGCAAAAATAGCCTAAGGACCTGAGTCTAAGAGACTAAGTCTAAGTGTCTAAGAGCCAAGAATCCCACTAGGCTTTAAATCCTGAGATGCGTGTTATTTAACAATGTCCCTGTGGAGGTTGTGGAGGAAACTTTGAAAGTCTTGGGCAATGACATTACATCTATGTTGGGTGGGAGAACCAAAGATGTTTGTGTTATATGGGGAGGGGACTTCAACTGTTCTATATGTCAAAGCGGAGAGAGAGGAACCTGTGGTGTAATGCTGGACAACAAGATTAGTCTAAGTCATTTTGAACGCACCAAATGTGGGGACTATCTAAATGAAATCATCTTTGGCTGTGACATGGGATGTGAATAGAATGGGTGGAACTGAGGTCCCCTTTCACCCCACCGTTAATGGCAGAGGGGCCTATTCAACGATTGATTTTATATTGATGTTGGCTAGATACGGGGGAAAGGTTCAGGCATTTAATATTCTGGATAATCCATTGAGCGACCACTTTCCCCTTAGTCTAGAAATCTTGAGCCCATCTAAAGAACATCATAGAAATGGTATCTCAAGACCTTATGTAGAAAACATTGCCCTGAACAGGAAAAATGGTTATTCTTTAAAGTGGACCAATGTGGTCCCAGAGGATTTTCTCCATAATTTAATAAAGAAATGTGAATTCAACATTGACGCTTGTCTGGATGGGAACGCTGCCAATGTTGATGTTATAACATTTTTTAAAGTAATTGCCTCACAAATTAAAAATAGCCTATGGGTTGAAACGAAAAGCCCAAAAAAGAAGATATCAGGCTGGTTTGATACAGCTTGTACTAAGGCTTATTCTAATCTCAAACAAGCCTTAAAAGCCCCTGATAAAGATTGTATCTTAATTAAAGAATTGAGAAATTATTATAAGAAGACTTTGAAAAAGAGAAAAGATACTCTTAAAAAGGAAGCTTGAGATACATTGTTTGAGGCATCCTTGCGCAGAGACACTGCAGCTTTTTGGCAAGCTGTAAATGCCCCTTTTTTAAATGACAAAATCAGGCCAGGATAGAAGTAGCCATTACCGAGACTGAGTGGGTAAAGCACTACGCAGAATTATACAGTGCGGTGAGTCCAAGGGAACACTCCTTAGTTCAGGACAATATTTTGGAGGATTCTCATTATTCAAAGTATAAATTGGACCTGGGCATTTCCTTAATAGAAGTAAATGCAAGCATAAAAGCAAGCTTGGGTGGAAAAGCCCCAGGCCCGATGGGATTCCGGTGAACTTATATAAAAATAACACTGACCTATGGGACCCGATTCTCACTCAACTTTTTAAAGCTTCGTGTTTTAATGGTCTGTTACCTTCTTGGTGTGTGTCTATAATTGTGCCGATATTTAAGAAGGGGGATAGAGCAAGCTGTCATTTCTATCGCCCAATATCGCTATTAGATTCAACCATTAAGATCTTTGGCCGCATGATTTTAAACAGATTACAAATATGGGCTGACGAACACTCAATAATTAGTGACTTACAATATGGCTTTAGAAAAGGCCTGAGCACTATTGACCAGTGCCTGAATTTGCATGTCCTTTTAGAAAAATACACTAAAGCTAAGGGTGGCTGCATGTTTTTAACTTTCGCTGACTTAACGTCAGCTTTCGACTGTGTCACCCATAGTAAACTTTGGCTGATCCTTGAGAAACTGGGGGTAGAGAAATCTATCATCTACTTTCTCAGGGAACTTTACTCGGGGGCATCCGCCAGAGTTAGGTATGGGAAGAATGGAGAATGTACTGAATCATTCAGTATTGCAAGGGGAGTGCGGCAAGGCTGCGTCCTGGCCTCTTTTCTTTTTATGCTTTACATCAACGACTTGGAGAGAATATTGTTACAGGAGTGTAAGGACATGCCGATGGTGGGAAAAAGACCTGTCCCAGCGTTATACTCCGACGACGCGGTCCTGATGGACAGGACGCCGCTGGCCATGCAAAATATGGTCACTTCTTTTTCGGAATTTATTACCAGTCTGGACTTGAGGATAAATTGCTCTAAGACCTTTTATATGACCTACGGCTGATAGAAAGAAAAAGGTAATTTATATTGATTCCAGTCCGGTGGATTTTACCCCAACCTTCCCATACCTAGGTGTTTTATTTGAGAAAACTGGTTTGTGGAACAATGCAATTAAGACAGGAAGGTTACTGTTTTGCAAATCAATAATGGCCTTAAAAACGTTTAGTAAAAAGATGGGCAGAAAACCGATCGGGGAGCTGTAAACAGTGTATAGAGCGACCTATGGTGCAGGATTGTGGGGATACGCAAATGTGAAATCATTGCAGGTGGTGGAAAACATCTTTATGAAATATCTCCTAGCTGTCCCGGATAGTGTTTCCACATATGTTTGCCACGCTGAACTTGGGGATCCATATTTAGAAGACACCATTAAGGTTGCACCAGTTCTTCTGTGGCATAGGGCCTGGACCACAGAGTAATGTGAATTTAACCGCATCATCTTGAATGATGTGATGAGGTTAGATAATGGTGGTAAGGTGGGATGGCTAAGTTATGTGAAGGAGTTTTTCACAGACATAGGTTTTGCAGATTACAATGACGACCCTGCATTGTTGCGTGATATCCCCAGAAAAGTTCTGAAGGAAACATGCATGAGACACTTGGGAGTGCGCAGAACCACTGCAGAAATGATTAAAAAAACGGAGGTCACACATCAATTAATAATGGTCCCAAGTAAAATGCAACCATATGTTAAGTTACAAATGAGCGATTACGAAAGGTTTTTACTAACGCGTTTTAGATTAAATCTGCTATTCAGGTCTCTTAACTTCCCTAATATGAACAATTATTCGAAACATTTAAATAAATGCCCATGCGACGATTTGTCTGAACAGTCAGACATCCATATCCTCTTCTTTTGCTAATTGTATTCAATACCTATGCGAAGATGGATTGTTCCCATATTGAAGATCATGGAAATTAATTTTAGCTGTTCAGAGAGTAGATAATATATTAACTGTTGCATCTGTCTCTGCGTTTCTTAAAAATGTTTTTTAGATCCCGGAAATCAATTATATCCTGAACTGTGATGAGTTAATTTTACTGTGTCTTACTGAATGAAATTATTTTTATATATATATACATTTTAAATGTGATTTTATCTGTACTTTTATGGTTGTTTTTTCTCAATACCCGAATAAAGTTTAAATTGATTGATTGTGTGGTATTAGGATAGGGATTTTGGCGCCACTTGGTGGATTTGCACAAATTATAAATACAGAAAATGTAAGCGTGGCCTGAGGCGTCAAGATGGCGGTTGCACTTTGAGAGTGCTCCGGACCCCCTCCGTCATCCTCCTTCCATCCACCGCTACCAGCCCAAGACTGACCCATCTATTCGTCAGACGTTGCTCCCTGCACTGTCCGCTGTCCCCCGGTGT
The DNA here is from genome assembly GCF_964263255.1 of Lissotriton vulgaris. Classification (NCBI taxonomy): domain Eukaryota; kingdom Metazoa; phylum Chordata; class Amphibia; order Caudata; family Salamandridae; genus Lissotriton; species Lissotriton vulgaris. The sequence continues at coordinate 29,598,463 of NC_141698.1, forward strand.
CCATAGAGGGCTGCGGCGGCTCTCCTATCCGCTCGTAGAGCCCTATGCTGCCCGCGGCCGCCTTTCCCAACATGGTGGCCCCCAGGTAGCGCGGAACGAGGCCCGGTCGTTCGCGCCCTTCCGGGCTAGTGCTCTTCTTTCTGTGGCTGGAGAGAGGAGACGGCGGATCGGTGAGGGCGGCTTTTGCCGCGTGACGCCGGACGACTGGCAGGAGCCGGAGGCCGCGGGTGGAGAGGACGCCTGAGATCCCGGAGGTCCTGAGCCGCGCGCGGGAGGCGGCTGGGCCGACGTGCGGCCCCAGAACCGGAGGCAGTGTGGCTGCTGGCGAGACGGTGCCGGCGGTTCAGGCGAGAGGCCGGAGGGGTTGTGGGAGCTGCCTATGAGTGCCCTGGACTGTGCCGTCGCGGGAGCTGCGATCGGCGGAGCAGGAGCGCCTGGAGGGGGAGGTGTAGCTGGGGCCTCGGTGGCCGATCCTGAGGCCTGGAACTAACCTGCTTGACGTCGCGGTGCCCCGTGGGGGGGCCCCCGCCTCCGCGGGCACCGACCCCCAAGATCTTCCTTCTTACCTGGGCGGCGTGGTCTCGCCTCCCTGCTGGACTGGTGGGGCGGGGGCCCGTGGCTCGACGGGGGCAGAGGTGGGCTTGGTCTGCCCGGAGGCCTAAGGCGAGGCGGGAGTGCTGAAGGGCTTGGTTCCGCTGCCTCCGCTGTGGTGCGCCCTTCCCGTTTGACCTGATAGCGGGGTCACTGGTCCGGTTACCCTCTCCTCCCTCGTGTGGGACAATGCCTGGCGGCCTGGGTGGGGGTAAGTCAGCCATATTCTCGGGTGGCATTTCCCCCCCACCTTTCCCTCCCCCTTCAGGAGCATTGAGCTGGGAGTCCGGGGAGCTGATGGTCCTGGCGTGGGGGCGAGACTCGGCCACTATATCGGGTGGCAGGGGACGCTGACCGGAGAGCCCTTTTTCTTCCCTAACAAGGACTGGTCCACCTCTCTGGAGATTCTGGGGAAGCCCCATGCCCTTCCGGCCCCAGTCCCCCGTCTCAAACAACGATGGAACAATTTGCGAAGTCTGACAGGGGCCCTGGCAGCGGACCGTCGACGGGCTCTGGCCTAGCCGGGGAGATCTCTCGACCATCTTTCAGGCGATCACCTCGTCCCAGGCATCCGTGGAGAACAAGATCGGTGAAGTACGCGTAGACTTGGCCTTAATCCGTCAAGACCTTCGCAAAGCCACAGAATGCATTACCGAGGTGGAGTCCCGTACCTCCACGGTGGAGGACGACGTGAACACCCTCAAGTCTCAGGTGGTCTGCCTCCAGTCGCAGACCTCAGAGCTACGCGGGGAGTCGAAGATGCCGAAAACAGGGCGCGCCGCAACAATCTGCGCCTCCCGGGTTTCCCTGAAGGGGTAAAGACAGTCCATGTTGCCACCTTTATGGAGACCTGGATCCGCTCCTGGATGCCTAAGGAGAAACTCCCCTCCTGGTTCGTGGTCGAGCGGGCCCACCGTTCCCTTGCCCCTCGGCCACCGCCCGGCGCCCCTGCATGCCCTATCATCCTCCGGATCCTCAACTTTCACGACAGGGACGCCATACTGGGGGCGGCCCGAGAGCTGGGGCCCCTGCCCTATCAGGAATCTAAAATACTAGTGTTTCCGGATTACTCCACGGAGGTGCAGACGCAGCGTCGCTCCTACGACGAAGTCAAACAAAAACTCAGAGCGATGGGCCTTCGATATGGACTCCTCTTTCCGGTGATCTTTCAAAACATGTCCTTTTTCTTTGATTCACCCCAGGCGGCGTGGACCTGGCTCACGGAGGAGCGGCCCCTTTTGCCTGGGGCGTCCCGCTCTCCTTCCCGGAGGGCCCTGGGACGACAGAGCCAGCCGTGCCGAAGCCCAGGCGATGTAGGACCGGATCCCGGAGGAGGGGCGGCCTTCGAGCCGGGGGCTCCTGATCACCGGAGGCGCCGTCCCAACACTCACAGACCATCCGACCTTCCACCACCGGCTTCATCCTTGATTGACCTGGGCAGCATCCCCGGCTCCAGCGCAACCCTGCGACGTGCGGTGTCCGACTCAGACCTGTCGGGGAGCCCAGTGATCTGCGGCTCAGATGGCAAGTCCGGGTCCTGAACGACGCTGCCTCCGATGCCAGAGGTTCCACCCATGGGCTCCTTATCAATGCGACTGCCCATGAACCCACACACCAACTCTAGCGGAACTCAGTTGACTGGTCTGTTGGGACACTTACCGTAGCTTTATCCCTGGGTTTTGGCAATCTAACTATGACATGCTTATTCTTGCTGTTAGCATCTCATCCGATCACATGGAGGGGGGTCCGACTCAACCATGTCCCACTTTAGTGGTTGCTAACCGTTTTAGTTTAACTCTTTACCTCCCTGGGAGGTGTTAGTCTGAGGAATTGTTCGGGCGACAGTTGCTTTACTTCACGAAGTATAGTGCGAGGGAGTTGGGGGGCGAGGGAAGGGGTTGAAACCGTTGTCTCCCAGAAGTTTGTTGTTTTTGGCCGCCTACGGGCCGATGTGTTCTGTTCTGTTTGATAGCACACTGATCTTTCCTTCTTCATCAGCTGGCACACACGCCGTCATCTCCTCACTCCTTATCCAAGGGCCCCAATCCTGGGTGGGACTTCCTCTTCGGCCCGACACGGCCCTTCACGTGCACCTGCAACATCCACTATTCTTTTTCATACATTTCTCCTGCCTATAACAGACCCCTCCACATTCTCTCCTGGAATGTAAATGGCCTTATAGACCATATTAAACGTACTGCAGTGCTTCGTGCGGCCCACCGTCACATGCCTGACGCCATGCTTCTCCAGGAGACGCATCTCCTGGGCTCCCACTGCCAATTCCTTGCCTGTTTCGGGTTTGACCGAGTCTGGCACTCTGGCTTTGCCCGAGGTTCCCGGGGGGTGGCCATTCTCCTTAGGCGGGGACTCCCTTTTACCCTGGTCACCGCTGAATCCGATGCGCAGGGGACATATATAGCCTTGTCAGGGTTGATTGAGGGGAAACCCGTAAACCTCCTATGCACCTATGTCCCTCCAGCTCTCATGGCACCCACTCTTCGGCGCCTGACGCAGGTGATCTCCTCCCTTCCCCAGGGGCTCACTGTCATCGGGAGAGACTTCAATGCGGTCTTGCAGCCCTCCCATGATGTGACGGGCACTCCGTCAGCGCAGGGGTTGGCCTCTGCGAGGAACCTTGAGAGGTGGACCTCGGCTATGGGTCTCTGCGATGTTTGGAGGAAATGGCACCCCCGTAAGGAGCAGTACACACACACATCGGCTGCTCACCATATCCACTCTCGCATAGATCTGGTCCTCATGCCCGCCACAGACTGTCAACTGGTATCGGGAGTGGATATCCTCCACAGGGGAATCTCCGACCATTCCCCCGTCTCTCTCCGTATTGGTTCCCCCGCTGTTGGTCCTAAGGCTGTCTGGAGGCTGAACGCCTGGTTCCTGCAAGACCCCACATTGGTGGAGTCCCTGGGCCAGGACCTGCGCCACTATTTCTCCACTAACAAGGGCTCGGTCCCCTCACAGGGAACGCTCTGGGCGGCCGATAAGGCGGTGGTTCGAGGGGTGGCCAGAGGATTGGTACACGCCAAACGTGCAGACCAGGTCGCCCAACTGGAACAATTGGAATCTCGGGCGGTGCAGCTGGAGCTTGCCCACCTAGCTGTTGGTACCGGCGACGCCTCTAGGCAATTGGCGCTGGTTCGAGACGAGATTCGTCAGATCTCCCTGGAGTCGGCCAAACTGCTCTGGCGCTCCTCGGTGGCATGCATCTACGGTTGGGAAGATAAGAATGGTGAACTTCTCCATAACCTGGTGTCTTACCCCAAGGCCGACCCTATTATCCCGGAGATCCGGACGGTCACAGGGACCCGCCGAGTGACCTCGTCAGCCATCGCACAAACCTTCTCGCACTACTATGAGACCCTGTACGCATTGCATCCCCCCAGTTCCTCCTTAGCTGGTCTAATGGAGGAATCTGGTACCCACCTGCCATGCCTCTCCCGAGAGGACGCAGAGGCCCTAGACGGCCCCCTCACCTCGGAAGAAATCCATGGGGCTATCTCCCTGCTGCATTCCGGCAAGACGCCTGGACCTGATGGGTTTCCCCAGGAGTATTATGCTATCTTCCAGGATGACCTGGGTCCCCATTTGACTGAGCTTTTCCACCAAGTGACCGAGGTGGGATCCTTTCCAGCTGAATCCGATGTGGCCACCATCGTGGTCATCCCCAAGACACGGCCTCCCTCCCTAGACTGCTCGGCTTACCGCCCGATGTCACTGATCAACACAGAAATTAAAATGTTCGCCACTGCAATAGCCCAGCGACTTCGACCTTTGCTGTGCGATCTGGTCCACCCTGACCAGTGTGGCTTCATGCCCGCTAGGGGCACCCGCCATTGTATTCATCGCCTTCATCTGGCGTTGGCCCATCGTCATCGGCTGTCCCCCTACCTGGCGCTGCTTCTCATGGATTTCGAGAAAGCCTTTGACACGGTGGACTGGGGGTACCTGAGCGATGTCCTTGAAAAAATGGGTTTCGGCCTGCCCTTCCGCCATCTGATCGGGTTTCTTTATCGTAGCCCCAGTGCCCGGGTGCTCGTCAATGGTGAGCTGTCTGAGCCGTTTCCGATTCGGAGAGGCACCCGTCAGGGTTGCCCTCTCTCACCACTTTTATTTGCACTGGTGATGGAGCCCCTTGCGGCGCTCATCCGACAAAGCCCCCTTATCAAGGGTTGGGCCTGGGATCAGAGCCAGGTGGATAACATCGCCCTATACGCGGACGATGTTCTGCTCTACCTGGAGGCCCCAGAGCTTTAGCGGCTCTCGCGGCGTTTGAACAGGTCTCAGGGCTTCGTCTTAACCCGACTAAATCCACCCTGGTCCCCCTGCATCCCTCCCGGGCATGTTTTGACTGGCAGGCGGTGATCCCCCTCCGGAGGCAATCATTCAAATACCTGGGTGTCTGGGTGACCCTCCTCCCAGAAATGGAATGGGCCCTCAATATCGCCCCCCTGGTTGCCCGGATGAAGGCCGACCTCAGGAGCTGGCAATCCCTCCCCCTCAACCCGTTGGGCAGGAGCGCCCTTTTCAAAATGATAATTCTCCCCCGCTTTCTCTACATTCTACAGAACACTACGGTAAATCTTTCGGGGGGTTGGTTTCGGGAATTGGACAGCACACTCACCCGATTCCTGTGGGGTGGTGGGCGCCCACGTTTGTACCTGTCCCATTGTCGGGTTCCCCCTTTTGATGGGGGCATGGGTGTTACCAATCTTCACCTTTACTACTTGGCCACAAGGCTCATCGTGATCCATGACTGGTTTGGGGGTGGCTGGTCTGACCCGGCTTACCGGGTGGAACTCAGTACCCTGGATTTTGCACTGCTTCAAGGATTCCTCTTTGGCTTCCCGGTGCCTCAGGCCTTGCCCCCAGCTACTAGGACTGTGATTACAGCCTGGCGGGCAGCCCTTAGACAAGTGAGATGGGACCGGATGCTGACTAGACAGACACCATTATTGCATGGCGCCTGGCTGCGGGAGGTCTCATGCTTGGGAGGTTTTCGTTGCTGGGATTTAGTGGGGATTTCGCTCCTCGGGGATGTGTGGGTGGGTGACCATATCCGCTCCTTTTCGGACTTGCAACGCACGCATGCCCTCTCCCACTCCCAGTTCTTCAAGTACCTACAACTCCGCCATGCCCTACACACGCACCTCCCAGCACCTGCCGCTCTCCCGGAATTCAGCCCCCTGGAAGCTCAGGTAAGGATGGGCAACCTGGGTAGGGGCGGTGTGTCCTGTATATACTGGGCCCTGGCAAACAATAGTCCTACTTCCCTAGACCGGCTTAAGGTGCATTGGGAGTGGTGGGTAGGTCCTCCAGAGGATGCGGACTGGCGCAACGTCCTTATGGCACCCAAGACCCTGACTACCTCCTCTAAGTTACGCCTGGTCCAACTTTATTACCTCCACGCAACGTACCTTACCCCAGCGAGTCTTTTCAGGGCCGGCTTGAGAGCTTCCCCGGCATGTGCGCGCTGCGACTCTGCCCCTGCAGACTTCTACCATGTGGTGCGGCTATGCCCGGCCTTAGAGCCATTCTGGAAGGGGGTGGCGCACGAGCTAGTGCAGACCCTGGGTTGGGAGGTTCCCCATGGCCCAGAGCGCCTGCTGTTAGGGGTGTTTGATGGCCTAGATGGCTCTAGGGCTGACAAGCGTTTCCTGGGAACTGCCTTGGCGGTGGCAAAGCGAGACATAGCGGCCGGTTGGTCCCAGGCTGCAGCTCCGACACTGAGGAAGTGGAGGAGGGACGTGGATTTGGTTTGGGGTCCAGGAAGAGTCCCTCTTTGAAGCCCGGGGTTGTCCGGAAATGTTTAACAGGGTGTGGGGCAAATGGTTCGGCGTATTACCTTCTTGAGGGACTCAGCCTCAATATGCTTACATGTTCCCTGGATGCTACTGTAACCACCCAGGGGGGAATTACTGTGCAAGTGCTGCCGCCACAGAGGGGAAGGTTTTTAACGTTATTGTGTAATGTGCTACCAATGAATTTTTGTGTTTCAAAATTTTCAATAAAACTTGATTATCAAAAAAAATAAATACAGAAAATATATCAACGGTGCTCAAAGGTGTGAAGAACCACTAAACTCCACAAAACAAAGCATAAGCTTTATACAAAACTATTTCACTCCCAAGCACGTGTAGAGAAGGTTTCCCCGTTAACGTAAAGACACAATAATTTCAAAACAAAGTATAGACAATTTCTTTTGGTCCTTTCTTTTCAGGCTTTTATTCTTTTGATGTCAGCCACAGCCAACACGTGTTTCGTCGCATTTGGGGCGCGATCCCGCGACTTCATCAAGGCTGTATAAACATAAACATACAGAATTTTTCTGTATTTATTTTTATCAAAATCTAATGAATACATAGTACATTAACTTTTCTGATGTTCCGTGAACTATATATTTAACACAAGGTGTCATCATTAAAAACTTCAGTTCCATAATATCTAAGTACATGCGCCTCTAAAATAAAGGCGTGCAGTAACCAAAAAGCGATGGAGAGGGGGGGTGTGGCTAGCAGCCGAGCATGGCGGCAGCATAGTCGGGAAGCTCCGGGAGTAAGGACACTTCCCGCATAAATCCGCACACTTATCCGCCACTTTGCAACCTCGGAAGGGAGGACCTTGGGTCCGTGATCGAGCGGCGCCCGGCCGCTCTAACTCCGGATCAAAACGCATACCGGGAAACGGAATATTGTGCGTCGGCCGGTGGCGGCCTGGCAACAATATAAAGCACCGGACTGTGGTAGCTCAAGTTGCCTGGCGGAAGTGGAGGCGGAGCGGGTAAGAGATACCGGAAACCCGCTTCGGAATAGAAACCACGCTTGCGGCAGAGATTGTGGAGACTGGGCTGAGGCACCGCTAATTCGGGCTACACGCTCGGAGCACCGCAGGATGCGGGGGCCATATCCGGAAAGAGCAGTGGGGCACACGGGGCGCCTCCGGCCACAGAGACACGCATATCGTGTGCCAGCACTATTGAAGGCACCACGTTTGAACATAATACCATTAAATGGACCCACAACGAATTTACAAATTGTAAGAGCGAAAACATCGTTTATGTAATAGTTTGTTCGTGCGACAAACTCTACATTGGGAAAACAAATCAACAAATTACACAAAGATTGGCCCAACACCGTTCAAGAATCAAACAAAAAGTACTGCACGCCCCAATGGTTCAGCATTTCATTGACCTCGGACACACAGAAAGAGATTTAAGATGGTCCGTATTATCAGGAATAAAGGCTCCCCCACGTGGAGGTAATGTGGAATCATTATTGCTAAAAAGAGAAGCTTATCTGATTATGAAATATGACTGCGTGAACGGATATGGAGAATGCTAAAATGGGTAAATGGGTCAAATGTAACACGACCACAGATTAAATATGCCCCATAACTACTTGCACTGCAATGAACAGCAAACTCACATATCGATTAAACCTTTGGACTACATGTCCCACAATCACCAGATCACATGTCCGAATTTAAATCTATCACGTGACTCCAACAAACACTCACTCGAGCGAGAATCTGGCAGACGAAAGCAGCTCAACATGAATATTGCAGGTAATGTCGCCCCTGATCGAAAATACTGAGTGCCGCGCGTGGCAAACAAGTCTCCTAACTCGATCTTTTTCAACTTTTTAGTGCAAGCGGCAATTTAGATACACAGAAAAAAGGCGGCGCCCTCCTTTAAACGACGATTCGGCGTGCCGCGTTCATACTGAAAACTCCAAGTAAGTCAAAGCTAACTACAAAAACCTTTGGCGATATGAATAAATAAATAGATCCCTTAGCTAAAACCGCTCTACTTTAATGTTACAGAATCCGGTGATTCCCCTGCACAAGCTGCAATAATTGTAGACCAGATGACATGTACCGTCTTAAATGAAACCCATTAAAAATGTAAGTTACATCGTAGGTAATTCTCGGATACAAAACAACTTGCGACATAATGTCCCCAAAGATACAATTGTTGTGTTTTACATTGCAGAACAAAGCCAAAACGCCAGTCAAGAGTCTAAACTAACCAGAATAGACTCGCACACACACCATAGGAAGGTAAAAATAAGCGTTAATAAACCTCCTACCAGTGACACTATATGTGAAGGTCCCACACTAAAGTATGTCCCCCGCTTATCTTCATACAGGTACCCAACTTAAAGCCCTGAAGAAAAGCCCGATAAATGAGATACGGGCTTGGAAACGCGTCAGCTTTTACACATTCGTCGTAATCACGAATGCTTTTCCCGCAAAAGGCCTTAGAACACTTCCATGAATGCAATGGAATAAAATATGCATTCTAAGCTTAATGCCTTTGCGTGACCAGGTCAAAATTAGAGTAAAACTCCAACACGTAGGCCTGGTTGAATTAGTTGGTAGGGTACAACCGTGAAGCTTGATAAAGATGTTGTTTGGCAAATGTATTGTTTAAATGGATAAACGTAATTCAATGTTTTTGTATTGTATAAAGTGTTCACAGTAAATGTAAATATATGTCTTTTTGTATGGCAACGAGCAAACCTCAGACCTTTTTCAAAAACTTCAAAAGAATGTGTTGAAACTTGTATCATTTAAAAAAAAGTGTATATAGCACCCAAGGATTAATTACCTTAGGGTGAGATTCTGCTCAAAATAAAAAAGCATGTTTTTACAAAAGGGGTAACCCTGTGTCCCTCAGAACCTGGGTATGCGTGATGCGACAGAACCACTTTTGTTGTTAATCAAAATAAAAAAGCGGCAGAACAAAACAGTGACCGGGTCCTTTTTCTTCAAACTCTTAGATGTTGTCCTACCCGGCCACAGTGTAGGATACAACCCCACTTATAGTGAAGGCCACAGAGACACAGCACCGCGCTGCATAGCGCTTTCAAATACCGGCGGCCCAGGCACCATATAAGAACTCCGACCCACTGGAGGGGATCGGCCGCTCCCACCGGCGCTGCATCGGAGGTACAGCGCTTGCCCCCGGCACAGCGGTAAGGGGTACTTGAGGTCAGCAGCAACGCACAGGTCTGGGGTCGTCCCCTGAGATCGAGACATAGTGGTGGCAAGCATCTCCCCTGCCATACATGAACCAAGGGCCTCCACCGTGCAAAAGGAAACTTCGGGGCCCCATGGCATGTACAAGTCACGAAAGGGGAAACGTGTGTGACCGGACTTGAGAGGTAGCATTAAACACACACAGAGTCGCACCTACCTGTTCGGTGCTTAAATCCGGTTAAGCTGAGGAAGGTAAGTTGCGCACGTGGTGGAAAGCGCGATTTGGGGCGGCCTGTGGTCATCACGCCGGGGGACCCCGCGTCTCCCTCAGCTGCCGCACGACGCCAAGGGATAGAGCATTGGTCTGGCAGCGGTGGGGCAATATCGGAAGGAACCATGTCAGGCAAGGGCACGAGACACAATTCGACGCAAGCCAAATTGGATAAATTTGCCTACGACAGCAACAACCCTCCACACGCTGAGCCACGGACTTCCACCCGGAAGACGCTAGAAGGAGAGGGGGTCAAAAAGGCAACGCTGGAGGATGTAATGAAGGCTTTAGCACAAGTACAAGCAAAGGTGGGATCCATCTCCACGGAGGTCACCTTAGTGCGCGCGGACCTACACAAAATGAACGAACGTGTGAAACAGGTCGAGGTGGTCATCAAGTCGTTGATAGAAGATGTTTCAGAACTACAAATAGCGATGAAGCGCATGGAAACTGAAAACAAGTTGCTCAAGGAGAAACTGGACGATCAGGGGGGGCGCTCGAGACGGAACAACGTTCGAATTATTGGGGTTCCTGAATCTGAAGGTACCCGAGCAACAGACCTCTACGTGGAAGAGCTAATCAGGTCAAAACTTCAACCCAAAGGGCTCTCTCACTTCTTTTCAGTGGAAAGGGCGCACAGAGTTCCCGGTGGGAAACCGAAGCCTGCTGCACCCCAAGACCAATACTGGCGAGGCTCTTCAACTTCGGCGATCGGGACGCCAGGTGGCAAGGGTGTCTCCGCCGATCCAGATCCAGAACTCCACAATCGCCTTTTTCCCGGACTACACGGCAAAGGTCTCCCGTCGAATTTTTTTGTACGTCAAAAAGGCGCTAAGAGCAAAGGAGCTGTCTTACTCAATGCTGTTTCCGGCCCGACTGAGAGTTGTAGCGGACAATAAAGTGTGGTTCTTTGATACGCCGGAGGCAGCCCACGACTGGCTGGAGGGTTGGCGACAAGTTGGACAGCCCTGCAGCTCGAACAGGAATAACCGGAGCCAGCGAGAAGACAGCCAAGCGGGATCGCAGACAACAAGTCAAGACAGTGTGGCCCGGTCACCAGCGCAGGAATACTCTGGAGCAGACGGTGGAGTCGAATCGTGAAAACCCGGTATGCACTGGAGAATTGACAAAGGATGGACAGTGACGGTTGGGTAGCGCTTGGGCGCTGGACTGAGGGACTCCGAAGAGGGCAGGGGAGCCGCCTGCTCCGGGGGGCCCTTCACCCCAGCAAGCAAGTACACTGGTTTGGGGTTGGGTAAAGCACTCTGCTAAGTTGGGAGGGCGGGCGTTTCGATGTCCGTCAAGCAGGGAGGCAGGGAGGGGGGAGGGGGGAGGCAAGGGGGGGGAAGTTTTGTTGTTTTTCAAGTTATGCATTTAGGGGTAAGACACAACAAGAGGCACACACTTGGTTCAAGCGACTGGAGTGGACAGCACACACGGATGGGGAACGCATCAGGCACTGAAGTGGGTACAACAGCAGACATGTATGACTCTCAAACTGTGACTCCTGCGGGTGGGACGCTAATGATGACGACCTCACCCCTCCGAATGATGTCTTGGAATGTTAGAGGAATAGGAGACAAAATCAAAAGGGGGCTAGTATTGCATGCCGCAAAGAGACAGGGACCTGCATTCGTTCTTTTGCAGGAAACACATCTCACAGGAGGGGCGTCCAAAGCACTAGACAGGAGGGGTATAAAATGGCTGTACACTCGGACTTCACATCAGGCTCCAGAGGAACAGGTATTCTGGTTAGAAAATCATTCCCGTTCATCATTCTAAGTACTAAAACTGACGAACAGGGTTGTTTTGCAGCGGTACAAGTGCAGTGGGAGGGGAGGCTCATTAATGTGGTGTCGGTATATGTTCCTCCGGCACTCCACTCAATTACACTGCCAGCGTTTGGTGACTTTCTACTGACTCTACCTGCGGGAGACATAATCATAGGGGGCGACTTCAACGCAACAGTAGATGCCCAGATGGACAGATTCCCAGCCCCAGGACCCTCCCGCTTCCAGAGTTTTATAGAGGCTTTGGGGCTGGTGGATATATGGAGACACGCGCACCCCAATGCGAAACAATACACCTATCATTCCACGGTACACAACAGTCTGTCGAGGATTGACCACTTCCTGGCGCTGGGAAACGGCCTGCAACAAGTAGATAGCATAGAAATCCAACCCAGGGGGATATCAGACCACTCCCCAATACTGTTAACTCTCTCCACACAGGAGAAATCACGTAGAAGGATCTATCCCATATACGCATCATATCTCAAGGTCCCCAAAATTAAAAAGGAACTTAGGAAAACGACTAAACACTATTTCGACGAAAACACAGCTTCGGTACAATCACCCGCTGTTCTGTGGGAGGCGTACAAGACGGTGCTATGGGGACAGGCCATAACGTCCATTACGGGGGGCAAGCGTGAGAGGCAGCAAGAGTTGTCTAAGTTAGAATTAGCAGTGCATACGGCACACATGGCCCCTATGGCATACCCCACGCCGGACACGTCACACGCCTTGCTTCTACGTCAACAGCAGTACAAGAAACATCTACAACACCAGACGGCAGAGCAGATCTCAGAGACAGCACATAAAATATACGATGTAGGGGATAAGGCAGGGAAAATGCTGGCCTGGCTGGACAAAAGTGGGGGAAGCACCAAGGGGATTCAACAAATATACAACAGGGAGGGAATACTCCAAACACGTCCGGAGGGGATAGTAATAGCCCTCGCTGAACACTTTCAGGCAGTCTACACCCCAGATAGAGAAGTGACTGCAGACGTAGCACGAACATCGCTAAGTCACATCGTAACACAAAGACTAACACCAGAGGCAGTCGCGGAGTTGGAGGCGGACATTACGACTGAGGAAATACAACACGCCATACATGCGGTGCGCTCAGGGAAGGCACTGGGGCCCAATGGCATCCCAATAGAATGGTATAAAATTATGTCCGAAAAACTCAGTGGGCCCTTATTGGCAATGTACACCGAAAGTCTGGCAACCACCGGACTCCCAATAGACCAACGGACTGCGACAATTGTGGCGATCCCTAAGCCCGGAAAGTCACTGGCGGAATGCACGTCATAGTGCCCTATTTCCCTTCTCAATGCGGAAGCTAAAATTTTGGCAAAACTCTTGGCCACTAGACTGGTTACCCACCTCCCACAGTTGATACACCCAGACCAGTCGGGCTTTATGCCCCATAGAAACACTGCCCTCAACCTTAGACGGGTGCATGGGGTGTTGGCTAGAGCAACGTCATGCTCTGATCCGGCGGTCATATTGGCACTTGATGTGAAAATGGCCTTTGATATGGTGGAATGGCAATACCTTTTTGAAGTCCTGTCACACATGGGATTTGGTCCTAACTTTATAGCATGGGTTCGACTGCTGTACGCCAGTCCCGTTGCACTGGTCGTGGTGAATAGCCATATTTCCCATGCGTTCCCCCTGGCGCGAGGCACCCGTCAGGGTTGCCCCCTATCACCGCTACTCTTTGCGATAGCCTTGGAACCCCTGGCAACACTGATACGCTCAACCCCTCTATTGCGAGGGATTACATGGGCGGAGGGATGGGAGGATAGTCTCTCACTCTACACAGATGATATGCAAGTATACCTGACAGACCCGAACCGTGGCATACCGGAACTCCTGGCTCTTTGTGACACGCAGGGCAAAACTTCGGGCTACACCATAAGCTGGGCAAAATCTGAACTGTATGTGCTGCAAAGTCCGCCCCCCGATCTTGGTGCCAACTGCCCCTTACGACTAGCAGGGTCCTCTTTTAAGTACCTTGGCATACACATCACCGGGGACCCAGTGGAATGTTTTGACAAAAATCTGAAACTACCGCTAGAAAGGTTGAAACACGATGTTAACTACTGGGCGACGCTACCTTTGACACTATTGGCAGAGCGGGGCTCTACAAAATGATGTCGCTGCCGAGATTTCTCTATGTTATAGATAACACCCTTTTTATCCGATTCCACCAGATACTTCAGGCAAGTGTCAGCGCTGGTGTCCAACCTGCTATGGAGCAATCGCCCAGCGCATATAGCTCAGGCTAAAATGAATAGGAGTTGGTATGAGGGGGGATTGCACTACCGAATCTACAATTTTATTATTGGGCGGCACAATTAAAAGCCATCAACCAATGGCTCCACGCTCCCCAGGATGACCCAGCATACAAGGCCGACAGGGCGCAGTTAGGCACTAACAGTATGTTAGCTTCCCTTTACGACAAAAGCCTCGCAAATAAATTGCAGGGACCCACTAAACTTACAGCCGTACTGTGGTATGCAGCTCAGGCTAAACTAGGATGGAAAGGACGAATCACCAAGCTTACCCCGCTGTGGGACACCAGGGCCCTGGGGCAATTGAGACAAAGTAGGGGTTTTACACTATGGGGCAACATCAGTGTGTCGACCGTGGGAGATTTATGGGACAAGGGAACGGTAATCCCCTTTAATCAGCTGTCGCTGCAGTACGAGTTGGGAGTGACTGAGACGTACAGATATGTGCAGATCAGGCATGTACTGCTTGCGGCCATACCACCTGGCAGGGAGGTCCCGGAGGCATCCCCCTAGAAGACCACCTCCTCACGGACTATATGCAACAACGAGCTACATCACTTACATACCGTAAACTGATTAACAACCTGCCAGACCCTACATTAAAACTGAGAGAGAAATGGGAAGCAGAGGTAGGAGAAATGGACGATTCGGAATGGAATGAGGCACTGGCATCACCGAAAGAGGTGGGCATATCTGCCAAGTTCCGTCTGGTGCAGCTTAAAATCCTACACAGGGTATACTATACATGAACGACTCTACACAAAATACAACGGGCACAACACCCCTATTGTTTGCGCGGGTGTGGGGAGGAAGGTACATTTCTACATACCATATGGGAATGTCCTCGTATAATGGAATATTGGAGACAAATAATGCCCACCATATCCCAAACAATGGAGCAATCCCTCGTCCCTGAGCCACGTAAATGCCTGTTGAATATATGGGAACCGAACGATCTCACTAGACATGGGCAGATCTGGTCGACGATAGGCATGCTAATAGCGAAAAGAGATATAGCTCAGAAATGGGGCGCTGCAGAAGCCTCCACGCTAGCACAGTGGTGTACGAATATGGAAAGGGTGATGATTGCAGAAAGGGCGGTGTATACGGCTAGGGCGAGCCCACGCAGATGGAACAAGATATGGACCCAATGGAATGTATTTAGGGGGAAGATCTGCGAGCCACTGCAGGAGGACGAACAATCAGATTCGGATATGGATGACGATCAAGAGTGAGACAGGCGGAGGAGAAGCAGATAGAACCAGAGTCTCGAACCAACATTAGGATACACTACACAGTAGATAGGGAGCAAGAGGTCTGCTCGCCTATAGCCAGTGATTCACCTAGATTGGGGTACCCACTATAAGGTACGACACACGCTAAATTAGAAAATGCAAGAGACTTCTGATCCCCCACAAGTGCTGGGTGTCACCTGCTGAACTAGTTAGATATTGTGCACTAATTAATGTGTTGGCTGGACTGTGTGTCTTCTAATGGTCTGTGTTTCATTTTAACTGTTTACTCCATTAAAAGTGTATACAAAGAAACGAAAGAAAATATAGACCTATATGTATCCGAATTCAGAACTGCATGTGATGTACATACTTTATTGTACCACGCCGCTGGACCCTACGGTTGTCGGCTGAAGGGCTGTGTTCCCTTGACTGTATTGAACAGAAAATTGTACCTCTCGCGGCCAGTCCCTAGGGGTTGTAGGTCTGGGGCTGTGTCATTTCCGAAATGTACAATAAAGGTCTTTAAAAAAATAAAAAATAAATAAATAAAATTACAGACGGGTAAAATTACAACATATATTACAGAGTTTGAACATGTCAGTAGTTCTCAATAAAAATTGCTTTTTCAGGGGAAAAAAAAGCGATGGAGAGAGAGGGACGAAATGGACAGATTAATACCAAGCTGTAAGTGCAACCTTATTACCCAAGCGTGAAATAATAAGAGCCGTGCGGTATCGGGAACTTTTTAATTTCTTAATCTATAAGTAGAGGTGCGCAGAGATTAGGTGCACATTCTAAGTTTATAAAACCCAATGGACTAATCCCAAGTGGTTGTACACCAAACACACCAATCGCTGGCACCATAACCCCAACGTATGTTCCAAATAAATACCTATATCTTTCAAAGTGTAGAGATCTGAAAGTATATTAAAACAAAGACACAGCCGGTGGATCTCTGAGGAGCTTGGTTGGGGTTGAGGAGGAACGACTGGGAGAACTTCCCTCCATAGCTGACGCAGAAACTTAGGCATCTAAGGGCCAGACAGATACTAACAGAATCGTACCCACGCTAATGTGTTTCCACACCTGGGTCTATTACTGGCATGGAGGGAGAAGAGCTGTGTAGTGGAACTCTAAAATTGAGGGGCATTGACGGCAGGACTCCCCGGAGCAGAACTTAAAGATACGGCTACCGAGGGGGCGCTAGAGGGCGCACACACGGAATGGCTGCCTAAGCGTGCAGCTCCCGTTCCTTGGAGCACTATCCTGAATAAATCCTTTGCCACTGGGGACGGAATTCACGTTACTGCTCGGCATCTGCTGCAGTGAGTGACCCCCTACACTCGACCAGAAGGTTGGACCCCTGGCGCCTACTGGGACGGAGCAATCACCGTCCTAACCTTTACCGCGGCGACCCTCGGAGACTGCCGAGCGCGGAGGCCGACAGGCGGGAGCTACGTGAGGCCGCTGCTCGCCACGAGGCTGCGGGCCCCTCTTGCGCCCGCTGTCTATCTGGCGCCTGGGAAGGTTCCGATCCTGCATTTCCTGTTGCCGGCGGGAGCTATTGCGGACTGTGGGGGCGGGCTGCCCCCTGGAAGTGCCTGCCTGCAGTGCTTATCACGCTACTGACGCATCCATCCCTGGGGGCCTGCACCTTCCACCTCGGTGCGGTTCGGACATCTGCGGCGGAAAGGATTGCCTGAGACCCTGCTGCCCCGCCGAGGGGGAGCTGCGTGGAACCGAGGTACTGGCGGTGGCCTGATTGCCTGGAGAGCGGCGGTGAGTGGACATCTACACCCCTGTCCTGCGGGAGCCCTTCGTAGTGCCTGCAGGGCTTACTCCCCTTCGGGACACTATACAGAGGCTCCCTCCTGTCACGCACCCCGGATTGCATTCCCTGCTGCGGTGACCTGCTGCGAGGGACGGGGTCAACTGTCGGAGGATTAACTGACCGCTCTGCCCCATGCCTCTGTACTCGCGGTGCCTCCTGCTGGCCTGTCCCTTTCAGGCATACACACTGCTGGCCTTCCTATCATTGGCTTCTTGACTGGGTGGTGGTGCGACGCTCCAGCGTCCAGAGTGTACCCCGCATGGCGTTTCCCTGATCTGTGGTTACTGTGGAGTTCCATGTACCTACCCCTACCGCACATTTGATCCGTGTCTGCTGGCCTGCCAACTGACCGCGTTCCCTGCTTGCCGCTTTACTTTCCTCAACATCAGGGCCACTGTGTGGATTGAGGAGGCGCTAACTGTGGTGGGTGGCTGTTGCTGACGGCGCTATTCCTCCTCGCGACTGGTGCCTTGCGGAGCTACGAGAGCGGAGAGTGGACTATTTGGCGGAGGGTGACCGGAGGGCGAGATGGTACGCCCGAGAACCGCCAGACTAAAATCAGCTTCGATGGCGCGAGGAAGGGCACCAAATCGGTGCCTAGCGACCCAGGACCCAGTGATTCGAACTCGTCTGCCACTGCCTCCCCTGCCCGGGATCTTGACCTGCACCGCCTTTTTCAGGAGATGAGACAGGGGTTTGCCACGGTCGTGGAAAAAGTTGATGGGATGACGTCTCGGCTGGAGGCCCTGGTGCATAAGGTGGATCAGCTCGAAGCGAGGATTGCCTCCACTGAGCAACGCATCTCGGACAATGATGACATCACCTCATTCCATACCACGCAATTGGCCCGCATGGACAACTTGCTGCGCGTCATAGCTGCCAAAAATGCGGATTTGGAAGCCCGTAGCCGACGCAACAACATACGCGTTACGGGCATTCCTGAATCCACAGACACAGGCAGAATGGAACTTTATATCGAGAAGCTCCTTAAGGGGTCGGTAGGAAACAACGCTTTCTCTCCCCAATTCATTGTCGAGCGGGCGCACAGATCCTTGGCCACTATGCCCAAGCCCGGTCTGCCGCCCAGGCCGATCATTGCTAAATTACTCAATTATCATGATCGAGATGTAGCACTACGCACTGCTCGGACACAACAAACCCTGCAATACAATGGACTCACTTTCTCCATATATCCTGACTTTACCCCGTTGGTGCAGGAAGAACGCCGGAAATTCATACCCGTAAAGAAAAAAACGCGAGAGGCCCAGGTGGAATATGCCTTGCTCTACCCGGCAAAGCTACGTGTCACGCACCAGGGGAAGAATCGTTTCTTCACCAATCCACAGAAAGCTGAAGACTATCTAAAAACAATTCGAAGAGCCCGGCGGGGCGGTCGAGATACTGGGGCGGACTCGGGTGAAGAAGATCCGCCCTTAGCAGCAAACGAACATTGATCCCCATAGCCTTGCCTGGGCCGGACTTGCTGCTTCCTTCCAAGGCCTCTGTTGGCCCCCGATCGGGGTGTATTGAGGGCATGGATATCTCGACTACAGATTGGGATCTGCTGACTTCTCCAGTGGTAACGTACTCCAAGGACCACTATCTCTGCCCTGGCCTCCACCGAGGGTCGTATAGTATGGGAGGCCAATGGCGGGAGAAGTGGTTGTGCGTCCTTGCTGTTGTTTCCCTCACGGGTGCTCCCCATGTGTATTGTCCAGATGTTGCAGTTGTTGGGGGGGAGGGGGAGGGGGGAGGGACAATGGGTGGGGAAAGGTGGCTACTGGCATGATTGGGATGCTGGGGTGGGAGGGGGGTTGGGTTGGTTCTGGGAGAGGCTTTTTTTGCTTGGAATGTTTGTTCGAATTATGCACTGGCGTGATTGCCTATGTCGGCTATTTAGAGTAGGCTTAGTCTCATCGCATAGGCTGAAACTGGTTAAATTGCTATTCTTCTGTCTACGGCTACCATGAATGCTAACGCACAATTGACCTGCATGTCATAAAATGTTCGAGGACTTAATGACGCAAAAAAATGTCGGAATGTCATTGCTTATCTCAATAGACACCATGTCCAGGTGGCCATGTTGCAGGAAACCCATTTGTCACCGCAGGGAGGGAACACCTTTGCGAGTAGGTGGGCTGGAATCTGCACCTTCTCCTCCTATTCCACTTACGCGAGAGGAGTCACCATTCTTATTGCTCGCAGTGTGCTGTTTCATAAATGTGGGGATCTGGTGGATGGTGAGGGGCGCTATGCTCTATTATGGGGTAGACTGGGTTGTGACACATACACATTTGTTGTCAGCTATGCTCCTAACGTAGATGCACCCACTTTCTTTACCACATTATGGGGCAAAATCATGGATGTTGGTTCTCGCCACTTTGTCTGGGGTGGTGACTTCAATTTGGTATTGATTCCACATTTAGACAGGGCGGATGGAGTGAACAGCTATAAGCCTAGGGCACGCGAGGCGCTGGAGGGAGTGAGCACAGAGGGCGAACTGGTGGACATTTGGCGGCACTTGCACCGCCATGGGAGGGAAGGCACACACTTTACCTCACACACGGGAACATGGGCGCGACTAGACTATTTTCTCCTTACCAGAGGGATTACCACAGAGGTGTTAAGGGTGACACATTTGCCAAGAACATACTCTGATCACAGTCCTGTGCTGCTACACTTCCGTATCCCCGGGTGGGATAGCCCCAGACCGCATTGGAGACTCCAGCCTGAGATCCTGTTGGATAGTCTGTTCCGAATCGAGTTGGGTGAAGAGATAGCTGCCTTTTTCCCCAGAAATAGGGGGTCAGTTGATTCGGTCGAACACATATGGGAGGCCTTTAAGGTGACCATTACAGGATACTGCATTTCCAAAAGCTTTGGGGTCCTGCGAGATATTCAAAACACTATTCGCACACTAGAAAGGGAGCTGCGAACATTAGAACTCCACATGGTGGCGGACGATAGCCCTGATGCGCACGCTGCTTTTAGGGACACGTTGTCAGATTATGAGGAAGAGGCTGCTAGGGAGGCTAAGTTCCGTGGGAAACACTGGCAGGCCAGAAAATACTGTGAGAGAGACAGTCCAGGCAGGGTACTTGCGACACTCACGCGGCCCTCACGGGAACGCAACACCATACTTGAAATTACTGATACACACGGGACCACAGTCAGGGACTCGGATGAGCTGCTTAATACCTTTACATCTCATTACCACACACTCTATACTTCTGACACAGTGTCCGATACCTCTTATGCTGCTTATCTAGGAGATGTGGCGCTCTGCTGGCTCAGCAATGGGGACAGGGCGTTTCTGGCGGCCCCCTTCGAGCTGGATGAAATTCGCGAGGCCATTATGTCCCTCAGGAACTGCAAGGCCCCCGGCCTCGATGGCATCCCTGCTGAATTCTATAAGGCATACATTGATATTATGGCTCTTGTCCTCCGAGAGGTTTACGAGGAATCGCTGGGCGACGGCGTTCTCCCTGGCTCTATGCAAGAGGTGGTTATTACTTCCCTCCTGAAGCCCGATAAGGATCCCAGCTCCTGTAACTCTTACCGCCCGCTCTCCCTCCTAAACTACGATGTCAAGATACTCGCTAAGGTCCTGGCTACTCGCCTTTCCTTACTCATGACCAGGATCGTACTGCCCGATCAATCTGGGTTTGTGGCTGGCCGATCTACCTCACATAACCTCCGCACTTTATTCTCTCTACTCCGCACAGTACACCCCGACATTCCGGTTGCAGCCGTTTTCCTCGACGCCTCCAAGGCATTTGACTCAGTCGAATGGCCTTACCTATTTTCCGTATTAGCTAGTATGGGGTTCCCAAAACTCTTCATATCCTGGGTCCGTCTGCTCTATACTCGACCCATGGCGAGAGTACTTGTGAATGGTCGTCTTTCGCACCCTATTGACATTACTAGAGGCACGCGCCAGGGGTGCCCCCTATCTCCCCTCTTGTTTGCTATAGCTGTTGAGCCCCTGGCCTGTCGCCTACGTCAACTACATCGGGAGGGGGCGATACAATGCTTGCAGCTGCAAATCGATGTGTCTCTCTACGCTGATGACATCACGCTTTATGTTAAACACCCTGAGTTGCACCTTAACCCCCTACTTCGAGAATTTGTTGTGTTCGGCAGAATGTCAGGTGTACACATTAATTGGTCCAAGTCGCAATTTTTCCCTTTAACGGAGGCGGTTGCCGATTTTCCCCTCGATTACCCGCTGGAGTGGTGTCGGACCGATCTTCGGTCCCTGGGGATACAAATTTCCCGAGATAGGAGCGAAACACTACGGTCCAATTACGGAGTAGCAATCACTAAATTAGCTGCCACCGTAGACCGTTGGATAACCTTGCCGCTCTCCATGGCCGGAAGGGCATCCCTTATAAAAATGGTGATTCTTCCCCGCTTCCTCTATCTCTTCCTTAACATTCCCTACTTTCCTGGCGCTTTTTTCTTCAAAACCCTGAAGTCGGAACTGCGTTGGTTATTCTGGGGGGGTAAGGGCCCGAGGTTGAAATGGTCCACGCTCATCCTTCCATATGACAAGGGAGGCTTTGATGTCCCTGACTTTGAAGCGTATTATCAATGTGCACAAGCGCAATTCGCCTACCACTGGCTGGCCCCTACCCCCTTCATGCCCCACATTGCGGTGGAAGATTGGATTGTACATCCTATTCCGCTCAATGGGCTGCTCCACTGCCCAGAATCATCCATACCTACATCGAACACCTCAGTATCATGTACACTTGACGCATGGCGCCGTATTGCCAAGAGCTTGTCCTGCCGCCTGCCATATTCGCCCAAGCTACCGCTGACTTTCCATCCTGATCTCGCCCTGCTGCAGGAACAGGGGTTTCGCACCCTATGTGCGAAGGTACGAGTTGCTTGTTAGGGCGACCTGTTCTCGAACGGTCAGTTTAAGTCTGCAGAGCGGTTCTTTGCATCTCATAGCCGCACCCCGCTTGAAGTCTTCTATTACATACGCCTGCGCGCGGGGATGAGGGACATCCTGCCTGATTTCCCTGACGAACCTGAAATCCTACTTCCACTTCATTTCCTACTATGCTCACAGGATGGGGCACATCTGGTCTCTGGCCTTTACAGTCAGCTCAGGGCTGCAGCTCCAATGCCTGAGGCTGGTGCCCAGCTCCATTGGAATGCTGAGCTAGCTGCTGACCTTACTGATGAGCAATGGCAATACAGCTGCACCCTCACGTCTCGTATCTTCGCAAGCAGTAGACTAAAAATCATACATTACAAATTCCTACAACGGCTGTATTATACGCCAATGCGAAAACACAGATTCTGCTTAGCGGACGATGACCGATGCGGGCGCTGCCATGCCGAACACGCAGACTTCCTGCACTTGGCGTGGGGATGCCCTATGGTACAGCTTTACTGGCAAGAAGTAACGGACGCTCTCACAGCAATGACGAAGGGCACCGTGCCTATGGACCTATTGATGACACTTCTCGGGCATACCCCGCATATCCCTAAATCCTGTCGAAAATTTGTCGATACTGCACTGCTCTTGGCTAAGAGGCGGGTGGCCTGCCGTTGGGGCCGGGGCAGAGCGCCTAAATTTAAGGATTGGATAGCAGACTTGACCTACTGTCAGGAACAGCATACTACCTTCACTGAATTGTTACCGGTCATGAGTCGGCCTAAAGATATTTGGGGCCCCCTAGTGAGCTATTTCCTTGCACAGACAGATGACGATGATACACCTGAAGGGAACCATACTAGTGATTAGCTACACTGCTGGGACTTGAAAGTGGGACCACAATTCTCGTTAGTACATATGCACTTCATCTCTGTTCTGGTGGGGGCTGTCTCCCTGTTCACAAGCCATGGGTCAGCGCACCCCATATGTCGCTCATGACCATAGACCTCTCTCTTGGTGACGCCTGCCCCCTTGCTCACTCAAGGGTCCTTCCATGCCACCCATGACATGCACTTACCCCTCTTACATTCATTGCAACTCCGTGACACCATACATGATGCCTACTACAGTGTTGATTATACGCCGCCAGGACTCTTGTTATGCGACTATTTTGATAACTGCGATCTAGCCTCTCTGTATTACTCTATCGGCTCGGGCCTTCATATCCGAGTGTGTCTATAAAGCCTCTTAGTTTGTTGAATGTTGGGAAGTTCTTTCAACTTTAAAAATAATAACCGAAAACACTGTTCTGCTGCAGTACATCCTCCCTATGCTTGGCAACGCCGGATGGGCTACTACTATCGCCTGATCCTGTGATATGCCGCCGGGCCTCCGGGATGCGGGTCACAAGGCTGTGTTATATTTGATTGTCACGCTGCCGGCCTCCAGGTTGTAGGCGCAAGAAGCTGTGTACTGTATCTCCAATGCAATAAAGCAGTTTTGAACACCAAAAAAAAAAAAAAGATACGGCTACCGAGTGGGGCAAGAGTGTCTATTCGTCGCCACGCCTCAGCATGGGGAAATTGAAGGGTAAAAAGGACGGAGCTCAGCCGGTATCGGACAGTGAACTACCTGGACGGGGGGAGCAAGAAGAGCCTGAGCAGACGCCTGATCCTCAACTGCAGCACCAGCTTGACAAAATCTTGGCAGTGATAGCGGATTCCCGCACTGCGCTTCAACAAGACATAGCACAGGTGGCCACGGGGTTGGGCCTATTGCGGGCCGACCATGTTAAATTGACAGACAGAGTTGAATCCTTGGAAGGAGCGATCCAGGTCATTGAACCCTTACAGAAAGACCTAAAAGCCACAATGATTAATGCCTTAGATCGTATCGGTGTACTGGAAAGGAGGGCCAAGGATGCCGAAGGACGAAACCGCCGGAACAACATCTGCGTAGTAGGTCTACCAGAAAAAACGGAGGGACCGGACATGGTGCAGTATCTTGAGAACTGGTTCAAAACAGTGGTGGCGCCGGAGGGCCTCTCTACTTTTTACACTTTGGAACAAGCACACAGGGTACCGACCAGACCACCTCAACAGGGACAACCCCCACAACCTTTGATAGCTCGACTGTTGCACTTTCGTGACAGGGACCTGCTGCTCCAGAGGGCACATGCAGATGGCCCCTATTAAGTGGGGAACAGCAGGGTCAACCTATTCACGGACTACACGTATGAAACCCAGCATCGCCAGTCCTCCTTTCTGGTCGTCAAGAAGGAATTGAGAGAAGAAGGACTTCAATACTCCCTACTTTTCCCGGCCAAGTTGAGAGTTATTGTAGATTGTAAAACGAGTTTTTTGATACCCAGGAAGATGCCTGTGCTTGGCTAGAGTTATATAGAGCAGGAAAGGATGGCAACGAACAAAGAGCACGGAATGCCACAGCCGGCTTGCCTCAATGGAAATCGCGAAGGCTTCAGCAAAGACAGCGGGCCTGAGGAGACCCTCGATATCGCAGACGGAAGCAGAACGGCGAGAGGTGCTAGAGGTGGTCTCGGCACTGTCGGGTAAACAGGAGACAAAGTCTCTGGGAGAAGGTCAAAGACCGATCTGACACGGAACAATCTGAGGTAGACTGCTATATGTTTTTTTCGGGGGGGGGGGGGCGGGGTTGGCCGGCAAATGGGGAGGGACGGTCATTGAGGCTTTTATTTATCTGGGGCTTAGTTAAGACGAGGTGCACGCAGAGGTTGGTCGTCGGCCCGTCGGCACACAGTCCCCCTCGTATCCCTTAAGGCATGCCTTCAGTGGCTGCTGCTGGGCTTAGAAATGTGTTGGAGTTTTAAAGGTTTGGATGGGAGCTAGCTGTTTGTTTCTAGGTCCTGTTCTAGGGGGGTGGGTAGTTGGGGGGGCTGGGAGGGGAAGGTCACCGGTGTGGAAGCAGGAGCACGATTTGGGATGCAGATGTTACTAATGGGAAATGGGAGATACCGCTGATTTACGATGTATTACCTGGAATGTGAGGGGGCTACATACAATGACACGGCGACACAAGATACATGCATACTTGGTTAGAAGAGGGATACACATAGCACTGCTCCAGGAGACTCACTTAACTAAGGCGGAGGGCACGGCACTACAGAGACGATGGAGGGGGCAAGTATTTAACACCACCTACTCAGCGTTTGCACGAGGAGCTCTGATCTGGATTAGAGCTGGGGTCCCTTTTCAGGTAACAAAACAGACTATAGATCCTGCAGGCAGGTTTGTGGCCATAGAGGGTAGACTCAGAGGCAGGGACATAGCATTTTGCAGTGTTTATACACCTAACGTCGATCAGATGGGCTTCTTGGCGCAACTTTATGGTTTGTTAGCACACTATCTTGCGAGTTCACTGGTGTTGGGTGGAGACTTCAACTCCATAACAGATATATCGCTAGATAGATCACACCCCCCACTGGCTGATTCCCCGATGCATAGGTTGACTAAAGGTAGGCTAGAATGGCAGAATCGATGGAGTCTGGTGGACGCGTGGCGTACACATCACCCGCTCAACCGAGACTATTCTTACTACTCGGGGATGCACGATTTACATGTCCGTCTAGACACGATGTTGTGCTCGCCATCGATGCCACCCTTCGTGATACAGACTGAATATCTAGCAAGGACAATCTCCGATCACAACCCATTGCTATTCACCATGCACCGGGGTGTCGAGCATCCCCACTTGGAGACTGCGACGTGACCTGAAAAGCTAGAGGACTCGGTTTTTCATAGAGAGGTGAGAGAAGGGATTGCTCGTTGTTTTGCAGAGAACGCTGGCTCGGCCTCCACGAGGGCGATAGAATGGGATGCTTTTAAAGTGGTTATAAGGGGGATCTGCATAGGGAAACATGCGGGGGTGCGGAGGGTGCTGCTACAAGACCTGAACCGAACCGAGGGTAGGTTACGTACGTCAGAATTAGCAAGGCCAGCCCACCCTGAACTTCAGGAAGAGGTCAAAGCAGCGAAAGAAGCGGTGGCGGCAGAGGTTGAAAGATTACGTTGCTTTGACTATAAGGCCTATACTGCGAGGGTGCATGCAGAGGGAGACAAGGCAGGAACATTACTGGCTTGGTTGGCCAATCCAGCAAAGAGAGGTTCCCCCATATTGGCTCTGGAGAACGATAACGGGGAGGTGGTTCACACCCAAAATGAGATTCTGCACCGTTTTTTGCAATACTATGAGGGACTGTATGAGAGTTCGTTAGTAGCGGGGGACCTTGAAATCGACTCCTTCTTGGATGACTGACACTCCCGGTGTTGGAACAGGAGGAAGCAAAATGCTTAGGTCAGGACATAGAGATAGGGGAAGTCAGGAGTGCCATAAAGCGTATGGCCAGGAATAAAACACCGGGAGTAGACGTATTACCGATAGAGTTCTATGGGAAATATATAGATTTATTGGCGCAGAGACTCCTGGAGATCTATAGGCAAGCAAAAGAACTGGGTCGATTACCTAATTCCATGCGGGAGGCATTGGTGGTCCCGCTTTTAAAACCAGGTCGGGAGGGAACAAACACAGCCTCCTATCGCCCATTATCAATGTTGACTACAGATTACAAAATACTAAGCAGCATTTTGGCAGCCCGCCTCTTAAACCATATAACCACGTTAATCCACGAGGATCAAGCTGGGTTCATACCGACGAGAAGCACGTCCACAAACATTAGAAGATTGGTGCGGTTACTGGAGGAAGAACAGCCAGAAACACGACAACCAATGGTATTATCAGTAGATATTGAGAAAGCTTTCGACAGCTTAGAATGGCTGTATTTATACAAAATGATGGGGCGCTTTGGCTTGGGAGCCGACTTTATGCAGTGGACTAAAGTATTATACACGTCTGCTGTGGCTAGGGTGCGTGTTGGAACGCTGATATCAGAGCAATACCCAGTAGCCCGTGGAACGAGACAGGGGTGTTCACTCTCCCCTTTGTTGTTCGCCCTAGCAATGGTGCCGCTAGCGGCAAAGGTCCGTTGGGGGACTGCTATGATGGATTAGCAGTATATATCACTATATGCTGATGACCTGCTGCTATTGCTTGAGGAGGCAGGAGAGCGTTGGTGGGAGCAGCGAACTTGCTCTCTGAGTTTGGGGACATCTCGGGAATGCGAGTGAACTGGTCGAAAACATGTCTGTTCCCAGTAAGGCAGGGAGAGATCCAGCCCACTACAGATAGGGAGGTGAGGTGGGAACCCACTTGTTTGAAGTACCTGGGAGTACATGTTTACCACACTGCCACCGATATGATGGAAGGGAATGTGGGACGTGGCGTGAGAGCTTTGAAAAGTAGCATGGCCTTTTGGGCCACCCTCCCGCTGTCAGTGACAGGTCGTATTGCCCTATTGAAAATGATAGCGCTTCCTAGATTATTATACTTTGTCATGACTCTGCCGATATGGATTCTGTGTTCAGTGTTTAAATTGTTGAAATCGATCATAGTGGGTTTCCTGTGGGGACCGGGTAGACGTAGGGTCGCGCAGGCAACGCTCATTAGGCCCAAGGCTGAGGGAGGGTTGGCCGTCCCAGACTTTGAGCTGTATTATTCAGCGGCCCACCTCCAGATACTGACACAAGCAGTAGCGAAAGAATGTAGAGGCCCCGAACAGCAGAGAGGTAGGGGAATTCCAGCCATATCCTCTCATTCATAGTACTACAACAGAAATTGGACCTTAGGGATCTATCAATGGGGGAAAGGACACTAAGACTATGCTGGAATCGATCCCAGCGTAGGGCGGGAGTCTTACATCCATATGCACCCGAAATCCAGTTGGGAATGGCGACAGCGCTACCACACGGTGGCGACTGGACGCCATTCCAGGAATGGGAAAATGCAGGGATCCAAATAATTGGAGATCTATACGAGGATGGTGTAATGCTGCCGTATCAGGAGCTGCAGGAGAAGTGTGACCTGCCGAGAGGGGGATTTCTTTTACATGCGGCACTGACAAGGGCACTGCAGTCACATTGACAAGGGGGGTTGGCAGAACCTAAGACAACAATGGTATGCCAATACACCATGATGGCGGCCGGGACTTTCAAGGCAGTCACATGCCTCTACTCCAGAATGCTCAATGAAGGATTAGCACCCTTGGAGATGTTGAGAGGGAAATGGGAAGTGGACATAGGGAAACCTATTCCAGAAACGACCTGGATGCAGATCATGCGTAGAGCCTGGAAGAGCACGAGAAACGCGAGATTCCAGCTAGTGCATTTCTACATACTTCATAGAGCATACTTGACACAGTAGTGGAGCTAGGGCATATGCTGTGGTCATGTCCTGAGATGGGAACCTACTGGGAGGAGGTGGGAGTCACCCTAAATACTGTCACAGAGCGACAATTGACCTTTGATATGGCCACTAGCGTTTTGCACTGGTTCCCTCATACATCAAAAAACAAAATAACAAGTACGTTTGTAGATACGGGGCTCTTACTGGCGAAACGGGAAGTAACGTGACACTGGAAGGCGACGGTAGGGCCTAGCAGCAAGAGATGGAGGGCTAAGTTTGTAAAATGGGCAAGCAGCGAAAGCACGCTTAGATACCAACAGGCGAAACGGCTGAGCAATGAAAGGGCGCTGGAGGCAGCGACGACATGGGAAACTTTAGTGCAAGCGTTACAGGGATATCAGACAGAGGATGAGTAGGGGGAGAATACAATAGCGATAAGAGGCCCCCACGCTATGTCAGGTACATCGAGAGACTAGAACAGTTGTAACTATTGTTAACACAAGACGTAAAAGGATTGATATTAGTGCACACACCGGTGAGAGAGGGGAGGGAGGGGAGGAATAGTAACAGTTGGGGGGGAGTTAGGGGTACAAAATTTAGCAGGCATTGTGCATCGGCATCCGGCTACCTGCTGAATCGCAGTAATCGTGTTGCAAAGAACGGAAGGGACAGAGGGGAGGGGTCCTTTGCAGGGGTTGAATTGTCATGATGATTGATGAATAGTATGCATATGTATGAGGAATGCGGAAAAACCCAATATCTACGTTTGAAAAAAAAAATCATTCATTGCCTCAAAAATAACGGAGATAAGTGCCTGTAGCCAAGCATGGCATGCTAGGATACTGGAGGTCCCTGGGGCCTTAAGGCACCAGGTCAATTTTAAGCAGCCCATGAGGCTACACTGTCCTATGCTCCTTCATTACTATAGTCTACTTAAAAAGTGTTGCAAAAGACATTTGTAATGTTTTACTAAGGCATTATGGATTTATTGCCAGTCAATTAGGCTTTATTTCGATATAGTGCATATCTTAAAAAGCATTACAAATGAATAAAAACAGTTAAAAAGCCAATACAAAGAATAGAAGGCAAACAGTTCATGTTACAAATGGTGCTAATAAATAAGATAAGAACAGTCTAAAAATACATATTAAACAAGTTGCAAAAGCCTAATGGATCTAATACGCCATGTCCAACCTAAATATTTCGCCATTCCACATGCAAACAAGGGCCGCAGGTCCGTTTTCAAAATTCGTAGGGCCTCCTTGTGGGATCTAGTCCCAAGGTCTCTGCAGAGTGGTTTAACCCATCTGCGGCGAGGAACTGCATAGGCCGGGTATTCAAACAACTGACTCTATCCTGGTCTCACAGAAAGGGCAAAAGGGAATTGTCAACCGGAAGTTGGCCTACCCTAAATTTAAAATATAGAGCCCTGTCCCAAGGTTTTAGAATAATATCCAAATATGGCTCACAAAAGTGCACCTCCTTGACCAAGAGGAAATCCATAGTGGACCTACACAGGTTAGCGTTACTATTTCTGCCCTCAAGCACCCAACTCCAGTATAGTTTCTTCAAAACTGGCTTGGGCGGGGCAGTTCTGGTAGTCCAGGCGTCTTCAATGCCCAGGTCCACAAGAAGGTGTTTAACTTCCCTTAACCAGCGGATCTTAGACCAGCCAGTCATGGAAAGAACTTCTCTTAGACCTTCTGCATAGCTGGACATTTCAGGGACTCTCCAAATACGCGCCCACAAAAGAAGAGGGCGCAACCTCGCCTGATCACTAATAGGCCGTGTGCCCATATCTAGAAGGAGTGGTAGAGTTGGCGTGCTGTAGGGGAGCCCCATTAAGTCCTTGTGGAATTTATTTTCTGACCGGGACAACTGGTCCACATTCTCCACACCCCACAGTTCCGCCACTTAAAGAGCTGCACTGACACCTCTTGCCCGATAGATGTCAAGTACCGGTGCAGTGGGTTTGAGGGTTGAGGCACGCTGTTCATTAAGGAGGGCCCCCACCACCCTTTGTGTGTCAGCAGCATCTTTTGGTGATGACATTTCCAACTCATGGAGTCGCAGAGGCGAATACCGAGGTAATCGAACTCCTTGACCCTCTCGAGTGTGGCAGAGTCAAGGGATGGTGGTTTGACGGTCTTCTTCGGGGGGTTTAGGACTAGGTACTTGGTCTTCCCAGTGTTAATAACTAGACCCTTAGAATCACAAAAGGACTTGAAGCTAGTTAAGAGATTCTGCAGGCCTGCTGGAGTTCTGGAGATCAGGAGGGTATCATCTGCAAATAAGAGGGTGGGTATTCTCCTGAGCCAGGGACGGTGCATCTGCAGGATGTTGTAGCAGGTGCTCCACCACTCCGTTGACATACAAGGAAAACAAAGTGGGGGCTAGCACACATCCCTGGTGGACCCCTCTATTTACAGGAATACCTGATGTTTTTTGTCCCTGGTTGCCCCACCTGATCTGTGCAAAATTATCAGCATGCAGTTTTATCAGCATGCTTAGTAAGTATGGGGGCATTCCCAGTGCATCAAGCACACTCCAGAGTTGGCTACGTGGGACCAGGTCAAAGGCAGTCCGTAGATCTATAAATGCTAGGTACAGACTGCCTTTGCCCAGTAGGACCACTTTCCAATAGAGCAATAAAAGCCGGAATGATTGCTCTATTGTCCCCATACCTGGTCTAAAGCCAGCCTGGTAGTCCGAGAGGATATGCTTCTCCTCTACCCATTGCAAGACCCTTCCTAAGACCACTTTGCCTGCTACCTTCTGTGTGGAATCCAGGAGGCTTATAGGGCGATAGTTGGCTGGCTCCTCCCGGCTCCCTTTCTTGAAAATTGGGACGGCCACTGCGCCCTTCCATGAATCCGGGAGAGCTGCACCGGCCAAACCAGCATTCAGTATGGAAGCAATAAGCCACCCCACTCATCTGGATTGATGCGGAGCAGGTCCCCTGGTAGACCGTTGGGGCCTGCTGCCTTGTTGGGGACAAGAAGTTTAATCGCCTCCACCAGTTCCTTAGATGTAAACAGGAGTTCCTCATTAAGCTCAATATACTCTGTAGAGGACTGCTCAGTCGGGATTATCTCAGTGCCCGTAGCCACAGTGTAGAGCTGGGAGAAGTGATCAAACCACACGCCTTCCGTTATATTGCAAGTTATAAGCGTGTCCACGGGTTTGTCCCTAGCTCTTATTAGGTCCGAGAATCCCTTTGAGTCCTTCTTTGAGCTTGCCTCCTTAAGGTCATTCCAGAACTGATTCTCATACTCAGCCTTGGCCTTAGATATTGCCCTTCTGTAATTACTCCTTGCAATACTAATCAGACCTGTATCCTTTGTTTTCACCGCCTAAATTAGATCGCTCTTGGCAGCCCGACATGCAGTGGAAAACCAGCCCCCAATACCCTTTGGCCGACCTCTTGCTATACCCCTTGTGCCTGCAGAACGTACCAAAAATAGATCGCTTAAGGCGTTGGTAGTTCGGGTAAACAAAGCGGGAATCTCATGCACACTGAGGGCGGGGAAGACTAGACGGGGAATGATGTTAGACATTATAGATTTTATTTCCAAGATCTTCCCCTCATTGGCTGCAATGGTGTTCCACTTCAGGCGCCTGCCACAGTTAGAGGGGCATACTTCATGTGTGGTTCTCAAAACATGTGGTAGTGGAGCTGTGGTCACCCCCGTCCATAGAGGGGACAGGGACAGAGATAGAGGATTGTGGTCGCTGTCGATAGACGGCAGGACCACCATATCTAGCAAGTGGGCCCAGAGTCTATAGTTCAAGAGAATAAAGTCAATTCGCGAGGAATGACCTACTCTATTGAACGTATGAGCCCCATTAGGATCAGATTTGATCTACCGTTGGTTGCCCTAAGACCATGTTCCAGACAAAGGGCGTTGAGCTCAATGGCACTTTGTGTCCAGCTTCTAATTGGGGGTAATGAGAGGGGTGGAATACCTCTCCTTGCGTCATCCTCCCGGGTGCCCAATATATCCTCCGTAGCAAGGGGTTCAAATGTACAATTGAAGTCCCCAGCTAGTATAACAAGGGAGTCAGCACCACTAGATCGAAGTTCCTCATCAATGCCCGTAAGGGACAGTGTGGATGTGCCACCCCTTGAGCCTCTGACATAGATATTGAAGACTTCAAGAACCCTCCCCCCTCGAGGCCCTCTCACTGTTATTCTCTGCAAGTCTGGTGACTTGGTGGCTATACATCTGATTGAACATCCCAGGGAAATACTAGCCCAAATTAGTAGGCCGCCAGAGGGGCGGCCCTTCCCCCAGGCAATTGTATTGCGGGAACAAAGTAGGTAGTATAACCCACCTTGTGAAATGGTTCCAGGCGCCAGGTTTCCTGAAACAAGCAAATCCCGAAAGATTCAATAAATGAATTCCATTCAGGTATGCCTGTATTCCGTGCGAGACCCGCTACATTCCAGCTAACCACCTTTAGAGCTACGTCGCCAGCTCCTCCCTGCCCTAGCGCTAGTTCACTCACAAGGGGGTCATGCACAATGCTGGGGGTCTCCTCCGGAACCAAGAATAAAGGTGCTCCAAGTACCTCTAGGGGGGGTCGTGCTTGCTCAGAGTCTACAGCACCGTCTACAAGCGAATGATCCACAGACCTATCGGGAGCAAGAGGAGTACAGGTAGGAGGTCTCACCAATTCCCCACAGAAGGTTGGACTATCGCTTGGATTCTCCCCAACTGCCTCTGCATGCTTCTCCCGTAAGGGACAGATAGCGCGTCAGTAGTTATGCCACGGACGACCCTGCGACTGGAACGGGCTGTTGCAAAATAAACTAAACTGTGAGAAATTACCACGGGCTTGCCGGCCACCCCGTTCTTCCCACATAGGTGTTCCGGCTGGCCTAGCTGATAGATTTGGGGAATTAAAGAAGCTAAGATCACGTGTGCCTATTGCTCCACCGCTACCTAATGAGCTATGCTCCCTGACGGGAAAAGAACAAACATAACTAGCAACCCGTGGGTCCTCAAAGTTTACTATAATGCAATCCCCACTTATACATTTAGATCTGGTGCCAATCCAGCCAACTCTCCTTACATAGATTACCCGCCCGTCCCAGGTATCAGGCAAGGGTCTGTTTTCTTTACGCCAGAATAGGGTTTTATTCAGCAATTCCACGTAAGTCTCTTGTTTGCCTGGGCTAATTTCGGGTACCCCAGTCAGTACTGCCACAAAAGGCTGGCAGCCGGGAGGTAAATTAGCATTTGGGACTATTCCCCCCTTGCCGCCCTTGCCTGACTGCGAAGCATGGGCTGGTACTGGGTTGTCTATTTTAGGGGTGGTACTCTCAGGGGCATTACTGGAGGCTAGAGTATCAATATTTGCTCGTCCAGGAGTGCCATTAGCCCTGGGGCATGTCGTCTTTTTAGCTGGAATAGTAATAGCCTTGGAAGGCTTTGAGTTGACTACGGCATTAGGTACCGACGGCCCGGGCTTCTTGGCTACCCCTGGACGAGCCACGGTGTTGGAAGCCGAAACGGGCACTACCGGCACAGATGCGGGACCGGCTATGGTATTAGGTATAGGGGTAGGACCTTGTGGTGGGGGCGGACTCTCCCTGCTTTCCGGACCTCCCCCAGAACCCTCCTCCCTAATTTTTAACTGCAGCTTGATACAGGATTTTAGGGAGAAGAAATTGTCCAAGGTTGTCTGCTCTAGTTTATCCATGTGCTCTGACAGGCCCTGGATTCTCTCTAGTACAGGGAGAAGTAATGCTTTCATCAATTTCTCTATATTTGCAATAGAGACAGAGTTTGAGAGCAAAGGTGGGGGTGAAGTCCCTGCAAGAGCACTAATCTGAGATGTACTGACATTGGGCACTGTCCCCCCTTTGCTCAAGACAAAGTACTAATGTCCCGTCCCGCTACTTTTTGGGCGCCACCTGACCTAATGCCTAGCCCCCGGGATCTCTTGTATGGTTTAACCAATCTGCCTTTCCGAGGGCTAGCCATTCGTTTTCGTTTGATTGGGACAGGGTGTATTTGTGCCTGTACTACGAATGGAGGTTGAGGGGGTGTGTTCACATGGGTAGAGTTTATAACCAAAGACGGTTTGGGGGCAATTGGCTCACTATCCGGAGGGACTGGGGCAGTGTTGCTTTCAATTAGATAAGCTTCGGCCGTCAGACTCTCCAACCTATCTATGCTTGCTCTTAGGGCGACCACCCGAGGGTGGTCCAGGGGAGGAGATGCAGGGGTTAGAGGGTCAGAGGGACGCGCTGGCGATGGCACCAGGGCTATTGGGCCCAGCGATGACCGTTTATCGGCAAGGGGTCCTAGTGAAATGCGCCGCTCTGTCATAGCGATCTCCTTTTCTATGACATTAGCCACACAAGTGATAAATTTGTCCATGGTGCCAACCATACCCCCCTCTTCACTTGTACCCCCCCTTCTCAAGTTTTTGCCCGATCGAGTTGCCATTGACATGGCAAGAATGGCAGGGTATGAACACAGTACCTTTAATGAGGCTCTTAGTCCTGGAACAGTTGGAGATTAGCAAGAGTTCAGGGGTCCTTCGCAGCCAAAACACAATTTTCAGTGGGGTGGCCCAGCCCAGCCACGAACAGCCCTGGACGGCCACAGATGGCCCGCCCTTTGCCCGGGCTTCACCCGGCGCGTCCCGCGCGCGTCCCGCGGTTGCGTGAGGCGTTCCTTCCTTTTCAAGCGCCTCCGGGCGCGGTGTTGCTGGCGTCAGGTGAGCGCCGCCGGGGCACCTGGGTAGTGTAGTCCGGCCGTTCCCCTCACGGCGCTGGCTGGACTCCCCCGGTGCGGACGTTCCCCTCACGGCAATGGCGAGATGCAGGACGCCTGGTAGGTTCACAAAAAGCTTTCCCGATGAGCGCTCAGCACTCCTTCCTTTTCAAGCACCTCCAGGCGCGGTGTTGCTGGCGTCAGGTGAGCGCCGCCGGGGCACCTGGGTAGTGTAGTCCGGCCGTTCCCCTCACGGCGCTGGCTGGACTCCCCCGGTGCGGCCGTTCCCCTCACGGCAATGGCGAGATGCAGGACGCCTGGTAGGTTCACAAAAAGGTTTCCTGATGAGCGCTCTGCGCTCCTTCCTTTTCAAGCGCCTCCGGGTGCGGTGTTGCTGGCGTCAGGAGAGCGCCGCCGGGGCACCTGGGTAGTGTAGTGCGGCCGTTCCCCTCACAGCGCTGGCTGGACTCCCCCGGTGCGGCCGTTCCCCTCACGGCAAAGGCGAGATGCAGGACGCCTGGTAGGTTCACAAAAAGCTTTATGGATTTATATGCATAGAGAGTTCTCCTGACACATTTGTTATCTATAAAATGAAGAATTCGGCCATTGTAGCCTTCTCCTACAAGCTGCATAAAATGTTCTTTCTTAGATGACTCTCTAGGCCTTCCTGAAGAAATACGAACATCTGCACTCAAGAAAATATATTGGATAAAGTGCTCAGGGGTCCACGCACATGGGTTGGTCTATTCAGTGTTTATGACATATCATGGAAATTCCCCTGCGAGAGAACTGGACTTCCAGGTAAGAAACTATTCCTTATTCTCCTTACAAACCCTAACTTCATTCCTAAGGTCCCTACAGACTTTTACCTGAATGAACCAGTGTCTCTCTAGACTTTCTTTCTGAATCCTGTGATGTCAGTGGAAAGAGCGTGTCATTCTTTAGATGGCAAGCAATGCCTAAAATGTTACTAGGGCAAAACTAAAGCGTTTCATAAATCCTCTCAACTATTTGTCGCTTATAGCGCTCCAAGGAAGTGCTTTCCACTCTCAAAGCAACGCATATCCACATGGATTTCCAACACCATTTAATCTTGTCACCAGAAAGCTGGCAGACACTTGACCTCAAGGGTTTTTCCCATTGTACAAAGAATATTTCTATGTCTATGGTATTGTTTAGTGGATGCTGTTCCTGGAATCTGTCGGGTAGCAACATGGAAGGACAGACAAACCTTTACTCAACATTACTGCTTGGACCCGCCTGTTCACAATGATGTGGCAGTGGGCCAAGCAGTGCTTCAACACTTTTCCAATAAAGGTGAGCTATCCATGTCTTCCGTCGATCCTCTTATTTGTTTACGAACATTTTCTATTGTTATCTATGTGTATTGAAAGAAAGACAAATGTATTTTCATTATTATGCTGCTATGTTCTTCATACTCTTGTTCTCACTTTTCTTCATACCCTTGTTCTCACTGTCTCTTACCTATAAGTATATTATTTGTTTATAATTGCTGCACGTTGGTTTGTCCTACAAATATGCTGTACAACTGCTTTTTAATCTGATTCAAGCATGTGAATCTATGAAAGTTCCAATACTGGAGTAAGAATTAAGTTACTTACCTGTAACTGTACTTCTCCAGTATTGGAATATTTCATAGATTCACATGCAACCCAGCCTCCTCCCCTGGAAGCTCACCTTTCTTTCTCAGTAGTCTATGTTTGGCACTTCTGCTCAAAAATCTGAGGGACTAGAGCTTCTCACAGAGTGTTCTAAAGGGTGATTCATCCTGATTGGTTAAAACCTAAGTTTGGTTTCTTTAAAAAAAATGACTATGGTAGGTTACTGAACTAAGAGGCTAAAACCTTTTCTAGTCTATACCTATCAGTGCATTGCTTTATTAAGGCACCAGCAAACTCCCATCCCGAGGACGGGAAGGATTCAAGAAAGTGAATCTATGAAATATTCCAGTACATGAGAACTACAGTTCCAGGTACCTAACTTATTTCTTCCATTTAATGTAGGTGTAAGAGTAGTGGCAAGCGGCAAAATAGTAATCCTGTTTGGAGATCGCAGAGTTTTACTCCGTGAAACTTTGTGACATGCTAGAGAAACGTAACCACACTCCACGGAGTTCTGCCAGTCCCGTAGTCTGTTAAGTTACTTTGCTCGCACTGATTTTTAGTGCTGGGAGTTTGTCCCGCGCTTTATAATTAGCACGAACAGCACTGTGCATCACGACAGAGGACGCTGCTGCTTTCTGCCAGCTCGAGTAGACCCCCTACTCGAGCCGCAGCTTCCTCAACGCAGGTGGCAGATTTCTCAATGCGAGCAGTCGCAACTTGCAGCAACCGCCACTGATGAGAAATCGCGACGGGAAGAGGTCTAGAGCGTGATTTTTTCTCATTAGCACTCGCTAACTTACCGATGGCAAACCGTTATAGGAAAAAACTGTGCTCCGCGTCACTAAGCAGAGTTTTCTGAAACTCCACACTCGGAATGGAATGGGTGAAACCTCTGCGGCTTCCACCGGCGGAGAGTAATTCTTCACCCACCCCTACAAAATAGCACTATCGAGGTCATAATTTAACAGGAGGAGTACAATATCCTTATTCAAAATGCAAGAGAGCACAGAGTTGAGGAGCTTTAAAGCAACACTAAAGGTTCAACATCACCTTTGGTCCTCTGCTAAGCCATCAGCTTCAAACAATGCCTGCCATCTCTCACATCAATCCCACCTACCTTTTAAACATCTCACTCAACATGAGAGTTGTGTTCAGCCGACTCAAGCATGCTATCATCACCCCTTGCCGACAAAGTTGTTATCCGATACAGACATCTTTTCAAACTATTCTCCAAACTCCAATCTCCCAATTCCAGCAGAATGTTCTATGGAGTACTGGCTACTTGACTAACAGCCTGGATTTAGACCCGTTAGTGGCCATGAATTAGCATTAGCCAACCTAAAAGAGGACCCTTGCCCTATGGGAAAAGAGAAGAAGTCAGCTGTTAAACTCTTCAGCCTCTCAGCAGCCTTCAGTGCTGTCAATGTTGCAGTACTTGTGAAAATGGCTGTACTACTGAATATTGACACCAATAATATTGTGCATGAATTTCAAATACAAAATGTTGACGGACAAAATATCAAAAGGTAAGTGCATATTGGGAAGTATACATTTACTATTCCTAACTGTACACATACATACCTTGAAAATATATGTACCATCATCATCATCAAAGAGTCTTTATTTCGATTATAAAACCATAAAAGACGTTACAATCAATAAAAATAAAATAGTTAAAAATACATCGTTATAAATAGTTAAGACAAGGCATTAATAAAACGGACACAAGATACAGTTAAGATAAGTATTACAACACAATTCAAAGACTCTGATGTTGAAAAGTAATTATAATGCAGGGAATGATTAACATTTGGATAAGGTAAACATACAGAATCTACCACTTTAAACAAACAAAAGGAGGTATAAAAAATCATGCTACCCCAGCATTAATCA
Source organism: Lissotriton vulgaris (assembly GCF_964263255.1). NCBI lineage: Eukaryota > Metazoa > Chordata > Amphibia > Caudata > Salamandridae > Lissotriton > Lissotriton vulgaris. Next base: position 29,636,882 of record NC_141698.1, read on the forward strand.
ATTTGGACAGAACAAATCAATGTACCCTGAGTTTGTTGGCCCGAATCATCCACACCCAACTCAGGAATTTGCCAGTAGCAGTAACAATGGATTCCTGTTTTCTTGTCTGTAGAATCCTCAAAGCTTCAATGGCAACTCTGGTGCCAAGCTTATTACAGATGGGTTTAAGCCATTTCCTCCTCGGTTGGCTGTAGGCCGGGCAAACAAAAGGCACGTGGGGAATAGATTCTTGGTGTGCCAAACACACGGGACATAGGTCTGTCGTGGGCTTATGCCGTCTACTAGTGAAGGCTCTGGTCGGCAGAAAGCTTACCCTAAACTGATGATAGAGCTTCCTATCCAGTGGTTTTGAAGTGAGGTCCCAGTAGGGATCAAACAGAGGCTCATGCTTTATCGATAGGAAGTCGCTGGTTAGTGTAGGCCCAATTATGGAAGAAAAACGCTTCATTTTCACAAAATCCATATAGATAGCCTTAAGCTCCTTTTTTTGTGGGAAAAGGAGTCGATTCAGGGTTAACCAACGAATTGCCCATCCCCATTGGTACTGAAGCCATCTGATCTTACTTGGGGTTCCAACCCCCCTAAAATCCAAGAGGGCTCTGGCATAAAGTAGAAGCTCAGGTGTGGCCCATAGCCTTCTCCGAAGGGCTATAGGCCTAAATCTAACTAGGTCCTCAATGTGGTGACATCCCAGATCCAGAAATAAGGGCACCAATGGGGTGGATTGCGGCAATCCTGTTAATGCCCTCATGAATTTATTTTGGGCGGTAACCATGGGCGTTATGTCCTCATGGCTCCTGTAGTTCTGCGCCATTTAAAACAGCGCTTACCACTTTGGTGTTATATATTTTAAGGGCAGTGGCAATAGGTTTAGTGTGTGAAAGCCTATTTTCTTTAAGGAGGGCCCCAGCAAGCTGCGCGTGCTTCAAATCAAGCATGTCAATTTGCGGCTTCCATTGCAGCTTCCTGTTTAAGGTTATCCCCAGTTAGGTAAACACATCAGTCTGCTCTAGGACAACATTGTTCATGTAGACTTTGGCCCTTATGGCTTTTGATTTGTGAAGAACCATAAATTTTGTCTTGCCCACATTTACCGCCAACTCATGATCATGGCAAAACTCCTCAAAACGGGACAGAGTCACCTGTACCCCAGATTGGGTATTAGATCAAATCAGAGTGTCATCCGCAAACATGAGTAGGGGAAATTTCAATCCCCCCAGGGTTTGAGCATCTGTGGGGCATGTGGAATAAAATTGCACTACCCTGTTTATAAATAAGGAAAACAAGGTATGCGCGAGAACGCATCCTTGGCGCAAGCCCTTTGTCACAGGAAATTTTCTGTAATCTCTCCGTGTGTACCCCATCTAACCTGGGCGTGGTTGGAGTCATGACTAACATCCCCACTTGTAAGAAGGTTCTCCACATTTTATTTCGTGGGACCAAGTCTAAAGCAGACTTTAAATCAATGAATGCCGCATATAGCGTTCCCCCACCTACGATAACAACCCTCCAATGGATCATCACAAACCTCAGCACCTGATCAATTGTACTGGTGTGGGGGTGGAAACCTGCCTGCAGGGGAGATACAATCTTGGCATCCTCTATCCATAATTGGATCCGGATTAAAACTAACCTGGCCACGATTTTCTGTATAGAATCTATCAGGCTAATAGGCCTGTAATTGCATTGCAGTGCTCGATCCCCCTTTTTGTAAACCGGTATAATGACCGCAACGGACCACATGTCAATATCCGCCTGTGTGGTGCAACTTTGGAGACAAGAAATTGAATTGACAACCAGATCCTTCATTGCAACTAGGTCCCCTTCATTATCAACAAGCCTAGACCATCTTACTGTCCTCATGTCATTTGATAATGATACTACGGGGGGGGGTTCATCTACCAACTTTTTGGAGGGGTCCTGTGGAGTCAGGGCCTTTATTGTCAGGATCAATGGGTCATGGTCCCTTTCCAAACATTCCTGGACTCTCATATCAATTAGAGAATGCCATGATTCAACATTTAAAAGAATAAAATCGATGCAGCTACTCCTGGTGCCATTTTTAAAGGTGTGCGCACCCTTCCTATTAGAATCAGACCTCCCATTTACGGCTCGCACAGGCCTTTCCAGACACAGCCCCTTAAGTTGCAGGGCTGCTTCTGTCCATTTTTTAACAGGGCACAAGTCTAGGGTCAGAATGTTCCACTGCATATCCTCTTCTGCACTTAACTTACCATCCTCTGAATCCAACGGTTCAAAGGTGCAGTTAAAGTCTCCCATAATAATCAAGTTGCACCCTTCCTTCCGATTATCTAAAAAACTATCAAGGTGGACAACAGTCTTGGATCGCCTCCCTCCTGGTTGGCCTCTGGCATACACAATAATTACACTAGTATCAGGGGCGTAGTTCGACCGAAGCCGGATTACCAAGATGTCTGGGCTTTCGATGGTGACCTCATCAACCTTTATTTCAATTTGCTGTTTCACCCAACAAGTAAGACCACCAGAGGGTCAACCTTTCCGCACCCCTACCGTGGGCTTAGAGAAGTTTAAAAACCCAAGGTGGTGGACCTGATCCAAAGACCAGGTCTCCTGGAATGCCAGGAGATCAAACTGTTCAACAAACCCAGCCCATTCGCCTGATACGGTTTTAGATAAAAGTCCTGCAATGTTCCAGGAACATACTGTCATAACGGACTTATGATCACCTTGCAAAATACTACCTGAGGGAGAGGGGAGCATGGGTGACTCTTCTACCTGCGTGCCAAAACTCCGTGGGCACTGATTTGAGATATGACCCAGTGGGTGTAAAATTACAATGTTTGCCTGCACTTCCCTTCTCTGTCTCACTTGGATAGTAAGCGCACCCCCGGGGCATCCCAGATTATTGCACAATACGTCCCCCACTGAGGAGATCACTCCAAATCTATTGAGGAACCCAGATGTATTATGAGAGGGGGAACCGTAACCGTGACCCTTCGGAACCCTGGGAAAACTAAACCCAACGGGGATACGGCAATCGTATGCTGACAGTCAGTCAATATCTTCAAGTGAGGCCAGAGTGTTAAATCAATTGTTAAGGGGGATCTGGTGGTTAGGTTGGCCATATGTTTTCAAAGGCCATCTCCTTCCATCATTATAGGGTGTGGCCGTAAGGCAGTAGAAGTACCCCAGAGGAAGGACATAGATGTCGTCTCTAGCGGAAACATCCCCCACCCTCGCCAGAATTTTCTGGACCATACCAGGTGAGCCAAAACTTAAGACCACACAATCAGCCCTGAGAGACTGTTGTGTCTTCCCTATCCATGATACTCTACCTTCCATTTTGAATTCTTTGAACAGTTGGTTTTTAAACCCCGTCCTTAAACTCAATAGATGTAAAGCCTTATTTCTAAATGCTGGCCAGTCCTCAGTTACCAGCGACGCCAACCTTGGGACATTGCCCAGAACTATAGTATAAGCATCTAGTAGACACGATTGATTGGATGGACATGTTCGAGATGCCCTCAGAGCAGGTTGCAACCCCAGTGAAAAAGGGCCCCCCTGTGACATAAAAGTCGGATTACTAGATTCGGGAGCTGGATCAATATGGTTTCGTACTTCGGGGGCAACCCCTCTTACTACCTGAACTCCACCACCCCCCTGTGAAACACCACACCCAACAACCGTCTGGGCTGGAGCCAGAGTCGAGGTAGGATGTAATATACCTGTTCAAGTTTACTTAATCTACCCTCTATCTGGCTCAATTTGTGGGCGAGGGGTTCAAGAACATTGGCGATTCCCTGCATCATGTGCGTGTAGAAGGAATCCTCAATTGAAATGGAGGGGATAATGTCTGCCACATTAGATGGAATAGGCTGACTACATCCTTCGTGCCCCCTCTGTGCTGCCTTTCGTTTAACCAAAACTGTGGGTTGAGAAATAGCCTTAGGTGGACCCCGACCTTTCCTTTTCTTCAAGGGGGTTCTCCTTTACCAGCCTGCATTGCCTTCTTACCCCTTATAGTAACCATTTGTGGGCATAAGTTGGTGACGGGGGAGGATATGGATTCAGATAGAATCTCAGAGCCCAGACTATGCTGACTTAGGACCATCGGGGAGGGTGCGGGTGGTGGACCTACGTGTGGTGTCACAGACTGGGGGCTCACCCTCATATTTGGAAGTTGTAATAAGGGTTCTAAAGATAGCCTACGTTCGGTTAATTGGATCTCGTGGATCAGAGTGGATTCCGCCCTGGTCAAAAATGCATTGAGCGATCCTACAACTCATCCTCCCACCCCTGACTTACGCTTGCAAAGGGGCCCTTTCCCCACAGAAGGCATAACCCTGGTTCAAATAAGGTTACGAAGACCCCTTGCTACAGAGAAGTATAAAGAAAGCAAGTGAACATAAGGTGGCCCAGCCCAACCTCTACCAGTCTCAGACGGGCTCAGACGGGCCCGCCCTTGGTCCAGGCTTCGTCCGGGCTGCGTCCCACGCCGCAGGGGGAGAGGCTGCGCTTTAAGCGTGTTGGCCACGCCTCTCCCTCACTCGCGGCAGCTGGCAAAGGTGTCGGTGCACTCTGGGATGTAAAGTCCCCCACAGAGTGTGTGTATCAGGGTGAGGAGCGTGACAATACTCCTGGAACCCTCGTCCCACCAGGAGTCCCCTTTTGTGTATAGGCGCTGCCCCTGGGACCCTCGTCCCACCAGGGGTTCCTCTTAAGCTGAAGAATACGGCTAAAGTGGCGGCAGGTACGTGACAGCAGCAGTTGCAAAGAAAAACAGTTCCCATGCAGGTAACTATATTTGGACTTAAATTTTGAAAATCCAGAGTGCACACTGTGAAAATGTTCATACAATGGACAGCAATATCAGGTTTGCTCCTTCCTGAATTTTATTTGGGGGGGGGGTTGGATTTTATATAGCACAAACATGGCCTGGAAGCATCAGAGCACTTCACAATGAAACCAGATAAAAAAATACACATGTTCATTTAAGTTAACATGATCGCCCGGTTGCCTGTCCCAGGAGGAGAGGGCTTCTAACATATTCACCGCAAAAACATAGTAATGAAAAGCCTGTGGTAGAGCATCACACGAGGATGTGTAGATTGAGGCTGGTATGCGATTCATGAAAGCGTGAGGGGGGAGGAGCAGGTTTAGGCTAGATGCCATTCAAAGAGGGGAACCTTGAGGTCTTTATTGAAGGTGACATGACGTGGTCAGGCGGAGGCTCTGCAGGAGAAATTGTGGATTCTTGTGGGGCTTTTGAAGAAGGATTGTTCCATGAATCACTAATACTTGATGTAGCGCAAAATCTGTTGTTCATTTGTTGTGGTGCATCATAATCACGAGTAGTCCACATCCACATATATCCTTTTGTGGTATTAACATGAGACATTAGAATGTGAATTCTAATAATGTGAATTGTGATGTATTTTAGGGTATTTCAATGTAAACGTGAAGAAATCAATGTAGAGCTCAAATGTAACCAGCTGAAATCATTAACGTGCAGGATTCCCGTATACTGCTGACAATTATGTATTCAATATGCTTATGTAACATGTTAACTTAGATGTACACAGTAACACTGAGAAAGAAAGTTTCTTTTATATGCCATCTTTCTTATGTTAGCTGAATCCTATAGGCCTGAAATGCATTTCCCTTGGAAGCTCTCGCATTAGAATTATTAGGTGAATTTCATGTGCACGTTGGATTCTGTTCTTTCTCATGTTTCTGTTGCAGGTTGAAGAATCATCCTTGTTAGTTAGATTACTGTCTTTTTTTAGGAGTTAGGCAAGGAAAGAAGGGGATACTTTGAGTGTTGATGCTGATAATGAAGAACTTTCTCACCGGAGAGACCCTGGAAAGCAAGGTTATCTCACCAAGCTCGGGAGCATCATTGCCCAATGGAAAAGTACCTATGAGGAGGCTGCCTGACCAGATAGCGTGGCTTGTGAAGGATCCTGGAACGCCACCTGCCCTATTGATGTATCGTAACTAGGGAAAGAGCCCTGGATCTTCTTCCTTGCCTCAAGAGAGAGAGCATGTTAGAACGAGCTCTGTCTTAGTAGCTGTATGCTGCTTGACCCAACTAATGTGGGGAGGCTTCTAAGGAAGACTCCCATGCTGACACCTTAAGTGATCCTGACCCGAGAGTGCTTAATTAGGGATGTCACATTAGTGCTAGTGTAGGGACAGATTAATGCTTTATTCCCACGATTCCTCGATGCAGGGAAACTTGGAAGTTTTTTCACTAATCTTTTGCATCCTGATCCTTGAACTAATTATCTTGTGCATGTTGCACCGCCTTAATTTCATTCGTAGATTTGGCTTTGTATTAGTCCCAATGTATTCCTAAACCCTCATCTTGATGTGCCTGTACGTTCAGTTATTTTTGGCTTTGTAATAAACCAACTAACTTCATTTGGTATTCTGTGATTCTTAAGAGTTGTAGTGAATTGAAATTAAAAAGATTGACCCGCTAACGAATCCTCTCCCCTCAATGCTTTCATGCGGAGAAAATATACAATTGACTAGAGGTTCTAGAGCCGATTTAGAATGTGGAAAACCCGACTCCTTCATGCTTGAAGGTGGGAGGTTCGAGGAAGAGCAATGGAGCATTTCATGAATCTCTGTCAGTGCCTGAAATTTTCAGTTTCTTAAGTAAGGTGGGGTGAAGGACTTTATAAGTGGTAAAGGCAGCTTTAAATTGAGCCCTCCCTCTATGGCCAACCACTGAATGGAACGAAAAATGGGTGGGATCTGTCCTGACATGAAGCATAGTGCTGCATGTAGGACTGCTCTGAGTGGACCTAAGTGGCCTTTAGGAATGCCAGAAAGGAGTGCAATCCAGAAGTTAAGTCTGGAGAGCATCAGTGCCTGGACGACAGATTTAAGGTCTTGTGCTGGGAAGACGTTCCTGATTCCCCAAAGCAGCTTTAGCTGGAACCGGGCATTTTAAGGCATAGAGGAGAAGACTCTTTCAAGGTTAAGATACTTGTTGAGGGTGAATCCAAAAGATTTGGCATTCTATACGATGAAAGGCTGGATGAAAGAGTTCCATCCAGTCTTGGATTTGAGTAGTACCTTTCTACTGTCATTTAAACCTGTGTAGGATACCCTATGTTACAAGGACCAGCTAATCTCTTATAATGGACCTCAGGTTTTCTTGGAATTTCTCCCTGTCCCAGCAGAGAAGACACTGACAGAACTTATGAAATGTAAATCGGTCTCTCTAGAAGACCCTGGCCCAGAGAAATGGTTCAGGTCTCAGGCCTTACAGCTTAATCTTGCACTTAACGAAATTTGGTGGAATGTGTCTTTCGAGACAGGAATTTTTTCAGCCGCATGGAAGGAAGCCGATTTGCTATCTTTGTTAAAAAAGCCCAATGCTGATCCCAAAGTTCTTAATAACTTTAGACTAATCTCTCTACTGGCAGCTCCGGACAAAATACTGGAGAAAGCGTAAAAGCGAATGGACTTCTACATTACTCCTACTCTGTCTTCCGGTTTCACAATAGAACAGAGAGAGTGCTGGTAGAAGTAGCTGATTCAGTGAGAATATCCGTGGACAGCTGCTCGGCTGCCATGTTAGTGCTGCTGAATCTTTCAGCTGCTTTCGATATGGTGTCTCACTCAATCCTGCTGGAAAGATTGGAACAGATGGGCATTAAGGGACTGGCACATGACTGGATCCGGTCTTTTCTTGAAGACCACATTCAAAGGGTTTTTCTGCACCCTTTATCTTCTACTGTCAAACAACTCACCTGCGGAGTGCCCCAAGGCTCAGCTTTAAGCCTACTGCTTTTTAATATTTATCTTGCTCCGTTGGCGGCCTTCATCTCTTCGAGAGGGGTGAAAGTAGTCTCTTATGCAGATGACAGCTGGTGTTCTCTTTTAAGGAACATTCCGCTGCAGCCTTTGATAAATTTAAGGACTGCCTGAAGGACATTGCTGGCTGGATGAACAAAGATTGTTTGAAGTTAAATGCAGATAAAACCAAGGTCTTGTTTTTTAACCGTATATCTCCTCCGCCGCTGTGCCTCTGGTGGCCAGAGGGGTTGGGTCCCCTGCCCACCCCAAGGATTCGGTTAAAACCTCGGAATTAGATTGGAGACAGAGCTTACCTTTGCGACACAAGTCAGGCGCATTTCCGCTGCGTGCTTTGGAAAAATGAGAACTATTAGGACATTCCTACGCTTCCTGTCATAGGATCACAGTCCATGCTCTGGTTCCTTTCCAACTAGATTGTGGCAACTGTCTCTACTCTGGGTTGCCAGTTTATTTGATCCACAGGTTACAGACAGTGCAGAATGCATCCAAGGCTAATCGTAGGGTCCATTTTCTCCAGGACATTTCACCACATCTGAGACTACTACACTGGCTCCCTGTGACCAGGAGGATTGAGTTTAAGGCACTCACCCTGGCTTTACGAGCCTACCAAGCCAAAGGACCTGGCTATCTATGTCAAAGCTCATTCCATATTGTTAGGACCGGACTTTGAGATCCTATCAGCAGCGCCTTCTCACTGTCCCCCGTTTCGCAATAATGCAACAAGGAGGTAGGTCCTTGAGAGTTAAGACTTCCAAACTGTGAAATTACAAATTCCTTGCCCAGCCACCTGTGTTGATTGGATACAGAACAGGATTTCAGAAAGGCTTTAAAAACCTGGCATTTCAGGAAGGGGCAGTAGTATCTGGAACCTCCCAGTTTGACCTGTCTGCTATCGCCGGGACACCTCTTCTGAGGTAGCTGTGCATAGGTGGCCATTCATTCATTCTGTTTGCTCTAGGTTTAGTTTGAGGTGATTGTTTGCCATCAAAGTTTCAATTCTGTTCAGGGGATGGGATAAGCAGGTGAGTCTTTCAGGCTCGATACCTTGAGGTAAATTTGGGTGTCGTCAGTGCAGAGGGATTCGAAGTAGAGGTTGAAAACATTTGGGGAGAAAATAGAAAATTGGGGTACCCCTTGTTTATAGGCTGACTGGATCTGAGACGGCGTTCCCAATTTTTACTAGTGGAGAGTTGTTTGTTAAGTATGAGGTGAACCCTTTAAGACCAACACCATCAATACCCATTTGATGCGTCATGGTGTCTAACTAAGCCTAGTGGTTGAGTGTGTCAATCTCAGCAGAGAGGTCTAAGGAGCACAATCAAACTTTCTTTCTGCCCATAACCAAAAAGTCATAATGTCATTTGAATCTTTCACTTGTCTTGTGCCCTACAGGATTCCAATGGTCATCCTTTTCCTCTTTGCTGAATAACATTTACATGTGTCCTTTTGCTATCCAGTGAATTTCCAAATGTATACAGCAACATAGAAGTAACAATTACTCCTACACTTTTAAGTAACTTTACTACTTTGGGCTTTTCACAAAACCAAGTGTAATGCTGGTCAAAAGTGTAGACTTAAACGTTGCCACTCGCTGAAAATGGGGGTTTAGCCACATTTAAAAAGTGAAAGTTACTACTGCCAAAAAAGAAATAGTAGTAAATCAAGCACCACACATGGACAAATACTGGTACTGCTTTACCCTCCCATAAAAACGTATGAAGAAAGGGACTTAAAATAAAAACCGGTATGAAATAATTTTCAATTAATTTATTTAAAATTGTTTACATTAATATCATACATGCAAATAATGTAATATTTAAAAAATATATATATAAACTTATTAGTTGATTATTAACTATTTTAACCGTGTTTGAATTTATAAATGAAAGATTACATTTTTAAACTAATTAAATTATTTTGATTTAATTCTATGCATCCCTTTTAATATAATTGAATGCATAAAAAACATGTTTTCTTTTACTTTATGTGGGAATTGATTTTTCTTAATCTTGACTTCAGGAAAATTATGTTAATTTAATATATTTAAATTATTGTCAGTGAAGTTAATTGTGTTAAAACATTTCGTCTTTTATTCTATATCTGCAATACATATATAAAATTAATAAACCTTATTCTTTAACTTAAACATATTTTCACTATTTTTTTAATGTTTAATAATTGTTTTAACTTTCCCTTGTACAGGGGGATCTCCATTCTGACTGTGGAGTCTCCCTACTGGAAAGTAAAAAGTTTACTTAACTCAAAAACAATTAGTATAAAGTGTTCTTGTTAAACATGAATGTAAATTAAGTGTATGTATTTATTTCAAATTTAGAACAAAAAATGCTTCTGCACCATTAAGTTACCTATTAATGAAATCATTAATCAATTTAAATATATTAGGTTAAATAAAAATGTTTTTCTGCAGTTTAAATGTAAAAATAATTTCTCACCGAAAGTGAAAAACTTATATTTTAAAATTGTTATTTCGCGTTAATAATTATTAACAATGTTTGATAGAATTAACTAAGAATAATTTAATTTTATTTTAATAAACATGAATCTGATATTAAGTTATGAATTTAAAGACGTTTTTTAAAATATTTGATAATTAAATAGGAAATATGTTTTATCATTGGATTTTTTTAAACATTAAATTATATTTATTTCTATTTTTAAATATTTGGAATTGTTTAATTTATTTTAACATTATTCATATGGGGTATTATTTTAACTCCCTGTCTCAACTCGTTTCTATGGGAGTGTGTTGCAGCACCAGTGGCTGCCCATGTGTGGTGCTAGACTTGCTCAAGCTCTGAGCTGGAAAAATTTACTAATTTTTTTTGGCTCCCTTTTTCATAGTACTATTAGACTTGCCAATTTTAGGGTGTTCTCCCCTCCAACTTTTTGCCGCCTTCCATTTTTTCTGAGCTTGTTTTTGCTGGCATTAGAACTCTGCGCTTGTTACCATACATAGCCAGTACTAAAGTGCATGTGCTGTCTCTTTAAAACATGGTAATATATCTGCTTGTCCCCAATTGGCATATTAATTGTAAGAAATTGGGTTTCTGGTTGGCAAAGGTACGCACTCTGTCCGAACAGGATCTACAATCCTAGTCAGGGTAAGTCAGATACACACCACAAATTAACCTGTGCTCACCCTTTGGTCGCTGGGTCCAGAGCAGTCAGGCTTAACTTTTTTTTTTTTTTTTACTTTATTTAGCATTTTGGTAAAGACAAAGTAAAGCACTGGGTTCATATAAATAAAATGTGGGGTACAGTCGCAATCTATTACTGAGAGCATTATTTGCAAAATGCAGCAGGTAGAACAGACGTAGAAGGTCACAGAAATGATACACACAAGATTTATCCCACAATTCCTCTCTGTTTACCAGGCCAAGCATACCTCTGCATCATCTCCACCACTGTATATATAGCGGGCAGATTGATTCTCCCTAGCCCACCCCAGTTGGCTCCAAACCCTGTTCTTGTTGAGTGGGAGAGTCTTGCTGCTGCGCCAAACGGGAAGCTCTGAGCGAACCCCAGATGTCTTTGGGTCTGGAGGACGGAGGGATAGTGCCGGCATATAAGTCACTTCTCGTTGAACAGGAAGCTAAGCTCTGGAGCCAGCCATGTATTGTCGAAGCCTTCTTGCCACCCCAGTGTATTGCAACTTCTCTTTTAGCCAGGAGTAGTGCAACAGAGACAAATCTGCGAGTCTTAGGGGAAACTGGACCACGTATCCCAAAAGGGCAATCTCGGGCAAGGGCTTTATCGGCATCTGTATCATTTTACTTAATGTTTTGTGTACTGCTACCCAGAACGTGTGTATGCGTGGACATGTCCAGGCAAGGTGTGCAATGTCAGCTTGGGGGGACTGGCACCGCTGGCATTGGTGCGACCTAGTAGAATCTATTTTGTGTGCTCGGGCAGGTGTAACATAAATTCTGCGTAAAAACTTGAAATGTATCAATTTATGTCAGCTATTGAGGGACACCGTTTTTGTAACCCTGCAGCATGCCGTCCACTGCTCGTCCGTGATTGGGTTGCCCAAGTCTGCCTCCCAAGCACTAGGGACCCTGTCGTCTTTGATTGGGACTAGGTCAGCACACGTCTTGTACAGTTGAGATATAAGATGTACTCCCTTGCTGCTGCCGATTACCAATGTGAGGGGAAAGAACGATTGAGGTTCTAACGGATATTCTGGGAACTGAGCCTGCAGGGCTGAACGCAGTCTAGCTAACACAAATCTGTCAATAAATGTGATGTCTGGAAACGTGGCTACGTAGTCTGGATCGAATATGTGGCCCCCCGGAAACAGATCCCCCATCGTGACAATATTAAATTTAGCACAAGTCCTTTGCACCAATTGTTCCCCTGTTATTGGCAACCATTTGGGTTAGGGAGTGGAAGGGCAGAGGAGTACAACCCCTGAGCGGTTAAGATACGACTCAACTTTGCCCATGCCCAGATTGTGGTGGAGACAGGCTGTATGTCTTTCGGATCCTTAGGGATGCCAGTGGGTAAAATGGAGGCCAGAGCGTTCGGCAAAACGAAGTCTGACTCTGGTCGCAAAAATGTAATCCTAGCATCTGGGTGGTACCATGTTTGTGCGAAACTACATTGTGCTGCCAGATAGTACAATGCAGATCTGGAACCCCAAACCCTCCTCTATCGCAAGGGAGCGTCATTATCTGCCATCTCACCCTGGGTGTCCTGTTGCCCCACACTAGTCTGAGCAGGTGTGAGCGGAGAGTGTAAAAGAATTTGTTCGTGAGTGGGATTGGAATTTTATTGAAGAGGTACAGCAACCTCAGGAGTACAACCATTTTGATAAGAGCTACTCGCCCCGCCATGGAGAGTGGGAGTTTAAGCCAATAGTCTATCTGTGCCTCAAGTTTAGAGATCACTACTCCGTAATTGCGACGTATAAACTGGTCCGATTCCAGATGGATGTGCACCCCAAGATACTTAACTGAATCCGTACCCCATTCCAGCGGACATTGCGGATCCCATTGAGTCGTGCCCACCGTGAGGAGGAAGATAACTGATTTATTCCAGTTGATCCCCAGACCAGAGAAGGTGCAAAAACGGAGGATCTCTCGGATAAGTGGGTTCAGGTTTGTTTGGGGGTCATCTGCATACAAAGAAACCAGTAATGGACCCGTGTTGAACTGTAGGCCTCTGTGTAGGTGTTTTTCCTGGAAATGTCGTATCAAGGGGTCCATTGCTAATATAAATACTAACGGTGACAGTGGGCAGCCTTGCCTTGTGCCTTGCGATAAGGGAAAGGGAGCTGACAGGGTACCATTAAGCTGGAGCCTAGCCGTGAGTTGACTGTATAACAGAGCTGTGGTGTCAATGAATCCCGAGGCATTCCCATACGTTGCATTATGGACAGGAAAAAGGGCCATTCCAGAGATTCAAAGGCTTTCTCGGTGGCTAGAAGAATTGCTGCAGCAGGAGTTTCAGGGTTTATTCTGTGTAAAGTGTTAAATAAGGTGCGTAGATTGAAGGCAGTGGACTGATGTGGAATGAAACCTGATTGCGCTGGTGAAATGATGGACTCCATAAGCAGGGCTAGACGACATGCCAATGCCTTAGCAAGAATTTTGTAATCTAAATTTGGGGAGACTGGATTCTTTTTTAAGCCTGGTAGGCAGAGAGTTCCACAGGCTAGCAGTTGTAGCCAAGAAACTCTTGCCTCCCCATCTAACCTTGTTGACTGCTAGGAACAATTAAAGTTCCCAGTTCGGCAGATCTAAGGGCTCTGGCGGGAGTGTATGGTTTTAGAAGTTTCTTCAGCTGTGTAAGACCCATGTTGTTAAGAGATTTAAAAGTAATACTTAGTGATTTAAAATGAATTCTCTTGGCCACAGGTAGCCAGTGGAGTTGGACAAAAGCTGTGGAGACTGAATCAAATTTAGAAATGCCCAACAGTATTCTTATTGCTTCATTATGAGCCGTTTGACGTTTGTTAATGCTACGCCTTGGAGCACTGGAGAAGAGGACGTTGCAGTAGTCCAGTCTTGAGAATATCAGCACTGAGGCCACAGGTATTGCAGGAAGAATTTTCCTCAACATTTTCATGATAGAGAAAGAAGTAGTAGTGACCAAGTTGATTTGTACCTCAGAGGACAGCTTGGTGTCAAAGATGACTCCTAGGTTTTTGGCTTTGTACATTGGATTGGGTAGGGAGCCAAGTTAGACCAGCCACCAGTTGTCTGTCCAAAAAGATGAAATGTTCCCCAGCAGCAAGTCCTAAGTCTTGGAAGAGTTCAATTTCAGACAGTTGTCTGTCATCCATTTTGATATATGACTTATACAAGCGCGGAACCTGGATGCTGTCTGGCTGGCAGAACTGCTCACCGAGACGACAATTTGAGTGTCGTCCACTTACGACACTATGGCAAAGCCATAGCTTCTTACTAGGATGGCAAGAGGGGTGCATAGAGGTTAAAAAGCGTTGGACTCAAAGAAGAGCCCTGGGGAACCCCGCAGGGCAGCATGAAGGGGGATGACACTATGTTACCCAAAGCAACTTCCTGAGATCGCTCAGACAGAAAAGATTTTAGTAGGGACAGCTCCTTGCCCCTTATCAGATGGAACTTAGCCGGTCCTGCAGCAGCCCATGATTAACAGTATCAAAGTCCGCTGACAGCTCCTGGAGGTTCAGAGCTGCATTCCCCCCACTGTCTAAGATCTGACTAAGCTCCGCCATGGCGGTTAAAAGAGCCAGCTCTGTGCTATGCTGAGCGCGGAATCCAAACTGGGGGGAATCCAAGATGGCGTTGTTATTAATAAAAACTGATTGTTCAGTATTTATCACCCTTTCAATTACTTTTGCAGTAAAAGGAAGTCTTGATATCGGTCTATAGTTGAGGGGCTCCCTAGCATCCAAGTTAGGTTTTCTTTCGTAAAGGAAGTATAGAGGCCTTCTTCCAGTCCGTTGAAAAATGCCCTGTCGTGAACATGGAGTTAAAAATCACTGTTAATGGAATGGTTATCATTTCTGGTGCGATGTGCAAAATCTTAGGAGGGCATGGGTCTGAAGGAGAGACAGATTTAGTAGCAGCAATAAGTTTGGCAGTTTGTTCGACGGTTAAAGTAGTGAAGGAAGAAAAGGTCTGGGGGGCTGATGCCGAAGGATCCTGACAGGGGAGGTTGACAGAAACCTTTTGAGTTCTGTTCTGTTGGAGTAATTAGGTTATCTTCAAGTAGCCACCTCCTCTCTAATTTGCAAAACAGTTGTTTCTGGGCTCTCAGGGTGTCATTGAACCATGGTTCTAATTGTGTTCTTCTGGACCGATGACACTGTTTAGGGGGGAGCTAATTGTATCATAGCTGAGTCAAGCCAAGAGTAGTATTGAGCAGCCGCTTGGTTGGAATCAGTGGACAGATTAAGAAGTGTTTTTAGAAGATTTGAGTTTGAAGAACTAGTCTCAACTTTCTTCCAAGGGCGACTGAAACAGAGTTCTCTGGGTGCTTTAGGTTTTTATGCGCCAATTGAATATCGAATAGAACAGCCTTATGATTGGACCAGACAATAGGCAGAGCTCCGGTCCAGCTTAAAAGGGGATTGTCTGTGAAACTACCTTCTAAACAGTGTCTCACAATGTGGGTTGAATCCAACACAAGTTGTCTCATGTCTGCGCTATCCATTTGATCTAAAAGTGCTTTTGTGTCTTGATCGGAAATTTTTCCCAGATGGAAATTAAAATCCGCCAGCACCATGAAATTGGGGTGATCGACTTTATGAGCTAAAAAGGTACCTAGATTATAAAAAAAAAGTGACCTTGGATTTAGGTGGGTAATAGGTAAAAATTCCATTAAAGGAGTGTTGGCCATACAGTTCGATTTTACAATCAAAGGCTTCACAGTCCTTATTGTCTGTATTCTCTTTAATATAGGACTTGAAGTTGGATTTGAGAATAAGGGCAATGCCCCCGCCTTTCTTCCCCGCCCGGTCTATTTTATGAATTTTGTACCCTATAGGTAAGGCCAACAATAGATTCGGGTCCGAGGAGGTGTCTGCCCAAGTCTCTGTAAGAAAGGCTATTTCTATCTGGTTACCCTCCATGAATTTTCAAAACTCAATATTGTTCTTGATTAGCGATCTCACATTAATAAGAGCGCAAGATATTCCTCTGGCGTGTGCCTTAATAGTGGTGTAGGTTTGTGTAGTTATTGAGGAATGCTGGATACTTAGGTTGCAGTTTATGCACCGAAATCCGCCTTGAGCTACGTTGGGGTCAATGCATCGTCCAGAACATGTTTTACCTGCCTGTTGTAGTTAGATAAGTGCGTCTTGGCTGTATTGTATTCTAGGTTTCGGACTGGAGATAACTGGCTCAAAACCAGACGCATGCCTGGCGCCGGTTGTATTAGCTTGTATTAGCTCCATTTGTTACGAATGAAATACATGATTTTACACAACTTATTTACATACACAGCTGAGACAACTAGATTTCACTTTTCTTCTTCCTTGAAGCTTTCTTGTTGTATCATTGTATATATGTTAAAATTAGTTGGTAATTATTCAACCTCATCTAAGGCTGTTATTCAGTCTACCTCTTCAAACATCCCATCTGTTCATTGAGCCTGTTCATTGACATTTTAGATGTTGGGCTTCATTTTGGCACCCACCTAGTCTGTAACCAGCCAGATCATTGTAACTGTGGGGCTCATTAGGATGGCGGTCGGACACCCTATCGGAGGTGGGATCGCCCGGCAGGATGTCAGCAGACCCACCAATAAAATTACAACACAACTGCCTCCAAGGCAGTCACTATGTCTATGTTTTGTACTGCGGCAAGTGCTGCCTGCTGCAGCACACGCCGCAGTGCAAAACATAGACATAAATCATATCACTGCACTATGCAGCAGGTATCATGCAGTGCCTGCCACATGGTGCAGGGCTATGTAGGGGGAACCTCAATGTCCCTTTCTGCCAGCCTTTGCATGTTGTGTAAACCGCCATAAAACGGCTGGCAGGGAGGGACATCATAATCCCTACGGCGGTGCCTGACAGGCACTGCCACCATTGTAGGTATTATGGCTGCCTCTTACTCAACGGCAGTCTCAAGGAGCCTGCCGGATGCATGGCAGTTGGTCTTTTCGACCGCCCGTTGAGATCAGTGATTGTGGCGGAGACGGCGGTCTTCCCCCTGACCGCTGTGGGTTGTAATTCGGCAGTCGGACCTATGGGCTGTCAGCAGTTGGACCGCCTGTTGGTGTGCGGTCCGACCTTCATCAAAATCAGGCCCTATATTTTTTTAAATAGACGTTTAGATAAAAATACCTCATACATGTGGTTAGTACACAAATACATAAACAGTTTTCTTTTGAAAATGTAGTAAACTGCAAATATCTATTGTAATTAAACACAAACACTGGATTCTTAGAGATAGACATCTAATCGTTGAGCCAAGATGACACATGCAACTTACCCTTTTGCCCAATTGGCTACTGAGGACTAACAGTGGGCTGCTTTATTAATTGATTAATTGAATAGTCCTTGGACATTCAACGTTCCAAAACAAATGCCTTCAGATGTAATACAAATATCACTCAGACACACACACACACACTCACTCACTCTCTTAAATTTGAATGTATATCCTTTATATGTGTATTTTCTAGATCCTTTGTGTATTTCCTTGGGAACGTCAGAGGTGTTTGTTGACCAAATTTAATTGCTGCTAAATGATCAAAAGACTCTCAAAAGAAGTACTCATGAGATTATAACGTGGAAAATGGTGATGCAGAGATAAATCAGCCAGACAGCTTGGTAATGCTTTTTATTGTGAAAGAGGTAGACATAAAGAAACAAAAAATACATAGAAACATTCAAAGAACTGAGGAATTTACATTTTGCAAATGTCAGTTTCTTTGCTTGTTGAGGGAAGCATGATCACTCTTCACTCTCTGTTTTCTAGGGGAAAATAAATGTAGTTTATTCAATGAGTTATGTGAAAGTCACATAGAAAGAGTATTGCAATATGCAGGATACATGATTACATTATTAAACCTATTGATACTAGGAAACAAGTCAAACACCTCAAGTAGGAATACATTGAAAAGCTTCAAACAATATGGTGGTGCAGATGTATCTTCATTTTAATGAATAAAACTCACTGTATTCAGTTTGATGCTCTTTTATGATTCAAATGTTTTTTATCAGAAATGATCAAAGATAGATATTATCATGTTCTCAGTCGCTAATGCACCAACATCTCACATGTATAGCAAGGAAAACCGACACTTTGGGCACATGGGTTCCTATATTTTAATTAAGGTTTGCTTTTTTGCTGTAGTGGAATTTGATTGTTGATGGTATAACCCTTTCGTGTACCTTTTTGACTACTCCTTGTATAACCCTTTTATGAACCCCCACCCCTTTATTACTGAAGGCTTTCAGTGCTACATTTGATGTCAGAAAAAAGTGTTGCTAATTCTGGAGCTTTGCAGTTAGGGATTGGCAACATTTAAGTTTAGGTAAAATGATAGAATAACCCTTGCAATGAAGACAGATTTGAGATCAGAACAACATGCTTTATGCTTCATATATATTACCTTGCTCCCAGCATCACGACTCTTGGTCCTGAGTTTATTGACTTGGGATTCTGCAATGTCAGCCCTTTCCTCAGCTTCTTCAAGCTCGTGCTGCACCTTTCGGAATCTGTTTAGATGAGCATTGGCTTGTTCCTCCTAATTGAAAAAAATCAACAATTTACTTGCATATAGTATGGAATATTTCATACAAATTACAAAGTTAAATATTTAATGGAGCCACACAACAGCCACATGTTTAAATTTGTTAAAATGGAGATAATGGACATTGGCACATACCTAATCCTTCACAGTTCTGCGTTTGGTTTGGGTAAGAAAGAACTTTTGTACATTTGCTATGGTTTCAACATTCGATTAGGACTCTATGCAGTTTTTCTCCTTTTCTCGATACTATAAATATAGGTGGCTTATGTTCGACATTCTTCATTACAAAGAGGCAAACCAGGTCAGTGTGCAGCATTTATCACAAATAAAATTTTGTTTAATCATCTGAATAGACTTTTAATTCAGCCTTCTTGGACTTAAAGGATGTTGTAGGCTGGCTCAGTATATACTGTCCACCTATGGTTTGGCACTGTGCACTGAGTTCAGGCAACCCTTAGTGAAAGTGTTTAGGTCCCTGAAAACCAAAGCTTTCAAGGTGTAGCTGTGGAGAGCAGCTAAGGCTTATCCTGGAGGGTGTAAAGCAGTTGCATGTACCACTATAGTCAACCAGCAAGCATTTCACACAAGTAATAACCACACCAGGTGAGTAGAAAAATTCTTTATATTCATTACTACACACTATACATTAACTTGATATATCTCATTCTCGTATATATCAATTCCAGATAAGGAATACTTAGAAAAGAGGTAAGTAGCATACAAAATCGCATTGGGCCTAACCGGGGTACCCAAACCATATAATAAAACAGTTTGATACAATGTGAGTACCAAAATGGGACTAGTACTCAAGGTTTGAGGACCCCAGGGGAAGCAGGGAACTGCCCAAGATCTGTAGCCAGGGACCCCAAGAACCCAGGTACAGAGTGGTTGCACCAGGTCAGCTGTCCATAGGACATCACAGGATAAGTCAGGGTTTGAAAATTAGAGTTCTAGAACCCTTCCCAAAGCACCCCAAAGGCACCACTTGGATCAAGAAAGTTTGGAGAGTCACCCTACCTCGAGATACCCAAAAGATATGAATATCTGCACCAGGGAGCACAGGTGCATGGGGTAAAGTGGTGTTGGAAACCACCAAATGAGCCAGTGGAGAATTGTGTAAGTACAGACGCTACATCGTGTTATGGACCAGGCTGGTGGAACCAGGACAAAGAATCCAAATGAGAAGAACCACAATGTAGAGAGGACAGAGATGAAACCACCCGAAGGCACAGCAGCACAATACCAGCCCTGATAGAAGACTCTTGGTGTAGCATGAAATAGAAGAAACTGCACCTGTGGGGACCAGGCGACATTGCAGGAGCTGTCCCACTTCAGTTGACAAGTGCAGAAAGGTCAGTGGCCGGTAGGACCAACAAGAGGCCTTGGCAAACGCAAACAACGGTTCATGGAAGGAGATGCTTGGTTGCAGACCAGCAAGGTCTGAGGGACTAACCCAGCAAGGGTAAGTCAGGACTGCCCCTCGGCACGATGAAGAGCCAGCAAGAGTTGGTGGATCCCTCTTGAGGACCCTCTGGCAGCAGGCACAGGAGGTTGCAAGGAAGCCTCAGCAGTACACAGGCGATGAAGGCCCACGATGCAGAGAATGCAGGCAGGATGACGTGCTTAGAGCTGTGCAGTGCTGGAGGCAGGGGTACTTGGAGCTTGAAGATCTTCAATGAAGAGAGCCAACAGGCCTTGGTAACACCAAACAGACACGGTGCACCAGTGATGGTCCACGTTGGCTAGGAAGGGATTACAGTCTCCCAACTTGCAGGGAAGACTGCTCAGGGCTCTAGAGAACCAACACACCACCACCTGTGTTGCAGAGCCGGACGATGTCCATGGGACAACAGGATCCGCAAACCAGTTGTCGATGTTGAGATGCTTGCAGATGCAGGGAAATTACTCCTTCACATCAAGGGAGATTCCTTCAGGCTTGGATGCAGGCTGAGTCCTTGGTGATTCAGAGGATGCACTGCCACGGAATTGCAGAGATTCAGAAAAGCACATGGATGAACATGCAGCAGAATTTTTCCTACCAGGAGCAGTATTGGCTTGAAGAGAAGCAGAGTTCCAGTGTCCACCAGCAGAAGTCTTTAAAAGATCTTAAGCGACAGGCAGTCGGTTCCAGAAGTTGTTGTCGGGACGAATCTCAGGACTCGCCATCAGGGTGGTCCTTAAGTAACCCTAAAAAGGTGAAGGACCTCTTCTCTGGTGACCCACCCATTAGAGGGGATCAGGGACAATATTCAGCTGTCCTAGCCAGTCAGATTCCCTTAGGGGCCAAGATTGAACATGGCAGAATCAAGAGGCCACATAAAGAAGCTCTGCGGCACCTCCCTTGGAAGGAGCTCGGTAGGTTGGTGGACACTCCCTTGTTTTTTGTGTAGTTTCACACCAGAGCAGGAGCCATAGGCTCCTGAACTGGGCAAAACTGGTTTATTCAAGGAGGGCCCCAAATATGCCCTTCAATGCAGTCTGGTGGCACTAGGAAGCACCCCACCCTAGCTAACTCTAAAGGAGAGGTGGTCACATCCTTTGTTCAGCTTCCCCTGCACGTGTGAACTCACCTCCTGTAGGGGTACCCATACACTTAGAACCAAGCACCCTGCCCTTGGACTGAAAGGCCTACCTTAGGGCTGACTTATAGGTTACAAGTGCAGTGACCAGGATTTAAGGGAAACCTTATATCCAAAGTGAAAAGGTGCAAACCCCATTTCACACAGACTGCAATGACAGCTCTGCAGGCACAGTTTGTATGGGCTTCCATGGGTGGCATAATACATGCTGCAGCCCATGGGAGATCCCTGGTGTACCAATGCCCTTGGTACATCAGTATCATATACTAGGGGCTTACAATTGTACCCTAGTAGGCCAATTGTGGGGTGTACAAGGTGCTTACCAAAGACTTTAGAGGTGCTGGCAGAACACTGTGGTACTGGTTAGCAGGATCCCAGTGAACTGCAGTCAAAACACAGTGACACCAAGCAAAAAGTGAGGGTATCTAGCCAGAAAGATGCTACTTTCCTTCAAATGGGAACTACATTTCTGAATAGACATACTATAGCAGACGCCAATCAATTGATTTAGACTTTGACTGGCAGGTTACTTCATCGCAAATGCAATGAAGTACCTTACCTGGCAAACACTCGGGCCGCCAACCTCGTTTGGAAACAGGGGGATCTTTGAATTTTGTTGACCGATCCTCCATTAGCTCTATCTATGGAATACTTCCTCCAACAGCCCAGGAGTAGGGGTCATCGGAGGAAAGATGTTACACTGCCTCACCTATTTAGGGTGGACGGTGTCATATCTTTTCTTCCTGTCTGTCACCCCAGGAAAAATCCTTACGGGTTTGGGACAGGAAAAGTCTATAGTAACCCTCTCACTGAGAGAAAACACCCAGGGTGTGGGGTCATTAATGTTTTGATTTTATAAAAGAAACTATCACTTTGGGAGTACGTTTTTGAAAACTAAAAAAGGTTTGGTGGACGACTCTCAAGGCCCCCTGCCGAATTTTACTACATTGAAAGCAACCGCTTTGATGGCAGTTCTCTGCATGTACAGAGATGACCGATGGACCTGCTTTGGCACGCAGAGTACCCCCAAAATGGAGAAGGTAATGTCCTCTTCTATCCCAATGAACAATACTGTCTGCCATGAGGCTCTTATTCCAAGTGGCTTGTGTTAAGTGTGATATTTATCGTACCCGCTAAATAACAACACTACAAGGCGTAATCTTTATGGGGTGGAAAGAGTAGCACCAGTTACTAGCTTTCCCCCTGAAATAGAGCATCACATGCAGATTGTGTTGGTTACCTCAGCAATCTCTGCAGGTTCCAGATTTACAAGGGGGCTTTTGCCCTTTCAAATTCTGTCAGGTTTAGCCTGCCAAAATATAACAGAGCATGCATATTTTATCACACCCCTTATAAGAAATGCACAACTCATAATTCCAGTAGATGCGGTGACAGGAGCTACCAAACATGTCGGAAATTTCATGTCAGCTCATAATGAGAGCCTTAATTGAGTTATGTGTATGCACTTTAGTTACCAAGATTATCCCTTAATTTTCTTCTGGTAAATTCTGTGTCTCAGCTTTATTTGATTCACTTATGAATTCATAAACATGACCCTGGGTGACCATTTGTGATTCAAACAGTTTAGACAGATGGCAGCAGCTCCAATTTCACTGAGGGAAACCTAGAGATTTACCTGCTGTAAGCATAGACGTCGTTTAAAGGCCACCAGGGGTCACCGCTGCGACCCCTGGCTTGCCCTCTGCTACCCCTAGGGCTGCCTTTGCACCCCGGGCCTCAGAGGTGGCAAATTCAGTACCGGGAACCCTTGGCCAGCTGGGGCTCCACTCTCTTTATTTTCTGTCAATTATTTATTAGTCTAATCGTGAATTAAATAACATGAATTATTGACTAATAGTGTATTAAAAAATGGGGTACAATAAGCTGGAATATCCCCTTCCATGGCAGCTGAGATAAGTAAAAAATGCTTTTAAAATTGTGTGTGCTTGCGGTGAGAATGTGTTTATATGTGAGAGAGTGTATATGTGTGAATTTGTGTACATGTGTAAGCATGTGTGTTTGACTGAAAGTGGAGGTGAAAGAGCGTGGGGATGCCACTTCCGCTAACCCTGGCATTTCGGTGGGTTCACGTCCTTGACTGTAAAGTGATTTTTAGCCACAAGTCTGCCAAAATCATATCTAAAACGTGGGCCTTCTGTAGGCTACCAACAACGCATCAAAGAGTTCACCAGTGTGTCCGTTAGTGGCCCTTCCAACTTCTGGTTTGTCCTATCATTCAAGAGACTGCAGCAATATCCAGGGAGCAGTGGGCTCAATCTTTCAATGCTAACATGTTGTCATTGGAAACCAGTGACACTCGTATCTCCTGTTCATGGCTTGTCAGGTGCATTAGATTGTTAGCACAATGAGTGATGTGTAGAATAATAAAAGCCGAGCACATTTCTGGCTATGGCACCATTCTCCAAAGAATTGAAATGTATGATTGGAAAATATCTGTATAAAAGAGTAAGAGACAAATACTGCAAACCCTTACCGTTTCCTCAGCCTGTCTCTTGTAGGCTTTAACCTTTAACTGCAGCTTGTCTGCCAGGTCCTGCAGTCTCAGGACATTCTTCTTATCTTCCTCAGACTATAAACACAAAATGTGTTGGATTCATTAGTAGGATCCATTCTTATCATCGTCTGCATTGGTGAAATGGAAAACGCTTTACATTTGTAAGCCATTTTATTTTTCATAAAAAAAGGATGCTGATTCTGTTTTGATCACAGAGAAATACATTGTTCGGAGTTCTATTTATACATGAATAAGGTTTAACTCCATCGTGATTAATTATACATACCTGGTATGTCAGTTCCTTAACTCGCCTCTCGTACTTGCGGACACCTTTGATGGCTTCCACTCCACGTTTCTGTTCAGCTTCCAGCTCGTTCTCCAATTCATGGACCTGAAAAGGGATTTGATATGATTATAGTGTTCTGTCACTGATCTCCACATTCAATGTTTAATCTCTGCTGTGCAACTCACTCTGCTCTCCAGTTTCTGGAGCTGCTTCTTTCCTCCCTTCATCGCGAGCTGCTCAGCCTCATCCAGGCGATGCTGCAGGTCCTTCACGGTCTGCTCCAGATTCTTCTTCATCCTCTCAAGATGGGAGCTTGTGTCCTGCTCCTTCTTGAGCTCCTCCGCCATCAAAGCAGCCTACATAGAAGCATAAGGTGGTGCTTAGTGTTAAAGTGGACATGTTTTTCTTCCAAGCACATTTTGTTTTTTAGTTAAAACACTTTTTTGTCCATTAACACCCACACTATTGTGGCAGGATTATGCATTTATCAAATTACTGAAGATAAAACCAGGTCTTGGGAGCTTTGCTGATTGAATTGTAAGTGTGTTCTTTCACTCCAAAAGATCTTGGTATAGATTTCATCAATGGTGTCACAAGAGGCAGCCAGTTGCACCACTACTAGAAACTTCCATAATGACTTGTTTACTTGAGTCGTTCATCTGCTACCTACACCACCATTACTTTCATATTCCTGCCTGGATCCAAACACACCTATAATGGATATTACAGGAATCTGCTTAAAGCGGTATCTCATATGTGACAGAATGCTAAGAAGACTTAAACAGAAATGGCAACTGGAAAGCTGGACTGAATTTAGAAAGTTGGATAAAGAAAGGCCTTTTTCAGCAATAGTGTTAATCCTATAAGTTTCCTTTCCTTGTGATCTCGCTTGATAACTAGCACACAGCAGATTCATAAAAATAACATTTGGTAGATGTTAAAGTCTGAAAAAGGGGAATGATAAGAAATGGTCTCTGAGATTCTGGCGATAAGATGAATGAGGGGCAACCTCTACTTCATTATTGCTGTGGAGTTTTGTACACTGAAGCAAAACAAGTTGAGTTACTCGACACACAAGACATCAGAAAAAGTGTCGTTACTCCTACACAAGGCAGGATACAAAAAATTCCAATATACTTTTTGGGCCATAAGTAGTCCATAGTCTGGTGTGCTTTCAAATTTATCATTCCAACTAAACTCAAGTATAAGGGTTTAGATTCTCTATGGTGAATGATGAATCATGCCAGCTACATTGGATTGTGAAATATAATAAAGGTGCTGTGGTAATAAAGCTTGATTGTACTGTCACACTAATGCTAGTATTTGTGTTTTAAATCACCAACATATAAGAAATCTATGCCCTGATTGTGAGTGGATCAGTGTATTCCGGCCCGTAGATAAACCCATATTTAAGCAGGGGCTGGAATTGAGAGTTGGTATTTATTTAACACACCAAATACCTCAACCTTCATTAATTTTCAGCAGGTCAAGTCTGCTGAAATGTATTTGAGGAAAAGCATGTGGAATTTGCTGTATCATGCACATTATGTTGTGTTAACCACCAGAATCCACGTTATTCCCCACCAACCCGTAATAGGTGGTATTTATTGAAATCAAAAAATAATATGCCTTGTGGTATCGTTAATTATCATATACGATAAATGCCACCTACGCTCGTAATCAGAACCCTGTTGTTTTTAGGTTATTTGAAACCACTAATAAAACATACTCAAAGCTTTATTTATCAAGAACTTTAAGAAGAAACCTACATCAGTGATGGCCTTCTTGGCTTTTTCCTCAGCATTCCTGGCTTCCTGGATGGCTTCCTCTACTTCACTTTGGAGCTGAGAACTGTCACTCTCAAGCTTTTTCTTGCTGTTGATGAGACTTGTGTTCTAAAAATAGATTCAGCCATTAACTTTACAAGCAACACCTTACGTTGGTATATCATGTAGCTAATGTAAAAAATAGGTTGTACCTGAGAATGGAGGAGCTGCAAACGTTCACTTGCATCAAGAAGTTCTTGTTCAGCGACTTTACGAGATCTTTCTGTCTGTTCCAGAGCAGCCCTCATCTCTTCAATTTCCGCCTGCTGCAGGTTGTTTCTGCGTTCAATGACAGCCACCTGTTCCTTTAGGTCCTCCTGTCCTCTAACAGCATCATCAAGATGAAGTTGGGCATCCTACCAGAAAATAAACACACTTCAAATAAATTACAATTATTCTTGAGTGAAAGATTGATATGGCAAATAATAATTTGAAGTATAAGGAACTCAAAGCAATGGTAGCAATTAATATATTGGCTTCGTGAAGTGAACAACTGTGTGGTAATAGAAAGGATTTTACACTGAAGCACATCCAAAATGTAACTTCAACAGTGTGGGAAATACTGGATTGACCTCTGTGGCATGAACGATCTAATAACCTATAGAACAATCTACATAACATTCACATAATTTTCCAATTACTCCAGTTCTGACATCACTGACCACATCTAGTAAAATAAATGGCATATCTTTTTCGAATTAACATATAACAGTTAAGTTTTAATTTCACAATACCTTTTGCTAGACCACCACCCAGAAACCTCTCCTGAAAGCCTTCTTTTTAATACTCGTTATTATAAAAAGTCTGTCTCTAAGTCCACACCCATTAGCAGATACCAAAACATGTATGGTCCTTTGTTGATTAAAGTGTATTGTTGGAAGTCAGTGCAGAAGAGAATATATTTATCAACCAGTGACTATAAATGTTAACTCAGAAAACTAGCCTTCTTTGTAAGTGTCATGCGTGAAACAATGATGTTTTTTTAAACATTTGTCACAAATTGGGGACTGTGTGATTGTTAATATAATTTCTACAGAATGGATTTCAATATTCCTTCTATCTGCCTACTGGCAAAACTATTCTTGTATCAATGTTAACAATAAATGTTGAATGAGTGAATGAATTTATGAAGTGTCTTGTTCCTTGTCCGAGTTTCACTCTTTCTTATAAGAAATATAATATACTCTAAAATACCTACAAAGAAATATTGCAAGACATTTTGGACTTCAATTAAATTTTCCCTGAGGTCGTGCATCTATATATGGGGAAATAACTTTTGAGTGAGTAGCATTATCTTATCATTATAATCTGGGGATATTATTATCCTGTGCATGTTAGAAATGTACACTTCTAAGTGATGCAATAGCAAGTTCCTGCGTAATGAACATTCCCAGGCTGTATTCATGCCTCTGCCTGCATGGTATGTTTTCCTTATGTTTGATGTCTAGTTCTTGGCTGACTGCAGCAAACATGCGCACAGAGTTCCTATGAAATAGTAAATTAAATAACAGCAGGAGTAAAATGTTAGTAGAAATATATGGCCCTGCTCAAACAACCATTTTTTATCAGGATGTTTAACTTAACAGAAATTAGCGAGGAAGTGACATATGTAAGGAGTAAACCACATCTACTTACAGAAGTACTTGACAAGTCGAGCCCCCCCTTTAATAAAATATAATGTGATTAATATTGAAGACCACTCTGTAGTTGAAAGCCTGATTAGTAATACATGTATTTTGCTGAAAATGTGTACAGTACAATAATGAAAAGCTAAAGATGCCGAAATACAACGTGAGCGAGTTTACCTTAAGTTGTCCCTGTACATTCCTCAGCTGCTTCTGCGATTCAGCGGCTTGGCGGTTGGCATGGCTGAGCTGAATCTCTATTTCATTCAGATCTCCTTCCATTTTCTTCTTCAGCCTCAGGGCATCATTCCTGCTTCTGATCTCAGAGTCCAATGTACCCTGCAGAGAATCTACAGCCCTCTGGTTGTTCCTCTTCAGCTGTTCAATCTCCTCATCTTTCTCTGCCACCTTCCTGTCGACCTCACCCTTGATCTGATTCAGCTCAAGCTGAATTCGCAGGATCTTGGCCTCTTCGTGCTCCAATGATCCCTTTTAGAACATGAAAATAAAAATTAGTGAAGTAAAGAACATTAACATTTTTATATTTGTATTGAACAATAGGCCCCTAGAGTTGTTTGGTTACTGCCAAAATGATAGCCTTCACTCACTTCCGCTTCTTCTAGGGCAGCCTGGAATTCACTCTTTTCTTGTTCAACTTGCTTCTTGGATTTTTCCAATTCATGGATGCACTTTCCGGTTTCCCCAATTTGTTCAGTAAGATCTGAGATCTCCTCTATAAGAGAAATAGATTTAGCAAGCATAGAGTGCTGATGCTTTAGTGTGTGCTTTGTGCTTCATTGGCGAGAACGTTTTTTATGCAACCTATAAATGACAGCATTCTATGTACAACATGAGAAATCATTACTGGTTGGAAAGGTTAATGGTTTCTGTCTTCATGCCTAAAAGACATAGAAACATTTATTGATATAATGGGCCTGATTAACAGCTCCTTATTTTCAGTACGATTTCATTGTATTGGCTAATCTTTATAATCATCAGAATTAGAATAATTTAAACTGCCTTATACAGAATGAAGAATCTTACGTTGCAGGTTCTTGTTTTCACGTTTCAGGGTTTCAAGGTGATCCAGAGACTCTTCATAGGCGTTCTTCATTTTAAACACCTCAGTACTCAAGGATCGGGTATCCTTTAGCGCTGCTTCTAATTCAGCCTGACCTTCCTCATACTTCTGTTTCCAGTCTGCTAGAACCTGGTAAAAGAAGTTTTATAGTGTATATTACAAATCTGAATTGCAAGGGAACCTTAACGCTTTCTCTGAAGTTTTGTGTCAGATGTTACCTTATCAAAGTTCCTCTGTTTCTTGTCGAGAGCGGCGGCAGCACCGTTGGCTCTCTCCACATCCACCATGAGGTCCTCCACTTCAGCCTGCAGTCTCTGCTTGGTCTTTTCCAGAGAGGCGCACTTGGAATTCACAGCTTCAACCTGCTCCTCTGCGTCCTGTAGTCTCTGAGCCAGCTTCTTTCTGCAGTTTTGGAGGAAAACAAGAATATTGTGGATCATAAAAAAACAGCCAATCACATTCTTGCACCTTGTTACTGAATTGAACATACTTGGCCTCTTCCAATTCTTCTGTGCGCTGAATGGCATCGGTTTCATACTTGGTCCTCCATTGGGCAACTTCCCCATTGGCTTTGGAAAGAGCGCGCTGGAGCTCAGCCTTGGCTTCCTGCTCCTCCTCATATTGTTCACGGAGCAGATCACAGTCATGTCGAGCAGATTGCAAGGCGTGTGCCAGGGCGTTCTTTGCCTTTAATCAAATAAAAAAGGTAAACACTCATTCACACCTACCCCGGTTCAGTCAACACTGTCGAAAAGCCTCCCAATTCAACCTAGTGGTCTTCAAGAAGGTAACATGAATGCTTTGAGGATGGTTCTTGCCTGCAAATCTGCCTTTGCAAACCACAGGGTTTGCACACATAAACCTTTTCAGTACATCCCCAGATCTAGCCTCCAAAGCCAGACTGAGGAAGCAATGTGTCCAGATTCTATTTCTTCTTAGTGGGTATATTATGCTGGTTCTATTTAGAATTCAAGTCATCTTGAGGTTCTTTACGTTATCATCAACATAAGAACTACCCTTTATTTTGTAATAGGGAATCTTGATAATAAGATACTAAGCAAAGATATGTTCCCTAGATATCATTTTTAAATGGTTGTCAGGGGCATTTGTCCCATTAGTACAGCCTAGCGGTAGTTTACGCTCCACTAGAGGAGGACCTCTCACATGATTTAAATATCCCTTCCGGAGAAGCACCGATCTTGTTATTCAGGGAAGCCACTAGAGTTGCAGCTCTACTGAAGCCACTGAACTTTGCCAAAAACAAATTGTGTTGGGGTCATTATTTGGTTTAACGGCCCTGTCATGCACGGCTGTCGTAGACAGGGAAGTCTAAAGATGATTGCCCCACCCTAAATTGAGCAGGGTAACTGTCACTATGACCTGGCGGTCCGGGGTTAGATGTGCTGCCAAGTCAGGGTTCATGCTAATTGAAACCGTTGGGGCTCTGCCGGTGTAAGCCTGCAGCTTCTCAAACCTCTAAATGAGGTGGGAAACTACATGTTTTGCAGTTCAGGAGATCTGCTGATTTATGGCGGGCCTCCTACACTTGTGATTGTGCAGAACCTCAAATATTAATCCACAGTGAGGTGTTTCAAGAAAATTCCTAGGGAACCCTTGTTTGTGTAGCAATGGTCGCTATCCTGTTTCCATGTACAAGGATATCAGAAAGCTTACCCACACTGAACTGCAAATGAGCCTCAACACCACGCTTAGCTCTGTTGTGATCCTGGACTTAAGCATCGATTCTGTGGAACACATGTGATTTTGTAATCTATGGCATCCTCTAAGACTTACAGGTAACGCTGCTCTCTTTCTGACAAGACCACAGACACCCAGATATGCAAACCTACTCCACAAGTAGTAGTTGTCCATCCCTAGCGTTCAATTTGGGCTGCTCTTCTTCTGGCACTTCTGAAGTAAAGGGATTTCACTATTCGAACATTAAATATTCTTCCTGGATTGTTATTGTGAAAATGACCGGTTACAATTGTGTGCTGCATATGTTTTCAACTGTTTTGAATGACGCACCAGTCATTCTGGGAGCTTGGAAATTGATGAACCAACTCTAACCTGGAACTCAGGTTTGAGGATGAAGGGAGAGTGATGCACCGTTTTTAAATATTAGCATAGTGTACGTATATCCTATCTCAGACCTATAGACAGCAGTTCAAGATCAAATCTTTGCTTTTACACTTCTGGAATGCTCCAAAGGGTGTAGGTTTAAGATGAATCCAAGAGTGTCTGCGGCTCTCTGTTTTTAGGTTTCCTATAGAAGCACCCTGCCAGAATGGAAGATTTGTAAGGATGTGCTGTGCTGTTTTTGACAGTTATGCCCAATTGTGCCTAAGTGGATGTTTTTGTGATGTGTAAGATGTTAACTATAGCAGTAATATTTCCATGGAACACAGTTAATGATAAAGTCGGAAAGAAAGATACCTTTGTCTCTTCTTCCAGCTGTCTCTTCAGTTCTTCTGTCTGCTGAGTAAAGGCTTGCTTGCCTCTTGTGAGCTGAGAGACCAAAGATTCTTTTTCTTCCACTTGGCGAGAGAGTTCACCTTTTATCAAAATGAGATAACCATGTAAGTAACTTTATGGTTCATTTGAATATTTGACAGATTTTTGCGCAATTCTTTATTTTTTTAATAACTTCAGAGTATAAACTGTAAATTAATGTATATCTGTATATACATGTTTGTATATATATGTTTGGGAGACCTTTAGATAGGAAATATATAGTGTGACAGAAAATCAACGTTTGCACAATTAGCTTCAGTACTGTTACACATACCTGAATTTCACGCCTTAGCCCATTACATTCTCTCATTCTTGAAATAGAACAATGATAGCTTGTATGTCATACTACTAAAAGCAAAAATATTGTCTGGCTTATAAAAAACATTTTTAAAAGTATTGCTCTGTTGAGTGTTGAGTTAGTATTATTACCTCCAGTGTGGTGCTATTTTTGCAGATAGTATGTAGAATGCACTACTTTTCTAAGACAATAGTTATGCCTTGATATTCTGGTACTATACCCATTAATATGTATGAATTACTCATGTGTAAACCTGTAGTAGGTGCATGCTACTTAACTGTTGATTAATTAATTAAGGTATTTACACTGTGCATTATGCGGACCAAATCATCTCCTGGCATTGTGAGGTACTTGGGGGGTGTCAACCTTGCATGTCTTGTGCAAAGAATATTAGAAACCTATTGGGACTCTTCAGGATTTTAGATTCATTTCAGTATTAATTCAAAAACTGCACCTTAAGAGTGTACATGCTCTTGTGGCCATTTTCTGATGAGACTAATGTTGGTTGATAGTAGAGTGGCACATTTTGGTTTATATATGGAACCTTATACAAAGGTCGGGCATGTGTCCCTTATTGGATGCTAGACAATTCTTTACTTGACTGTGATCCAGTGGCTAGTCTTTAGTGTCACTTGTGGTTTCAGGCAGGGTTTTACTCTAAACAAAGTGACTCTGCACAGCTCTGAATTGTTCTTAGTAAGTACAATCTTGGTGTAAATATGAAAATGTGTGTGCTGTACTTGAACAAACTGGAATCTCCTACGCAAGTTATAACTGAAATTCTTACCGTTTTCTGTCTGAAAGCGTGCCTTCTGTGTACTCAGGTCATTAATAAGACGCTGATGCTCATCATTTTTGGCCTTAATCTCGCTGAGCTGATCCTCAAGTACACGGCTCACCTTCTCCAGGTTTGCCTTGAGAAGAAGAGGAATTGAATTAGAAGTCTTTAGAGAACAGTATTTACTGATTAGAAGATTGCTTGTCATTGGCTTACCTTGGATTTGGAAACATTCTCCATGTTGCTGGCAAGGTCATCTATTTCCATTTTGTATTCACTCTTTTCTTTCTCCAGCTTTTGCTTGACCCGCTGCAGATTGTCGATCTGTTCCCCAAGTTCTGCAACACTGTCTGCATGCTTCTTACGAAGGGCAGCAGCAGTAGCTTCATGCTGTAGAGTGGACTCTTCCAGGTCTCGTCTCAGTTTCTGGAACTCTGCTTCACGTTTCTTGTTCATTTCAATCTGGGCTGAAGTTGCTCCACCAGCTTCTTCCAGTCTTTCACTGATTTCTTCAAGTTCCCTGGAGAGATCAGCCCTTTGTTTCTCAACCTTTGCTCGAGCTGCACGCTCAGCTTCAATTTCCTCCTCCAGCTCTTCAATGCGCGCCTGATGAATGAAATATCACATTCTGAGAATGACATTCTAATGATAACATTCCCCACTTCTGCTATACTAACTTCACTAACTAAGCTGATAATTGATACATTAAAGTCAGTACCTGGAGTTCTTTGATTTTTTTCTGCAGCTGGGCTGCCAGAGATTGTTCATCTTCAATCTTGCTCTGAACTTGGCTTAATTCAAAGTCTTTCCTGAATTTCACCAAAAAATGCATGTTAGTATATTTAAGGTTCTTATCTGCATGTTATGCTGACCTGCTTCAGAGTTGCTAGTTTATCCGTATTAAAACTTTAATACGAATCAAACAATAAAAAGTTACAATAGACAAATTCATACATAAATCAAATGTGCCTGATTTTCTTTATAAATAACAAATTCTAATAAAAAATAATTTTATGCGAGAAAAGGTTGAAGACAGAGAAGAGGAAAAACAGAAATCGTTGTCAATATCAATCTTCACAATGTTACTACCCTTTGACAGTGATGTCTATCTTTAAATTAAGCATTTTGCAGTAAAAGAATTTACCACAAATGTTATTTAGAAGCTATGGAAATTATGTAGTTCATTCTTGTTCTAATCCCCAGTCTTGCAAATTTCCTGCATTTGAATTGAAACATTGTAACTATATAGCTTTATATCCCCCTTACATGTACTTACTTCTTCAGTTTTTCATCACTTTGCTGTTTATCATTCTCAAGATCCATCACAGTTTCCTGGGACAGCTTCAGGTCACCTTCAAGCTTCCTCTTGGCCCTCTCAAGGTCCATGCGAAGTTTCTTCTCTTGTTCCAAAGATCCTTCAAGCTGAGTATTTAATTTAATATCTTAAATGCCATGATGATGAACAGGGTTCAGTTTTTTATGAACATCAATATGGTCATTTTTGGCAAATTGATGGCATACTGCTATATTGCCAAAAGTACATTGTGTACTATTTTGGCAGACGTGCTTTTGAAAAATGTACTTGTTTTCATCTTCATCGGTGCTTACAGAAAGAGTTTGCTTAATCCAATGTTTTGCGCTCCAGTTTTTAACATCTGCTTATAAATATCTGTGGTATCAGACTTATCTGGAATGAAGTAATCCCAGGTACACTGATTGAGCAGGCGTATTATTGTGTGAATGTGATAAGTTTAGCTCTTTTATGTGATGGCAGGATCCATAATGATACGAACCATGTCCGAAATAGACTATTATTGGTTAAAATGTTTCACCCAGGAGATTTTAAGGCATTGCTAAATCACATAAAATGAAAGAAGCTATTTGTTAGATTTGTGGAAGGTGGTAGAGGTTTGTTTCTATGTGGGTGGGTGTGTGCATGTGTGTAAGTATGAACACAAATGATTTAGCTAAAACGCTGTAAACATGTTCGTTTTTGTCTCAAATATCATTGTTGAGGTTTTGAGCATAGCGTAGGCCAAAATTAGACTGCATCATATGTAATGGTAAATTGAAATAATGGCTTCAGGTTACCCTGGTGTCAGACTTACTCTGCCTGTCATGGATTCAATAATACTTTGCTCATATGGAGTTATTTCATACTGGAGCATGACATTAGGTGGTAGTAAGTTACCCAGAGGTATTGTACAACTGAAAGATATTTTTACCTAACTACATAGAAAGGTGTTTTATTTTCATTATATATCAATAATTAATGCAAAGTCTGTTTAATACATACATTATTTATTAGGCTTGTAAAGGATTACTTTTGATTCATTCTCATGACCAAATAAATAATTGAATACTTCTCACTGAATCTGTTTAACAACACAGCAGAACCTTCCTGTGTACAGAGTTGTATGGGTCCTGCTATATACCATTCTAACAGACAATTGTTTCTTATCAGTTAGTACTAAGTCAGATGCTCTTTCAACCTCGAAAGAGGAGCCCACTCTGGGAGAAATCTGTCTTTTAGTACCTTACAGTTTTTTTTAACCAATTCAACCTTGTGTGAGCACATGGTCTTCAGTTCACCACATTTTCAGCAATATGTACAGGTTTCACACACTATTTAATCCTCTCTGCCATCAAGGATTGACCCACTTTTCAATACAATGCTCCTCAGCGCCTCCATTGAGTAGGTGTGGAAAGATCACAGAATTGAACTCTCATATAGCCTTCTTTGCCTTCATTTCATGCTGCTCCTTTCATGGCCAGTGAGACTAGGAGTAGCAAGGACAGTAGCAGGAGTACCAAAGGACAACACGGAAAAACTACAGCTGCATCTTTTGGCTGCCTATAATTGGAATCCATATGTAAGAGTTTTAACTATATTTTACTCTAACACACAATGTCATAAAATTAGTTGTTTTGCGCTTAGCTATTTCTCCCTGAAATAATATGTGGGCTGCTGCACAAATAGACTCTCTCAATGTTGCTCAAGTGGTATAAAAGCATTTGTTGAATGATGTGTCTTTTATGTTACTTAAGGTAGTACATGTAACAATGTGACAGAATTGTATTGCAAATAGTGGTAAATAGTATTAGAGAAAGTCTTTGGAAAGGACTGTTTGCCATAAAATAATGTGAATCGTCAACCTAAGGTCTCCTTTCATGCTCTTTGAAACACTTTCCTTTTAAATGTATACTTACATCATCCACTTGCTGTTCCAGCTTGGTTTTGGCTTTGGTCAGAGTGCTGACTTTATCTTCCTCTGCCTGTAGGTCATCCAGGGTTTGCTGATGGGCCTCCTGGAGAGATTTCTTCTCTTTTGAAACTTTTGCAATGTTTTCATCAAGCACAGCCATTTCCTCTGTGAGATTCTTCACCTAAAATATTCAGATGAATACAAATAATTTAGGATGCAGTTACTTTCTATATTTTTGTTAATCTAAACAATCTGTCTACATTTACCTTATTTTCTGTGGCATGCTTTTCCTTCTCTACTTTGGCAAGAGTTAGCTCAAGGTCATCAATATCTTTCTTGAGCTCAGAGCATTCATCCTCCAGTTTCCTCTTCTTTGCTGTCAACTCTGCATTACTTTCCTCCTCATCTTCAAGTCTTTCTGTCAGCTCTTTCACTTTAGCTTCCATTTGGATCTTATTTTTAATGAGACCTTCGCATCTTTCTTCTGCATCTGCCATGTTTTCACTTTCCTAATAGAATATTGAATACAGAATGTGTTTAATATTTGTTTTGTAAAAGTATAGTTAGTTGTCTTTGACTTATGAACTGTCACCTACCGCTTGAACCTGTAATGCAAGATCATTCTTTTCCTGAAGAAGGACAACCATTTTCTCCTCCAATTCCTTCTTTCTTGCTTCAGATTTTACCAGAGCTTCCTTTGTCTTTTCAAACTCTTCCTTCATGTTTGCCATTTCCTTTTCTGTCTCAGCGCTCTGCAGAAGTGGCTTTATCTTAAAGTAAAGCTTCATCCATGGCCAGGTTTTAACATTCATGAATGATCTGATATTGTACTGGATGGTCATAATGGATTCTCTGTTCGGGGTAAAAACAACAAATGTATTATGAAAGGTTCAGTTTGAGTCATTGTTATAGATTTTAGTGAACTGTGCATTTTAATAAATACCTTCTTTCCATCATCTTCCTGAATTCTACTCTCATGAGGAATCCCCTGCAGGCAGCCTGGGTTCGGGTGATAAGCTCTGCTAGCTTTTCATCTCTCATCTCTTCTAGGGTACCAAGGAGGCCGGCTTTGAAGAACACCTTCAATGAAGAAGTGGACGATGAACACTTACTGGCGTTCTTAATGTTCCTTATTTTAATAATTAAATATATATATAATTTCCTACCTTTGTGTGGCCAAACTTGTACTGAGTATGGTCAACATCAATGGAACCTAAAAGTTTCTCACTAGCCTTCTTGCTGTCAATGAAGGCACCATCAGGGATAGCACTTGCATTTAGCACTTTGTACCTTAAATAAATTATGATTAAACTTAGTTTTACGGTCAGTTCACAAATGAAAAATGTGTTGCTACATTGTTTTAATTAACATAGTTCTGGGATTAATGCTACTGTGTTATACTACAATTTTATGTAACTGATGTATAGGATAACGTTAATACATGATTTACAATCTAAAGAATATTATGAAAGTTAAGAAATTCACAACCAGTGAAACCTTGCTTTTATTGCAGCTTTAGTGTAAAATCATGTTTTATCTATAAGACAGGGTATATTCAACTATATTTCACACAGGTGTTACTTGCAATCTTTTTACCTCTGCTTAAAGTCACCATAGAGGATCCTGCTTGGAAATCCCTTTCTACAAATTCTGATGCCTTCTAACACACCGTTACATCTCAACTGATGGATCAGCAGATGATTGTCCATTACACCTACAGACAGAGAGTCGAGACCATATCAGTTCACGTAACACTCTCATGCAACACAGTGATACTCCAATACTGTATGAATGGGTAATCATCAAATGACACTCTACCTGGAGTCTTTGTCTCATTGGGAATCAGGCAACGCACAAAGTGGGGATGAGTGCTCCTCAGGTTAGTCATCAGCTTGCCCAAGTTTTCCTGTAACAGGGGAAATACAAGTGTTTAATACACTAAACACATAGAAGCCCACTTGTAAAATATCGGGTAAAACAAACACCTCTCAAGCAGTGTTGTCTGGTATATCATGTCACAGGACTAATTGTACCACAGTGACCTACAGTTATCTGTTACACTTACCCTGAACAAAGCAGACACGGTCTGGAAGGACCCGCCCTTCTTCTTCTTTCCTCCTTTTCCACCAGCAGCAGCTGCAGCTTCTAATATTTGAAAGTAACAAAATATTACATGCATCAGGCATTCTGTCAAGATGACTTTGTTTTATTCTTGTTGCATTTTGTACTATTTGCATACAATATAGCATGACATTTACCGATTTCTGCTGCAGTAGCGCTGTAAAGCATGGACAGAACTTTAAGGGATGACTTTTGGTACAGCTGGATGACAGATTCATTCAATGGATCCTTGTTCTTCTCCAGCCAGCCGGTGATGTTGTAATCCACAGTACCAGCATAATGGACCAGGGAGAAGTGAGCTTCAGCCTTTCCTTTGCCTGGCTTGGGTTTCTCAAAGTTCTTGCACTTGCCCAGATGCTGGTCGTACAGCTTGTTCTTAAAGGAGGTGTCTGTAGACTTGGGGAACATGCACTCCTCTTCAAGGATGGAGAAAATTCCCATGGGCTGAAAAGAATAGATGTTATGGGTGAGCACTTACATATTTGTAACCTTACTAAAACATTATTCACAATAAGCAAATTCACTAAGCAAATCTGAAGAACAATAGTACCCTTACTACCTTCTTAAGGGTCCATCTAATCTTCCTAGGCAAGTTATACTGCCCTGGACTTTAATCAATCGAGATATTCATGTTATGCTCTCTACGTCTGTTCCTGTGCTTTTTTGTACTGTTATCCCATGCTTCTGTACTCCACGACTTTTACTGTGCATTCGTACTATTATCCCATGCTTGTTCTCTCCTTCATAATATTACCTGTATAATGTGTCATGGTATTCTTTATGTATAATTCAACTCTGATCACTGGAAAGCGCTCTGATATCCGCAAGGATCTTGTTCGCACTTTATAAAACCTTCAAAATAAATAAATAAAAAATAAATAAATATGACCCACCTTCTCAATAAGTTCTATGCAGGCAGCGAGATCCATACCAAAGTCAATGAACTCCCAGTCAATGCCTTCCTTCTTGTATTCCTCTTGTTCCAAGACAAACATGTGGTGGTTGAAGAACTGTTGCAGTTTTTCATTGGTGAAGTTGATACACAGCTGTTCCAGGGTGTTGAACTAAAACCCAAACCAATTATTGTGGATTAGATATTTGTTGATTGGTCCAGCATTCCACTTCACCACCCCCTCTTTAGGATGTTAGACTTACATCAAAAATCTCAAAGCCTGCAATATCCAGGACACCAATGAAGTACTGCCTGGCTTGCTTGGTGTCCAGCTGTTGGTTGATACGGATCACCATCCACAAGAAGAGTTTCTCATAGACAGACTTAGAGAGTGCGCCAATGGAGTTATAGACCTGATGGAGGAAAGATTACCTATTAGACCTTGAAACAATGTACTCAATAAAATATTTGCAGATATTTTTCTTCATAAAAAGCAATCAATATTCCTGAGAAACACATGCAAAAAAAAAAACCACATTTACCTGATTAACCGTCTGCCCCTTGGTGACAAATTCATTGCCGACCTTGACTCTTGGGTAGCACAGTGCTTTGAGCAAATCCGCTGAATTCAAACCCATCAGGTAAGCAATTTTGTCAGCAACTAAAGGTAGAACAGATGAGTATTATATTTCTGCTCTTTATATTTAAAATTTTCTATGTCACTTCTGCTACTTTTTTATGTTGACCTTTTAAACCGTTTCACATAATAATTTATATGATTTTCAGCTACACATGTTATCGCCCATTCCACTTAAATGTGTTTTTTTAATTTGGTTCTTCACTTTCAGTACATTCCTGCTCCCTTATAGTCAATAGGATTCTGTGGGCCCGATTCACAGAATGAACTTAAGACTCAATCCTAAACGTACTACTATTTTGGTATTCACAGAATGAACTTGCTACTTTTGGTATTCACAGAAGTTAGGATTTTGTCTTAAGTTTGTCTTAAGAAAAACTTAAGACAGACTTAAGACTGACTTAAGACAGACTTAAGACAAATCCTAACTTCTGTGAATACCAAAAGTGGTAAATTCATTCTGTGAATGCCAAAAGTAGCAAGTGCATTCTGTGAATACCAAAATAGTAGTAAGATTAGGATTGAGTCTTAAGTTCATTCTGTGAATCGGGCCCAGTGACATTAATGTGTCTGTGGCCCTGTCTGTGTAGTAACTGCATCGATATTATTAGACTGGTTAAGTGTATATTTTCTTAATTAAATCATCTATAGGAGCCTTTTCGCACTTTTAATATGACATTTTCATTGGGTGGGTATGTTTAGTGAGTCAGGCAATCAAACTTTATTTGCATGTTAAACACACACATAGAAGTAAATATATAGTTAAAAGTCAATTCATGTGAATTTCAGAGAATTAAATTAATTAAAGATTAAAAATATAAAACCTATACAATTACCATAGCATACTTTTCCCAAAAAAAACTGCAGGTTTAATATAAATATTATCTCTAAAACAAATCTCTGCATTACTTAATAATTGGACAAGGTGACAGGTTGCTCTGCATTGTACATAATTAAATTGTTTTAAATATGAAATATAAAAACTTTTTAATAAAGACTACATAGAATTGTGAAACAAATTAAACGTAGGAGGAATTTAGTGCCTACCACATCACATTGACAAATTTGAGACGAGAGAGAATGTTGATAGCCAAAAGGAAAACAAAGTAGATAAACAATAGTTCCTGACAGGAATATAAACAGTAATGACCTATCCCCTCTACCAAGCACCAAACACTGTTAAAAGCCATTTCCATGTCCAGCTTCAGGGAAATTCTTTCTTTCAAAGCTGGTTTCATGATTTCAGCCTTTTTCCTCCTGAGGTGATTACTCACAATATACCATGCTTTCACTGCCTTCTTATCTTGTGCAAGTATTAAAGACGGATTGTCAAATAGATGGGAAAGGGCTTTTCTACTTAAGGTTTCTGATACATCAACCAACCAGCGAATACCAGAAGCTTTTTCTAGGCTTAGGCAGTTCTTTTGGCTGATATGATTAAGGGTTTCTTCTGGATTACTCTATACTGAAACCACAAAACCAAAGGTGCCAATTTAATGTGATCTTCCATGTTGCTGAGACCTAATTCCCCATGGACAATATCTGAAGAGGATATCTAACAGCCTCTTACAAAAATGGTTCTCCTCTATCAATACATTGGTACAGTTAGCAAATCTCCACACCCCAGTGCCATAGGCTACAGTTGGAACTCACTGTCATTTATAGATTTCAAAATGTGGGATAAGTCCCATATGCTCAGAAAGGCGTGGTATACTTAGTGCCGAAATTCAAGTTTGGCGGTCCATCGGACTGCTGAACCCGTGGTGGCCATCCCTGGACTGCCAGATTGGCGTTCCAACCGTCATATTACAACTACGGCTTTGGGACCACCACAGGACCGCTGCAACTGTCGGGGAATCCCAATCCCGCTGGGGTGGTGAGAAATCTATTGGGGCCCTACAGGGCCCCCTGTTTTCTCTGTGCACTCGGGGTGCATGCAGGGGGAACATGTTGTGTCCCCATGTATTTTTTCACCCCCTGTTCTTGCAAGGAGAGAAATGCACAACATTATGCATTTCTATCTCTGCAGGAATGGGTTCTGGCACTCCTATGGCGATGCCTTCCTAAGGCTCTCCTATGAGCCATAGAAAGGCATCGCTGCAGGACCGCCTGCCAGGATTATAACTCGTAATCCGGCGGACTGACTGAATAGAGGTTTGGAGTCTTGGAGCGGGGCCCTGGCGTGTCGGCCCACTCCAAGACTGCCAAACTCGTAATCAGGCCCTTAATTACTTGCATATGTGTCTGGTGGACTTTAGCCAGGTGATGGTGACGTGAGTAGCCATTGACTCTGAGGAATCAGAACAAATGCCTAAATATGAAAAATTATTAACAACATTTGAATGGCTGGAACCATGAATGATGGCTGAAATACTTTTTCGTTTGTAGCCACAGACCAAAATCTGTGACTTCCCAAAATTCATCAAGAGATCTAAACTTGACATGAATTCCACAGATGCGTCGACCAACGAATGTAAAGCATTAGGTGTTAATGCTATGAACACAGCCTCTTCTGCATACAGCAGAGGCGGTGGTGGTATGTTCATCAATCTATGTACTAATAGGCCCACTTGTTACATTCCAAATCAGAGTGGGCCGGATGTTTTAATAAGGTAGGCTTATGTTTCAAATACTTTTCGCATAGGAAACTTTGAACAGCATTTAAAAAGAGTTGGGAATTATGGCCCAGATGAACGACCGGGGCATTTAGCGACTCGCAAATTGCGCTCAATTGTGAGTCGCTAAATGCCATGTACAATAGAGTCAGAGACACTGTTTGCGATTCCCAATGGGGTCGCAAATTAAATGCCTCATCAATATTCATGAGGCACTCTCAATTTGCGACCCCATTAGGAATGGCTGGCCCTCCCATATATGGTGGCCTGCTGGGCTCAGCAGACTCCCGTGCCTGGGACTGCTTTTCAATAAAGCAGGAATTCTTTTTTAAATGCTGCCCGTTTTCCTTAAGGGAAAACGGGATGCTTTTTTTTTTTAAATAAAATGTTTTTGTTTCATTTTTTTAAGGATAGATAGTGGTCCCTGGGACATCTGACTCCTCCTAAAAAATATTTTGCCCTGCATTTGCGAAGGGGAAGGGGTCTCCTGGGGACCCCTTCCCATTTGCAAGTGCATTACCACCCTCTTGGACGGTAAATTGTGATTGTTTTGCGAAGGGAATTGTGATCACAAAACATTCATACATAGGGTA
Organism: Lissotriton vulgaris; assembly: GCF_964263255.1. Lineage (NCBI taxonomy): Eukaryota > Metazoa > Chordata > Amphibia > Caudata > Salamandridae > Lissotriton > Lissotriton vulgaris. The sequence continues at coordinate 29,678,979 of NC_141698.1, forward strand.
TTGAGTCGCAAATAGGAAGGGACACCCTTGGAACGCCCCTTCCTAATTACATGTTGCAAATCCTATGTAGCAAATAAATTGTGACTCTGTAAATAGGGTTTATTCATGGCCCTTTTAATTTTTGCATGCGCAAAGGAGTCACTAACCAGTTTGCACATGCAAAAATGGGTCGTATATCTGGCCCCCTGAGAATGTGAAGGGAAACGCTTGTCAAGGCCGAATTTACTATCCACAAGAGTCAGCCATTTTCTCATCTGCAGTGGCCCTGGGAGCAGATTTAGGGGCCTCCAGGAGATGTGTCCTGCTAAGTACACCTTCTGCTTCAGACACCTGCTGACTGGGTGCTGCAAAGAGCCTGTCCTTCAGTGCTTTCATGCAATATGTAGAATGCAGGAGACTAAATAAAAAGACTCCTTAAAATCTGCTATTCAGCTATACCCCAGCAAAAATATTCTTTTTGTGCTTTTACAATCTGGGCGGGGTGAGGATAATCACAGTGCAAGAGGTTGGGAGGAATAAAGCAACACAAGAGGGAGAGATCTAGTAAATACATGCACTTCCATGGGATGTTGAAAGAAAAAGGAAAAGGTAGCTCGTTATATGTGAGAAGTTGCAGGATACACGTCATCCAGTCCAAAGGATCACAAAGAGGCCATGCTCCACAGGGAGGAAAAATACAAGAAGAAAAAGGAAAGCCATTGAGGAAGAAACAAGCAGATGAGAGTGACACTGAACAATGTTGTAGCAGGATACCCTTTCAGCCTAGGGTAAAATTAGTGTATTTCTGCAGCTCACACTGATCTTAAGGTATGCAGTTGTTTCTCCTTAACCCTCTAATGTTGACCTTTCTACAGTAAGGCCAGTTTCACTTTGAATAATGAGATTAATCCTCTTAAAATTAATGCATTTTAAAGTCTGATGCTATTATCTAAGATGAGGGTTATAGCATGCCCTACCTTCTGTGCCGTCGGGTTCGGCCTGCTCCTCACGCTGTTTCTGCTTGAACTTCATGTTTCCGTGGTGCATGACTGCTCCTGTCAGCTTGTAGATGGCGATCTTCTCATCTTGGTTGAACCCCAGGATATCGATGGCACTCTGTCATGAAATAAGGGGGATCCTTTTATGAATGAGAGACCTGCCTAATGGAATGACCATGTATGGTAACGTTTACACCCCTTTCTTTTAGCAGGTTTGGGTGAGTAGGCGAGGAATCCCCAGTTCATTGTCACTTACATCTGTAGCCAGAAGTTCTTCTTCGTCATCAATGCTCTTCACGGCAATCTCACCCTGGCTGACGGTTGGGTAGTCATATGGGTTCGTGGTGATGAGCAGCATTTCTGTTGTAGACAAAAAAATTGAATGCATTAAATAATGCAGTAAGACACTAGGCAACCGCCTACATATTTATGAATTCCGTTTGTTTGCTGTACTTTTATCAAAAACTCTTGCAGGTAATCAATGTGTGCTGCATTTCCATTATAAAAATGGAAAATCTATCAATGATGACAGCAAGTGCTAAATGATCCGTTTACACTTTGATCTTGTTAGTGAAATCCACCAATGCAGAATTTAGATTTCTGGCCACATGTTTTATTTACTACAATTTAATATCAATTCTGCAATACTTTGCCTCCTAGACAATTTGATTGAGTCATATTAATCATTCACTAAGTTACACATTTTTCTCTCTGAGACTGTTATTCTAGCAAACAGGACTCAGTGAGCCACAATATTTTGGTTTTTTTTACGCTACAAAAATATAATCTTTTAACACATACTTCTATAGAGTGCAGATAAAGGGAGATTTGAACCATGTTAGATACTAACCAACCAGCTCTGGCTTCTTATTGGTCATGATCTGGTAGAAGATGTGGTAGCTTCTTTCTGCTGACAGCTGGAATGTGACTCGGGACTTTTCCAGCAGGTCTGTAATGCAAACATAATTGATGACAAATTGCTAAATATATATCTTTTTCGTTTGGGATATGTGTCTGCGTGTATATTTAAACGTAGATATATGTATGTCTTACATGTTTCAATATCTGCAGAAGCCAGCTTTCCTGTGGTTCCAAAGTGAATTCTGATAAATTTACCCTAAAAAGTAAATAGAGGGTAGAATTAAATCAGGTGTTTATTAAGAGACAGCAAATAGTTTTTCAAACCTGTGAATTGGAAGAAATTGGAAGTCTTACAAAACGGGATGAGTTGTCGTTCCTCACGGTCTTGGCATTACCAAAGGCTTCCAGCAGAGGGTTAGCCTGGATGATTTGATCTTCCAGCGTTCCCTATTAGAGAACCAAGGTTTCACCATCAATTAAGTTGTCTGACATACATATAGTGTGTGGTGTTAAAATGAGTTGAGCAGAGAAACAAACCTGCATCTTGTTGCCTGTGCCGGCAGCTTCTTTTTTCTTGTCACCACCACCAACAGCAATTGTTGCAAAGTACTGGATGACACGCTTGGTGTTCACAGTCTTTCCTGCACCAGATTCTCCGCTGTAGAGAAATAGTAAATTCAGAACAATTCTTTTAAGTGCTTCAGCCCCATAAAGCTGGTGATGTAAATTAAGCACATCAACTTTCTACTAATGATGTATTACTTACGTGATCAGGACAGACTGATTTTCACGATCTGTTCAAGAAATGTCAGAAACGATTGTGTTAAGAAATGCTATATTTGAGTAACAATTATAACTGTTAAATCAAGTAAACCATCACCTGTCAACATGAACTGATAGGCGTTATCAGAGATGGAGAAGATGTGAGGTGGGGCTTCCTGGCGCTTCTTGCCTCTGTAAGCAGCCACTACCTCGGGGTTGTACACTGGCAACCACTTGTAGGGGTTCACAGTGGCACAGAAAAGACCAGAGTACGTCTGAAATTAAAGAAAGGGATTTAATTAAATGTAAAAATATATGACTGGCCAAAGCAAAATAATGAAATTAAAGAAAGGGATTTTAATTAAATGTAAAAATATATGACTGGCCAAAGCAAAATAATTTAAGGCATACATCTATTTTCAAATTTGTCAGTGAATTGTAAGGTTTTTTTCAATAACACACTTTACAAACACCGGCTCCCACTGTGCATGGTCTTTAATAGTGTACAGCGGGCTTGGCCCACGGCCAGGCTCTCCACCTCACTAGTCCTGTGTGCCCTATCCCTCCTCTTTCTTTGTTTTCTCCCTCTCTGTCTCTCTTCGTCTCCCCGAGCCACCCGTTTTCTGTATTTTTTTAAGGTCTTAACAATTATGAACTGAATCCAGTTCGCAATTTATTCCCAAAATGAAAATCAAATTCACTTCTTAAAATTGCAACTTACTCTGTTCGCATCTTATTCTTCTGTCTTCTGGTACTTGAGTTTTTCCACGTCACTGGGTGCCCCTTAGCACACAACTGGGGTCTGCCCATTACTGTGTATCCCCCCCCCCCCCCCCAGCTCAAAAGTCCTGAATCAAACTTGACTTATGTATTCAAAATGGCAAAAAAAATATCTCCAGAGACCTTCACCAGCTAATGTGAAAAAATACCAAACGTGATTGACAAGGGGCTCAAATCACTGAATCATGACTTAAAAGAGTATAGAAATAAAATAGTGTTAAACTTTCGAGACTGCTCTGCACCATTTTTGCAGGCTTATACCTCCAAAAATACGAAAGGGAATGATACTACATCAAAGGAAGCACTTTCTGAGGAGGGTTGTAGGTTCAGGTGAAGTTTGACGTAAATCTGTTAAGCACTATTGACTGTACACGCAAGCAGAATTTTCCCTTGCAAGGATCTGCATGAAAATTGTCATGCCGGGACTCACCAGACTACGCATGCAATGGCCAAATTCGATGCACATATGTCTATGGGGTTAAAAGCTATCAGCTTTTCAAAAAATGCCTTTCAATGGAAAACTGTCCTGAATCATAACTACAAAGTGATGACTGCCACGCTGTTATAACCACTCGTTTTAATCTACGTAAATTATTTTGGGTGCTTCTCTGCGTTGTGGAAATAGGTTATCTTTTGTATTGTGATAGACCCTAAACGTGGCATCCATCACTGCCCAGATATGAGGATCTTTCCATTTTGGGCTGAGTTTGCTGGTGTGCTTTGGGAGCACAGGTTTACTCTCTAGAATTGGTGGAACAGAGTGGTGATGCACAAAGGGATGTCTGGCAGTGGTGGCTGATACAAGTAAAAAGTGGCGAGCGGGTGGAGGGAGCCCAGTTGGAGCACAGGAGGGGAACGCAGGGGTGGTGGTTAACATAAATAAATAAAAGACTTCCCTGATGCTGCCGGCCCCCTTGCATCTCTGCTCTCCTGCTCCCAGTAGTCCCTGGGAAACATCACAGGCTCCTCACCCACTCCACACACTGCTCTGATGCTACACCTAGCATGAGAGCAGCATGAGGATTGGCCTGAGCGGGCTGGTTTGATGCTCGCTCAGGCACAGGGAGTCTGTGCTGTTTCTCCACCCGGCTGCGGACGGCCCGGGACCAGGGTTCGATTCCCGGCGCGGCAGGTTTCTGGACCAGGGTCAGCGGACTCGATAATTCTCTCGCCTCGGTGCCCACTCTGATCAGCGATCACACTCGGCAACTCTGGGCATTAGCTTGCCTCATCTTCACTAACGGCCCCACCAGACCGCCGGGGATGCCTGGTCTCACCCTGGAGATACCCATTAAGGGACCATCTCTCAGGGAAGCCAGGAAGGGTTTCGCAGCGGTCGAAGCGCCTTGGGACCCTACGGGTAAGTAGTGCGCTATATAAATGCCTATACATATACATTTACATTTGTCTGTTTGGCCAGCCTAAGACCGCCGGCCAAACAGACAAGCGCACTTGTAGCAGTGCGCACCACTCCTAATCAGGATGGCCCAGCCCTGCCCTTGAATCGGCATACCGAGCATAGCAAGGAAAACTTGAATGATAATAACATGCTTTATTATCATTTTATTGTTCCTTAATTCACTGCTCAGAAAGCAGTGGGGTGTCGCTCCTCCGCCTTAACGGAGGAGCCGCCGCTGTGTCTGGCCTTCTTAAGCTTCCACTGACCTGCTTGCCCTCTCAGTGCTTTCTCTCCTCCTACCATGTTTGCTGCATTCTCGTAGGGTTGTTAAACTGTAGCTTTGCACAAGCTATTGTATAGTGTCAATCAGTATATCATTCGCACTGATTTACTCATTGGGTGTGTGGACTAGGGACAGCTTTGTCTGTTTCTGCAGTGTATTATACACTCACCGATAAACGCATCGGTAAACAGACATAATATCGATTCCAAAATATCGATTGGACAAAATATCGAGTAAAAAATATATTCAAAAAACACAAGGGGTCCCTAAATGGTGGGGGTATATACCCTACGGCGTAGACTGACCCAACCAGAGGCTCAAGGGGTATCTACGCTGTCAAGGACGAGATTGTATTTCACTTAACATACACAAAATTTACAAATACAAGCTAACAATCAGTGTAGGAACCTTGTCTAAGAGTCATCACATTAGTTAGGAGACTATAATCTTTGCCAGTGTAAAAAAACAATTTATTAAAAACAATACAGTTTCAATTTACATTCATAAAACAATTATACATTCGAATACAAATTATTTTTTAAAAAACCCAAAAGGTCGACGCAGTGTTTCGGTGTCTTGTGTTGATAGTAACACCTTCTTCAGGACGGGGTTTGTGATACTTAAAAAATCTCTCAGAGATTTGAGGGATTTAGGGCATGAGGATGCAGTTTTTTTCAATCATTTATCTGATTCTCATGTGCTTCTCTTTGTTCGATGTTATTTAGTTAAAATTGTTCCACCTGGATGTTGGAATTCATTTATGTTATCAGTGCTGTATCAGGGGTGACCACCGTATATCAATTCGGCTATACAACATATGACTTTAGTTGTATACTGTTGGCAAAGATCCAACTTGTCTTTTGTGGGTAGAGGCCTTCAAATCTGTATCATTCCCTTCTACCAGTTCGCTTCCTATTCATTACGGAATTTCAGAATAGCGCTTTTTTGAGCGTATCGGCCTCCCTGTCACCTGGTCCTCATACAGCTTCCCCATGGAAAAAATATAGACTGGACAAAATATAGACTAGACAAAATATAGACAACAAAAATATCGACTAGAATAGCCAAAATATCGAATCAAAAATATATACTAGACATAATATAGACTAGATAAAATATAGACAACAAAAATATCGAAAATAAGGTAAGTTATTAATATTTAATAATATTTGTGTAATATAAATCTGTAGCGGGTTGTGGGTTTATAGGGGAATAGGGTGGGAAGTAATTTAATTATAAATAATTAATTATGTAAATTTAATCTAATTGTTAATTAAATAATAATTGGTAATTAATTAAAACATAATTGTTAATTAATTTAAAATGAATAATTGATAAATAATTAATTTTTAGTAATTGATTTTCTGTAGCGGGTTGTGTGTTTACAGGGGAATAGGGTGGGAAGTATTTTAATTAAAATTAATTAATTATGTAAATTTAATCTAATTGTTAATTAAATAATAATTGGTAATTAATGAAAATATAATTGGTAATTAATTCAAAATAAATAATTGAGAAATAATTAAATTTTTGTAATTTATTTTCTGTAGCGTGTTGTGTGTTTATAGGGGAATAGGGTGGGAAGTAATATAATTTTAAATAAATAAATATGTAAATTATTTATAGTTTTATATTAATTGGTAAATAATTAAAATATAATTGGTAATTAATTTAAAATAATTAATTGGGAATAGTAATTTTCACCCCTACGCTATCCAACGCTTTCCCTACTGTTGCACCCACTGGAGTGGGAATAGTAATTTTTACCCCTACGCTATCCAACGCTTTCCCTACTGTAGCACCCACTGGAGTGGGAATAGTAATTTTTACCCCTACGCTAACCAACGCTTTCCCTACTGTTGCACCCACTTGAGTGGGAATAGTAATTTTTACCCCTACGCTATCCAACGCTTTCCCTACTGTAGCACCCACTGGAGTGGGAATAGTAATTTTTACCCCTACGCTATCCAACGCTTTCCCTACTGTTGCACCCACTGGAGTGGGAATAGTAATTTTTACCTCTACGCTATCCAGCGCTTTCCCTACTGTTGCACTCTTTGGAGTGGGAATAGTAATTTTTACCCCTAAGCTATCCAACGCTTTCCCTACTGTTGCACCCACTGGAGTGGGAATAGTAATTTTTACCCCTACGCTATCCAACGATCTCTTTAATGTAGCACCCACTGGAGTGGTTACATTAAATTTAAACCTTTTGCTATGCTATGGTAAATATAATCTATATGTTTTATTAATAACATGTATTTAAATATATATATATGTATTATTATTATTAATTTTTAAAGTTACATTAATTATGTAATAATGTTACATTTATTTAATAATTTTAACTATGTTTATATTAAATATATTTAATATTATAATAGTTGTAACTTATTTTAAAGACATTAAAAAACGATATTTTGACAGTCTATATTTTTAACACTCGATATTTTAAACTCGATATTTTTGTACTTACCTTAGTGAAGATAGAAAGTCGATATTATGTCCCTCGATATTTTGGCATCGATATTATGGCAACTCGATATTTTGGCTGTAGATATTATTTCAGTGATCCAAACGCATCATAGCCTTAGTGATACGAACTATAGAAAGTGGCTTTTGGCAGGTCTGCTTCAGCCATTTGTCTATCATAGTGTCATTCGCACTTTGCTTCAGTCCAAAAGACAGTATGTGTAGAGTTGGAGACTGGTCCTGAACCCTTCATCTACTAGGCAATGCCAGTCACATTTTGTATGAGTGCAACGAATAGCCATTCTGTGTTTGGCTTGTGAGACAGTGTCAGTTAAGGTATAATGTCTGTTTATATTTTCTGCACATAGGCAGGGGTAAGTATCAGTAGGGGAAGACGTACCTTCTCTGAAGACATCTCATCTCCCCATCCCCAGCACAAACACGCCCAGACAAAGAATAGGGCATTTCACGACATCGCCACACCCCTGGCCCAGCCTTCCTGAAGCTGTGAGAAAGTGTCGATAAATAAATATCACAAACTACAGGAGCAGAATTTCCAGCACCTACTAGGTCATCCAATGCATTCCAAGTCCTTCATTTATCTCTGTGATGCGTTGCACAAGTTGGAGACTAGTGATTGCAGCTGCTCTACTGATGGTTGCCCTGTTAAAGTCAGGCATCAATGAAAATCTGTTATTAGGCCAATCTCTTCCTCACAGCCCATGCCCAGGTCTGCTCTGACATTTCTAATGGCGCATTGTTAAAACAGTGCTTAAATAAATACTTGATAGTATACCTGCACGAGTGCTGACATGTAGACATGTGTGTCTTTATTTGTGTCGTTATAAATATATGTGTGCCTATATGAATGCACACTGTCTTGGGATTTGTGGATACCTGCATGTCTTTGCTATGCATCTGCACTTTAACTTGATGTGTGTGTGTGTGTGTGTGTGTGTGTATGTGTTTGTGTGTGTATGTGTATGTGTTTGTATGTGTGTGCATGTGTGACTGTGTGTACTCGTACCTGTGTGTGTTTGTGCATGAGTGCATTAACCGATGACTGCATAGTATAACTTTGTGTGTATGCACTAGACCAGTGCCAGGTCTGTTGATGTTATCAATGCTTATTTTTGCAATTATGCTGCTCTTTTATCATTACCAGAGCATTATTTTGCACAGGCTCCTGTTTCAGGCAGGCATCATGCCTACAGGGAATCAGTGGTTGGTGGTTGGGATTGGTCAGAGGTCCACTCTCTGTATTTAGCTTCTGCTTGGGGCAGACATCATACCTCTGGGACTCAGTGGTTGGTGGTTGGGATTGGTCAGAGGTCCACTCTCTGTATTTAGCTTCTGCTTGGGGCAGACATCATACCTCTGGGACTCTGGTTGGGGTTGGGATTGGTCAGAGGTCCACTCTCTGTATTAAGCTCATGCTAGGGGCAGACATCATACCTACTGGGACTCAGTGGTTGGTGGTTGGGATTGGTCAGATGTCCCCTCTCTGTATTAAGCTCCTGCTTGGGGCAGACATCATACCTACTGGGACTCAGTGGTTGGTGGCTGGGATTGGTCAGAGGTCCCCTCTCTGTATTTAGCTTTTGCTTGGGGCAGACATCATACCTATTGGGACTCAGTGGTTGGTGGCTGGGATTGGTCAGAGGTCCCCTCTCTGTATTAAGCTCCTGCTTGGGGCAGACATCATACCTATTGGGACTCAGTGGTTGGTGGCTGGGATTGGTCAGAGGTCCCCTCTCTGTATTTAGCTTCTGCTTGGGGCAGACATCATACCTACTGGGACTCAGTGGTTGGTGGTTGGGGTTGGTCAGAGGTCCACTCTCTGTATTAAGCACCTGCTTGGGGCAGACATCATACCTACTGGGACTCAGTGGTTGGGGTTGGGATTGGTCAGAGGTCCACTCTCTGTATTTAGATCCTGCTTGGGGCAGACATCATACCTACTGGGACTCAGTGGTTGGGGTTGGGATTGGTCAGAGGTCCACTCTCTGTGTTTAGCTTCTGCTTGGGGCAGACATCATACCTACTGGGACTCAGTGGTTGGTGGTTGGGATTGGTCAGAGGTCCCCTCTCTGTATTTAGATCCTGCTTGGGGCAGACATCATACCTCTGGCACTCGGTGGCTGGTGGTTGGGATTGTTCAGAGGTCCACTTTATGTGTTTAGCTTCTGCTTCAGGCAGGCATCATACCTCTGGGACTCGGTGGTTGGGATTGGTCAGAGGTCCAATCTCTGTATTTAGCTTCTGCTTGGGGCAAACATCATACCTACTGGGACTCAGTGGTTGGTGGTTGGGATTGGTCAGAGGTCCCCTCTCTGTATTTAGCTCCTGCTTGGGGCAGGCATCATACCTACTGGGACTCAGTGGTTGGTGGTTGGGATTGGTCAGAGGTCCCCTCTCTGTATTTAGCTCCTGCTTGGGGCAGGCATCATACCTACTGGGACTCAGTGGTTGGTGGTTGGGATTGGTCAGAGGTCCCCTCTCTGTATTTAGATCCTGCTTGGGGCAGACATCATACCTATTGGGACTCAGTGGTTGGTGGTTGGGAGTGGTCAGAGGTCCCCTCTCTGTATTTAGATCGTGCTTGGGGCAGACATCATACCTCTGGCACTCGGTGGCTGGTGGTTGGGATTGTTCAGAGGTCCACTTTATGTGTTTAGCTTCTGCTTCAGGCAGGCATCATACCTCTGGGACTCGGTGGTTGGGATTGGTCAGAGGTCCCCTCTCTGTATTTAGCTTCTGCTTGTGGCAGACATCATACCTACTGGGACTCAGTGGTTGGTGGTTGGGATTGGTCAAAGGTCCCCTCTCTGTATTAAGCTCCTGCTTGGGGCAGACATCATACCTACTGGGACTCAGTGGTTGGTGGTTGGGATTGGTCAGAGGTCCCCTCTCTGTATTTAGCTCCTGCTTGGGGCAGACATCATACCTCTGGCACTCAGTGGTTGGTGGTTGGGATTGGTCAGAGGTCCACTCTCTGTATTTAGCTCCTGCTTGGGGCAGACATCATACCTACTGGGACTCGGTGGTTGGTGGTTGGGATTGGTCAGAGGTCCCCTCTCTGTGTTTAGCTTCTGCTTGGGGCAGACATCATACCTCTGGGACTCAGTGGTTGGTGGCTGGGATTGGTCAGAGGTCCACTCTCTGTGTTTAGCTTCTGCTTGGGGCAGGCATCATACCTCTGGGACTCGGTGGTTGGGATTGGTTAGAGGTCCACTCTCTGGGGCAGATTTACAAGCCCCTTGCCCCACTTTTGCGTCACTTTTAACATGGGAAAAGTGACGCAAAAGTGGCGCAAGGGGCTTGTAAAACAGCTCATCTGTATTTAGCCTCTGCTTCGTGCAGGCATCATGCCTATTGGGACTCAGTGGTTGGTGGTTGGGATTGGTCAGAGGTCCACTCTCTGAATTTAGTTTTTGCTACTGGTACTAATGGTGGGTACGTTCCCTCCAGTGAAGTCATATACATGAGTAAGAGTGTGATATTCTGTGCTTGGTTCATGGAATGTATGGGACATACTCTTTTACATAAAGCTTCCTTTGCCTATATGTCTTCTGTAAATACTAACAACGTGCTCTGCAATTTAATGCTATGTTGGGTGTTGCTACTGTTCAATAGGCTAATTTATGTAAACTGTTTAATGGGTATAAACCCCCTTTGGTTAAACTCAACCTTAACCTATGACGAGCAAATGGCTGCTTCGTTTAGTTTGTGGAGCTAAATGGACTGAATCAAGAGGGGCCCCTCTGCACTCCTCAATTCAGAATGTGAAAGTATTAAAGGTGTACATTTCAGACACAGTCGCTGCTCATAGGTTTGCTTTTCGGGTGGTAAAGCACAGGCTGCGCTGATTGGTTGGACATTTCAGACACGGTCGCTGCTGATAGGTTTGCTTTTCGGGTGGTAAAGCACAGGCTGCGCTCATTGGCTGGACATTCTTTGGGGGTGTTCTGGGATATGTCTATTGACCTCTCAAACTTCTCTATTCTTACTTACATAGATCATCCAGGCTGCATACCGCTCAGCGAGGTTAAACAGCACGGAGGCTTCGTTCAGATGGGTCATTATGACCATGTCTTCAATCTTGTCATACTTGGGAGGATTCTGAGGGTAGACTTGGGTGTCTTTGACTGTTACAGTCTAGGAAGAAAGAAAGACAGGCAAAGATAAAGTTGGAGTTGAGCAGAGATGTCTGGCTGTATGATGATGCTAGGCTTGTGTACGCCGTTGTTGGTATAAGATTATTTTTACCCTTCCATCATCGGTCTTCACGGTGACTTTGCCACCCTCTCGGGCCGTGATGGTTCCTTTGACGAAGAGCTCTTTTTCGTCATCTACGAAGCAGGTGTTCTTGGCATCAAATGGCCTGTTTTGGGCTTCCAACCTTTCCTTTTCAGACTTACGCAAGTACTGCGCAGCCTCCCCAAACACCGCCATTTCTGAGTCCGACGACATGACTGCCGACAGTTACTAGGGTAAAAAAAACAAGTTGGTTATAAAGAATACATTTTACTCCTGCAAACATACCCCTGCGTATCTTTAAATTTGGTGAATGGAAAAAATGAATGTCCAGGGCTTTAAGTAGGATGAAATAACTGGGGTGTCACTCAAAGGGGTGTGGCTTAAAACACATAAGCTAAAAATCTGTGCTTAGCATAATGTGACGCCCGACTGGTATTTTTCTGCTTCTGTCATAGCATCCAGATATATGATACAACAAGTCATCATCAATTAAGCTTTATTCAACAGTTTGTCATAAAAGCATAAACCATTACATCAGCTCCCAATAAAACAGATAAAATCAGGTAAAATGAGTAGCATCTCTCAGTTAAAACACATCTATAATTTTTTTTTATAAAACAGTGCAACTAGAGCAATAAACACACATGGAAACCCAGCTCATAGTTAACAATAGAAAAGGAGCAGTACAATGTTGCTAGTTTGGGAGCCATGATCATGTATAAGTTCATATATGTACAAGTTTCTATAACAATTAAAGACATATACACTAAGCACATTAATCATGATGCCACAGTAGCTTTGGCTCTTATAGTCCGTGCCCAGCCTAAACTTTGTGATAGCATCCTAGTAAGGTTTTAAGTTTTGGACTGTTTTAACCATGAGGAATTGGCCCGTCAGAGTCAAGGGGTGACTTTTCCTATATGTATTGGTATCCACCCATCCCCAGTATATTCCCTTCATTTGTTCTCTGGACGGGAACCGGGCGTTCTAGGGTTTTCCCACAGGGCCACCAAACCAATGTTTAGCATAAGTGATCTAACCTGCTGTAACCATGAGATCTTTTTTAAACGGTAACAGCGTATCAGATCTTTAAAGCCCTTAGCATAGTGAGCCAGTTCCGGGGTTGTCCAGATTCTCCGCCAGTACATCAAGGGGCGTAGTCTAGCGCTATCTGTGAGTGCATTCCTTCCTAGATCGTAGAGCATGGGCTTTACCAGGGTGCTTTGCGGAAGATTCGCTAATTTTCGAAAGAAGCTATTCTCCGCTACAGCCAATTTAGACAATTTATCAAAGCCCCAAAGTTCTGCCCCATAGAGGACTGCACTAACGACTTTCATATTGTAAATAGTCAAAGGAGGACTTACTGGCTTGGTAAGGTATGCATTAAATTCGGACAATATGGTACCCCCTAACTGGCAATGTTTTAATGTGACCATGCCCAGATGCTTATCCCACTTCATATTATCCTGGATAATAACTCCTAGGTATGTGAAGTCATTCACCTTATCCAAGGGATGCTTATTCAATAGCATTACTCCTCCTGAGGATCTTTGCGGTTTGTATGTCATGTATTTAGTTTTTGAGACGTTTATCTCAAGACCCCGTATGTGACAAAATTCCTTAAAGAGAACGAATGCTCGCTGTAAACCATTCGGAGATTTTGCTATTAAGAGGATGTCATTGGCGAATATAAGAATCGGAATTCTTACGCCTGCCAATTTAGGTGCGTCCTTTGGAGTGTCCAAGAATTTTGCAACCCTGTTTATAAAGATGGAAAACAAAGTGGGGGCCATAACGCAACCTTGTCTCACCCCCCTGCCCACTCTAAATGCGGGAGTAACCTGGCCCTAACTTCCCCACCTAATCTTCGCATAGGTGTCCTCTTGGAGTCTAGCTACAAGAGATAATAGATCTTGGGGCATCTTTAAATCAGACAAAACTCTCCACAGTGTATTTCGAGGCACTAGGTCAAAAGCTGCCCTTAGGTCTACAAAGGCAGCAAACAGGCTGCATTTTTCCAGGACCACTGTTTTCCAACAAAGGAAAGTGAAGCGAAATGTCTGATCAATAGTGCTTACGCCTGAACGGAAGCCTGCTTGAAGGGGGGGTAAGGATGTCCTGCTCAATAAGCCAGTCCTGGATTTTATCTAAAACAAGGCGGCCCCTGATCTTTTGGGATTAGTCAATTAGACTTATGAGTCTATAATTTCCCGGATTAGACTTATCTCCATTTTTAAATATTGGGATGATCACAGCACCTTTCCAAGACTCCGGTATCGGTGCACCCATTGCAATTTCATTCATTAGAAGTAAGATGTAACGGCTCCATATAGTTTTATCATGGAGAAAAATATCGGCTGGAATGCCGTCAGGGCCTGGCGCTTTACCTCCCTGCAGGGTACCTAGTGCAATGTCGACATCCATTTTTAAGAAGGCAGGGTCGTCATAATAAACCAATGGGGGGGCAGACTGTTCCTCGTCAACATTACTAGACTCATATTGTGATTCAAAGTGCTTGACCTATTGTTCTTGGCTCACATAATTGACTGGTTCTGCATGGGTCCCACCTCTGCCCCATTTTACTACATCCCAGAAGAGTTTCTGATTTTTATTTTCACAGGCTCTTTTAAGTTCCTGCCACCTTTTTTCATCCCAAGATTTTTTTGCCATCTCCTGGGCTTTCTTATATTTATGCCTAGAATATCGAACTGAGGGCATATTACCACCCTTACTTGCTTTCCCAAGGGAGCTACGGGCTTCTTTTCATTCCGTATTAAACCAGGCACTTCCCTTTTTCCGGATGGTACCATTATTTTTACCAGTCTTAAGAAAATAGGTGCAAAGCGTTCTAAAGCACTCCCCGTGGAATCTAATAACCTCCTCAGACGAGGCCTTATTAAACAAAAGTTCCTCCATGACTGAAGTTGCATTAACTGCATCTACTGCCAACATCTCTAGAACTTCCGGTTTTACTAGGAGAATAGCCCATTTCAAGCGCCTCATATTATTTGATGGAATTGGAACAAGGGTTAACAAATCCCCTTTAGAGGGAGATATAACTATGTCTGCTCTAATTTCAAAGACCACAACTAGCGGGTTATGATCGCTTTCGTTGCGAACAACAACACTCATATCTCTTAGTTTGTGCCATAACTGAAAATGTATTAAAACATAATCAATTCGGCTTTGACTGGTGCCATTGTTAAATGTGGCAGCACCGTCTTTGTCTGACTGAGTTCTGCCATTTGTGGCCCTCAGGCCTTTCTCCATACAGAGTGAATTCATCTGAATTATGGCTTCTGTTCATTTTTTTACGGGAATTAGTTCTAATTTCGGGATATTCCACAATTCATCTTCGGGATCATAAAAATTAGAAGTCCTGTTTAAAATGGGTTCAAATGTCGGGTTAAAATCTCCTGCTAATATTACATCTCTGCTCCTAGAATGCTGGTCAAGCAGTGAGTCTAGGGAGGCCAGTACATCCGAGTTCTTTCCCTTAGTGCCCCTCGCAGAGATGTTGTACACATCAAGCCTTTTGCCCTCACCCCATGTGAATCTAAGTATTAATATGTCCTTACTGTGAGATTCTAAAACCTTCCCCACGAAGCCAACATCTTGGCGAACCCAGACTGATAGACCGCCCGATGGCCCGCCTTTACCACCTGCAATTGCTGAAACATAAAAATTCAAATAGCCTACACAATAGATCGTTTCCATTGCCCAAGTTTCCTGAAACAGGCACAAATCATGCCCAGAGATAAAAGATTGCCATTCAGGGGAGCTGGTTTTGGAACCCAAGCCCGCTATATTCCATGACAGGACAGACAAAGAGGTCATTGATGTCCTCCCTGAGGGCAATACAGACAAGGCGTTAGGCAGGCTATTAAATGTATCACTTCCTCCCTTATCCAGTATTATCCTTGCCTCAAGGGGAGTGGGACTCGAGAAGATGACAGAATCAATTAACCCAAGTACTTCCGTTGTTGGCAATAAGCTGTTTGATGCCGGCATACAACAAGTAACATAATACCTACAGCAAGTCAGGACTTTTGGCTATGTCAATGGTTGTTAGTTGCATGAGATAAATAAGCAGCAACTATGGCTTGTATATAATATTGAAAAAGCTTCCACTTAAAGCCCTGGGGACACCACGACAATGTTGCTGCTCCTGACTTTCACAGAGAGAAGGGAAATCAGAGGAAAATGACTCTCTATAAAGGATTTCCCTTCAACTTTCACCTGGCATGACGTCATGCCGTAGCATCTCCACTAGTGAGAAGTGAGCAGTGTGCGCATGCGCACATCCATGTGCCTGCTGTCACTGCAGTCTGAAAAAAACGGCCGCCAGTGTCTGAGCACAAAACAGAGCCCGATAGAGACCCGTTTCGAGGCCTCCTTTAAAAAGCTGCCTGTACTCAGCACCGGTGGGACCCAGCCCACTTAAAGCCATGTGAATGGCCTTTCATCCTTTGCAAATTATGTATATTGGATGAAGCTCAAAATATTACCAATAACCTATCCCAGATCAATTGGTCAGCTTAGTGCAGAGTGGTACTTCTGGGTTGGTGGTTGAGTCGGACTCTGATCAGGTAAAGATAAACGCTTGGTATCATTTCCAGTCTGTTCAGAGGCCTGTGTGGGATGAGCTCATGGTTTCTGTCCACTTCTCTGTGGATAGAAGTCCAATTCACCAAAGCCACCCACAATTCCCTCTGATTGGACCCCTGTGGTAGTCACTGCAGAGAGGCCAGCATTGATGTAGCTGGAGCCTGGATGGGCCTCTGCAGAGCAATCATCACCTTTGCTGTGCTGCAGCATGCGTGAAGCCTGCTGCGCTTGAAATACCTGGTGCGTTTCCAGCGCTCTCCCCCCTGCACCTTGCAGCACACTGAGGGGCAGATTTACTACTTCTGGCGCATCTCTGCTTATCAGCAGGGAAGCGCCAGAAGAGTTGCGATACATCTGCCCACCCGTGCCCCACCACTGTTGTGCCGCATGCGCACCATGGCGCACGGATGGGCAGATGCGTGTTGCATCCCCGTCGGAAAGACGGCGCATTACTGGAGTTGCGTTGCAAGCGCAAGGCAGCTCCAGCAAGGCTCGGGGGTGCCCTATCCCTAACATGCTGCGTCAATCCTTACGCCTTGTTGATTTCACTCAGCCACTTTTAGGAGGCGTTCCTGTGCCAGAACGCCCCCACCCCCTGCGCCGGAACGCCTTCATGTAGCGCAGGGCTTTCCAACGTGCGTCACGTTGGAAATACCCCGCAGCATGGCGCTGGCTTTGCGCCGCCGCTGCGTCACAAAACTGACGCAATGGTGGCGTAAAAGAGGCGCAAGGGGCTTGTCAATCTGCCCCTTAAAGCTCACACTGTCCCTGAAAGGGTTCAATCCTTACTGTGTGTTGACTCAGTGGCGGCTGGTGGACTTTGGGAAAGGTTGGCCTTATTGTAACTATCCAGAACACTAAGCAAACTAATCTTCCAAGGAAATCAGACTAAGATATGCATTAGGTGCAAGAATCTTTAAATAAATGGACTAAAAACTATAGATTGTAGAGGGAGTTTAATTAATTTGGATATATGCTCTCAAAGTAACTTTTGTAAGTTTACGAAACATAAATACCATCTTCAGTCTTGTCAGCCACCTATATCTAACACATTTCCTTTTCTCACCCTGCCTCTACCAGATGGAGTATCAAACGTGATTCTATACATTGAAAGGGGCTGAATTAGAAAAAAACACAAGTTTCAGAATCTCAGCTTTAGAAAGCAGACCGATCCCTCAGTTGAATGTTGCACAGTAAGCATAAGTTCACGTCATTCCTTAATTTACGCATGCATTTTGAAGGGTAATGTACTGTGTCTGGTCGTTGACTGTAAAGTGCTGTCCTGCAACAAGGTGGAGTGTGCCATATCTTTTATGGTAAGTGCTTCTAGGCAGAGAAGTGCTGCTGGCGACCCTGCAGACACCATGTGATCTTGTAGACTATACATAAAATGCACCTGTCTACAATTTCCATCCCCTTTATTGATAACCTTCACAGTATCAAGTCAAATGCAGCTTTGCAGAATGGCACATTGAAGCTGGGTCTATGCCCCAGGAGGTGCCCGGTCCCCCCATGGACTACAGAGGCTGATGCCCACCGTGCTGAGAAGTTCCATAAAGGGCTTGATTCGGTGTCCTTGGCAGCCCCTCTCAGAAGGTGTTCATCATCTGGGACCAGATGGTCCTAGAGGATCACGCGTCATGGACTGATAGATATCACATTTTGATCTCCCAGGTGATGGAGCAGGGCCGCGCGTGCTGTCGGTGACAGTCACTCCCCATGCCTGGGTCCAGGCTGGAGTACTGAGTGCCTGGCGTATGAGCTCCAACTACAGGCGAGTGTCGGTGCAGTCTCCGCCCGGAGTACTGAGTGCCTGGGGAATGATCTCCCACTACAAGCGAGTGTCAGTGCAGCCTCTGCCCAGAGTACTGAGTGCCTGGGGAATGAGCTCCCACTACAGGCGAGTGTCAGGGCAGCTTCCGCCCAGGGCACTGAGTGCCTGGGGAATGAGCTCCCACTACAGGCGAGTGTCAGTGCAGCCTCCGCCCGGAGTACTGAGTGCCTGGGGAATGAGCTCCCACTACAGGCGAGTGTCAGTGCAGCCTCCGCCCGGAGTTCTGAGTGCCTGGGGAATGAGCTCCCACTACAGGCGAGTGTCAGTGCAGCTTCCGCCCGGAGCACTGAGTGCCTGGGGAATGAGCTCCCACTACAGGCGAGTGTCAGTGCAGCCTCCGCCCGGAGTACTGAGTGCCTGGGGAATGAGCTCCCACTACAGGCGAGTGTCAGTGCAGCCTCCGCCCGGAGTACTGAGTGCCTGGGGAATGAGCTCCCACTACAGGCGAGTGTCAGTGCAGCCTCCGCCCGGAGTACTGAGTGCCTGGGGAATGAGCTCCCACTACAAGCGAGTGTCAGTGCAGCCTCCGCCCAGAGTACTGAGTGCCTGGGGAATGAGCTCCTACTACAGGGGAGTGTCAGTGCAGCCTCCGCCCGGAGTACTGAGTGCCTGAGGCATGAGCTCCCACTACAGGCCAGTGTCAGTGCAGCCTCAGCCCGGAGTACTGAGTGCCTGGGGAATGAGCTCCCACTACAGGCGAGTGTCAGTGCAGCCTCCGCCCAGAGTACTGAGTGCCTGGGGAATGAGCTCCCACTACAGGCGAGTGTCAGTGCAGCCTCCGCCCGGAGCACTGAGTGCCTGGGGAATGAGCTCCCACTACAGGCGAGTGTCAGTGCAGCCTCCGCCCGGAGTACTGAGTGCCTGGGGAATGAACTACCACTACAGGCGAGTGTCAGTGCAGCCTCCGCCCAGAGTACTGAGTGCCTGGGGAATGAGCTCCCACTACAGGCGAGTGTCAGTGCAGCCTCAGCCCGGAGTACTGAGTGCCTGGGGAATGAGCTCCCACTATAGGCGATGGTCAGTGCAGTCTCCGCCCGGAGTACTGAGAGCCTGAGGCATGAGCTCCCACTAGAGGCGAGTGTCAGTGCAGCCTCCGCCCGGAGTACTGAGTGCCTGGGGAATGAGCTCCCACTACAGGCGAGTGTCAGTGCAGCTTCCGCCCGGAGTACTGAGTGCCTGGGGAATGAGCTCCCACTACAGGCGAGTGTAAGTGCAGCCTCTGCCCAGAGTACTGAGTGCCTGGGGAATGAGCTCCCACTACAGGCGAGTGTCAGTGCAGCCTCCGCCCGGAGCACTGAGTGCCTGAGGCATGAGCTCCCACTACAGGCCAGTGTCAGTGCAGCCTCAGCCCGGAGTACTGAGTGCCTGGGGAATGAGCTCCCACTACAGGCGAGTGTAAGTGCAGCCTCTGCCCAGAGTACTGAGTGCCTGGGGAATGAGCTCCCACTACAGGCGAGTGTCAGTGCAGCCTCCGCCCGGAGTACTGAGTGCCTGAGGCATGAGCTCCCACTACAGGCCAGTGTCAGTGCAGCCTCAGCCCGGAGTACTGAGTGCCTGGGGAATGAGCTCCCACTACAGGCGAGTGTCAGTGCAGCCTCCGCCCAGAGTACTGAGTGCCTGGGGAATGAGCTCCCACTACAGGCGAGTGTAAGTGCAGCCTCTGCCCAGAGTACTGAGTGCCTGAGGCATGAGCTCCCACTACAAGCGAGTGTCAGTGCAGCCTCCGCCCGGAGCACTGAGTGCCTGGGGAATGAGCTCCCACTAAAGGCGAGTGTCAGTGCAGCCTCCGCCCAGAGTACTGAGTGCCTGGGGAATGAGCTCCCACTATAGGCGAGTGTCAGTGCAGTCTCCGCCCGGAGTACTGAGAGCCTGAGGCATGAGCTCCCACTAGAGGCGAGTGTCAGTGCAGCCTCCGCCCGGAGTACTGAGTGCCTGGGGAATGAGCTCCCACTACATGCGAGTGTCAGTGCAGCTTCCGCCCGGAGTACTGAGTGCCTGGGGAATGATCTCCCACTACAAGCGAGTGTCAGTGCAGCCTCCGCCCAGAGTACTGAGTGCCTGGGGAATGAGCTCCCACTACAGGCGAGTGTAAGTGCAGCCTCTGCCCAGAGTACTGAGTGCCAGGGGAATGAGCTCCCACTACAGGCGAGTGTCAGTGCAGCCTCCGCCCGGAGCACTGAGTGCCTGGGGAATGATCTCCCACTACAGGCGAGTGTCAGTGCAGCCTCCGCCCAGAGTACTGAGTGCCTGGGGAATGAGCTCCCACTATAGGCGAGTGTCAGTGCAGCCTCCGCCCGGAGTACTGAGTGCCTGGGGAATGAGCTCCCACTACAGACGAGTGTAAGTGCAGCCTCCGCCCGGAGTACTGAGTGCCTAGGGAATGAGTTCCCACTACAGGCGAGTGTCAGTGCAGCCTCCGCCCAGAGTACTGAGTGCCTGGGGAATGAGCTCCCACTACAGACGAGTGTAAGTGCAGCCTCCGCTCGGAGTACTGAGTGCCTGGGGAATGATCTCACACTACAGGCGAGTGTCAGTGCAGCCTCCGCCCAGAGTACTGAGTGCCTGGGGAATGATCTCACACTACAGGCGAGTGTCAGTGCAGCCTCCGCCCGGAGTACTGAGTGCCTGGGGAATGAGCTCCCACTACAGGCGAGTGTCAGTGCAGCCTCCACCCGGAGTACTGAGTGCCTGGGGAATGAGCTCCCACTATAGGCGAGTGTCAGTGCAGCCTCCGCCCGGAGTACTGAGTGCCTGGGGAATGATCTCACACTACAGGCGAGTGTCAGTGCAGCCTCCGCCCAGCGTACTGAGTGCCTGGGGAATGAGCTCCCACTACAGGCGAGTGTCGGGGCAGCCTCCGCCCGGAGTACTGAGTGCCTGGGGAATGAGCTCCCACTACAGACGAGTGTAAGTGCAGCCTCCGCCCAGAGTACTGAGTGCCTGGGGAATGAGTTCCCACTACAGGCGAGTGTCAGTGCAGCCTCCGCCCAGAGTACTGAGTGCCTGGGGAATGATCTCACACTACAGGCGAGTGTAAGTGCAGCCTCCGCTCGGAGTAATGAGTGCCTGGGGAATGAGCTCCCACTACAGGCGAGTGTCAGTGCAGCCTCCGCCTGGATGGGGCTGAAGCCCCAGTGCAGAGCTACAATTCTAGGGGGTCCCCTCAGAGACGTTTTAAGGCATGGCCAAAGTGGGCCCTGGCCCACAGCCCAGTCTTCCACAGGCCCCCCTGATAGAGCTAGCGCCAGTGTCTTGCCCTGATGACCGTGAATAATTCTTAAACATATTGTTTTAAGTACGATTTTCCTTTAATTTAGTTTTAATGTGGGTGGTGTATGGGAGGCTATTACAGACATTTTGCAGAGAAATGTTTACATTTTTCCACACCATGCAACATCTGATTCTTTTCTATTAGATCATAAGAGGACCTCACATGTGAGAAATTGAAGGGGGGGTCACAGAAATTATTTGCAATAATATTAATTATCTGATTATGTATTATAAAATTGAAAACACATGCCTCTACCCATGAATATTAGATGTTAAACACAATTATAATGTGTCCCACAGGGGGCATAAAAGAGCTGAAATGGGATCATAAATTCAAAGCTGATCCGAGCAAGGCCCCCAAAATACTTTGGCCCAGTGCTCCAAAATTCTTAAGATGTCCCTGCGCCCCCTCGATGTGTTTCACTCACTGCTTGGGGAGGGGGGGGGGGTCTGAAAGCTGTAGAGAAGGCTCTTGAAGGAAGAGTTTCTTTAGCGCATTCCGTTAAATATGGGACGCGGCACCGCAAAGACTGACCACCGCACAAGAGTTACACCAATCTGCCTCACGATGTAGAGAATCCCAACTGAGCCCATTAAAGTCTCAAAGTTACGGCCCCATGAAAGTCAGCCAGGTCCCATAAATAAATAGTTAACGACCCCGAAGCAGCTATTTAACTAGCAGTGGCATCTAAGCGCTGTAATAAAAGCCTCTTAATAAGGCGAGAGTCGCCTTCAGCCCCCTGGAGGGATGACTGCTGATCCAGCCTCAGAGACCTAACTGGGAAGCAAATGACAATTTGTCTCACACTGGACAGGTGCCAGGAAGGGGGGGACCTCAGCCCAGGCTCCTGGAAGGTGCACTACAGTACCTTGTTAGATGGGACTGTGTGCCCCTCCCTGGTTTCACCGTACGATTCATACTTCATCTAAAGCTCTTGAGAAATGTGACATTCCAGTGGGAGGAAACAAGGAATAACCTTCAATTAAAATAAACACGGATTTTCTGATTCGTGTCATACAGAGTTGTTGAATTTTTGAGATTCTGAAGGTTTTCCGGGTTGGTCTTAGAAGTTGGCCTCTTAATAGGTGTTATTTGCGTGTCCTGGATATGGATTTGGTACATGCATAGCAGTTTAGTGACACCATTACTCTAAAGTAATGGTAGAGTATATTCTTCACTTTGTAGCTCTCCCACTAGTTCAAAAAGCGAAGAAAAGGTATCCACAGATCTCACAACTAGTCGTGGGGGTGTTCTGTTTTGTCCAAGAGTGCATTTTAAGGGTGACAGTGTGCTGCCCGGTTTTTCTCGATTAAACTTCTTTCCCACCCCCATTTACCTTCTGCTGTTAAAGTCTAAACGTCAGAGGTTTGGAAATAGTGGAGTTTTGTGGGAGTGACTGCATCCCAGACCCATGGGAATGGCCTCTTGGCCCGAAGCGCAGCAAGTCTGGACTTGGAGTGCAAACGGTGTCCGAAACATTGGGGGTGCTTCTTTCAAATGAAGGAAGGCGAAGCTACGAAGATCTTTTCTTGGTGGGAACATTGGCAAGTTATCTGTCGCTCCTCCTCACACCATCGATGGGAGGCCTCACCTGAGTCTGAAGGCTCTGTGGGTGCTACCCTGTGCACCCGCACACAGGCTCTAGAGAGGCTTCTCTGCCCTCCAGCCTCGCTCACTTCTACGCGCTTTTGTATGCAGCTCAGCACTGAATACCCCGTGCACGGACTACAAGGGGAGTGTAAACCTGTTGATGCATGCGTTAACGTCCACCTCAGTGGACTCGAGTCTTACCTCTCAATGCCTTTAGCTTCAGAAACCAAATCCTTCCCGGAGCCCCTGCAAAAAAGCAAGCACGGTACAGTAAGTCCTTCCGATCAAACATCACATCACAGTTTGCTTTCGAGCAGCTTGAGCTACGTGCATGCATTTCCACTTTAAGTTAGGAATGCTTCATTTTTGCCACAATGCTTAGTTTTGCTCGGACTCGGTGTGAGGGGAAAGGGTGCCTGAGGGGATGAAGGGAGCCTGGAGTGAGGGAGTTCTTGCGAGGTACCTTTGCTGCACACCCTCAAACGAGCTGTAAAACGACTTAAATCAGCGCCCAGGGCTGCTGCACTTACCGTAAAGTCTGAAGCTGCAGCAGTGGGCCGCCATCCCTTCTTATATACAGGCCCATCTGCTGATTCAGCACGGGTGACCTTCTACTGGTGGAAATCAGAAACCGAATGCGACAAAATCAAATGTACACTTAACTCTATAAATAACAGCTGCAATTAAACATGATCGTGGATGCCAAGTGGCGGCGGCTATAATATAGATAGAACATTAGTGATGCCGGAGCTATGTGTGCACGTATGGGGCTCAGGAGCCTGTCTATGCCAGGAATCTGAGGCGTCTACAGCATCCCTCCTAATGCAGCTGATGGAGGAGGCGAGCCACCCAGGACCTCTGCTGTACGCCGGAGGGAAGTCCAGGGCTTCATTTGTAAAAAAAAAAAAAAGTAAGGCCCAGGGCTCTAATCAGGAGGCCACTGCATCGTGCACTACCCATCGCCACTGCTAGCGTTGCGAATGACATTACCTGCACAACTACTAACCAGCACACAGCTACCAGTGTGACAATTCAGACTATTTCAGGCCCCAAAGCTATAAAACTAGCTTGGGCGGCAGGTATGAGCGGTTTTTAATTCATACGGAATAAATAAACAGTTGTTGTTCTGCTCGTCTCTGAATTATACAAACAGGGGCACCATGAGGAAGCTGTCATAAATGCAGGTCTCTACAATTAAGTGTCTGTGCCAACAATTAACTGCTGGTCCCGAGCACCGGAAACCACTGGCTCAAATTAAGCACTAAGGGAAACAAATCCATCTAAGCAATATTAAATAAACTCTTAAGAAAGCCAAACGCCTTAACCAGAAGCACAGCTTTCCTCTGTTTGAATCTTCGGTCAGGGTGAATGTGGGGGAGCTGGAAAATCTTTCTCTAGGACCCCATGTATGTTGTCATCCCAGCCTTAACTATCACTTCTCCTCGATCGTCCTACGAGGCCTTTCAACAGTTCTTTTCCCCCTGATTGGGTTAAAAACTATGGGTTTAAAACACCTACGGCAGAGTTCCTTGTGTGTCTAGCAGTTTTCAGTGAACAGTGAAAATGTCAAGATACCTCTGGTGATTGATGTTCCTAAGGGAGAGAGGTCGGGTGTTTTGTCTTGTGGCAATTGTGTCTCACCATAAAGTAGTGCAAAGGATAAATATGTCTATTGTAAAGAACATGTACCATGCAGATCTCAAAACTTTTTTATATGTGGATAGCTCAGCGAGCCACTGCTTTTTCCATAAAGGTCCTATTTTTACTTTCAGTTCATAAGTTGACTATCCTTATATCGCACACTAACCTATAAACTGCCATTAACCCTTTTCCAGGGTCCGTCCGACATCACAGTGGCCGTGTGTGGAGGACGGCCGGGACCCCTCCGAATCATGCCCACCCATTATTTCACTGCACCACGGCGGGTTAAAGAGCTGCTGATCGTACAGCTTAGAACTTTGGGCCTTATTTATGAGGCCTTACGCCGGCGTAGCATCACTTTTTTGTGACACTGTGGTGGCATATGCAATGCGAGAAAAACTAAGGCGTGTAAAGGGTCTAAGGGAATGTTTTAAGACCTGGTGTGGATATACTCCCCAGTCACAAGCTAGATACAAACCACAGTATCCACGGGTCTATTCATAAAGACATACTAAATTTCTATGTGTTGGAGCCACATGAGACCTAAAGAACCCGTAACCACTAACCTGTACACCTCTTGTAGGCTAAAAAGAAATATCCTTTAAAAGAACGGATTCCCATCACTCATCATTGGTGACATGCTTCATCATCTGGGTCTCCTCCTAGTAACACACTAGTGTCACTAAGGGCTACAACCCTTTCAAAAGGAAAGGGGAGCTCGCAGATGTTTTTATGCTATTCAGATGGTAGCGATTAAACACGCTGTGGTTGGTCCTACAGATGTGAGCAATCAATACGTGTAGGGGTGATGAGTGCAGTGCAAAATAATGAAAGATAGTGAGTTAAAATTGAACAGTGAGAGAAGAAACCTTTTATTAATATCTCTCAAAGCTCAAGTTTAAAAACAGTGCAAATGACAATTAAAAAAAAAATTATTTATCAAAGAGGAGGGAGGAAAATTGATCACTTGATCAACGGACACTGATTACCACTCTGAATGGTGGAAGGTCCAGTATCAGCATGTGTCCGTATCTAGTACAGATGACGCAATAGAGGGGTTGCTGAACTGTTCCTGTAGACAAACTAGGGAGATTTAACTGGCGTGACCAAAGGTGTTTGAGTGACACCCTAGGGCATCCATTGTGTTGGATGTAGTTGCCTCACACACCCAGAAGGGTGTCATGCTTCATCATAGGCGTTTGCTCCTCGTCGTCTCTAAGGGTCTTGCACACATAATAGGGCTCCCTAGCGCAAACTGCCGGCAATTATCGATCTAAGCGACAGAGATAACATTACTCCCTGACCATCACAACATGGCCGCCACAGTACCTGCTTTTATCACGTGACATTTAACAAGCAGGTGGTTACGCGTTAGCGAACGCCGGTTCGTTTAAATAACACCGACCGCCGAGCTCATTTATCTACTCGAGCTCGGCGGAGATGGGTAGGTTTTCCCACGCGGACACGGGCAGATTGAGGTGAGTGATATCTTGGTGAGCACGAGAAAGGAGGTCAGAGCAATTTCACATTAGACCATTACCTTGCCTGCGATTGAAGCTCAGAGGCTTTACTTATGTGCTCCCTATAGCTACATCCATTAGACTCACCCCCGATGTACTGACCCGCCGACCCCTCATGTGGCAAGTAGTCCCTGACCATTAGGTGAGTAGGGAACGTGCTCATTTTCACAACGCCACTTGTCAAGCCACAGTGTGAGATTATTGGTGTCAAACCACAGTGTGATATAGCCGGTGTCTTCATTACCAGAACTGCTCTTTAAATGACACTGGATGTGAATAATATCCCTCTTAGACTGCTGTATTTTAACCCTTGTTTTTAACCACCAACTTTACCCTATCACACTTTCCCTCACGTATTTAGTGTGTGTGTGTGCTCCCCACAATGCACGCTGCACGCTCGATACACCCAGGCATGCACTGGTTGTGCTCAATGGTTTACAGTACCACCAGCATGCCACATCATGTTCATGCCCTGGCGATGACTTGACTTGTTTTGATTTACAGGAAACGTTGTAACCATTGCTTGTTTCTTTATTTTTTCTCTGTGTTTAGGCATAGGAGCTTCCACAGAGGTAACTTACACCACACACATGACACAAGCATGTTGTTGTTCTTCTTCTTCTTTGCACTTTTTGTAAGGTCCTGATGAATCGCGGGTGATTTTACCCTGAGCGAGAAACATGTCGACCAGTCTCACTTCTAGCCTTCTCTAGGGTCACTCGACCTAACCTGTTGATACCTAGCGAGCTAGTTCCACGTTTTAATTGCAGCCAGGGGACCCCCAGAATAAAGTGAATTCCGGTACCCCTTGCTACATTTTAATAACCCCACCAAACTGCATACCATCCTGCCCACACACCCTCACTTCACCATAAGGCTGTTGGATAAAAAGATCTCCGCCAAAGAGCCCCTCTTTGAGGTGAGCCCGTCGGGGGTTGCACCGCCTTCCCGACGAGGAGCAAACGCCTATGATGAAGCATGACACCCTTCTGGGTGTGTGAGGCAACTACATCCAACACAATGGATGCCCTAGGGTGTCACTCAATTACCTTTGGTCACGCCAGTTAAATCTCCCTAGTTTGTCTACAGGAACAGTTCAGCAACCCCTCTATTGCGTCATCTGTACTAGATACGGACACATGCTGATACTGGACCTTCCACCATTCAGAGTGGTAATCAGTGTCCGTTGATCAAGTGATCAATTTTCCTCCCTCCTCTTTGATAAATACTTTTGCACTGTGCCAACCGTGGGAGTTTCCTCTCGGTGGGTTAGATTATTCAGATCCCCCTACTAATTGATCCCACACCATCGTGGTGGGTCATATACGGTCCACACCCCACATTGGGTTTGGAACCTTTTCTCCTCTTTGTTTTCTCTCCTTTTTCCCTACCTTCTGTGAAGGACCCCACCCCACCGGGACCAGGCTCTCTTGACCTTACCACTATGGAGGGACAGGGACTGAGTTTTGGTGAGGAGGATGCAGCAGCGATTATGAGGACACCCTCCCTTTTTGGCATTGACATAGAACCTGCCACGGGGAGTAATACAACCGAGTGGCAATCCCTGTCCGACCTCAAACGAGAATGGATAAGAATGACAATACACGGGACTATGATGGCTGAGTATTTTAAAGCCAAAATTGCTCCGAATGGCTTGATCGTTAAGAACTTTCGCAGAATCTTCTGGGAGGACGGACGATTTAAAGTCGAATGGTCACAGATTTAATGGAAGTGCACCCATGACCTCCTCATTCTTATCGTAAATACAGCTAAACGATTAGCAGATGCGCTTTTAGTCAAGATCCAAGCAGCCGAGGCTGCCTTGAAGACTGCGGTACAGAACCCGGGCTTCAAGACAAAATTGGCTGAGTTAAATAAAGAAATGGCGGAACATAAAGAGTACCCCATGAATCAAAAGGTAGCAAAACTACAAAAAGACATCAAAAAGTTTTCAAAGGAAAAAGCCTATCCCTATCTAAAGGATGACTACGTCCCCCCTGGTACTAACTATAATTCTGATTCTAGCACGACTTCATCAAGGAGGGGTTCCAACAGTGGCTCTGACAGTAGCGGGGAAAATGATCCTGCACAGATGGCTACTAGGGCAAAAAGAGGAAGGGGACGTGGACAACATAACTTTCCAAATTACCCTAACCAGGGACAACCAGTGGGTCCCCCTTTTTGGCAATACCCACAATTCCCCCATTTCCAACCACCTTTTGCCCCACAATATCCTCCATTCTATCCCCCCCAAAACCCTACAAACCCTCCTTTTTTAGGCAGAGGCTGGGGCAGAGGGCGAGGGCGAAAAAGAGGGAACGTACCAGAAAAGAGAGTTCAATGGGAGGACACACGCCCCCAAGGGATGGACACGAGGAGCACGAACCGATCAGGACCAAAATGAGCCTTGTGGTCAATCTTTCTGGCCGTCTCCTCACAGAGAAAGAGGAAGAGGTCCTCCAGAAAGGTTTGGGCTTTGTTCCCACCCCCAGGATCGATCTATTCCAACAAACTAGAGAAATCCAATCATTCTTTAGAAAAATAAGATTGAAAACCTTCTTCGAAGGCAAGCCTTGCGAACCAACTGAAGACTCAGGTCTACATAATCCTTCAACCTTCACACCCCATAACGGGATGGTCCCAAATGAAGTCTTGACTTTTGAACAAGCCGTACTTAAAGACATCAATAAACTAGACCGACAGACACCGCACTCCAACATCTCTAGGAATGAGATGATTGTATTGAAATCACTGGCAGAAGACCCCTTGATTACTATTAAACAGGCGGACAAAGGGGGAGCCACAGTTTTAATGAATACTGTGGACTATGATTTGGAATGCACCCGACAACTCAATGATCAAAGATACTATACACCCATTCCAAGTGATCCAACCATGCGCCTACAGACCACAATAACAAGCTTGGTGATAAGCGCGGAATGTGAACAATGGATCACCAAAAAAGAGGCAGATTTTCTTATAAAAAAGGACCCAAGGGTACCATATTTTTATATACTGCCCAAGATTCACAAAGCAACCAGGCCAGTACCAGGGAGACCGATTGTGTCAGGGATAGACTCCGTATTGGAGCCACTCTCCCAATTCTGTGACCATTTCTTACAACCACTTGTGAAATGTATTCCCTCATACATCCAAGACACCACGGATGTCCTACGCATTTTGGATAGCATCCAGGATATAGGACAAATTGATCTCTTGATTACCCTAGATGTAGAAGCCCTCTACACGAACATTCCCCAGAGGGCCACTCTTGAGGTAATAGAGGAAAGACTGGGTTTAGAAGCTTGGGACTCTAACACTCCGCAGACTTTCATTATGGAATGTGCCACCCTAGCCCTCACCGAAAATTATTTCGAGTACAGAGGAAAGTACTATCACCAGACCCAAGGGACATCTATGGGCAGTACTTTTGCCCCTTCGGTGGCCTGTTTGTACATGGCGGAATTCGAAGGCAAACACATACACCATGAGTCGAATCCCTTTCGGGATAACGTTAAAATGTGGAGACGCTTCATTGATGACATCCTTATCCTGTGGAGAGGCCCCCCGACCTCCCACGAGGCTTTCTTTGAATGGGTCAACACACTGAACCCTTACCTACATTTCACCATGGCCTCCTCGCCAAACGAGATCTCCTTCCTGGACCTAACAATAAAACTGGAGGAAGGGTCTCTTAAAACCACCATGTACAGGAAACCCACAGACCGCAACAGCCTACTCCACTACAAGAGCTATCACCCAAGGGCCCTACGCACTAACCTGCCTTTCGGCCAATTCCTACGGATAAGACGCAATTGTAGTGATGTGTACAACTACAAGAAGGAGTCCGCAATCCTCTCTAGGAACCTACTTGATAGAGGCTACCCTAAAAGCGATGTCTTGAAAGCCAGGAAACGGGCCAGGAATAATAACCGAGAAGCTCTCCTTGAACGACAGGAAAGAGCCACTGTTGAGAATCAACCGATCACCTGTGTGACTACCTTCACCCCGTTGTCCAATAAAATCAGGAATACAATCAAACACCACTGGGGTATCCTCAACATAGGGGACATGGTTCTAGAACAACCGAGGTTTGCTTTTAAGAGATCACAAAACCTGAAGGATATCCTAATTAGCACCAGGCCCAAGAGTGTCAGGAAAGAAACTCAACAAACCTTGTGGCACTTGCCTCCTGTGACGGGCCATTACCCATGTGGCATGTGTGGGGTGTGCAGATACACTATGACTCTGAAGACCATACAGCTCTCCGAGACTTTCAAATGGGAGCTCAGACACCATACCAACTGTAACACGACACATTGTATATACATGCTAATTTGCCCGTGTGGTCTACAGTACATCGGGATGACAACCCGCCCCATCAAAACTCGCATCATCGAACATCGCAGCAATTTCCGCTGCAAAAAGACCCATACAAAAATGTGCAAACACTATGTAGACTCCAACCATAATGAAGACTCTTTGAAGTGGGTAGTTTTAGAATCCAGTCCGAACTGCCCCAAAAATGCCCTTTTCCGGAAGGAACAAAGATGGGTTCATCGCCTTTCTTCCGACAAACAGGGCCTCAATGAGGACATCCCCTGGCACTCACTTTAAATCAATCGTCCCATTTATTGTACCTAGATCATTCTTTTCCTCTTGTTCCAACCTCGGCTAAGGCAAAGCACCCAGTGTTAATATAATACTCATTTGACCGTTCTATTACTGATAACACCCCCTTGGCCTTTGCTTATACACTGTTATCCTTCCCGTGCAATCACACACCAGGGTTTGCACTAATGATAGATTATAATATGACCGATGCATTTGCACACCCCATCCGAGGGACCGCCACAGTTTGTTTCCGGCAGGTATTCTCCTTGCCACCTACTCCTTGCCCACTACATCATGGCCGCCACAGTGAGTGTTTACATCACGTGACCATCTACACCGAGCGGCAGTTCCGATATGCACGCCGGAATTCTGCGGTCTTACCATTGCACATACGGGGTCCTTCCCTTTGTTATCTCTAAGGGTCTTGCACACATAATAGGGCTCCCTAGCGCAAATTGCCGGCAATTATCGATCTAAGCGACAGAGATAACATTACTCCCTGACCATCACAACATGGCCGCCACAGTACCTGCTTTTATCACGTGACATTTAACAAGCAGGTGGTTACGCGTTAGCGAACGCCGGTTCGTTTAAATAACACCGACCGCCGAGCTCATTTATCTACTGGAGCTCGGCGGAGATGGGTAGGTTTTCCCACGCGGACACGGGCAGATTGAGGTGAGTGATATCTTGGTGAGCACGAGAAAGGAGGTCAGAGCAATTTCACATTAGACCATTACCTTGCCTGTGATTGAAGCTCAGAGGCTTTACTTATGTGCTCCCTATAGCTACATCCATTAGACTCACCCCCGATGTACTGACCCGCCGACCCCTCATGTGGCAAGTAGTCCCTGACCATTAGGTGAGTAGGGAACGTGCTCATTTTCACAACGCCACTTGTCAAGCCACAGTGTGAGATTATTGGTGTCAAACCACAGTGTGATATAGCCGGTGTCTTCATTACCAGAACTGCTCTTTAAATGACACTGGATGTGAATAATATCCCTCTTAGACTGCTGTATTTTAACCCTTGTTTTTAACCACCAACTTTACCCTATCACACTTTCCCTCACGTATTTAGTGTGTGTGTGTGCTCCCCACAATGCACGCTGCACGCTCGATACACCCAGGCATGCACTGGTTGTGCTCAATGGTTTACAGTACCACCAGCATGCCACATCATGTTCATGCCCTGGCGATGACTTGACTTGTTTTGATTTACAGGAAACGTTGTAACCATTGCTTGTTTCTTTATTTTTTCTCTGTGTTTAGGCATAGGAGCTTCCACAGAGGTAACTTACACCACACACATGACACAAGCATGTTGTTGTTCTTCTTCTTCTTTGCACTTTTTGTAAGGTCCTGATGAATCGCGGGTGATTTTACCCTGAGCGAGAAACATGTCGACCAGTCTCACTTCTAGCCTTCTCTAGGGTCACTCGACCTAACCTGTTGATACCTAGCGAGCTAGTTCCACGTTTTAATTGCAGCCAGGGGACCCCCAGAATAAAGTGAATTCCGGTACCCCTTGCTACATTTTAATAACCCCACCAAACTACATACCATCCTGGCCACACACCCTCACTTCACCATAAGGCTGTTGGATAAAAAGATCTCCGCCAAAGAGCCCCTCTTTGAGGTGAGCCCGTCGGGGGTTGCACCGCCTCCCCGACGAGGAGCAAACGCCTATGATGAAGCATGACACCCTTCTGGGTGTGTGAGGCAACTACATCCAACACAATGGATGCCCTAGGGTGTCACTCAAACACCTTTGGTCACGCCAGTTAAATCTCCCTAGTTTGTCTACAGGAACAGTTCAGCAACCCCTCTATTGCGTCAATTTAAAAAAAAGACAGTGAATAGAAAATAGGGGTCAACATGTTTCAGCAAAAAAAAGGATATATTCATCCTATGCCTTCTTCAGGACCACAAAATGTTGCTACTGTAATAGTGAAAAACCAAATATAAATAAGAAAAGGTTGGAACAGATACAACCTAGTCACCTGTGTTCAGGGATTAGAAAGTCCTCTGCAAGTGACGGAATACTGTTAGAATCTGTAAAAGAGTGAAAGAATGATCCAATTGTAAAGGTTGACACGACTTACAATGGGATTCATGAGCTCAAGACACTGAAACATTAGATAGTGACATATTTCATCATCATCTATGATTTGTGACAATTCATAATTGCATGTTTTTCATGCTTACCCGTGTTGCACAAGGAAAAGACCTCACCTCACCTGGCCACGGCTCAGGAAAAAGGAAGCACCGCTCTATGAGAGAACATAGGAAAGAACACAAAATATTCATGGAAACCTTATTCTCTCTTTACCCTAATTTATTTCATGTTTAAAAGGAGCACCGTGCACACAAACGACAACTGGACCCAGAACTAAAAACTAACAATGCTGACTTATACACTTGTCTGTTCAATTCTAGCATGATATATACTCGGGTTAAAACTATTTCTATATGAGAGTATGCATGCATACTCTCCAGTGCTAAGTCTGTACTGCAACACAATTTTTATTGATGAGGGTGCCATTTCACTACTCCACAGCTTTCCAAACTGTGTGGCGCGACACGTTACTGTGTCGCGCCCCATGCTTAGGTGTGTCGCACAATCAACATGCTGTTTAGATCACCCCTGCGGGCCTTCCAGCAACAGGCAGAGTGGCGCTGCAGGGGCTCTAACATGAATAACAACAAAGCCTTATTAGCACATTAAGTGGTCGTTTAAAGATGCATCTCCCTGCGGCGCTCTGTGCAGAAACACAGCCAATGGAGAATTGTAAGTGAAGTCATTGTTTGTTTACTTACAAAAGATGTGTGAAGGTGTGGGAGGGTAAAGGTAGTAAGCAACTGGTAACTGTTCTCAACAGTATGAAAAATGTAGATTTGAGATAGGAAGAAGTGCTCCTTTTCTGAGCGCCAAGAAGTCTGAAGCGGTGTGAAAAGTCCCAATTGTTTGGAAATGTAGCTTCGGTGGAGATTGCGGCAGCATAATAATACCAGTAAACTGCAGCGCCGATGCTAGCGCCTTGGCTGTCAGGAGTGGAGCGGCGGGGTTGGGGTGGCAAGAGGAATGTTCCCGAGAGGTGAAGATAGCCTCGAAAGTGGAGCGAGGCAGGGAGTTCCGCCTTTATTTTATTTATTGTTTTATGCGTTTTTATAAAGCGTGGACTTTACCCGAAGGTGTCAGAGGCTTCACAATAGGAACAGTAGCGTTACACGAGGAGAAAATTACAAGTGGGCATGTTACAAAAGCAAACATTACATTATATGAGGCAAAGGTGACAACTGAGTATCGGGGAGGTGTAGCAAATGAAAGTGTGGGAATGATGTTTGTCAGCACAGAGAGGGAACACCCAGCAGTGCTGGGAGACGACAGGACAGAGGCGAGCTATGGAAAAACTCTGGCGGTTTAGCAAGCTTTCATAACCTCTGGTGGGCAATGAGAGATGAGATGGAGTCAGTCACACGTTGGACTTCACCTGTCACGCAACTGTCCCAGCCCTATTTGCTTCTGGAAGCCACCGGCCTGCCGTGAAATCTGCAGATTTCCATGCAGGCTAGTAGCACTCTGGCACCAGCGCAAACCCAGGAGAGAGCCAGGGTGTCCGGAGAGCACAGTCCACGTTCCGGAGCCATGAGGACATGAGGGGAGGTTCCGCTCAGAGGTAGCAAGGGAAGGGGGAGGAGAGAATTTCAAGCACAAACATCAAAGGCTCTCTGCACAGCTTATGAGCAGATCTTTCCTTTTTCTTTCATATTTTATACAGATGACAAAAAATGTGTATTAACTCCTTGTCTCTTGGACGAAGACGGGTAAGAGTCTGTGCATGTGCAAGGGTTCTAAACCTAAACAAGCATTTACAATGCAATAGGTCTCGCAGCATTAAAGTTTGAGTTATTGGCATTGTGTATGACAATGCCAATAGTTTTAACTTTCACAAATGTGACACCTATAGCATTCCTATTGCAATTTGTGTTGTATTTACGTGACTTAGATGTATCGATATTACAAATAACAATGGCTTTTAATTTTTTTAAATAATACTTAAATAAAAGTTATTGTAATTTATAATGACAATAGTTTAACATTTTGAAAATATCTTTTGTAAATTAGGTGCCATGCTTACCAGTAAAAGGCTGGCTCTAAGGGAGTCAGTTTTCGGTAAGAATGTCAACAGGCACCAAAGGCACACAGCTGCCGAAGATAAAGTGCGGCGGCAGTTGTGCCAATTTTAATAAAAAAAAAAAAAAATCATGATTCTGGGCAAATTAGTTGACCTCACTGTGCATAAAATTGTAAATATGTGTGGAATGTAACGTGATTGTAAATATATAAAATGTAATTTCACAAATGTACAAATCTCCTGTTCATGCTCTGTTACCAACCATGTGGGTTTTCATCCGATCCATACAAACATACGTACATTTTCTGGGGGTGGATGTGTGTGGGTGTGTGTGTGGGGTTGTGTGTGGGTGTGTGTGTGTGGGGTTGTGTGTGTGTGTGTGTGGGTGTGTGTGTGGGTGTGTGTGTGTGGGGGGTGTGTGTGTGTGGGTGTGTGTGTGTGGGGATGTGGGGGCTGTGTGTGGGGTTGTGGGGGTGGGGTGGGTTGTGTGTGTGTGGGGGAGGGGGGGGGGTTGTAGGTGGTTTGGACCAGCTCCCTGTGCTCGCTGGCGTTACCGTGTCCCTGATTTTTTTTTCACAAAAAGGTGTGTCACCAACATAAAAAGTTTGGAAAGCTGTGCACTACTCTCTTTCTCTATATTGTAAATGTAAATGTACAGGAATTTATATAGCGCAAATCACCGAGCAGTTTCTAAGCGCTTGCTTAGGGAACCCGTCCTGGTATTCCCCTGTGAGATAACCCCGGCAGGGTATCCGCAAGGTGAAAGCCAGGCATCCCGCCGCGAGGGGCCGTTGTGGAGATTAAGCAAGCTATTGCCCAGAGTCGCAGAGTGTGAACCCGTGAATCGAGTAGGCACTGGGGCGAGAATTGTCGAGTCCATGGACATTTTTAGGACTCAAGACCCCGCCGAGCCGGGAATTGAACCCTGGTCCCGGGCTGACCTCTGCTTCCAGGTCTGCCTCCTCTAACCAATGAGCCACACTTCTCCACTTCTCCATTAATAGTATGGTCATTGTACTAGCAGCCTCCGCATGTATACTCGTATTCTCGGTTAGTTTTTAACACCCTTTATCACATGGGCTTACTGGCCTGATATGACATGCTTGATTAGCGGAGAGGCAACCTTAAGACCACACGGCCAGAGCCCTCTCCTGTGTTCCAGGCAGGTCGCTCCCCACGCTGCAACAGCACCACCTGCTGCGCCCCTGTATCCTTGGTCACTGCTGCTAGCTCCGCCGCAAGTTCGAGGCCCTCCTCCACAGCAGGCCACCTCCTGCGCCTCATCACTGGTGGCCAGTGGTAGGCCGTAGGTTGTTTGTACTAAACTTCCTCTGTTAATTGTTTCTTGCTTCGTTGTACTATACTGCCTCTGTTAATTGTTTTTTGCTTCATTGTACTGTACGGCCCCTGGTAACTGTTTTGCTTTGTTGGTCATTCCCCCCTTCCCCTTTTTGCCTTCTGTGCCCTGTGCCTTCTGTATCCCTCGCCATCTTTGCCCTCGATTTCCCGCCGCTGTGTCCCCTGCGGCCCCGCCCCCGCTCACTTCACTCTTGCCTAGCGTAATTGTACTGCTGCTGTCACTGTTATTTTGTCTCCTTTTATTGCTCCTTTTTCCCCTTGTGCCATTCTGTACCCTGTTTTGCCTTCTGTACCCCTTGCAGTCTTTGCCCTCGATTTCCCACCGCAGCGTCCCCTGCGGCCCCGCCCCCCCACTCCCACATTCACCCGCTCCCACCTCCCAGCTGCTCCTCCCTCCCACCTACCGTTCCCTTCTTATGGCAGCCGCTGGGCGGCCGCACCGCTCACGCGCCCGTCTGCTCCCGGACCGCACCCAGCGCTAGAACTCCTGGTCCCTGCGACCGCCACAACACCAGACATCGCTAGGATGCCAGCACCCTCCTCGCACTCAACACCGGACGATCACGCACCTGCTGCCTGGCCGCCCCAAAGCGCACCCAAGGACCCTTCTCCTGCCAGATCTGCAGCTTCACCAGCATCCGGCCCGCCAACCCACCGACCAGGAAAGAACCCAACTTCCTCAGTTGCATTCTTCTCAACATCCTCTCCGCCTGCAATAACGCAGTTGAACTCTGGAACCTACTCGACTCAACCTCCCCAGACGTCGCCTTCCTGACGGAGACCTGGCTGAACCCCTCCTCGGCACCCGACATCGCCATAGCCATCCCGAAAGGCTACAAGATCACCCGCAGAGACCGCCCCAACGGAGTAGGAGGAGGAATCGCCATCGTCCACAGGAACACTCTTAAAATCTCGACCAACACCGATGACACCCTCAGCACCGCCGAACACCTGCAATTCCAGATCCACACTGACCCCAACACCACCCTCAGAGGAACCCTCGTCTACAGACCCCCCAGGACCCCGACCACAGTTCAGCGACTCCATCGCCGACTTCGTCAGCACACACGTCCTCGCCTCCACTGACTTCATCCTCCTCGGGGACCTGAACTTCCACCTCGAGAACAGCATCAACTCCAACTTCACCACCCTGATCGACAACCTCGCCAACCTCGGACTCAGACAGCTCGTCACAACACCCACCCACTCCTCCGGCAACACGCTTGACCCTATATTCTCCGCAAGCTCCCACGTCACCTTCAGCCACACCACCGAACTCCACTGGACCGACCATAGTTGCATCCACTTCACCTTCCGGAAAGCCACCACGCACCACCGCACCCAACAGATGCCTCGCCGCTGTTGGAACAAAATCACCGGAGACCAGCAAACCACCACCCTCGCCCTGAGCCCACCACCCGACCCCACTGACCCCGACACCGCCGCCCGCAACCTCAGACAGTGGATCAACGACTGCGCAAACACCCTCCCCTTCTCAAGAATCCCTCCAACAGCCCCTGCAGCAAGAAAGTCAGCTGGTTCACTGAAGACCTCCAGGGCTCCAAGCAAACCTGCCGAAAGCTAGAGAGGAAATGGCACCCTGAACGAACACCGGACAGCTAAGCAGCCTACAAGAACCCGCAGACACCATCACCTCATCAGATCCGCCAAAAGGGCCTCCTTCAAAGACCGCCTAGACAACAGTGCACACAACAGCAAAGAGCTCTTCAACATCGTGAAGGAACTCTCCAACCCCAGCTCCAACACCAACGACATCTCACCCTCACAAGACCTATGTGACTCGCTGGCCACCTTTTTCCATCGTAAGATCGCAGACATCCACGACAACTTCAACGGCACGATCGCCCCGACAACCATTGAGACCTCCACTTCCACGACCACCATCCGCACCAACTGTGAGAAGTTGGCCTGATATATGATGCTCACTAATTCTAGTGATCACCTTGTATAAGTCCAAACAACCCTTATGGTGATTGGTTGTAAGTCAACCTTATAGACCATCTATCCTAATGGTAGCATGGACAAAGCAGTCTTAGGCTAAACTCTCTTGGCGGTAAACAGTCATAATATCTATTCCAAAATATAGAATGGACATAATATCGAAGTAAAAATATAGAATGGACAAAATATCGAATGGACACAATATAGTGGTTAAAAATATTGAATTTAAGGTAAGTAATATCGATTTTCAAAATATAGAAGTCAAAATATCGAAGTATACAATATAGGCATTAAATATATCGTTTTTTTAATAATATCAATTTTTTAAAAGTGTTTTGTATGTTAGTATATGTGTGAAAAGTGTATATTAATTTTTGTAATGTTTGTTTAATGTATTTTAAGTAATGAATTTTATGTTATTTAATTTTTGCGTAACTTAATTCTGTAGCGGGTTGTGGGTTTATAGGGGAATAGGTTGGGAAGTAATTTAATTGTAATTAATTACATTTTTTTATTTATTTATAGGTATTCATTTTGAATTTATTGTTATTTTTCAATTGGTAATTACTTTTTATTAATTGCCAATTAATTTGTATTAATTGATTAATTGTTAATTATGTTAATTTTCTAAATTTATTTTCTGTAGCGGGTTGTGGGTTTATAGGGGAATAGGGTGGGAAGTAATTTAATTGTAATTAAGTAAATAATTTTTTTCATTTATTGGTATTGATTTTAAATTTATTGTTAATTAATTTTTAATTGGTAATTAATTTCTATTAATTGGCAATGAATTTTTATTCATTGGTAATTATTTTGTAATTATTAAATATTTGATAATTATGATAATTGTATTAATGTATTTTCTGTAGTGGGATGTGGGTTTATAGGGGAATAGGGTGGGAAGTAATAATTGTAATTAATTACATATTAAAAATTCTTTTTGTGTATTGATAATTAATTTACTGTTAATTTTTAATTGGTATTAATTTTTATTATTAATTAGTTTTTGTTATTGAAAATTAATTCGTTGTTAAAGAATTATGAATCAGTTATTAATTTTTAATAACTAATATGTAGTTGTATTTCTAATTAATTAGTACATAATATTAAATTGGTTATTAATTTCAATTAATGTTTTATTGGTATTGATATTTAATTTATTTTTAATAATATATTAAATCATTACTTTCCTTACTGTTAAACTCACTGGAGTGGGAATAGTAATTTTCACCCTCCCGCTATACAACGCTTTCCCTACTGTTGCACTCTCTGGAGTGGGAATAGTCATTTTTACCCCTACGCTATCCAAAGCTTTCCCTACTGGTGCACTATCTGGAGTGGGAATAGTAATTTTCACACTCCTGCTATCCAACGCTTTCCCTACTGTTGCACTCTCTGGAGTGGGAATAGTATTTTTTACCCCTACACTATCCAACGCTTTCCCTACTGTTGCACTCTCTGGAGTGGAAATAGTAATTCTTACCCCTACGCTATCCAACGCTTTCCCTACTGTTGCACTCTCTGGAGTAGGAATAGTAATTCTTACCCCTACGCTATCCAACGCTTTCCCTACTGTTGCACTCTCCGGAGTGGGAATATTATTTTTTACCCCTACGCTATCCAACGCTTTCCCTACTGTTGCACTCACAGGAGTGGGAATAGTATTTTTTACCCTCCCACTATCCAACGCTTTCCCTACTGTTGCACTCTCTGGAGGGGGGAAAAGTAATTTTTACCCTTATGCTATCCAACGCTTTCCCTACTGTTGCACTCTGGAGTGGGAATAGTATTTTTTTACCCCTACGCTATCCAGCGCTTTCCCTACTGTTGCACTCTCTGGAGTGGGAATAGTAATTTTTACCCCTACGCTATCCAACGCTTTCCCTACTGTTGCACTCTGGAGTGGGAATAGTATTTTTTACCCCTACGCTATCCAACGCTTTCCCTACTGTTGCACTCACTGGAGTGGGAATAGTATTTTTTACCCCTACGCTATTCAACGCTTTCCCTACTGTTGCACTCACTGGAGTAGGAATAGTATTTTTTACCCCTACGCTATCCAACGCTTTCCCTACTGTTGCACTCACTGGAGTGGTAATATTAAAGGTTACCCTCCTGCTATCCTACGATAAAATATTGTACATTTTTTATTAATAACTTACATTAATTATATCTTAATTTTAAGGTTATTTGAGTATTTTCTAGGTATGTTTTAGTTAATTATATTTATTATTTCATTAATTTTAAATTATTTTTAAGACATTTAAAAAAAATCGATATTTTGACTGACTATATTTTTTACAGACTATATTTTGGATTCGATATTTTTGTACTTACCTGTTTGTAGATAGGAATTCGATATTTTGGCATTCTATATTTTGGTGACTATATTTTGGTAAGTCTATATTTTGTCATTCTATATTATATCAGTGATCCTCTTTTGGCATGTGAAGCCAGCTGTTTTACCACATATAACCCCTTGAATACCAAATGAAAGGACACCACACAGGTTGTTATGAAAATAAACAAGATATTTATTACTAACAAAACACCTCTGAACTCTTTATGAGATCAGAGGGCTAAGCACATAACAAGACTCTTAAGAAAAATATGTTAAGTTGCACAAATTACAATGGTGCCCTAGGGGCACGACAAACCATATACTAAGTAAATGGTATAAGGAAATCGATAGAGGAAATGAAGCTGTCCAGAGGCTGTAGGATCGCTGGGACAACACTACCCTAACCTTAGGTAAGGAGCAGGAGGCCCACGGGACGCGTGTGCAGAGTGTGAACTCACACGCGAGATGCTGGACAAAGTCAATGGACACTACAAGTTATGAAAAGGGAAGTAAAAGACAGTTCCGACTAGTTAAGACTAAAACGACAGGATACCTGGACACTAGGAGAGTCAATCTACCCTTGAGCACCGAAATGCTCTCGTTACCTCACCCACGGGCTACGGGTGCATAGGTGTGAAAGTGTGTCGGGTTTCCGCGTCGAAGTCTATGGAGCCTTGAAGAAAGATGCGGCAGGCGACCAGGAGGAAGATGTCCAGAGCGATCCAAGGGTGGATCGAGGAAGATGGAGACCTGAAAGCAGAGGGGACAATGTTCACAGTCACTAGCCAGTGACCGGAGTGGAACCAGGAAGGAACCAGATGGTGTCGTTGCGATCAGGTGAAGAGTGGACGCTTGAATCTGGGATTGGTGTCACTACAACGCATGCTTTTACATCGCATGCCTTTACAACACGGTTTTTACCACGCAGTCCATTACAACGCATAATGCTTTTAGGCGCTGGATAGTGAATTATTTAATTTACTATTCCAACTCCAGTCCCCGTGGATAGCAGGGAAGGTGTTGGATAGTAAATTAAATATATTCCCTATCCTAGAGCGCCCCCCAGCGCAATGCGTTGTAATGGTATGCGTTGTAATGGTTGCGATGTAATGGTAGTGCGTTGTAAAAAATGCGTTGTAAGTGATGTTCCCCTTGAATCTGCAGCCACGTGGACCAGGAGGTGTCTTCGACAACCAGGATGGAGGCACGAGCTGTCCCACGCAGGCTCTCGGTGTCGGCGGTGTTGGATCCGGATTCGGAGTCAACAGGCCTTGGCAAAGGCAACCCACGCGGTGAGTGGAGATGGCGTCTGGTGCGGACCAGTAGGGTCCGGGGTGCTTCTCCTTTGCAGGGAAGCAAGGGCCAGTCTGGAGCAACCAGACCAGCGGTGCAGATTTCGTGGATCGTCGTCTAGGAGGCCACTAGCCAGCCGGCAAGTGACCAGACAAAGCGTTGAGCAGCAATCAAGCAAAAGGGCCCCACGCAGATCTCGTGGATGCTGGAGGGCTGATCTTCTGTGCAGGAGCTGCTCGGGGTTAGGGCTTTTCAATCCCCAAAGCACTTTCTCGAGGATGCCTCTGAAGTCGTGCTGGAATCGAAGTGCAGTTTCTCCAAGATTGCCGGTCCCACGTGTCTCGTCGCACCCACGGATCTCAGCTGTGCTGCAGATGTAGGTAGAGGTCGGAGAGGTCTCGAAGTCCGGGTCTCGTCGGGCTCAAAAGTCTGGTTCCACCGGGAAGGACGACAAAGTGAACCGCTAGGACTCTTGATGGTGCCTGCTGGTGCAGGGTGGTCACTCCTTGGCCACAAGGGAGATTTCTTCAGTCTTCTGTGGAGCAGAACGTCAAAGTCCAGAGTTTCTTCTTTGTAGTTTCAAATCAGGATTAATCTAATTTGGAATGGGACCAGCTCCTACTTTTATTCTCCTAAGGGGGGGCTGTACTGTGACTAGGTCCCTCTTATGGGTGGGACCAGGAAGGGGGGTGGTTACACCCCCTATCCTTTGTCCGGTTTCGCGCCAGAGCTGGGGCTGGAGTGCCCCAGCAACTGGTTTGAACCGGGGTATGCACAGGGACACCTTGTGTGCCCCAGGCATGTCTCATTCCTTTCAGCCTGACATACCTCAATACACAAAATCCTGTCTGGGGTGGTGCTAGCCCCTTCCAAGGCAGGAAATCCTTTGTCCTGGCCTCCGTCGCTGGAAGGACTCCCAGGAAACCCTTTGTCCAGGCCTCCCTCACTGTAAGGACTTCCAGCAGCAGGAGGTCAGACTCGTGTCTGTGGTGGCAGCATCCATTTTGTGATGCTGAGGCTCGAGTTAACTTTAACCGGGGTTCTCAGTTACATACATGTTGTGTCCCTCTAAAAGGGTAGAATGCTACCCCCGTCGCCAGAACTGGCGAGGGGGTAGTATTCCAATTCGTATGACACCTTACTCGACATGTTTTGATAATGCTATGCCAAAGTTAGCAACAACCGCGAGGATTATAATGCACTTAAGAGTATATGGTATAGCGTTATCATGGAAACAGCTAAAGGACT
This sequence comes from Lissotriton vulgaris, assembly GCF_964263255.1. Lineage (NCBI taxonomy): Eukaryota > Metazoa > Chordata > Amphibia > Caudata > Salamandridae > Lissotriton > Lissotriton vulgaris. The sequence goes on from NC_141698.1 coordinate 29,722,193, forward strand.
TGGTTCCGAAAGCTGCAGACAGGCTCAGCTCATGCTAGAGCGCCATCTCACGTAATTCCAAGCACTCTGCCTCCAGGATTGTTAAGGCCTGCCATAGGAGTGACTTATAGGAGGATATGTGTCCATTTTAGGGTTAGATATAGGTATACTATACCTAAAGCAACGGGTGATTACACCACCTTGCCCCAGCTGTGTTACCAGCCAGTTGTGTCTGTTTAGATGGCCAGCCAGGGGTGGCACAATACATGCTGCAGCCCCTGGTAGGCCTTGGGTGCACCAATGCCCTGGGTACCTATGGTACACTGTACAAGGACTTACAAGAGTGACCCAATACCAATTGGTAAATGCACCTAAAGTACATGGATGTCAATTTAGATAGAGAACAGCTAGGCTGTGGGTCTGATTAGCAGGCCCACAGCCAGGGAAAGTCGTAAACCAGTGAAGCAAAAAGCGCAAATCTGGGGTGACCATAGGATTGCAGACCCTACTCTCCTACACCAACCACCTGCTCTCCAGGACCAACATGAACGATGACGACACCATCAAGATCATGAACACCATCCACTCCAGATCTCCGTCAGACCCATGCCCACCCCACATCTTCAACAAAGCCAGCACCGCCATGGCATCCCATCTCCGGAAAGGCATCAACATCTCCTTCGAGACAGCAACCTTCCCGGAGAGCTGGAAGCATGCCTAGATCAACGCCTTACTCAAGAAACCAAGGCGGACCCCAAGGACATCAAGAACTTCTGGCTCATCTCCCTGCTTCCCGTTCCCGGCGAAGGTAATCGAGAAGACAGTCAACAAACAACTGACCCGCTACCTCGAGGAGAACAGCATCCTGGACCCATCCCAGATCGGGTTCTGCAGCAACCACAGCACCGAAACTGCCCTCATCGCCGCCACCAATGACATAGGGACCTTGCTAGACAACGGAGAGACCGCAGCCCTCATCCTCCTGGACCTGTCAGCTGCTTTCGACACGGTCTATAACTGCACACTACACACACGCCTCCACGACGCCAGATCCAAAAGAATGTCCTGTACTGGACCACCATCTTCCTCTCCGGCAGAACACAGAGCGTCCACCCCCCCCCCTTTCGCTCCGAAGCCACTGAGACCATCTGCGGCATACCCCAGGGCTCATCACTAAGCCCAACGCTGTTTAACATCCACGAAGGAATGAAGGCTGTCGCCGAATGGATGAGGAACTGCCAACTGAAGCTGAACTCGGACAAGACGGAGGTCCTCATCGGATCCACCCCCTCGGCCTGGGACGACTCCTGGTGGCCGACCGCACTGAGGACAGCTCCAATACCCACCGACCATGTTCGCAACCTAGGGGTTATCCTCGACTCCACCCTCTCCATGACTAAGCAGGTCAACGCCGTCTCTTCTGCCTGCTTCAGCACCCTCCGCATGCTCCGCAAGATCTACAAGTGGATCCCCACCAAAACTAGATGAACGGTCACCCAGGCCCTCGTCAGCAGCAGGTTGGACTACGGAAACACCCTCTACGCTGGAGCCTCGGCCAAACTCCTGAAACGGCTTCAACGCATCCTGAACACCTCTGCACATCTTATCCTCGACATCCCTCGCCACAGCCACATCACAACCCGCCTGATAGACCTGCACTGGCTCCCTGTCAACAAGAGGATAACCTTCAAGCTCCTCACCCACGCACACATGGCACTCCACAACACCCGCCAGCTCCACTCTGCCGACCTCGCCCTCGCTACAGTCCCCCGCATCCGGAGAGCGACCTCTGGCGGCAGATCGTTGTTCCACTTCGCTGCCAAGACCTGGAACACCCTACGACAGACCCAAGACCTGCTGACCTTCAGAAGACTCTGGATCTTCGAGCAGTAGCAGCACTCCCCCCTCACCCCCCAGCACCGTGAGACCCTCACGGGTAAGTAGTGCGCTTTCCAAATACTATGATTGATTGATTGATTGAAACAATTACCACAGGCTACCAATCTGATCGTGCTCATTTATGACATAACAGAGCTCATTCCCTATAAAACAGAGCTGTACATTCACCGGACCCGTTCCTATGTGTCCGGAAGACGAGTCTCCATTTATTTTGGAGCCCGATTATAGAACTGTGCTGAATACGCTGATAAAACATTTCAGATCAAACTGATTAGGAGCAGGGAAATCCCCGGATACTACCCTTGAAACAAAAGACGCAGAAGTGGCTTTTCCTTAACAACTACGCTAATGCGCGAGTCCGGTTCCCACCTACAAGCTCAAATTTAAACGGTAAAAACGCAGAAAACACGCCGTATCTGCACATAAATGCTGCATGCTCACCTGTCGGTCGGTATCTCTCTCAGTTCATTAAGCCGTCTGGGGAGGTACCGAACGTAGGGAGACACCATCTTTAAAAGAACCGCAGTCTTAATTCGGCACACGCAATGTTTGGGCCCACCCAAGTCATACGACTTGCCCAAAACTAGGGCGCTAGGAATTGTAGTTCCTAAATTTGGCGTGATGAATGAAACAGGGACAAAGACTCCCAAGCTACTCCTATTTTCCGCAGTTTGTATTTGGCAATAAATATCAAGGACACCAGATGTTATTATGTCTAAATTTACTAAATTTTCTTGTTGTCAAATAGCAATGCCAAATACTTTCGTCTGGCTTAATTTATTCTTTTTTTAGAAATACAAGTGTTCTGCTAATCTCTGGAGCTCAACAAACATTCTGTTGACTAACCACAGTTAATTCAGGTGCGCAATCAGTCATGTATACAGGGGATGTCTCTACCTAGCCTCCATACCCGAACTGAGCCGTATGATCATATCTTTACGGCTGTAGTATATGTGGTTACAGCAGTTATTGCAGTTACTATTTCTCTGCACACCATGTAGTTGAGACATGGTTAGATGATATACGCCCACTGGTGCTAAACCCTTCCTTTTCATTAATAGTACCACGTCTATGCTTATAAGTGTGACTGAGGGAAGTGTGCAATATGTATGCACAGTTTGATGATAGAGGTTACATGAAATGGACCATGTTCACTAAGGCTCTTTTCTGGTGTGACGCTCAACATTATTAGATACACACCACATACATATAGATACCCATGAAGACCGGTTTTATCAGGCATCTTACTGGGAAACGGGTCCTCATCACTCTTATGGTTGTATCTCATGGCTAAAAGAAATGTATAGCCCCTTTCTCTGAAATGGTTGTATCTCATGGCACAAAAATATGTATAGCCTCTCTTCTAATCTTGAACAAAATAACGCATTTGGCTGTAAAACCTCGGGTTCAGATTACAGTGCAACCCATGGTATTGCATAGTTCAATCCTAATTTGTCACTCTGTAATTTATAAACTAATTTTTGTTCTCTAACAAATAGGAACCTGGAGATATCTGTAATGTGTTCGTGAATGAATGGTTGTTCCAAAACAGCCCAACTAAAGTCACCAGGTCGGTGGTTTGCTTTAAGGAAATGTCTCATCAGTCTTGTCGCTTGTTTCTTACATCTCACCGTGATCTTGTGTTCCAAGATCCTCAACTTGATCCTGCGAGTGGTCATGCCCACATATTGTAAGTTACATGGACACGTGATGAGATAAATACGTTTATCACTATTACAGTTGGTAAACTTATTTTGTACCCACTGTCTATTACTCCCTATGTCCACAAATTTGGATTGTTGTGTTTGGGGACAGGCTGTGCAGGACCCACAGCAAAAGTGGCCCGAACAGCAGGGAGGTCCCAGAGGGCCCCTACACCTGGTGGGGGTTTGGTTTTGGGTTTAGTATGGACTATTAGTCCCAAATATTTGTGCTCCATTTAAAAGAGAAGAGAGGGGGTGGGATTTGTTTGTTACCCATGTTTAGTATGCACCAATGTTTACGTACACTCTTTTGGATGCTATTAGACATGGTGCTAAAAGTGTTGACAAAGGTAAGCCAAGTCAGTTCTGATCTAGGTCCTGATAGGTCCAACAGGGCCTCTCTATTGTTATTTATGGCCTGTTTGAGTGAGCGGCGCACCAGTTTTTTGGGATATTTCCTAGCACACAGTTGGGATGACAATGTAGTCGCAATTCTCACAAATCTCTCCTTGGTCGAACAGTTTCTCGGGATCCGAAGAAATTGGCCAAATGGTAAATTGTCACTAAGTAACTTTGGATGGTGGCTGTCATAGCACAGTAACACGTTTCTGCCCATCGGATTTCTGTATAGCTCTGTCTCGAGGCCTGATTGTGTGGCTACGATTAATAGATCCAAAAAGGCTAACTTGTTTTTATCATATTCCACCATGAATTTACGAAATTCATTCCTGCTGTTGAGCCATGTTTGGAATAGTCCGATAGACTCTGTATTGCCTCACCAAATGACGAGGACATTGTCTATATAGCGAGGACATCGTCTATATAGCGCTTCCATAGACGTATTGAGGACCGTAAGGGGTTAATCTGTGCCAACACATGCATACAATTTAGCCACAATGGGAGCGAATACGCTTCCCATGCTGGTACCGGAGACTTGTAAATAAATAGTGTCTTCAAACTTAAAAAATCTCTCTCAGTCAGTAATAATGCAATGGCATCAAGTGTCTCATCCTGAGGAATTGAAGTATAGAGAGACTCTACATCGAATGAAACTAAAAATTCAGTTTCCATCTCAAAATCCACCTGTGGCAATAAGCGCAACACGTTCTTTGTTTGTTGCAAAAATGTGGGCATTTCCTTGACCATAGGTCTCAGGAAATGAGCCACAAAAGTAGACAGAGGTTCCAGGACTGAGCCCAGTCCAGAAATAATAGGTCGCCCAGGCAGTTGCCTTTGTAGTTTATGCACCTTGGGTAGTACATAAAAATAGGGCATAACCGGATGTTCAGTTTGTAAAAAGGCTGCCTCCTGGGTAGTTATCCAACCTTCATTCACTGCTTCTACTACAATGATCGAGATGGTGTTTTTTATTTTCTCAGTTGGATCGACTTTTAATGGGCGATAGGATCTTCTGTCACCTAGTTGTCGTAAGCATTCTGTGCGATAGGTGTCAACGATCGCTCCGCCTTTATCCACCGGTTTGATTGTAATCTGGTCGTCTGTAGTGAGTTTCCGTAATGCCATCTGTTCCTGCTTGGGACGGTTGCAGAAAGGATTGTTCTCTCTTTTGCAGAGTGCCATTAAATCTCCACTCACTGCAAGTTTTTGAACTTGTGCAGGTATTAGATGAGCTGGTGGATTGAAGGTTGAGCATTTCTTTAAACCAGTATTCATGTCACCTGCATCTGAGAGCTCTTGTTGTTCTTTCTTAAAGAAAAAGTGTAAACAGATTTTGCGAAAGAATTTAGCAAGTTCGCATTGGATCTGAAAGGGATCGCCTCTAAAAGTAGAGACAAAGCCTAAGCCTCTATTCAGAACTAGTTGTTCATCCATAGATATTGATCGAGAGCTCAAAGTGACCACTAGTCTGTCTCTACGCTGGTCCCTGCTTTTAGTGGGGTTTTTTCTTGCTGCTGTGCAGACTCCTGGGAGACGGAGGGTGGCTCCAATGTACGTGGGCCTGTTGGTTTCGCCGTCTGCCTCTGGAGCGCCCACGGCCAAGCCCTAAAAAAGGCTGGTTATTGAAATTATTAGGAAATTGTGCCGGTGGAAATGGTCCCATGGGTGGTTGGAAAGGAGGGGCAGCAAAGGCCCACGGATTGTGTTGCCACCATGGTTGGTACTGGTTCGGCGGTCCTACCCTCCACTTGGTTTGATAGTTTCTCTTGTTGAGGAATCGGAGTCACTTTATCTTCCTCCGAACTAGATGTTCCATAGGAGGAGCCATGTTTCCGTCCTTTACTATTGAATTCAGGGGGAATATAATTATCATTTGTATACGGATACACCCTCTCATGGGTGAACCGTGCCAAGTCTTTCTTAAATTTCTCGATCTTGGCAAATGAGATCATATCCTTGAATTCTTTATTAGTTTTGTTTGATTCCTCCTGGTTCTTTTTGAAAGAGGTAGCTGTAATGTAAGCTTTAATCTGTGATTCCAAAAGTTGAATCTCAATAAGAATGGCTTTTCCTCCAAGACAAAACGTTTTTGAAAGACTGGTCATTATTAGTGTGGCGCTGTACGCCGAACTAGTTAATTCTAATCATCGGAAAAGCGAAACGTGTGGCTGACACCATTCTTATCTGCGGCTTCTTGTTGGGAAATCTTCCAGATTTCATTATGGGCAACATAAATGCCTGCATATATGAAACATTTTTTTTTTATTTCACAAATTTGTATTGGTAGTTTCCAGAAAAAAATATGTATATATACAAAGAAAACAAAAAAAAACATACATTAAAAAAGCATAGGAGACAAAACTAAGTTCAGATGGTTTGGCAATGAAGACAATGGAAATGGAGGTATTACATCATCATAGTTTCGGGTAAGTTAAATAAATGGGGGAGGTTCGAAATACTACAGAAAACAGAAAAGAATATATGCAACAACAGAAAGATATGCAATAATAAGTGAAGGTAACATAATAGCAGACATTAGTTTTGTGCACGGTATCTACACATAAGTGTTGAGCATTGGTACACAGATATCAACCCTCCCCGGGCAAGGTTAACCAAAGCTGACAAGAGACTACTGACTAAATTTGGAGATGGGCAGACACAAACCCATAAGCATGGCGGGCAGAGAGATCAAGTCAGGGAGTCATGGGGGTTTGTGCAAGCAGAAGTAATTGTCAAGAGACATCCACATTTGCCGGCGAGGGGGTCGCCATGGGGTGTTCTGGAGTGAGATGTTGTCAGCACCACTCAGGTATGTGACCCAGTTTAGCCAGCTTCTAAAGGAGGCCTTGCTGGTGTCTTTCCAGTTATTTAGGATAACTTTCACTCCAGTAGTGAACATGAGGTCGAGTAGGGCCCTGTCATCGACAGTGGAGCAGCTCTGGTAAAACCAGTCACTAAGGTGGAGAATTCTCTGGTAGGGGAGAAGGAGAAAACCTTTGTGATTAATGCAAATATTTTGTCCCAAAATATCTTAACACATGTACAGCTTAGTATTAGGTGTTCAAGGTCGCCATCTTTCTCGTTACAGTTCCAGCATGTAGCGTTGTCCCTAATGTTATGTGTAAAGAGACGCGCCGGTGTCCAGAAGGCTTTGTGGAGCAGCCAAAATTTCATCTGGGAAAGTGTAGGGCTTATTTTATGTCTTGTGGCTGATTCCCATGTTTTAGACCATTCCCCTTCTGAAAATGGTAACGATGAGTAAGCTTCCCAATACTGTCGGAGCTCTTTATTGAGGTTAGAATGCTGTGGACAAAGCATTTTGAAGAGTCTGGAGACCTGGTGTCCCAGCATATTGAGGGAGACTAAATATTTTGGGAGTGATGGAGGATTTTTGGACAATTTTGCTTTGGTGACTGCCGTTTTAATATTCAAAAAGTTATAAAACTCTGTGGCTTCTAGTCCATATTTGGTTTGGAGTTCTTTGAAAGAGAGCGGGTAGTTATTACAGAACAGTTGGTAGGGGAAGAATAACCTTTTGTTGATCCAAATCTCATTGTGGAGAGGTATCCCCTTGTATTTTATTGAGAGGTTTTGCCATAGTGATTCCCATTCGGAGCCTCTTATCTGTTTAGGCAGGAGTTTGCCAATCTTTAGGAGAGCAAGTCTTGTGTTTTTAAAAATGTGAATAGAGCAACTGGACATGTTCGTTTTAGCCGTGAGGATGGATGGTGGGGCGAGATTTTTAATAAGGGCTTTCTCGACAGCATGCCATACCGGAGTATAATCAGCCGGTGAAGCCAGCTAGTAGGAGCCCTACTTGGCAAGGAAGGCCGTCTGATATATTTTAAAATTCGCTAGGTTGATTCCACCCATGGATTTATCTAGGCGTAATTTTTTAGGCTAATCCTAGCTTTTTTCCCTTTCCACAGGAATTTTCGAGAGAACATTGTCCAATTTATGGTGGAAGTCTTGGGATAAGGTGAGAGGGAGCATCATAATGAGATAATTGACTAGGGGTGAGATCATCATTTTAATGGTCTCGGCCCTTCCCCACCAAGTTATAAAGCGGGGGGACCAGCCATCTAATTGTGTTTTAATTTTGTTTAGAGTGATGGATTTGTTGTGCTGAAGTGTTTCGAGAAGGGAGCTGCCGAATTCGATTCCCAGGTATTTAATGAAGCCAGTTTGCCATGTAAGGCCTGAGGAGCCTAGCATATCCCTGGTACTTTGGACGTTTAGGGGTTTTGCTTCAGTTTTATCGCAATTTAATTTGCATCCCGAGTGTAGTGAGTATCTTTCAATGGTGTCCATAAGAGCTTCTATGGAGGTCTCGGGCTTCTCTGTGGCAAATAGAATGTCGTCAGCGTAGGCTGCTAGTTTCACTTGTGTGTCGCCGAAGCTCACTCCCGCTATATCTTTATTCTGTTTTATATCTAATAGAAGAGGTTCGAGGGCTAGAAGAAACAGGACCGGAGAGAGAGAGGGCATCCTTGTCTGGTGCCCTGTTGTAGTCGGAATGAGTCTGAAAGGGTACCATTGATGGCGATTCTGGCAGACGGCGAAGAATAAAGGGCCATTACCATGTTGATGTAGGAGTTCCCTAGATTAAAGGCTGTCATGCCATGATGAATAAAGGACCAAGAGACTCTATCAAACGCTTTTTCAGCGTCGAGGGTTATGGCTACCATTGGGGAGGGTGTTATCTTTGCTTTCTCAAGGATATGGCAAAGGAGCCGTGTGTTGTCGTTGAACATTCTGTGTTTTAAAAACCTTACCTAGGAATCACTGATTAATTTGGGGAGATTGACGTTTAGACTGTTCGCTAGAATTTTTGCGTAGACTTTGCAGTCCAGATTTATGAGGGAGATGGGGCGGTAGTTTCTAGTTAGGAGGGGATCTTTACCTTCCTTCGGGATGACAATTATGGTGACTTCGAAACACTACCAGAGGGGGCTATCGAATTGAAGAGCTTTTGGAGCATGGGGGTTGGTGACTTATCAAATGTTTTATAGAAATTCGCAGAGAAACCATCTGGACCCGGGGCTTTGTTGCTCTTAAGTGATTTGATAGAGGACAGAACTTCAGTGTCTTTAATGGGTTATCCTAATGTAGTATTCTCTTCTTCAGAGAGTTTGGGTAGATTCAAGACCTCTAGGTATTCCGTGCAAGATGCTGGGTCAAATTACATCTTATTTATGTAAAGGTCTTCGTAAAAGGACTTGAAAGTGTCTACAATCTTCCCCTGCCTGGTGTGTGTGATATTAGACGGGTCCTTGTTTGAGGTTATGGAAAGCAATTTCTGTTTGCGCTTGAGGTAGGATGCGAGGAGTTTCCAGCTCTATTCCCATCGCATAGTTTCAGGGCTTTGAACTTATTGACCCAGACACCTGAGCTTCTGCTGACAATGGCGTTATATTCGTATTTCTTTCTGATCAATTGCTCTAAAACACGTTTGTCGTCCAAGTCAGTAGAGTGGGTGATTTCTAAGGATTTAATGTCTTTTTCGAGTCTATCTAGATACTGATTTAATTCTTTATTTGTTCTTGCTCTGATGCCAATGATTATCCCTCTAATTGTGGCTTTTAGTGCGTCCCAGACTGTGGAAGTGGGAATCTCAGGGGAGTCATTCATTAAGATGTATTCAATTATGGCGCTTTCTATTAACTGTTTGTTTGCGGGATCCGATAGAATTTCGTCATTAAAGCGCCAGCGTCTTTGGGGTAAGGTCTAGTGGGAGCCCGAGAGCTTGACGCTAATGCAAGCATGATCGGAAATCAACTTTGGAGCAATATCAGTTTCCTCAATGAGGTGAGTAAAGGGGCTAGATATCAGGATATAGTCATTTCTGGAATATGAGTTGTGTGGGGCGGAGTAAAAGGTGTAGTCCTTCCCGTAAGGGTGTTGGAGCCGCCAGGAATCTTTTAATAGGAATTTATTGCATAGGCGCGTGAGTGAATCGTGGGATCGAGAAGGCTGGAATTAGCATTTTGAGTGGCGGTCTAATAAGGGGTCCATGGGAAGGTTGAAGTCTCCACCCACCACTAAGAGCTCATCCTGAGGGATGTTTTCTATTTCTTAGGAGACTGATTCCTAAAAGTCAGGCGTATCAGAATTGGGCCCATATATGTTCACCACATGGATTGGGTCATCGTCTCTCAACAGATGGGTAATCAGTAGTCTACCGTCTGTGTCGTGTGTATGCGAGGTGACAGATAGGTTAGATTTTTTTGAGAATAGGGTTATCACCCCTCCCTTCTTATGGTTTGCCGAGGAGCAGAGCGTGAGGGAGATCCAGTTAAGGTTAATAAAGCGCGTGTCCTCCTCAGAGAGCTTAGTCTCTTGATGCAGAATGACATCCCCTTTTGATTTAGAGAGGTATTCGAAGACCTTCCGTCTTTTCACAGGGTGATTAATACCCTTAACATTCAGTGAGACTACAGTGAGGTTCTCTGCTAGGGAATTAGTCATAGCCCTCTACCTAGTTATTATCGCTACGGGAATTAGCCAATGCAAACCAGTTGTCGTCTGATGTGGAAATGCTAACTGGAGATTTCTAGGTACAACTCTTGTGTGTGGACATTTGGGAGTGTATGATTTGTGCACTATTATAGATGTGCCAGCCTTCACAACAAAAAAGAGGCAAAAAACAAAACAAGTGGAAATGACCGGTGAGGTGAATAACCTCAATTTTGACCCCTCCCTACCTTCCTCATCGTCCCTCTTCCCAACCCTCCCCTCCCACCCTCCCCAGTGATCGAAAGTTAGAGTGTGCGACTGCAGTACCGTCTGCTAGCAGAACAGAGGTTATAAGTGAGACAATAGAACTTCAGGCTAGTCAGGTTATATGAGGAGCCCACAATAGACCGTAGACAGGTAGTTATTAGCTTATAAGTAGCTAGACAACGAGTAGGTTATAAAACGACATAGTGACTATATACGAACAGTGCAGGCAAAAATAAACTGCGAATGCAACTAGCATAGCTCTAAACATACTTAACATAGTGTGTTGCGTAGTTTTAGTTACCCAAAAATACTAACGAAAGCCCTACTGGAAGCGAAAGAGCACAGTAAATGTTGTAGCTTGGTGACAATCGAGCAGGTTAATCGTCGAGAATAGAAAACAGACAAAACGTTATAAACAGTGTAGTTAGTTAGACCTACGACTGTATTAACGATGAGCAAGTAGCAGGAGTTTTCAGGCATTTGGAGTGTCTTGGGAGTCCGTTTTCCTTTTGTTGGATGAACTAATTGACAGGTCCATGTTCTGTGCCGGGCAACCTTCCAAGTGGCGTGCTAGATCACGTGGGTCAGAGAAGAAAAGTTGCTTGCCATTTTCGGTGAATTTGAATTTGGATGGGCCAGCAAAGGAGAACAGGATACTTTTCGCTTTCAGCTTGTCTCTAAGCCGGAGAAATCCTTTTCGTATTTCCACAGTTTCTTTGGAGAAATACTGTGTAAATATTATCCTCTGGCCTTCCCATGAGATCTGGTGATTTTTCCTTGCGAACTGCAAAATGGATTCGACGTGTTTCCTAGGTCCTAGTAAAAAGTCCCTAAGATCCATGTCTTATGAGAGTAAAGATAAGTGTTGTTTCACTTCTGCAAGTGTTGAGTGTTGAGGTTTCTAGCCATTCTAGGCACAACTTCCCAACACTATAGGATGTCACTACCCCAGGATGTTCTCTCTGTACATAACGTGGATCTGGCCTATGCATACTGAGTCCCTCAGTGATGTGCAGAAACTGTTTATGACATGTGTTAGTGTCTAAGGACCAAACCACCCACTCCTTCCAATGTGGGTCTGATCTATTGTAAGTTAGTACGTCATCAATTGTTGCCCCTTCCCTTGAAGAAGAATTCTGCCACCCCTATGATGGTGTAGGAAACTTTGGAGTGTTCAGGTCCTTTATCTTGGCTATTCCAAGACAGGATGTCTGTTGCAGAGTATCATTTAAAAAGGTCATCTGCTGTGGAATGAGGCATGCTCTAAATAGTGCCTCTGTCCCATGGACTTGCCAGTTCCTTCAACTCTAAATCGAATTTGAGTCAATTTTGTGTTTCCATAGGTTGAAACCCTGTACAGACAATTGGGCTAAAAAGGAAGCAGAGTAAATCTGTTTGGTGTTTGTCAACATAATTTTCAGTGCGGATTTTTGTACAACCTTATAATAAAATGAGGCTGGATCTATGGTGTTGAACCCTGATAAGTATGCACATTTCTGTGCAAACATTTGTGAACTATTTTTGGTGGTGTTGGGCAATGTTCCCACTGATTGTACTCAAATATACTCCTAGGTGAAATGGATTTGTGCAGGGAATGATGACCAAAATGTTGATAATAGTACAATTTGTCATAGTCTGAAGAACCCTCTAACATTTTGTTATTAGAAAATGCAGCAGCTTTCTCTAAATCAGACATCATGTTATTTACTGTTTCAGTGTTCCAATCAACAGAAAATGTACTGAAGTTAATGAAATCACTTAATGAGATTTTAAATACATGATTAATTTTTAAAAGTTCGGTCGGTCCGAATATGTTGAAATCAACCTTCTCCCATACTATACCATCGGGTATAGGAACAGTTGTGATGTTCACTGATGACAAGTCTCTTTGTTCACGATGTGATGATGGATGTGGCTTCAGTAGGATGTTGACCTTTTGGGTTGTGGATCCTTGTTGAAGAAAGGGTCCATTGATAAGCATACTAAAAGTGAATACTAAGCCTAACCAGAAAAGAAAAAACAATATCCCAGAAATTACCAGAGTTCAATCCAAGGTGATACCAGATATTTGAAGAAAGTTCTTTAGTTCCTGCTTAAATAGTGTTTTGGCTGGCGTAGTTTCTGGGCTCACTTGGGTCCAGAGAAAATGTATCAAAGTTAATGAAATAGCCAGAAGGTGTGCGATCAATTGTTAGAATTGCATCGGGATTGGTTGAAATGTTATTTTCCTCTTGACGAGGCATGGTGATGTAGACTTCTGTATTCGGTCTAATTGCAAATTTTTCTGATTTTCATTTTGATTTTGAATGTCTGGTTCAAGTGGCTCAAGTTCCATAGCATTGTTCTTAGTCCTTCATTCCTTACAGATTGCTCCTCAAACGTGACGAGTCTTTCTGTTTGAACTTCTTGGATTGTAGATAGAGGAGGACGTCTGCTACAGCAGAGTCCACTAGGCCTACTGTTTAATATCGGCCACATAGTGTGGTTTGATTAAGTCAGTTGAGACAAATCTTTTCTCCTTTTTTCCGGCAAGAGGCAAGAGCAGCACAGTTCTTGTTCCATGTACTGCAAGGACTGGTACAGGTTTTCTGTAAGAGGGTCCAAATTCCTTTTTGTCTGCTATTTTCTCTCTGACCAGATCCCCGACTTCTGGGATCCAGACTGGTCTTGCTGTGGCTACCTTAACTTCTTCAGTGGCGGTCTGCTTTAGATGGACATTGCTTTGTTTTGTCCTGGATTCATTTAGATCCTGTAAAACAGTCAAACGAACAATGTTTTTCATCCGCCACTGCACCTTCACAATCAAGATCAGGTACCCACATTTGTGTTCCAAAGAGGATCTCATATGGAGTGACACCCCCTATAGAGCTTCTTGGCTGGTTATTTAATGCCCGCTGTACCCCATATAGGTGTTTGACCCAACTACCGCCCTTGCCTAATACCCTATTTGTTAAAGATTGCTTTAAGTCCGTTTTTTATTCTCCACAACCAAATTTCCCTCAGGATGGTATGGAGATGAGAACCGCAATGCTAACCCCATTCCTTCCATGGCCTCTTTGTAAGCCAGAGAGCTAAATGCAGGTCCGCGGTCAGAGTGTAACGTGCTGACTGCGTATGTACTGATAAAGACTTGCAAATCTTTTATAACAGTTCGAGCGTCAGCAGAACGCTGAGGACATACCCATAGGAATCTTGAGCATGAATCCACTGCTACCATGATATACCTGTAAGCACTGTCCGTTTGTAAGGGGCCACAGTTGTCCAAGTACACACATGCGAGAGAGAGGTTTGTCTGACTTCAGTAATGGCATCTGTGTCGGGCGTTCAACGGTGGAGCCTTTCATCTGCTGGCAGATGTTGCATCTCAAGACATAGTCTTTAGTTTGCTTATTTAACCCTGGCCACCAATAGTGCTGTTTCGATAAAGAAATAGTTACTGTAACGCCTATGTGCGCAGAGCCTAAACTCTTGCAGCTAATATTAAACCTTGCCTACTATCCATATTTGGTATTACTCTATCCCCCACTCCAGGAATCTGAGCCTATGGAATATTTTGTGCATCCAACTTGTAGGAGTATTTGAGTGGAAATGTTTTAGGTACTGCGGTGCTGCTTTTGCGTGATGCGATGACAGTTATTTCTCCGTCTATCCTCGTTTTTGAACGGGTCAGTGCAGCTACGGAAACCGTGCGAACAGCCCACTTTGCGGCTTTATCAGCCAAGGAATTCCCTTCAACGTGAACGCCATTGCGTTGATGACTCAGTGTATGGATCACGTGAGTCCTCGGTAGCTCGAATTTTAATTCCGCTACCTGTTCCCATAGTATTTACAAGTGCCAGTATAAGTGCTTCTAATTCTGCCAATTGAGCTGTGCAATCTCCTAGGGATTATGTTTTTGGGCAACTAGGATGGAACTTGCCATCACGCATGTGTCCTTTAACAATAGCACAAGCCGAAAAATATTACTGCTTACTTCCTATGGCCGGTTGTGCAGATCCGTCAGTATAAATAATATATTCATACTGATCTAGAGGCAAGATTTAATTTGGTAGAGGATATTATTGTTCATATTGAAGGAATGCTTGTGTTTTTAAACTTGTATCAAATCTGTCTGTATTCAATGTCTGTTGCAGTAAGAAAGTTTGCCCACTGTATCCAACTTAGATGTAATGCTTTCGCATTTTGGGATGCTGGCCTTTGTAACAGCTTCTAAAGCCGGTACTGGAGTTACGACAATAATGCGATTCCCCTGAGCCAGTGCTCTTTCTCTTGCTACAGCAGTCTGAACTGCTGTGAGGATTTTTTCTGTTGAAGTGAAACGCATTTCTGCATTTGTGTACAGGTGTGATTTGTATGCGGTTGGTACAGTTTCTCCTTCATTAAAGTTTAAATAAGTGTACCCGCATTGACCCACGATTATTCTGATCACTACGTGGCGTACGTTTACACGTGTTTGTAAGTATTCATGTTTTCCTGGAGTAAACAAATAATATTAGTATGTTCTTGTGTCCAATCTCTGGCTGAAAAGTCAGGTTTTATTAAGTCATAGAAAGGTTTTACCCTTTGTGCATATTCTAAAATGCATATCCTGACGAAATTTAGGAATCCTAGTATTGATTGTACATTTTTTAAAGATTTTGGAGGCTGGAGCCAAAAAGTTAGCTGCCAGACTTTTGCCTTCACTTGACAGCTCATATCCCAAAAATAGGACATTGAGGTGGGCTATTTTCGATTTTTTAAAGTTGAATTTGTAGCCTTCTGCAGCAAATCCTATAATAATGGTCCTTACCCTGGTTAAGTGCCTCTCGTCGGGTTTAGCGACGGGAAACAAAAGATTGTTCATTGGAAAGGTACATTTTTCAATTACTCCCTGGTATTCAAGTTGATCTAAGATCTCCCTGACCTGTTTTTTAGCTTCTTGTTTTATTGGATATTGCCTCTGAGCAATAGGTGAAACCTTTAACGGGATCACGTGGTAGGTTGAGTTCTCATCCCACCCTGCATGATTTTTGTACAATGTTGGAGCCTGGGCTACTGCCCACTCCTGTGCATATGTATGTTTAAGGTGAACGGGAACGTAGTTAGAAAATGCAGGAAAAATTATACTTTCTCCCCTGGGCCACTCCATTACGAATGCAGGCTGTCAATCTTGTTCTGCTAACAGGATCTCATGACCAGATGAAACGTTCTTCCAAAAACGAGTTTTTATTTTCATGGGCTTGTCCCCCTCCAACCGGAATGTTATTTCATATAACTTATGTGGAAAGCTCACCCTAGCGTCTGGTGTCCGGTGTCCACCGTGATGTAATCATTCAACTCCGCTGTCACCAGAAAGTACTTCAGGTTCAGGCAAGCCGTTGTTACTTTTGCCACACTCTCTAGCATCGTCAAAGCCCATTTCCCATTCAGAAGTTGTTTCCTCAGAATTCTAGCCATGTCTGATTTTCAGACCAGCAACTTTCTTTTTCCTAAATTGAGGTTTTGGATTTTGCTTATCTTCTTTCTTAGAAGTGAAGTCTTGAGTGCGCTGCTTGTGTCTGGACTGTGTGCGCCCCTCTCTATTTTCTGACCGGACTTCCCTTTCAAAGCTTTTCTTCGAGCCCTGAAAGGAACGAGAGGAACTTGTTTCAGTATCCTGATACCTGTCAGGTTTCCTAATGTTATCCCTATACCTAAGGTTATACCTCCTTTCGAGGGCTCCTGTTGAGAATACCTACCTCGGGATTGAGATCTCTTGTCTTTGGAGTTTTCTTTCTTATTATCTCACTTCTTTTTAGAAGAAGTATGTGTCTGCTTAGAAGTGTCCTTTTCAGGGCTGCCCTTTAGTTGAGGTTTTAAAGCTGTTCCCCCCAAACTATCTCTGCCTGATTCTGCGTATGCAGGTTCAATTATTTTGGGTAGTTCAGCCTCCTGATCTAATGGAGAGATCTCCCTTAGGCATTGGCGGATTGCCACTGATGCTGCTTCCCCTTTAATATTTGCTAGTATCTTGGCTGATACCTGGTCGTAGTTATTTAATAACTTCATCTCTAAGTTTAGGGCTGGTTCTGCTCCACAGTCATTTTGTATTTGTCTTAATACATCTGGTGTTACTGCTAATGAAGGAATACCATGAGTTCTGGTATATATGGCAGCAAAGACTGTACCCGAAGATGTGCAGTCCTCTAACTGTGGTGAAATCCCTATAAGCAAACAGATTGTTAACATCTGTGTTTTTCAAACGTGTTTGTATTTGGGAATACTGCTTCTAACTGGGTTATTTTCTGAGCTACCCAAAAAGAAATTTGTTCACGTTTTGTGGGCACTTTGCACATTACCGCGTGTAACGTTTGTGCAGTAATTTTAGTACCAGTGCTCTGGGTAAGAGCTGCAGTAGGCTTAACTACTGTAGGTTGGACTGCTAGTGTCCTTAAGACAAAGTGTGTCATGTTCCTGTAGAGTTTTATCAACGCTTGCATTTGAACAAGTAGTTCATCACGTGGCGATTGTGTCAATGTCTGGATGTGGTGCATAGGTCACTAATATCGGCCATGTTGCTCCTGGTCTTCCTAAAGGACCAAGCATTGCTCTTGTTCTCCTGTGGAGTGTGGCACCATTAAACTAGAAATTATGTTCCTGGAAAGCAAGCGGAATCTCAGTCTCCTCAAATGCCGTGTAGGCCGCTGGAACTTCTTCATGTGTGTAATAATCAAAAGTAGTTATTACAGAATCTGCTTGTGGGAATATAACCAATGATTAGAATACCTCTGTTTTGAAAACTTTGTGTGCCTCTATCACGAATATTACTACACCTCCTCTGGGTGGTAACCCATGTTTGAGTAGTTTAACTGTAAGACTTTGTCTTACTTTGGGTGCAATATATATTGCATCTGCATCTTCTTCATCATCAGGAAATGGTTGCTCTAGTGGGTTTAGGATTGGAGTAGTCATTGTGTGTAGAACACAGACTAACAGTGCCAGGAAATTAAAAAAGGTTTTATGCAAAGGTTTTGTGCACAATTTTGGGAATATTTCCTTTCAAGCTTGATTAATCAACAGCCAATACATAGGATATCTCACCTATTCAGCTGTGGCGGAGCTTTTTCCCACCTACTCCAGATGTCTCTGAGTTTTGTAAGTAGAGTCTCTGAGAATAAGCACAAATGAGCTACTCAGATTCTACTGTTGAGTATGTGCGCCATGTATTTACCACGTTGGGCAAACCATGTTTGACACGTTGTGTGCCGTTAGACCACGTTGGGCGCCATTTAGTGTAGTTCTGATAGTACCCTTTCATGCATGGCCTACGCTGTTTACGGGTCAGAGAGATTAGGTTTTGCAACCTCGGAACATAAGAACCTCAGACTCATGGGAACAATATACTACTTTACACCGTGTCACTTGTGCTTGCTTGTTTTGCTCTCAGAGAGATACACAGAAGAAACAGTTGAACGTGTTTACAATAAGAATTTATTGTACCATAGTTCTTCTTGTGTAAAATAAGTGCACTGATATAACTGTAATACAGTAATGAAATGAAATTAGCATTTATGAAGCGCGTGCTCGCCCATAGGCATCCCAGCGCTAGCGGCAACAACTTATCACTTAGGCAATCATCAAGGGAAAAGGTGGGTTTTTACTTTCTTTCGAAAGGTCAGATGGTGAGCCTCTAGACGTATATGAATGGGCAGAAGGTTCCAAAGCTTTGCCCCATTATACGAGAAGAGTCGGCCCCCACTTCGAGCTCTTCTGATTTTCGGGACTGTGATCAATCGCTTATTTCCAGATCTCAGCGCTCTATTTGGATGATAGGGCTGGATGAGGGAACGCATCAAAGAAGAACCTTTGCCAGTAAGTGCTTTATGAACGATGCATAAAGCCTTAAACTGAACTCGTTCTTTGATAGGGAGCCAGTGGGGGGAGGCAAGGGCAGGTTTGGCCGACATACGTCTGGGAGTATTCAACAACAGGTGAGCAGCACAATTCCGCACAGTCTGCAGTCTTCTAATCGTGGAAAGTGGTGCTCCAAGATATAAGGCATTGGAGTAATCTAACCGCAGAATAATTAATGCCTGGACGAGCAGCCTATTAGCACCGAAAGGTAGTAGAGGGAAGATCTTTCTGATCAGCCTCAGCATTCCATAGCAGCTAGCCGCAGCCTTTCGAACTTGTTCCTTAAGATCTAGGCTACGGTCCAGCCACACACCAAGGCTCTTAATGTGTTCTTTGGGGTTAGGGGCTGGACCCAGACATCTGGGCTAGAGATGATCTATGTTCAAGGGGTCTGAATTGCCCAGTAGCATAAGCTCTGTCTTAGCCCCATTAAGCTTTAGATATGATTCATCCATCCACTTGGAGACGGCACCAAGACATGAAGCTAAGCCTGGTGAGGAGCTATCTTGCTGATTGATAGAAACCACCAGCTGGGTGTCGTCAGCATAAGTGATTATTTGTACCCCAAATGGCAATACTATTGCAGCCAACGGGCCCAAGTACATATTAAATAAGGTGGGGCTTAGGGAAGACCCCTGAGGAACCCCACAATTTAATGGCATCAGGTTTGACATTATGTCATCTTCCAAAACTGCGAAAGATCTGTCTTCAAGAAAGGACTGTAGCCATTTTAATACGATTCCTGTCACTCCCACATTTCTAAGTCGTTGGATCAATAGTTGGTGGTTCACGGTGTCGAAGGCTGCGCTGAGATCTAAGAGAATGAGGGCAGCGCAGCCACCACAATCAAGAATTCTTTTGGCTCCCTCCATGACACTGATAAGAGCAGTTTCCATACCCTGCTGCGCTCTGAATTTTGTCTGGGTAGGGTGGAAACAGTTATTATTTTCCTAAAAAGCGGAGAGGATAGAATTCACATACCTCTCTGCTATTTTACTTACTCCAGGTAACAGGGATATAGGGCGATAGTTTGCCAACTCCTCAGGATCCAAATTCGGTTTCTTTAGGAGGGCTTTGACCATCGCTTGCTTCCAAGCAGGAGGGACAATTCCTGTCCGCAATGAGGCATTGATTAAATCCAGTATCACTGGAGATACCGAGATATTAGCTTCTTTTAATATGGAGGGGGGAGCAGGGTCTAAAGGGGAGCCAGATTTTAGATGGTCCAGGATCCCCTGAAAGGATGCCATATTCAAAGGGGGGAATTCTTCCAGTGAACATAGTTGGATTGGAGTAGCGGTGTCAAAGAAGGAATCCGTTTGAGGGACTGTGGGTTGTAAAAAGGACCTGTAGATCACTTGTATTTTATATAAAAAGAAGTCTGCTAAATGGTTACATCGAAGTTAAGTGTCCTCTGAAGTATTAGGGGGAGTGTAAGGGGTAACAAGAACTTTTGCAATCCGAAAGATTTCACGGGGGAATTTCCTGCAGATGTAATTTTATCTTGGTAATAAAGAGATTGGGCGCTCTTTATTTCAGCTTTATAAAGTTTAATTGCAGCTTTGTATTTGTTTTTTTTAGAGACCAAATAGTCCTTTCTCCAACTCCTTTCCAATCTCTTACAAGATTGTTTGAGCTCCCGTAGCAGAGATATAGAACCAGCAGTACAGTAAATGTAAATGTACATGTATTTATATAGCGCAAATCACCGACCGAGGTTGGTATCTAAGCGCTTGCTTAGGGAACCCGTCCTGGTATTCCCCTGTGAGATAACCCCGGCAGGGTATCCACAAGGTGAAAGCCAGGCATCCCACCGCGAGGGGCCGTTGTGGAGATTAAGCAAGCTATTGCCCAGAGTCGCAGAGTGTGAACCCGTGAGTCGAGTAGGCACCGGAGCGAGAATTATCGAGTCCATGGAATTTTTGAGCCCAAGACCCGACGAGGCGGGGAATTGAACCCTGGTCCAGGGCCGATCTTAGCTTCCAGGTCTGCTGCCTCTAACCCCTGAGCCACACTTCTCCACAGTGAACAAGAAGAAATAGTATTGTTCTACCATTTTGCAATAGTCATGAACACATACATGAATATGAAATGCATTTATAAAATAAAGTGCATACTCCTAAGATGCCTGTCTAGAATGTACTTAAGCATACCTAGCATGTAAGCAGGTGCAAAAATAGCCTAAGAACCTGAGTCTAAGAGACTAAGGGCCCGATGTAGGTGGCCCAATACCGATCGGTAACGGCCGAAAATACCGATTTTCGGCCGTTACCGAGCGGTATCGAGCCATCGGGATGTAGGAGTCAGAAATCCGGCCGAATCGGTAATTTCACCGAATCGGTAAAGATACCGAGTCGGTAAAATACCGATTCGGAAAAAACACAGCATCGGTAAATTACCGAATCGCTAACATACCGAATCGGTAAATATACCGAATCGGACCTTTTACCGAATCGGTAGAGTTACCGAATCGGTAAATATACCGATTCGGAATAGTCACTGATTCGGTACAGTTACCGAATCGGTAAAATACCGATTCGTATAATAAGATGAGGCAAAAACTCTGATAGAGATGTAGGGAAGCACAGAAATACCGATTTAGCCTCAAAATCGGTATTTAAGAGTCGGTAATTACCATGTATTGGAATCAGGTGGTAACCAACTGCAACCTATAAAATCAGACCCAAAATGCAATGCAACTTGCCGGATGGGGGCATTTTATGTCATTGCAAGACGGCTACGGCTACAGCAGGAAGGACAGTTGGAATGGCAGAGAGAGGAGCAGGTCTACAGACAGAGGATCACCCTGTTCATGCTCACAGAGGCAGAGATCCTACAGAGGTACAGGCTGGACACAGAAACCCTTTTGGAGCTCATCAGGGACCTAACCACTGTTGGAGCACATCACCCCAAGGGCACACGCTATCCCACTGCACGTGCAGGCGCTATGCAGCCTACACCTGCTTGCGTCTGGCAGCTATCAAAGTGTAGTTGCTGCGGTAGGAGGGGTGACCCAGAGCAGCCTGTCAAGGTTTTTCCACAAATTCCTTGACGCCATGATACAGAGGATGGACCAATACATTTCTTTCCCTGCAACCCATGCGGAACTGGTACAAACAAAAGCAGACTTTTACCAGATGGCACGATTCCCCCACATCATTGGCTGCATTGATGGCACGCACATTCCGATTTGCCCCCTGCTGACACAGAATACATATACCGCAATAGGAAGTCTACGCACACCATCAATGTGCAGGTGATTTGCAATGCAAAGTGCGCCATAACTGACCTGGTGGCAAAATTCCCAGGAAGTACCCACGACTCCAACATATTTCAAAACAGCGGCATCTATGCACGGCTGACGGCAGGATAATTTGGTGAAGGATACTTCCTAGGTGAGACACATCGTCAGACCCCCATAACAAAAATAGCACTGTGAAGTACATGTATGCATGTGAGTAATGTTACCCCTTTTCCTTCTAGGCGACAGTGCAAATGCCCTCCGCTCATTCATACTCACCCCCTACCTCAACCCCTCAACGCCCAGCCAAAGGAGGTATAACCGGGCCCACAAAAGCACAAGGAATGTAGTAGAACGGACCTTTGGCATCTGGAAAAGCAGGTTCAGATGCTTGCACCTGAGTGGAGGTGCAAGGCAGTATACCCCCATCACCTGCTGTAAGATAATTGCTGCCTGTGCAATGTTGCACAACCTTGCGGTGAAGAAGGGCACTGAGGTGGAGTTGTCAGACTACGAGGACCATGACGACGACATTGCTGTGCCACAAACACAACCTGCTGGAGTGTCTACATCAAGTGATGGCAGATACAGACGTGAGGAGATAACTGAAAACTATTTCTGAGTGAGTACAGATGAACAGACAGGTTATGGATATGAAAAAAAATAATTTAATGTTGCCACAACGTTCAAGCACTGATGTGCAACAAATGAAAACATTAATTTAAAGGTGGGGACTGGTAATGCCCCGGGTTGCCTCACCCACACTGTCAAAGTCATTTTCTGCTGCGCTTCACAGTGCCACTGGGATGCTGCTCACCCCCTTCAGCATGGCCTGCAGCCTCTGCGGAGGGCCTGGTGCTCCTGCGCGGCTCTAAAACAGCGCTAGCCGGGCTGCTGCGGCTGCTGCTGTCCTCAGCCTCAGCCACGTCCAGGGCAGGATTGACTACTGTGTTTGAAATGATCATGGCCTCAATGGCACTGGTGATCCTGGCCATGCCCCTGGTCACCTCTGCGGTGTTTTGAGTCAGGCTCTCTTGCATGTTCACCCCTCTGCGGCCTAGCTGGGAAGTCGCCGTGGCCAGCCGGTTCATTGCCCTGTTGTGCACACGCACATCCCTGCGCCTTGTGTGCTCAGTTGTTTCCATTTTGGCACAAAGCTGGGTGATGGCGGTGGTCATGCGTGCCATTCCAGTAGCAATGTCGCTGTTGGTTTTAGCTACCTCCCTGTTGCTTGCCACCAGCTCACATATGCCCTTGCCCATTTCTCCCATTTGCAGATTGTGTGCCCGCAATTGGCGGCGGCATGCCAGAATGGATTTAGCCTGCATGCGCTGGATGCCCACCGTGCTCCCCTCAAGCCCATGGAACACTGTGCCCTCTCCTGTTGGACCTGCACTGCTGGGAGTGCGTTGGCGGCGGCGATTGGTGCTGGCCTGCTGGGTGGACTGCTGTGCTACAGGAGTGACTGGTGTGGGAGCTGGTGCCTGACCCACAGCTCCCGCCATGACTGTCATTGGGGACACAATACTCCTCCTGGCTGGTGATGTCGCAGGTGCTGGCTGGGACCGTGACGGGGAGTTCTCAGGTGAGAACACCAATGGGGGGGATTGTGATAGTTGTGGGGAGTGGGGAAACAAGAGGGCATGAACAGGGTCGTCCTCATGGACCATGGCACTGCTGTCTTCCTCCTCCTGCGAGGCATCTATGGTGCTTGGTCCTGCCACCACACTCTCCGCCGTTGCTGGTGCTGTCCCTTGTGCAGCTGATGCTCCACTGCCTGATGTTGCCCATAGGTATAAAGAAGCGTATGTAAACTGAGTGCAAATGTCTTACAGTCACTACAATAAAAGCATTGCACATATCACTTTCATTACTCAGATTTTTTTTCAGTGCCTTGCTGATTTATGTGCACTGACAAATGGTCCTACATTAGCTGACTACATTTCCCATAATGCATTGCTCATGTATGGTGCTAGCAGTACTGGACTGGGGTTTGGCTGTACACTGAGGCTAAAGGGGAGGTGTCTGCTTGGGTGTGTCATGCTGCGCAAGCCTCTTACCTTTTGTAGTAGCTCTGGCTGAGCTGTCCACATCCCCTACTCCCACGACACTGTCCGTCTCGATGTTTGTGGCCACCAGTTCCTCCAGGTCAGTCAGTGGGGGCGCAGGGTTCCTGCCTCCACCGGTCACATCAGCCTGCTTGTGGAGCTCTGCCAATTTTTTCTTAGTGAGGCTCTGCATGTCATTGAACCTTTTCTTTAAGTCCTCTAGGCTCCTGGGGGTCACACCCACAGTATTCACCTTCTCTGCTATGGCAGTCCACAGTTTCCTTTTGCCAGACTCTGCAACTGTGAGGGACTGCCTCCCAAAGAGCTGTCTGTGGACCCTCACCACCTCCTCCACCAGTACTTGCAGCTCCATGCTGCTAAACTTCAGTTTGCGTTTCCTTTCAGCCTTCTGGCTCTCTGTGCTGCTTGCCATTTCCACAGTCTTCAAAATCACCAAACACTCTCCCTGCCGCTCTGTCTCACTGCTCAGCTCTGACTGCCTCTCCAGAAACTTCTAATGAGTTGCAGCTGCCTGGGTAGCCGCTCCCTGGTAGGGTGGGGGAGGGTGGTACCACCTGATTGGCTGTTTTCATTAGTTTCACTTTTACTTGCTTGCCGATTCCGTAGTTACCGATTCGGTAAAAATCGGTATTTAAAAATCGGTAAATGACTTTTACCTACATCTGGCCCTAAGTCTAAGTGCCTAAGAGCCAAGAATCCCACTAGGCTTTAAGTCCTGAGATGCGTGGTATTTAACAATGTCCCTGTGGAGGTTGTGGAGGAAACTTTGAAAGTCGTGGGCAATGACATTACATCTATGTTGGGTGGGAGAACCAAAGATGTTTGTGTTATAAGGGGAGGGGACTTCACTTGTTCTATATGTCAAAGCGGAGAGAGAGGAACCTGTGGTGTAATGCTGCACAACAAGATTAGTCTAAGTCATTTTGAACACACCAAATGTGGGGACTATCTAAATGAAATCATCTTTGGCTGTGACATGGGATTTGCGAATAGAATGGGTGGAACTGAGGTCCCCTTTCACCCCACCTTTAATGGCAGAGGGGCCTATTCAACGATTGAATTTATGTTGATGTTGGCTAGATACGGGGGAAAGGTTCAGGCATTTAATATTCTGGATAATCCATTGAGCGACCACTTTCCCCTTAGTCTAGAAATCTTTAGCCCATCTAAAGAACATCATAGAAATGGTATCTCGAGACCTTACGTAGAAAACATTGCCCTGAACAGGAAAAATGCTTATTCTTTAAAGTGGACCAATGTGGTCCCAGAGGATTTTCTCCATAATTTAATAAAGAAATGTGAATTCAACATTGATGCTTGTCTGGATGGGAACGCTGCCAATGTTGATGTTATAACATTTTTTAAAGTAATTGCCTCACAAATTAAAAATAGCCTATGGGTTGAAACGAAAAGCCCAAAAAAGAAGATATCAGGCTGGTTTGATACAGCTTGTACTAAGGCTTATTCTAATCTCAAACAAGCCTTAAAAGCCCCTGATAAAGATCATATCTTAATTAAAGAATTGAGAAATGATTATAAGAAGACTTTGAAAAAGAGAAAAGATACTCTTAAAAAGGAAGCTTGTGATACATTGTGTGAGGCATCCTTGCGCAGAGACGCTGCAGCTTTTTGGCAAGCAGTAAATGCCCCTTTTTTAAATGACAAAATTGAGGCCAGGATAGAAGTAGCCATTACCGAGACTGAGTGGGTAAAGCACTACGTAGAATTATAGAGCGCGGTGAGTCCAAGGGAACACTCCTTAGTTCAGACAATATTTTGGAGGATTCTCATTATGCAAAGTATAAATTGGACCTGGGCATTTCCCTAATAGAAGTAAATGCAAGCATAAAAGCAAGCTTGGGAGGAAAAGCCCCAAGCCCGATGGGATTCCGGTGAACTTATATAAAAATAACACCGACCTATGGGGCCCGATTCTCACCCAACTTTTTAAAGCTTCGTGTTTTAATGGTCTGTTACCTTCTTGGTGTGTGTCTATAATTGTGCCGATATTTAAGAAGGGGGATAGAGCAAGCTGTCATTGCTATAGCCCAATATCGCTATTAGATTCAACCATTAAGATCTTTGGCCGCGTGATTTTAAACAGATTACAAATATGGGCTGACGAGCACTCAATAATTAGTGACTTACAATATGGCTTTAGAAAAGGCCTGAGCACTATTGATCAGTGCCTGAATTTGCATGTCCTTTTAGAAAAATACACTGAAGCTAAGGGTGGCTGTATGTTTTTAACTTTCGTTGACTTAACATCAGCTTTCGACTGTGTCACCCATAGTAAACTTTGGCTGATCCTTGAGAAACTGGGGGTAGAGAAA
Organism: Lissotriton vulgaris; assembly: GCF_964263255.1. Lineage (NCBI taxonomy): Eukaryota > Metazoa > Chordata > Amphibia > Caudata > Salamandridae > Lissotriton > Lissotriton vulgaris. The sequence goes on from NC_141698.1 coordinate 29,748,411, forward strand.
CCTATCATCTACTTTCTCAGGGAACCTTACTCGGGGGCATCCGCCAGAGTTAGGTATGGGAAGAATGGAGAATGTACTGAATCATTCAGTATTGCAAGGGGAGTGCGGCAAGGCTGCGTCCTGGCCTCTTTTCTTTTTATGCTTTACATCAACGACGTAGAGAGAATATTGTTACAGGAGTGTAAGGACATGCCGATGGTGGGAAAAAGACCTGTCCCAGCGTTAATATACTCCGACGACGCAGTCCTGATGGACAGGACGCCGCTGGCCATGCAAAATATGGTCACTTCTTTTTCGGAATTTATTACCAGTCTGGACTTGACGATAAATTGCTCTAAGACTTTTTGTATGACCTACGGCTGATAGAAAGAAAAAGGTAATTTATATTGATTCCAGTCCGGTGGATTTTACCCCAACCTTCCCATACCTAGGTGTTTTATTTGAGAAAACTGGTTTGTGGAACAATGCAATTAAGACAGGAAGTTTACTGTTTTGCAAATCAATAATGGCCTTAAAAACGTTTAGTAAAAAGATGGGCAGAAAACCGATCGGGGAGCTGTAAACAATGTATAGAGCGACCTATGATGCAGGATTCTGGGGATATGCAAATGTGAAATCATTGCAGGTGGTGGAAAACATCTTTATGAAATATCTCCTAGCTGTCCCGGATAGTGTTTCCACATATGTTTGCCACGCTGAACTTGGGGAACCATATTTAGAAGACACCATTAAGGTTGCACCAGTTCTTCTATGGCATAGGGCCTGGACCACCGAGTAATGTGAATTTAACCGCACCATCTTGAACGATGTGATGAGGTTAGATAATGGTGGTAAGGTGGGATGGCTAAGTTATGTGAAGGAGTTTTTCACAGACATAGGTTTTGCAGATTACTATGACGACCCTGCATTGTTGCGTGATATCCCCAGAAAAGTCCTGAAGGAAACATGCATGAGACACTTGGGAGTGCGCAGAACCACTGCAGAAATGATAAAAAAAAGGAGGTCACACATCAATTAATAATGGTCGCAAGTAAAATGCAACCATATGTTAAGTTACAAATGAGCGATTACGAAAGGTTTTTACTAACGCGTTTTAGATTAAATCTGCTATTCAGGTCTCTTAGCTTCCCTAATATGAACAATTGGTCGAAACATTTAAATAAATGCGACGATTTGTCTGAACAGTCAGACATCCATATCCTCTTCTTTTGCTAATTTTATTCAATACCTAGGCGAAGATGGATTGTTCCCATATTGAAGATCATGGAAATTAATTTTAGCTGTTCAGAGATTAGATAATATATTAACTGTTGCATCTGTCTCTGCGTTTCTTAAAAAATGTTTTTTAGATCCCGGAAATCAATAATATCCTGAATTGTGATGAGTTAATTTTACTGTGTCTTACTGAATGAATTTTTTTTTATATATATATACATTTTAAATGTGATTTTATCTGTACTTTTATTGTTGTTTTTTCTCAATAACCGAATAAAGTTTAAATTGATTGATTGCGTGGTATTTAGTATAGGGATTTTGGCGCCACTTGGTGGATTTGCAAAAATTATAAATACAGAAAATGTGAGCGTGGCCTGAAGCGTCAAGATGGCGGTTGCATTTTGAGAGTGCTCCGGACCCCCTCTATCATCCGCCTTCCATCCACTGCTACCAGCCCAAGACTGACCCATCTATTCGTCAGACGTTGCTCCCTGCACTGTCCGCTGTCCCCCGGTGTCCATAGAGGGCTGCAGCGGCTCTCCTATCCGCTCGTAGAGCCCTATGCTGCCCGTGGCCGCCTTTCCCAACATGGTGGCCCCCAGGTAGCGCGGAACGAGGCCCGGTCGTTCGCGCCCCTCTGGGCTAGTGCTCTTCTTTCTGTGGCTGGAGAGAGGAGACGGCGGATCGGTGAGGGCGGCTTTTGCCGCGTGACGCCGGACAACTGGCAGGAGCCAGTGGCCACGAGTGGAGAGGACGCCCGAGATCCCGGAGGTCCTGAGCCGCGCGCGGGAGGCGGCTGGGCCGACGCGCGGCCCCAGAACCGGAGGCAGTGTGGCTGCTGGCGAGACGGTGCCGCCGGTTCAGGCGAGAGGCCGGAGGGGTTGTGGGAGCTGCCTGTGAGTGCCCTGGACTGTGCCGTCGCGGGAGCGGCGATCGGCGGAGCAGGAGCGCCTGGGGGGGAGGTGTAGCTGGGGCCTCGGTGGTCGATCCTGAAGCCTGGAACTAACCTGCTTGACGTCGCGGTGCCCCGTGGGGGGGCCCCAGCCCCCGCCCCTGCGGGCACCGACCCCCAAGATCTTCCTTCTTACCTGGGCGGCGTGGTCTCGCCTCCCCGCTGGACTGGTGGGGCGGGGGCCTGTGACTCGACGGGGCAGAGGTGGGCTTGGTCTGCCCGGAGGCCTAAGGTGAGGCGGGAGTGCTGAAGGGCTTGGTTCCACTGCCTCCGCTGTGGTGCGCCCTTCCCGTTTGACCTGATAGCGGGGTCACTGGTCCTGTTACCCTCTCCTCCCACGTGTGGGACACTGCCTGGCGGCCTGGGTGGGGGTAAGTCAGCCATCCTGTCGGGTGGCATTCCCCCCCCTCTTTCCCTCCCCCCCAGGAGCATTGAGCTGGGAGTCCGGGGAGCTGATGGTCCTGGCGTGGGGGCGAGACTCGGCCACTATATCGGGTGGCGGGGGATGCTGACCGGAGAGCCCTTTTTCTTCCCTAACAAGGACTGGTCCACCTCTCTGGAGATTCTGGGGAAGCCCCACGCCCTTCTGGCCCTAGTCCCCCGACTCAAACTACGATGGAACAATTTGCGAAGTCTGACAGGGGCCCTGGCAGGGGACCGTCGACGGGCTCTGGCCTAGCCGGGGAGATCTCTCCACCATCTTGCAGGCGATCACCTCGTCCCAGGCATCTGTGGAGAACAAGATCGGTGAAGTACGCGTAGACTTGGCCTTAATCCGCCAAGACCTTCGCAAAGCCACAGAACGCATTACTGAGGTGGAGTCCCGTACATCCACGGTGGAGGACGACGTGAACACCCTCAAGTCCCAGGTGGCCTGCCTCCAGTCGCAGACCTCAGAGCTACCCGGGGAGTCGAAGATGCCGAAAACAGGGCACGCCGCAACAATCTGCGCCTCCTGGGTTTCCCTGAAGGGGTAGAGACGGTCCATGTTGCCACCTTTATGGAGACCTGGATCCGCTCCTGGATGCCTAAGGAGAAACTCTCCTCCTGGTTCGTTCCCTTGCCCCTCGGCCACCGCCCGGCGCCCCTGCATGCCCTATCATCCTTCGGATCCTCAACTTTCACGACAGGGACGCCATACTGGGGGCGGCCTGGGAGCTGGGGCCCCTGCACTATCAGGAATCCAAAATACTGGTGTTTCCGGATTCACTCCAGGGAGGTGCAGACGCAGCGTCGCTCCTACGACGAAGTCAAACAAAAACTCAGAGCGATGGGCCTTCGATATGGACTCCTCTTTCCGGCCCGCCTCAAAGTGATCTTTTAAAACATGTCCTTTTTCTTTGATTTACCCCAGGCGGCGTGGACCTGGCTCACGGAGGAGCGGCCCCTTTTGCCTGGGGCGTCCCGCTCTCCTTCCTGGAGGGCCCTGGAACGACAGAGCCAGCCCATGCCGAAGCCCCGGCGACGTAGGACCGGATCCCGGAGAAGGGGCGGCCGTCGAGCCGGGGGCTCCTGATCACCGGAGGTGCCGTCCCGACGCTCACAGACCCGGGATCCGACCTTCCATCACCGGCTTCATCCTTGATTGACCTGGGCAGCATCCCCAGCTCCAGCGCAACCCTGCGACGTGCGGTGTCCAACTCAGACCAGTCAGGGAACACAGTGATCCACGGCTCAGATGGCGAGTCCGGGTCCTGAACGACGCTGCCTCCGATGCCAGAGGTTCCACCCATGGGCTCTTCATCACTGCGACTGCCCATGAACCCACACACCAACTCTAGCGGAACTCAGTTAACTGGTCTGTTGGGACACTTACCTTAGCTTTATCCCTGGGTTTTGGCAATCTAACTATGACATGCTTATTCTTGCTGTTAGCATCTCATCCGATCACATGGAGGGGGGTCCGACTCAACCATGTCCCACTTTAGTGGTTGCTAACTGTTTTAGTTTAACTCTTTACCTCCCTGGGAGGTGTTAGTCTGAGGAATTGTTTGGGCGACAGATGCTTTACTTCACGAAGTATAGGGTGAGGGAGTTGGGGGGCGAGGGAAGGGGTTGAAACCGTTGTCTCCCAGAAGTTTGTTGTTTTTGGCCGCCTACGGGCCGCTGTGTTCCGTTCCGTTTGATAGCACACTGATCTTTCCTTCTTCATCAGCTGGCACACACGCCGTCATCTCTTCACTCCTTATCCAAGGGCCCCAATCCTGGGTGGGACTTCCTCTTCGGCCCGACACGGCCCTTCACGTGCACCTGCAACATCCACTATTCTTTTTCATACATTTCTCCTGCCTATAACAGACCCCTCCACATTCTCTCCTGGAATGTAAATGGCCTTCTAGACCGTATTAAACGTACTGCAGTGCTTCGTGCGGCCCACCGTCACATGCCTGACGCCATGCTTCTCCAGGAGACGCATCTCCTGGGCTCCCACCGCCAATTCCTTGTCTGTTTCGGGTTTGACCGAGTCTGGCACTTTGCCCGAGGTTCCCGGGGGGTGGCCATTCTCCTTAGGCGGGGACTCCCTTTTACCCTGGTCACCGCTGAATCCGATGCGCAGGGGACATATATAGCCTTGTCAGGGTTGATTGAGGGGAAACCCGTAAACCTCCTATGCACCTATGTCCCTCCAGTTCTCATGGCACCCACTCTTCGGCGCCTGACGCAGGTAATCTCCTCCCTTCCCCAGGGGCTCACTGTCATCGGGAGAGACTTCAACGTGGTCTTGCAGCCCTCCCATGATGTGACGGGCACTCCGTCAGCGCAGGGGTTGGCCTCTGCGAGGAACCTTGAGAGGTGGACCTCGGCTATGGGTCTCTGCGACGTTTGGAGGATATGGCACCCCCGTAAGGAGCAGTACACACACACATCGGCTGCTCACCATATCCACTCTCGCATAGATCTGGTCCTCATGCCCGCCACAGACTGTCAACTGGTATCGGGAGTGGATATCCTCCCCAGGGGAATCTCCGACCATTCCCCCGTCTCTCTCCGTATTGGTTCCCCCGCTGTGAGTCCTAAGGCGGTCTGGAGGCTGAACGCCTGGTTCCTGCAAGACCCCACATTGGTGGAGTCCCTGGGCCAGGAACTGCGCCACTATTTCTCCACTAACAAGGGCTTGGTCCCCTCACAGGGAACGCTCTGGGCGGCCGATAAGGCGGTGGTTCGAGGTGTGGCCAGAGGATTGGTACACGCCAAACGTGCAGACCAGGTTGCCCAACAGGAACAATTGGAATCCCGGGCGGTGCAGCTGGAGCTTGCCCACCTAGCTGATGGTACCGGCGACTCCTCTAGACAATTGGCGCTCGTTCGAGACGAGATTCTTCAGATCTCCCTGGAGTCGGCCAAACTGCTCTGGCGCTCCTCGGTGGCATGCATCTACGGCTGGGGAGATAAGAATGGTGAACTTCTCCATAACCTGGTGTCCTACCCCAAGGCCGACCCTATTATCCCGGAGATCCGGACCGTCACAGGGACCCGCCGAGTGACCTCGTCAGCCATCGCACAAACCTTTGCGCACTACTATGAGACCCTGTACGCATTGCATCCCCCCAGTTCCTCCTTAGCTGGTCTAATGGAGGAACCTGGTACCCACCTGCCATGCCTCTCCCGAGAGGCCGCAGAGGCCCTAGACGGCCCCCTCACCCCGGAAGAAATCCGCGGGGCAATCTACCTGCTGCATTCCGGCAAGACGCCTGGACCTGATGGGTTTCCCCAGGAGTATTATGCTATCTTCCGGGATGACCTGGGTCCCCATTTGACTGAGCTTTTCCACCAAGTGATCGAGGTGGGATCCTTTCCAGCTGAATCCGATGTGGCCACCATCGTGGTCATCCCCAAGACACAGCCTCCCTCCCTAGACTGCTCGGCTTACCGCCCGATGTCACTGATCAACACAGAAATTAAAATGTTCGCCACTGCAATAGCCCAGCGACTTCGACCTTTGCTGTGCGATCTGGTCCACTCTGACCAGTGTGGCTTCATGCCCGCTAGGGGCACCCGCCATTGCATTCATCGCCTTCATCTGGCGTTGGCCCATCGTCATCGGCTGTCCCCCTACCTGGCTCTGCTTCTCATGGATTTCGAGAAAGCCTTTGACACGGTGGACTGGGGTTACCTGAGCGATGTCCTTGAAAGAATGGGTTTCGGCCTCCCCTTCCGCCATCTGATCGGGGTTCTTTATCGTAGCCCCAGTGCCCGGGTGCTCGTCAATGGTGAGCTGTCGGAGCCGTTTCCGATTCGGAGAGGCACCCGTCAGGGCTGCCCTCTCTCACCACTTTTATTCGCACTGGTGATGGAGCCCATTGCGGCGCTCATCCGACAAAGCCCCCTTATCAAGGGTTGGGCCTGGGATCAGAGCGAGGTGGATAAAATCGCCCTATACGCGGACGATGTTCTGCTCTACCTGGAGGCCCCAGAGCTTTAGCGGCTCTCGCGGCGTTTGAACAAGTCTCAGGGCTTCGTCTTAACCCGACTAAATCCACCCTGGTCCCCCTGCATCCCTCCCGGGCATGTTTTGACTGGCAGGCGGTGATCCCCCTCCAGAGGCAATCATTCAAATACCTGGGTGTCTGGGTGACCCTCCTCCCAGAAATGGAATGGGCCCTCAATATCACCCCCCTGGTTGCCCGGATGAAGGCCGACCTCAGGAGCTGGCAATCCCTCCCCCTCAACCCGCTGGGCAGGAGCGCCCTTTTCAAAATGATGATTCTCCCCCGCTTTCTCTACATTCTAGAGAACACTACGGTAAATCTTTCGGGGGGTTGGTTTCGGGAATTGGACAGCACACTCACCCGATTCCTGTGGGGTGGTGGGCGCCCAAGTTTGTACCTGTCCCATTGTCGGGTTCCCCCTTTTGATGGGGGCATGGGTGTTACCAATCTTCACCTTTACTACTTGGCCACGAGGCTCATCGTGATCCATGACTGGTTTGCGGGCGGCTGGTCTGACCCGGCTTACCGGGTGGAACTCAGTTCCCTGGATTTTGCACTGCTTCAAGGATTCCTCTTTGGCTCCCCGGTGCCTCAGGCCTTGCCCCCAGTTAATAGGACTGTGATTACAGCCTGGCGCGCCGCCCTTAGACAAGTGAAATGGGACCGGATGCTGACTAGACAGACACCATTATGGCATGGCGCCTGGCTGCGGGAGGTCTCATGCTTGGGAGGTTTTCGTTGCTGGGATTTAGTGTGGATTTCGCTCCTCGGGGATGTGTGGGTGGGTAACCATATGCGCTCCTTTTCGGACTTGCAACGCACGCATGCCCTCTCCCACTCCCAATTCTTCAAGTACCTACAACTCTGCCATGCCCTACACACGCACCTCCCAGCACCTGCCGCTCTCCCGGAATTCAGCCCCCTGGAAGCTCAGGTAATGATGGGCAACCTGGGTAAGGGCGGTGTGTCCTGTATATACTGGGCCCTGGCAAACAATAGTCCTACTTCCCTAGACCGGGTTAAGGTGCGTTGGGAGTGGTGGGTAGGTCCTCCAGAGGATGCGGACTGGCGCATCGTCCTTATGGTACCTAAGACCCTGACTACCTCCTCTAAATTACGCCTGGTCCAACTTTGTTACCTCCACGCAACGTACCTTACCCCAGCGAGTCTTTTCAGGGCCGGCTTGAGAGCCTCCTCGGCATGTGCGCGCTGCGACTCTGCCCCTGCAGACTTCTACCATGTGGTGTGGCTATGCCCGGCCTTAGAGCCATTCTGAAAGGGGGTGGCGCACGAGCTAGTGCAGACCCTGGGGTGGGAGGTTCCCCATGACCCAGAGCGCCTGCTGTTAGGGGTGTTTGATGGCCTAGATGGCTCTAGGGCTGACAAGCGTTTCCTGGGGACCACCTTGGCGGTGGCAAAGCGAGACATAGCCGCCGGTTGGTCCCAGGCTGCAGCTCCGACGCTGAGGAAGTGGAGGAGGGGCGTGGATTGGTGTGGGGTCCAGGAAGAGTCCCTCTTTGAAGCCCGGGGTTGTCCCGAAATGTTTAACAGGGTGTGGGGCAAATGGTTCGGCGTTTTACCTTCTTGAGTGACTCAGCCTCAATATGCTTACATGTTCCCTGGATGCTACTGTAACCACCCAGGGGGGAATTACTGTGCAAGTGCTGCCGCCACAGAGGGGAAGGTTTTTAACGTTATTGTGTAATGGTCTACCAATGAATTTTTGTGTTTCAAAATTTTCAATAAAAATTGATTATCAAAAAAAATAAATACAGAAAATATATCAACAGTGCTCAAAGGTGTGAAGAACCACTAAACTCCACAAAACAAAGCATAAGCTTTATACAAAACTATCACACTCCCAAGCACGTGTAGAGAAGGGTTCCCCGTTAACGTAAAGACACAATGATTTCAAAACAAAGTATAGACAATTTCTTTTGGTCCTTTCTTTTCAGGCTTTTATTCTTTTGATTTCAGCCACAGCCAACACGTGTTTCGTCGCATTTGGGGCGTGATCCTGTGACTTCATCAAGGCTGTATAAACATAAACATACAGAATTTTTCTGTATTCATTTTTATCAAAATCTAATGAATACATAGTACATTAACTTTTCTGATGTTCCGTGAACTATATATTTAACACAAGGTGTCATCATTAAAAACTTCAGTTCCATAATATATAAGTACATGCGCCTCTAAAATAAAGGCGTGCAGTAACCAAAAAGCGATGGAGAGGGGGGGCGTGGCTAGCAGCCGAGCATGGCGGCAGCATAGTCGGGAAGCTCCGGGAGTAAGGCGACTTCCCGCATAAATCCGCACACTTATCCGCCACTTTGCAACTTCGGAAGGGAGGACCTTGGGTCCGTGATCGAGCGGCGCCCGACCGCTCTCACTCCGGATCAAAACGCATATCGGGAAACGGAATATTGTGCGTCGGCCGGTGGCGGACTGGCAACAATATAAAGCACCGGACTGTGGTAGCTCCAGTGGCCGGGCGGAAGTGGAGGCGGAGCGGGTAAGAGATACTGGAAACCCGCTTCGGAATAGAAACCACGCTTGCGGCGGAGATTGTGGAGACTGGGCTGAGGCACCGCTAATTCGGGCTACACGCTCAGAGCACCGCAGGATGCCGGGGCCATATCCGGAAAGAGCAGTGGGGCACACGAGACGCCGCCGGCCACAGAGACACGCATATCGTGTGCCAGCACTATTGAAGGCACCACGTTTGAACATAATACCATTAAATGGACCCACAACGAATTTACAAATTGTAAGAGCAAAAACATTGTTTATGTAATAGTTTGTCCGTGCGACAAACTCTACATTGGGAAAACAAATCAACACATTACACAAAGATTGGCCCAACACCGTTCAAGAATCAAACAAAAAGTACTGCACGCACCAATGGTTCAGCAATTCATTGACCTCGGACACACAGAAAGAGATTTAAGATGGTCCGTATTATCAGGAATAAAGGCTCCCCCACGTGGAGGTAATGTGGAATAATTATTGCTAAAAAGAGAAGCTTATCTGATTATGAAATATGACTGCGTGAATGCAGGTCTGAACGAATATGGAGAATGCTAAAATGGGTAAATGGGTCAAATGTAACACGACCACAGATTAAATATGCCCCAAAACTACTTGCACTGCATTGAACAGCAAACTCACATATCGATTAAACCTTTGGACTACATGTCCCACAATCACCAGATCACATGTCCGAATTTAAATCTATCACGTGACGCCAACAAACACTCACTCGAGCGAGAATCTGGCAGACGAAAGCAGCTCAACATGAATATTGCAGGTAATGTCGCCCCTTATTGAAAATACCGAGTGCCGCGCGTGGCAAACAAGTCCCCTAACTCGATCTTTTTCAACTTTTTAGTGCAAGCTTCAATTTAGATACACAGAAAAAAGGCGGCGCCCTCCTTTAAACGACAATTCGGCGTGCCGCGTTCATACTGAAAACTCTAAGTAAGTCAAAGCTAATTACAAAAACCTTTGGCGATATGAATAAATAAATAGATCCCTTAGCTAAAACCGCTCTACTTTAATGTTACAGAATCCGGTGACTCCCCTGCACAAGCTGCAATAATTGTAGACCAGATGACATGTACCGACTTAAATGAAACCCATTAAAAATGTAAGTTACATCGTAGGTAATTCTCGGATACAAAACAACTTGCGACATAATGTCCCCAAAGATACAATTGTTGTGTTTTACATTGCAGAACAAAGCCAAAACGCCGGTCAAGAGTCTGAACTAACCAGAATAGACTCGCACACACACCATAGGAAGGTAAAAATAAGCGTTAATAAAATCCTACCAGTGACACTATATGTGAAGGTCCCACACTAAAGTATGTCCCCCGCTTATCTTCATACAGGTACCCAACTTAAAGCCCTGAAGAAAAGCCCGATAAATGAGATACGGGCTTGGAAACGCGTCAGCTTTTACACATTCGTCGTAATCACGAATGCTTTTCCCGCAAAAGGCCGAAGAACACTTCCATGAATGCAATGGAATAAAATATGCATACTAAGCTTAATGCCTTTGCGTGACCAGGTCAAAATTAGAGTAAAACTCCAACACGAAGGCCTGGTTGAATTAGTTGGTAGGGTACAACCAGGAAGCTTGATAAAGATGTTGTTTGGCAAATGTATTGTTTAAATGGATAAACGTAATTCAATGTTTTTGTATTGTAAAAAGTGTTCACAGTAAATGTAAATATGTCTTTTTGTATGGCAACGAGCAAACCTCAGACCTTTTTCAAAAACTTCAAAAGAATGTGTTGAAACTTGTATCATTTAAAAAAAAAGTGTATATAGCACCCAAGGATTAATTACCTTAGGGTGAGATTCTGCTCAAAATAAAAAAGCATTTTTTTACAAAAAAGGGGGTAACCCTGTGTCCCTCAGAACCTGGGTATGCGTGATGCGACAGAATCACTTTTGTTGTTAATCAAAATAAAAAAGCGGCAGAACAAAACAGTGACCGGGTCCTTTTTCTTCAAACTCTTAGATGTTGTCCTACCCGGCCACAGTGTAGGACACAACCCCACTTATAGTGAAGGCCACAGAGACACAGCACCGCGCTGCATAGCGCTTTCAAATACCGGCGGCCCAGACACCATATAAGAACTCCTACCCACTGTAGGGGATCGGCCGCTCCCACTGGCGCTGCATCGGAGGTACAGCGCTTGCCCCCGGCACAGCGTTAAGGGGTACTTGAGGTCAGCAGCAACGCCCAGGTCTGGGGTCGTCCCCTGAGATCGAGGCATAGTGGTGGCAAGCATCTCCTCTGCCATACCTGAAACAAGGGCTTCCACCGTGCAAAAGGTAACTTCGGGCCCCATGGCATGTACAAGTCACGAAAGGGGAAACGTGTGTGACCGGACTTGAGAGGTAGCAGTAAACACACAGAGTCGCACCTACCTGTTCGGTGATTAAATCCGGTTAAGCTGAGGAAGGTAAGCTGCGCACGTGGTGGAAAGCGCGACTTGGGGCGGCCTGCGGTCATCACACCGGGGGACCCCACGTCTCCCTCAGCTGCCGCACAACGCCAAGGGATAGAGCAACGGTCTGGCAGCGGTGGGGCAATATCGGAAGGAACCATGTCAGGCAAGGGCACGAGACACAATTCGACGCAAGCCAAATTGGATAAATTTGCCTACGACAGGGACAACCCTCCACACGCTGAGCCACGGACTTCCACCGGGAAGACGCTAGAAGGAGAGGGAGTCAAAAAGGCAACGCTGGAGGATGTAATGAAGGCTTTAGCACAAGTACAAGCAACGGTGGGGTCCATCTCCACGGAGGTCACCTTAGTGCGCGCGGACCTACACAAAATGAACGAACGTGTGAAACAGGTCGAGGTGGTTACCAAGTTGTTGGTAGAAGATGTTTCAGAACTACAAATAGCGAGGAAGCGCATGGAAACTGAAAACAAGGTGCTCAAGGAGAAACTGGACGATCAGGAGGGGCGCTCGAAACGGAACAACGTTCAAATTATTGGGGTTCCTGAATCTGAAGGTACCCGAGCAACAGACCTCTACGTGGAAGAGCTAATCAGGTCAAAACTTCAACCCAAAGGGCTCTCTCACTTCTTTTCAGTGGAAAGGGCGCACAGAGTTCCCGGCAGGAAACCGAAGCCAGGTGCACCCCCGAGACCAATACTGGCGAGGCTCTTCAACTTCTGCGATCGGGACGCCAGGTGGCAAGGGTGTCTCCGCCGATCCAGATCCAGAACTCCACAATCGCCTTTTTCCCGGACTACACGGCCGAGGTCTCCCGTCGGAGAAGAACTTTTCTGGACGTCAAAAAGGCGCTAAGAGCAAAGGAACTGTCTTACTCAATGCTGTTTCCGGCCCGACTGAGAGTTGTAGCGGACAATAAAGTGTGGTTCTTTGATACGCCGGAGGCAGCCCACGACTGGCTGGAGGGTTGGTGACAAGTTGGACAGCCCCGCAGATCGAACAGGAATAACCAGAGCCAGCGAGAAGACAGCCAAGCGGGATCGCAGACATCAAGTCAAGACAGTGCGGCCCTGTCACCAGCGCAGGAACACTCTGGAGCAGACGGTGGAGTCGAATCGTGAAAACCCGGTATGCACTGGAGAATTGACAGAGGATGGACAGTGACGGTTGGGTAGCGCTTGGGCGCTGGACTGAGGGACTCCGAAGAGGGCAGGGGAGCCGGCTGCTCCGGGGGGCCCTTCACCCCAGCATGCAAGTACACTGGTTTGGGGTTGGGTAAAGCATTCTACTAAGTTGGGAGGGCGGGCGTTTCGATGTCCGTCAAGCAGGGAGGCAGGGAGGGGGGAGGCAAGGGGGGGAAAGTTTTGTTGTTTTTCAAGTTATGCATTTAGGGGTAAGACACAACAAGAGGCACACACTTGGTTCAGGCGACTGGAGTGGACAGCACACACGAATGGGGGACACATCAGGCACTGAAGTGGGTACAACAGCAGACTCTCAAACTGTGACTCCTGCGGGTGGGCTGCTAATGATGACGACCTCACCCCTCCGAAATATGTCTTGGAATGTTAGAGGAATAGGAGACAAAATCAAAAGGGGGCTAGTATTGCATGCCGTAAAGAGACAGGGACCTGCATTCGTTCTTTTGCAGGAAACACATCTCACAGGAGGGGCGTCCAAAGCACTAGACAGGAGGAGTATAAAATGGCTGTACACTCGGACTTCACATCAGGCTCCAGAGGAACAGGTATTCTGGTTAGAAAATCATTCCCGTTCATCATCCTAAGTACTAAAACTGACGAACAGGGTTGTTTTGCAGCTGTACAAGGGCAGTGGGAGGGGAGGCTCATTAATGTGGTAAAAATGTAAATTGATACTTGTATAGCGCACTACTCACCCGCAAGGGTCTCAAGGCGCTTGTACGAATACCGCTGTGGAACCCATCCTGGCTTTCCCTGTGAGGCGACCACTCCTGGGCACCTTCAAGTTGGAGGCCTGGCATCCTTAGCGTTTTCGGGGCCGTTGTGGAGATTAAGCAAGCTATTGCCCAGAGTTGCAGAGTGGGACACCATGATTGGAATAGGCACCGAGGCAAGAATTATCAGGTCCTTGGAATTTTGAGCCCAAGACCCGCCGAGGCGGGGAATTGAACCCTGGTCCCGAGTGGTCCCGGGCTAGACTTCTGTATCAGGGTCTCCCACTCTAATCATTGAGCCACACTTCTCCACGGTGTCGGTATATGTTCCTCCGGCACTCCACTCAATTACACTGCCAGCGTTTGGTGACTTTCTACTGACTCTACCTGCGGGAGACATAATCATAGGGGGTGACTTCAACGCAACTGCAGATGCCCAGATGGACAGATTCCCAGCCCGGACGACCGCCCCAGGACCCTCCCGCTTCCAGAGTTTTATAGAGGCTTTGGGGCTGGTGGATATATGGAGACACGCGCACCCCAATGCGAAACAATACACCTATCATTCCACAGTACACAACAGAATGTCGAGGATTGACCACTTCCTGGCGCTGGGGAATGGCCTGCAACAAGTAGATAGCATAGAAATCCAACCCAGGGGGATATCAGACCACTCCCCAATACTGTTAACTCTCTCCACACAGGAGAAATCACGTAGAAGGATCTATCCCATATACGCATCATATCTCAAGGTCCCCAAAATTAAAAAGGAACTTAGGAAAACGACTAAACACTATTTCGACGGAAACACAGCATCGGTACAATCACCCGCTGTTCTGTGGGAGGCGTACAAGACGGTGCTACGGGGACAGGCCATAACGTCTATTACGAGGTGCAAGCGGGAGAGGCAGCAATAGTTGTCTGAGTTAGAATTAGCAGTGCATACGGCACACATGGCCCATATGGCAGACCCCACGCCGGACACGTCACACGCCTTGCTTCTACGTCAACAGCAGTACAAGGAACATCTACAACACCAGACGGCAGAGCAGATCTCAGAGACCGCACACAAAATATACGATGTAGGGGATAAGGCAGGGAAAATGCTGGCCTGGCTGGACAAAAGAGGGGGAAGCACCAAGGGGATTCAACAAATATACAACGGGGAGGGAATACTCCAAACACGTCCGGAGGAGATAGTAATAGCCCTCGGGGAACCCTTTCAGGCAGTCTACACCCCAGATAGAGAAGTGACGGAAGACGTAGCACGAACATCGCTTAGTCACATCGTAACACAAACACTAACACCGGAGGCAGTCGCGGAGTTGGAGGCGGACATTACGACTGAGGAAATACAACACGCCATACATGCGGTGCGCTCAGGGAAGGCACTGGGACCCAATGGCATCCCAATAGAATGGTATAAAACTATGTCCGAAAAACTCAGTGGGCCCTTATTGGCAATGTACACCGTAAGGCTGGCAACCACCGGACTCCCAATCGACCAACGGACTGCGACAATTGTGGCGATCCCTAAGCCCGGAAAGTCACTGGCGGAATGCACGTCATAGTGCCCTATTTCCCTTCTCAATGCGGAAGCTAAAATTTTGGCAAAACTCTTGGCCACTAGACTGGTTACCCACCTCCCACAGTTGATACACCCAGACCAGTCGGGCTTTATGCCCCATAGAAACACTGCCCTCAACCTTAGACGGGTGCATGGGGTGTTGGCCAGAGCAACGTCATGCTCTGATCCGGCGGTCATATTGGCACTTGATGCGAAAATGGCCTTTGATATGGTGGAATGGCAATACCTTTTTGAAGTCCTGTCACACATGGGGTTTGGTCCTAACTTTATAGCATGGGTTCGACTGCTGTACGCCAGTCCCGTTGCCCAGGTCGTGGCGAATAGCCATATTTCCCATGCGTTCCCCCTGGCGCGAGGCACCCGTCAGGGTTGCCCCCTATCACCGCTACTCTTTGCGATAGCCTTGGAACCCCTGGCGACACTGATACGCTCAACCCCCCTACAGCGAGGGATTACATGGGCGGAGGGATGGGAGGATAGTCTCTCACTCTACGCAGATGATATGCAAGTATACCTGACAGACCCGAACCGTGTCATACCGGAACTCCTGGCTCTTTGTGACCCGCAGGGCAAAACTTCGGGCTACACCATAACCTGGGCAACATCTGAACTGTATGTGCTGCATGGTCCGCCCCCCGATCTTGATGCCAACTGCCTCTTACGACTAGCAGGGTCCTCTTTTAAGTACCTTGGCATACACATCACCGGGGACCCAGTGGAATGTTTTGACAAAAATCTGAAACCACCGCTAGAAAGGTTGAAACACGATGTTAATTACTGGGCGACGCTACCTTTGACACTATTGGTCAGAGCGGCGCTCTACAAAATGATGTCGCTGCCGAGATTTCTCTATGTTCTAGATAACACCCTTTATCCGATTCCACCCAGATACTTCAGGCAAGTGTCAGCGCTGGTGTCCAACCTGCTATGGAGCAATCGCCCACCGCGTATAGCTCAGGCTAAAATGAATAGGAGTTGGTATGAGGGGGGGATTGCACTGCCGAATCTACAATTGTATTATTGGGCGGCACAATTAAAAATCATCAACCAATGGCTCCACGCTCCCCAGGATGACCCAGCATACAAGGCCGACAGGGCGCAGTTAGGCACTAACAGTATGTTAGCTTCCCTTTACGACAAAAGCCTCGCAAATAAATTGCAGGGACCCACTAAACTTACAGCCGTACTGTGGTATGCAGCTCAGGCTAAACTAGGATAGAAAGGACGAATCACCAAGCTTACCCCGCTGTGGGACACCAGGGCCCTGGGGCGATTGAGACAAAGTAAGGGTTTTACACTATGGGACAACATCGGTGTGTAGACGGTGGGAGATTTATGGGACAAGGAAACAGTAATCCCCTTTAATCTGCTGGCGCTGCAGTACGAGTTGGGAGTGACTGAGACGTACAGATATGTGCAGATCAGGCATGCACTGCTTGCGGCCATACCACCGGGCACGGAGGTCCCGGAGGCATCCCCCCTAGAAGACCGCCTCCTCACGGACTATATGCAACAAGGAGCTACATCACTCACATACCGTAAACTGATTAACAACCTGCTAGACCCTGCATTACAACTGAGAGAGAAATGGGTAGCAGAGGTAGGAGAAATGGACGATTCGGAATGGAATGAGGCACTGGCATCACCGAAAGAGGTGGGCATATCTGCCAAGTTCCGTCTGGTGCAGCTTAAAATCCTACACAGGGTATACTATACACGAATGACTCTACACAAAATACAACGGGCACAACACCCCTATTGTTTGCGCGGGTGTGGGGAGGAAGGTACATTTCTACATACCATATTGGAATGTCCTCGTATAATGGAATATTGGAGACAAATAATGAGCACTATATCCCAAACAATTGAGCAATCCCTCGTCCCTGAGCCACGTAAATGCCTGTTGAATATATGGGAACCGAACGCTCTCACTAGACATGGGCAGATCTGGTCGACGATAAGCATGCCGATAGCGAAAAGAGATATAGCTCAGAAATGGGGCGCTGCAGAAGCCCCCACGCGAGCACAGTGGTGTACGAATATGGAAAGGGTGATGATTGCAGAAAGGGCGGTCTATACGGCTAGGGCGAGCTCACGCAGATGGAACAAGATATGGACCCAATGGAATGTATTTAGGGGGAAGATCTGCGAGCCACTGCAGGAGGACGAACAATCAGATTCGGATATGGACGACGATCAAGAGTGAGACAGGCGGAGGAGAAGCAGATAGAACCAGAGTCTCGAACCAACATTAGGATACACTACACAGTAGATAGGGAGCAAGAGGCCTGCTCGCCTATAACCAATGATTCACCTAGATTGGGGTACCCACTCTAAGGTACGACACACGTTAAATTAGAAAATGCAAGAGACTTCTGATCCCCCACAGGTGCTGGGTGTCACCTGCTGAACTAGATAGATATTGTGCACTAATTAATGTGTCGGCTGGACTGTGTGTCTTCTAATGGTCTGTGTTTCATTTTTACTGTTTACTCCATTAAAAGTGTATACAAAGAAACGAAAGAAAATATAGACCTATATGTATCCGAATTCAGAACTGCATTTGATGTACATACTTTACTGTACCACGCCGCCGGACCCTAAGGTTGTCGGCTGAAGGGCTGTGTTCCCTTGACTGTATTGAACAGAAAATTGTACCTCACGCGGCCGGTCCCTGGGGTTGTAGGCATGGGGCTGTGTCATTTCAGAAATGTACAATAAAGGTCTTTAAAAAAATAAAAATAAAATTACAGATGGGTAAAATTACAACATATATTACAGAGTTTGAACATGTCAGTAGTTCTCAATAAAAATTACTTTTTCAGGAAAAAAAAAAAAGCGATGGAGAGAGAGGGACGAAATGGACCGATTAATACCAAGCTGTAAGTGCAACCTTATTACCCAAGCGTAAAATAATAAGAGCCGTGCGGTATTGGGAACTTTTTAATTTCTTAATCTATAAGTAGAGGTGCGCCGAGATTAGGTGCACATTCTAAGTTTATAAAACCCAATGGACTAATCCCAAGTGGGTGTACACCAAACACACCAAACGCTGGTACCATAACCCCAACGTATGTTCCAAATAAATACCTATATCTTTCAAAGTGTAGAGATCTGAAAGTACATCAAAACAAGACACGTATAAGTAAACTTCAAGCCACTCAACTACAATGACCTGTCACTCTAGACATCAATTTCAATCCATCTTAAAATAGAATGAAGTAACACCTACTTTAAATGTGGTGATATGTCCAACCCACATTGGGGTTCCAAGTAATATTGCGTTATTCCAGATAAACTTCTAGATCCAAGTATCCTTTGTCAGTCACGTAGTGTTCTGAAACCACATGGAATGAAATTAGCTGTACTTCCTATAAATTTTCACTCTCACTGTGTAAATAAACTGTTCAATTCTAATGTCCATTTCCCAGTATCTCTGCCTTTCAATCTCAACTTCAGGTGTAAGTGTCCTTTGAGTAAAGTGAATCGACAATATTATACTCATTGAACTTATATATGGCAGTAACTCTCAATCTAATGCCAGTGTAATTTATCTTACCCATTCCATTCCGTTGACCTGACTACTTAAGACTAAGTATGCTCCCTTCAGCTGGTATTATCTAAAATCAATCGAGTTGCTTGTTCTAAATTAGCTCTCGTTTGTGCGCATCTTACACGCTTCCCCCTTTAAAACTAGTTGTTTCAATTCATAACCAATCGGTAACTAATCTACATCGCTCCCAGAATGCGACATCTCCTTACCTTTAGAATTAAAGAGTACGGCATCCCATACTTCGTCACGGCGTCCACAGAGTACGATAGAAGGCTCCTGAGTATCAGAGCCAACACCACTTAAATCTACCTGTTTTGGCGCCACTTCCGCGTTGCTGTTGCTTCCGATTCCCAAGTGGTAGACACCGACAAAGGACTGTTTATTTATTTATATAGAAACTAGTCTTTATAGTGTATAAAACGCAAATAGAGTTTTAAACCATGCAAAATATATTTATGTAACTCAGAAAGGGAGTTAATAAATATAGATAATGAAATTTAAAGGGTGACCAAGTATTCAAAAGGATCAAATCTATAGGTGTATTTGCCAATCAGTTCTGAAGACTTCAACAATATTCATGGATTATCAGCTACGTAAGAGTGGTGAGCGTCCGCATTCAAAATATTGTGCAGACTATTCAATGTGGGTGAGTCAATACGAGGTTCGTATATCCCCCCTAATAATAGGGATGTGCAAGGGGCAACATTTCCGTGCTTAGCTATGTAATTAGGGCATGCCGATTATTATTGATATGTGCTTTCTCTCCATCAGTTAAGGTTAGAATAAACAAATCATATATAACATGCTTTAAAACATATCCAATCCTTAGGTTTAATCATATACACAAGTCTCTCAATTACGAGCTGGGAAGTACAGTCGCTTAATTGCATATTCTCAGATTACAAATATTTTCATTTCCACATGTACAACTTGGTGATCATGACCCATGTTGTTCTTATGTCATTACGTAGTCTATGTCGGTTGTACATGTTAATTGCAGACACACAAACCTATCCAATAATGCAGAGTTTATTATCATTAACCCATAAAGTAATGTAACTCCTGGTCGATGTTAAGGCCGCATTCCGTCCTACGCAGTTTTAATGTCCATAACACTTCTTTCCTGTGCAAAGTTAATTCCCTATTTCCCCCTCTGGGGTGTCTAGGTGTGTGGTCAATGCCATAGAACTCAAAACGTCTGCTGGTTGTCTGTAGCGGGCATATGGACATATGTGCTGCTAGTGGATATCTCATGTCGCCCTGTTTTACAGCCCGTATATGTTCTCCAATCCTTTCTCTTAATGATCTGCTGGTGCTGCCTATATATCTCTTTTTACATTTACACTCTATAGCGTAGACAACAAACTTAGTCAGGCAATTAATATTAGTCCTTATCTCATATATTCTCCCATTGGGACCATGAAAGTGAGTTTTCTTGGGAATGGCCCATTTACAAGCCATACATTGGTTACAACCATGGAAACCTATACTGTGTTGAGTCAATCAATTTTCATGGTGCTGTAATGTGGGGTAGCTAGGGCTAAAGATATTCCTCAATGTTAGACCCCTTCTGTATGTGATGTTTGGTTTCCCCGTGATGTATTTGTCAAGATATTTATCTGCTCGTAATAAGTGCCAATGTTTCTCCATACTTCCCCTCAATACCCCAGACCAATTAGTATATCCAGTAATCATCCGGATTGTGTCAGCTTCCTTTGTGGTTTTTTTGTGGTCCCTCAATGTGTCCTCTCTTTTTACCCGGTCTATTCTAAACTCCGCTTTCTTCAGAGTGATCCCATCGTACTCTCTTTTGCAGAATCTGGTTATAGTACCTCTTTTGTGTTCCTCAAAGTCTGTGTCCATGCTACAGTTGCGTCTAACTCTGAGCAGTTTGCCATACGGAATCGCATGTATTTGGTGTGGTGGATGCGCACTTGATGCATGTAATAGCGAGTTTCCTTGCGGGAAATTCTGCTCTGAATTCTTTCATCTGTTACAAAAAAATTCAACATCCAAAAATGAAACTTTAGATTTACTATATTCAGATGTGAAATGAATGTTGCAGTCATTATTGTTTAGATAGTCAATGAAGCCGGTTAAGTTGGTCTGTGTGCCTGTCCATATCATAAAACAATCATCTATGTATCGTTCCCAACACAAGATGGAGTCATTCCACAGTGTGCCTTCCGTCCCCCAGATTCTCTTCTCCTCCAGCCAGCCCATAAATAGATTGGCATACGAGGGAGAAAATCTGGAGCCCATAGCCACTCCTTGTTTTTGTCTAAACCATTTATCTTGAAACAAAAATACATTATTGTTCAAAATAAGTTCGAACATTTCGATCAACATTTCGGTATGGTTCCACGAACTTGCTGCTCTTATGTTTAGCATTCTTCTAATAGCCATTAGTCCTGTCTCCCTCTTAATGCTGGTGTAAAGAGCTGTGACGTCTAGAGTTACCTGTTATCATCCCAGCCAAAGTCAGAGAGAATGCCTAAAAATATGTTTAGTATCCCTGATAAAGGATGGTAAGTTCCTCACTAAAGGGTTAAGAAAAACATCCACATATTCGGAGATTTTTTCCGTGGTTCCTCCTATACCGGAACTAATCAGCCTCCCTGGTGGAAAGGGTAGAGCCTTGTGTACCTTTGGTAAAGTAGAAATGCATGGATACCTTGGTTTGTCTGTTTTCAGGTACGTCAGTTTATTGTCATCTATTAGTCCCAAACAGTGCCATCTCCTCAATTGGGTGTTGATATGTTCTGTTAATGCCCACATTGGGTTGGTGTTTAGGGGTTCGTAACATTCCAGGTCGTTAAGTTGTGTTAGGATTTCGTTATTATAATCTACACTTCTCATCACTACCATGTTACCCCCCTTGTCCGCCTCTCTTATTGTGATTTCTTTATTGTCACATACTTCTTTTAATGCTTTTCTTTCTCCAAATGTCAAGTTGTCTCTTCTGTTTTTAAACATGCTAGTTTTATCTTCATGTCTGTTCAGATCTGCTAATACTTGTTTATGAAAAAGATCTATATTGCTCCCTGATGTTAATGTAGGTGTCCATTTCGATTTTTCTCTCAAGTTACTAGAAATACTGTAATCATTGGTTATGTCAAGATCCCTCATGATCATTTCAGACGTAATCAATTCATCTTCACACTCAGTCAGAGATACTAACAAACATGTGTCCAAGATGTTTTGGATACTATTTTCATCAGACACTATCATACCCAGATTCTTATGCAAGTCTTTAATTTCAGTGTTTGTAAATTCAAAGTGTTTTTTTTAACTTTAAACGTCGTACAAATGTAAACAAATCGATTTTCAAATCACAAACCTCTCCAACTGAATTAGGGCAAACACTCATTCCTTTAGTGACTACAGTACATGCATCTTTAGACATACAAATATCAGTCAGATTAACAATATTCACATCAGTTATTTCTTTTGGGTCCAGGATCTGGTCCTGACACCTGGTCTCTCTTCCCCTTGAGCCCCCTCTCTTTCCCCTCCTTGTTTTTCTGCCTGAGCGGGGCATCTGTACTCCCGATTCCCCCTTTTGATTCTCCTCACCTCCAATAAAAAAATGTTGTTTCCATTTACAGTGGTGTTATTAATTTCAGATTCACTGCCACTAGTGTGGGCAGTGTCCAGTGAGGTAGAGCTGGAGCTCATGGATTTAGTCTCAGTGCTACCAGGCTGATTCTCCTTAGGGACCATGTGGTCATACCTTCGGGCGAAAGTTAATATTCTCCCGCTAGAATAATCCCGTTCATCCCTCCTTAGTTTCCTAGCCTTGCGAATTTTAATATCTGCAAAATGACGCCTTGACGAAGTATGGGATGCCATACTCTTTAATTCTAAAGGTAAGGAGATGTCGCATTCGGGGAGCGATGTAGATTAGTTAACGATTGGTTATGAATTGAAACGACTGGTTTTAAAGGGGGAAGCGTGTACGGTGCGCACAAACGAGAGCTAATTTAGAACGAGCAACGTGATTGATTTTAGATGATACCAGCTGAAGGGAGCATACTTAGTCTTAAGTAGTTGGGTCAACGGAATGGAATGGGTAAAATAAATTACCTTAGATTGAGAGTTACTGCCATATATAAGTCCAATGAGTATAATTTTGTCGATTCACTTTACTCAAAGGACACTTACACCTGAATTTGAGATTGAAAGGCAGAGATACTGGGAAATGGACATTAGAATTGAACAGTTTATTTACACAGTGAGAGTGAAAATCTATAAGAAGTACAGCTAATTTCATTCCATGTGGTTTCAGAACACTACGTGCCTGACAAAGGATATTTGGATCTAGAGGTTTTATCTGGAATAACGCGATATTACTTGGAACCCCAATGTGGGTTGGAAATATCACCACATTTAAAGTAGGTGTTACTTTATCCTATTTTAAGATGGATTGAAATTGATGTCTAGAGTGACAGGTCATTGTAGTTGATTGGCTTGAAGTTTACTTATACGTGTCTTTGTTTTAATGTACTTTCAGATCTCTACACTTTGAAAGATATAGGTATTTATTTGGAACATATATTGGGGTTATGGTACCAGCGATTGGTGTGTTAGGTGTACACCCACTTGGGATTAGTCCATTGGGTTTTATAAACTTCGAATATGCACCTTATCTCGGCACACCTCTACTTGTAGATTAAGAAATTTAAAACTTCCCGATACCGCACAGCTCTTATTATTTTATGCTTGGGTAATTAGGTGGCACTTACAGCTTGGTATTAATCAGTCCATTTCGTCCCTCTCCATCGCTTTTTTGGTTACTGCACGCCTTTATTTTAGAGGCGCATGTACTTATATATTACGGAACTGAAGTTTTTAATGATGACACCTTGTGTTAAATATATAGTTCACGGAACATTCAAGAAAAGTTAATGTACTATGTATACATTACATTTTGATAAAAATGAATACAGAAGAGTTCTGTATGTTTATGTTTATACAGCCTTGATGAAGTCGCGGGATCACGCCCCAAATGCGACGAAACACGTGTTGGCTGTGGCTGAAATAAAAAGAATAAAAGCCTGAAAAGAAAGGACCAAAAGAAATTGTCTATACTTTGTTTTGAAATTATTGTGTCTTTACGTTAACGGGGAAACCTTCTCTACACGTAACGTGTGCTTGGGAGCGAAATACCCACTAGGCTTTAGTCGAAACCCCATACCTGAATAGTGAGAGTGTGGGACTTCGTCCTGGACTTGAGCTGGACACCCCATAAGGGATCGTCAGACCACTGTCAGCTGGAGCAATGGCATGCCGGAGCAGCAGCGTCTCTGGTCAGTGTGTCCACCTTGAAGTCTTGGTTCCCTCCTGCCTACTCATAGCAAGAAGTGCTGTATTTATACAGTCTATGTGTGTATGTTCCCCGTTGTTAAGTATGAGGAAGACGTTGGGGATTAAACCTTGTGCTTCGATGAGAGAGGTGAAGTGGACCTCCTGTAGAGTATACTCATAAATTATTCATATGTGCTAAGGATGACATCTTAGCAATATCGATTGGGAAACCCTCGGCATGGAACTAGGTGAAAGTTTTAGTCCATAAAAGGCTACAGTCCTTATAAGGCGTTATGTCCATACAAGGCAGTATGTCCTTATTTGGAGTTATGTTCTTATAACGCTCGTTCATATGAAATGATGGGGAGATGATGTAGGGAAAGTGTACAATGTTCCTAGACCTATATCAGGGTACCGATATGAAATATAACAAAAGAACGACGATGAATTCAACCCAGATCTGTGACTGGGGGTGAGTGTCTGAAAAGTTTCAGCGCACAGTCCATCATCCCTTTGTGTTTGCTTTGTTCGCTCTAAGTTGGCTGGGTATGCCCAGACATGGCTCCCTTGCTCACTTTGCCACTAGTTCCAAGCTACCGTGGCTGATGAGGGGTGTTACTTCGAACCCGGTCCCAGGATGCTTGTTTCCGGTTCAGGGAAGACCTAGCTTCGCAGTGCGGGCTGGACTGTTCCCATGAGGCACAGGGTCCAGACTGATTTGCATATAGCTGGGTCTGAACTGAAGTGGCGAAGTGAGCTAAAGAACAATGATGAGTGTCTGAAAAGTTTCAGTGCTCCTTCCATCATCTCTTTGTGTTTGCCTGGTTCGTTCTAAGTTGGCCTCGTATGCCCAGGCGTGGGTCCTTGCTCACTTAGCCACTGGATTCAAGCTAGCTTGGCTGATGGAGGGTGTTACCCCGAAACCGGATGCTTGTTTCCGGTTCAGTGAAGACCTGGCTTGGGGGAATTTCCATAAGTTATAAGAAGCCCTCCTTTCTCCCAGGTGGAATTGACAGAGATACTCCTTATACATATCATCATTCATTGCCTCAAAGGTGGGGCGTGGCTTGGAGCCGATGGTAGAAGCCGCCTAAACGACAAGCTCTGTAACTGAGCCCTCAAAATCCTGAATTAACGACGCCTCGGGCCCCCTACCCCCCACCAGAAGGAGGGTGAAGGGACCGCGCTCGACTGCATGGGATCTGGGAGTAGAGCCTGACCCGAGACCCCGGCGATGCTCGCTCGAAGCCTGGCTGGTGCAAAGGGGGACGAGGGACCCAGGATGGCGGCCGCAGAGTGAAGCGAAACTCTGTGCGGCAGGGATTGCGAAGGCGGCTGTCTCCTGTTGCGGACTCAGGACGGAGGCGTGACGCACGGTGGTGGAGCCCTGGGGGCCTTGGACCTCTGATAGGGGGCGGGCGTGCAGATGGGACCCCCACGCCGCGGCCAAGGAGTGTCGCAAGTGAGCCTATCCTGACACTGGAGAGCGAGGCGTAGTGAGGCTGGGAACCGCGGAGGCGGGCGCGGGATCCCTGGACCGCGGCGCACTGCGATGCGGGGAAGGGAGGGGGCTAGAACGTTGGTGATAGCCCGAGCAGACCCAGAGGCACGCACGGAGAACCTGGCAGAGGACGGGGGGGAGCTGCTGCCTGGGCTGTGGGTTCCTGATGGAGTTCATCGTGGGGGCCCCAGAATCGGCAGACCGCAGAGCGGAGATAGACGCTGGACGAAGGGGTGACAAAGCGGATGCTTCCCCTGGAGAAGGGGCACTACGGGGCATCCTGGTTGATGTTGCAGACTGCCCAGCCGACGATCGGGGGTCGCTGTGCATAGCGCAACAGACATAGAAACCAGCGGTGGAGGCTTCCTGGAAGAAAGGTGTGAGCGCGACCCAACCTGATTCGACACAGAGGAAAAAATCTAGGACGGAAGCACAGCCGGTGGATCTCTGAGGAGCTTGGTTGGGGTTGAGGAGGAACGACTGGGAGAACTTCCCTCCATAGCTGACGCAGAAACGTAGGCATCTAAGGGCCAGACAGATACTAACAGAATCGTACCCACGCTAATGTGTTTCCACA
The DNA here is from genome assembly GCF_964263255.1 of Lissotriton vulgaris. Taxonomy (NCBI): domain Eukaryota; kingdom Metazoa; phylum Chordata; class Amphibia; order Caudata; family Salamandridae; genus Lissotriton; species Lissotriton vulgaris. Next base: position 29,774,431 of record NC_141698.1, read on the forward strand.
CCTGGGTCTAGTACTGGCATGGAGGGAGAAGAGCTGTGTAGTGGAACTCTAAACTTGTCGCGTTCTAATCTAGGACCCCGATTAATACTGTGACCTTATGCCCCTATACGGCTATAATCCATTTATTCCCCTATAATGGCATAAACGATCAAGAGTGATATTTCAGAAACTCGTCTCTGGCCTAACACGATCAGAGCCACATTTCAGAATCTCTTCCTCTGCAGCTTCCTCTGCAGCTCATTATGGCAAATGACACAGCAGAAGCCACTATCTAAGATTCCTAGATTACACTCCGAGTTCTTCAACAAGATAAAAACTCAGCAACCTGGGAAAGCCCCGCTTGCTATGTTTTTATTAGTAATAGAACTCTAATGAGCACTGAGAGACGATCACTTCCTAGTGACATCTTTATTGACGTCTTATGTCCAAAAACATACGTCAAACAAGGCACCTTTCAGGTATAAATATTACCAACATTGCCTTAAGCAAACGCTGCCTCAATGACATTGATGATAGCGATGGTGTGGTGAACATAGGAGCAGAACAGCTGTCCCCTGCAGAGCCCAGCAGATACAAGCTGCCCACAGACGCTGCCCCTCCTCCTCCTCGACGCGCTGAGAGAGACGCTGTCTTTTCTCCTGCCGAGAAAATCCAGCTCCGGCGTTTCCAGCCCACTCTTGCGAGTGACTGGGATATCGAGTCCTGGAAGGAGATACAAGACCTCCAACATTCTATTCCAGAGGTATGGTGTTGTCTAAACCCTTAGAGAGAATTCTTGAAGCAAACCTTGGCAAAACCAACTTAACTAAAACTGCTACTTACTTACTCCCTCCCAAGTATTAGGCTTAGGTCAGGTACACTGGGGTAGGCGTAGTTAGAAGCACCAGTTGAGTACGTTAGCTAAATTTATATATGAATGTATATATTTTATTCATTTTAAACCATTGTATGGCTAAGAAACCATATCAATGCTTTTACAGTATTATTTCGCAATCCTCATTTTACTGTACGCACTTTTTATAATAACAAGTCTTGCAATTGTGGCAATTCCTTTCTCTTGTATGAGAAGAAAGACTGTTCAATAAATAATACCTTTTTATTGAAAACGCCCGTCTCTCTATTCTCTGCATATTGGTGAAAGTAATCTGCACGAAACTGACTGAGTAAAATAACTGCCTATTGTTTCACACGACTCTAGAGATTAACTCTTATTCTAAGGAGCAAAGTTGTCATGATTATCCGGTTGATGGAAAACTGAATCCCTTCTTGTCTGTACCAGGGAAGCTGATCACTTCCTACTCAGTCAAGAAAGTTTCCAGTGACCTCTGAGCTAGTTGGTAACAAACCCAATTAAGTTTAGCATAGTCAGTGGAGACCTGGAAGATCCGCACTTCTACGTCCATACTACTGTTTATGTTATTCCAATGCGCAGGGCCTATTGGGAAAATAGGAACTACACTATATGGCGCACAACATTTGGTAAGGCGATAAAACCAACGCAAGACGTTAGAGTAACTCAGTCGTGCATTTTTCACACAGACCCCTTTCTACCGTAAATACTCCAATAGACGTCTGGAGTGGGTGAAAGGTTAAAATCCGCCCGAACGTAGTAGGAAGAGATTCCTATGTAAAGCTCTGGTTTATTCAACGTTGAAGGATACAGTGTTCCAAAATATTGTGCACCTAATCTTTGTCTCCTTGGAGACCTGCTCTGCAAAACCTTCCTGACAATAAAATGTCAGACGATGATGCCGCAGTAAATGCGACTCAGCAGGGTCCCGATGGTACAGGGACTACTGAACCGGGTGCAATAATCATCCCGGCACATTTAAGAAAATCTGTAACGTCAAAACTTATAGAAAATGGACTGACCACACAAGGTGGCACAGTCGTCTTCGTGATAGAGGCACACGAATATCGGCAGACAGAGGTATTCTATTCTTGGATAAAATTTCCAGCGGCAAACGCCGCAACACACGAGTTCCACTACTACAAAGTAGGGCATCCACCGGAAGAGTACGCTCCTTTCGAGGAGATTGAAATCCCATTAAAATTCCAAGAGCATTTGCTCTGGTTTAAAGGCGCCCTAAAACATAATGATCATATTATCAGGCTCGGTCCACTAGGTAGACCAGGAGCAACGTGGCCGGTTCTAGCCAGCTACACACCACATCCGGACATTGCAAAAATGTCTAGAGAAGAACTTTTAGCACAGCTAAAAACATTAATCAAAATACATAGGCAATTAGTCCAACATGTAATGCGGACTGCTACAGTCCAAACAGCTGTTAATATACCACAGCTGACCCCTCATCAGGAGAACACCAATAAAATTATACCACCGAACATACAGTCATGTCTTGGTAAAACACCCATAAAACGGGAACAAATTCCTTTCTGGTTAGCGCAGAAAATTACTCAAATAGAGGCAGTATTTCCGAATACTACCCCTATTGAGAAACACAGAATTCTGACCATCTGCCTTCCAATGGGGGTCGCACCACACGTGGAGGACTGTGACACTTGGGGTACAGTCTTTGCTTCCATTTACACAAAAACACATGGTGTTCCGTCCATGGCGGTAATACCAGAAGTGCTAAAACAGATTCAGAATGAATACGGTCCAGAACCTGCTTTAACTCTTTGTATGAAATTACTGAAAGACTTTAAGCAGGTCTCAGCTATATTACCAGCCAATATAAAAGGAGAAGCAGCATCTGTGGCGATCCGCCAGAAATTGAAGGAAACAGATATAACAGATCAACCAATTGAGCTTGCCAGAATTATAGAAAAATGTTATGAAGAACTAGGTAGAGACAGCTTGGGTGGAAAACCAGTAAAACCCCAACTGCTCGAAAATCCTGAAAAATTATTTATTAAAAATAATTCAAACACCCCTAAAAAGAGCTGGGATGGAAATAAACAATCCACTCCCAAAGAAAAAGTTTTCCAGTCCAGAGGAAGGTCTCCTCGACGGAGGGTAAGAACTCCGACTCGAGAACACCAGTCTCCCCAGAGGGAGCCCTCTGAAAAAAGATATAACCTTAGAAATAGGGATCATTTGAAGAAGCCTGGTAGATATCAAAGTATTGATACACGTCCCTCTCGATCTTTTTCGCAGAAATCGGAAAGAAGAGGACGGTCAGACCCAGGAGAGCACACCAAGTCCAAAGACAAGGAACCTGCTCAAAGTAAAAAATCTCAATTTCCAATAAAGAAGGTAGCCAGTATTAGAGTAATCGAACATGCCGAGAATACTGAGGACACAGTTGAAAAACGGGGAGTGGGCACAGACAATGCTAGACAGTGCAGCAGAAATCACCATAGCTCGCAAGATCCTGATGAGTCATCTGGAGACAGTGGACACGAATGAATACATTCAAGTAGAAACTGCCGACACCAGAGTTAGCGAGCCCCATAAGATATACGAAATAACATTGCGTATAGAGGGTGTTAAGACTAGGAAAATAAGGGGTCTATTTTGGAATAAGCTCTCAAAAGGCTATGACATTCTGTTAGCTGAAAAAGATTGGCCCCCAGAGTTTGTCAGGGAGTGCCCTCGTGGCGAAGAAATTATTATGCCTGCCTTCTCGAATCACATTCCGATTCACAAAAAATATACATATGCAAGGAAATGGGCAGTAGCCCAGGCACCAGCATTATATAAAAATCATGTAGGATGGGATGAGGACTCTCCTCCTCACAAAATCCAGTTAAAAAGTCAACCGACTGCACAAAGGCAGTATCCCATTAAGCAAGAAGCTAAAAAACAAGTCAGGGAGATTTTAGATCAACTTGAATACCAGGGGGTGATTGAAACATGCACCTCTCAAATGAACAATCCTTTGTTTCCTGTCTCCAAGCCAGACAATTCATATTGTCTAGTTTTGGATTACAGACACCTTAACGCATGTTGCAAAACATTTGCAGTACAAAATTCGCATAGTGCTGCACTAATGAATAACATAGTTAGGAAAAAATATAAAACAACATTAGACATATCTAATGGTTTCTTTTGTCAAAATATTTCACCAGAAAGCAGATACTGGACCGCTTTCTCAGTAATGGGTTCACAGAAAAATTTCTGTAGGCTCCCACAGGGATTCAAGAACAGCCCAGGACTATTCTCAGCAAGAGTAACAGAGTTACTACAAATGTATGATGATGAGGCATTATCTTATGTAGATGATATCTATCTCACAGACGACGACTTGGATACCCAATTGAAAAGAGTGAACACCATTATACTTGGGTTCGCAGCAGAGGGTTACAAATTCAACTTTAAAAAGTCCCGAATTGCCTATCTGACAGTATTATTTTTAGGATACGAATTGTCAAGTGAAGGAAAAAGCCTTGCGGACAACTTCTTAGAGAAGTGCGCTGTACTCCAAGCTCCAAAAACGCTGAAGAACTTACAATCGATTCTAGGCTTTCTGAATTTCGGTAGAACTTACATTCTAAATTATGCAGAGAGGGTTAAACCTCTCTATGAACTAATTGAACCTGATTTTAAACCAATCAATTGGACTCAAAAACACACAGAAATTTTGAGATCACTGCAAACAGACATGTTAGCAAAAACAAAATTAGATACACGTGACAATACACGCGATCTTGTAATCCGAATCATCCCAGGAAGATGCGGATTCACGTACCTGACCTCTAATGAGGGAAAAAAGGTACCAATAGCTTACAAATCACATTTGTACACAAAGGCTGAAATAAAATTCAGTTCAACGGAGAAAATTCTAACTGCGGTTCAGACAGCTGTAGCAAAAGAAAGGACCCTAGCACAAGGTAAACGAATAATTATCGTTACACCTATACCGGCTTTAGAAGCGGTTACTAAAGCAAGCATTCCTAATGCTAAAGCTTTGCATCCGAGATGGATCCAGTGGGTTAATTCTCTTGCTGCAACAGACGTAGTTTACGAATTTGATCCTAACTTAAAGACACAGGAATTTTTACAATATGAATATGAATGTCCTCTGCCAATTGAAATCCTGCCTCTAGAAGAATACGGAAGTATTATATATACTGATGGATCAGCACAACCCGCAGTTGGGGGCAAACAAGCTTACAGTGCTGCATGCGCGATTGTTAAAGGTCGTTGGCACAAAGGAAAATTTAGACCAATGGTCACTAAAACACAATCTCTAGGAGATTGTTCAGCTCAACGAGCTGAATTGGTAGCATTTAAGATGGCGCTAGAAAATACCGATTGCAAATTCCCCACACTAATAGTGTGCGATTCTTATTATTGCGTACAATCTTATAATGAATACTTGCCGATTAGGGTGGAAAATGGTTTCAAAGATGCAAAAGGTGGCACAATCAAGCATAAAATGCTTTGGGAACAAGTAGTTCTTTTACAAAAAGAACTACAAAAGACTCACGTGATACACACTCTGAGTCATCAACGTGATGGCGTTCATGTTGCAGGGAATTCATTGGCTGATGAAGCCGTGAAGACAGCTGTGCAAACGGCTTCCGTAGCTGTGATTACTCGGTCACAAACAAAAATAGACAGCGACATTCTACAAGCTGTCAGTGCGTCAGTAAAAGATGATAAGAAAACACTCCCAAAAGGCTTTCCAGAAAAGTACTTATATTTAACAGATACGAATAATGTTCCTTTTGCTCGAATCCCTGGAGTGGGGGATAGAGTAATTCCAAACATGGAACACAGGTTAGGATTAATAAAAGCGGCACATGAAGGGCTTGCTTCTGCACACGCTGGCGTTTCCGCAACAATATCACTATTAAAACACAGATATTGGTGGCCTCGCATGCGAATACAATCTAAGAAGTATTTATTAAAATGCGAAATATGCCAAAGAATGAAAGTATGAACAGTAAAACGACCAGCGCAGACACCCCTTCTCATCTCAGATAAACCATTTCCATGTGTTTACCTGGACCACTGTGGTCCCCTACAAAGGGACGGCAACTATAAATATATCATGGTCGCAGTGGATTCCTGTGCGAGATTCATATGGATGTGGCCCCAGCGCTCGGCTTACGCCAGAACGGTTATAAAAGATCTGCGAGTCTTTATCGGCACATACGCAATTGCCATGTTCCATTCTGACCAGCGTCCTGCTTTCAGCTCTCGAGCTGATAAGGAGGCCATGGCCAGCATGGGCATTGGCTTGCGGTATTCTTGTCCATCACACCCCGAAGGGAACAGTGTGGTAGAAAGAAAAAACCGGGACATAAAGCAATCTATAACAGCGAAGGTATTAGGTTCGGGTGATGGGTGAGTCAAACATTTAATAAGTGTCCAGTTAAGCCTAAACAACTTGCCAAGAAATTCTCTAAAAGGTTTCAGCCCATATGAACTATTGTTCGGAAATAGAATGCACATTCAGGACTTAGATAGTCAGGTATCAGTGGTAAAAGATAAGAAAACAGACTTTGACATCAAAGACCTTTTGGCTGTTTTACAGGACTTGAATGAAACAAGAAAATTCCTAAGCAACATAAAGTTAAAGCAACAGCCAACTACCACTGACGAGGCACCACCAGCCCCAGCAAGGCCTGTCTGGATTCCAAAGATTGGGGATCTAGTCAGAGAAAAAATAGCGGTGAAGAAGGAATTTGGGCCTTCTTACAGAAAAGCAGTACCTGTCTTAGCTATCAAAGGAACAAGATCAGTAGTACTACCGCCCCTTGCTGGTAAAAAGGAGAACAGAGTTGTATCAATCGACCTGGTAAAACCACAAGCATGTGGCCTATATTCAACAGTAGGCCCAGTGGACTCCTGAGAAACAACAGAATACCCAAACCTGCAACAATCCAAGAGGTTCAAACTGAAAGACTAATCACATTTGATAAACCTACAGTGCACAGAGAGGGACTATGTAATAATGGCATGGACCTCGTGCCACTTGGAACACAGATTGAAACAGTTCGTCATGAAACACCAGTCTACAATGATGTGGCATCAGAATGTGCTACCGAAAGACAAATTGAAAGAACAATCCCAACAATTGACAGAACTGCCTCTGGCTACTTCATCAACTTCGATAACTTTTCTGAGGATCAAAGCAACCCCGAAGTAATGCCAGAAATAAAAAAGACTTTTAAAGAAAAAGCAACAGAACTCTTTCATCAACTCAAGGAAATTTAACTTATTTCTCCATGGTTAGAGTTCTGGTTTGGACTAGGTGTATTTTTCCTCCTGCTTTGGCTCATCATGGTACTTTGTTTGGGAAAATTCATTGAGGGAAAATATAGTGCAATGGACACAGCAAGTCAGAACATCAACTTAGTCCTCAAACCACACAGATCATCCCACGTGAAGAAAAGAGAACTGTCAACAGTAAATGTCACAGCCATTCCAATACCCGGCGGGGTAGTATGGGACAAAACTGACTATGAAATATATGGTCCGGTCGAAATGCTGAAATATCCTCATCAATTCAAGGTTTCCTTAAGTGACTTTGTAAAACCTAGTACATTCTCTGATGATTGGGACTTTGAAAGTATTAATAATATGATGTCTGATTTAGTAATGTCAGCAAGATTCACAGAACATGATTATTTACAAGGTTCATCTAGTTATGAACAGATGTTCTGCTACACACACTATGGTGATCATTACTTGCATAAATCTGCACAACCTAGAAATGTCTTTAAGTATAACCAATGGGAACATTGTGCTACACTACCTAAAAGCAGTTCTAAAACATTCTATGAGAAATTTCAGTACATTCAGTTAATTTTTCCATTATGATTCTTCGGGATCCACGTTTACTAGCTGATTTATAGGAGCACTTGAGCACTATTATTATTATTTTTCTCGTTTCGTTTTTTTAAACGCCACCTCTCTTCTATCCTTCACGGTTTAGACCAACGCTGCTTATACACAGTATCTGTAATACATTTTGTCACCATGTAACACTGTGATGATAGCCTGAATCCTTTGTTTTTTGTTATAGAGTAATCCCCTGACGATGGGCTTCTCCCGAAATGCATTGGGTTGTGTGATAATGAACACGCCTTAATTTGTGTATCTAATCCTGGATTACAACTGTTGATATTTACTGCATTCCATGATGCAAAATCAAGACACTTAAAGATTAAACGTGGAAAGATGAACTTTTTCGTTGCCAATATCTATTCATTGAACTAGACCTTTTGGTCCCCTTTAAGTTGTGCGCAGGGGTGTTCTCTCCCTAGGCGGGAGAGCTACCTTCGAGTCTGTTCTCTTCGCACTGCCTGGCCAGACAGTGTTTTCCCCAGCAGCACACGATAATCCATTACAATTCTTCTACTTGGTTTACCTCAGCAGTGCGAGCTCCCTACTATTTGTAAATTTCAGTACTTCTCAGGGTTTAACACCAGTGATGCAGAAACGTTTTATTATAAACTGTTAGATAAAACAGGGTTGAAAACTATGCTGACAAATACTAAATTGATATATTCAGAAGCATTTTATGAAAAAAAGATGACATTTGGTTTTGATTATTGGAAAAATAACATTGAAACAAAAACAATCTGGGGTACAAAAGATTGGCAGGTACAAGGCCTAGAAGCATTATTTCGAGCCTGCATGATCCCAGAACAAATAATGTTTTTAAATGAAACAATTCAACAAACAACCTGTCTTGGCCTAGCTAAGATCAAAGACCTTAACAAACCGTCTATTCCGAAGCCAATACCTGATAATGCAACAACAGATATTGAAATAGACGTATCTAAAAATTTTACATCTAAACAGAACACATCCTGATTGGAAAAAGTGGTTAATCTGGCCTATTGACACGAATAACTGTCAAGATAGATTCCTGAATAAAAATCAGGGGTTAGCAATGACCAGACCAGACCCTAGATACTCCCAGAGACAACATCCAGGGATAGTAACAACATACAGTGTAGGGTGTAGGGAAGCTGTGCCTTGAATGGCTAGAATCATCCACACTGGCTGAAATTAAGCAACACTTATCTTTACTTAAAGATGGTGCTGATTTGCGCGATTTTATTATGGGACCACGCAAACAGCGTCAAAAACGTTTCATAGCGGCCAGCATCTATGCGGCATACAACGAGGCTTGGAAAGTCACACAAATTGAAACAGCTGAAAAAATACGAGAAATTGATCGTATTAATTTGGAAAAATCACTTTCTGTAGTGGACAATGGGTTAATGGCTCTGTCCTCCAGAATATATTCACTGGACAGTATTGTATCATCTGCCATGGATATAATAGACAAAGACTTGCTAATGTTACAACATGGCCAGTCACAATTGCGTTCTATTGTACAGTTAGGCTGGACGCTGCAAAATCTTTGTTCAGGCTATGTGCCTTGGCGTTTAATCAACACAACGTCATTGTTTTCCATTTTTAACCTTACTGATAAACAAATCAGCTTGGCACAGAAAAGAGCAGACTATACAATCCTGAGCATCGAAAAACTTGAGAGATTACCTTTGACAATGTCAGAAAGTCCTGTCATTGAATGGATAATACACAGGATTATCACAATTCCGATAAAAACTTTCCGATTTAAAAATTGCCTTGAATACATACCTACTGGCCAGTATGAACGATTGGGTAAAGGATATGTTAAGTCAGCATGGAAATTACCATACACACACACATGCTATAGTGACAGCAACAAAAATGTATTTCTTAGTGGTGAAAACTGTAAACATTCACTAAGCGGTATACTTTTGTGCCAGGGTATTAATTTACACTGAGCCTGTGAAGGAAATTCTAACAACCTTTCATGCCACCAACATGTCACACCTGCAACGCAGATAGAGCCTTTCTTTAAGCAGCTCTCGAACGGGAGTTACATTCTAATAACGGATCACAGCTGTTGTGGCCTTTTGCCAGGGAAAGCATATCTCGTAAGCGTAACTTCCATGGTCAAATGCTGTATGCAAGCATTGTTTCCAAACGGCCCTGGAGACACTGAGACTCCCATATGGCCTCGTTTTGAATTTCTCTTCTATACGAATTGATACTTTAAGCAGAATGAAGTCTGTGCTTTTGCAGACAACAGTGCCCATCATGTCATCAAAAGAGACGTATGATCTCCTAGTTGCAAGGACAACATCAGAGATTCATGACCTTTTATCAACAAATTGCCCCATGCATTTCACAGAAATGCTTAGCCAACTCCTTAACATGTCTAGTGCCACAGGCATCCCAGGCATATTTAAGACGATTTTTACGGGATTGATAACACCATTCAAAGCAATTCTAGGATTCATTCCTAATTTTGTCCATTCAGTCTTTGGCGGCATACCCCTATTTTTGGGACTTGTAGCAGGCATTTTATTTTTGACCCTCCTGCTCCGATATGGCAAGCCAAAGCTCAAACATGACTCCTACAAGGATGGAAGAAACGATCCTAGCAATCCGCTACCGGGACCGAATAACTAGAGTCCTTGGATTGGCCAGGCTGAGAGACCTGAACATGACCTGGTTTCTTTCATTCAGACCGATATGGCAGACCTGCATCTTACCTGTGCTTCGATGTATGCTATGCGGAGATGAGTGCGTGTTGGACATCTGTCTTGCACTTCCATCAGCAGTACCAATGGATATCGATACTTTGCTAAGTCCTATAACGGCTCACGCATTGTGTTGTCCCCAGCGGCTACCAATCCTGATGACGGCATTCGTTGAGACTCCTGTGCTACGAGTAGGTGGTGACAGTGGAGCGAGAAATAAAAGCAACATCACCCAGGTACGACCTTCTGTGAGCATTGCTGATCCAGACTTTGATGATAGCAATCATTCTTACACCTGCCAAGTTACAGCACTATCGAACTTGGTCGAACTGTCACCTGATTTTGTAGACCAATTTTTTGAGAGCCTGTCTGATATGATGTTCTCCCCTGAACAGAAACAATAACTTTGGAAAAGCATTCCGACACACAGCGTTCCCATGAACTCTGAATTCGGCCTTCAGTTTTGATCAACAAAAACGGCTGAAAAGCGTTGGAACTCTATTCCCCCGTTCAACAAGAATTTTTTGCATTGAACACTTTTTAAAAATATTTACCTTTTTCTGGCACAAAAATTCTTTGCTTAAAGTAGACCTATTCATAAAGAACAGAAGCTTCTATTTTTAGGTAATTCTAGAGACATAATAATTTAACATCAGCCTCTAGCACATGTTACAGCAATTGCCTTTATATGTGATGAAATTATCTCGCCTTTCTTTTCTGTATTAAGAGATATTTCATGTGTAATTTTTTCGCAAAATCTTTCACTGATTGCATATGCTATAATTTTGAATGATTTCTATGCTTAAAGACATTGGGCCCGATTCACAGAACTAACTTAAGAAAAAATCCTAAACTTACTACTTTTGGTATTCACAGAAGTTAGGATTTTGTCTTAAGTTTGTCTTAAGACAGACTTAAGTCAGGATTTTGTCTTAAGTCTGTCTTAAGACAAACTTAAGACAAAATCCTAACTTCTGTGAATACCAAAAGTAGTAAGTTTAGGATTTTGTCTTAAGTTAGTTCTGTGAATCGGGCCCGTACAGTACAAATAATTCCATGTATTGCAAATACGCCATTTCAAATGCAAATATGTATTTTGGGGTGGGTAATGTTACACATGCATCTTTTTGCTATAGTTTTTAGTAAATTGATGGACATAAATTCGTGGAGTGGGTGTTGCGTTCTAATCTAGGACCCCGATCAATACTGTGACCTTATGCCCCTATACGGCTATAATCCATTTATTCCGCTATAATGGTATAAACGATAAAGAGTGATATTTCAGGGGAGGAGCTTCGCGGGCAAGCAAGATGGCCGCGTAAGCTCGGAGCTCCGCGGACCCTCCGACCCTCCGCAAATATCCTGGAAGAAATCCTGTTCCACGGTGGTGGATTCCAATTGGCGAATGGTCATGGACGCGGGAACTGCTTTCCGCTTCCAAATCCAACATTTCTAGGCAAAGTTATGTCGTGTTGAACTTTGTGCCAGGGATGCGCCATTGTTCGGTGGGCGGCTGGTGATCGATACGAAGCGGAGCATGACTGATATGCGAAGCGAGCATCTCCTGTTCCTGCTGGCGGAGTGTACGTAGCTGCGGAGTTACTTATTGCCGACTTGGCTCCGGTGGGAGCTGCACCTCGTGCCTACACAAGTGCCTGCTGTGTTCTTGCCGTGTCACCCTTTGTTCTCTCCGAACCCATCATGGCCGGCAGGGGTGACCCCGACAGAACGGCGAACCGGGCTAGCAGAAAGACAATCCAGCCCCAGGTAAATAAGATCGACCGATATGCCCAACAAAGGACCTCGCCTTCGGTAGTGGCTCAGTCTAAGAACTCCGTGCGCACGAGCTCGCCCGAAGGGTCGGAGCCCACTTTAAGGGACATCATGGGGGCCATTACAAGCATCAGGACTGAGATGCATAAGCAGCACGAGGTCCTGGCACATAAGGTGGACACCCTGGCCATTGACCTCAACCTGATCAGGGCCGACTTAGGCAAAACTAATGACCGAGTAAAATCCCTCGACATCAAGACCTCCAGCCTTACGACTGATGTCTCGGACCTGCAAGCGGAGGTCCGCAACCTGAGGTCGGTTAATGACCAGTTCTCGAGACGGCTGGAGGACTTTGAAGGACGTGCCAGGCGGCAGAACGTGTGCATTATTGGAATACCGGAGGGTGCGGAGGAAGCGGCCGTCGATCTCTTTGTGGAGGACTTGGTGAAGACCCATCTCGCACCAGCCGGACTCAGCCACTTTTTCTCGGTGGAACGGGCCCACAGGATACCCGGCGGCCCCCCGAAGACGGGTGTCGCGCCGAGGCCCATCATCGCCCGACTATTCAATTTCAGGGATCGGGACGTGATTCTTCAGGTTTCGAGGCGACATGGGCCTCTTAAGTTCCAGAATGCTGATGTGAACTTCTACCCGGACTTCACCAGGGCCGTTCAGAGACAGCCCCAAAGCTTTGCGGGGGTGAAACGGCGCCTCAGGGACTTGGGGCTCAAGTATTCCATGCTGTTCCCGGCTAAGCTGCGAGTCGAATGTGATGGCCGAGCCCTGTTCTTTGACATGCCTGAGTCTGCGAGTGACTGGCTGGACACTTTGCCACAGCGCCAAGAAGAACACGAGGAACATTCCGAAGGCGCCTCTGGTGGCCCTGATCTTCAAGAATAGTGCTCCTAGCACTGTCTTTAGCGGTTGGTGTTCCCGTCGACTGTGACTGATGATGCCAAGCTTTTGTACTTTAGCTTATCCTATTTTTACATGGAGGGTGGCAGGGGGGGACTGCGGGGGATCCTTACTCCTCTAGGGTCTTTCTTGTAGTTTAGTTTATGGGGCGACAGGCACACTGCTGGTTGGGGGGGCTTTTTAGTCTGCTGCAGGGGTGCAGGGTGGGGGGTGGTGTTGGGGATGGTTTTGTGTGTTCTCTTTGGTCTTCTCTTCTATCTCTTAGGCAATGGGTCGTATACTCTGCTATGTTTCGCTTGTCGTTGAGGCTTTTGGGGGTTGGGTGGGACTTGGGACATGATGATGGGGGGTAGGAAATTGCAAGTTCTTTGTTGGAATGTCAATGGCTTGGGTGACCGTATTAAAAGAGGGGTAGTATTGCAATTGCTTAAAAGACATATGCCGGATGTTGTTTTCTTGCAGGAGACACACTTAGTGGGGAACACGTGTAGAGCGCTCAATCGGAAAGGTTTTAAAATGGTGGCTCATTCGGGGTTCTTTTCGGGGTCCCGGGGGGCGGGAGTTATGGTGCGTACGTCCCTTCCTTTTGAGATTCATTCCACTGTGGTTGACGAGAGGGGGCGGTACGCCGCTGTTGCGGGGCGCTGGGAGGGGCGTGCCCTCACGTTGGTTTCGGTTTAAGTTCCTCCGGGCTTGCAGAATACCACCTTCCAGGACCTTGGTAGCGCCATTTTGAATCTGCCCGCAGGGTCGTTGATTGTGGGGGGTGATTTTAACTCGGTTTGCTCCGGATCCTTGGACAGACATCCGCCTAGAGACCTCCGTACCACTCAACTGTGGTTGCCCACCTTTCTTGATACCCTAGGGTTGGTTGATTGTTGGAGACTCTTGCATCCCACCCAGAGCCAATATTCATTTCACTCTGCCGCTCACGGTAGCCTTTCCAGGATCGATTACGTCCTTACTTTGGCGGCTCACGCACTGGCGATCTCCGAGGCCCGTTTTTTGGCGAGGGGCATCTCAGACCATTCCCCGCTGTGGGTCTCCTTTGACTTTAATATTGTCATATCGGAGCGACCTGTGGTGGTCAATCCGTGGTACTTTCGGAACCCTAAGACTCGTGGTCTCCTGGCTAAGGCTATCGACCTTTACTTCACGGAGAATGTGGGGTCGGTTGCATCGGCTGTTACTTTGTGGGAGGCCTATAAAACTGTCTTGCGGGGTGAGGCCTTTACTATTATAGCGGAAGCCCGTAGAATCAGAGATGCCGACATGGTACGTATCGAGGCTGAGATCATGGAGCTAGACTCCCGATTAGAGGCGGGTCCCGAGCCAGTCCTGCTACACAGCCTCTCCCTTAAACAATCCGAGTACCGTGACCTTGCTGCTCTCGTCCTGGGCAGGGAACAGCAGGGTCGGATTTACGACGTTGGCGACAAGGCCGGGAAGTTGCTGGCCTGGCTTGATAAGAAAGAGAGGGCCAGCCGCGTCGTCCCTGAGATACTGGGAGAAGATGGAGTGTTAGTCACTGACCCGAGCGCCATTGCTGAGTCCTTTTCAGATTACTTTCAGGGCGTTTATGCCTCTGTCTCGGACCGGTCCGAGGCCGATTTGGTTGGTTTCCTTTCTGACATCGATCTCCCGTGTTTATCTGACGCGGATCGGGACGACCTGGACAGGGACATATCCGTGGATGAGGTGGCACTTGCATTCCGCTCATTGAGGTCTGGCAAGGCACCGGGTCCCAACGGCATTCCGGTAGAACTGTATAATATTAAACCGGATGTGGTTTCCCCACATTTGCGCAATATGTTCCTGGAGGCGCGGGAGAAGGGCCTACTTCCCCTTGACCAGAGGTTGGCCACCATTGTGGTCATCCACAAGGAAGGGAAGCCGAGAGACTTGTGCCGATCATATCGTCCTATCTCTCTTTTGAACGCGGAGCCTAAGATTCTTGCCAAAATGCTCGCCAACCGTTTGATTGGCGTCATCGGCGACTTAGTGCACCCGGACCAGTCGGGCTTTATTCCACACCGCAACACTGCTCTTAACTTGCGTCGACTTCACGGTGCCCTGGCTAGGGCCCATACGCTTGAGGAGCCGGCTGTCCTGGCATCTTTGGATGCCACAATGGCTTTCGATTCCCTCGAGTGTAGTTACCTGTGGGCAGTGTTGGCGAAGCTCAGTTTTGGCCCGGAATTTGTGGGGTGGGTCAAACTCTTATATGCCGAGCCGCTGGCTAACGTGGCTGTCAATGGCCGAGTTTCTGCGACTTTTGCTCTTCAGAGGGGCACCAGGCAAGGCTGCCCTTTGTCGCCCCTCCTGTTTGCACTCGCGCTTGAACCACTTGCGGCCCTGTTGCGGACCCATCCCGACCTACATGGTATTAGATGGGCCCCTGATTTCGAGGACAGAGTCTCACTATACGCGGACGATATTCTTCTGTACCTCACCTCCCCCTGCAAATCCCTTATTGTGGCCTGTGACGTGCTGCGACTTTTCGGTCGGTACTCCGGCCTAGTCATTAACTGGACCAAGTCGCTCTTATACGTCCTGAAAGGGGGAACGCCACGCCTTCCAAGGGGTTGCGGCATACAGGTGGCGAGCCAGGGCTTCAAGTACTGGGGATTTATATCTCCACTAATTCAAAAGCGCGCTATGAGCACAATTTGCTTCCCCCTCTATTCCGCCTCCGGCGTGACGTGGAGGGATGGCGCAAACTCCCGCTTTCCCTGCTTGGGCGCGCGGCGTTGTTTAAAATGATGTCCTTGCCCAGGTTCCTCTACGCCCTGCAAAACACACAGGATCCAGTCCCAGCCCGATACTTCGGCGAGATCGAGAGCCTGCAACGCGCCCTACTCTGGGATGGCAGCCCTCGCATCGCTATCACGAAACTTATGTTACCGTGGTACGATGGGGGGATAGCGCTACCCGATGTCCGAAGGTATTACTGGGCCTCCCAGTTGGCGGCTATCAACCCCGGCCTATATGGCCCGGAGAACAACCCAGGTTACGCCATGGATCGGTGGCTACTGGGCGGCGGGAACTATTACAGGGCGCTCTACTCGAGGTCTCTCGATAGGCGGATGTCTGGTCCAACGAAAACCGCGGTCCATATTTGGAGGGCAATCACCAAGGCTCAGGGGTGGAAGGATAGACTGACTAAGTCGACCCCATTGTACGACTAGGACATCCTGGGCAAACTATGGCATACCAAGGGCTTTGATAAGTGGGATCTGATTGGCATTTCCAGGGTGGAAGATATGTTGCTGCGTGGCGAGGTTAAGACTTTTGCCCAGTTACAAGCAGAATTCCAGCTGGGTGAGGCGGAGTTCTTCCGGTAGGCTCAGTTAAGACATGCATTGATGTCCGCCAAACCGGAGGAAGGGGCGATTCCTGACAGCTCCCCTTTGGAAGACAGGGTGCTGGACGGCCATATGCCGGACAGCGCCATTTCACTGTCTTATAAAAAACTCATCAATGTCCGTACCGACCTCCTCCTGGGTGTGAGGGACCAATGGACACGGGATGGGATTGAAATTGATGATGAAGATTGGCAGAGTGCAGTGTCCTCCCCTAAGGAGGTTGCTATCTCTTCCCGTCTCCGATTGGTGCAGCTTAAAATCCTGCACAGAGTTTATGTTACCGGTCCCAGACTCGTGCACATGGGATACTCTGTCGATGGACTTTGTAGGCGTGACTTTCATGCACATCCTGTGGGAATGTCCTGCAGTAGCCTCCTACTGGCAACGCGTGCACTCGATCATGAGTGAGGTGACCGGGGTAGAGATGCATGCGGAAGCCAGGAGATGCCTCCTCAACATCTGGGGCCCGACAGATCACAACGTGGCCCAGACCCAATGGGTGACCCTTGGCAACATGGTAGCTAAACGAGACATTGCGCAGAAGTGGGGAGCTATAGCGGCTCCGAAGGTTGTACAGTGGAAGGCCAATATGGATTGGTGTATGTTCCGGGAAAAGACCGTGTATGTTGCCAGGGGTAAGCCTAAAAAGTGGCAGAAACTGTGGGGGGCTTGGAATGCATATAGAGGGGATATCTGCGTACCCCCAGACCCCGCCCCGCGGGAGGAACATCTGTTGCCGTAGCTTGAGACACCGACTGTAAAACCTTACGTTGTTATCCTGGGGTTTCCTCCCTTCCCATTCATAGTACTTTCTTTCGTTAGTCTTCACTGTGCTCACTATGCCCTCCTGACCCCCTCACAATGCCTCACTGTTTCTCACATTCCATTGCCTCTGTCTATGTGCTAGGTTTGGCGCTCTTCTTCTCGTTTCTTTATCTTCTCTATGTTACTCTTATAAAATTTAAAATCAACCTCGTTCTGCTGTACCAATTCTTGCACTTTTGTTTCCCTGATTTGAAATGCTGCCTTGCCTCCGGGATGTCAGGCTGAATAAGCTGTGTGCACTGTTTCTGAATAAAGGTTTTTAAAAAAAAAAAAAGAGTGATATTTCAGAAACTCGTCTCTGGCCTAACACGATCAGAGCCACATTTCAGAATCTCTTCCTCTGCAGCTTCCTCTGCAGCTCATTAGAGCAAATGACACAGCAGAAGCCACTATCTAAGATTCCTAGATTACACTCCGAGTTCTTCAACAAGATAAAAACTCAGCAACCTGGGAAAGCCCCGCTTGCTATGTTTTGATTAGTAATAGAACTCTAATGAGCACTGAGAGACGATCACTTCCTAGTGACATCTTTATTGACGTCTTATGTCCAAAAACTTACGTCAAACAAGGCACCTTTCAGGTATAAATATTACCAACGTTGCCTTAAGCAAACGCTGCCTCAATGACATCGATGATAGCGATGGTGTGGTGAACATAGGAGCAGAACAGCTGTCCCCTGCAGAGCCCAGCAGATACAAGCTGCCCACGGACGCTGCCCCTCCTCCTCCTCGACGCGCTGAGAGAGACGCTGTCTTTTCCCCTGCCGAGAAAATCCAGCTCCGGCGTTTCCAGCCCACTCTTGCGAGTGACTGGGATATCGAGTCCTGGAAGGAGATACAAGACCTCCACCATTCTATTCCAGAGGTATGGTGTTGTCTAAACCCTTAGAGAGAATTCTTGAAGCAAACCTTGGCAAAACCAACTTAACTAAAACTGCTACTTACTTACTCCCTCCCAAGTATTAGGCTTAGGTCAGGTACACTGGGGTAGGCGTAGTTAGAAGCACCAGTTGAGTACGTTAGCTAAATGTATATATGAATGTATATATTTTATTCATTTTAAACCATTGTATGGCTAAGAAACCATATCAATGCTTTTACAGTATTATTTCGCTATCCTCATTTTACTGTACGCACTTTTTATAATAACAAGTCTTGCAATTGTGGCAATTCATTTCTCTTGTATGAGAAGAAAGACTGTTCAATAAATAATACCTTTTTATTGAAAACGCCCGTCTCTCTATTCTCTGCATATTGGTGAAAGTAATCTGCACGAAACTGACTGAGTAAAATAACTGTCTATTGTTTCACACGACTCTAGAGATTGACTCTTATTCTAAGGAGCAAAGTTGTCATGTTTATGCGGTTGTTGGAAAACTGAATCCCTTCTTGTCTGTACCAGGGAAGCTGATCACTTCCTATTCAGTCAAGAAAGTTTCCAGTGACCTCTGAGCTAGTTGGGAACAAACCCAATTCAGTTTAGCATAGTCAGTGGAGACCTGGAAGATCCGCACTTCTACGTCCATACTACTGTTTATGTTATTCCAATGTGCAGGGCCTATTGGGAAAATAGGAACTACACTACAAACTTGAGGGGCATTGACTGCAGGACTCCTCGGAGCAGAACTTAAAGATACGGCTACCGAGGGGGCGCTAGAGGGCGCACACACGGAATGGCTGCCTAAGCGTGCAGCTCCCGTTCCTTGGAGCACTATCCTGAATAAATCCTTTGCCACTGGGGACGGAATTCACATTACTGCTCGGCATCTGCTGCAGTGAGTGACCCCCTACACTCGACCAGAAGGTTGGACCCCTGGCGCCTACTGGGACGGAGCAATCACCGTCCTAACCTTTACCGCCGCGACCCTCGGAGACTGCCGAGCGCGGAGGCCAGCTGGCGGGAGCTACGTGAGGCCGCTGCTCGCCAAGAGGCTGCGGGACCCGCTTGCGCCCGCTGTCTATCTGGCGCCTGGGCAGGTTCCGATCCTGCATTCCCTGTTGCCGGCGGGAGCTATTGCGGACTGTGGGGGCGGGCCGCCCCCTGGAAGTGCCTGCCTGCAGTGCTTATCCCGCTACTGACGCATCCGTCCCTGGGGGCCTGCACCTTCCACCTCGGTGCGGTTCGGACATCTGCGGCGGAGAGGATTGCCTGAGACCCTGCTGCCCCTGTCGGAGGATTAACTGACCGCTCTGCCCCATGCCTCTGTACTCACGGTGCCTCCTGCTAGCCTGTCCCTTTCAGGGATACACACTGCTGGCCTTCCTATCATTGGCTTCTTGACTGGGCGGTGGAGTGTACCCCGCATGGCGTTTCCCTGATCTGTGGTTACTATGGAGTTCCATGTACCTACCCCTACCGCACATTTGATCCGTCTCTGCTAGCCTGCCAACTGACCGCGTTTCCTGCTCGCCGCTTTACTTTCCTCAACATGAGGGCCACTGTGTGGATTGAGGAGGCGCTAACTGTGGTGGGTGGCTGTTGCTGACGGCGCTATTCCTCCTCGCGACTGGTGCCTTGCGGAGCTACGAGAGCGGGGAGTGGACTATTGGGCGGAGGGTGACCGGAGGGCGAGATGGTACGCCCGAGAACCGCCAGACTAAAATCAGCTTCGATGGCGTGAGGAAGGATAATTAGCACGAACAGCACCGTGCATCACGACAGAGGACGCTGCTGCTTTCTGCCAGCTCGAGTAGACACCCTACTCGAGCCGCAGCTTCCTCAACGCAGATGGCAGATTTCTTAATGCGAGCAGTCGCGACTTGCAGCAACCGCCACTGATGAGAAATCGCCACGGGAAGAAGTCTAGAGCGTGATTTTTTCTCATTAGCACTGGCTAACTTACCGATGGCAAGCCGTTCTGGGAAAAAACTGTGCTCCGCGTCACTAAGCAGAGTTTTCTGAAACTCCACACTCGGAATGGAATGGGCGAAACCTCTGCGGCTTCCACCGGCGGAGAGTAATTCTTCACCCACCCCTACAAAATAGCACTCTCGAGGTCATAATTTAACAGGAGGGAGTACAATATCCTTATTCAAAATGTAAGAGAGCACAGAGTTGAGGAGCTTTAAAGCAACACTAAAGGTTCAACATCACCTTTGGTCCTCTGCTAAGCCATCAGCTTCAAACAATGCCTGCCATCTCTCACATCAATCCCACCCACCTTTTAAACATCTCACTCAGCATGAGAGTTGTGTCCAGCCGACTCAAGCATGCCGACATAGTTGTTATCCGATACAGACATCTTTTCAAACTATTCTCCAAACTCCAATCTCCCAATTCCAGCAGAATGTGCTATGGAGTACTGGCTACTTGACTAACAGCCTGGATTTAGACCCGTTAGTGGCCATGAATTAGCATTAGCCAACCTAAAAGAGCACCCTTGCCCTATGTGAAAAGAGAAGAAGTCAGCTGTTAAACTCTTCAGCCTCTCAGCAGCCTTCAGTGCTGTCAATGTTGCAGTACTTGTGAAAATGGCTGTACTACTGAATATTGACACCAATAATATTGTGCATGAATTTCAAATACAAAATGTTGACGGACAAAATATCAAAAGGTAAGTGCATATTGGGAAGTATACATTTACTATTCCTAACTCTACACATACATACCTTGAAAATATATGTACCATCATCATCATCAATGAGACTTTATTTCGATTATAAAACCATAAAAGACGTTACAATCAATAAAAATAAAATAGTTAAAAACACATCGTTATAAATAGTTAAGACAAGGCATTAATAAAACGGACACAAGATACAGTTAAGATAAGTATTAAAACACAATTCAAAGACTCTGATGTTGAAAAGTAATTATAATGCAGGGAATGATTAACATTTGGATAAGGTAAACATACAGCATCTACCACTTTATACAAACAAAAGGAGGTATAAAAAATCATGTTGCCCCAGCATTAATCAATTTGGACAGAACAAATCAATGTACCCTGAGTTTGTTGGCCCAAATCATCCACATCCAACTTAGGAATTTGGCAGTAGCAGTAACAATGGATTCCTGTTTACTTGTCTGTAGAATCCTCAAAGCTTCAATGGCAACTCTGGTGCCAAGCTTATTACAGATGGGTTTAAGCCATTTCCTCCTCGGTTGGCTGTAGGCCGGGCAAACAAAAAGCATGTGGGGAATAGATTCTTGGTGTGCCAAACACACGGGACATAGGTCTGTCGTGGGCTTATGCCATCTACTAGTGAAAGCTCTGGTCGGCAGAAAGCTTACCCTAAACTGATGATAGAGCATCCTATCCAGTGGTTTTGAAGTGAGGTCCCAGTAGGGATCAAGCAGAGGCTCATGCTTTATCGATAGGAAGTCTCTGGTTAGTGTAGGCCCAATTATGGAAGAAAAACGCTTCATTTTCACAAAATCCATATAGATAGCCTTAAGCTCCATTTTTTGTGGGAAAAGGAGTCGATTCAGGGTTAACCAACGAATTGCCCATCCCCATTGGTACTGAAGCCATCTGATCTTACTTGGGGTTCCAACCCCCCTAAAATCCAAGAGGGCTCTGGCATAAAGTAGAAGCTCAGGGGAGGCCCATAGCCTTCTCCGAAGGGCTATAGGCCTAAATCTAACTAGGTCCTCAATGTGGTGACATCCCAGATCCAGAAATAAGGGCACCAATGGGGTGGATTGCGTCAATCCTGTTAACGCCCTCATAAATTTATTTTGGGCGGTAACCATGGGTGTTATGTCCTCTTGGCTCCTGTAGTTCTGCGCCACTTAAAACAGCGCTTACCTCTTTGGTGTTATATATTTTAAGGGCAGTGGCAATAGGTTTAGTGTGTGAAAGCCTATTTTCTTTAAGGAGGGCCCCAGCAAGCTGCGCGTGCTTCAAATCAAGCATGTCAATTTGCGGCTTCCATTTCAGCTTCCTGTTTAAGGTTATCCCCAGTTAGGTAAACACATCAGTCTGCTCTAGGACAACATTGTTCATGTAGACTTTGGCCCTTATGGCTTTTGATTTGTGAAGAACCATAAATTTTGTCTTGCCCACATTTACCGCCAACTCATGATCGTGGCAAAACTCCTCAAAACGGGACAGAGTCACCTGTACCCCAGATTGGGTATTAGATAAAATCAGAGTGTCATCCGCAAACATGAGTAGGGGAAATTTCAATCCCCCCAGGGTTTGAGCATCTGTGGGGCATGTGGAATAATATTGCACTACCCTGTTTATAAATAAGGAAAACAAGGTATGTGCGAGAACGCATCCTTGGCGCAAGCCCTTTGTCACAGGAAATTTGTCTGTAATCTCTCCGTGTGTACCCCATCTAACCTGGGCGTGGTTGGAGTCATGACTAACATCCCCACTTGTAAGAAGACTCTCCACATTTTATTTCGTGGGACCAAGTCGAAAGCAGACTTTAAATCAATGAATGCCGCATATAGCGTTCCCCCACCTACGATAACAACCCTCCAATGGATCATCACAAACCTCAGCACCTGATCAATTGTACTGGTGTGGGGGTGGAAACCTGCCTGCAGGGGAGATACAATCTTGGCATCCTCTATCCATAATTGGATCCGGATTAAAACTAACCTTGCCACGATTTTCTGTATAGAATCTATCAGGCTAATAGGCCTGTAATTGCATGGCAGGGCTCAATCCCCCTTTTTGTAATCCGGTATAATGACCGCACCGGACCACTTGTCAATATCCGCCTGTGTGGTGCATCTTTGGAGACAAGAAATTGAATGGACAACCAGATCCTTCATTGCAACTAGGTCCCCTTCATTATCAACAAGCCTAGACCATCTTACTCTCCTCATGTCATTTGATAATGATACTACGGGGGGGGAGTTCATCTACCAACTTTTTGGAGGGGTCCTGTGGAGTCAGAGCCTTTATTGTCAGGATCAATGGGTCATGGTCACTTTCCAAACATTCCTGGACTCTCATATCAATTAGAGAATGCCATGATTCAACATTTAAAAGAATAAAATTGATGCAGCTACTCCTGGTGCCATTTTTAAAGGTGTGCGCACCCTTCGTATTAGAATGAGACCTCCCATTTACGGCTCGCACAGGCCTTTCCAGACACAGCCCCTTAAGTTGCAGGGCTGCTTCTGTCCATTTTTTAACAGGGCACAAGTCTAGGGTCAGAATGTTCCACTGCATATCCTCTTCTGCACTTAACTTACCATCCTCTGAATCCAACGGTTCAAAGGTGCAGTTAAAGTCTCCCATAATAATCAAGTTGCACCCTTCCCTCCGATTATCTAAAAAACTATCAAGGTGGTCAACAGTCTTGGATCGCCTCCCTCCCGGTTGGCCTCTGGTATACACAATAATTACCATAGTATCAGGGGCGTAGTTCGACCGAAGCCGGATTACCAAGATGTCTGGGCTGTCAATGGTGACCTCATCAACCTTTATTTCAATTTGCAGTTTCACCCAACAAGTAAGACCGCCAGAGGGTCAACCTTTCCGCCCCCCTACCGTGGGCTTAGAGAAGTTTAAAAACCCAAGGTGGTGGACCTGATCCAAAGACCAGGTCTCCTGGAATGCCAGGAGATCAAACTGTTCAACAAACCCAGCCCATTCCCCTGGTACGGTTTTAGATAAAAGTCCTGTAATGTTCCAGGAACATACTGTCATAACGGACTTATGATCACCTTGCAAAATACTACCTGAGGGACAGGGGAGCATGGGTGGCTCTTCCACCTGCGTGCCACAACTCTGTGGGCACTGATTTGAGATATGACCCAGTGGGTGTAAAATTACCATCCCCCGCCCTCGCCAGAATTTGCTGGATCATACCAGGTGAGCCAAAACTTAAGACCACACAATCACCCCTGAGAGACTTGTGTGTCTTCCCTATCCATGATACTCTACGTACCATTTTAAATTCTTTGAACAGTTGGTTTTTAAACCCCGTCCTTAAACTCAATAGGTGTAAAGCCTTATTTCTAAATGCTGGCCAGTCCTCAGTTACCAGCGACGCCAACCTTGGGACATTGCCCAGAACTATAGTATAAGCATCTAGTAGACACGATTGATTGGAAGGACATGTTCGAGATGCCCTCAGAGCAGGCTGCAACCCCAGTGAAAAAGGGCCCCCCTGTGACATAAAAGTCGGAAAGTCGGATTACTAGATTCGGGAGCTGGATCAATATGGTTTCGTACTTCGGGGGCAACCCCTCTTACTACCTGAACTCCACCACCCCCCTGTGGGACACCACATCCAACAACCGTCTGGGCTGGAGCCAGAGTCGAGGTAGGATGTAATATACCTGTTCAAGTTTGCTTAATCTACCCTCTATCTGGCTCAATTTGTGGGAGAGAGGTTCAAGAACATTGGCGATTCCCTGAATCATGTGCGTGTAGAGGGAATCCTCAATTGAAATGGAGGGGCTAATGTCTGCCACATTAGATGGAATAGGCTGACTACATCCTTCGTGCCCCCTCTGTGCTGCTTTTCGTTTAACTCCAACTGTGGGTTGAGAAATAGCCTTAGGTGGACCCCGACTTTTCCTTTTCTTCAAGGGGGTTCTCCTTTACCAGCCTGCATTGCCTTCTTACCCCTTATAGTAACCATTTGTGGGTATAAGTTGGTGACGGGGGAGGATATGGATTCAGATAGAATCTCAGAGCCCAGACTATGCTGACTTAGGACCATCGGGGAGGGTGCAGGTGGTGGACCTACGTGTGGTGTCACAGACTGGGGGCTCACCCTCATATTTGGAAGTAGTAATAAGGGTTCTAAAGGTAGCCTACATTCGGTTAATTGGATCTCGTGGATCAAAGTGGATTCCGCCCTGGTCAAAAATGCATTGAGCGTTCCTACAACTCCCCCTCCCACCCCTGACTTACGCTTGCAAGGGGGCCTTTTCCCCACAGAAGGCATAACCCTGGTTCAAATAAGGTTACAAAGACCCCTTGCTACAGAGAAGTATAAAGAAAGCAAGTGAACATAAGGTGGCCCAGCCCAGCCTCTACCAGTCTCAGACGGGCCCGCCCTTGGTCCGGACTGCGTCCCGCGCCGCAGGGGGAGAGGCTGCGCTTTAAGCGTGTTGGCCACGCCTCTCCCTCACTCGCGGCAGCTGGCAAAGGTGTCGGTGCACTCTGGGATGTAAAGTCCCCCACAGAGTGTGCGTGTCAGGGTGAGGAGCGTGACAATACTCCTGGAACCCTCGTCCCACCAGGAGTCCCCTTTTGTGTATAGGCGCTGCCCCTGGGACCCTCGTTTCACCAGGGGTTCCCCTTAAGCTGAAGAATACGGCTAAAGTGGCGGCAGGTACGTGACAGCAGCAGTTGCAAAGAAAGACAGTTCCCGCGGGGGAGAGGCTGCGCTTTAAGCGCGTTGGCAACGCCTCTCCCTCACTCGCGGCAGCTGGCAAAGGTGTTGGTGCACTCTGGGATGTAAAGTCCCCCACAGAGTGTGTGAGTCAGGTTGAGGAGCGCGACAATACTCCTGGGACCCTCGTCCCACCAGGAGTCCCCTTCGGTATATAGGCGCTGCCCCTGGGACCCACGTCCCGCCAGGGGTTCACCTTAAGTTGAAGAATACGGCTAATGTGGCGGCAGCTACGTGACAGCAGCAGTTGCAAAGAAAAACAGTTCCCATACAGGTAACTATATTTGGACTTAAATTTTGAAAATCCAGAGTGCACACTGTGAAAATGTTCATACAATGGACAGCAATATCAGGTTTTCTCCTTCCTGAATTTTATTTGGGGGGGGGGGGGTTTATATAGCACAAACATGGCCTGGAAGCATCAGAGCACTTTACAATAAAACCAGATAAAAAAATACACATGTTCATTCAAGTTAACATGATCGCCCGGTTGCCTGTCCCAGGAGGTAGAGGGCTTCAAACATATTCACCGCAAAAACATAGTAATGAAAAGCATGTGGTAGAGCATCACACGAGGATCAGCAATAGTTTGTGTAGATTGAGGCTGGTGTGCGATTCATGAAAGCGTGAGGGGGGAGGAGCAGGTTTAGGCTAGATGCCATTCGAAAAGGGGGAACCTTGAGGTCTTTATTGGAGGTGACATGACGTGGTCAGGCAGAGGCTCTGCAGGAGAAATTGTGGATTCTTGTGGGGCTTTTGAAGGATTGTTCCATGAATCACTAATACTTGATGTAGCGCAAAATCTGTTGTTCATTTGTTGTGGTGCATCATAATCACGAGTAGTCCACATCCACATATATTCTTTTGTGGTATTAACATGAGACATTAGAATGTGAATTCTAATAATGTGAATTGTGATGTATTTTAGGGTATTTCAATGTAAACGTGAAGAAATCAATGTAGAGCTCAAATGTAACCAGCTGAAATCATTAACGTGCAGGATTCCCGTATACTGCTGACAATTATGTATTCAATATGCTTATGTAACATGTTAACTTAGATGTACACAGTAACACTGAGAAAGAAAGTTTATTTTATATGCTATCTTTCTTATGTTAGCTGAATCATATAGGCTTGAAATGCATTTCCCTTGGAAGCTCTCGCATTAGAATTATTAGGTGAATTTCATGTGCACGTTGGATTCTGTTCTTTCTCATGTTTCTGTTGCAGGTGGAAGAATCGTCCTTGTTAGTTAGAATACTGTCTTTTTTAGGAGTTAGGCAAGGAAAGAAGGGGATACTTTGAGTGTTAATGCTGATAATGAAGAACTTTCTCACCGGAGAGACCCTGGAAAGCAAGGTTATCTCACCAAGCTCGGGAGCATCATTGCCCAATGGAAAAGTACCTATAAGGAGGCGGCCTGACCAGATGGCGTGATTTGTGAAGGATCCTGGAACGCCACCTGCCCTATTGATGTATCGTAACTAGGGAAAGAGCCCTGGATCTTCTTCCTTGCCTCAAGAGAGAGAGCATCTTCGAACGAGCTCTGTCTTAGTAGCTGTATGCTGCTTGACCCAACTAATGAGGGGAGGCTTCTAAGGAAGACTCCCATGCTGACACCTTAAGTGATCCTGACCCGAGAGTGCTTAATTAGGGATGTCACATTAGTGCTAGTGTAGGGACAGATTAATGCTTTATTCCCACGATTCCTCGATGCAGGGAAACTTGGAAGTTTGTTCACTAATCTTTTGCATCCTGATCCTTGAACTAATTATCTTGTGCATGTTGCACCGCCTTAATTTCATTCGTAGATTTGGCTTTGTATTAGTTCCAATGTATTCCTAAACCCTCATCTTGATGTGCCTGTACGTTCAGTTATTTTTGGCTTTGTAATAAACCAACTAACTTCATTTGGTATTCTGTGATTCTTAAGAGTTGTAGTGAA
This sequence comes from Lissotriton vulgaris, assembly GCF_964263255.1. Lineage (NCBI taxonomy): Eukaryota > Metazoa > Chordata > Amphibia > Caudata > Salamandridae > Lissotriton > Lissotriton vulgaris. The sequence continues at coordinate 29,802,033 of NC_141698.1, forward strand.
TTGAAATTAAAAATATTAACGAGCTAACGAATCCTCTCCCCTCAATGCTTTCATGCGGAGAAAATATACAATCTACTCGAGGTTCTAGAGCCGATTTAGAATGTGGAAAACCCGACTCCTTCATGCTTGAAGGTGGGAGGTTCGAGGAAGAGCAATGGAGCATTTCATGAATCTCTGTCAGTGCCTGAAATTTTCAGTTTCTTAAGTAAGGTGGGGTGAAGAACTTTATAAGTGGTAAAGGCAGCTTTAAATTGAGCCCTCCCTCTATGGCAAACCACTGAATGGAACGAAAAATGGGTGGGATCTGTCCTGACATGAAGCATAGTGCTGCATGTAGGACTGCTCTGAGTGGACCTAAGTGGCCTTTAGGAATGCCAGAAAGGAGTGCAATCCAGAAGTTAAGTCTGGAGAGCATCAGTGCCTGGACAACAGATTTAAGGTCTTGTGCTGGGAAGAGGTTCCTGATTCCCCAAAGCAGCTTTAGCTGGAACCGGGCATTTTGAAGCATGGAGGAGAAGACTCTTTCAAGGTTAAGATACTTGTTGAGGGTGAATCCAAAAGATTTGGCATTCTATACGATGAAAGGGTGGCAGTTAATGTCCAAAAAGAGTTCCATCCAGTCTTGGATTTGAGTAGTACCTTTCTACTGTCATTTAAACCTGTGTAGGATACCCTAAGTTACAAGGACCAGCTAATCTCTTATAATGGACCTCAGGTTTTCTTGGAATTTCTCCCTGTCCCAGCAGAGAAGACACTGACAGAACTTATGAAATGTAAATCGGTCTCTCTAGAAGACCCTGGCCCAGAGAAATGGTTCAGTTCTCAGGCCTTACAGCTTAATCTTGTACTTAACGAAATTTGGTGGAATGTGTCTTTCGAGACAGGAATTTTTCAGCCGCATGGAAGGAAGCCTATTTGCTACCTTTGTTAAAAAAGCCCAATGCTGATCCCGAAGTTCTTAATAACTTTAGACTAATCTCTCTACTGGCAGCTCCGGACAAAATACTGGAGAAAGCATAAAAGCGAATGGACTTCTACATTACTCCTACTCTGGCTTCCGGTTTCGCTATAGAACAGAGAGAGTGCTGGTAGAAGTAGCTGATTCAGTGAGAATATCCGTGGACAGCTGCTCGGCTGCCATGTTAGTGCTGCTGGATCTTTCAGCTGCTTTCGATATGGTGTCCCACTCAATCCTGCTGGAAAGATTGGAACAGATGGGCATTAAGGGAGTGGCACATGGCTGGATCCGGTCTTTTCTTGAAGACCACATTCAAAGGGTTTTTCTGCACCCTTTCTCTTCTACTGTCAAACAACTCACCTGCGGAGTGCCCCAAGGCTCAGCTTTAAGCCTACTGCTTTTTAATATTTATCTTGCTCCGTTGGCGGCCTTCATCTCTTCGAGAGGGGTGAAAGTAGTCTCTTATGCAGATGACAGCTGGTGTTCTCTTTTAAGGAACATTCCGCTGCAGCCTTTGATAAATTTAAGGACTGCCTGAAGGACATTGCTGGCTGGATGAACAAAGATTGTTTGAAGTTAAATGCAGATAAAACCAAGGTCTTGTTTTTTAACCGTATATCTCCTCCGCCGCCGTGCCTCTGGTGGCCAGAGGGGTTGGGTCCCCTGCCCACCCCCATGGATTCGGTTAAAACCTCGGAATTAGATTGGAGACAGAGCTTACCTTTGCGGCACATTTCCGCTGTGTGCTTTGGAAAAATGAGAACTATTAGGACATTCCTACGCTTCCTGTCATAGGATCACAGTCCATGCTCTGGTTCCTTTCCAACTAGATTATGTCAACTGTCTCTAACCTGGGTTGCCAGTTTATTTGATCCACAGGTTACAGACAGTGCAGAATGCATCCAAGGCTAATCCGTAGGGTCCATTTTCTCCAGGACATTTCACCACATCTGAGACTACTACACTGGCTCCCTGTGACCAGGAGGATTGAGTTTAAGGCACTCACCCTGGCTTTACGAGCCTACCAAGCCAAAGGACCTGGCTATCTATGTCAAAGCTCATTCCATATTGTTAGGAGCGGACTTTGAGATCCAATCAGCAGCGCCTTCTCACTGTCCCCCGTTTCGCAATAATGCAACAAGGAGGTAGGTCCTTGAGAGTTAGGACTTCCAAACTGTGAAATTACAAATTCCTTGCCCAGCCACCTGCGTTGATTGGATACAGAACAGGATTTCAGAAAGGCTTTAAAAACCTGGCATTTCAGGAAGGGGCAGTAGTATCTGGAACCTCCCAGTTTGACCTGTCTGCTATCGCCGGGACACCTCTTCTGAGGTAGCTGTGCATAGGTGGCCATTCATTCATTCTGTTTGCTCTAGGTGTAGTTTGAGGTGATTGTTTGCCATCAAAGTTTCAATTCTGTTCAGGGGATGGGATAAGCAGGTGAGTCTTTCAGGCTCGATACCTTGAGGTAAATTTGGGTGTCGTCAGTGCAGAGGGATTCGAAGTAGAGGTTGAAAACGTTGGGGAGAGAATAGAAAATTGGGGTACCCCTTGTTTATAGGCTGACTGGATCTGAGACGGAGTTCCCAATTTTTACTAGTGGAGAGTTGTTTGTTAGGTATGAGGTGAACCCTTTAAGACCAACACCATCAATACCCATTTGATGCTTCATGGTGTCTAACTAAGCCTAGTGGTTGAGTGTGTCAATCTCAGCAGAGAGGTCGAAGGAGCACAATCAGACTTTCTTTCTGCCCATAACCAAAAAGTCATTATGTCATTTGAATCTTTCACTTGTCTTGTGCCCTACAGGATTCCAATGGTCATCCTTTTCCTCTTTGCTGAATAACATTTACATGTGTCCTTTTGCTATCCAGTGAATTTCCAAATGTATACAGCTAAACAGAAGTAACAATCACTCCTACACTTTTAAGTAACTTTACTACTTTGGGCTTTTCACAAAACCAAGTGTAATGCTGGTCAAAAGTGTAGACTTAAACGTTGTCACTCGCTGAAAATGGGGGTTTAGCCACATTTAAAAAGTGAAAGTTACTACTGCCAAAAAAGAAATAGTAGTAAATCAAGCACCACACATGGACAAATACTGGTACTGCTCTACCCTCCCATAAAAATGTATGAAGAAAGGGACTTAAAATAAAAACCGGTATGAAATAATTTTCAATTAATTTATTTAAAATTGTTTACATTAATATCATACATGCAAATAATGTAATATTTTAAAAATATATATATACTTATTAGTTGATTATTAACTATTTTAACCGTGTTTGAATTTATAAATGAAAGATAATTTTTTTTAAACTAATTAAATTATTTTGATTTAATTCTATGCATCCCTTTTAATATATGTGAATGCATAAAAAACATGTTTTCTTTTACTTTATGTGGGAATTGATTTTTGTTAGACTTCAGGAAAATTATGTTAATTTAATATATTTAAATTATTGTCAGTGAAGTTAATTGTGTTGAAGCATTTTGTCTTTTATTCTATATCTGCAATACATATATAAAATTAATAAACCTTATTCTTTAACTTAAACATATTTTCACTAATTTTTTTAAATGTTTAATAATTGTTTTAACTTTCCCTTGTACAGGGGGATCTCCATTCTGACTGTGGAGTCTCCCTACTGGAAAATAAAAAGTTTACTTGACTCAAAAACAATTAGTATAAAGTGTTCTTGTTAAACATGAATGTAAATTAAGTGTATGTATTTATTTCAAATTTAGAACAAAAAATGCTTCTGCACCATTAAATTACCTATTAATTAAATCGTTAATCAATTTAAATATATTAGGTTAAATAAAAATGTTTTTCTGAAGTTTAAATGTAAAAATAATTTCTCACCGAAAGTGAAAAACTAATATTTTAATTGTTATTTCGCGTTAATAATTATTAACAATGTTTGATAGAATTAACTAAGAATAATTAAATTTTATTTTAATAAACATGAATCTGATATTAAGTTATGAATTTAAAGACGTTTTTTAAAATATTTGATAATTAAGTAGGAAATATGTTTTATCATTGGATTTTTTTAAACATTAAATTATATTTATTTCTATTTTAAAATATTTGTAATTGTTTAATTTATTTTAACATTATTCATATGGGGTATTATTTTAACTCCCTGTCTCAACTCGTGTCTATGGGAGTGCGTTGCAGTACCAGTGGCGGCCCATGTGTGGTGCTAGACTTGCGAAAAGCTCTGAGCTGGAAAAATGTACTAATTTATTTTGGCTCCCTTTTTCATAGTACTGTTAGACTTGCCAATTTTAGGGTGTTCTCCCCTCCAACTTTTTGCCGCCTTCCATTTTTTCTGAGCTTGTTTTTGCTGGCATTAGAACTCTGTGCTTGTTACCATACATAGCCAGTACTAAAGTGCATGTGCTGTCTCCTTAAAACATGGTAATATATATGCTTGTCCCCAATTGGCATATTAATTGTAACAAATTGGGTTTCTGTTTGGCAAAGGGACGCACTCTGTCCGAACAGGATCTACAATCCTAGTCAGGGTAAGTGAGATACACACCACAAATTAACCTGTGCTCACCCTTTGGTCACTGGGCCCAGAGCAGTCAGGCTTAACTTTTTTTTTTTTTTAACTTTATTTAGCATTTTGGTAAAGACAAAGTAAAGCACTGGGTTCATATAAATAAAATGTGGGGTTCAGTCGCAATCTATTACTGAGAGCATTATTTGCAAAATGCAGCAGGTAGAACAGACGTAGAAGGTCACAGAAATTATACACACAAGATTTATCCCACAATTCCTCTCTGTTTACCAGGCCAAGCATACCTCTGCATCATCTCCCCCACTGTATATATAGCGGGCAGATTGATTCTCCCTAGCCCACCCCAGTTGGCTACAAACCCTGTTCTTGTTGAGTGGGAGAGTCTTGCTGCTGCGCCAAACGGAAAGCTCTCAGCGAACCCCAGATGTCTTTGGGTCTGGAGGACGGAGGGATAGTGCTGGCATATAAGTCACTTCTCGTGGAACAGGAAGCTAAGCTCTGGAGCCAGCCATGTATTGTCGGAGCCTTCCTGCCACCCCAGTGTATTGCAACTTCTCTTTTAGCCAGGAGTAGTGCAACAGAGACAAATCTGCGAGTCTTAGGGGGAACTGGACCACGTATCCCAAAAGGGGAATCTCGGGCAAGGGCTCTATCGGCATCTGTATCATTTTACTTAATGTTTTGTGTACTGCTACCCAGAACGTGTGTATGCGTGGACATGTCCAGGCAAGGTGTGCAATGTCAGCTTGGGGGGACTGGCACCGCTGGCATTGGTGTGACCTAGTAGAATCTATTTTGTGTGCTCGGGCAGGTGTAACATAAATTCTGCGTAAAAACTTGAAATGTATCAGTTTATGTCAGCTATTGAGGGACACCGTTTTTGTAACCCTGCAGCATGCCGTCCACTGCTCGTCCGTGATTGGGTTGCCCAAGTCTGCCTCCCAAGCACCAAGGGACCCTGTCGTCTTTGATTGGGACTAGGTCAGCACACGTCTTGTACAGTTGAGATATAAGATGTACTCCCTTGCTGCTGTCGATTACCAATGTGAGGGAAAGAACGATTGAGGTTCTAACGGATATTCTGGGAACTGAGCCCGCAGGGCTGAACGCAGTCTAGCTAACACAAATCTGTCCATAAATGTGATGTCTGGAAACGTGGCTACGTAGTCTTGATCGAATATGTGGCCCCCCGGAAACAGATACCCCATCGTGACAATATTAAATTTAACACAAGTCCTTTGCACCAATTGTTCGCCTGTTATTGGCAACCATTTGGCGTTAGGGAGTGGAAGGGCAGAGGAGTACAACGTCTGAGCGGTTAAGATACGACCCAACTTTGCCCATGCCCAGATTGTGGTGGAGACAGGCTGTATGTCTTTCGGATCCTTAGGGATGCCAGTGGGTAAAACGGAGGCCAGAGCGTTCGGCAAAACGAAGTCTGACTCTGGTCGCAAAAATGTAATCCTAGCATCTGGGTGGTACCATGTTTGTGCGAAACTACATTGTGCTGCCAGATAGTACAAATGCAGATCTGGAACCCCAAACCCTCCTCTATCGCAAGGGAGTGTCATTATCTGCCATCTCACCCTGGGTGCCCTGTTGCCCCACACTAGTCTGAGCAGGTGTGAACGGAGAGTGTAAAAGAATTTGTTTGTGAGTGGGATTGGAATTTTATTGAAGAGGTACAGAAACCTCAGGAGTACAACCATTTTGATAAGAGCTACTCGCCCCGCCATGGAGAGTTGGAGTTTAAGCCAATAGTCTATCTGTGCCTCAAGTTTAGAGATCACTACTCCGTAATTGCGACGTATAAACTGGTCCGGTTCCAGATGGATGTGTACCCCAAGATACTTAACCCCTTCGCTGCTGGCCCGTTTCCGCCGCTGTGCGGTAAACAAATGAACAGGGGCGGGCCATGACGAACCCCAGCCGTCATCAGCACACGAGCACCGTAGTGCATGGCGGCTGGGGTTCGTCACCAGCATACAAGGGGTTAACTGAATCCGTACCCCATTCCAGCGGACATTCCGGATCCCATTGAGTCATGCCCACCTTGAGGGGGAAGATAACTGATTTATTCCAGTTCATCCCCAGACCAGAGAAGGTGCAAAAACTGAGGATCTCTTGGATAAGTGGATCCAGGTTTGTTTGGGGATCACAAACATAGAGTATTGTGTCGTCTGCATACAAAGAAACCAGTAATGGACCCGTGTTGAACTGTAAGCCTCTGTGTAGGTGTTTTTCCTGGAAATGTCGTATCAAGGGGTCCATTGCTAATATAAATACTAACGGTGACAGTGGGCAGCCTTGCCTTGTGCCTTGCGATAAGGGAAAGGGAGCTGACAGGGTACCATAAAGCTGGAGCCTAGCCGTGAGTTGACTGTATAACAGAGCTGTGGTGTCAATGAATCCCGAGGCATTCCCATACGTTGTATTATGGACAGGAAAAAGGGCCATTCCAGAGATTCAAAGGCTTTCTCGGTGGCTAGAAGAATTGCTGCAGCAGGAGTTTCAGGGTTTATTCTGTGTAAAGTGTTAAATAAGGTGCGTAGATTGAAGGCAGTGGACTGATGTGGGATGAAACCTGATTGCGCTGGTGAAATGATGGACTCCATAAGCAGGGATAGACGACATGCCAATGCCTTAGCAAGAATTTTGTAATCTAAATTTGGGGAGACTGGATTCTTTTTTAAGCCTGGTAGGCAGAGAGTTCCACAGGCTAGCAGTTGTAGCCAAGAAACTCTTGCCTCCCCATCTAACCTTGTTGACTGCTAGGAACAATTAAAGTTCCCAGTTCGGCAGATCTAAGGGCTCTGGCTGGAGTGTATGGTTTTAGAAGTTTCTTCAGCTGTGTAGGACCCATGTTGTTAAGAGATTTAAAAGTAATACTTAGTGATTTAAAATGAATTCTCTTGGCCACAGGTAGCCAGTGGAGTTGGACAAAAGGCTGTGGAGACTGAATCAAATTTAGAAATGCCCAACAGTATTCTTACTGCTGCATTATGAGCCGTTTGACGTTTGTTAATGCTACGCCTTGGAGCACTGGAGAAGAGGACGTTGCAGTAGTCCAGTCTTGAGAATATCAGCACTGACGCCACAGGTATTGCAGGAAGAATTTTCCTCAACATTTTCATGATAGAGAAAGAAGTAGTAGTGACCAAGTTGATTTGTACCTCAGAGGACAGCTTGGTGTCAAAGATGACTCCTAGGTTTTTGGCTTTGTACACTGGATTGGGTAGGGAGCCAAGTTAGACCGGCCACCAGTTGTCTGTCCAAAAAGATGAAATGTTCCCCAGCAGCAAGTCCTAAGTCTTGGAAGAGTTCAATTTCAGACAGTTGTCTACCATCCATTTTGATATATGACTTATACAAGCGTGGAACCTGGATGCTGTCTGGCTGGCAGAACTGCTCACCGAGACGACAATCTGAGTGTCGTCCACTTACGACACTATGGCGAAGCCATAGCTTCTTACAAGGATGGCAAGAGGGGTGGCATAGAGGTTAAAAAGCGTTGGACTCAAAGAAGAGCCCTGGGGAACCCCGCAGGGCAGCATGAAGGGGGATGACACTATGTTCCCCAAGAACAATTCCCAACAGGTATCATGCAAAGGCAATTTTAACAATGTATGCAGTTTGCATTACAAGAATAAGGAACAAGGAGTCACTGAAAAAAGGCGGTATTATTCACCAATAGAAACAGGAATAGGTCTGTTCACTTTATCACTTGCACCTTCACAATCACCAACTGTATATATCACCACGCACCAAGTGCCACTGGGTTGTCACATGATCTGTTTTGTACAGTGCTGTTTAACTGTATTGCCATGTGAAAGACCTCTTCCTGTTTCCATTGGTGAATAATACCGCCTTTTTTCAAAAAACCCTAGTGACTCCTTGTTCCTTATTCTTGTAATGCAAACTGCATACATTGTTAAAATTGCCTTTGCATGATACCTGTTGGGAATTGTTCTTGTTTACACTACATACCCATCCCAACGTGGTCTATGGGTTCCCTCCTGTTGTTTTTATACACTATGTTCCCCAAAGCAACTTCCTGAGATCGCTCAGACAGAAAAGATTTTAGTAGGGATAGCTCCTTGCCCCTGATCCCGATGGAACTTAGCCGGTCCTGCAGCAGCCCATGATTAACAGTATCAAAGTCCGCTGACAGCTCCTGGAGGTTCAGAGCTGCATTCCCGCCACTGTCTAAGATCTGACTGAGCTCCGCCATGGCGGTTAAAAGAGCCAGCTCTGTGCTATGCTGAGCGGGGAATCCAAACTGGGGGGAATCCAAGATGGCGTTGTTATTAATAAAAACTGATCGTTCAGTATTTATCACCCTTTCAATTACTTTTGCAGTAAAAGGAAGTCTTGATATCGGTCTATAGTTGAGGGGCTCCCTAGCATCCAAGTTAGGTTTTCTTTCGCAAAGGAAGTATAGAGGCCTTCTTCCAGTCCGTTGGAAAATGCCCTGTCGTGAACATGGAGTTAAAAATCACTGTTAATGGAATGGTTATCATTTCTGATGCGATGTGCAAAATCTTAGGAGGACATGGGTCTGAAGGAGAGACAGATTTAGTAGCAGCAATAAGTTTGGCAGTTTGTTCGACGGTTAAAGTAGTGAAGGAAGAAAAGGTCTTGGGGGCTGATGCCGAAGGATCCTGACAGGGGAGGTTGACAGAAACCTTTTGAGTTCTGTTCTGTTGGAGTAATTAGGTTATGTTCAAGTAGCCACCTCCTCTCTAATTTGCAAAACAGTTGTTTCTGGGCTCTCAGGGTGCCATTGAACCATGGTTCTAATCGTGTTCTTCTGGATCGATGACACTGTTTAGGGGGGAGCTAATTGTATCATAGCTGAGTCAAGCCAAGAGTAGTATTGAGCAGCCGCTTGGTTGGAATCAGTGGACAGATTAAGAAGTGTTTTAGAAGATTTGAGTTTGAAGAACTAGTCTCAACTTTCTTCCAAGGGCTACTGAAACAGAGTTCTCAGGGTGCTTTAGGTTTTTATGCGGCAATTGAATATCGAATAGAACAGCCTTATGATTGGACCAGACAATAGGCAGAGCTCCGGTCCAGCTTAAAAGGGGATTGTCTGTAAAAATACCTTCTAAACAGTGTCTCGCAATGTGGGTTGAATCCAACACAAGTTGTCTCATGTCTGCGCTATCCATTTGATCTAAAAGTGCTTTTGTGTCTGGATCGGAAAATTTTTCCAGATGGAAATTAAAATCCGCCAGCATCATGAAATTGGGGTGATCGACTATGAGCTAAAAAGGTACCTAGATTATAAAAAAAAGTGACCTTGGATTTAGGTGGGTAATAGATTAAAATTCCATTAAAAGAGTGTTGGCCATACAGTTCGATTTTACAATCAAAGGCTTCACAGTCCTTATTGTCTGTATTCTCTTTAATATAGGACTTGAAGTTGGATTTGAGAATAAAGGCAATGGCCCCGCCTTTCTTCCCCGCCCGGTCTATTTTATGAATTTTGTACCCTATAGGTAAGGCCAACAATAGATTCGGGTCCGAGGAGGTGTCTGCCCAAGTCTCTGTAAGAAAGGCTATTTCTATCTGGTTACCCTCCATGAATTTTCAAAACGCAATATGGTTTTTGATTAGCGATCTCACATTAATAAGAGCGCAAAATATTCCTCTGGCGTGTGCCTTAATAGTGGTGTAGGTTTGTGTAGTTATTGAGGAATGCTGGATACTTAGGTTGCAGTTTATGCACCGAAATCCGCCTTGAGCTACGTTGGGGTCAATGCGTCGTCCAGAATATGTTTTACCTGCCTGTTGTAGTTGGATAAGAGCGTCTTGGCTGTATTGTATTCTAGGTTTCGGACTGGAGATAACTGGCCCAAAACCAGCAGCATGGCCGGCGCCGGTTGTATTAGCTTGTATTAGCTCCATTTGTTACGAATGAAATACATGATTTTACACAACTTATTTACATACACAGCTGAGACAACTAGATCTCACTTTTCTTCTTCCTTGAAGCTTTCCTGTTGTATCATTGTATATATGTTAAAATTAGTTGGTAATTATTCAACCTTATCTAAGGCTGTAATTCAGTCTACCTCTTCAAACATCCCATCTGTTCATTGAGCCTGTTCATTGACATTTTAGATGTTGGGCTTCATTCTGGCACCCACCTAGTCTGTAACCAGCCAGATCATTGTAACTGTGGGGCTCATTAGGATGGCGGTCGAACACCCTATCGGAGGTGGGATCCCCCGGCAGGATGTCAACCGACTCACCAATAAAATTACAACACAACTGCCTCCAAGGCAGTCACTATGTCTATGTTTTGTACTGCGGCAGGTGCTGCCTGCTGCAGCACACGCCGCAGTGCAAAACATAGACATAAATCATATCACTGCACTATGCAGCAGGTATCATGCAGTGCCTGCCACATGGTGCAGGGCTATGTAGGGGGAACCTCAATGTCCCTTTCTGCCAGCCTTTGCATGTTGTGTAAACCGCCATAAAACGGCTGGCAGGGAGGGACATCATAATCCCTACGGCGGTGCCTGACAGGCACTGCCACCATTGTTGGTATTATGGCTGCCTCTTACTCATCAGCAGTCTCAAGGAGCCTGCCGGATGCATGGCAGTTGGTCTTTCCGACCGCCCGTTGAGATCAGTGATTGTGGCGGAGACGGCGGTCTTCCCCCTGACCGCTGTGGGTTGTAATTCAGCAGTCTGACCTATGGGCTGTCAGCAGTTGGACCGCCTGTTGGTGTGCGGTCCGACCTTCATCAAAATCAGGCCCTATATTTTTTTAAATAGACGTTTAGATAAAAATACCTCATACACATTAGTACACAAATACATAAACAGTTTTCTTTTGAAAATGTAGTAAACTGCAAATATCTATTGTAATTAAACACAAACACTAGATTCTTAGAGATAGACATCTAATCGTTGAGCCAAGATGACACATGCAACTTACCCTTTTGCCCAATTGGCTACTGAGGACTAACAGTGGGCTGCTTTATTAATTGATTAATTGAATAGTCCTTGGACATTCAACGTTCCAAAACAAATGCCTTCAGATGTAATACAAATATCACTCAGACACACACACACACTCACTCACTCTCTTAAATTTGAATGTATATCCTTTATATGTGTATTCCTTTTGAAGAACGCTAAAGCAACAACCTCACCTTGTGCTGCTGGTGGGATTGTCTCCTCGTTGCCACTGTTTGCCGCTGCGACTTGCCGGACCCGCTTCGCGGGTCCCGCTGCGCGGCCGACAGCCTTGCCACTGCTATTCTCACCTTCCAGGGGATTTGGGCGTTGTTACTGACCGGCAGGGCTGCGAGCTGTTAGCGGGAGACTCCGAGGTCCAGGAGTCCCCGCGCGCCCGTCACCACCTGGGCTGCTCTCCCTGCCGGCTCCACCCCCATCCTGCCTTGAAAATCGGCGGCTCAACCACGGACAAGCGGATTCCTTTTGAAGAACGCTAAAGCAACAACCTCACCTTGTGCTGCTGGTGGGATTGTCTCCTCGTTGCCACTGTTTGCCGCTGCGACTTGCCGGACCCGCTTCGCGGGTCCCGCTGCGCGGCCGACAGCCTTGCCACTGCTATTCTCACCTTCCAGGGGATTTGGGCGTTGTTACTGACCGGCAGGGCTGCGAGCTGTTAGCGGGAGACTCCGAGGTCCAGGAGTCCCCGCGCGCCCGTCACCACCTGGGCTGCTCTCCCTGCCGGCTCCACCCCCATCCTGCCTTGAAAATCGGCGGCTCAACCACGGACAAGCGGATTCCTTTTGAAGAACGCTAAAGCAACAACCTCACCTTGTGCTGCTGGTGGGATTGTCTCCTCGTTGCCACTGTTTGCCGCTGCGACTTGCCGGACCCGCTTCGCGGGTCCCGCTGCGCGGCCGACAGCCTTGCCACTGCTATTCTCACCTTCCAGGGGATTTGGGCGTTGTTACTGACCGGCAGGGCTGCGAGCTGTTAGCGGGAGACTCCGAGGTCCAGGAGTCCCCGCGCGCCCGTCACCACCTGGGCTGCTCTCCCTGCCGGCTCCACCCCCATCCTGCCTTGAAAATCGGCGGCTCAACCACGGACAAGCGGATTCCTTTTGAAGAACGCTAAAGCAACAACCTCACCTTGTGCTGCTGGTGGGATTGTCTCCTCGTTGCCACTGTTTGCCGCTGCGACTTGCCGGACCCGCTTCGCGGGTCCCGCTGCGCGGCCGACAGCCTTGCCACTGCTATTCTCACCTTCCAGGGGATTTGGGCGTTGTTACTGACCGGCAGGGCTGCGAGCTGTTAGCGGGAGACTCCGAGGTCCAGGAGTCCCCGCGCGCCCGTCACCACCTGGGCTGCTCTCCCTGCCGGCTCCACCCCCATCCTGCCTTGAAAATCGGCGGCTCAACCACGGACAAGCGGATTCCTTTTGAAGAACGCTAAAGCAACAACCTCACCTTGTGCTGCTGGTGGGATTGTCTCCTCGTTGCCACTGTTTGCCGCTGCGACTTGCCGGACCCGCTTCGCGGGTCCCGCTGCGCGGCCGACAGCCTTGCCACTGCTATTCTCACCTTCCAGGGGATTTGGGCGTTGTTACTGACCGGCAGGGCTGCGAGCTGTTAGCGGGAGACTCCGAGGTCCAGGAGTCCCCGCGCGCCCGTCACCACCTGGGCTGCTCTCCCTGCCGGCTCCACCCCCATCCTGCCTTGAAAATCGGCGGCTCAACCACGGACAAGCGGATTCCTTTTGAAGAACGCTAAAGCAACAACCTCACCTTGTGCTGCTGGTGGGATTGTCTCCTCGTTGCCACTGTTTGCCGCTGCGACTTGCCGGACCCGCTTCGCGGGTCCCGCTGCGCGGCCGACAGCCTTGCCACTGCTATTCTCACCTTCCAGGGGATTTGGGCGTTGTTACTGACCGGCAGGGCTGCGAGCTGTTAGCGGGAGACTCCGAGGTCCAGGAGTCCCCGCGCGCCCGTCACCACCTGGGCTGCTCTCCCTGCCGGCTCCACCCCCATCCTGCCTTGAAAATCGGCGGCTCAACCACGGACAAGCGGATTCCTTTTGAAGAACGCTAAAGCAACAACCTCACCTTGTGCTGCTGGTGGGATTGTCTCCTCGTTGCCACTGTTTGCCGCTGCGACTTGCCGGACCCGCTTCGCGGGTCCCGCTGCGCGGCCGACAGCCTTGCCACTGCTATTCTCACCTTCCAGGGGATTTGGGCGTTGTTACTGACCGGCAGGGCTGCGAGCTGTTAGCGGGAGACTCCGAGGTCCAGGAGTCCCCGCGCGCCCGTCACCACCTGGGCTGCTCTCCCTGCCGGCTCCACCCCCATCCTGCCTTGAAAATCGGCGGCTCAACCACGGACAAGCGGATTCCTTTTGAAGAACGCTAAAGCAACAACCTCACCTTGTGCTGCTGGTGGGATTGTCTCCTCGTTGCCACTGTTTGCCGCTGCGACTTGCCGGACCCGCTTCGCGGGTCCCGCTGCGCGGCCGACAGCCTTGCCACTGCTATTCTCACCTTCCAGGGGATTTGGGCGTTGTTACTGACCGGCAGGGCTGCGAGCTGTTAGCGGGAGACTCCGAGGTCCAGGAGTCCCCGCGCGCCCGTCACCACCTGGGCTGCTCTCCCTGCCGGCTCCACCCCCATCCTGCCTTGAAAATCGGCGGCTCAACCACGGACAAGCGGATTCCTTTTGAAGAACGCTAAAGCAACAACCTCACCTTGTGCTGCTGGTGGGATTGTCTCCTCGTTGCCACTGTTTGCCGCTGCGACTTGCCGGACCCGCTTCGCGGGTCCCGCTGCGCGGCCGACAGCCTTGCCACTGCTATTCTCACCTTCCAGGGGATTTGGGCGTTGTTACTGACCGGCAGGGCTGCGAGCTGTTAGCGGGAGACTCCGAGGTCCAGGAGTCCCCGCGCGCCCGTCACCACCTGGGCTGCTCTCCCTGCCGGCTCCACCCCCATCCTGCCTTGAAAATCGGCGGCTCAACCACGGACAAGCGGATTCCTTTTGAAGAACGCTAAAGCAACAACCTCACCTTGTGCTGCTGGTGGGATTGTCTCCTCGTTGCCACTGTTTGCCGCTGCGACTTGCCGGACCCGCTTCGCGGGTCCCGCTGCGCGGCCGACAGCCTTGCCACTGCTATTCTCACCTTCCAGGGGATTTGGGCGTTGTTACTGACCGGCAGGGCTGCGAGCTGTTAGCGGGAGACTCCGAGGTCCAGGAGTCCCCGCGCGCCCGTCACCACCTGGGCTGCTCTCCCTGCCGGCTCCACCCCCATCCTGCCTTGAAAATCGGCGGCTCAACCACGGACAAGCGGATTCCTTTTGAAGAACGCTAAAGCAACAACCTCACCTTGTGCTGCTGGTGGGATTGTCTCCTCGTTGCCACTGTTTGCCGCTGCGACTTGCCGGACCCGCTTCGCGGGTCCCGCTGCGCGGCCGACAGCCTTGCCACTGCTATTCTCACCTTCCAGGGGATTTGGGCGTTGTTACTGACCGGCAGGGCTGCGAGCTGTTAGCGGGAGACTCCGAGGTCCAGGAGTCCCCGCGCGCCCGTCACCACCTGGGCTGCTCTCCCTGCCGGCTCCACCCCCTTATCCACCAGTCTTACAGGCATAAAAGCACAGTATCGCCCCCGCACCGCGGGAGCGCGCGGGAGGGCGCCGGGAGAAGCCCGGGACAAGGGCGGGACCGTTTGAGGCCGTTCGAGGTCTGAGAGGACTGGACTGGGCCAGCCCTCTAAGCCCCCATAAACGGTCTCTTCCCTGCAATCACAAGGAACTATGTCATCTCGTGAGTATAAGGAAAGGGCGGCCAAATCCAAATTAAAAAACGGAACCCTAGATGACTTCATTACTAAAACACACTCTGCAATAGACAATGAGATCGCCAAAATGCAGCGTCGAGTTTCATCCGAACTGGACGCTGCAAGGAGGCTGTCACAGGAGATAGCTGCGGCAAAAAAATCCTCCCTAGGTGCTTTTGCCTTTGCCAAAACCCCTGACCGTTCTATTGCCCAACCTTTAAAATTAATTGAAACAACTGTAGACATCCATCATCAAACGGTGCCTATCACACACACCTCAAAAGAAACTTTACAATCACCCTCATTATTATCCGATGACCCTTTACAAACACCTAAACTTGGGGTAATGGAGGAGATAAATGAGTGTAACAGAGATGTGCCAGTATTGGGCTTAAAATCAATTTCTGTAAATCAGGTTGTGGGAGTTCCTAAAAATAAACAGCAGGGGACATACACCAAAAGGAAACGTGCTAATCAAACATCATACGCTAGGAAAAAAGTAAAGGTTGCAAAGTCACAACTATCTACCAAGTTGCCATCCCCGTCTCCAGCAATTAATACTCAACCTGCTGACCCCACAGCAGAGGCAGTTGTGGATTCGCTAGAGATAATCCAAGATAGGGATAGATTGACAATAGTGAAGGAGAATAATGAAGTACCACTATGTGTTATAAATGGGGGAGATGTTGAATTTCTTACCGTAGTTTGGGAAACTCTTAAAAAGCTTTTAAACCCCTTTGAGGACAGATTATTGCAGATAGTATCCCAACTCTCTAATATTGATAAAAAGTTTTCACATTCAGGGAAACACCCCGGTAAGGAAGACAAAAATTTATTGGTCGGTGTTGAGAAACTTATAAAAAATTTACTGAACCCCTTGATGGAGAAAACTCAAATAATAAATTCAAAATTAGATCAATTGGAGTTTTTAACATCTAAGAACACCACTTTACTGGAAAGTCTGGTAGGAAGTAAAAAACAACCCCCCACTACTGTTGGTAAGACTAGTGATAACACCAGTTCAGGGAAAAAGGGCTTTAAGCCTAACTTGATATCGCAACCTCTATCTAGCGGTACCACTTCCAGCACTACCCCCTCCTTAGTACCAATACCATTAATAAAAATCAAACAGGTGAATACAGCGGGCCAAAAGCCAAATAATCCCCTGGTGGTAACTACACCAGTCAATACATCTGCACCGGCCCAAATTAATAAGGAAGTGAAAGAAACACCGTCAAGTAAACCTCAGGCACCCAGTAAAACCCCATTACAGGGTAGGGAGATCTACATAAATATACCCCCAGAGTCCGCGCCTTACATGGCCATCCTGACAGGCGTTCAACCCATCCGAGAGAATAAATATGAGAAAAATGAGGACCTCCTAAATAAAACAAAATTTTGGCTAAACACAAATAGGCCATTGACCGAGGACACTGTCACAAAAATCCTCAGTGTTCGTAGGGTTCCCTGGGTTGGACCAAGCAAAAAAGACCTGGAGGGTGATTGCATTCTGATAAACTTTAGAGATAGTTGGGTTAAGGATATCATCTGTAGTAAGGCCAGGTTTGGGAGGATGGGGGATATCCAGTGTATTGGTCTCGAATACTTTTATCCCAAACTCTGTCAGTCTAACCCTGAGCAAAACCCTTTTCATCAAGGACAGTGTACAAAGGGTGGATACCAAACGGGTTGGACACGCAATTTAAATATGAATCAAGACCCGTTCCACCATTATACTCCTTGGCAAGAGACAGTTCCCTTTATGGGGCCGCCTATCATGGGTGATTTTACACAAGTTCCTTACAACCCACGACGATCTAGGTTTAGGGGCCCAGAATACCCTGGCTGGTTTCCAAATATTAACAACTATAACAACAACATCCCATTGAGGAATCGCTTTGACCCTTTTATGAACTTGGATGAGGTTGATTGACCACCACTTAGGATTAAAGGGACAATATCTACAATACCAGGTGGGGGAACGAAAGAAGATCAAGGTATATGCACTAATGATGTTGAGCCTGTGAAAGTAACATGTGAGGGTAATAACATGAGCGTTGGATACCTACAGATGGGCTCCGCTGCTATGCCAATGGTCACCTTAGATAATGGCCACGAACAGAATATGTCACCACTGCTCAACCCCAATACCACTGTCGTAACAGATGCTTTGGGAAATAGTCACGGACTGCAAGGGTCCTCATCATCATCATCATCAGCACTAATATCTCTATTATCCTGGAATATCTCTGGAATAGTGAACAAATTAGATGATGAGATATGGTTAGATTTTGTGGAAACCCATGGAATCTTGTGTCTTCAAGAGACTTGGTCTAGGACTACCTGCAATATAGAGGGCTTTCAATCATTTGCTGTCTCGGCTGTCCCATCTACATCGGGGAGGGCAAAAGGTGGTATATTGACAGCATTGTCAACAACACTACAGAACCTGCGTACTACGACACTGGTAGAGACAAATTGGTACCAAGTATTGTTATTGGAACACCTATTCCCTGAAGCAGTGTTACTCATTAATTGGTACTACAATATCTTCAATGTATATGACACTTCGGTAATTGAAGACTTGGAGTATGCTCTAGGTAAAATCCGCTGCAGGCATCCTTCCTCGCCGATTATATGGGTTGGAGATTTCAATTGTACACTCTGCAGTCATGGGGGTTCAAATGTATGCGGTTTGGAGGATTTGAATGCCCAGCCCCTAAACCACTTTAGGCACACTCCGCAGGGGGATGCCTTGAATAATATCATCGTAACCAATGATCTATGTGTGGTAGACCCCTGGTCCCCCCCAGATACCCCGCATATACCAAGTTTCCAGGGCTTGAGGGGAGAAATGAGTACAATTGATTTTGTTCTGGTATCAAGTACCTTTCTTAAGTATGTGGAAAAGCTGGAGGTGGTGGCAAATCCCACTAGTGACCACAACCCTTTATTATTATCTATATGGGTTCCTACACAAGAACCACCAAGGAAAAGGGAACAACCCATTGAGTACAACAAAAATAAGGGTGTAACCCTGAAATGGGGGAAGATAAATGTGCACAAGCTGGAAGAGGATATTGTTGTAAACTGTAAAAATGATATAGAATTGTGTTTAGCAGGTTCCGATTCACAAAATGTTATTGAAAGTTTTGAGAAGTTGTGCTCCTATATAGGACAGTGCCTAAAAAAGCCTACAAGAAAGGGAGGCCAAAAGGCCTTTAGATGGTTTGATTCTGTATGTTCTGCCACACACCGATCACTGAAATTAGCATTGTGTGAAAAGCCTAGAAATAAAGAGCTTGTCAGGACCAGTAGGAAGGCGTATAGAGACGCCATTACAAAAAGAAAACAGGATTTGAAAACCAGGGCTTGGGATGACCTCGAAAAGGCAGCAGAACTGAAAGATAATAGGCTATTTTGGGAGGTAATTAATCGTCCCCTTTTTAAGAGCAATAATAATGAAGCTATAGCCATCCAGGTTACCGCTGAACAATGGGTCCAACATTTTAGTAAGATTTTTAATCCTAATTCGTATTCATTAATGTTAGACAATGAGGGGACAGGGGATGTGGTGTCTTCATCTCCCTCGGCCCTGACCCTCAGCTCTTCATTCACTTTGACTGAGATTGAGGAGGCCCTAGGGAAAGGAGCACCATTAAAAGCTCCAGGCCCAGATGCTGTCCCTCTGGATCTTTTTAAATCCAAGGTTAGTTTGTGGGCACCTATTCTATTGAATGTTTTTAATGCTGTAGTGGTTGGCCGTATCCCTGGCACATGGAAAGAGGCAACGGTAGTGCCAATTTTTAAGAAAGGCAACAGATCCGATCCTTGTTGTTACCGCCCGATTTCTTTAATAGATGCCGCATGTAAAATCCTAGGTAGAGTAATCTTGGCGAGATTGGAAAGTTGGGCAGATTCTGTTGGATTGATAGTTGACTCTCAATATGGATTCAGACACGGAAAGGGGACAAATGAGCAGTGTCTTAATTTGGCACTAATCATGGGAAAGTACGTGAAGGCCAAAAAATCTTCTATTCATCTGGCCTTCATGGACTTGACAAGCGCTTTCGATACTGTATGCAGGAACAAGTTGTGGAGGATGATGATTGACATGGGCTTTGAAGAACCTCTAGTGTCCTTGCTTCGCAGGTTGCATGAAGCAACCAATGTGTCCATCAGGTTTGGCACTGGGGGGGAAATAACGGAACCAATTCCTTCTACTGAAGGAGTGCGTCAAGGATGCATCTTGGCGCCTTTCCTCTTCTTAGTTTATACAAACGGACTTGAACAGTACCTACTAAATCAGGGCTGCGATTTCCCAAAAATTAATGGTAAAAGCGTCCCTATGCTTTCATATGCGGACGATACTGTCCTAATGACATTAACAGGAAACGGCATGCAAGTGTGTTTAGACGCATTTAATAAATTCATGCTTGATCTAGATCTAAAGATAAACTCTGGAAAATCCTTTATAATGTCCTGTGGCCCCAAGGGGTCGTCTGTTAGGAAGTTCGTGGTAAACAACCGCACAATTGGGAAAGTGGATAATTTCAACTATCTTGGTAATCTGTTTGATAGTAAACTAAGATGGTCACCGGTAATAAAGGTTCGAGCCCAGAGTATGACAAGGGCGATAGAGGGCATTTTCCGCTTCTGTAGCAAATTGGGGCAGAAACACATAACGCATCTTAGAACTCTCTACACTTCAAAATGCCTATCTGTAGCTACCTACGGGGCAGGGGTGTGGGGGACTGAAATGCCTGCCGCAATACAGGTGGTGGAAAACAACTTTATAAAAAGAGTCTTGTCAGTCCCAAAAAGTACCTCAAACATTTTCTGTCATAATGAACTTGGTATGGTTAGTGTCTCTGATACAATCTGCTTGTCACCTTTACTGTTATGGGGCAAAATCTGGCAGTCAGAAGACCTGCAATTAACCAAAGAAATTATTACTGACTGCATGGCTTTAGATAACTCAAAGCAGATACCCTGGTTGTCCTATGTTTGTAACATGTTGAACAAAATCGATCTTGGTTCCTATTTTTATAGTCCCGGGAAAATCGAGGGAAATTACAAAATGGACATAAAGGCAAAGTATTTGATGTCTGTGAACCAGCTTTGCAGGGACAACATAATTGATAATGATACTATCCGTATCTGTAAACCCCAACCCCAGTATTATTTAATATTTACCCATAATGTGCAATGGCGATTCCTTTTAACAAGGTTTAGACTGGAGACCCTACACTACCAATTTGCCTTTCCTAAACAAGGGGGTTGGGGTGAGAGACTGCCCCCTTGTCCCTGTAATAACAGGGACAGACAAAGTACCTTACATTTGGTTCTTTTTTGTTCATTGTATAAAGAGCCAAGACTCCGGTTTATTAAACCAATTCTGAAGGGCAGGCAACCTTGCACCTATAGGGAAGGCTATGAATTTTTGTTATCACTAACTTCTGTGGAAATCTGTTGTGCAATGTTAAACTTCATCAGAATCTCACTAAAGATTAGGAAGATCTATGGGTAGCACAATCTGTATTGAAATTTTACAAAATTTGAGAATGTAGATGTTCTTGTTATTACTATTGTCATTTTTTAGGTCTTTTCCTAAATTCTTGTGTAAGTCTTTGTTTTAATTTAGCTTTTTAAGGAAAGATGAATTACATGTATGTTAGTTCAATACTTTTATGATTCATTTTATGTTTCGAATAAAGTTTTTGAATACGAATACGTGTATTTTTTAGATCCTTTGTGTATTTCCTTGGGAACGTCAGAGGTGTTTGTTGACCAAATTTAATTGCTGCTAAATTATCAAAAGACTCTCAAAAGAAGTGCTCACGAGATTATAACGTGGAAAATGGTGATGCAGAGATAAATCAGCCAGACAGCTTGGTAATGCTTTTTATTGTGAAAGAGGTAGACATAAAGAAACAAAAAATACATAGAAACATTCAAAGAACTGAGGAATTTACATTTTGCAAATTTCAGTTTCTTTGCTTGTTGAGGGAAGCATGATCACTCTTCACTCTCTGTTTTCTAGGGGAAAATAAATGTAGTTTATTAAAAGAGTTATGTGAAAGTCACATAGAAAGAGTATTGCAATCTGCAGGATACATGATTACATTATTAAACCTATTGATACTAGGAAACAAGTCAAACACCTCAAGTAGGAATACATTGAGAAGCTTCAAACAATATGGTGGTGCTGATTTATCTTCATTTTAATGAATAAAACTCACTGTATTCAGTTTGATGCTCTTTTATGATTCAAATGTTTTTTATCAGAAATGATCAAAGATAGATATTATCATGTTCTCAGTCGCTAATGCACCAACATCTCACATGTATAGCAAGGAAAACCGACACTTTGGGCACATGGGTTCCTATATTTTAATTAAGGTTTGCTTTTTTGCTGTAGTGGAATTTGATTGTTGATGGTATAACCCTTTCGTGTAACTTTTTGACTACTCCTTGTATAACCCTTTTATGAACCCCCACCCCTTTATTACTGAAGGCTTTCAGTGTTACATTTGATGTCAGAAAAAAGTGTTGCTAATTCTGGAGCTTTGCAGTTAGGGATTGGCAACATTTAAGTTTAGGTAAAATGATAGAGTAACCCTTGCAATGAAGACAGATTTGAGATCAGAACAACATGCCTTATGCTTCATATATATTACCTTGCTCCCAGCATCACGACTCTTGGTCCTGAGTTTATTGACTTGGGATTCTGCAATGTCAGCCCTTTCCTCAGCTTCTTCAAGCTCGTGCTGTACCTTTCGGAATCTGCTTAGATGGGCATTGGCTTGTTCCTCCTAATTGAAAAAAATCAACAATTTACTTGCATATAGTATGGAATATTTCATAGAAATTACAAAGTTAAATATTTAATGGAGCCACACAACAGCCACATGTTTAAATTTGTTAAAATGGAGATAATGGACATTGGCACATACCTAATCCTTCACAGTTCTGCGTTTGGTTTGGGTAAGAAAGAACTTCTGTACATTTGCTATGGTTTCAACATTCGATTAGGACTCTCTCTATGCAGCTTTTCTCCTTTTCTCAATACTATAAATATAGGTGGCTTATGTTCGACATTCTTCATTACAAAGAGGCAAATTTTATTTTATTTTTATTTAAGAAGCTTATAAAGCGCACAGCTACCCCCAGGAGGGGGTGTCCCGGCGCTGCAGATTACACGCAGGAAGAGAAGAGATAGCTGCTTTATGAGGTGGTAAACAGCCAAGTTTTGAGTTTGCGTCGGAACACAAGCTCCGACTCAATGAACCTAAGATCCAGTGGGAGGCTGTTCCAAAGTTTAGCAGTAACTACTCCGAACGCTCTGCCCCTGCTCCTGGCACGGCGAAATCTGGGTACCACCAGGAGACGTAGGCTGTTCGATCTCAACGATCTGACAGATAGAGATAGTTTGAGTCTCTTGCTCAAGTAAACCGGGCCTAACCCGTTGAGAGCACGGAAGGCCAGAATCAAAGCTTTGAACTGGATGCGGCGGGAGATGGGAAGCCAGTGTAATTTTTTCCGGTAGGATGCTACCGAATGGCGGAAAGGAATATTTCCAATCAGTCTCGCAGCTGCGTTTTGCACAACCTGTAACCGTTCAATAAGGTAAAGGGGAGCGCCGGCATAGAGACTGTTGGCATAATCTAAATGCGACGTGATCAGGGCATGGACAATGTCAAAAGGGAGGTAGGGAAAGATCTTCCTGATCATGCGTAGTTTGCCGAAGCAAGCTGAAGTGACCTTATTGATCTGGGCTTTACAAGACAGGGCATTATCAAATTGGAAGCCCAGGTTGCGAGCTGTCTGGACTGGAATCGGAGGGGGATTCAATACTGTTGGCCACCACAGAGTAGCGGGAAGTGCCATTTTTTGGTTAAAAAACAAAACCTCAGTTTTGTCAGTGTTCAATACTAGGTGGTTAGAGGCCATCCAGGAATAAATGTTACTAAGGCAGTTGCGGAAATTGGTAAAATTGGTGTCAGAGTGATCTCTAAATGAAAACACAAGCTGCGTATCATCCTCATAAGAGATCACTCTGACCCCCCAAGACTCAACCACCCTAGCCAGCGGGCCTAAGTAGATGTTAAAAAAAAGAGGGCTCAGGGCAGAGCCCTGAGGCACTCCACATAAAAGAGGTTTACCCTCTGATTCAAAGGGCCGAAGAAATACCTTCTGCGTCCGCCCTGTAAGGAACGATCTGATCCAGGTCAGTACAGTGCCTCCAATTCCCAACTGCCGTAAGCGGTCCAGTAGTATTTCGTGGGACACTGTATCGAAAGCGGCGGACAGGTCGAGGAGGACCAACATGGCCTCCTCGCCCCTGTCCACACACTCACGAATAGTCTCTGATACCTCTAAAAGAGCGGTCTCAGTGCTATAGCCGGTTCTAAATCCCGACTGGGAATCATGTAGCAACTGGTTGGCTTCTAAATAGTGAGCCAGTTGCAACTGAGCCGCCTTTTCCAGGATCTTAGCTGGCTTGGGAAGAAGGGAAATCGGGCAGTAATTACAAAATTGTGAAGGATCCGCATCCGATTTTTTCAGGATAGGGACCAGCATAGCCTGTTTCCAAGCCAAGGGAAATTGACCCGAGCTTAGCGAGGAGTTCCAGATGGAGAGAAGTGGGCTAATTAAAACCGGGGCAAGATTGTCCATCACCTTGGCGGGAACTGGATCCAGCTGTGACCCTGATTTACCTTGAATAAGTAAATTAGTCTCAGGAGTAAGCTCTTTAAAGGAATTCAGCAAACATTTCTGAGAGTCAATATCAGTGGACAGAGAGGGGGCCAGAACTGGTTCAAATGAGGAGGATAACTTAATACCAGGTCAGTGTGCAGCATTTATCACGAATAAAATGTTGTTTAATCATCTGAATAGACTTTTAAATCAGCCTTCTTGGACTTAAAGGATGTAGTAGGATGGCTCAGTATATACTGTCCACCTATGGTTTGGCACTGTGCACTGAGTTCAGGCAACCCTTAGTGAAAGTGTTTAGGTCCCTGAAAACCAAAGCTCTCAAGGTGTAGCTGTGGAGAGCAGCTGAGGCTTATCCTGGAGGGTGTAAAGCAGTTGCATGTACCACTATAGTCGGCGAGCAAGCATTTCACACAAGTAATAACCACACCAGGTGAGTAGAAAAATTCTTTATATTCATTACTACACACTATACATTAACTTGATATATCTCATTCTCGTATATATCAATTCCAGATAAGGAATACTTAGAAAAGAGGTAAGTAGCATAGAAAATCGCATTGGGCCTAACCGGGGGTACCCAAACCATATAATAAAACAGTTGGATACGATGTGAGTACCAAAATGGGACTAATACTCAAGGTTTGAGGACCCCAGGGGAAGCAGAGAACCGCCCAAGATCTGTAGCCAGGGACCCCAAGAACCCAGGTACAGAGTGGTTGCACCAGGTCAGCTGTCCATAGGACATCACAGGATAAGTCAGGGTTTGAAAATTAGAGTTCTAGAACCCTTCCCAAAGCACCCCAAAGGCACCACTTGGATCAAGAAAGGTTGGAGAGTCACCCCACCTCGAGATACCCAAAATATATGAATATCTGCACCAGGGAGCACAGGTGCATGGGGTAAAGTGGTGTTGGAAACCACCAAATGAGCCAGTGGAGAATTGTGTAAGTACAGACGCTACATCGTGTTGTGGACCAGGCTGGTGGAACCAGGACAAAGAATCCAGATGAGAAGAACCACAAAGTAGAGAGGACAGAGATGAAACCACCCGAAGGCACAGCAGCACAATACCAGCCCTGATAGAAGACTTTTGGTGTAGCATGAAATAGAAGAAACAGCAACTGTGGGGACCAGGCGACATTGCAGTAGCTGTCCCACTTCAGTTGACAAGTGCAGAAAGGTCAGTGGCCGGTAGGACCAACAAGAGGCCTTGGCAAACGCAAACAACGGTTCATGGAAGGAGATGCTTGGTTGCAGACCAGCAAGGTCTGAGGGACTAACCCAGCAAGGGTAAGTCAGGACTGCCCCTCGGCACGATGAAGAGCCAGCAGGAGTTGGTGGATCCCTCTTGAGGACCCTCTGGCAGCAGGCACAGGAGGTTGCAAGGAAGCCTCACCAGTACACAGGCGATGAAGACCCACGATGCAGAGAATGCAGGCAGGATGACGTGCTTAGAGCTGTGCAGTGCTGGAGGCAGGGGCTACTTGGAGCTTGAAGATCTTCAATGAAGAGGGCCAACAGGCCTTGGTAACTCCAAACAGACACGGTGCACCAGTGATGGTCCACGTAGGCTAAGAAGGGATTACAGTCTCCCAACTTGCAGGGAAGACTGCTCAGGGCTCTAGAGAACCAACACACCACCACCTGTGTTGCAGAGCCGGACGATGTCCATGGGACAACAGGATCCGCAAACCAGTTGTCGATGTTGAGGTGCTTGCAGATGCAGGGAAATTACTCCTTCACATCAAGGGAGATTCCTTCAGGCTTGGATGCAGGCTGAGTCCTTGGTGATTCAGAAGATGCACTGCCACGGAATTGCAGAGATTCAGAAAAGCACATGGATGAACATGCAGCAGAATTCTTCCTACCAGGAGCAGTATTGGCTTGAAGAGAAGCAGAGTTCCAGTGTCCACCAGCAGAAGTCTTTAAAAGATCTTAAGCGACAGGCAGTCGGTTCCAGAAGTTGTTGTCGGGACGAATCTCAGGACTCGCCCTCAGGGTGGCCCTTAAGTAACCCTAAAAAGGTGAAGGACCTCTTCTCTCGTGACCCACCCATTAGAGGGGGTCAGGGACGATATTCAGCTGTCCTAGCCAGTGAGATTCCCTTAGGGGCCAAGATTGAACATGGCAGAATCAAGAGGCCACATAAAGAAGCTCTGCGGCACCTCCCTTGGAAGGAGCTCGGTAGGTTGGTGGACACTCCCTTGTTTTTTGTGTAGTTTCACACCAGAGCAGGAGCCATAGGCTCCTGAACTGGGCAAAACTGGTTTATTCAAGGAGGGCACCAAATATGCCCTTCAATGCAGTCTGGTGGCACTAGGAAGCACCCCACCCTAACTAACTCTAAAGGAGAGGTGGTCACATCCTTTGTTCAGCTTCCCCTGCATGTGTGAACTCACCTCCTGTAGGGGTACCCACACACTTAGAACCAAGCACCCTGCCCTTGGACTGAAAGGCCTACCTTAGGGCTGACTTATAGGTTACAAGTGCAGTGACCAGGATTTAAGGGAAACCTTATTTCCAAAGTGAAAAGGTGCAAACCCCATTTCACACAGACTGCAATGACAGCTCTGCAGGCACAGTTTGTATGGGCTTCCATGGGTGGCATAATACATGCTGCAGCCCATGGGAGATCCCTGGTGTACCAATGCCCTGGGTACATCAGTATCATATACTAAGGGCTTACAATTGTACCCTAGTTGGCCAATTGTGGGGTGTACAAGGTGCTTACCAAAGACTTTAGAGGTGCTGGCAGAACACTGTGGTACTGGTTAGCAGGATCCCAGTGAACTGCAGTCAAAACACAGTGACACCAAGCAAAAAGTGAGGGTATCTAGCCAGAAAGATGCTACTTTCCTTCAAATGGGAACTACATTTCTGAATAGACATACTATAGCAGACGCCAATCAATTGATTTAGACTTTGACTGGCAGGTTACTTCATCGCAAATGCAATGAAGTACCTTACCTGGCAAACACTCGGGCTGCCAACCTCATTCGGAAACAGGGGGATCTTTGAATTTTGTTGACCGATCCTCCATTAGCTCTGTCTACGGAATACTTCCTCCAACAGCCCAGGAATAGGGGTCATCGGAGGAAAGATGTTACACTGCCTCACCTATTTAGGGTGGGCGGTGTCATATCTTTTCTTCCTGTCTGTCACCCCAGGAAAAAACCTTACAGGGATGCGACAGGAAAAGTCTATAGTAACCCTCTCACTGAGAGAAAACACCCAGGGTGTGGGGTCATTAATGTTTTGATTTTATAAAAGAAACTCTCACTTTGGGAGTACGTTTTTGAAAACTAAAAAAGGTTTGGTGGACGACTCTCAAGGCCCCCTGACGAATTTTACTACATTGAAAGCAACTGCTTTGATGGCAGTTCTCTGCATGTACAGAGATGACCCATGGACCTGCTTTGGCACGCAGAGTACCACCAAAATGGAGAAGGTAATGTCCTCTTCTATCCCAATGAACAATACTGTCTGCCATGAGGCTCTTATTCCAAGTGGCTTGTGTTAAGTGTGATATTTATCGTACCCGCTAAATAACAACACTACAAGGCGTAATCTTTATGGGGTGCAAAGAGTAGCACCAGTTACTAGCTTTCCCCCTGAAATAGAGCATCACATGCAGATTGTGTTGGTTACCTCAGCAATCTCTGCAGGTTCCAGATTTACAAGGGGGCTTTTGCCCTTTCAAATTCTGTCAGGTTTAGCCTGCCAAAATATAACAGAGCATGCATATTTTATCACACCCCTTATAAGAAATGCACAACTCATAATTCCAGTAGATGCGGTGACAGGAGCTACCAAACATGTCGGAAATGTCATGTCAGCTCATAATGAGAGCCTTAATTGAGTTATGTGTATGCACTTTAGTTACCAAGATTATCGCTTAATTTTCTGCTGGTAATTTCTGTGTCTCAGCTTTATTTGATTCACTTATGAATTCATAAACATGACCCTGGGTGACCATTTGTGATTCAAACAGTTTAGACAGATGGCAGCAGCTCCAATTTCACTGAGGGAAACCTAGAGATTTACCTGCTGTAAGCATAGACGTTGTTTAAAGGCCACCAGGGGTCACCGCTGCGACCCCTGGCTTGCCCTCTGCTACCCCTAGGGCTGCCTTTGCACCCCGGGCCTCAGAGGTGGCAAATTCAGTACCGGGAACCCTTGGCCAGCTGGGGCTCCACTCTCTTTATTTTCTGTCAATTATTTATTAGTCTAATCGTGAATTAAATAACATGAATTATTGACTAATGTATTAAAAAATGGGGTACAATAAGCTGGAATATCCCCTTCCATGGCAGCTGAGATAAGTAAAAAATGCTTTTAAAATTGTGTGTGTGCTTGCGGGTGAGAATGTGTTTATATGTGAGAGAGTGTATATGTGTGAATTTGTGTGCATGTGTAGGCATGTGTGTTTGACTGAAAGTGGAGGTGAAAGAGCGTGGGATGCCACTTCCGCTAACCCTGGCATTTCGGTGGGTTCACGTCCTTGACTGTAAAGTGATTTTTAGCCACTAGTCTGCCAAAATCATATCTAAAACGTGGGCCTTCTGTAGGCTACCAACAAAGCATCAAAGAGTTCACCAGTGTGTCCGTTAGTGGCCCTTCCAACTTCTGGTTTGTCCTATCATTCAAGAGACTGCACCAATATCCCCACCGAGACCAGGAAGACGGTCACCCAGGCACTCGTCACCAGCCGACTGGACTACGGCAACTCCCTCTACGCCGGAACCACCGCCAAACTCCAGAAGAGACTCCAGCGGATCCAGAACACCTCAGCACGACTCATCCTGGACATCCCCCGCCGCAGCCACATCTCCGAACACCTGAGAGACCTGCACTGGCTCCCGGTCAACAAGCGAATCACCTTATGTCTCCTCACCCACGCACACAAAGTGCTGCACAACCAAGGCCCAGGATACCTCAACAGCCGCCTCAACTTCTACGCTCCCAAACGCCAGCTTCGATCGACCTGCCACGCCCTCGCCGCCGTCCCACGCATCCAAAGAGCCACCACAGGGGGAAGGTCCTTCTCCTTCCTCGCCGCCAAGACCTGGAACTCCCTCCCGACCCACATCCGCCTGACCCAGGACCACCTCGCCTTCAGGAAGCAGCTCAAGACCTGGCTATTCGAGCAGTAGCGGACCCCCCCCTCCCCTAGCGCCTTGAGACCCCCCGGGTGAGTAGTGCGCTATACAAATGCTATGATTGACTGATTGAGCAGTGGGGTCAATCTTTCAATGCTAACATGTTGTCATTGGAAACCAGTGACACTCGTATCTCCTGTTCATGGCTTGTCAGGTGCATTAGATTGTCATCACAATGAGTGATGTGTAGAATAATAAAAGCCGAGTACATTTCTGGCTATGGCACCATTCTCCAAAGAATTGAAATGTATGATTGGAAATATCTGTATAAAAGAGTAAGAGACAAATACTGCAAACCCTTACCGTTTCCTCAGCCTGTCTCTTGTAGGCTTTAACCTTTAACTGCAGCTTGTCTGCCAGGTCCTGCAGTCTCAGGACATTCTTCTTATCTTCCTCAGACTATAAACACAAAATGTGTTGGATTCATTAGTAGGATCCATTCTTATCATCGTCTGCATTGGTGAAATGGAAAACACTTTACATTTGTAAGTCATTTTATTTTTCATAATAAAAGGATGCTGATTCTGTTTTGATCACAGAGAAATACATTGTTCGGAGTTCTATTTATACATGAATAAGGTTTAACTCCATCGTGATTAATTATACATACCTGGTATGTCAGTTCCTTAACTCGCCTCTCGTACTTGCGGACACCTTTGATGGCTTCCACTCCACGTTTCTGTTCAGCTTCCAGCTCGTTCTCCAATTCATGGACCTGAAAAGGGATTTGATATGATTATAGTGTTCTGTCACTGATCTCCACATTCAATGTTTAATCTCTGCTGTGCAACTCACTCTGCTCTCCAGTTTCTGGAGCTGCTTCTTTCCTCCTTTCATTGCGAGCTGCTCGGCCTCGTCCAGGCGATGCTGCAGGTCCTTCACGGTCTGCTCCAGATTCTTCTTCATCCTCTCAAGATGGGAGCTTGTGTCCTGCTCCTTCTTGAGCTCCTCCGCCATCAAAGCAGCCTACATAGAAGCATAAGGTTGTGCTTAGTGTTAAAGTGGACATGTTTTTCTTCCAAGCACATTTTGTTTTTTAGTTAAAACACTTTTTAGTCCATTAACACCCACACTATTGTGGCAGGATTATGCATTTATCAAATTACTGAAGATAAAACCAGGTCTTGGGAGCTTTGCTGATTGAATTGTAAGTGTGTTCTTTCACTCCAAAAGATCTTGGTATAGATTTCATCAATGGTGTCACAAGAGGCAGCCAGTTGCACCAATACTAGAAACTTCCATAATGACTTGTCTACTTGAGTCGTTCATCTGCTACCTACACCACCATTACTTTCATATTCCTGCCTGGATCCAAACACACCTATAATGGATATTACAGGAATCTGCTTAAAGCTGTATCTCATGTGACAGAATGCTAAGAAGACTTAAACAGAAATGGCAACTGGAAAGCTGGACTGAATTTAGAAAGTTGGATAAAGAAAGGCCTTTTTCAGCAATAGTGTTAATCCTATAAGTTTCCTTTCCTTGTGATCTCGCTTGATAACTAGAACACAGCAGATTCATAAAAATAACATTTGGTAGATGTTAAAGTCTGAAAAAGGGGAATGATAAGAAATGGTCTCTGAGATTCTGGCTATAAGATGAATGAGGGGCAACCTCTACTTCCTTATTGCTGTGGAGTTTTGTACACTGAAGCAAAACAAGTTGAGTTACTCGACACACAAGACATCAGAAAAAGTGTCATTACTCCTACACAAGGCAGGATACAAAAAATTCCAATATACTTTTTGGGCCATAAGTAGTCCATAGTCTGGTGTGCTTTCAAGTTTATCATTCCAACTAAACTCAAGTATAAGGGTTTAGATTCTCTATGGTGAATGATGAATCATGCCAGCTACATTGGATTGTGAAATATAATAAAGGTGCTGTGGTAATAAAGCTTGATTGTACTGTCACACTAATGCTAGTATTTGTGTTTTAAAAACCAACATATTAGACATCTATGCCCTGATTGTGAGTGGATCAGTGTATTCCGGCCCGTAGATAAACCCATATTTAAGCAGGGGCTGGAATTGAGAGTTGGCATTTATTTCACACACCAAATACCTCAACCTTCATTAATTTTCAGCAGGTCAAGTCTGCTGAAATTTATTTGAGAAAAAGCATGTGGAATTTGCTGTATCATGCACATTATGCTGTGTTAACCACCAGAATCCACGTTATTCCCCACCAACCCGTAATAGGTGGTATTTATTGAAATCAAAAAATAATATGCCTTGTGGTATCGTTAATTATCATATACGATAAATGCCACCTACGCTCGTAATCAGAACCCTGTTGTTTTTAGGTTATTTGAAACCAATAATAAAACATACTCAAAGCTTTATTTATCAAGAACTTTAAGAAGAAACCTACATCAGTGATGGCCTTCTTGGCTTTTTCCTCAGCATTCCTGGCCTCCTGGATGGCTTCCTCTACTTCACTTTGGAGCTGAGAACTGTCACTCTCAAGCTTTTTCTTGCTGTTGATGAGACTTGTGTTCTAAAAATAGATTCAGCCATTAACTTTACAAGCAACACCTTACGTTGGTATATCATGTAGCTAATGTAAAAAATAGGTTGTACCTGAGAATGGAGGAGCTGCAAACGTTCACTTGCATCAAGAAGTTCTTGTTCAGCGACTTTGCGAGATCTTTCTGTCTGTTCCAGAGCAGCCCTCATCTCTTCAATTTCCGCCTGCTGCAGGTTGTTTCTGCGTTCAATGACAGCCACCTGTTCCTTGAGGTCCTCCTGTCCTCTAACAGCATCATCAAGATGAAGTTGGGCATCCTACCAGAAAATAAACACACTTCAAATAAATTACAATTATTCTTGAGTGAAAGATTGATATGGCAAATAATAATTTGAAGTATAAGGAACTCAAAGCAATGGTAGCAATTAATATATTGGCTTCGTGAGGTGAACAACTGTGTGGTAATAGAAAGGATTTTACACTGAAGCACATCCCAAATGTAACTTCAATAGTGTGGGAAATACTGGATTGACCTCTGTGGCATGAACGATCTAATAACCTATAGAACAATCTACATAACATTTACATAATTTTCCAATTACTCCAGTTCTGACATCACTGACCACATCTAGTAAAATAAATGGCATATCTTTTTCGAATTAACATATAACAGTTAAGTTTTAATTTCACAATACCTTTTGCTAGACCACCACCCAGAAACCTCTCCTGAAAGCCTTCTTTTTAATATTCGTTATTATAAAAAGTCTGTCTCTAAGTCCACACCCATTAGCAGATACCAAAACATGTATGGTCCTTTGTTGATTAAAGTGTATTGTTGGAAGTCAGTGCAGAAGAGAATACATTTATCAACCAGTGACTATAAATGTTAACTCAGAAAAATAGCCTTCTTTGTAAGTGTCATGCGTGAAACCATGATGTTTTTTAAACATTTGTCACAAATTGGACTGTGTGATTGTTAATATAATTTCTACAGAATGGATTTCAATATTCCTTCTATCTGCCTACTGGCAAAACTATTCTTGTATCAATGTTAACAATAAATGTTGAATGAGTGAATGAATTTATGAAGTGTCTTGTTCCTTGTCCGAGGTTCACTCTTTCTTATAAGAAATATAATATACTCTAAAATACCTACAAAGAATATTGCAAGACATCTTGGACTTCAATTGAATTTTCCCTGAGGTCGTGCATCTATATATGGGGAAATAACTTTTGAGTGAGTAGCATTATCTTATCATTATAATATGGGGATATTATTATCCTGCGCATGTTACAAATGTACACTTCTAAGTGATGCAATAGCAAGTTCCTGCGTAATGAACATTCCCAGGCTGTATTCATGCCTCTGCCTGCATGGTATGTATTCCTTATGTTTGATGTATAGTTCTTGGCTGACTGCAGCAAACATGCACACAGAGTTCCTATGAAATAGTAAATTAAATAACAGCAGGAGTAAAATGTTAGTAGAAACATATGGCCCTGCTCAAACAACCATTTTTTATCAGGATGTTTAACTTAACAGAAATTAGGGAGTAAGTGACATATGTAAGGAGTAAACCACATCTATTTACAGAAGTACTTGGCAAGTCGAGCCCCCCCTTTAATAAAATATAATGTGATTAATATTGAAGACCACTCTGTAGTTGAAAGTCTGATTAGTAATACATGTATTTTGCTGAAAATGTGTATAGTACAATAATGAAAAGCTAAAGATGCCGAAATACAACGTGAGCGAGTTTACCTTAAGTTGTCCCTGTACATTCCTCAGCTGCTTCTGCGATTCAGCGGCTTGGCGGTTGGCATGGCTGAGCTGAATCTCTATTTCATTCAGATCTCCTTCCATTTTCTTCTTCAGCCTCAGGGCATCATTCCTGCTTCTGATCTCAGAGTCCAATGTACCCTGCAGAGAATCTACAGCCCTCTGGTTGTTCCTCTTCAGCTGTTCAATCTCCTCATCTTTCTCTGCCACCTTCCTGTCGACCTCACCCTTAATCTGATTCAGCTCAAGCTGAATTCGCAGAATCTTGGCCTCTTCGTGCTCCAATGATCCCTTTTAGAACATGAAAATAAAAATTAGTGAAGTAAAGAACATTAACATTTTTATATTTGTATTGAACAATAGGTCCCTAGAGTTGTTTGGTTACTGCCAAAATGATAGCCTTCACTCACTTCCGCTTCTTCTAGGGCAGCCTGGAATTCACTCTTTTCTTGTTCAACTTGCTTCTTGGATTTTTCCAATTCATGGATGCACTTTCCGGTTTCCCCAATTTGTTCAGTAAGATCTGAGATCTCCTCTATAAGAGAAATAGATTTAGCAAGCATAGAGTGCTGATGCTTTAGTGTGTGCATTGTGCTTCATTGGCGAGAACGTTTTTTATGCAACCTATAAATGACAGCATTCTATGTACAACATGAGAAATCATTACTGGTTGGAAAGGTTAATGGTTTCTGTCTTAATGCCTGAAAGACATAGAAACATTTATTGATATAATGGGCCTGATTAACAGCTCCTTATTTTCAGTATGATTTCATTGTATTGTCTAATCTTTATAATCATCAGAATTAGAATAATTTAAACTGCCTTATACAGAATGAAGAATCTTACGTTGCAGGTTCTTGTTTTCACGTTTCAGGGTTTCAAGGTGATCCAGAGACTCTTCATAGGCGTTCTTCATTTTAAACACCTCAGTGCTCAAGGATCGGGTATCCTTTAGCGCTGCTTCTAATTCAGCCTGACCTTCCTCATACTTCTGTTTCCAGTCTGCTAGAACCTGGTAAAAGAAGTTTTATAGTGTATATTACAAATCTGAATTGCAAGGGAACCTTAAGGCTTTCTCTGAAGGTTTGTGTCAGATGTTACCTTATCAAAGTTCCTCTGTTTCTTGTCGAGAGCGGCGGCAGCACCGTTGGCTCTCTCAACATCCACCATGAGGTCCTCCACTTCAGCCTGCAGTCTCTGCTTGGTCTTTTCCAGAGAGGCGCACTTGGAGTTCACAGCTTCAACCTGCTCCTCTGCGTCCTGTAGTCTCTGAGCCAGCTTCTTTCTGCAGTTTTGGAGGAAAACAAGAATATTGTGGATCATAAAAAAAACAGTCAATCACATTCTTGCACCTTGTTACTGAATTGAACATACTTGGCCTCTTCCAGTTCTTCTGTGCGCTGAATGGCATCGGTTTCATACTTGGTCCTCCATTGGGCAACTTCCCCATTGGCTTTGGACAGAGCGCGCTGGAGCTCAGCCTTGGCTTCCTGCTCCTCCTCATATTGTTCACGGAGCAGATCACAGTCATGTCGAGCAGATTGCAAGGCGTGTGCCAGGGCATTCTTTGCCTTTAATCAAATAAAAAAGGTAAACACACATTCACACCCACCCCGGTTCAGTCAACATTGTCGAAAAGCCTCCCAATTTAATCTAGTGGTCTTCAAGAAGGTAACATGAATGCTTTGAGGATGGTTCTTGCCTGCAAATCTGCCTTTGCAAACCACAGGGTTTGCACACATAAACCTCTTCAGTACACCCCCAGATCTAGCCTCCAAAGCCAGACTGAGAAAGCAATGTGTCCAGATTCTATTTCTTCTTAGTGGGTATATTATGCTGGTTCTATTTAGAAATCAAGTCATTTTGAGATTCTTTAAGTTATCCTCAACACAAAAATACTACCCTTTATTTTGTAATAGGGAGTCTGGATAAGTAAGATACTAAGCAAAGATATGTTCCCTAGATATCATTTTTAAATGGTTGTCAGGGGCATTTGTCCCATTAGTACAGCCTAGCGGTAGTTTACGCTCCACTAGAGGAGGACCTCTCACATGATTTAAATATCCCTTCCGGAGAAGCACCGATCTTGTTATTCAGGGAAGCCACTAGAGTTGCAGCTCTACTGAAGCCACTGAACTTTGCCAAAAACAAATTGTGTTGGGGTCATTATTTGATTTAACGGCCCTGTCATGCACGGCTGTCGTAGACAGGGAAGTCTAAAGATGATTGCCCCACCCTAAATTGAGCAGGGTAACTGTCACTATGACCTGGCGGTCCGGGTTTAGATGTGCTGCCAAGTTAGAGGTTCATGCTAATTGAAACCGCTGGGGCTCTGCCGGTGTAAGCCTGCAGCTTCTCAAACCTCTAAATGAGGTTGGGAAACTACATGTTTTGCAATGCAGGAGATCTGCTGATTTACGGCGGGCCTCCTACACTTGTGATTGTGCAGAACCTCAAATAGTAATCCACAGTGAGGTGTTTCAAGAAAATTCCTAGGGAACCCTTGTTTGTGTATCAATGGTCGCTATCCTGTTTCCATGTACAAGGATATCAGAAAGCTTACCCACACTGAACTGCAAATGAGCCTCAACACCACGCTTAGCTCTGTTGTGATCCTGGACTTAAGCATCGATTCTGTGGAACAAATGTGATTTTGTAATCTATGGCATCCTCTAAGACTTACAGGGTAACGCTGCTCTCTTTCTGACAAGACCACAGACACCCAGATATGCAAACCTACTCCACAAGTAGTAGTTGTCCATCCCTAGCGTTCAATTTGGGCTGCTCTTCTTCTGGCACATCTGAAGGAAAGGGATTTCACTATTCGAACATTAAATATTCTTCCTGGATTGTTATTGTGAAAATGACCGGTTACAATTGTGTGCTGCATATGTTTTCAGCTGTTTTGAATGACGCACCAGTCAATCTGGGAGCTTGGAAATTGATGAACCAACTCTAACCTGGAACTCAGGTTTGAGGATGAAGGGAGAGTGATGCACCGTTTTTAAATATTAGCATATTGTACGTATATCCTATCTCAGACCTATAGACAGCAGTTCAAGATCAAATATTTGCTTTTACACTTGTGGAATGCTCCAAAGGTTGTAGGTTTAAGATTAATCTAAGAGTGTCTGCTGCTCTCTGTTTTTAGGTTTCCTATAGAAGCACCCTGCCAGAATGGAAGATTTGTAAGGATGTGCTGTGCTGTTTTTGACAGTTATGCCCAATTGTGCCTAAGTGGATGTTTTTGTGATGTGTAAGATGTTAACTATAGCAGTAATATTTCCATGGAACACAGTTAATGATAAAGTCGGAAAGAAAGATACCTTTGTCTCTTCTTCCAGCTGTCTCTTCAGTTCTTCTGTCTGCTGAGTAAAGGCTTGCTTGCCTCTTGTGAGCTGAGAGACCAAAGATTCTTTTTCTTCCACTTGGCGAGAGAGTTCACCTTTTATCAAAATGAGTTAACCATGTAAGTAACTTTATGGTGCATTTGAATATTTGACAGATTTTTGCGCAATTCTTTATTTTTTTAATCACTTCAGAGTATAAACTGTAAATTAATGTATATCTGTATATACATGTTTGTATATATATGTTTGAGAGACCTTTAGATAGGAAATATGTAGTGTGACAGAATATCAACGTTTGCCCAATTAGCTTCAGTACTGTTACACATACCTGAATTTCACGCCTTAGCCCATTACATTCTCTCATTCTTGAAATAGAACAATGATACCTTGTAGGTCATACTACTAAAAGCAAAAATATTGTCTGGCTTATAAAAAACATTTTTAAAAGTATTGCTCTGTTGAGTTACTATTATTACCTCCAGTGTGGTGCTATTTTTGCAGATAATATGTAGAATGCACTACTTTTCTAAGACAATAGTTATGCCTTGATATTCTGGTACTATACCCATTAATATGTATGAATTACTCATGTGTAAATCTGTAGTAGGTGCATGCCACTTAACTGGTGATTAATTAATTAAGGTATTATTTACACTGTGCATTATGCGGACCAAATCATCTCCTGGCATTGTGAGGTACTTGGGGGGTGTCAACCTTGCATGTCTTGTGCAAAGAATATTAGAAACCTATTGGGACTCTTCAGGATTTTAGATTAATTTCAGTATTAATTCAAAAACTGCACCTTAAGAGTGTACATGCTCTTGTGGCCATTTTCTGATGAGACTAATGTTGATTGCTAGTAGAGTGGCACATTTTGGTTTATATATGGAACCTCATACAAAGGTCGGGCATGTGTCCCTTATTTGATGCTAGTAAGACAATTCTTTACTTGACTGTGATCCAGTGGCTAGTCTTTAGTGTCACTTGTGGTTACAGACAGGGTTTTTACTCTAAACAAAGTGACTCTGCACAGCTCTGAATTGTTCTTAGTAAGTACAATCTTGGTGTAAATATGAACATGTGTGTGCTGTACTTGAACAAACTGGAATCTCCTACGCAAGTTATAACTGAAAATCCTACCGTTTTCTGTCTGAAAGCGTGCCTTCTGTGTACTCAGGTCATTAATAAGACGCTGATGCTCATCATTTTTGGCCTTAATCTCGCTGAGCTGATCCTCAAGTACACGGCTCACCTTCTCCAGGTTTGCCTTGAGAATAAGAGGAATTGAATTAGAAGTCTTTAGAGAACAGTATTTACTGATTAGAAGATTGCTTGTCATTGGCTTACCTTGGATTTGGAAACATTCTCCATGTTGCTGGCAAGGTCATCTATTTCCATTTTGTATTCACTCTTTTCTTTCTCCAGCTTTTGCTTGACCCGCTGCAGATTGTCGATCTGTTCCCCAAGTTCTGCAACACTGTCTGCATGCTTCTTACGAAGGGCAGCAGCAGTAGCTTCATGCTGTAGAGTGGACTCTTCCAGGTCTCGTCTCAGTTTCTGGAACTCTGCTTCACGTTTCTTGTTCATTTCAATCTGGGCTGAAGTTGCTCCACCAGCTTCTTCCAGTCTTTCACTGATTTCTTCAAGTTCCCTGGAGAGATCAGCCCTTTGTTTCTCAACCTTTGCTCGAGCTGCACGCTCAGCTTCAATTTCCTCCTCCAGCTCTTCAATGCGCGCCTGATGAATGAAATATCACATTCTGAGAATGACATTCTAATGATAACATTCCCCACTTCTGCTATACTAACTTCACTAACTAAGCTGATAATTGATACATTAAAGTCAGTACCTGGAGTTCTTTGATTTTTTTCTGCAGCTGGGCTGCCAGAGATTGTTCATCTTCAATCTTGCTCTGAACTTGGCTTAATTCAAAGTCTTTCCTGAATTTCACAAAAAAATGCATGTTAGTATATTTAAGGTTCTTATCTGCATGTTATGCTGACCTGCTTCAGAGTTGCTAGTTTATCCGTATTAAAACTTTAATACGAATCACACAATAAAAAGTTACAATAGACAAATTCATACATAAATCAAATGTGCCTGATTTTCTTTATAAATAACAAATTCTAATAAAAAATAATTTTATGCGAGAAAAGGTTGAAGACAGAGAAAAGGAAAAACAGAAATCGTTGTCAATATCAATCTTCACAATGTTACTACCCTTTGACAGTGGTGTCTATCTTTGAAATAAGCATTTTGCAGTAAAGGAATTTACCACAAATGTTATTTAGAAGCTATGGAAATTATGTAGTTCATTCTTGTTCTAATCCCCAGCCTTGCAAATTTCCTGCATTTGAATTGAAACATTGTAACTATATAGCTTTATATCCCCCTTACATGTACTTACTTCTTCAGTTTTTCATCGCTTTGCTGTTTATCATTCTCAAGATCCATCACAGTTTCCTGGGACAGCTTCAGATCACCTTCAAGCTTCCTCTTGGCCCTCTCAAGGTCCATGCGAAGTTTCTTCTCTTGTTCCAAAGATCCTTCAAGCTGAGTATTTAATTTAATATCTTAAATGCCATGATGATGAACAGGGTTCAGTTTTTTATGAACATCAATACGGTCATTATTGACAAAGTGATGGCATACTGCTATATTACCAAAAGTACATTGTGTACTATTTTGGCAGACGTGCTTTTGAAAAATTTACTTGTTTTCATCTTCATCGGTGCTTACAGAAAGAGTTTGCTTAATCCAATGTTTTGCGCTCCAGTTTTTAACATCTGCTTATAAATATCTGTGGTATCAGACTTATCTGGAATGAAGTAATCCCAGGTACACTGATTGAGCAGGCGTATTATTGTGTGAATGTGATAAGTTTAGCTCTTTTATGTGATGGCAGGATCCATAATGATACGAACCATGTCAGAAATAGACTATTATTGGTTAAAATGTTTCACCCAGGAGATTTTAAGGCATTGCTAAATCACATAAAATGAAAGAAACTATTTGTTAGATTTGTGGAAAGTGGTAGAGGTTTGTTTCTATGTGGGCGAGTGTGTGCATGTGTGTAAGTATGAACACAAATGATTTAGCTAAAACGCTGTAAACATGTTCGTTTTTGTCTCAAATATTCATTGTTGAGGTTTTGAGCATAGCGTAGGCCAAAATTAGACTGCATCATATGTAATGGTAAATTGAAATAATGGCTTCAGGTTACCCTGGTGTCAGACTTACTCTGCCTGTCATGGATTCAATAATACTTTGCTCATATGGAGTTATTTCATACTGGAGCATGACATTAGGTGGTAATAAGTTACCCAGAGGTATTGTACAACTGAAAGATATTTTTACCTAACTACAGAGAAAGGTGTTTTATTTTCATTATATATCAATAATTAATGCAAAGTCTGTTTAATACATACTTTATTTATTAGGCTTGTAAAGGATTACTTTTGATTCATTCTCATGACCAAATAAATAATTGAATACTTCTCACTGAATCTGTTTGACAACACAGCAGAACCTTCTTGTGTACAGAGTTGTATGGGTCCTGCTATATACCATACTAACAGACAATTGTTTCTTATCAGTTAGTACTAAGTCAGATGCTCTTTCAACCTCGAAAGAGGAGCCCACTCTGGGAGAAATCTGTCTTTTAGTACCTTACAGTTTTTTTAACCAATTCAACCTTGTGTGAGCACATGGTCTTCTGTTCACCACATTTTCAGCAATATGTACAGGTTTCACACACTATTTGATCCTCTATGCCATCAAGGATTTACCCACTTTTCAATACAATGCTCCTCAGCGCCTCCATTGAGTAGGTGTGGAAAGATCACAGAATTGAAGTCTCATAGAGCCTTCTTTGCCTTCATTTCATGCTGCTCCTTTCATGGCCAGTGAGACTAGGAGTAGCAAGGACAGTAGCAGGAGTACCAAAGGACAACACGGAAAAACTACAGCTGCTTCTTTTGGCTGCCTATAATTGGAATCCATATGTAAGAGTTTTAACTATATTTTACTCTAACACACAATGTCATAAAATCAGTTGTTTTGCGCTTAGCTATTTCTCCCTGAAATAATATGTGGGCTGCTGCACAAATAGACTCTCTCAATGTTGCTCAAGTGGTATAAAAGCATTTGTAGAATGATGTGTCTTTTATGTAACTTAAGGTAGTACATGTAACAATGTGACAGAATTGTATTGCAAATAGTGGTAAATAGTATTAGAGAAAGTCTTTGGAAAGGACTGTTTGCCATAAAATAATGTGAAACGTCAACCTAAGGTCTCCTTTCATGCTCTTTGAAACACTTTCCTTTTAAATGTATACTTACATCATCCACTTGCTGTTCAAGCTTGGTTTTGGCTTTGGTCAGAGTGCTGACTTTATCTTCCTCTGCCTGTAGGTCATCCAGGGTTTGCTGATGGGCCTCCTGGAGAGATTTCTTCTCTTTTGAAACTTTTGCAATGTTTTCATCAAGTACAGCCATTTCCTCTGTGAGGTTCTTCACCTAAAATATTCAGATGAATACAAATAATTTAGGATGCAGTTACTTTCTATATTTTTGTTAATCTAAACAATCTGTCTACATTTACCTTATTTTCTGTGGCATGCTTTTCCTTCTCTACTTTGGCAAGAGTTAGCTCAAGGTCATCAATATCTTTCTTGAGCTCAGAGCATTCATCCTCCAGTTTCCTCTTTTTTGCTGTCAACTCTGCATTACTTTCCTCCTCATCTTCAAGTCTTTCTGTCAGCTCTTTCACTTTAGCTTCCATTTGGATCTTATTTTTAATGAGACCTTCGCATCTTTCTTCTGCATCTGCCATGTTTTCACTTTCCTAATAGAATATTGAATACAGAATGTGTTTAATATTTGTTTTGTAAAAGTATAGTTAGTTGTCTTTGACTTATGAACTGTCACCTACCGCTTGAACCTGTAATGCAAGATCATTCTTCTCCTGAAGAAGGACTACCATTTTCTCCTCCAGTTCCTTCTTTCTTGCTTCAGATTTGACAAGAGCTTCCTTTGTCTTTTCAAACTCTTCTTTCATGTTTGCCATTTCCTTTTCTGTCTCAGCGCTCTGCAGAAGTGGCTTTATCTTAAAGTAAAGCTTCATCCATGGCCAGGTTTTAACATTCATGAATGATCTGATATTGTACTGGATGGTCATAATGGATTCTCTGTTCGGGGTAAAAACAACAAATATATTATGAAAGGTTCAGTTTGAGTCATTGTTATAGATTTTAGTGAACTGTGCATTTTAATAAATACCTTCTTTCCATCATCTTCCTGAATTCTACTCTCATGAGGAATCCCCTGCAGGCAGCCTGGGTTCGGGTGATAAGCTCTGCTAGCTTTTCATCTCTCATCTCTTCTAGGGTACCAAGGAGGCCGGCTTTGAAAAACACCTTCAATGAAGAAGTGGACGATAAACACTTACTGGCGTTCTTAATGTTCCTTATTTTAATAATTAAATATATATATAATTTCCTACCTTTGTGTGGCCAAACTTGTACTGAGTATGGTCAACATCAATGGAACCTAAAAGTTTCTCACTAGCCTTCTTGCTGTCAATGAAGGCACCATCAGGGATAGCACTTGCATTTAGCACTTTGTACCTTAAATAAATTATGATTAAACTTAGCTTTACGGTCAGTTCACAAATGAAAAATGTGTTGCTACATTGTTTTACTTAACATAGTTCTGGGATTAATGCTATTGTGTTATACTACAATTTTATATAACTGATGTATAGGGATAACGTTAATACATGATTTACAATCTAAAGAATATTATGAAAGTTAAAAAATTCACAACCAGTGAAACCTTGCTTTTTTTGCAGCTTTAGTGTAAAATCATGTTTTATCTATAAGACAGGGTATATTCAACTATATTTCACACAGGTGTTACTTGCAATCTTTTTACCTCTGCTTAAAGTCACCATAGAGGATCCTGCTTGGAAATCCCTTTCTACAAATTCTGATGCCTTCTAACACACCATTACATCTCAACTGATGGATCAGCAGATGATTGTCCATTACACCTACAGACAGAGAGTCGAGACCATATCAGTTCACGCAACACAGTGATACTCCAATACTGTATGAATGGGTAATCATCAAAATGACACTCTACCTGGAGTCTTTGTCTCATTGGGAATCAGGCAACGCACAAAGTGGGGATGAGTGCTCCTCAGGTTAGTCATCAGCTTGCCCAAGTTTTCCTGTAACAGGGGAAATACAAGTGTTTAATACACTAAACGCATAGAAGCCCACTTGTGAAATATCGGGTAAAACAAACACCTCTTGAGCAGTATTGTCTGATATATTGTGTCACAGGACT
Source organism: Lissotriton vulgaris (assembly GCF_964263255.1). Classification (NCBI taxonomy): domain Eukaryota; kingdom Metazoa; phylum Chordata; class Amphibia; order Caudata; family Salamandridae; genus Lissotriton; species Lissotriton vulgaris. The sequence goes on from NC_141698.1 coordinate 29,845,149, forward strand.
AATTGTACCACAGTGGCCTACAGTTATCTGTTACACTTACCCTGAACAAAGCAGACACTGTCTGGAAGGACCCGCCCTTCTTCTTCTTTCCTCCTTTTCCACCAGCAGCAGCTGCAGCTTCTAATATTTGAAAGTAACAAAATATTACATGCATCAGGAATTCTGTCAAGATGACTTTGTTTTATTCTTGTTGCATTTTGTACTATTTGCATACAATATAGCATGACATTTACCGATTTCTGCTGCAGTAGCGCTGTAAAGCATGGACAGAACTTTAAGGGATGACTTTTGGTACAGCTGGATGACAGATTCATTCAATGGATCCTTGTTCTTCTCCAGCCAGCCAGTGATGTTGTAATCCACAGTACCAGCATAATGCACCAGAGAGAAGTGAGCTTCAGCCTTTCCTTTGCCTGGCTTGGGTTTCTCAAAGTTCTTGCACTTGCCCAGATGCTGGTCGTACAGCTTGTTCTTAAAGGAAGTGTCTGTAGACTTGGGGAACATGCACTCCTCTTCAAGGATGGAGAAAATTCCCATGGGCTGAAAAGAATAGATGTTATGGGTGAGCACTTACATATTTGTAACCTTACTAAAACATTATTCACAATAAGCAAATTCACTAAGCAAATCTGAAGAACAATAGTACCCTTACTACCTTCTTAAGGGTCCATCTAATCTTCCTAGGCACGTTATCCTGCCCTGGACTTTAATCAATCGAGATACTCATGTTATGCTCTCTACGACTGTTCCTGTGCTTTTTTGTACTGTTATCCCATGCTTCTGTACTCCACGACTTTTACTGTGCATTCGTACTATTATTCCATGCTTGTTCTATCCTTCATATTATTACCTGTATAATGTGTCATGCTATTCTTTATGTATAATTCAACTCTGATCACTGGAAAGCGCTCTGATATCCGCAAGGATCTTGTTCGCGCTTTATAAAACCTTCAAAATAAATAAATAAATATGACCCACCTTCTCAATAAGTTCTATGCAGGCAGCGAGATCCATACCAAAGTCAATGAACTCCCAGTCAATGCCTTCCTTCTTGTATTCCTCTTGTTCCAAGACAAACATGTGGTGGTTGAAGAACTGTTGCAGTTTTTCATTGGTGAAGTTGATACAGAGCTGTTCCAAGGTGTTGAACTAAACCAGAACAGTCATTCAGTGAGTAGATATTCATTATGATTATAGTATCAAAATGCTTCTACAGCTAAATATGTTAAACTCACATCAAAAATCTCAAAGCCTGCAATATCCAGGACTCCAATGAAGTACTGCCTGGCTTGCTTGGTGTCTAGCTGCTGGTTGATACGGATCACCATCCACAAGAAGAGCTTCTCATAGACAGACTTAGAGAGTGCGCCAATGGAGTTATAGACCTGATGGAGGAAAGATTACCTATTAGACCTTGAAACAATGTACTCAATAACATTTTTGCTGATATTTTTCCTCATAAAAAGCAATCGTTTTTCTTGATAAACACATGCAAAAAAAACATATTTACCTGATTAACCGTCTGCCCCTTGGTGACAAATTCATTGCCGACCTTGACTCTTGGGTAGCACAGTGCTTTGAGCAAATCCGCTGAATTCAAACCCATCAGGTAAGCAATTTTGTCAGCAACTAAAGGTAGAACAGATGAGTATTATATTTCTGCTCTGTATATTTCAAATTTTCTATGTCACTTCTGCTACTTTTTTATGTTGACCTTTTAAACCGTTTCACATAATAATTTATATGATTTTCAGCTACACATGTTATCGCCCATTCCACTTAAATTTTTTTTTTTATTTGGTTCTTCACTTTCGGTACATTCCTGCTCGCTTATAGTCAATAGGATTCTGTGGGCCCGATTCACAGAATGAACTTAAGACTCAATCCTAAACGTACTACTATTTTGGTATTCACAGTATGCACCTACTACTTTTGGCATTCACAGAATAAACTTGCTACTTTTGGTATTCACAGAAGTTAGGATTTTGTCTTAAGTTTGTCTTAAGAAAAACTTAAAACAGACTTAAGACTGACTTAAGACAAAATCCTAACTTCTGTGAATACCAAAAGTGGTAAATTCATTCTGTGAATGCCAAAAGTAGCAAGTGCATTTTGTGAATACCAAAATGGTAGTAAGATTAGGATTGAGTCTTAAATTCATTCTGTGAATCGGGCCCAGTGACATTAATGTGTCTGTGGCCCTGTCTGTATAGTAACTGCATCGGTATTATTAGACTGGTTAAGTGTATATTTTCTTAATTAAATCATCTATAGGAGCCTTTTCGCACTTTTAATATGACATTTTCATTGGGTGGGTATGTTTAGTGAGTCAGGCAATCAAACTTTATTTGCATGTTAAACACACACATAGAAGTAAATATATAGTTAAAAGTCAATTCATTTGAATTTCAGAGAATGAAATTAATTAAAGATTAAAAATATAAAAACTATACAATTACCATAGCATACTTTTCCCCCAAAAAACTGCAGATTTAATATAAATATTATCTCTAAAACAAATCTCTGCATTACTTAATAATTGGACAAGGTGACAGGTTGCTCTGCATTGTACATAATTAAATTGTTTTAAATATAAAAACTTTTTAATAAAGACTACATAGAATTGTGAAACAAATTAAACGTAGGAGGAATTTAGTGCCTACCACATCACATTGACAAATTTGAGACGAGAGAGAATGTTGATAGCCAAAAGGAAAACAAAGTAGATAAACAATCGTCCCTGACCGGAATATAAACAGTAATGACCTATCCCATCTACCAAGCACCAAACACTGTTAAAAGCCATTTCCATGTCCACTGTCAGGGAAATTCATTCTTTCAAAGCTGGTTTCATGATTTCAGCCTTTTTCCTCCTGAGGTTATTACTCACTATATACCATGCTTTCACTGCCTTATTATCTTGTGCAAGTATTAAAGACGGATTTTCAAATAGATGGGAAAAGCCTATTCTACTCAAATGTTCTGATACATCAACCAATCAAAGAATACCAGAAGCTTTTTCTAGGCTTAGGCAGTTTTTTTGGATGATTTGATTAAGGGTTTTCTCTGGATTACTCTATACTGAAACCACAAAGCCAAAGGTGCCAATTTAATGTGATCTTCCATGTAGCTGAGACCTAATTCCCCATGGCCAATATCTGAAGAGGATATATAACACTTTCTTACAAAAATGGTTCTCCTCTATCAATAAATTGGTACAGTTTGCAAATCTCCACACCCCAGTGCCATGGGCTACCGTTGGAACTCACTGTCATTTATAGAACTCACAATTTGGGATTAGGCCCGTATGCCCAGAAAGGCGTGGTATACTTAGTGCCGAATTACGAGTTTGGCGGTCCATCGGACTGCTGAACCCGTGGTGGCCATCCCTGGACTGCCAGATTGGCGTTCCAACCGTCATATTACAACTACGGCTTTGGGACCACCACAGGACCGCTGCAACCGTCGGGGAATCCTAATCCCGCTGGGGTGGTGTGGTGAGAAATCTATTGGGGCCCTACAGGGCCCCCTGTTTTCTCTGTGCACTCGGGGTGCATGCAGGCGGGAACATGTTGTGTCCTCATGTATTTTTTCACCCCCTGTTCGTGCAAGGAGAGAAATGCACAACATTATGCATTTATACTGTGCAGGAACGGGCTGTGGCGCTCCTATGGCGGTGCCTTTCTAAGGCTCTCCTATGAGCCATAGAAAGGCATCGCTGCAGGACCGCCTGCCATGATAACAACTCTTAATCCGGCGGGTGGACTGACTAGTGGTTTGGAGTCTTGGAGCGGGGCGCTGGCGTGTCGGCCCACTCCAAGACTTCCAAACTCGTAATCAGGCCCTTAATTACTTGCATATGTGTCTGGTGGACTTTAGCCAGGTGATGGTGACGTGAGTAGCCCATGACTCTGATGAATCAGAACAAATGCCTAAATATGAAAAATTATTAACAAAAATTGATTGGCTGGAACCATGAATGATGGCTGAAATACTTTTTCGTTTGTAGCCACAGACCAAAATCTGTGACTTTCCAAAATTCATCAAGAGATCTAAACTTGACATGAATTCCACAGATTCGTCGACCAACGAATGTAAAGCATTAGGTGTTAATGCTTTGAACACAGCCTCTTCTGCATACAGCAGAGGCGGTGGTGGTATGTTCATCAATCTATGTACTAATAGGCCCACTTGTTACATTCCAAATCAGAGTGGGTTGGATGTTTTAATAAGGTAGGCTTATGTTTCAAATACTTTTCGCATAGGAAACTTTGAACAGCATTTAAAAAGAGTAGGGAATTATGGGCCAGATGAACCACCGGGGCATTTAGCAACTCGCAAATTGCGCTCAATTGTGAGTCGCTAAATGCCATGTACAATAGAGTCAGAGGCACTGTTTGCGATTCCCAATGGGGTCGCAAATTAAATGCCTCATCAATATTCATGAGGCACTCTCAATTTGCGACCCCATTAGGAATGGCTGGCCCTCCCATATATGGTGGCCTGCTGGGCTCAGCAGACACCCGTGCCTGGGACTGCTTTTCAATAAACTAGGAATTTTTTTTAAATGCTGCCCGTTTTCCTTAAGGGAAAACGGGATGCTTTTTTTTTTTCAAATGAAATGTTTTTGTTTCATTTTTTTAAGGATAGCTAGTGGTCCCTGGGACATCTGCCTGCTCCTAAAAAATATTTTGCCCTGCATTTGCGAAGGGGAAGGGGTCTCCTGGGGACCCCTTCCCATTTGCAAGTGCATTACCACCCTCTTGGACGGTAAATTGTGATTGTTTTGCGAAGGGAATTGTAATCACAAAACATTCTTACATAGGGTATTGAGTCGCAAATAGGAAGGGACACCCTTGGAACGCCCCTTCCTAATTGCAAGTTGCAATTCCTATGTAGCAAATACATTGTGACTCTGTAAATAGGGTTTATTCATGGCCCTATTAATTTTTGCATGCGCAAAGGAGTCACTAACCAGTTTGCACATGCAAAAATGGGTCGTATATCTGGCCCCCTGAGAATGTGAAGGGAAACGCTTGTCAAGGCCGAATTTACTATCCACAAGAGTCAGCCATTTTCTCATCTGCAGTGGCCCTGGGAGCAGATTTAGGGGCCTCCAGGAGATGTGTCCTGCTAAGTACACCTTCTGCTTCAGACACCGGCTGACTGGGTGCTAGAAAAAGCCTGTCCTTCAGTGCTTTCATGCAATATGTAGAATGCAGGAGACTAAATAAAAAGACTCCTTAAAGTCTGCTATTCAGCTATACCCCAGCAAAAATATTCTTCTTTTTGTGCTTTTACAATCTGGGCGGGGTGAGGAGAATCACAGTGCAAGAGGTTGGGAGGAATGAAGCAACACAAGAGGGAGAGATCTAGTAAATACATGCACTTTCATGGGGTGTTGAAAGAAAAAGGAAAAGGTAGCTCGTTATATGTGAGAAGTTGCAGGATACACGTCATCCAGTCCAAAGGATCACAAAGAGGCCATGCTCCACAGGGAGGAAAATACAAGAAGAAAAAGGAAAGCCATTGAGGAAGAAACAAGCAGATGAGAGTGACACTGAACAATGTTGTAGCAGGATACCCTTTCAGCCTAGGGTAAAATGTGTGTATTTCTGCAGCTCACACTGATCTTAAGGTATGCAGTTGTTTCTCCTTAACCCTCTAATATTGACCTTTCTTCAGTAAGGCCAGTTTCACTTTGAATATTGAGATTAATCCTCTTAAAATTAATGCATTTTAAAGTCTGATGCTATTATCTAAGATGAGGGTTATAGCATGCCCTACCTTCTGTGCCATCGGGCTCGGCCTGCTCCTCACGCTGTTTCTGCTTGAACTTCATGTTTCCGTGGTGCATGACTGCTCCTGTCAGCTTGTAGATGGCGATCTTCTCATCTTGGTTGAACCCCAGGATATCGATGGCACTCTGTCATGAAATAAGGGGGATCCTTTTATGAATGAGAGACTCTGCCTAATGGAATGACCATGTATGGTAACGTTTACACCCCTTTCTTGTAGCAGGTTTGGGTGAGTAGGCGAGGAAGCCTCAGTTCATTGTCACTTACATCTGTAGCCAGAAGTTCTTCTTCGTCATCAATGCTCTTCACGGCAATCTCACCCTGGCTGACGGTTGGGTAGTCATATGGGTTCGTGGTGATGAGCAGCATTTCTGTTGTAGACAAAAAAATAGAATGCATTAAATAATGCAGTAAGACACTAGGCAACCGCCTACATATTTATGAATTCCGTTTGTTTGCTGTACTTTTATAAAAAAAACTCTTGCAGGTAATCAATGTGTGCTGCATTTCCATTAAAAAAATGGAAAATATATCAATGATGACTGCAAGTGCTAAATGATCCGTTTACACTTTGATCTTGTTAGTGAAATCCACCAATGCAGAATTTAGATTTCTGGCCACATGTTTTATTTACTACAATTTAATATCAATTCTGCAATACTTTGCCTCCTAGACAATTTGATTGAATCATATTAATCATTCACTAAGTTACACATTTTTCTCTCTGAGACTGTTATTCTAGCAAACAGGACTCAGTGAGCCACAATGTTTTGGTTTTTTTTACGCTACAAAAATATAATCTTTTAACACATACTTCTATAGAGTGCATATAAAGGGAGATTTGAACCATGTTAGATACTAACCAACCAGCTCTGGCTTCTTATTGGTCATGATCTGGTAGAAGATGTGGTAGCTTCTTTCTGCTGACAGCTGGAATGTGACTCGGGACTTTTCCAGCAGGTCTGTAATGCAAACATAATTGATGACAAATTGCTAAATATATATCTTTTTCGTTTGGGATATGTGTCTGCGTGTATATATAAACGTAGATATATGTATGTCTTACATGTTTCAATATCTGCAGAAGCCAGCTTTCCTGTGGTTCCAAAGTGAATTCTGATAAATTTACCCTAAAAAGTAAATAGAGGGGAAATTAAATCAGGTGTTTATTAAGAGACAGCAAATAGTTTTTCAAACCTGTGAATTGGAAGAAATTGGAAGTCTTACAAAACGGGATGAGTTGTCGTTCCTCACGGTCTTGGCGTTACCAAAGGCTTCCAGCAGAGGGTTAGCCTGGATGATTTGATCTTCCAGCGTTCCCTATTAGAGAACCAAGGTTTCACCATCAATTAAGTTTTCTGACATACATATAGTGTGTGGTGTTAAAATGAGTTGAACAGAGGAACAAACCTGCATCTTGTTGCCTGTGCCGGCGGCTTCTTTTTTCTTGTCACCACCACCAACAGCAATTGTTGCAAAGTACTGGATGACACGCTTGGTGTTCACAGTCTTTCCTGCACCAGATTCTCCGCTGTAGAGAAATAGGAAATTCAGAACAATTCTTTTAAGTGCTTCAGCCCCATAAAGCTGGTGATGTAAATTAAGCACATCAACTTTCTACTAATGATGTATTACTTACGTGATCAGGACAGACTGATTTTCACGATCTGTTCAAGAAATGTCAGAAACGATTGTGTTAAGAAATGCTACATTTGAGTAACAATTATAACTGTTAAATCAAGTAAACCATCACCTGTCAACATGAACTGATAGGCGTTATCAGAGATGGAGAAGATGTGAGGCGGGGCTTCCTGGCGCTTCTTGCCTCTGTAAGCAGCCACTACCTCGGGATTGTACACTGGCAACCACTTGTAGGGGTTCACAGTGGCACAGAAAAGACCAGAGTACGTCTGAAATTAAAGAAAGGGATTTTAATTAAATGTAAAAATATATGACTGGCCAAAGCAAAATAATGAAATTAAAGAAAGGAATTTTAATCAAATGTAAAAATATATGACTGGCCAAAGCAAAATAATTTAAGGCATACATCTATTTTCAAATTTGTCAGTGAATTGTAAGTTTTTTTTTTAATAACACACTTTACAAACACCGGCTCCCACTGTGCATGGTCTTTAATAGTGTACAGCGGGCTTGGCCCACGGCCAGGCTCTCCACCTCACCAGTCCTGTGTGCCCTATCCCTCCTCTTTCCTTGTTCTCTCCCTCTCTGTCTCTCTTCGTCTCCCCGAGCCACCCGTTTTCTGTATTTTTTTAAAGTCTTAACAATTATTAACTGAATCCAGTTCGCAATTTATTCCCAAAATGAAAATCAAATTCACTTCTTAAAATTGCGACTTACTCTGTTCGCATCTTATTCTACTGCCTTCTGGTACTTGAGTTTTTCCACATCACTGGGTGCCCCTTAGCACACAACTGGGGTCTGCCCATTACTGTGTATTCCCCCCCCCCCCCCCCCCCCCCCCGAGCTCAAAAGTCCTGAATCAAACTTGACTTATGTATTCAAAATGGCAAAAAAAATATCTCCAGAGACCTTCACCAGCTAATGTGAAAAAATACCAAACGTGATTGACAAGGGGCTCAAATCACTGAATCATGACTTAAAAGAGTATAGAAATAAAATAGTGTTAAACTTTCGAGACTGCTCTGCACCATTTTTACAGGCTTATACCTCCAAAATACGAAAGGGAATGATACTACATCAAAGGAAGCACTTTCTGAGTAGGGTTGTAGGTTCAGGTGAAGTTTGACGTAAATCTGTTAAGCACTATTGACTATGCGCAAGCAGAATTTTCCCCCTGCAAGGATCTGCATGAAAATTGTCATGCAGGGACTCACCAGACTACGCATGCAATGGCCAAATTCGATGCACATATGTCTATGGGGTTAAAAGCTATCAGCTTTTCAAAAAATGCCTTTTCAATGGAAAACTGTCCTGAATCATAACTACAAAGTGATGACTGCCACGCTGTTATAACCACTGGTTTTAATCTACGTAAATTATTTTGGGTGCTTCTCTGCGTTGTGGAAATAGGTTATCTTTTGTATTGTGATAGACCCTAAGCGTGGCATCCATCACTGCCCAGATATGAGGATCTTTCCATTGTGGGCTGAGTTTGCTGGTGTGCTTTGGGAGCACAGGTTTACTCTCTAGAATTGGTGGAACAGAGTGGTGATGCACAAAGGGATGTCTGGCAGTGGTGGCTGATACAAGTAAAAAGTGGCGAGCGGGTGGAGGGAGCCCAGTTGGAGCACAGGAGGGGAACGCAGGGGTGGTGGTTAACATAAATAAATAAAAGACTTCCCTGATGCTGCCGGCCCCCTTGCATCTCTGCTCTCCTGCTCCCAGTAGTCCCTGGGAAACATCACAGGCTCCTCACCCACTCCACACACTGCTCTGATGCTACACCTAGCATGAGAGCAGCATGAGGATTGGCCTGAGCGGGCTGGTTTGATGCTCGCTCAGGCACAGGGAGTCTGTGCTCTTTCTCCACCCGGCTGCGGAATACAGCTGGGTTGGGGAAACCTAAGTGCGCATGTCTGTTTGGCCAGCCTAAGACCGCCGGCCAAACAGACAAGCGCACTTGTAGCAGTGCGCACCACTCCTCCTCCCAATCTCCCAGTGTCAATCAGGATGGCCCAGCCCTGCCCTTGAATCGGCATACCGAGCATAGCAAGGAAAACTTGAATGATAATAACATGCTTTATTATCATTTTATTATTCCTTAATTCACTGCTCAGAAAGCAGTGGGGTGGCGCTCCTCTGCCTTAACGGAGGAGACGCCGCTGTGTCTGGCCTTCTTAAGCTTCCACTGACCTGCTTGCCCTCTCAGTGCTTTCTCTCCTCCTACCATGTTTGCTGCATTCTCGTAGGGTTGTTAAACTGTAGCTTTGCACAAGCTATTGTATAGTGTCAATCAGTATATCATTCCCAGATAATCAATATTTGTATGTGTGTTGGTTAGTGTAAAGTAGGGCACTGATTTACTCATTGGGTGTGGACTAGGGACAGCTTTGTCTGTTTCTGCAGTGTATTATACACTCACCGATAAACGCATCATAGCCTTAGTGATACGAACTATAGAAAGTGGCTTTTTGGCATGTCTGTTACAGCCATTTGTTTATCCGAGTGTCATTCTCACTTTGCTTCAGTCCAAAAGACAGTATGTGTAGAGTTGGAGACTGGTCCTGAACCCTTCATCTACTAGGCAATGCCAGTCACATTTTGTATGAGTGCAACGAATAGCCATTCTGTGTTTGGCTTGTGAGACAGTGTCAGTTAAGGTATAATGTCTGTTTATATTTTCTGCACATAGGCAGGGGTAAGTATCAGTAGGGGAAGACGTACCTTCTCTGAAGACATCTCATCTCCCCATCCCCAGCACAAACACGCCCAGACAAAGAATAGGGCATTTCACGACATCGCCACACCCCTGGCCCAGCCTTCGTGAAGCGGTGAGATAGCGTTGATGAATAAATATCACAAACTACAGGAGCAGAATTTCCAGCACCTACTAGGTCATCCAATGCATTCCAAGTCCTTCATTTATCTCTGTGATGCGATGCACAAGTTGGAGACTAGTGATTGCAGCTGCTCTACTGATGGTGGCCCTGTTAAAGTCAGGCATCAATGAAAATCTGTTATTAGGCCAATCTCTTCCTCACAGCCCATGCCCAGGTCTGCTCTGACATTTCTAATGGCGCATTGTTAAAACAGTGCTTAAATAAATACTTGATAGTATACCTGCACGAGTGCTGACATGTAGACATGTGTGTCTTTATTTGTGTAGTTATAAATATATGTGTGCCTATATGAATGCACACTGTCTTGGGATTTGTGGATACCTGCATGTCTTTGCTATGCATCTGCACTTTAACTGGATGTGTGTGTGTGTGTGTGTATGTGTTTGTGTGTGCATGTGTATGTGTTTGTATGTGTGTGCATGTGTGACTGTGTGTACTCGTACCTGTGTGTGTTTTTGCATGAGTGCATTAACCGATGACTGCATAGTATAACTTTGTGTGTATGCACTAGACCAGTGCCAGGTCTGTTGATGTTATCAATGCTTATTTTTGCAATTATGCTGCTCTTTTATCATTACCAGACCATTATTTTGCACAGGCTCCTGTTTCAGGCAGGCATCATGCCTACAGGGAATCAGTGGTTGGTGGTTGGGATTGGTCAGAGGTCCACTCTCTGTATTTAGCTTCTGCTTGGGGCAGACATCATACCCCTGGGACTCAGTGGTTGGTGGTTGGGATTGGTCAGAGGTCCCCTCTCTGTATTAAGCTCCTGCTTGGGGCAGACATCATACCTACTGGGACTCAGTGGTTGGGGTTGGGATTGGTCAGAGGTCCACTCTCTGTATGTAGCTCCTGCTTGGGGCAGACATCATACCTACTGGGACTCAGTGGTTGGTGGTTGGGATTGGTCAGAGGTCCCCTCTCTGTATTTAGATCCTGCTTGGGGCAGACATCATACCTCTGGCACTCGGTGGTTGGTGGTTGGGATTGGTCAGAGGTCCACTCTGTGTTTAGCTTCTGCTTGGGGCAGGCATCATACCTCTGGGACTCGGTGGTTGGGATTGGTCAGAGGTCCACTCTCTGGGGCGGATTTACAAGCCCCTTGACCCACTTTTGCGTCACTTTTAACATGGGAAAAGTGACGCAAAAGTGGCGCAAGGGGCTTGTAAAACTGCCCCTCTGTATTTAGCCTCTGCTTCGTGCAGGCATCATGCCTATTGGGACTTAGTGGTTGGTGGTTGGGATTGGTTAGAGGTCCACTCTCTGAATTTAGTTTTTGCTACTGGTACTAATGGTGGGTACGTTCCCTCCAGTGAAGTCATGTACATGAGTAAGAGTGTGATATTCTGTGCTTGGTTCATGGAATGTATGATACATACTCTTTTACATAAAGCTTCCTTTGCCTATATGTCTTCTGTAAATACTAACAACGTGCTCTGCAATTGAATGCTATGTTGGGTGTTGCTACTGTTCAATAGGCTAATGTATGTAAACTGTTTAATGGGTGTAAACCCCCTTTGGTTAAACTCAACCTTAACCTATGACGAGCAAATGGCTGCTTCATTTAGTTTGTGGAGCTAAATGGACTGAATCAAGAAGGCCCCTCGGCACTCCTCAAGTCAGAATGTGAAAGTATTAAAGGTGTACATTTCAGACACAGTCGCTGCTCATAGGTTTGCTTTTCGGGTGGTAAAGCACAGGCTGCGCTCATTGGCTGGAAATTCTTTGGGGGTGTTCTGGGATATGTCTATTGACCTCTCAAACTTCTCTATTCTTACTTACATAGATCATCCAGGCTGCATACCGCTCAGCGAGGTTAAACAGCACGGAGGCTTCGTTCAGATGGGTCATTATGACCATGTCTTCAATCTTGTCATACTTGGGAGGATTCTGAGGGTAGACTTGGGTGTCTTTGACTGTTACAGTCTAGGAAGAAAGAAAGACAGGCAAAGATAAAGTTGGAGTTGAGCAGAGATGTCTGGCTGTATGATGATGCTAGGCTTGTGTACGCCGTTGTTGGTATAAGATTATTTTTACCCTTCCATCATCGGTCTTCACGGTGACTTTGCCACCCTCTCGGGCCGTGATGGTTCCTTTGACGAAGAGCTCTTTTTCGTCATCTACGAAGCAGGTGTTCTTGGCATCAAATGGCCTGTTTTGGGCTTCCAACCTTTCCTTTTCAGACTTACGCAAGTACTGCGCAGCCTCCCCAAACACCGCCATTTCTGAGTCCGACGACATGACTGCCGACAGTTACTAGGGTAAAAAAAACAAGTTGGTTATAAAGAATACATTTTACTCCTGCAAACATACCCCTGCGTATCTTTAAATTTGGTGAATGGGAAAAATGAATGGCCAGGGCTTTAAGTAGGATGAAATAACTGGGGTGTCACTCAAAGGGGCGTGGCTTAAAACACATAAGCTAAAAACCTGTGCTTAGCATAATGTGCCGCCCGACTGGTATTTTTCTGTTTCTGTCATAGCATCCAGATATATGATACAACAAGTCATCATCAATTAAGCTTTATTCAACAGTTTGTCATAAAAGCATAAACCATAACATCAGCTCCCAATAAAACAGATAAAATCAGGTAAAACGAGTAGCATCTCTCAGTTAAAAAACATCTATACTTTTTTTTTTTATAAAACAGTGCAACTAGAGCAATAAACACACATGGAAACCCAGCTCATAGTTAACAATAGAAAAGGAGCAGTACAATGTTGCTAGTTTGGGAGCCATGATCATCTATAAGTTCATATATGTACAAGTTTCTATAACAATTAAAGACATATACACTAAGCACATTAATCATGATGCCACAGTAGCTTTGGCTCTTATAGTCCATGCCCAGCCTAAATATTTGCCTGCAGCGATATTAAGTGGCAGCCATGTTTCCGAGCGAAGCAATCTTAGCACCTCATCGCATTTCCTTGTCCCCAGGACTCGAGAAATAGGGGCCAGCCATATTCGTCTTGGGCGAATATAGGTGGGGCAGGCAAATAGCAAATGAGCCAAAGACTCAGAGGTATCCTTGCAACTAGGACAAAGAGTGTCCATTAAGGCCTCCCACCTTGCGGTAAACAGTTTGACTGGGAGCGCACCTACTCTCAATTGAAACAGGAGCTTTCTATCTTGTTACTTTGTGATAGCATCCTAGTAAGGTTTTAAGTTTTGGACTGTTTTAACCATGAGGAATTGGCCCGTCAGAGTCAAGGGGTGACTTTTCCTATATGTATTGGTATCCACCCATCCCCAGTATATTTCCTTCATTTGTTCTCTGGACGGGAACCGGGCGTTCTCAGGGTTTTCCCACAGGGCCACCAAACCAATGTTTGGCATAAGTGATCTAACCTGCTGTAACCATGAGATCTTTTTTAAACGGTCACAGCGTATCAGATCTTTAAAGCCCTTAGCATAGTGAGCCAGTTCCGGGGTTGTCCAGATTCTCCACCAGTACATCAAGGGGCGTAGTCTAGCGCTATCCGTGAGTGCATTCCTTCCTAGATCGTAGAGCATGGGCTTTACCAGGGTGCTTTGCGGAAGATTCGCTAATTTTCGAAAGAAGCTATTCTCCGCTACAGCCAATTTAGACAGGTTATTAAAGCCCCAAAGTTCTGCCCCATAGAGGACTGCGCTAACGACTTTCATATTGTAAATAGTCAAAGGAGGACTTACTGGCTTGGTAAGGTATGCGTTAAATTCGGACAATATGGTACCCCCTAACTGGCAATGTTTTAATGTGACCATGTCCAGATGCTTATCCCACTTCATATTATCCTGGATAATAACTCCTAGGTATGTGAAGTCATTCACCTTCTCCAAGGGATGCTTATTCAATAGCATTACTCCCCCTGAGGATCTTTGAGGGTTGTATGTCATGTATTTAGTGTTTGAGACGTTTATCTCAAGACCCCGTATGTGACAAAATTCCTTAAAGAGAACTAATGCTCGCTGTAAACCACTTGGAGATTTTGCTATTAAGAGGGTGTCATTGGCGAATATAAGAATCGGAATTCTTACTCCCGCCAATTTAGGTGCGTCCTTTGGAGTGTCCTCCAAGAATTTTGCAACCCTGTTTATAAAGATGGAAAACAAAGTGGGGGCCATAACGCAACCTTGTCTCACCCCCCTGCCCACTCTAAATGCGGGAGTAACCTGGCCCTGACTTCCCCACCTAATCTTCGCATAGGTGTCCTCTTGGAGTCTAGCTACAAGAGATAATAGATCTTGGGGCATCTTTAAATCAGACAAAACTCTCCACAGTGTATTTCGAGGCACTAGGTCAAAAGCTGCCCTTAGGTCTACAAAGGCAGCAAACAGGCTGCATTTTTCCAGGACCACTGTTTTCCAACAAAGGAAAGTGAAGCGAAATGTCTGATCAATAGTGCTTACGCCTGAACGGAAGCCTGCTTGAAGGGGGGATAGGATGTCCTGCTCAATAAGCCACTCCTGGATTTTATCTAAAACAAGGCGACCCCTGGTCTTTTGGGATTAGTCAATTAGACTTATGAGTCTATAATTTCCCGGATTAGATTTATCACCATTTTTAAATATTGGGATGATCACAGCACCTTTCCAAGACTCAGGTATCGGTGCACCCATTGCAATTTCATTCATTGGAAGTAAGATGTAACGGCTCCATATAGTTTTATCATGGAGAAAAATATCGGCTGGAATGCCGTCAGGGCCTGGCGCTTTACCTCCCTGCAGGGTACCTAGTGCAATGTCGACATCCATTTTTAAGAAGGCAGGGTCGTCATAATAAACCCATGGGGGGCAGACTGTTCCTCGTCAACATCACTAGACTCATATTGTGATTCAAAGTGCTTGACCTATTGATCTTGGCTCACATAATTGACTGGTTCTGCATGGGTCCCACCTCTGCCCCATTTTACTTCATCCCAGAAGAGTTTCTGATTTTTATTTTCACAGGCTCTTTTAAGTTCCTGCCACCTTTTTTCATCCCAAGATTTTTTTGCCATCTCCTGGGCTTTCTTATATTTATGCCTAGAATATTCAACTGAGGGCATATTACCATCCTTAATTGCTTTCCCCAGGGAGCTACGGGCTTCTTTTCATTCCTTATTAAACCAGGCACTTCCCTTTTTCCGGATGGTACCATTATTTTTACCAGTCTTAAGAAAATAGGTGCAAAGCGTTCTAAAGAACTCCCTGTGGAATCTAATAACCTCCTCAGACGAGGCCTTATTAAACAAAAGTTCCTCCATGACTGAAGTTGCATTAACTGCATCTACTGCCAACATCTCTTGGACTTTCGGTTTTACTAGGAGAATCGCCCATTTCAAGCGCCTCATATTATTTGATGGAATTGGAACAAGGGTTAACAAATCCCCTTCAGAGGGAGATATAACTATGTCTGCTCTAATTTCAAAGACCACAACTAGCGGGTTATGATCGCTTTCTTTGCGAACAACAAAACTCATATCTCTTAGTTTGTGCCATAACTGAAAATGTATTAAAACATAATCAATTCGGCTTTGACTGGTGCCATTGTTAAATGTGGCAGCACCGTCTTTGTCTGACTGAGTTCTGCCATTTGTGGCCCTCAGGCCTTTCTCCATACAGAGTGAATTCATCTGAATTATGGCTTCTGTCCATTTTTTTACGGGAATTAGTTCTAATTTCGGGATATTCCACAATTCATCTTCGAGATCATAAAAATTAGAAGTCCTGTTTAAAATGGGTTCAAATGTCAGGTTAAAATCTCCTGCTAATATTACATCTCTGCCCCTAGAATGCTGGTCAAGCAGAGAGTCTAGGGAGGCCAGTACATCCGAGTTCTTTCCCTTAGTGCCCCTCGCAGAGATGTTATACACATAAAGCCTTTTGCCGTCACCCCATGTGAATCTAAATATTAATATGTCCTTACTGTGAGATTCTAAAAGCTTCACCACAAAGCCAACATCTTGGCCAACCCAGACTGATAGACCGCCCGATGGCCCGCCTTTACCACCTGCAATTGCTGAAACATAAAAATTCAAATAGCCTACACAATAGATCGTTTCCATTGCCCAAGTTTCCTGAAACAGGCACAAACCATGCCCAGAGATAAAAGATTGCCATTCAGGGGAGCTGGTTTTGGAACCCAAGCCCGCTATATTTCATGACAGGACAGACAAAGAGGTCATTGATGTCCTCCCTGAGGGAAATACAGACAGGGCATTAGGCGGGCCATTAAATGTATCACTTCCTCCCTTATCCAGTATTATCCTTGCCTCAAGGGGAGTGGGACTCGAGAAGATGACAGAATCAATTAACCCAAGGACTTCCGTTGTTGGCAATAAGCTGTTTGATGCCGGCATACAACAAGTAACATCATACCTACAGGTCTATTGGCTATGTCAATGGTTGTTAGTTGCATGAGATAAATAAGCAGCAACTATGGCTTGTATATAATATTGAAAAAGCTTCCACTTAAAGCCCTGGGGACACCACGACAATGTTGCTGCTCCTGACTTTCACAGAGAGAAGGGAAATCAGAGGAAAATGACTCTCTATAAAGGATTTCCCTTCAACTTTCACCTGGCATGACGTCATGCCGTAGCATCTCCACTAGCGAGAAGTGAGCAGTGTGCGCATGCACACATCCATGTGCCTGCTGTCACTGCAGTCTGGAAAAAAACGGCCGCCAGTGTCTGAGCACAAAACAGAGCCCGATAGAGACCCGTTTCGAGGCCTCCTTTAAAAAGCTGCCTGTACTCAGCACCGGTGGGACCCAGCCCACTTAAAGCCATGTGAATGGCCTTTCATCCTTTGCAAATTATGTATATTGGATGAAGCTCAAAATATCACCAATAACCTATCCCAGATCAATTGGTCAGCTTATTGCAGAGTGGTACTTCTGGGTTGGTGTTTGAGTCGGACTCTGATCAGGTAAAGATAAACGCTTGGTATCATTTCCAGTCTGTTCAGAGGCCTGTGTGGGATGAGCTCGTGGTTTCTGTCCACTTCTCTGTGGATAGAAGTCCAATTCACCAAAGCCACCCACAATTCCCTCTGATTGGACCCCTGTGGTAGTCACTGCAGAGAGGCCAGCATTGATGTAGCTGGAGCCTGGATGGGCCTCTGCAGAGCAATCATCACCTTTGCTGTGCTGCAGCATGCGTGAAGCCTGCTGCGCTTGAAATACCTGGTGCGTTTTCAGCGCTCTCCCCCCTGCACCTTGCAGCACACTGAGGGGCAGATTTACTACTTCTGGCGCATCTCTGCTTATCAGCAGGGAAGCGCCAGAAGAGTTGCGATGCATCTGCCCACCCGTGACCCACCACTGTTGCGCCGCATTTACAATGAGGCGCACCATGGCGCACGGATGGGCAGATGCGTGTTGCATCCCCGTCGGAAAGACGGCGCATTACTGGAGTTGCGTTGCAAGCGCAAGGCAGCTCCAGCAAGGCTCGGGGGTGCCCTATCCCTAACATGCTGCGTCAATCCTTACGCCTTGTTGATTTCACTCAGCCACTTTTAGGAGGCGTTCCTGTGCCAGAACGCCCCCCCTGCGCCGGAACGCCTCCATGTAGCGCAGGGCTTTCCAACGTGCCCCACGTTGGAAATACCTCGCAGCATGGCGCTGGTTTTGCGCCGCCGCTGCGTCACAAAACTGACGCAATGGTGGAGTAAAAGAGGCGCAAGGGGCTTGTCAATCTGCCCCTTAAAGCTCACACTGTCCCTGAAAGGGTTCAATCCTTACTGTGTGTTGACTCAGTGGCGGCTGGTGGACTTTGGGAAAGGTTGGCCTTATTGTAACTATCCAGAACACTAAGCAAACTAATCTTCCAAGGAAATCAGACTAAGATGTGCATTAGGTGCAAGAATCTTTAAATAAATGGACTAAAAACTATAGATTGTAGAGGGAGTTTAATTAATTTGGATATATGCTCTCAAAGTAACTTTTGTAAGTTTCTGAAACGTAAATACCATCTTCAGTCTTGTCAGCAACCTATATCTAACAAATTTCCTTTTCTCACCCTGCTTCTACCAGATGGAGTATCAAACGTGATTCTATACATTGAAAGGGGCTAAATTAGAAAAAAACACAAGTGTCAGAATCTCAGCTTTAGAAAGCAGACCTATCCCTCAGTTGAATGTTGCACAGTAAACATAAGTTCACGTAATTCCTTAATTTACGCATGCATTTTGAAGGGTAATGTACTGTGTCTGGTCTTTGACTGTAAAGTGCTGTCCTGCAACAAGGTGGAGTGTGCCATATCTTTTATGGTAAGTGCTTCTAGGCAGAGAAGTGCTGCTGGCGACCCTGCAGACACCATGTGATCTTGTAGACTATACATAAAATGCACCTGTCTACAATTTCCATCCCCTTTATTGATAACCTTCACAGTATCAAGTCAAATGCAGCTTTGCAGAATGGCACATTGAAGCTGGGTCTATGCCCCAGGAGGTGCCCGTCCCCCCATGGACTACAGAGGCTGATGCCCACCGTGCTGAGAAGTTCCATGAAGGGCTTGATTCGGTGTCCTTGGCAGCCCCTCCCAGAAGGTGTTCATCATCTGGGACCAGATGGTTCTAGAGGATCACGCGTCATGGACTGATAGATATTGCATTTTGATCTCCCAGGTAATGGAGCAGGGCCGCGCGTGCTGTTGGTGACAGTCACTCCCCATGCCTGGGTCCAGGCTGGAGTACTGAGTGCCTGGCGTATGAGCTCCAACTACAGGCGAGTGTCGGTGCAGCCTCCGCCCGGAGTACTGAGTGCCTGGGGAATGATCTCCCACTACAAGCGAGTGTCAGTGCCGCCTCCGCCCAGAGTACTGAGTGCCAGGGGAATGAGCTCCCACTACAGGCGAGTGTCAGGGCAGCTTCCGCCCGGAGCACTGAGTGCCTGGGGAATGATCTCCCACTACAAGCGAGTGTCAGTGCCGCCTCCGCCCAGAGTACTGAGTGCCAGGGGAATGAGCTCCCACTACAGGTGAGTGTCGGTGCAGCCTCCGCCCGGAGTACTGAGTGCCTGGGGAATGAGCTCCCACTACAGGCGAGTGTCAGTGCACCCTCCGCCCGGAGTACTGAGTGCCTGGGGAATGAGCTCCCACTACAGGTGAGTGTCGGTGCAGCCTCCGCCCGGAGTACTGAGTGCCTGGGGAATGATCTCCCACTACAAGCGAGTGTCAGTGCATCCTCCGCCCGGAGTACTGAGTGCCTGGGGAATGAGCTCCCACTACAGGCGAGTGTAAGTGCAGCCTCTGCCCAGAGTACTGAGTGCCTGGGGAATGAGCTCCCACTACAAGCGAGTGTCAATGCAGCCTCCGCCCAGAGTACTGAGTGCCTGGGGAATGAGCTCCCACTACAGGCGAGTGTCAGTGCAGCCTCCGCCCGGAGTACTGAGTGCCTGGGGAATGAGCTCCCACTACGGGCGAGTGTCAGTGCAGCCTCCGCCCGGAGTACTGAGAGCCTGAGGCATGAGCTCCCACTAGAGGCGAGTGTCAGTGCAGCCTCCGCCCGGAGTACTGAGTGCCTGGGGAATGAGCTCCCACTACAGACGAGTGTCAGTGCAGCTTCCCCCCGGAGCACTGAGTGCCTGGGGAATGAGCTCCCACTACAGGCGAGTGTCAGGGCAGCTTCCGCCCGGAGCACTGAGTGCCTGGGGAATGAGCTCCCACTACAGGCGAGTGTCAGTGCAGCCTCCGCCCAGAGTACTGAGTGCCTGGGGAATGAGCTCCCACTACAGGCGAGTGTAAGTGCAGCCTCCGCCCGGAGTACTGAGTGCCTGGGGAATGAGCTCCCACTACAGGCGAGTGTCAGTGCACCCTCCGCCCGGAGTACTGAGTGCCTGGGGAATGAGCTCCCACTACAGGTGAGTGTCGGTGCAGCCTCCGCCCGGAGTACTGAGTGCCTGGGGAATGATCTCCCACTACAAGCGAGTGTCAGTGCATCCTCCGCCCGGAGTACTGAGTGCCTGGGGAATGAGCTCCCACTACAGGCGAGTGTAAGTGCAGCCTCTGCCCAGAGTACTGAGTGCCTGGGGAATGAGCTCCCACTACAGGCGAGTGTAAGTGCAGCCTCCGCCCAGAGTACTGAGTGCCTGGGGAATGAGCTCCCACTACAGGCGAGTGTCAGTGCAGCCTCCGCCCGGAGTACTGAGTGCCTGGGGAATGAGCTCCCACTACAGGCGAGTGTAAGTGCAGCCTCCGCCCAGAGTACTGAGTGCCTGAGGAATGA
The DNA here is from genome assembly GCF_964263255.1 of Lissotriton vulgaris. NCBI lineage: Eukaryota > Metazoa > Chordata > Amphibia > Caudata > Salamandridae > Lissotriton > Lissotriton vulgaris. The sequence continues at coordinate 29,865,680 of NC_141698.1, forward strand.
GTTCCCACTACAGGTGAGTGTCAGTGCAGCCTCCGCCCGGAGTACTGAATGCCTGGGGAATGAGCTCCCACTACAGACGAGTGTAAGTGCAGCCTCCGCTCGGAGTACTGAGTGCCTGGGGAATGAGCTCCCACTACAGGCGAGTGTCAGTGCAGCCTCCGCCTGGATGGGGCTGAAGCCCCAGTGCAGAGCTACAATTCTAGGGGGTCCCCTCAGAGACGTTTTAAGGCATGGCCAAAGTGGGCCCTGGCCCACAGCCCAGTCTTCCACGGGCCCCCCTGGTAGAGCTAGCGCCAGTGTCTTGCCCTGATGACCGTGAATAATTCTTAAACATATTGTTTTAAGTACGATTTTCCTTTAATTTAGTTTTAATGTGGGTGATGTATGGGAGGCTATTACAGACATTTTGCAGAGAAAGATTTACATTTTTCCACACCATGCAACATCTGATTCTTTTCTTTTATATCATAAGAGGACCTCACATGTGAGAAATTGAAGGGGGGTCACAGAGATTATTTGCAATAGTATTATAATCTGATTATGTATTATAAAATTGAAAACACACGCCACTACCCATGAATATTAGATGTTAAACACAATTATAATTTGGACCAGTGTCCCACAGGGGCATAAAAGAGCTGAAATGGGATCATAAATTCACAGCTGATCCGAGCAAGGCCCCCAAAATACTTTGGCCCAGTGCTCCAAAATTCTGAAGATGTCCCTGCTTCCCCTCGATGTGTTTCACTGCTTGGGGAGGGGGGGGGGGTCTGAAAGCTGCAGAGAAGGCTCTTGAAGGAAGAGTTTCTTTAGCGCATTCCGTTAAATATGGGACAGCGGCACCGCAAAGACTGACCACCGCACAAGAGTTACACCAATCTACCTCACGATGTAGAGAATCCCAACTGAGCCCATTAAAGTCTCAAAGTTACGGCCCCATGAAAGTCAGCCAGGTCCCATAAATAAATAGTTAACGACCCCGAAGCAGCTATTTAACTAGCAGTGGCATCTAAGCGCTGTAATAAAACCCTCTTAATAAGGCGAGAGTCGCCTTCAGCCCCCTGGAGGGATGACTGCTGATCCAGCCTCAGAGACCTAACTGGGAAGCAAATGACAATTTATCTCACACTGGACAGGTGCCAGGGAGGGGGGAGGGGGTAACCTCAGCCCAGGCTCCTGGAAGGTGCACTACAGTAGCTTGTTAGATGGGACTGTGTGCCCCTCCCTGGTTTCACCGTATGATTCATACTTCATCTAAAGCTCTTGGGAAATGTGACATTCCAGTGGGAGGAAACAAGGAATAACCTTCAATTAAAATAAACACGGATTTTCTGATTCGTATCATACAGAGTTGTTGAATTTTTGAGATTCTGAGGTGTTCCAGATCGGTCTTAGAAGTTGGCCTCTTAATATGTGCTATTTGCGTTTCCTGGATATGGATTTGGTACATGCATAGCAGTTTAGTGACACCATTACTCTAAAGTAATGGTAGAGTATATTCTTCACTTTGTAGCTCTCCCACAAGTTCAAAAAGCCAAGAAAAGGTATCCACAGATCTCACAACTAGTCGTGGGGGTGTTCTGTTTTGTCCAAGAGTGCATTTTAAGGGGGACAGTGTGCTGCCCGGTTTTTCTCGATTAAACTTCTTTCCCAGCCCCATTTACCTTCTGCTGTTAAAGTCTAAACGTCAGAGGTTTGGAAATAGTGGAGTTCTGTGGGAGTGACTGCATCCCAGACCCATGGGAATGGCCTCTTGGCCCGAAGCGCAGCAAGTCTGGACTCGGAGTGCAAACGGTGTCCGAAACATTGGGGGTGCTTCTTTCAAATGAAGGAAGGCGAAGCTACGAAGATCTTTTCTTGGTGGGAACATTGGCAAGTTATCTGACGCTCCTCCTCGCACCATGGATGGGAGGCCTCACCTGAGTCTGAAGGCTCTGTGGGTGCTACCCTGTGCACCCGCACACAGGCTCTAGAGAGGCTTCTCTGCCCTCCAGCCTCGCTCACTTCTACGCGCTTTTGTTGGGTTAGGACGTATGCAGCTCAGCACTGAATACCCCGTGCACGGACTACAAGGGGAGTGTAAACCTGTTGATTCATGCGTTAACGTCCACCTCAGTGGACTCGAGACTTACCTCTCAATGCCTTTAGCTTCAGAAACCAAATCCTTCCCGGAGCCCCTGCAAAAAAGCAAGCACGGTACAGTAAGTCCTTCCGATCAAACTTCACATCACAGTTTGCTTTCGAGCAACTTGAGCTACGTGCATGCATTTCCACTTTAAGTTAGGAATGCTTCATTTTTGCCACAATGCTTAGTTTTGCTCGGACTCGGTGTGAGGGGAAAGGGTGCCTGGGGGTATGAAGGGAGCCTGGAGTGAGGGAGTTCTTGCGAGGTACCTTTGCTGCACCCCCTCAAACGAGCTGTAAAACGACTTAAATCAGCGCCCAGAGCTGCTGCACTTACCGTAAAGTCTGAAGCTGCAGCAGTGGGCCGCCATCCCTTCTTATATACAGGCCCATCTGCTGATTCAGCACGGGTGACCTTCTACTGGTGGAAATCAGAAACCGAATGCGACAAAATCAAATGTACACTTAACTCTATAAATAACAGCTGCAATTAAACATGATCGTGGATGCCAAGTGGCGGCGGCTATAATATAGATAGCAAAAAATCAAGAAAGACTAGCTAGGTTTATACAGGTTAGACTCAGTGGAGTACGTATGTCCAGGGAAACCAGTGGGTTTCTTTAAAAAGCCCTCACCCACCAACCTAGTTGGTGGCATGCTTCATCATCGGGCCCACCACAGTGGCACCTAGCGTGCCCCGGGTGTGCTTCGACGCCAGATTACTGCGGAGCTGGTATAATTGCTGAGAGTGCAATGTGGTGAGTGTGAAGGTGAAAGTTAAAAGACCATACAGAAATCCCAGCACCCGAGGGTAAAAATATTTTAATTAAACTGGGTATCTGTTGGTGCGTTAAAAAGGCAAATAGACACGTTGGAGTATGGATTATGACCTCCAGTGTCCTGTGTGGTCTACATGTTTCAGCCTGGCCTTTCTTAATTTAAAACAGGCTTTCCTCAGGACCAAGTGAGTATGTGTGGGGTTATTAAAACTAATTTATAGTGAGTGTGAAAGGATTTTATGTGTAGCACGCGATAAGGTGCTATATGGGGGAGAAGGGGGTTCCCTCTCGCTTTGCTACATATAACATAAAAGGGGGGACATACAGACGTACAGGGAAGAGTCATATTAGCATATTGTTGCAAAACCAATCGTCATTCCACCGTCTTGTAAGGTGAGTGAGCGAACTATATATGGCTAAAGTGTGGTCTTGTCAGTGGCAAGACTCATGTGATCGTTATCTAGACGCCGGTTGTAGTGGTGGGCTAGAAAACGGAAATGCCAATGTGAGGATCAGGTAAGTGAAAGAAAATTATTCTTGTTGTTATCCTCACACAGTGTTTTTCTGTTCAAAGCCTCCTTGGGTCGCCTGGCAGAGAAACAGACCCTAAAGGAAGGCAGTATGGTTTTTAGAAATATATCCGACCTGTAAGGGAAAAACCTCAACACCTTACCCCATTGTAGCTGTAGCGCGCAGCCTCTTTACTCACGCAACTGTCGATCTGGCTCCTCCTTGGACCTCTAATCCTTCTGCCGCGCCCGGTTTGTGAAAGCCAGGTTGGCCGAGCCTCTTATTTAAACCCTCCGTAATTATCTGCACCTGGATCGGAGTAGAAATAGAGGGAGGGGGGCCGCGCTGAAAGCGCCATGTCATGTGCGCTGTGCGCGTGCGGCCGCTAATGCGCATGCGTGCCGGAATAGCGGTCCTTCCTCGGCGCGCTGGTAGGCGCGTGCGTGCTGGAATAGTGGTTCTCCCTCTGGGCGCTGGTTAGCGCATGCGCGGAAGGAACTACCGCGCATGCGTGTAATGGGTTTATAGAAATGAGCATTATATCTCAGGGATGCATGTTAAATTATGAGCACAAGGCCAAATGCCCTTGTGAGAGGTGCTAAATCAAAGATTAGAAGATTAGAATAAAGTGAGACCGAATAGGCTATACACAGACTGAAGAAGAGAAGGAAAATCCATACATTAATTGTTAAGAGAATTCCATGGTATGGAATCATTTAGCCCATCAATGTGGGTTGACAGACGATAGATCCAGCGTTGCTCTTTTTGGAGCAGGAATCTTTCATTATTTTCAGTGATGGGAAATTGTTCAATCACAGTCCAGGAAAAATCATTTGGGGTGTGATTGTGGGATAGAAAGTGGTCTGTAAGTCTGCTTATGTTTTTGCCACATCGGATGGTGCTGCGATGTTCCGTCATTCTTGTCCTTACTTTCCGGGTGGTCATACCACCCGGAAAGTAAGGACAAGAATGACGGAACATCGCAGCACCATCCGATGTGGCAAAAACATAAGCAGACTTACAGACCACTTTCTATCCCACAATCACACCCCAAATGATTTTTCCTGGACTGTGATTGAACAATTTCCCATCACTGAAAATAATGAAAGATTCCTGCTCCAAAAAGAGCAACGCTGGATCTATCGTCTGTCAACCCACATTGATGGGCTAAATGATTCCATACCATGGAATTCTCTTAACAATTAATGTATGGATTTTCCTTCTCTTCTTCAGTCTGTGTATAGCCTATTCGGTCTCACTTTATTCTAATCTTCTAATCTTTGATTTAGCACCTCTCACAAGGGCATTTGGCCTTGTGCTCATAATTTAACATGCATCCCTGAGATATAATGCTCATTTCTATAAACCCATTACACGCATGCGCGGTAGTTCCTTCCGCGCATGCGCTAACCAGCGCCCAGAGGGAGAACCACTATTCCAGCACGCACGCGCCTACCAGCGCGCCGAGGAAGGACCGCTATTCCGGCACGCATGCGCATTAGCGGCCGCACGCGCACAGCGCACATGACATGGCGCTTTCAGCGCGGCCCCCCTCCCTCTATTTCTACTCCGATCCAGGTGCAGATAATTACGGAGGGTTTAAATAAGAGGCTCGGCCAACCTGGCTTTCACAAACCGGGCGCGGCAGAAGGATTAGAGGTCCAAGGAGGAGCCAGATCGACAGTTGCGTGAGTAAAGAGGCTGCGCGCTACAGCTACAATGGGGTAAGGTGTTGAGGTTTTTCCCTTACAGGTCGGATATATTTCTAAAAACCATACTGCCTTCCTTTAGGGTCTGTTTCTCTGCCAGGCGACCCAAGGAGGCTTTGAACAGAAAAACACTGTGTGAGGATAACAACAAGAATAATTTTCTTTCACTTACCTGATCCTCACATTGGCATTTCCGTTTTCTAGCCCACCACTACAACCGGCGTCTAGATAACGATCACATGAGTCTTGCCACTGACAAGACCACACTTTAGCCATATATAGTTCGCTCACTCACCTTACAAGACGGTGGAATGACGATTGGTTTTGCAACAATATGCTAATATGACTCTTCCCTGTACGTCTGTATGTCCCCCCTTTTATGTTATATGTAGCAAAGCGAGAGGGAACCCCCTTCTCCCCCATATAGCACCTTATCGCGTGCTACACATAAAATCCTTTCACACTCACTATAAATTAGTTTTAATAACCCCACACATACTCACTTGGTCCTGAGGAAAGCCTGTTTTAAATTAAGAAAGGCCAGGCTGAAACATGTAGACCACACAGGACACTGGAGGTCATAATCCATACTCCAACGTGTCTATTTGCCTTTTTAACGCACCAACAGATACCCAGTTTAATTAAAATATTTTTACCCTCGGGTGCTGGGATTTCTGTATGGTCTTTTAACTTTCACCTTCACACTCACCACATTGCACTCTCAGCAATTATACCAGCTCCGCAGTAATCTGGCGTCGAAGCACACCCGGGGCACGCTAGGTGCCACTGTGGTGGGCCCGATGATGAAGCATGCCACCAACTAGGTTGGTGGGTGAGGGCTTTTTAAAGAAACCCACTGGTTTCCCTGGACATACGTACTCCACTGAGTCTAACCTGTATAAACCTAGCTAGTCTTTCTTGATTTCTTGACATATAAAAGCGGGGATTCAGACTAGCTTACCTAGTCCTCCCTCTCTCTTTTGATTTAGTGATATAATATAGATAGAACATTAGTGATGCCGGAGCTATGTGTGCACGTATGGGGCTCAGGAGCCTGCCTATGCCAGGAATCTGAGGCGTTTACAGCATCCCTCCTAATGCAGCTGATGGAGGAGGCGAGCCACCCAGGACCGCTGGGACAAATCCACCCTGGCAATATTTAATGACCTCTTTTATAACGTGTTGATTCCTTCCTACCGAAAGCCAAACGCCTTAACCAGAAGCACAGGCTTCCGCTGTTTGAGTCTTCGGTCAGGGTGACTGTGGGGGAGCTGGGAAGCATTTCTCTAGGACCCCTCGTATGTTCTCATCCCAGACTTCCCTATCACCTCTCCTCGATCGTTGCAACATGCCTTTTAACAGTTCTTTTTCCCCTGTCCCAGGAAAAGAACCAAAGTAGCTGACTGCTTTTTGCTCCCGGTTAACTGCACTTTGCTCATAGCTAGCTGCACTTTGCTCATAGCTGGCTTCACTTTACTCCCAGCTAACTACACTTTGATCATAGCTAGCTGCACTTTGCTCCCAGCTGACTGCACTTTGCTCATATCTGTCTGTACGTTGCTCCCAGCTACCTGCACTTTGCTCATAGCTAGCTACACTTTGCTCATAGCTGGCTGCACTGTGCTCCCAGCTGACTGCACTTTGCTCATATCTGTCTGTACGTTGCTCCCAGCTACCTGCACTTTGCTCATAGCTAGCTACACTTTGCTCATAGCTGGCTGCACTGTGCTCCCAGCTGACTGCACTTTGCTCATATCTGTCTGTACGTTGCTCCCAGCTACCTGCACTTTGCTCATAGCTAGCTACACTTTGCTCATAGCTGGCTGCACTGTGCTCCCAGCTGACTGCACTTTGCTCATATCTGTCTGTACGTTGCTCCCAGCTACCTGCACTTTGCTCATAGCTAGCTACACTTTGCTCATAGCTAGCTGCACTGTGCTCCCAGCTGACTGCACTTTGCTCATAGCTAGCTGTACTTTGCTCCCAGCTGACTGCATTTTGCTCATAGCAAGCTGCACTTTTCTCATAACTGGCTGCACTTTGCTCCCAGCTAGCTGCACTTTGCTCACAGCTACCTGAGGTTTGTTCATAGCTGGCTGCACTTTGCTCCCAGCTAACTGAACTTTGCTCATATCTGTCTGTACGTTGCTCCCAGCTATCTGCACTTTGCTCATAGCTAGCTACACTTTGCTCATAGCTAGCTGCACGTTGCTCATAGCTGGCTGCACTGTGCTCCCAGCTGACTGCACTTTGCTCATAGCTAGCTGTACTTTGCTCCCAGCTGACTGCATTTTGCTCATAGCAAGCTGCACTTTTCTCATAACTGGCTGCACTTTGCTCCCAGCTAGCTGCACTTTGCTCACAGCTACCTGAGGTTTGTTCATAGCTGGCTGCACTTTGCTCCCAGCTAACTGAACTTTGCTCATAGCTAGCTGAACTTTGCTCATAGCTAGCTGCACTTTCCTCAAAGCCAACTGCACTTTTCTCATAGCATTTTGCTCATAGCTAGCTGCACTTTGCTCCTATTTAGCTGCACTTTGCTCCCAGCTGTTTCCACTTTGCTTATTGCTAGCTGCACTTTGCTCATAGCTAGCTGGGATCACTGACAGAATTTCGACCTCAGAAATATCGACCTACAAGAATATCGAGTCAACAATATCGAGGTCAAAAATATCGACATCCTATCTACAACATGGTAAGTACAAAAATATCGAAAAAATAATATCGATGTAAAAAATATCGATGTTAAAAATATCGTTTTTTTTTATATATATAAATGTAAAAGTAAGTATATAACACTAATAAATAAAATATACATATTTAAAAGTATCTAATAATGTTTAAAATTAATAAATAATACATATACATTAATAATACATTAATTAAATATATACATTAAATATATAATATATATGTACTGAACAATAAGTATTAATAATTAATTTACTAATTTATAAATTAATGAAATATATTCTAATTTACTAATACATTTACAAACATAAAACAATAACATAAATAAAATGTAAGTAATATAAAAAATAAAATAAACATGTGATATTTTAACAATTAATTATATAAAACGTTGGATAGCGTAAGGGTAAAAATTACTATTCCTACTGCAGAGAGTGGAACAGTAGGGAAAGCGTTTGATAGCGTAGGGATAAAATTACTATTCCCACTCCAGAGAGTGCAACAGTCGAGAAAAATGACCCTGAACCCAAAAAACACCCCTTTACCCACGAACTGAAAACTGACCCTGAACACTAAAAATATCCCTTTACCCAAAAACTGAAAACTGACCCTGAACCCTAAAAATACCCCTTTACCCAACAACTGAAAACTGACCCTGAACCCTAAAAATACCCCTATACCCAAAAACTGAAAACTAACCCTGAACCCTAAAAATACCCCTTTACCCAAAAACTGAAAACTGACCCTGAACCCTAAAAATACCCTTTACCCAAGAACTGAAAACTGACCCTGAACCCTAAAAATACCCCTTTACCCAAGAACTAAAAACTGACCCTGAACTCTAAAAATACCCCTTTAGCCATGAACTGAAAACTGACCCTTAACCCTAAAAATACCCCTTTACCCAAGAACTGAAAACTGACCCTGAACCCTAAAAATACCCCTTTACCCATGACCTGAAAACTGACCCTGAACCCTAAAAATACCCCTTTACCCATGAACTGAAAACTGACCCTGAACCCTAAAAATACTCCTTAACCCAAAGTTAAATAATATTATTTAATTAGCAATTAATAATTAATTAACAATAACAATAAAGTAAATATATTAGCACATAAGCTGTAATTAATATAATTTAATAATTAATATCATTTTTCCCCAAATAATTAATTAACAGTAACTAAAAATTATATATATAAATAAATTACTCTAATTAATGTAATTAACTAATTAATATGATTTAATTACCAATAAATTAATAATTTAAAATATGTTCAAAATTATATTAATTAATTAACTAATTAATATTAATTATTTGCCAATTAATTAGTTATAAATATTTAAAAACATATATTAATTAATTAATTAATATTAAATTACTCCCCACCCTATTCCCCTATAAACCCACATCCCGCTACAGAAAATATATATCAATTAATCAATTAATTATTTCCCAATTAATCAATATTAATTAGCAAATAATTATAATTAATTAATTAATCCTACTAACTATTAATCAACTTACCATAATTAAATTACTTCCCACCCTATTCCCCTATAAACCCACAACCCGCTCCGGTACTAAAACATCAAATTTCCTTATAAATTTATATATTATTATAGAAAATGTATACACATATAATAGTAATTATTTTAAATACTTAAATTAAACATATAACACATACATAATAAAAAACTATAAAATAATACAAATATCGATATTAGTGTCATCGAAATTATTAACATCGATATATATGCTATCGATATTACTAACTTCGATATTACTTACATCGATATTAAGTATATCGATATTACTTACCTTGGGTCGATATTCTGTGCTACGATATTCTTGCCTTCGATATTATGCTCCTTCGATATTTCAGACTCGATATTATGGTAGGTCGATATTTCCAACTCAATATTTTGACAGCTAGCTGCACTTTGCTCCTATTTAGCTGCACTTTGCTCCCAGCTATTTCCACTTTGCTTATTGCTAACTGCAGTTTGCTCATAGCTTGCTGCACTTTGCTCCCAGCTAATGGCACTTTGCTCATAGCTTGCTTCACTTTGCTCCCAGCTGTCTGCACTTTGCTCATAGCTAGCTGCACTTTGCTCATAGCTAGCTGTACTTTGCTCCAAAGTGACTGCATTTTGCTCATAGCTGGCTTCACTTTGCTCACAGCTGGCTGCACTTTGCTCACAGCTAACTGCGCTGTGCTCATAGCTATCTGCACCTTTCTTATAGCTAGCTGCACTTTGCTCACAAGTATTTCACTTGAAAATACCTTTGCCCTTTGACCTACTTTCTGGATCAATTAGAGCTTTTAGTGCTGGTATGCTCGTCAGTTAGGAAATGGGTTTTCCTAGATGGTTTTTTCATATGAAAGTATCACTGTGTGAACCTGGTAGAACGAAATATTTGTAGTTTTGTACATTTTGTTTATCAGGATTTGAACACACAAGTTAGCATTACAAAATATTAATTATGATAAAGTGGGAATAAGTCTCATGTATGTGCATTGTGCAGGGTTAGAGTATTGTACTATGTTGTAATAAAGCATTTATATAGGGCTTAATAACCCATTGGGGGTGGCTGAAGCATATTTTAGGCTGCACTACACCACACTGTGGTGTAGTGCGTGTTAGGTAAACTATTGTTACTCATTATGAATTTATGTGGTAAGCATTTTGGTGTTGTGTGTAAGTGACGAAAGAGGTTAGCTTATCTTGTGTTGGTATCCAGCACCTACGAGTGTGATAGGGAGAAGGTGTGGGAAACAGGCACTCAAAATACATATGATGGAAATATGTGGAGGCTATAATTCACTCTGCAGGTCCGGGCTTATGTTTCATGGTTTCTTGTGCTAGAATCAACAGGAAGATGCAAAGATTAAAGCAGATGGTCTGTGTTATAGGCAGCCCAGTTCCTATATGCAACAACACAGCACCATCCCACTCAGAGAGGTGTATTGTGTGCATGTAAACCAAAAAGGTGGGGGCTTGTAATCAGAGAAGGCCCAGTAATCCTTATTAAAAAGTCACATTAGTGAAATCATGCCGAATGTCCAAGTTTGGGAGTTGGTGACATGCGCAGTAGCAGAGCCACTTTAAAGCCAGGATACCTTCTGCTACAACTACACCTCATGAGTGAAGAAAGACATGAAAGTGAGGCCAAGCATGGCAGCTAGAGCAGAAACTGCATCATCTATTAAAAGGCCCAGCTTCCAGCTACTCCTCCTAGACCAAAGGAACGCAACATTTTGAGCAGGTGTTCGCCCAAACCCCCTCATTCTCATAAAAACTTCCAAAGGCAAGCGAGCACCAGCTGTATGAGCCCAATTCAGGTCATGGATCATACAGATAGCGGAAGACAAAGTGATTGTTACGTTGCTGCTCTGAAAACACAACAAATCCGCCTCCACTTATTAATATTTTTTTCTCATTCCTCCATACAAGCCCAACACTTTTCCTAAATTCCAGACACCTTTGCTATTTCTAATTTACATGAGGAGACAGCCTCCTTTCCTCCTAGAATTTCTCCCATGACAACTTCCATCGTCATTATTAGTAGTGAATGAGACTTCAGAGTAAAAAAGTCAATGCAGCCGAAGGAGACTCACGCTGCTTCCATTGGTTGACTAGGACAGCAGCATGGCATAGACTTAGTAGTTCTGTTCACTTAGTCCAGCTTTTCTCTGACCCGTGAGCCTTGCAAACAAACTGTGTAGATTGCACATGTAAAAAGGCAGGAGGCCTCTTTGTGTTCCTTAAGTCATCCTGGCCCCGAACCCTACATAAGCAAGTAACACTCTTACTTCTGTTTCATCCAGGCAGAACATGGACTTAATTGATTAATTCTCAGGTCAACAAAAATTAGCAGTGGGTCACGGGACTAACTAAATTATGTATCCTACAAATATAAACAAATGTGTTATGAAACAAATGTGAAGTCTTGTCAGAGGGAACCACTCAACGTGAAAGAGTTCCCATCAGTCCACCATCGAGACCGCCCTTCATCATCTGGGTACTCTCAAACATCCAGAGTACTGATACCCACAACAGACCGGCAGATGAATAAACCTAATCTGGGGTGTATCAGTAAGACAAGGCTCAGAAGTGAAGAAACTGTGTCTATGAGGGAACTGAATAGCAGTGCTGACTAAAGGTTTTCCCCCATAATTATCCAATTTTAGAGCATTTCTTTTCTTTCACTTAATCACTTACACTTTAGTCAGCACTGCTATTCAGAATCCCTGCCACACAATAGGTAAGGTCCATTTTCTTCTAGAAGATTCAATGATACCCATAGAGAGTATTATCTCACTTTCTTTTTTTCAGATTTTTGCTGAGCGTCTGGAAATAGGTAAAACGTTTCTTTGATTCAAGTCCATGCTGCAGTTCTATCTTATGTTCAACCATGGAAGTGCATCCAGGCAAGGTGGAAGACACATCACAAAACCATTTTATCATCCTGTATATGATTTTTCTTTCTGTCTCAGGCGCCTGCTTCTTTATCATATTCTAGATGCTGGAACTTCATACTCGGAACATGTCATTGTTAGTGTATGGCTATTGTACCACTATACCCATGATCTGTGCTGGGTTCGGAAGCTTTTGTTAAAAGATTGACATGCTATTATTGGAAGGCTGTTTTTTGGATTGTGCTAGTCTATAGGTCACATCCTTTGCTTTCTCAATGATTTGATGAAGTTCATGTCATTTAACAAGCAGTTTATTCTCACAGATTGGTAAAAGGACTAGTCTTTATCCCCCACATTCAGTTGATGAAGGTGGGTTCCTTTGTTTTAGAGCTCCTCTTGTATTTTCTTTTTTTTTATTCAGAGTTTGTGCAAATTACAAAACTACATAACCGTCAAGTAATATGCATCTTACAGAATGATCAGAGTACTTTAGAATACATTATTTCATACACAGATAAATACCTTATAAAGTGCCATGTGCTTTATAAGTGCCATTTTTATTTCATTTCATTTCATTTCAGAGTGCTAACCATTTGAGAAATGAACATATCTCCTTCAACTATCTCATCACTCTATTTCAAGAGATAATTGCTATCTAAAAAGTGCAAAGTGCTAGATGGGTAATAATCATAAGGGGACTTTGCTTTAGGCCCGGGGTTCACCAGCTGACATCCTGGACACTGTTTACAATTTTTTACCAGTTGCTTCATACTCTCCCAGCCAAGGGAACTATGTGTGTTTCCCAGCCTTCGTGTGACCTTTCTGTCTCTCACCCTCAGAAGGCAATGAGACAAATTCAGAAGTGCTTCTCCCTGTGTTTTTTTTTAACCAATGTCTGTTGCGTTACGGGCCCTGTCCTCTGGGGAACTATCCTATACACCAACCACTTTTCCCACTGGAAATATGTATATTTTGGAGAATGGTAATGTACTACTCTTTTCTGGACCTTTCAAAAACATTTGCCAAGGTTGAGACCTGATGTTTTTCTTGTCTGAAGCGGCCACTATCAGACCTCTAGGTATTGTGTTATTCGTGTGTGAGCTCAGGCACCAAGAGACTTCACCTCAGGCACTGCCATTCCAATTTGGATGGGGACTGCTGGTCACTCTCCCTCAGAGTCACAGTGAAGCCTCTACCACCTTGAGGTAGATGGTTTCTCCATAACCCTTCTCAAGGAAAATGGTGATTCTTTCTCCTCTCAGGAGAAAGGGCGAGATTAAGAATCTCCAATTTTTGCGACTGTATGGCAAATTTCCCCTCTTACTGAATGGTTAATAGCCAGGATTTAAGGTTATGACAGCAGTATGCACAAGAGGTAGACACAAGGAGAGTGAAGGATATTTAGCAGCAATTCCCATATAATTCAAAATAGGATGCTCATTTCCTTGTGCTGTGGACTACAAAGTTGGGAGGTGTATGCTTTATATCTTATATTAACCAAAGTGGGGAAAAAAGCTCATGTGCCTAAACGGTACTTTTCAAATACTGCTTACACAAGAACCGTTTTCTTGACTTTTAATGTGAGGCAAGAAGAAAGGTATTTCTACTGCGTGCAATCTTCTACCATCTGCAAGGGGATAGATCAGAAAAGCTGGGAGGAAGAGTGAAGATAAGGCAGTGCAAGGCAACATTGCAAGGAGTAACCTTCCTGCGGTGGGGGAGTGGTGAAAGTGAGGAGTGAAGAAGGTGCTTTGCCCTTTTTGACACAAACGAGGCCCAGCACAGCATGACTAGTGGTGGGATAGTCTGTTGAACCATGTTCCAGAGCTGATGGAAGGGGGAAGAGTGAGCAGTTTCCACAACAAGACAGAAGCTAAAGATCGAGACAATTTTAGTTCAATGTGTACATTTCAGAAATGTAAAACATACAGTGATATATAATACAGTCGTGTTTGAAATATGATATAAAATATGATATCAAATCATTATAAAGCACAAGAAAAAACTAAAGTCTCATGCTCAACTCAGTCTTCCTTTGAGATGTATTGGAGACAAAAATGAACGTGTACTTATCGTTTTTCTTTGAGACTTCCCTCTTTTCTTCTTGGAGTTCACTGTTTCTACCTCATAAATGAAGAATGGAGGTTCTGGTCAGGGTAGGGTGACAAGAATATATCTGTTCCCAATACCAGTGACTTGAGAAGGTTTTGCAGAAGTGTTTCAGTGAGAAAGATGATGTGTTCTTCTTTTATTAATGCCACATATGCAGTTGGATATGTTCTGGTGTTACCAGAAATACATTTGATAGGGGCAGTTCCAGTAACGGTACCAAATGTTAACTCTGGGCTTAATGGTTTGCAAACACTTGTTATTTACTATCCTCTACTGTTTGTCTGTTATAGTCACATCTCTAATAAAGGACTGACTTTAAGGAATGGTATTCCCATAATTGACTCCAGCTAGACTGATTTCCATAGGCTTTGAATAGGTCATAGTGGGACACATCCTGACAATGTGGCCCTCTTCGACATTAAAGAAGCATGCCAAGTTCTAGTAAACTATAAATCCATAACCAAGGGAATTGTTTGCGAGTTTGCACCCTTAGTTGTTAGACTGATCCCAGATGGGAAAAATACACCCTTGTTCCCATTATTCGGGCTTCCTGAGGAACCAGAATGAAGAGATTGGGTCTGATTGACCGTATCGAGAAGAAAAGCCCTACTGACTCACGACGTCTTGACCCTTCTGGCTCCTTCCAGTATGTTCTGCCTTTTCTGGAATGTTCTGTCTGTTCCGGAATGTCCTGGATGTTACCAACTTGATCCAGAAGTACTGATCTGTGTTGCTGTGACTCCACCTTCCTTCGCCTTCCGAGCCACCACTGGGCCATCTGCCACAGTCTTCAAGGCTGGCCCATAGCAAGTTTGTATTATGGAGTCTGAGTAATGTGACCTCATCCCTGTGACACTGTCCAGAGTCCCTAGAGAGCACCATGCATCACGCACATCGTCCATCTCATGTTGTGTCTTCATAGGGACATTATACAAAAAAACAAGCCTTGGCAAGCAGGCAAGCATGGAAAGCAGACTTTGTCTGGAGAGCCGAGGTTGTATTCTGAATAACATTGGTATGGATAAGCAGCCTATATTTTCATGATGAGAGGAGTTTAACAAGGTGGCATGGATAGTCTGCATTTCTTTCAGCAGATCATGAGGCAGTTATTTAATTAAGTTGAACATACAATGTGTGTCATTTTTTTGTAGTGTTCTTTCTTTTAGCATTTTCCCTTGTCAATGCCCTAATAATTCTCAGAATGGCTCTCTGTTTTCTTATCCTATGTATCCACAAGTCAGTCAAATTCTTTTATTCGGTTAGACAATTAGTTAACCATAAAAAGTACATCATAATTTAAAAATACATGTTTACATAAAACCAGAACAAGTAATGTTATTACAATATTACAGTACAATTTTTTTTTTTTTTTTTTTTTTTAAAAAGCCTATAACGTTACAGAAAAAATAACAGAAAGGAAAAATACACTTTCAGTCAACTACAAGCACAATGTTTCAAGGTGTTAGATCCTCGTTCCTTATTGTTTTACGTATTATTATACATGATTTCAAATACATTGCCAGGCTTTTAGCCTCGTGTTGTGAATTTGGCTGTTGCAATGCAAGAAGCGCTGGTCGACAGGTTCTCAACCCCATCTGACGCAACACGGGCAAAACCCAGCGTTTGCGGGGTATGGCATAGTAGTAACAGAAAAAAGCTACATGCATGGTGGATTGGGGTGAGACCTTATCGCAAGGGCATTTCTCTAAGTTGTGAGACCAATTTGATGGGTTTGGGAAGGTTATCAATCGGAAAAACAAATTAAAACGAAACCTGGTTATAAGGTATTTTTCGTAGTTAGTCAAATAATAAGTGAGGTAAGGCTGTAAGCCTGGAGAAACTTGTACCATCATAACATGGGCATTTGATTGCTTGGGTAATTCGCCGCTCAAACGAAGTTCCCTAAGATGGTTAAGACAATGGCACTTAAAGGTTTTCCTACTTAGCTCACTGATTAATGACGGCTCTGTTACGTATTGATTAAGATCCAGATCTTCCAAGAAGTTGACAACGTAAGCCAACCATGGGATCTTTTTCCAAGAGGACAGCCCCAGGCAATCCGAGATCAGGGCCCGAGTAAGGTGACATTCAGGCTTAGACCAGATACGATGCCATAGGAGCATTGGTTGACATTTGATGTAATCAGCTAGGTAGTCAATCCCAAGCTCGGTATGGCATCCGTATGTGGGGGCACTCTGGGGAAGGGCCAACAGGTATTTTGCAAAGCCATTATGAATTTTTTGGAGTTCGGCCGTGTTTACATAACCCCATACGCCAGCCCCATATGTAGCAATGCTCTGGCACTTAGCTTGATGGATTTTAAGTAGTGCGGGGGGAGATGGCTTACCCAGTTTTCTAGAAAATGAAATTAGGGCAGATGTAGCACGCTGGTATAGCAGTTTTCTAGTTACCAGTGCCCTTTTCCACGTTAGCTGGTCATCTATTAATATACCCAAATAAGGGTATTCCCTGACTCGTTCTAATTTTGAATGCTCGATAGTGAGATACTTCGAGCTTGTCACCTTGGGCCCCGTTTTCATAACAAAGGTCTTGGTCTTATTTACCTTTAACCCCAGGGAAAGCATATAGTTGCAGTATTTGTCTAGTTGCTTCTGTAATTGAACCAGGGATCTAGCAAAGATAACTGAATCATCAGCGTAGAGCAATGCTGGGATAGGGCGTTGGTTAATGGTAGGTAGGTCCTGGCTCCCTTCAAGCATGGCTGCTTCCAAACCATTCGTATATAAGTTAAACAAGAAGGGAGCCAGGACGCAACCCTGCCTAACTCCACGTGTTATTTGAAAGGAAGATGTTAATTCTCCACCTGTTCCAAACCTTACGCGAGCCGAAGCTTCAGAATAAAGCTCGCGCAAGAATTTGATTAGCGGCGGGTCAACCCCCAATTTCTCCAGGATGGGCCATAGCTTGGCATGAATTACACAGTCAAACGCCGCGCTAAGGTCGACGTAAACCATGTATAGGTTTCCCCGTTTGGCTCCCACATACTTTCCTATTAGAAGTGCTAAATTTAAAGCCTGTTCAACAGTGCCCAGTCCCTCCCGGAATCCATACTGGAGGTCGGTAATGATGTTATTCTCCGCCGCCCAATCCTGCAATCGATCAAGGATTAGGCGACCCGCGACTTTTCCCAATGAATCCAGGAGGGAGATGGGCCTGTAGCAGGCAGGGTCATTTCTATCCCCTTTTTTAAAAATAGGAAGAAGTATGGAGGAAGACCAAGAGTCCAGAAGGCCAGTGCTAAGGACTGCTGTCATTAGCTGGGTGATAATTGGAGACCATAGGTCGATGTTAGAGACAAATATATCTAGAGGGACGCCGTCCGGGCCAGGAGCCTTTCCAGTTTTTGAGGAGGATAGTGCGCTTATAACCTCCCCCAGGGTAAAGGATAGATCAATTGGGTACACTCCTTTTCTTGGGGATCTAGGTTCTTGATTGAATTGCGCCGCACTGTCCGGGGGGAGATCACTAAAGATCTTAGAAAAGTGAGTCACCCACTCGTCCGCGGACACTACTACGTCTAGGTATTGATGGGATTTGGCCTCAAGCAAGAAAGGAGATTTTACAACTTGCCAGAACTGAGAGCTGTCCTTTGTTTGGCAGCTCTCATGTAGCTGCGCCCATAGTTTTTCCTTCATCTCTTTTTTACAGCTGATTTGGGCCTGCTTATATTCAGATCTTAGCTTAGCTATTTTGGCGTTGTCTCTCACTGTATTATGGAGTTCTTTCTTTAGGGCATTTAGTGCTTTTCGACATGCCGTGTTGAACCATTTTGGACCTGGATGGGTACCTGATTTGTGGGTTCGGACTAGTTCACTCTGGATAGTTTTGAGGATTTCCCCAAAACTGGAAATGATTAGCTCGGGGGTAGAATCCTCATCAAGGCAAGAATTTATCCAGGGGAGCGCTTTGGTTACAATTTTGGTTGTTGTTATTTGGGGGTCTACCCGGGACCATTTCACCGAATAACCATTTGTTCTGTCCATAATTAATGCATTTTGAGTCAGTAAACTCTTCAGTGAAGGCTGATGATTATTAGTAAATAACTTCAGTACAATGCTATTGGAAAAATGATCGCCAGATACTTCTGTACCTGTAGTAAACTGAAAAAGCGTACCCTTTAAAGAATATGAACACAGAATAAAATCTATAATACTGAAACAGCCCCTTCCGTGGAAAGTGGGTTTGAATTCCACTTGGGGGTAGACAAGTTCATTGGCATACAACAATTCTAAAAACATTAGACTTTCGTTAATGGAATCTCCTACCGGGGAGTGACTAAAATGTGTCAGTGGGCAGTCGTTTTCGTCTGAAAGGCCACAATCAGTTGTCCTATATTTTGGGCACAGTTGTACATTGAAATCGCCACCCCATATTACTTTGCACAGTGTGGGTGAATGCTTAGCGCGTTGTTCGCTTATAGACGTGGTAATTTCTGACACAGTTTTCATACAGTCTATCGGAGATAGATTATTATAAAAATTAATTATGCAGTATGATGTACCGTTTTTAAAAATAATCAAAAGAATTTGGTAATTCGGTGTAGCACATTTTATAAAAGTTTTTCTTACTTCAAGTTTATTTGAAATATATATAACAAGGCCCCCCATCGGTCTACCATGAGTTGACGGGCAGGCCGGTGTATGAAACGTTAGGTAACCCTGTAAGTGCAGTGGGTCAATTGTCCAAGTCTCTTGCAAGCAGATTATCTGGTGTGTAGTAACAAAGTCCAACCAAGGGGTAGATAAGATCTTAGTTCGGAGACCTGCCACGTTCCAGAACAATATTGATACTAGCTGGAACGACTCTGCTTCATTAATAGGTACAGGGCTTCTTATCTGTGCAGGTGAATCCAAGGATGCACGATTGACGTTATTGGGGGGGGAAAATAAAGAAACTCCATTGTTGGGGTTAGTAGCGTTGGTTGCATTAATAGTACACCGGGACGGAACTGGTTGGTGAGAACCTTCCGCCTCAGTATTATTTGGATCTATTGCGGTTGCGTCTACTGTGGGAGGTAAGAGCATCATTCTGGCCTGCGGACTTCGAGATTGAGAGAAATTTGCTAGAGTTGAGGATGGTGGATCAGATAAAGGTGTGATCACATTTTCCAGTCCCTGGACTGTTGGTGGTCAGTCCACCATCTCCAGGCAGTCAAACCTGTTGTAGGTGGAGACACCCCTCCAGTCCGGGAATGACATAGTTTCCCTGCCTCCTTGTCCCTGCCATGTTGACCAGTTCGTTTTGTTATTCCAGTTGCCAACCTGAGTCCAGTTCCATTCGTGTCCTGGTGGTAAGGACTTGGCTGGTGGGTAGAAGAAAGCTAATCTTTTTGTTGAAATTCCTTCAGGGGAAGTTTGAGGCCCCCATGAGGAAATAAGTTCCACGGTTTGAGGGTCTTCAATGTTTATTACTATACAGTCCCCTGGGATCAATTTTGGCTCCTTCCCTACCCACGGGACTCTACGGACTGATACAACTCTGTTGTTTGCGTAGGGTGGAAGTGGACGATTCAGTGACAACCAGTGAAGCACCTTGTTTTTTAGGGACCAGCCGGGCTCATCGGAGTTAGTATGTAACTCTGGGACCCCAGTCATAATAATGACGTAGGGCGTTGCTTCTGGTGGAAGATAAGCTGGGCGTGCACCATTGCGTCTGGTATTATATGCTGCGTTCTTTGTAGCAGGTGTCTTGTTGGGTACAGTCGTCTTTTTAGGGGCTGGTGTCTTTGCTGGAATTGGGGTGAGTGGATGGTTAGTGGATTGGCCCTCTGATACAGATGGAACAGGAAGGGAAGAAGAAGCAGAGGTAGTAGGCTTGTTTGCAGGTGGTTTGACTAATAATTGGTGCGAATTAGCATGTGTTGTGTTAACTGATTTCTGTTGGGTCACTATTTTTTGTTGGACCACCGTTGAAGCGTTAACCGCTTTGGGTGCTTTGTGTGCTTGTGGAAGATTTATTCCCCCAGCAGCTTTTAGTTTTGGATTACAGGTTGGAGCTGCAGGAAGGGGGTGCGTAGGAGGTAAATTCTTCTTGGGTTTAAGATCGGAAGTTAGTGTGGCTAAAGATTTTTCGATTTTAGCTAGTGATACCATAAAAGGTTGAAGGTGTTGCTTTATTAGGGCCTCAATTGAAATTAGCAGATTGGTATCATGGGTGATTACGTCCTGCCTAGTGCACGTAATGCCACTCGGAATCAGGTTATGGGTGTCAGGAGAAAGGTTTATGATTTCTGGGGCAGGAATATCAATCCGCTGTTGAGGCGTGGCCGAGTGGGTTAAAGCTGCCGAAGGGGAAGAATTTTTGTCTGTTTGTGTCAGAGGATCCTGTCGTGTATTGCTAGTGTTTTGAGGGGAGTTCTTATTTCCTTTTCTTTTTCCCTTGCTTTTTTTCGGGATAGCACCTTCTCTCTGGCCCCTCGTGGAGGGGGATGGAATGTCCTCATCTGGGGGATTTATAAACAGGATCGGGGTTCGCTCAAGTGATGGGGGGAGATGGGATACAGAGGTTTCAGATAGTTGAGTTGTGGATAAATCAATAGACACAGACAAGTCTACAGTCCCAGGGACCGTTGGGGTCTCTTGTAGTGTGCCAAAGACGAGAGCACGTTGAGGGGTTACGGCGGTTGCGAGTAGTCCCAGTGAGGAACGTCTTGCTGCCGCTAAGTCCTGCGAGACCCTTCTTTCTAAAAGGAGGACTCCTTGGTTGATAGCATTGTTCGCTTTGGCGATAAATTGGTCAATTGGCCCTTTGACCTGAGCAGCATGTGTGAGCTTGGTATTTCTAGTAATTCTGGGTGACATTATAGCAGATTCAAGAAGGGCACAATAAATCAATACAATGGAACAACACCTAGATGTTGATAATACTGTAGAGCCACTACGTTAGATAAAATAAAATGTCAGGGGGCTAGCCCAGTCCAGTCTTACCCGGGTTTGAACGGGATTAAACGGGCCCGCCCTTGGCCCGGGCTTCGCCCGGCGTCCCGCGAGAGGAAACGGGGATGCCCTTTAAGCGCCTCCTGGCGCGTCGTGAAGGGGGTGTGTCTGGAGACCTCGAGGGCTGCCGGGACTTGTAGGCAGCCCCTCGCCTCGCTCCACTCGGCGGCCCCGCTGTCAGGTGGAAACAGACTGCAGGACGGCGGGAGGGAGGCGGTGGGGGTCTCGACAGCACAGGGACCCGGTGAGCTGGCAAAATCTTCCTCTCTCGTTGCGTTGCGCAGGTCAGAGTTTACTGCGGGGCAGATGTGGCTTAACAGCGTGACACTACCTCCTGTAGCGGGGACGCCCTTTATGCGCCTCCTGGCGCGTCGTGAAGGGGGTGTGTCTGGAGACCTCGAGGGCTGCCGGGACTTGTAGGCAGCCCCTCGCCTCGCCCCACTCGGCGGCCCCGCTGTCAGGTGGAAACAGACTGCAGGACGGCGGGAGGGAGGCGGTGGGGGTCTCGACAGCACAGGGACCCGGTGAGCTGGCAAAATCTTCCTCTCAGGTGGCGTTGCGCAGGTCAGAGTTTACTGCGGGGCAGATGTGGCTTAACAGCGTGACACTACCTCCTGTAGCGGGGACGCCCTTTATGCGCCTCCTGGCGCGTCGTGAAGGGGGTGTGTCTGGAGACCTCGAGGGCTGCCGGGACTTGTAGGCAGCCCCTCGCCTCGCTCCACTCGGCGGCCCCGCTGTCAGGTGGAAACAGACTGCAGGACGGCGGGAGGGAGGCGGTGGGGGTCTCGACAGCACAGGGACCCGGTGAGCTGGCAAAATCTTCCTCTCTCGTGGCGTTGCGCAGGTCAGAGTTTACTGCGGGGCAGATGTGGCTTAACAGCGTGACACTACCTCCTGTAGCGGGGACGCCCTTTATGCGCCTCCTGGCGCGTCGTGAAGGGGGTGTGTCTGGAGACCTCGAGGGCTGCCGGGACTTGTAGGCAGCCCCTCGCCTCGCCCCACTCGGCGGCCCCGCTGTCAGGTGGAAACAGACTGCAGGACGGCGGGAGGGAGGCGGTGGGGGTCTCGACAGCACAGGGACCCGGTGAGCTGGCAAAATCTTCCTCTCTCGTGGCGTTGCGCAGGTCAGAGTTTACTGCGGGGCAGATGTGGCTTAACAGCGTGACACTACCTCCTGTAGCGGGGACGCCCTTTATGCGCCTCCTGGCGCGTCGTGAAGGGGGTGTGTCTGGAGACCTCGAGGGCTGCCGGGACTTGTAGGCAGCCCCTCGCCTCGCTCCACTCGGCGGCCCCGCTGTCAGGTGGAAACAGACTGCAGGACGGCGGGAGGGAGGCGGTGGGGGTCTCGACAGCACAGGGACCCGGTGAGCTGGCAAAATGGCAAAATCTTCCTCTTTCGTGGCGTTGCGCAGGTCAGAGTTTACTGCGGGCAGATGTGGCTTAACAGCGTGTATCCACAACTCCTAAGGGCACTGGAAGTCTATTGGTTGTGCATTAAGTACACAGCAGTGGTATCAAATGTGGGACTCCTAGGTCTGTGAGGGCCTTAACTCTCTTTTCTGTCACACATCATACCTTTGCAGAGACAACCATGAGCACAAAAAGAAATCCTTAATGGGTCTGGAAGAGATGCCTTCTTTTTTCGCTGAGGTTTATCAAGCTTAACATATAGAAAGTAAACCCAGAATATAAATTAATACCTGAATCTCGTGAAACCCTGGTGATGAGGTAGACATTTATGGGAATGTGTGCGCTGCGATAGAGATTCATTTTTGGATGATTCTAGCAGCAGCTGATTGTGACACCGAGGTGCCCCTTCCCCTGTAATTTCAGAATGATCACTTGTCTCCAAGTTTTGCCTAATTCAAACCTGTTATCTGATTTTTTTTCTGGTTTGCTGGATATTTGGCGGAGTTTGTTGAGTATCCTGAGGTTGAAATTTCCATTATGGTGATTCAGGCCAAGTTGTTTCCCAATTTGTGGAAGGTCTTTATTAGAGAGATGATGCATAATAAGCAGCTTACCTTGTGTCAAATCAGAACCATGGTTTAACTATGAATGTGAGCAATCTAAAAGAGCATTGCACCTGGCTGTCCAGCCGCATTCACCCTCCGAAATTACCAAAGCCAGAAGAAGCAGGTATACATTTTCACTCTAAAAGATGAGGAGAGCCTGGGAAGATAAGAATTGGCAGGATTTAGTTTCTGCCGCTAGGACTAATAATAACAAAGCATTCTGACATATATTGTGCCATGGAAGGGTTGATGGGAACTAATACCATCCCTCACTATATCCGACCTGATAAATATGTTTCATATCTTCGTATGCCAAGGCTGGTACTGCTCACCTGCTCTTGTCCTGCAGGTATTCCTGCTACCATTGCCGCTCTTCATAAAGCCACAGCGCAGTATCCTGCCTCGCGTGGGCAGGACGTACTGCGCGAGCCTGAGTGGCCGCGTGCGGTCGCGGCTCGTGCAGCTCCGCGTGGGCAGTGTCTCGAGCGCGCTGACAGTTGTATGACTCAGCTGCGATAACTGTCGAGAGCTAACGACGGGCGCCGGACGCCGTGTCATGCCTGCGTGATGACGTTCAAAAACAGTCATCCAGAAACCCTCGTGTTTATATCATAAAAAGTGTGGCGACGACCTGCTCGTCATTCCACACAGAACTCACGTGTAGCGTCTGGGCTGGACGACTGCCCACAGCATCAGCACAGCAAGACGGCGGGTCCTAAGGAGGCGAGTTTTCCTGACAGGAGAAACGGAATTGCTTGGACACCTCATGCTGCTGCTGCTTCCGCCTCTGTCCGCTCTCCAGCGATTTTCTGCTTGTTGTCGTCCTTCAGCACCGTCTAGGTAGATTTTTGATAGACGCCTGACTTCCGCTCAGCAACCAGGTCACAAGTTAGGCCTGCTTGGTTTGTAAAGTACTTTCTGTGATTTAGTCCTGAGGACAAGCGAGGAGCATGCTGACGTGTGGGATGCGGCCAGAACCAGCGTGCTTCCTGAACAGGCCTGGCTGGTAAGTACTCTCAGTCTTATACCCTGCGAAGAAGCCAAGGTCGTCCTAACTTTTGGGTGTGGTGGGCCATTATTCAAGCCCGCATTGACATTTGGGTGCCGCGGGTATTATAACAAGCTTTCTAGGCCAGCGCGGTGACGCACACACCAGTGAACAAGGCCGAGAGGGCAATGAGCACTCCAGTAAACAAACCAAATCCAGCCGGTGCGGTCAGAACGATATTATACTGCCTCAAATTTTAGGACGCAAACACCCAGTTCACAGGGAAAGAAGCACGCATATGGTTCAATTTACATTGGCAGTGCAATGGTAGATCTGGTAGATCACAAGTGTAGTGGCCAGATTTTATCCAAAATTCAGTCAACATTCTTTTGAGAGGTGTTTTTGTACTCATTCTAAGTTTCTCCTCAGCATTAGGAAGTGCACTTTAAGGATTTCTGTAGGGGTCTGTGTACATAATTCATATTGTACCAATATATTTTGGTGGCAAAGTAAAAAAAAAAACATTATTTATTTTTATATCATCCATTTTGGACCCAAATTTCTATTATGCAAGCAGTCAATCGTCCGCCACCATTTCTTGAGACACCTGGTGAACTCCCTATCCAATGGCGTCATTGCCTTGATGTTTTTGAGACCTATTTAGGGGCTATATGTGCATACATTCAGGCCTGAAAGAAAAAAAATCATTTTACTTCATTCCCTAGGATTTGGGGTAGATCTACTTTCAAGCACCTTCCTGAGCTTGTGTGAGGAGATGATGACGAACTAGATGAATTTCAAGAGACCATCAAGAAATTAGGCACTAGGTTTGATGTTCAAACAAGTTCTGTAGTATTACACCATACGTTTTTTTAAAAGAGTTCAGAGATCTGGAGATTATGTAGATAGCCACATAACTGCTTTGAAGAAATTGACAACAAGGGGTGGTGAGGGACAGAGTCTCTGAATTAAGCAGAAAGCTCTCACCCAGTCAAGAGATCAGGGCTAGATCCAACACCGTTTTTTAGCTCACTGCACCATCCCAGTTTCAGAACCTGGCTGTATGCAAATTAGTCTGTTCCTGTCCCAGTGCATGATGGGAACAGGGCAAACCAAACTACAAAAGCCAATTCTTACACTGGGAAGGAAACAAGCTCCCGGGGACCGGTTTCTGGCATTACAGCCGTCTTCGGCCCGGTTTGCTTGAATCCTGATGGTGCAATGAGCAAGGGTCTCACATCTGAGAATACCCTTCCACGCTTAGGGTGGACAAAAATATTTACAACAAGGGGTGGTGAGGGACAGAGTCTCTGAATTAAGCAGAAAGCTCTCACCCAGTCAAGAGATCAGGGCTAGATCCAACACCGTTTTTTAGCTCACTGCACCATCCCAGTTTCAGAACCTGGCTGTATGCAAATTAGTCCGTTCCTGTCCCAGTGCATGATGGGAGCAGGGCAAACCAAACTACAAAAGCCAATTCTTACACTGGGAAGGAAACAAGCTCCCGGGGACCGGTTTCTGGCATTACAGCCGTCTTCGGCCCGGTTTGCTTGAATCCTGATGGTGCAATGAGCAAGGGTCTCACATCTGAGAATACCCTTCCACGCTTAGGGTGGACAAAAATATTTACAACAAGGGGTGGTGAGGGACAGAGTCTCTGAATTAAGCAGAAAGCTCTCACCCAGTCAAGAGATCAGGGCTAGATCCAACACCGTTTTTTAGCTCACTGCACCATCCCAGTTTCAGAACCTGGCTGTATGCAAATTAGTCCGTTCCTGTCCCAGTGCATGATGGGAACAGGGCAAACCAAACTACAAAAGCCAATTCTTACACTGGGAAGGAAACAAGCTCCCGGGGACCGGTTTCTGGCATTACAGCCGTCTTCGGCCCGGTTTGCTTGAATCCTGATGGTGCAATGAGCAAGGGTCTCACATCTGAGAATACCCTTCCACGCTTAGGGTGGACAAAAATATTTACAACAAGGGGTGGTGAGGGACAGAGTCTCTGAATTAAGCAGAAAGCTCTCACCCAGTCAAGAGATCAGGGCTAGATCCAACACCGTTTTTTAGCTCACTGCACCATCCCAGTTTCAGAACCTGGCTGTATGCAAATTAGTCCGTCCCTGTCCCAGTGCATGATGGGAACAGGGCAAACCAAACTACAAAAGCCAATTCTTACACTGGGAAGGAAACAAGCTCCCGGGGACCGGTTTCTGGCATTACAGCCGTCTTCGGCCCGGTTTGCTTGAATCCTGATGGTGCAATGAGCAAGGGTCTCACATCTGAGAATACCCTTCCACGCTTAGGGTGGACAAAAATATTTACAACAAGGGGTGGTGAGGGACAGAGTCTCTGAATTAAGCAGAAAGCTCTCACCCAGTCAAGAGATCAGGGCTAGATCCCACACCGTTTTTTAGCTCACTGCACCATCTTTTGACTGATTTTCAACATTTTTGTGATCAATTAGTACACAACGAATTCATCAGTCAATGTTCTGACAAGTATATTCGTCAGAATTTGCTATATTTGGGGAATCGTAGTCTGGAAGAAAGTGTCAGAGTAGCCAAGAGCATCCAAACATCATAAAAGTCAGAGAAAGAATTCGAAGTTAAGGCCAGTGTAAGCACAAAGAAAAAAAAACTATCCTCAGAAAAATATTTTCAAACGCACTGACATATGTTTCAGATGTGGCAATGTGAGTCACGCTAGAGGTGTAAGAATGTTTCCGGCTAAAAATGTTGTATGTCGGTCATGTGGAAAGCTGGGACACTTTGCAAAGATTTGCCAGGGAGTAAAGAAGGCAGGACCTAGAACACTAGCTGGGACATAAAATTACTTTTGGCAGGACCAAAAGTTGGGTGCGTTACAGATAACAGTGGTAGCGAGACAGACGACTTGTGCACTGAAATTCGAGACATGGATTTGATTATTAGTGATGAAAAGTTAAGGACGGTTGATCCTTCTGATTGTGTCGACCCTTACGTCAATTTAATAGTAGGAAATAAAGAGTTACATCTTCTAGTAGATTACAGAGCACTCGTTACCATGATCACCCAAGAATTATTTTTGAGTAAATGGAAGAACAGGCAGTTACCACCGGATCATGCACCGGTTTCTTTTGAAGGCAGAATAGACTTAGTTGGATGTTTTGAAGATGTCTTAGAATTTAAATTAAAGTATATGTTGCTGCAAAAGGTATGAATATTCTTGGATGGTTTCACCTAGGTCTGTTTGTAAAATCAAAGGATTTAAACAAAAAAGCAAGATTAAAGTGGGGCAGTCCCGGTTAAGCACACAATGAGGGGTGTTCCTTTTAGTGTCAGGAATGATTTTGAAAAGGAACTCGCATCTTTATGTGATAGAGGGATTATACAACCTATAGAATCTTCTATTTGGCTTTCTCCATTGGTAGTAGCATGGAGAAGAAATGGAGAACTTAGGGTATGTATATATTTGCTCAGCCTCAACCGAGAGATCTGGGTGGATTCACACAAAAACAGAGCTCAATTTGGCTGCCACTTACCACCAGGTCAAATTGGATCCTGAATCCAGGCATCTCACGGCATTTTTATCCGCATCAGGGACATTTCAATATTGTTGCATGCTGTTTGGCCTGGCGTTGGCTATATCCGTATTTCATGGAAAACCTTAAAGATGTTAAAAATGTTGCCATCTCAAGGTTGACGTTTTATTTACACGTAGGACAGACACACATGATGGTATTTTGAACAGTGTTTTTTCCATATTCCAAAGTCAGGGTGTAGTCCTAAAATGCGAAAAATTTGAATTTTGTAAGCAATCTCAAGAGTACCTATGCCACATTATTTCAAGCACAGGACTTCAACCCAGACCATGTTTGGTCAATGCTAAATTACAGGCACCTCCCCAAGTAACAAAGCGGGTGTCAAGTCTTTCCTGGGGTTTAGCACATTTTACCCACGGTTTATACCTGACTATGCTACCAGAGTCAGGCCCGTAATCATGACACATAGACACAAGAGTTTCTTGATAACTTTATTCGAACATCATCCCACAGACATGAAACACCATTGGCGTCCTTAGCTCTCAACCGTTCTCGCAACTGACTCATGCAACTGGCAACTGTCAGAATGCTGAAGACACGAGCCACACAGAACTGCACGAGCTGTGACAACAAGCTGCCAGGCTCGCGCGGTACATACTGCCAATGAGAGACAGGATACTACATATCTCCTTTCCTTATATAAACTTGAAACATGCAAAAACAACAAACATACATAACATAACATAACATTTGAAAGATCATAGTTGAGAAACACTAAATGCAAGCTGGTAATGGTTTTTACCATACTCTTTTCCCTTCCTCACAAAATTTACCACTATAGAATAGAAACCATTATATGCATGGAGAAAACAAACAAAAACAATAAAAAAAAACTGAAAACAAAAAATGTCAGAGTTACATATCATTTAAAAAAAGATAAATGTGGTAAAATAATCTCCAATTAATTCAAGAAATGGTACATAGGATAAAGACCAACCTTGGAGATTCACCTGTACCTTAAGGGTAACTTTATGTGCCTAGTACTTTTCCGAATGCCCTGAGGAGAGTGAATGGAAACATCATCCTTGTCTATCAAACTTTTCTCAGCAGTATCTTTCTTAATCCCTACATTAAGTGTAATCTGAAGATCATTGGTAAATACCTTGAGATCTACTTTCACCACTTTAGCAACATTTCACCATCTACGCCCATTCACCAGTACAGCAGTGATCAATTCTCATAGGTTTTGAATACTTTGATTCACCTTTTTTTTACAAAAGACATTTTTTAATGCAGACTTCTCCCACTTCAAAATGTTTTACAGATACACTAATCTTTTTGTCATAACAATTTTTTTTGTTTTGCTTAAGCATTTTCCACATGGTTCCTTACAACCACAACCAACTGAGACAAAGATGAACTTTGTTTTCACCATTTAGACATCCAAATAGGTTTGAATTCAGTTGAATGTTTCCTTCCCCTTAGCAGTTCAAAGGGAGAAATACTAGTTGTGTAATGGGATATTGTTTGGTAAAACCAAAGCATGGTCCTCACAGCAACTGGAATGTCACACTTATAGATAAGTGCCCAACCTATTTCCCCTCACACTCTGTTGAAGCACTATACCATACCGTTGGTTTGAGGGATATAGAGCGAACTCTTTAAATGGTTTATTCCACCTTCCTGAAGAAACCTCTCCACTTCAGTTGATACGAATTGGACACTGGTACCATAGAGTAATGTCTTAGGGAACCCTTACCTCATAAAAACCTCTTTCAAAAAATCTTTTGGCACTGTATGCGCTATCGACTGACTTAAGTGGGCAAAGACTCCAGGTCCCGACCGATAAGATCTCGGGGACCTATATAAATCTGAGCCTATATGTTATGTCAGTCTTTTATCTAATATCATTGCAGCTGGTATTGAAATACCCAATACATGGGGTGGGGCAGGAATCATCCCAATCGACAAGGAGGTCGATGGTGGCGATCGTTTCAACTACAGCCTCATCAGCCTTATCGATAATTTAGAAAAGTTCTGTGGCACACAGGTTCTTGAAAACCTTTAGACTGGGTGACTCAACATCGCTTATTGTCCCCCTTCAAGCAAGTTTCCATGCAAAGATCAGTACTGTTGACCAGGTATTTAGATTTGCTGTCTACGACAGACCCCACCCCGAACACCACTTACACCAACCAGCTGACCTCCTGGGCCCACGTCAATGACGACGAGACACGAAAGATCATGAACTCCATCCACTCGGGATCACCAACAGACCCCTGCCCACACCACGTGTTCAACAAAGCAGACTCCACCATCGCACCCCAACTACGAAGGGTCATCAACATCTCCTTCGACTCAGCGACATTCCCAGAACGCTGGAAACACGCCAAAATCAACGCCCTCCTCAAGAAGGCCAAGGCGGACCCCAAGGACCTCAAGAACTTCCGCCCCATCTCCCTGCTCCTCTTCCCGGCGAAGGTCATTGAGAAAATCACCAACATACAGCTGACCCGCCACCTCGAGGACAACAACATCCTAGACCCGTCGCAATCCGGTTTCAGATGGAACCACAGCACAGAGACAGCCCTCATTGCCGCCACAGACGACATCCGGTGCCAACTAGACAACGTTGAAACCTCACCCCTCATCCTCCTGGACCTGTCAGCCGCCTTCGACACCGTCTGCCACCACACACTAAGAACACGCCTCCAAGAATCCGGAATACGGGAGAAAGCCCTGGACTGGACCACCTCCTTCCTCTCCGGCACAACCCAAAGCGTCTGCCTCCCACCCTACCGATCTAAAGCTACCAACCTCATCTGCGGCGTACCCCAGGGCTCATCCCTCAGCCCGACGCTGTTCAACATCTACATGGCTCCCCTCGCACAAGTGGCCCGCCAACACGACCTGAACATCATCTCCTACGCCGACGACACCCAGCTCATCCTCTCCCTTACCAAGGACCCGCATACCGCCAAAACCAACCTCCACGAGGGTATGAAGGCCGTCGCCGAGTGGATGAGGAGCAGCCCCCTGAAGCTGAACTCAGACAAGATGGAAGTCCTCATCCTCGGTCCTACCCCGTCTGCCTGGGACGACTCCTGGTGGCCGACAACAGTAGGAACAGCACCAATGCCAGCGGACCACGCACGCAACTTGGATTTCATCCTCAACTCCTCCCTCTCCATGTCCAAGCAGGTCAGCGCTGTCTCGTCCTCCTGATACAACTCCCTCCGCATGCTCTGCAGGATCTACAAGTGGATCCCGATCGAGACCAGAAGAACGGTGACCCAAGCCCTTGTCAGCAGCCGGTTGGACTACGGCAACGCACTCTACGCAGGAATTATTATTATTATTATTATTATTATTATTATTATTATTAGGGCGGTCTTGTATAGCGCATGGTTACCCTGGAGCATCCCAGCGCTTATCAGGACAGAGTAACGCTCATGTGAGTTGAGGGACAGCGGTTAACAGAAAAGAAATGTTTTCAGATGTTTGTGAAAACGAAGGAGGCATGGCTCAGAACGCAAACTTAAAGGGAGTGAGTTCCAAAGGTTCGCAACCTTCACGGAGAACCTCCCTCCTCCTGAGCGGGCCTTTTTTACCCTAGGGGTCTTAAGAAGATGTTTTTGGTCTGAGCGAAGTGTTCAAAAGCTTCCGAGATGGTAATGGAAGAAGAGGCAGCACTTTGCGCACGGATCAGAGAAGGCCAAAACAGACACCTGCCATCTTAGTAGCCTGGGTCCTAAAGGAGAGATCTTGCTCCAACCAAATTCCGAGGCTCTTTATCTCTGCCTTGGGTTTTGGCGGTGATCCCAGACAGCTAGGCCAAACGGTCGGGGGGAGTGAGGGACTTTTCTGCCCCATCAGCATGATTTCGGTCTTTGAACCGTTCAGCTTTAGTGCTGACTCCCCCATCCAAGTGTGGACTTTGGATAGGCAGGAGTGCAGCACCTGGGGATTTTCCGTGGCCTGGGATTGGGCGAACAACAGCTGGGTGTCATCGGCATAGCTCACGATTTTGATGTTAAATGGAGCCACCACGTCCTCCAAGAGGGCCATATACACATTAAATAATGTGGGGTTCAGGGAGGAGCCCTGCGGCACTCCACAATGGAGGTGGGCGGATGCCGATCGTGCGCTGCCTTCCCAGACCTGATAGGTCCGGTCGCTAAGAAATGACCGAAGCCATTTCAGCGCAGTCCCACGCACTCCGATGTCTGACAGCCGTTGAAGTAACACTTGATGGTTAACAGTGTCAAAGGCTGCACTAAGGTCCAGGAGGATCACTGCCACTGATCCTCCCGAATCCAAAATGCTTCTTGCTTCTTCAATGACTGCCAGCAGGGTGGTGTCGGTACCTTGACCAGGGCGAAAACTCGTTTGAGAACTTCTCAATAAACCGTTGGACTCTAGGAAATTTGATAGCTGGAGATTTACCAATTTTTCCGCGATTTTGCTGAGTCCCGGGAGTAGAGAAATGGGCCTGTAGTTCGCCATATCGAGGGGATCGAGGTTAGGCTTTTTTAGGAGAGCTTTTACTACTGCTCCCTTCCAATTAGGTGGCACCACACCGGATCCCAACGAGGCGTTAATAACCTCGGTTATCGGTTCAGCGATGGAAGGGGCAACTAGTTTGAGAATCCTCATGGGGACTGAATCACGGGGGGAGCCACTCTTAACGGTCACCAGGACCTTAAGAACCTCATCCACAGATACTGGTCCAAAAGACTCGAGGGTCTCCAGGGGTCTCTCTCCGTCCTCGTTGGACTCTACTCCTATGCTAATTTGAGGCAGGGTATTCAGAATTTTTTTCTATTTTTGTGTGGAAGTAATCTGCTAGGTCTTTGCATTTTTCTTCCAAGTTGTCTGTGGAGGCAGGCGGTACAGGGAACCTCAGGAGTTCCTTGACCACTAGAAAAGTTTCTCTGGAGGAGTTGGAAGCGTTGTTAATTCTCTTCTCGAGGAACTGGGTTTTAGCGCGTCGGATGGTAAGTTTGTAAGTCCTTATCGCCGCACGATATTCCATCTTACTAGCTACTTCCCAATTCCTCCTCCAAACACGCTCCAGTTTTTTGCAGCCCCTCCGCATAGCTCTCAACTCTGGCGTATACCAGGGGGCGGAACTCGTTCTTTTCTCCCTCCTTCCTGCCGATCTTATGGGTAGGACGGAATCGAGTGCATTGGACATCCATCTGCAAAAATCTGCTTCCATCAATACCGGGTCCGTCCCAGGGGGGGGGGCGCGAGCCCTCCAGTCTCAGCGTCAAGTTCTCCACAGACAGCCTAGACCACGGTCTTTCGGGCGCACATACACTGATGGTAGAAGTGCTATCCATCTCTGTTTGCCAGGTGAAGGGAATCATAAAATGGTCCGTCCACGGGATAGGAATCGGGGAGGAGGCTTTCATAGCAGTAACATTCGTAAAGATCGGATCAAGCAGATGACCCTTGTTGTGGGTGGCCTCTAGGTTTATAAGATTGACCTCGTAAGCTTTAAGGTCACATTGGAGGTCTACCGCCGACCGATCTTCCTGGTCGTCAAAATGGAGGTTAAAGTCTCCCAATGTGATAAAGTTTGTCGCTGAAGCGGCAAGAACCGTCACGGTTTCCATTAGGGAGCTCACAAAATTCCGAATGCCTCCTGGAGAACGGTAGACTAATATCCCGGACATCGCCACGATAGGTGAAATTTGTATGGAGAACTTACAGCTCTCACAGTCCTCCACCTCACCATTTTGGGCTCTGCATACCAGAGAGTCCCTATAGAGAATAGCAACACCCCCCCCGCCCCACTGACCTGTCCTGTGAATGAATTAAAAAGCCGGGAGGAAGGGCTTTCACAATATCTGCTTCTGAGCCTTGCATAAGCCAGGTTTCTGTTATGAACAGGATATCTAACTCATGTTCCTGTATGAGGAGATTAATTTCCAATGAGTGCCTCGGGAGGGATCTACAATTCAATAAGGCAGATCGTAAGGTGTTCCTTACCGCCACTTGGTTAGGGGAGTTACATAGTACACAGCGTGTAAAGGGTTCAGTACCTTTATGCGCATATGTGCAGAAAGAAGATTCCGAGCGGCGAAGCCGAAGTAAATCTGCGCGCGAGTAGATAATAGCAGAGCCTACCAGATTAAGCAGGGGGGCTGGCCCTAAGCCCGGACGGGCACAGACAGGCTGGACTCTGGCGTGACTCCGGCGGGAGTCCGGCGAGACCGCTGCGCGATACCGCTGCGCGTTGCCATGGCCGTATTAAATACCGCTCTAGCGTCCTTCTGAGGACTAGACCGATCTCCCCAATGGCGCCGTCAGGCGTCCTTCAGTTCCTCAAAGATGGCAGCCAGAAGCGAAGAATGACACGGGACCCGCCAAATGCGGTGATTCAACTATTACAGTGCAAGCAATGGGGCAGAGTTAAAAGCAGGGGAGAAGGCAAAGAAAAATTAAATAAAATCCAAAACAGGGAAGTTAAAAAATACGCTCAGAGAGCCTCGCTATAATTACGCTGTAAAGCGCTGAACACTCTCAGTCACTCTTACATTACCAGTCAGATCGAATCGACTGTGCACGTTTCACACTCGCCTCAAATACCGGTCTAGCGTCCTTCTGACGACTAGACCGATCTCCCCAATGGCGCCGTCAGGCGTCCTTCAGTTCCTCAAAGATGGCGGCCAGAGGCGAAGAATGACATGGGACCCGCCAAATGCGGTGATTCAACTATTACAGTGCAAGCAACGGGGCAGAGTTAAAAGCAGGGGAGAAGGCAAAGAAAAATTAAATAAAATCCAAAGCAGGGAAGTTAAAAAATACGCTCAGAGAGCCTCGCTGTAATTACGCTGTAAAGCGCTGAACACTCTCAGTCACTCTTACATTACCAGTCAGATCGAATCCCGACCAAACACCTACAGCGACTACAACGCATCCAGAACGCCTCGGCCCGTCTGATCCTCAAACTCCCCTGATGCAGCCACATCACCCCCCTCCTCAAAGACCTGCACTGGCTCCCCATCAACAAGAGGATCCCCTTCAAGCTCCTCACCCACGCTCACAAAGCACTCCACAACAGTGGACCAGCCTACCTGAACAACAGACTCAACTTCTACACCCCCGCCCGCCGGCCCTGCTCCGCCAGCCTCGTCCTCGCCGACTTCCCACAAATCCAGCGTACCACCTCCGGAGGCAGATCCTTCTCCTTCCTCGCTGCCAAGACCAGGAACACCCTCCCCACCCACCTGCGGCAGACCCAGGACCTGCTCACCTTCAGGAAGCTCCTCAAGACCTGGCTCTTCGAGCAGTAGCAGCAGCCATCCCCCCTCCACCCCCCACCCCCCTCAGCGCCTTGAGACCCTCACGGGTGAGTAGTGCGCTTAACAAATTCAGTGATTGATTGATTGATCTTGTTTTGAAAATATGTCTTACTTAATAAGCAAAATCTTTATGTGGTTTTCGTAGAATTACGTGCAGCCTTTGATCTGGGACAAACTTTGGAGTGTCCTTGGCGAATTGGATGTTCCATCTGTACTGGTTCATCTTATTGCTCGCCTCCATGTAGGTAACTTAGAATAGGTTTGTTAGGGTGAAAGAAGCGAACTTACAGAGTGCATTCCGATAAACAAATGTGTTCGCCAGCGGTGTGTTTTAACGCCCACTTTATTTTCTTTCTGTTAATTATGTGCCAACCCACCTATTAGATTGCTTGAATGACTCTCCCACTCTAGATGGCTCAAAGGTCCCAATTTTTGTTTTCGTTGATGACTCGCTACTGATGTCTAAGACACCTCTGGGTCTTCAAAATCTGAGAGATCAATTTGTTAAGTTTTATAATTTGAAAGGGTTAGATTTGATTATTTGGGGATAAAGCTGTCTGATAGATTTACTTGGGGTCCGCAACTCAATAACAGTTTTTACGCATCCAACATAGGTCCAAAGTAATGGCCCGCATGCACTTTAGGAGCAGCTCACGTTCACTTTCCAAGACTCTGGAAACATATAGAGCCCAGGCCCAGAACTCTGCTCTCTACAGAGCTGATTGTGGGGTTTTGAAGAAATGCAGAATTAATCTACTGCCAATACCAATTTTGTAAGATAACTCGTCTCAGTTGCAGTAAGTATGCCCATAGTTCCTTTACTCTTTGATGCTGGGCTTAAAGGACTATCTGATCTAGCAAAATTGAAGCCCCTGGTTTATTGGTTCAGGTTGTGGATTTTCCCTGAGCTAATGGCCTATAGGATTGTTTCATAGAATTCATGAGCCGAGCACACTCACATAAAGTTCCTTGGATAAAGTATGTATCTAGCAGGCTCACTAAACTGGGCCTCAAAGAGAAGTGGGATAACAACAACCATCAAAAAGACTGGTGTTGAACAACTTAAGTCTTGTTATTGGACCTTTATGTATGATAATTATATTTTAAATTTGGATAATGGACGTAAAACCAAACAATATTTTGATTTTAAAATTGTACCACAATTTGTCTCATTTTTAGGTCTCACCAGGACATCGCATCCGAAGGATGCGTCCAGGCTGGAGACTTATAGCTGTCTGACACGGGGGAATGAGGGACATGAAACTATCACGAGCTTATCCTTGGCTGGATTGAGCTGCGTGCACGAGCTTTCTGCCTTCAGCCTTCAGTTTCTTTTACAATGTTTCTTTTTTTCTTTGTGTGAGCTTGCCTTAACCGACAATGTTTCTTTCTTGGTGTGATCGTTGTTTCACTTTCGTTTCCCGTGTTAGACCGTTTTGTTTCTCGTCTCAGACTAGAGTGTGTTTGTTCTGAACACGAAATATGGGGCACAAGGCATACATTCACTTGACACGCAGCAATCAAGCCAGGCTCCTGAAACAGAAGCAAGCTCCACATGCACAAGTAGCGCATTAAAGCACTTTAGCACCATGTGAACCTGCCATCCCGGGGTGGCTTGTTGTACATGCAGATCTTGGAGGATTATTTATTTTAAAGTCCTTAAACTGTAAGTTGATTCCACCTGTCATTCATCGGATGCGAGACTTGCTACACACTCACAGAGCACATTTTAAATATAGAATATCATGTGTCTTTAACGCATGCCTGCCTGCCTCAGGGATCACGCCAGCAACTCCCCGGGCGGCGGCGCCACACCTCCAACTCCCGGCGCAGCCCAGGCAGCAAAGCAACAGAGGCTGTCCCGGTGTGTGCATGAATGGCGGTGGCAGTCTTCAGGGCGTCGGGGCAGCTCCTAGACCAAGCCTGCCTCAGCTCGAGCCGCCCGTCTCAGGGTTCCTGCCTCAGGGGAAGGTCCGGTCCGGGAAGGTGCTGTGTCGACGGGAGTCGCAGCACACGCGCCCCAGCGCCTGCTCGCACATCCGGCCATCGACACTCAAAACAGGGGGGGTGATCCTCCGCAATGTTCGACCACCCTAACCCACACACCAGGCGATCACTCCGCTACCCCAGCCAGGGCCATCCTCACCGCTATTTCGCCATCAGCCGGGATCCTGTCTCCGCAATCTCTCGGCGGGGCAGGGCGCCCCCGGGTGCGCAGCCCTCACGCCGCGAGTCCGCTCACCAGCGCAGGCAGGATTGTAGGAACACCCAGGTCTGACCGGCGACTTCCGGTCTCGGCTTCCGGCACCAGTGATGATCTCGTGCTTGCCCTCTGCCTCCCGCTACTATCTCTGCTGCCACTGCTGATACCGTGATCCTCAGAGCCCCAGGGATTTTCTGCGATGCCTCTTGCAGTACGCGGTTAGTGGGTGAGCTCCGTACCTCAGGTTCCTTGGTAGCAGCTCGCGGCCGCCTCTCGCCTCTCACCGCTGCCGCATGCATGCACACGCATTTACACTTACACGCAGGCACCCTGACAGGCAACCCCCCACAGTCACACACACACACACACGCATACACACAGACTCCAAGACACAGACACACGCACGCTCACACACATGCACAGCCCGTCGCCGCACGCGCGCGCGCGCGCGCACACACACACGCCCCCCCCCAACAAGGCGAAGCCCAACTCACCGGCTTCCTCGGCTCTCACCGGCAGCAGGACTCTTCCTTCCTTCTTTGGCACCGGGGCGCAGGGTAGGCTCCTGCCTGCTCCGGTGCTCAAAACAATCGCGGGCTTCCTCGGCTCTCACCAGCAGCAGGACTCTTCCTTCCTTCTTCGGCACCGGGGCGCAGGGTAGGCTCCTGCCTGCTCCGGTGCTCAAAACAATCGCGGCTCTTCCGTGGGAGGCGTGGTAGGCTCCCGCCCTCCTACTTCCTGTTTCCGGTTGTCCCGCCCGGCCTGCCTGACTTCCTGGTCGCAGGCCGGCGGCGGACTGCAGCACGCGCCATGCTTGTTCCAAGGAGAGGCCGGCGGCTTGAGCAGGGGGATGGGCAGTTTGGTGTTTGCGTGGTATAGGGAGGTGAGAGCCCAGCAGGAGGACGACAACTTGGAGTTTGTTCTCATTTCATTATATTTAATTAGTGTTCTGTGTATTTGTCAGCCTTTTTAAGACTTTCCAGTGCGGACTTCCAGCGCTGTTACGATTCATTGGATGATGAACTTGAACGTTCTCCGCCTTAGTTCCTGAAAACGCCAGGGGCACGTTTTACTTTTCCTTTCACCTTGTTGAAGGTATTAGTTACAGAACGCATCCATCCATTCAGCAGGCAGGATGGTCTTTAGGGGAACCTCCAGCGCCCTTTATATAGAACAAAACTAGAAATTCCCGTTGGTGTATTTGGCTCATCTTTCGTCCCTCTTTTATCAGTGCCCGTCTCACTCGCCTTCTCTTTTCTAGCGCCAGCCAGACAGCAGATGTCCGCCTGCTCGAGGTTTTTTTTTGTTGCTGATTGTATCGCACGCTAATCTTTGAAAAGAAGTATGGTGACTCCTTGCAGCAGACAAATGCAGAGTGCAGAGTGACAGTAAGTGCAGAGTGCGTGCAGAGTGAGTGCAGAGTGCGTGCAGAGTGACAGTGAGTGCAGAGTGAGTGCAGCGTGACAGTGAGTGCAGAGTGACAGTGAGTGCGGAGTGACAGTGAGTGCGGAGTGACAGTGAGTGCGGAGTGACAGTGAGTGCGGAGTGACAGTGAGTGCGGAGTGACAGTGAGTGCGGAGTGACAGTGAGTGCAGAGTGACAGTGAGTGCAGAGTGACAGTGAGTGCAGAGTGCGTGCAGAAACAGTGAGTGCAGAGTGACAGTGCGTGCAGGGTGAGTGCAGAGTGCAGGGTGAGTGCAGAGTGCAGAGTGACAGTGAGTGCAGAGTGACAGTGAGTGCGGAGTGACAGTGAGTGCGGAGTGACAGTGAGTGCGGAGTGACAGTGAGTGCAGAGTGACAGTGAGTGCAGAGTGACAGTGAGTGCAGAGTGACAGTGAGTGCGGAGTGACAGTGAGTGCAGAGTGACAGTGAGTGCAGAGTGAGTGCAGAGTGCAGGGTGAGTGCAGAGTGACAGTGAGTGCAGAGTGACAGTGAGTGCAGAGTGACAGTGAGTGCAGAGTGACAGTGAGTGCGGAGTGACAGTGAGTGCGGAGTGACAGTGAGTGCGGAGTGACAGTGAGTGCAGAGTGACAGTGAGTGCAGAGTGACAGTGAGTGCAGAGTGCGTGCAGAAACAGTGAGTGCAGAGTGCGTGCAGAGTGACAGTGAGTGCAGAGTGCGTGCAGAGTGACAGTGCGTGCAGGGTGAGTGCAGAGTGCAAGGTGAGTGCAGAGTGCAGAGTGACAGTGAGTGCAGAGTGACAGTGAGTGCGGAGTGACAGTGAGTGCGGAGTGACAGTGAGTGCGGAGTGACAGTGAGTGCAGAGTGACAGTGAGTGCAGAGTGACAGTGAGTGCAGAGTGACAGTGAGTGCAGAGTGTGTGCAGAGTGACAGTGAGTGCACAGTGCGTGCAGAGTGACAGTGCGTGCAGAGTGACAGTGAGTGCAGAGTGTGTGCAGAGTGACAGTGAGTGCAGAGTGTGTGCAGAGTGACAGTGAGTGCAGAGTGACAGTGAGTGCAGAGTGACAGTGAGTGCAGAGTGTGTGCAGAGTGACAGTGAGTGCACAGTGCGTGCAGAGTGACAGCGAGTGCAGAGTGACAGTGAGTGCAGAGTGTGTGCAGAGTGACAGTGAGTGCACAGTGCGTGCAGAGTGACAGTGCGTGCAGAGTGACAGTGAGTGCAGAGTGTGTGCAGAGT
The DNA here is from genome assembly GCF_964263255.1 of Lissotriton vulgaris. Taxonomy (NCBI): domain Eukaryota; kingdom Metazoa; phylum Chordata; class Amphibia; order Caudata; family Salamandridae; genus Lissotriton; species Lissotriton vulgaris. The sequence continues at coordinate 29,905,660 of NC_141698.1, forward strand.
GACAGTGAGTGCAGAGTGTGTGCAGAGTGACAGTGAGTGCAGAGTGCGTGCAGAGTGACAGTGCGTGCAGAGTGACAGTGAGTGCAGAGTGACTGCAGAGTGACAGTGAGTGCAGAGTGACCAGAGTGCGTGCAGAGTGACAGTGAGTGCAGAGTGCGTGCAGAGTGACAGTGAGTGCAGAGTGACAGTGCGTGCAGAGTGACAGTGAGTGCAGAGTGACAGTGAGTGCAGAGTGACAGTGAGTGCAGAGTGACAGTGAGTGCAGAGTGCGTGCAGAGTGATAGTGAGTGCAGAGTGACAGTGAGTGCAGAGTGACAGTGAGTGCAGAGTGAGTGCAGAGTGACAGTGAGTGCAGAGTGACAGTGAGTGCAGAGTGAGTGCAGAGTGACAGTGAGTGCAGAGTGACAGTGAGTGCAGAGTGACAGTGAGTGCAGAGTGACAGTGAGTGCAGAGTGACAGTGAGTGCAGAGTGTGTGCAGAGTGACAGTGAGTGCAGAGTGTGTGCAGAGTGACAGTGAGTGCAGAGTGACAGTGAGTGCAGAGTGACAGTGCGTGCAGAGTGACAGTGAGTGCAGAGTGACAGTGAGTGCAGAGTGACAGTGAGTGCAGAGTGACAGTGAGTGCAGAGTGCGTGCAGAGTGACAGTGAGTGCAGAGTGACAGTGAGTACAGTCACTCAGCACCACCACATTATCACTCAGAACCACCACAGCACCACTCAGAACCACCACAGCACCACTCAGCACCACCACAGCATCACTCAGCATCACTCAGCATCACTCAGCACCACCACAGCACCACCACAGCACCACCATAGCACCACTCAGCACCACCACAGCATCACTCAGCATCACCACAGCCCCATTCAGCACCACCACAGCATCACTCAGCACCACCACAGCACAAATATGTTCTCTCAATGTTTCGAGCTTTATTACAAATGTCACAAAAAGATGTTAATATTTCACTTCTGTTCTTGGATTTCGTTACAATAAAATACACTGAACATAATCTTCACAAAAGTTATTTACAAAAGTTTAAGCTATTGCCATTATAAATTACAATCACTTTTATTAAGTATTAAAAAAAATTAAAAGCCATTGTTATTTGTAATATCAATACATCTAAGTCACGTAAATACAAATGTTGCATTACAAATGCTATAGGTGTCACATTTGCGAAAGTTATAACTATTGGCATTGTAAATGACAAAGCTATTAATTTAGCTATTTTCAAAACCAACACATAAATGAACATTTGGTGAATTACCATTAACATATTTGACTTTTTTACTAAGATATTATTGTACTCTTTTATGCAAACAAAATTTAGAAACTGCATAAATAAGTTTAATAAAACATATTTTATATGTAGCTTTTTATGTAAAAAAAAACTATAGCACAAAGCAAAAAACAATTGCCATTTACAATGCTAATAGCTCAAATTTAAATAATGCGAGACCTATTGCATTGCAAATGCTTGTTAGATAATGTTACACTCCTCTTTGCTAAAAGTTTGTATGTAAGATCTAGGATCATGAATTTACCACTAAAAGCTTTTACAATGAAATGATGGAATGAGTTATCTTCCAGTATCTGCCCAGCTTGTGGTATAGGTTTCACAACCTAGGAGCATGTATTGTTCTGTTGCCCTGTGTATCAAAATACTCGATGCAATGGATTCTCCCTTTGTGCTTGAATGTAGAGACCAGGAGATAATCTGTAGCCCCCATAGCATTGAAAACTGATACTTCTAATCATAGTCTTAGCTGTAAGCTGTTTTCTGTTATGTGTCTGGTATAATAGGGGAAAGATTTTAGCTTGATTTCTTGTCCTCTATTTCGGCACCAAGCTGGACGTAAATTGTACCCAAATTATTAGTGGATTTGTTTTGTCTTAAGATCTTTTTTATTTAAACTGTAATCCGAGGTTTTGCTAACTGGTTCTTTGTTTTAAGATTTTGCATACACAAATAATGTGCTCTGTGACTAATTGTGCATTTTAGCAACCTTGTTTAAATATCCCTAAGAACACTATCTACAGTTAGTACGTTTAAATACTCATAATTATAGTAATGTACCCAAGTGTCTGGGGAGTCCCAATTGGATTGTTGATTCATTTTATAACATTGCACTTTTATTCACTTCGCACTTTATATCTAGTATGTGGTATAACACACTGGTGTTTTTTTATACGCATAATCATCGAATATCGCCTAATTTTGCTTTTGTGTTTTAAATGTATGCATATATGTATATATTGTTATTTATTTCTTGCCAATGAACTTTGCTATATTTTACATTGCTACTTTTTGTTATTATATTAAGATAGTTTTATGACTGAATAAAGTAAACTTGACATGGAGCACTTCACAATATACGCCACCAGCTGCATCACCTGCCCAAAATGTTCTCTAGCAACACATAGAGCTACTTTGAAAAAATGAAATGATTCCAGGAAAACCTACCACATAAAGCAGCAGCTGCATTGCCTTGTCTACTCATATTCCCAGAACAATTGTGCACCGCATTAGCAAGGTGCATCCATCACTCGAATATGAATATGCAAACCATTCAGATTCTTGGGGCAGCTTCAAGAAGTGATAGAACTTAATAGGCAGGTAAGAGAATATGCTCTACCTACCAGGGGAACAGCAACCTAGGTCCAACTCCCCCAGCTGCACCTATGTGCTTTTTTACCTGAATATTTAAAACAAACATATGGTCTAACATAAATATTGTTAAACACATTTGCAAAAATATGAATTCATCGGATGCAGATATTATGTTATAAGGTCCAATAAGGCAACATGTTTGTGACCAATATTCTGATGGATCCCTCTTACTACAGATCCCTTATCTTTAAAATATCCCAGGTGCCAATCTTGATCCAGAAACTCTTTAACAGCTCTCCTACACTGATAGGATGTGCCGGTTCTATCTCATCACCACACACAATGCCCCATGATGTCACTGGAGCCCTAAAGCACCCCGTTGAAGTGATGACGTCAGTTTGCTTTTTTCCATGCCATCGGCACGTTCCAGTACCCTCAATTCTCGTCAGGAGTTGTCAACTTTGTTTGACAATTTCATGTCTTGAATGGTTTTGGTTACCATTTTTGTCCAAAATATCACTGCCCAAGCAGTGTTGGTTCAAGCCATGCCTGTGAGGATCCAAAGTCCATCACTGACCCACATGAAGTCTGTCTCTGGTGCCTAGGTTCAGACCACGTATTAATCATAGAGAGCCCCTCTGTTACAAGAAGGTTTTTTTCCTTTCCACTTTGATGTGTGTTTGGAAAACAATATGTGTTTTTTTACATAACCCTCACCCACCAGGGTTACCCCTTGGTGGCATGCTTCATCATGGAGTTCTTGACGTTCTGCTGTGGAACAGGCATGATGCGACCTACGGGAACATGGGAGTACTTATGGTTGGTACTATGTGTAGATGAAGTGTTGAGGTATTAGTGAGGGAAAAAGAAAATTAAAAATACCTGGCTAGTAGGAAATTCTATGTCAGGACCGGAGGCGAGGATTATGCTATTCTTTCTTCGCTTTATTGAATAGCAGCTATTTAAAGTCAAGTAAAACAAACTACTATTCCCATGAAACATAGGGAATAAACAGTTAAAACAATAGAGTGTCCACAGATAGAGTGTCTATTCATCTGCACCAATCAGAGGTCCCCAGGTGCTGTTAGTTCTCTGTCCCTGTCTACCTTTCCTCTTTCTTCGCTGCTTGCATATAGCCAGGTTCTGAGCTGGGATGGTGCAGTGAGATAAATAATGGTGATGGATCAAGCCCTGATCTTTGGACTGGGTAAGAGTGGTCTGCTTAATTCAGACACTCTGTTCATCACCACCCCCTTTTCTGAATCGTTTTTGGCCACTATAGGTGTGGCAGGGTATACTCAGACATGAGTCCCTTTCTCACTGCACCATCAGGATTCAAGCAAGCCGGGCCGAAGACGGCTGAAATGCCAGAAACCGGTCCCCGGTAGCTTGTCTCCTTTCTGGTGAAGAATTGGCTTGGTAGTTTAGTCTGCCCTGTTCCCATGATGCACTGGGCCAGGGACAGACTGATTTGCATATAGCCAGGTTCTGAGCTGGGATGGTGCAGTGAGATAAATAATGGTGATGGATCAAGCCCTGATCTTTGGACTGGGTAAGAGTGGTCTGCTTAATTCAGACACTCTGTTCATCACCACCCCCTTTTCTGAATCGTTTTTGGCCACTATAGGTGTGGCAGGGTATACTCAGACATGAGTCCCTTTCTCACGGCACCATCAGGATTCAAGCAAGCCGGGCCGAAGACGGCTGAAATGCCAGAAACCGGTCCCCGGTAGCTTGTCTCCTTTCTGGTGAAGAATTGGCTTGGTAGTTTAGTCTGCCCTGTTCCCATGATGCACTGGGCCAGGGACAGACTGATTTGCATATAGCCAGGTTCTGAGCTGGGATGGTGCAGTGAGATAAATAATGGTGATGGATCAAGCCCTGATCTTTGGACTGGGTAAGAGTGGTCTGCTTAATTCAGACACTCTGTTCATCACCACCCCCTTTTCTGAATCGTTTTTGGCCACTATAGGTGTGGCAGGGTATACTCAGACATGAGTCCCTTTCTCACTGCACCATCAGGATTCAAGCAAGCCGGGCCGAAGACGGCTGAAATGCCAGAAACCGGTCCCCGGTAGCTTGTCTCCTTTCTGGTGAAGAATTGGCTTGGTAGTTTAGTCTGCCCTGTTCCCATGATGCACTGGGCCAGGGACAGACTGATTTGCATATAGCCAGGTTCTGAGCTGGGATGGTGCAGTGAGATAAATAATGGTGATGGATCAAGCCCTGATCTTTGGACTGGGTAAGAGTGGTCTGCTTAATTCAGACACTCTGTTCATCACCACCCCCTTTTCTGAATCGTTTTTGGCCACTATAGGTGTGGCAGGGTATACTCAGACATGAGTCCCTTTCTCACTGCACCATCAGGATTCAAGCAAGCCGGGCCGAAGACGGCTGAAATGCCAGAAACCGGTCCCCAGTAGCTTGTCTCCTTTCTGGTGAAGAATTGGCTTGGTAGTTTAGTCTGCCCTGTTCCCATGATGCACTGGGCCAGGGACAGACTGATTTGCATATAGCCAGGTTCTGAGCTGGGATGGTGCAGTGAGATAAATAATGGTGATGGATCAAGCCCTTATCTTTGGACTGGGTAAGAGTGGTCTGCTTAATTCAGACACTCTGTTCATCACCACCCCCTTTTCTGAATCGTTTTTGGCCACTATAGGTGTGGCAGGGTATACTCAGACATGAGTCCCTTTCTCACTGCACCATCAGGATTCAAGCAAGCCGGGCCGAAGACGGCTGAAATGCCAGAAACCGGTCCCCGGTAGCTTGTCTCCTTTCTGGTGAAGAATTGGCTTGGTAGTTTAGTCTGCCCTGTTCCCATGATGCACTGGGCCAGGGACAGACTGATTTGCATATAGCCAGGTTCTGAGCTGGGATGGTGCAGTGAGATAAATAATGGTGATGGATCAAGCCCTGATCTTTGGACTGGGTAAGAGTGGTCTGCTTAATTCAGACACTCTGTTCATCACCACCCCCTTTTCTGAATTGCAGCCAAGATAAGTCCTACTCTTTTGTTCTCTTACTGCTTTTCAGTAATTGCTTAGTCTGTTAGTGCTTTGTACTCAATGGTGGTTCCACCTATGTTTTAATTCAACAGATTTATTTCAGTTTCTGAGCGAGTCCGTCACTACTCGGCAACTCTCATTTGGCCGCGGGAACGTCTGAACTCCCCATCGGCCGCATATTTGGTGCCGGCTCGCGGTGACCGCAGCTCACCGTAGAGGGCGCCTGACTACGCGCCAGCCCGTGGCATGCGAGCTGAGGATACCGCTAATTCTGAGCGCTTCAGAATCCGGAGCTGCATCGCTGCGGGAGCCTGGTCTTTTGCCTGCTCTACACCCCTGATCCGGGTCTGGAATTATTTGCCATTAGGCAATTCCCTGTTATTGACGCTCACGCTCCCTTGAGCGCCCGAGACTCGGGTCTGTACCTGCCATTAGGCAGTTGGTGGCAGTTCTCCCTGCCTGGGGGCCCGTATATTTTAGGCCAATCAACACTCTATAAATATATATAAGAGTCAGAGTGTCTGCTGGGACCAGTTTTTAGCAGGCCGCCCTTAGATATATTTGGCACCAAGGCTGTTTGGGTCCCGGGCTTTCTGCCCTTTACTTATTGCGAGCACTGCGTGCCCCTACTACAGGCTGACACCCAGCCCCCCCCTTTAACCTGAGGCATACCACCTCTCCATACTACTTACCTGGTAGACCCTACCTATACTTCATTACTTACCTGGTACAGCACTAACTTATGTCATGGAGACTTACCAGGATGATGTCTACCAAGAGGATCAGTGGGAGGAGGACCCACCTACTGCCCTTCAATGGGACGAAGACTTTTATGAGGTGGTAGACGCATCCACCCACAAAGCGGTGGAACAGGCCATGACACCCCTTGAGGAAAGGTTATACCGAAAAATCGATCAGGCCTGCAGCAAACTGGCCAAGGCCTCCCAGACCTTACTGATGACCCCTTCCCCCATCGGTTTTCTAGCGGACGAGCAGCCCCCACCAGCCAAATGCGCTAGGGATCCTGGGGTGGATCCAGATGCATTTGACCCCCTTAAACAGGCTTTCCTGGCCAGCACTACTCCCCCAGCTATTCCCGCTGCCACTGGGAACGGGGACCAAGGAGATGCGGATGACGCCGCTGGCCCTTCCCGTCCTTGGTGTTCTTCCCACCCGGCTCCTTCCTCTGACGGGCAGAATATATGTGCAGACATCTTGGACCCGGACGATATCCTCCACCCGAGGTCCTCCAACTGGGCCCCCTCGGACAAGGTTGCCTAATACGTTGCCAGTCAGATCCACCACCCACTTGAAGCCACGGCCCGCAACGGCATTAGGGCGGAGTGTCTGCGCCCCTCCCTCGATTAACCCCAGAATGGCCACTTTTCTCCAAACATTTGTCAAGGACCCTAAGAAGGGCATTGACAGGTCCTTATGCGCTTGCCAGGACAAGCTACTGACGCTTCGGGCCCAATCACCTAAATCTTGGACATGGCGGAGGAGGCCAAAGTGTTAGGATCACTAATATCCCCCGATCACCCCGCCCTTGGGCCCAGATTGCAGTTGTGTTTCTTGGAAATGCCAACTGGGCGATATCCACAGTGCGGCGCAGGTCCCTCCTGATCAAGGTCGACCCCAAACTGGGAGACCTAGCCAACTCAGAGGCGGGTCCCGTTGTGCAAGGCGGCCTCTTTGGCGAACCTTTTATTAAAGAGTTAGGGAGGTTTGTGTACACTTTTACCTCCCTGGATCAAGAGCAAGCCTCCATTAAGAAGGTGTTTTACCCTCGGGTTTTCCGAGGGACCGGACGAGGAAGGGGCCGTTGTCCGGCCATCCTAACCAACACTGGGGACAGGGCTCCAATCACGGGCAATATCAAAACACAAAATCAGTTTCCTGGGCAAAAAGTAGAATTCCTAAACATGAGTGCATGCAGTAGCATTCTCAGGTATTTTAGTCCATTGGTCTTTACTTTGTCACATGTATCTTCAGAAGACTCGAAAAGATTCAAAAACAAACTTCAATTCTTCGGTTATACAACCAACAGCCACAGTTCTTGCCAACACGTGTTTCGTCAAATGGTAATACCCAAAGACTTCATCAGGGCCTGGACTGTTATATTAGTACAGCAGGTATGGTCTACCTTTATTGTAGACTGCCTTCCGCTGATATAGTAGAAAATGTAAGTCCCAATTTGGTGCTATCAGCCAATAGAAAGAGAGTACTTCTCAGTTGGTTACGTTTTCAGTATGTTCAGGTAATATCCTCTAGATGGGCGTCAGAGCGTCATGGCGAGTAACGGCGATACAATTCCTGACGTGTAGCAATATCAAGACCAAGCCCGCTTTGGCAACTTTTACCCTACCTGTGGACGGCGAGGCAAGAACAGAGGAGGCAGAGGCGGTGGCACCTCCAGCTCTTCCGGTGAGTGTTCACCCTTCTTCCCTTCTAAAAGTGGGGCGCGTGTGACACATTTTTTCCCAACTTGGACTTCCATCACGGGGGACGCCTGGGTCTTACAAACAGTAAGGTTTTCAAATTGAGTTTCAGAGGGCACCTTCGCAGCCTGTGGCTCCCCATCAGCTCTGTTTTTCAAGGTAGACTTCGCCTTGGTCGATCAGGAGGTCCAGTCTCTTCTGGACAAGGGAGCAATCTCAGAAATCCTGCCACACCTCAGAGGTTTCCTCTGCAATCTCTTCCTAGTAGACAAGATGGGCGGGGGACAACGGCCTGTCATCAACTTACACGAGTTCAATGAGTGGCTGGTCTACCGCCCCTTCAAGATGGAGGGCATCCATCTGCTTCACGATATTCTTCGTCCCAACGTCTGGATGGCGCGCCTCAACCTCAAGGACGCCTACCTTGCGACCGCTATATTCACGCCCCATTGGCGGTTTCTGCAATTTCCCTGGCGGAACAGGACTTATGAATTCACCACTCTCCCTTTCGGCCTGTCCTCCGCTCCTTGGTGTTTCACCAAGGTACTCCGGCTGGTGATCAACAGCCATCGGGCATGAGGCTCATCGTCTATCTAGACAACATTCTTCTTATGACACAAGACCCCAGAACACTCTCTCGTCGCCTCCAGACAGCAGGTGGCCTCCCCTTCAGAGCCTCGGGTTTGTGATCAATGAGGCCAAATCCACTCTGACTCCATCTCAGAAAGTAGTTTTTCTCTGCTTTTCGATAGACTCTGTGGAGTTCACCCTCAGCCTTCCCTCTCACAAAATGACAAAAATCTGTCACGAGATTCGGAGCCCAGACTCAGATATTGCTCAGGCAACTAGCTTTCTCAGAGCCTCCATTCAAGCTATATTTCCTGGCCCGCTCCATTACAGAGCCCTCCAGCTCCTCAAGGCTATACACCTACGCAAGAGCCTCTCTTGTTCTCACAAAGTGAGTCTGTCAGCGGACGCCAGGGAGAAGCTCCAGTGTTGGCTCTCCCACATCGAGGCCTGGAATGGATGAGCCATTTTCGGTTCCACGCCGGATATCATTGAGTCTGACGCGAGCAGATGTGGTGATTTCACCATGGGAGGCATTTGGTCTCCGTCGGAGCAACAGTTACTCATCCCCCCCCCAGTGCTTTGAGACCCTCAAGGGTGAGTAGCGCGCTCTACAAACCATTGATTGATTGATTGATTGATTGAGTGCTGGACCAAGGACTCAATCCTGTCCTGCGTCTTTCTCAAGATGGACAATATCTCGGTGGTCCGATATATCAACCATCTGGCAGGCACACGCTCGAGGGCCCTCTAGGACTGCACGGCAAACTTTTGGCAGTACTGCCTAGATCATCAGATCTCTGTCACAGCGGAGTATCTCCATGGTCAGGACAACCAGGTGTCAGACTTCCAATATCACCATTTCCATGACGTGAGTCTCTGGAAACTACACCCGTGGGTGTTTGCGGATCTCCAAAGCATCTGGGGTCCCTTCTCTGTGGACCTCTTCGCCTCCCGCATGGATCACCAGCTTCCCAGGTTCTTCAGCTGGAAACCAGATCCCCTTGCGGAAAGAATGGATGCATTCCTGCAGAACTGGCAGGAGGAAACAAGCTATGCCTTTCCCTGTGTGCCATGATCACACAAGTTTCGGCCCAGTGCGGCTACAGAGAGCAGACGTGGTGCTCATTTCACCGATTTGGAGATTCTTGGGATTCTCCAATCCCACTCCCCCACTTACAAAGTCTTCACCTCAATCCAAACTGTGTTCCTCACCCATTGATCAAGCAGGGATCTCTGACCCTGATGGCTTGGCGGATTACAGGGCCGATGGGCAGACAGCACAGTCAAACGCTACCGTTCACCTGGAGAAGGTGGTATCGTTGGTGTCTGTGACAGAGTATCAATCCCGTGGCAGCAGATGTGACCTCCATCTTAAAATTTTTGGCCTCTCTGGTGGAAGGGGGTCTTGCTTATAGGACCATCATTACCTTCCATCACTCCATCTCTGCTGGGCACACCATGGTCAATGGTTTTCCTGTCAGGGAGCACCCTTAGGCTGTCGCCTGCTTCGAGGCATCCACCTCTCTTTGCCTCCAGAACCTTGATACCCACAGCTATGGGATGTCAATCGGGTTTTGAACTTGTTTCTGTCCTGGCAACCAAATAGATTCCTCTCTAGAAAGGAACTTTCTGCGAAATTAGCCATGCTGCTTTGTCTAGTCTCTTGCAGACGGGTTTCGGATGTCAGAACCCTAGATGTATCTGGTAGGATTTTCTCCCCAACAGGGGTTACCTTTACAACCCGTAGACGCAACAAATGCGGAACGAAATCCATCTCATTTACCGCTTTCCCGGAATCCCCCAAGTTATGTGCGGTATCTTGCCTAAAGGCATATGAGGAGATGTCAGAGGAGTTTAGACCTCCCGGGGAACGCCCGTTACTCATTGCGCTTAAAAAGCCTCAAGGGTGTGTCCTCCCACAAGATTGTCCGCTGGGTTCGGTGGGTAATGCAGGAAGTTGGTATCGACATACGTGCATTTGGAGCGCATTCTACTAGAGGGGCAATGGCCTCCAAAGCATTTACCCTGGGAGCTCATCTGGAAGACATTCTGAAAGCAGCAGACTGGTCTTCAGACTCCACCTTTAAGCGGTTTTACTTTAAACTTGTTATTGATATGGCTCACTTGGTTGTGAGCAAGCTTTAAATGAGCATAATTCTCGCCTCCGGTCCTGAATAGAATGAAAAATGTCCTAGGTAACGTAACAGAAAGTTTCAATACAAATATGACTCGGAGGAAAGGATTATCCCACCCAGGGTACAAGTTCCTTGACTGCCTTCTCTCCCTCGGTATTGGAGTAAGTAAACCTGTTCATTAATTTGTTGGAGCTCTTGTCCAGTTCTCATGTGACTGTCCTTGAGATGTTTTTCCCACAGGGTCAAACCTTTTTTTTTTTTTTTTTTTGAAAACCTTTATTATGACAAGTATAGGTTACACAGCTTTGTCGCCTACAACCTGTACAGTCAGGCCGGCAGCTTCAAATTTGCTTTGAAATATATTTCACACTGAGGGGGTACTAGTCTGACACAGCAAGCCTCCTACAACCCATCAGGGCCGGCCGCGTTTAGGGCTATCGGGAGCTGTATGAGAAAGCATTACGAAATACTGTAGAGAACGATGAATATAGGATATAGGATGCTTGAGGTTTCACAACTTTTTTTTCCTTTTTTATTTTGGTGTTATGTAAATCAACTTAAGCTTAACCATAACAAAAAAAACAAAAAAAAAATCTGACAAACTGATGGGTCTATCGCTGACTGCTCTTTCTCCTGTGTACCCCCCACATCTGTTGTATGAAAAAAGGAGAAGTGTGGGGCAATTCGAAGTACAAGGGGGAGGGGAGGAGTAAAGAAAAAAGGGGGGGAGGAGATGTGACTGTTGAGCGAGCGTGGAACCAGGGTAGATGCTACTATCATTGCTTCAGGCTACATGTAGATCAACTGTGTCATGGGGTACGCACTGAACCAGCTGGGCAGCAAGGGATATGAGTATTGCCCCATGTGTTCAACCTGTAGGTTGAAAGTGGAATGTGGGTCCCGAACCCAGTGAATGAACTTACGTGTGACCATAAGTATGCGACAGGAGTTTCCGCGTGCAATGGTGTAGGTAGAGTTTTACATGAGAGGCGTGGTTAGTGTATTGGGGATGACGGCAACGAGTGTGATTTCTCCAGTATTAGGAGTGTCTTTCATAGATTCACATGCTTGAATATTCCCCGTCGTCGAAGTGGGAGTCCCACGGTACATAAAGATAGCAATAATGCTAATTTATATATATATGTAATAACATAATACATAATAAAAATAGAGATAATACACACTGAAAAACCTCTACAATGGTTCCTCCATAGGAATGCATTATAAAGAGAAAAACTCATTTGTAACATATCAGTGTCATTATGTTAGTCCAAACTGCAGCCAATCAGGCTCAAGCACCCTCTAGAACCTTCTCCTCAGAAGCTCCAGTCCTCAGATTTTCTACCGCACGTCGTGTGAAGGGAGTCTCCCTGAGCTCTGCTCAGTTTTCTTCTTTCAACTCTTCTACTTCAGTTGTTTCTCAAGATGTCAAGTAAGAAGTCTTTGTTTAGGCCTTGCTCTTCCTGTGGGAAACTGCGTTTGTTTGAGAAGGACCCCCACCAAAAGTGTATTTACTGTTTATATCCAGAACACAAGGTGGCTGACTGCAAGTTCTGTAGAACTTTTCCTGCTAAAACTCTCAGAGATAGGGAGGGTCGTCTTCTTCTGTGGTTGAAGCGCCTTCAGGACAAAGACGCAGTTTTGTCAGACGCAGAGAGTTTCCAGTCAGGTCCTTCAACTGCTGCTTCCAAGCGTGGCAGTGTTCAGGAGTTACCATCTCCTTTTCTGAAGAAGAAAAAGCTGGCCTTAACTGTAGCCCAAGTAAAACCTACTGCTACTATAACTTCTGTGTCTACGCCCAAGAGACCTGGCTCTCAGGCGTCTTTTCCAGCCTCTATAAGTGTTGTTACACTTATGACGACGACCATTCCAACGACGAAATTGGCTGCTTTGGCTTCGTCGACGATTACAGTGATGACGACGTCTGCTTCTTCGTCGTCGACGATTGTCTCGTCGACGGCTTTCACGTCGACGAGAGCCTCAATTTCCTCAATCTCGTCGACGATCCCTATTATATCGTCGGCGAAGAAGCTTCCGTCGACGAAAAAATCATCGTCGACGCTACATGTCCCGTCGACGAGTTCGACGACGACGAAGGTCCCGTCGACAAAGAAAGTTCCGTCGACCAGCTCGTCGACGACGGCTTAGTCGACGAAAAAAATAACACCCAAGGATTCGTCGACGAAGCTCCCGTCGACGAAGGCTCCGTCGACGGCTGTGGCAAGACACTCGTCGTCGACGACTACATCTAAAAAATCACCGTCTCCGACAGCTGTGTCTACGTCATCATCATCGACGGCTGCTCCAGGTAAAACATCTACGTCGACTAAGTCAACGACGGCAACGGCTACGTCGACGGCAGCTCTGCCTTTACATTCTGGAGCGCAGCAGGAAGACGCAGTATCCACTTCAGGATCAATGTCTTTCGCCACTATGCCTCTAGTGCCTTTGGACACTTCAAGTACTCCAGTCATTACGGAGCCTTCCATGGGCAATTTCCAGGAATCTACACTCCAGTTGCCACCTCCTACTCTCCAGCCTCCCTCACCGATGTTGGCTAATGACCAGGAAACAGAGTCCATTGCGGAAGACAATGTTTTTGGTGATGCCCACAGTCCATCGGACTTGATTATTAAGTGTCAGGACACAAGTTCTGAAGACGACGTGGAGGAGGACGATGACCAGCAGGAAGAACAATATGTACAGGTTCCAATGGCAACATTTCCAGTATCTCTGTTTTCCAACCTCCAGCATATGCTGGATGATTACAATAGGAGATTTCCTCCAACACCTCAGGGTACTCCGAGCCATGCTACATCTGAGATAACGGAGCCTACTCAACATCAGCAGCAGCCTTCAAAGCAGACTGCTCTTCCAGAAAGGCCCCGTCAAGCTATCCCCACTAATTCTCAACAAGAGGTGGTGGATGAGGCAGAGCCGGAAAGAGAGGAAGGAGAAGTTCCCCAGGATACGGATGATGACCAAGACCCGGATATGGCAGAATTCGATGACTATCGAATGCAAACGCCCTCTCCTCAGCCGGGCGACTCCGGTGATTCACCTCCAGTTGACATCGCTAGCTTCCATATATTGATGGATAAGGCGGCAGACCGCTTCAAATTACCAGGAGCGCAGCGAGAGGAAGACTGCTTTCTCTATGACTTTAAGAGCCAGCCTTACAAACAGGTCCACACCATACCTATTATCGAATTTGTGTGGAAGGAGGGAATAAAAATCATGCAGGCTCCTAACTCCTTACCTGCTCAACTCCCTCGGCTGGAAAAGAAATATAGGGCCCCGACTGGTTCGCCCGCTTGCTTGATCTCGCATCCTAAGCCGGATTCAGTGGTGACCCAGGCAGCGCAACGACAAGCACGTAACCCTGCAACTCTAATCACTACTCCACCGGATAGAGGTGGTCGACGTTTGGATGCGATTGGCAAGAAGTTTTCAACCATGGCGTCTACATCAGTCCGTGTCGCAAATGCGTTGGCCATTTTAGGTCGTTTCGACCGACAAATGTGGTCAGACATTTCTGCGCTAGTCTCGTTGATTCCGGAGGCATCCAGAGTGGACGCGCACCAGATCCTTGAAGATGGCATGAGGGCATCAGAAGAGATAATTGACTGTGCTGTGGACGTTGCGGGTACTGGTTTTCGTATCCTTGCCAGTGCTGCGGCTCTCCGGCGTCAGGGTTGGCTAAAATCCACATCGTTTCGACAGGAGGTCCAGTCGAAGATACTTGACATGCCGTATGACGGTGAGTCTCTCTTCGGCTCTCACATCGATGAGGCAACAGAATCGATAAAGAAGGATACCGATACGGCAAAGTCGCTTGGATCCTTACAATTCAAAAAGCAGCCTTTTTCTGGTGCGCGTGGACGAGGCACATCTTCAAGCACTTTTCGAGGAGGGCAGTCCCAGTACCGGCAGTACAATCAAGGAAACCAGCGTTACTCCAACCAGCAGTCCAATCGTCAGCAGCAGTCAAAGCCCTATAGAGGAAAATCTTAACTATAGGGGTGCCAACAACAAATGTCAATGACTTTCTAGTTCCACAGAGAGTTGGAGGGCGAATCTCGCAGTTTTATTCCGGTCTATGATAACATCGGACCAATGGGTATTAGACATTGTACACAGGGGTCATGCCTTGGAGTTCACAGAGATTCCTCCAAATTCTCCACCATCAGGCCCGCCACCTCCCCATCTCGAGGAACTACAACATCAGGTTCATCTTCTGATAGAAAAGGGTGCAGTCGAAGTGGTTCCTGTATCTCAGCGAGGGAAAGGTTTCTACTCACGGTTTTTCCTCATTCTCAAAAAGACGGGAGAGTGGCGGCCCATTCTGGATTTGAGAGCTCTCAATTTGTTCCTAAAACAACAATCTTTCCGCATGCTGACGTTATCGGAAGTCTTGCGACTTCTCTGCAGCGGAGATTTTCTAACAACAATAGACCTGCAAGACGCCTATTTTCATGTGCCAATACTCCATCGGAATCGCCAGTTCTTGAGGTTCAAAGTAGGTCCAATACACTATCAGTTCAAGGTGCTACCTTTTGGCCTACGTTCAGCACCTCGTGTCTTCACGAACGTTTTGGCTCCGTTCATGGCTCATCTGCGTCTTCAGGGAGTTCAGATTTTTCCTTATCTGGACGATTGTCTTCTAAAATCCCAATCTCCTCAACAGCTGGTTCACGACACACGTCTGTGTCAGCAGACGTTCGAATCACTGGGGTTAACCATCAATATGGAGAAGGCACACTTTGCACCGCTGCAAAGAAGAAACTTCCTGGGAGCAATTCTAGACACGGACCTGTCAAAAACCTTCATCTCCCTCGAACGTCTTCAAAAGATAGTTCGTCTGGTCTCTCTCATCCGGTCAAAGCAGTCAGTTTCTGTGCGGACATTAAAGTCGTTTCTGGGGATGGCATCGTCCTGTATCGCACTGATCCCAAATTGCAGGTTGCGCACTCGTCCTATACAGGAAGAATTAGACCTGCAATGGCGCCAGGTGTCGGGGTCTTTCAACGACCTGGTGAGGGTAACGTCCCGCATGAAGAACAGTTTGCTTTGGTGGGAACAACCATCCAGTCTGGACGAAGGAACTTCGTTTCTAGCCCAGTCTCCGGATCTGACGTTGACTACAGATGCGTCCATGGAGGGTTGGGGCGCTCATCTCCAGGACCTTTCCATCAAAGGCAAATGGACGGCGACACAACGAACCTGGCATATCAACCGGCTGGAGTTGATGGCGATCTTCCTAGCGCTCAGATCATTCTTGCCCGTAGTGCAGGGGGAGTCGGTGCTGGTTCAGACAGACAACACCACCAGCATGCACTACATGAACAAACTGGGCGGCTCAAGATCTCAGCCACTGTCTCGACTGGCTCAAAGGATTTGGGATTGGGCTCTAGTCATCAAATTTCTTTACTGGCGGTCCATCTGCCGGGGGTATCCAACATCCTGGCGGATTCTCTGAGCAGGTCCACGTCATCCACTCACGAGTGGGAGATACATCAGCCGACTCTAGACCTAGTGTTCCGCCGTTGGGGTCGTCCCATGATAGACCTCTTTGCAAGCCCAGTAAATCGAAGTGCTGATCCTTCGCAAGCTGGCATCCCCACCCAGAGTCCAGCGGAAATGCCCTCCTCATGGATTGGCACGGGCTGTTTGCTTATGCATTTCCACCGATCCCGTTGGTTCCGAGGACTTTGTGGAAAATGCACAGGCAACCCTGCCACTTAATACTGATCGCCCCTCGTTGGCCCAGACAGGCATGGTTCTCAGAACTGCTTCAGTTATCCCAATGCACACCCCTTCATCTGCATCCACGTCCAGACCTCCTGACGATGGACGAAGGTCGAATTTGCCATCCAGACCCATCAACGCTTCAATTATCGGCATGGAACCTGAATACGTTGAATTTGCAAATTTAGATATGCCCCAAGAATGCAGAGACATTCTAGCGTCTGCTAGAGCTCCATCAACCATCAAAACGTACAAGCTAAAATGGAAGCGTTTTTGTCATTGGTGCGCTGCATCCAATATCCATCCAATCAATTCCACTCCGGAACAGCTTTTGCCTTTCTTTCTGAGCCTCGCTCAGTCTGGTCTCTCTCATGCCACCTTGAGAGTTTTTCTAGCAGCTATTTCACGCTTTCGACACAATGGTTCAACGTCTCTCTGTTCATCCAGAATAATCCGACAGTTCTTTAAAGGTCTCTTCAGGAAGTTTCCTCCTGTTAGGCGCCCTCCTCCGGCATGGCACCTCAACGTGGTGTTGTCACAGCTTATGAAGCCTCCTTTTGAGCCAATTCACAGAGCAGACACCAAGTATCTTACCTGGAAGGTTGCATTACTTTTGGCCTTAACATCTTCTCGTCGTGTAAGTGATCTTCACGCTTTCACGATCAAGCCTCCGTATTTGCAATTTAAGCCCGATGGAGTGTCACTTCGTACCAATCCTTCTTTTTTGCCGAAAGTACCTACTGATTTCCATTTGAACGAACCTGTCTTCTTAAAGACTTTTTTCCCGGATCCAAGATCTCCTGCGGAACAACGATTACATTCTTTAGACATCAAACGTTGCCTAAAATTTTACATTTCAAGGACTACCCCTTTCCGTAAATCCGATCAACTGTTTGTAGCATATGGACGGATGGGGAGGGGACATTCAGTGACAAAACAAACAGTTGCAAGATGGCTTTCAGCAGCCATATCTTTTTGTCACCAGCAAGCTGGCAAGCCTTTACAGTGTTCACTGAAGGCACATTCGACGAGAGCGATGGCGTCTTCCACCGCTTTGTTTGCTGGGGTGCCTCTACACCAGATTTACCGAGCAGCAACATGGTCCAGCAGGCACACCTTTACCAGACATTACTGTTTGGAGGCTGTGAGATTTCGGCTGGGGTCGTTGTCTGCACTGCGGGGTTCTCGAAAAGATTCGCACACACGGGCTTTCTGGGTAGTGCAGGTTTTATTGCTTTATACAATCGACGTTTTTGAACAGGCACTCTATAAAATGGTAATGGCTGGTCCGCCTCCTCCGTCCTGGATCTTCCTGCCGCTGGTCGTCTGTCCCAAGGTCTCCTGGGGGTTGTAGGCCTTTTCCCCGCCGTCTCGCTGGTCTCGTTGCGCCGGTGCACCGAAGAAATCAAAGGAAAGAGAAAAATCCGTCTCAGTATTGGTGCTGGATAAAACGTCTCTCAGGGAAGGGAGTGAGGGGAAACACACGTGAAACCTTCTACCCTAACTTTGGGATGTGAACCCTGGTGAAAACCAACAGGGCGTGAAGGGGTGTTCTCGTTTTTATGAGGGTTTCCCTCGACTACTGCCTCCCCACGCTGTGTTTTTGGACCGTACCTGGGTGAGCCACACTTCCGTGTTAGTGTGGCTGGGCGATGCGCGTCCCGCAGAGCCCCCTGGCTTCCCGCGGTAGTCACCCTCAGGTTCGGTGTCTGGTCCTGCCGCCGCCTTCCCTTCTGGAGTCGTCCCGTAGCTCGGCCTCGCTTCAGGTTCCGTCCGGCTCCACCTTCGAGGTCTCACTCCTCTTTCCCCGCCGTGCCTGGGATGCTCTTGCTGCTTTTCCTCCACCTCCGTCCTACTCTCCCCGTCCTCCTCGTCCTCCGTCCTCCGATCTTCCTCCGTCCTCCGATCTTCCTCCGTCCTCCGCTCGTCGTCTTCCTCCTCCGTCCACTCCGCTCCGCTGTCTCTCCACTCGCTCCACCAACCTCCAACTCCGCCTCCGGGTGTCTCGCACACCTGGCTGGACTCCGGGATGGGCTTTACGTCGTCAGGGAGGGTGTGTCGCCAATCCGACTCCGCCCCCTTAAAGGTGTAGTCCCGTAGGTGCTCCGCTTCAGGGCGTCTCCGTATGACGTCAGGGGTGTTCCACGCCTCTGTATGCTGGAGAAAAAGGACAGATACATTAATAGGCATACCAGGGGGGCCCTCGTCCGGGTCCCCCGTGTCACAGAGGCCATCAACGAAGCGGATACCGCAGTGGGGCAAGCAGTGCTTCGTCATCTTTTTAAATAAGGTGAGCCTCTGTTCCCTCCTCCATTTCTTTCTGTGATTGCTATATGCTTTTAAGCTGTATGTTATTGTCTTCAAGTTTGGAGAATGTATTTAGCAATCCCAGCTCTAAGGAGGTTACTGCTATCTATTCTATTCAAGCATGTGAATCTATGAAAGACACCCCTAATACTGGAGAAGAACAATTGTTACTTACCTGTAAACAGGTGGTTCTCCAGTATTGGTGTCTTTCATAGATTCACATGCGACCCACCCGTCCTCCCCTCAGAGGCTCTCTTCTCCTCATCCACTCTACTTCATGGAGCTTCTGAGGAGAAGGTTCTAGAGGGTGCTTGAGCCTGATTGGCTGCAGTTTGGACTAACATAATGACACTGATATGTTACAAATGAGTTTTTCTCTTTATAATGCATTCCTATGGAGGAACCATTGTAGAGGTTTTTCAGTGTGTATTATCTCTATTTTTATTATGTATTATGTTATGACATATATATATATTAGCATTATTGCTATCTTTATGTACCGTGGGACTCCCACTTCGACGACTGGGAATATTCAAGCATGTGAATCTATGAAAGACACCAATTCTGGAGAACCACCTGTTTACAGGTAAGTAACAATTGTTCATATCACGCGTGAGGTGCTGTATCTAGAGTCGGAGGGGCGATCTCTTGCCGTGTCTCGTTTTCGTCAGACTGAGAGTCAGCTTGCAGTCGTAGAAGGTACGCGGCAAGCGGAACCCATATGTCCTTGGGTCTTGATTTGTGGGGAAGTAGCTCCGCGTAATTGTGCAATTGGTCTTGCCATGTGGCCATTGTGGTTAGCCAATCTTTGAACTTAGGTACTCGTCCTCGCCCCCATCGACATGCCACCTGTCATTTTGCCAGGAGAAGGCCTAGCGCAAAAAATTTACGGTGCGCGTTCAACTCGGGGCAAGCCTGGCCAAGCAGCGCAATCTTCGGGCAGGGTGACACAGTCACTCCAACCATGTCAGACATGGCTTTGAATACTTCTTCCCAAAAAGTTTCCACCGCTCGGCACGTCCATGCAAGGTGGAGGAAATCCGCGCCCTCTGCCTTGCAGCGCAGACACCGGTCATCATCCCGGAGTCAAAAATGATGCAGTTTGGCCGGAGTGTAATAAAGCCTGTGCAGAAATTTATAATGTACCAGCCTGAGGCGTGTGTTACCCGTCACTGCAGTAGTGTGCGCGCAACTGTCCTCCCATTGTTCATCGGACATGGGGACATCTAGGTCGTCGTCCCATTCCCGTCTTGCTCTAAGGGTAGGAGGGGATGGGGTTGCCTGCGTGTGTTTATAGAGCATGGAGACTACGTGCTTAGGGGTTTCAGCTTGGAGCAGAGAGTGGAGGGGCTGGACTATGTCCGGTTCATCCGGAAAGGCTGGGGTGACCGCCCTCACTCTTTGCCTCAGTCGTACATATAGGAATGTATCCATGACGGAGGGGGGTACATCACCGAAGAATTGCGCTGATGTGCGGAAGCTGCCCCGTAGGTATAGGTCCCCCCACGTATGGAGTGCCAGTCTTGTGAGCAGTTTACAACCGTTTCCTCACAAGTTATGCTAAGTCGTGGGTCGTGCGCCAGGGTCATAAGCAGCGAGTATAAGAATGGCGTCCCCATGGCTTCCGCCAACCGTCTCCAGGCCAGTATCGTGCAGTCGACTGTGGTTGGGTCTCAGTCAACGAGTTTGGCCTCGGAGTAGAGGTAGCCCGATGGTTGCATCGGCCTCATGTAGCCGTCCTCTACCGCCAGATGTGCCATAAAGGGGGGGGGTGAAGCCAGTAAGCGGCAAAGTGACCTTGTGCACAGTCGTAGTAGCATCGGAAGTTAGGTACATCGAATCCGCCCTGGTGGTAGGGAAGCATCAGTGTCTTCAGGCCTATCCGGGCCTGTTTCCCACCCCAAATGAGTAGCGACATTTGTGAGTTTATTGTGCGGAAAAAGTGCGCACCTGGATTGTATGGTATATTAGTGAAGAGATATAGTAGTTTTGGTAGCACAACCATTTTAATCAGTGAGATGCTTCCCGCCATGGAAAGTGGAAGGTGTATCCATCTGGTGACACTGTCCGTCAGTTTGTCCATAACCGTCCCGTAATTGGCCCTAATGAGCGCGTCTCGCTTTCTAGTCACAGTTATACCTAAATATTTAATCTCCTCTGCCTCCCAAACTAGGGGGTAATCCAGGGGAAATTGCATGGTTTTGTCTGTCAGTGGGAATAGGGCTGATTTCGACCAATTGATTTGTATGCCCGAGATCCCTCCGAATTTGGTAATTTCACGCAGCAGGGGTTTTAAGTTCTCCTGAGGTTTATGCACGTAGATGGTCATGTCATCAGCATACAATGCTATAAGCAACTGTCGTTCCGGGTAGATGAGAGAGCGTTGGTTGTGGTGTTGACGCAGTTTGGCTGCTAATGGTTCAATCGCAATGGCAAATAGAACTGGGGACAATGGGCATCCCTGTCGTGTGCCGCGGTGGATCTCAAAAGGAGCCGAGCGTGATCCATTCAGCACCACTGAGGCCTGGGATTGCCGGTACAATAAACGAATCCAGTCAAGGAAACTGAAGGGGAAACCCATTCTTTCTAGTAACGCCAGCAGGTAGTCCCATTCTAACAAATCGAAAGTCTTGGTGGCATCGAGAAAAATAGCGGCCGCCTCGCAGGTGGGAGTTATGTCTTGTATCACAGCTTGAAGGGTACGCAGATTATGGGACGTCGCACGATTCGGGACAAAGCCCGCCTGATCTGGCAACACCAACCTCTCCATCAGCAGGTAAAGACGTGACGCCAGGACTTTAGCCAGTATTTTAATATCAGAGTTTAATAGGGAGAGGGGTCGATATGAACCACAAGATTCCGGCGACTTGCCTGGTTTTAGCAAGGACCTTATTAGGGCCTCCCGCATAGTGGTTGGCAGAATATTTTCCTCCAGAGCCGTATAATACACTTGTTGCAGGATTGGGGCTAGGATATGCATGTATGTTTTATAAAAATCAATTGGCAACCCGTCTGATCCCGGCGATTTACCCAACTTCATGGACATTATGGCATCAGTTATTTCTTCCAGCTCAATAACATGATGAAGAAATTTTTGTTGGGACGGTCCTAACCATGCGAGCGCAGTATCCTCCAAATAAGTGTTTAGGTTTATAGGAGTGGATCTTTGAGAGGTGTATAGTGTAGAGTAGTGTTCTGTGAGGACCTTGAGCTGGTCTGGCAGGTTCCTTTGCGGAACATTGTGCTCATCTAGTAGGGTAGTGATGTAGTTTTGATATCTAGGGGGGTTAACAGTGGATGCTAGTGCTCTGCCCGGCCTATCCCCTTCCCCGTATATGCGTGCAGCATTCGGTTTCCCCCGGAACTGACATTCCTTTGCTGAAAGTTCTGCATAGTTATTAAGTTTCTCTTGAAGAGTAGCTTTAACCGAGTGGCCCTGTATAGGATCATCGACATCCCGTTCTAGACGTTTTAGTTCAAGTTCAAGTGTACGCAACTCGTCACGCAAGGACCTGAGGACTCCGCCCCCTTTGGCAATGCACCAGCCCCTTACTGTGACTTTAAAGGCCTCCCAAACCGTGGTCAAACTGGACACCGAGGATATGTTGCGGTCAAAAAAATCTTTTATGTCCTGTTCGAGTTCCGCTCTGAAGGCCGAGTCTGTTAAATGAGCCAGGTTAAGTCGCCAACTTAAGTAGGGGGAAGCATCTAGTGGAATGCGCAGAGTTACCAATACTGGGGAATGGTCAGAGAAGGTGCGTGCGAGGTGGGACGCCTTAACCAACCAAGGAGAAAGTCCGGTGGTGCAAAGTATGTAGTCTAAACGTGCCCAGGTGGAGTGCACTGCTGAGTGGTGTGTGCCCTGTGCGTGTGTGGGGTGTATATGCCTCCAGGTGTCTATTAAGCGATGTTCCTCTACGATGTCCGACAGGGTGCGTTGAGTACGTGTGTAATGCACAGCTTGGGGGTGAGATCTGTCCATAGTTGGCCGTAGTGCCGTGTTGAAGTCTCCACCCAGGATAATGTGCGCGACTCCCAGCGATTGGATCTTACCCCATAGCGTGAGGAGTGATGTAGGGTCATCCGTGTTCGGCCCATAATAGCATGCAAATAGGATTGTGTGGGAGTAGAGCCTGCCCCATACCATGCAATATCTGCCTCCCGCATCTGTCTCAGTACCAGCGGGGGTGAACTGTACACCACGTTTAACCAGAATTGTGACCACCCTAGCATAGTTGGAATATGACGAGAATACTCTGCTGGAAGCCCAGCGGGATGCAAACAATGGGGAACTACCTGACATTAAATGTGTTTCCTGAATCATTGCAATGGAAATTCCCTGCCTATCTAAGTAGCCTAATACCTGTCTCTTTTTCCTCGGGTTGTTGAGACCCCGTACATTCCACGAAATTTGTTGCAGCTGTTGGATTGATTGTGTGTCCACTACGTCACCCATCCCAGTCGATTCAGAAATGTGCGGCATAAAAGCAAAGCAGAGCAGTTTGTACTAGGAACAAAAAGCAACAGAGTACCCGGGGACCCAATATCGCAGTCCAGCCCTTTCGACCCAAACCCTCATCAGAGTCATTGTGATTGTGAGCGTTAAATGTCGGAACTTCCACCCACCCACGCCGGCTACCCCAACCTGCCGGGGAAATAGCACCCACCCACCCACCCTCGCCCAAAAGAACAGTAAAAAACAACATCTTGCAAGAGATAGAAACAGTTCGCATATCCCTACCCTCGGTGGGGAGGGAAAATGTAGGGGTTCGCCCATTGGGGGTCCGAACTAGGGGCACCAGACCTGCCAACCACCTCCCTTCTTTCACCCACCTGCGACCAGGCTTACCCCGGTCAGGTGCAGTGGGACGGAGGTGGGTGATCGAGCACTTATTGATACTTAAGACCAGTAAAGTTCAAAATAGTCCAAATATTCCAAATATTCCCAATAGCCCGGGAGTCACACCCTGAACATGTAGGAGGCATAGTGTACATACCCAGTACGCAGGGGCCTCACAACTTCGGGGCACAACAAATCAGTACAGGAGGCTAGTCTTTTTGTGACAAAGGTGACTGTGATCTGGAGCGTTGGTGAGCCGATTCCTCTCTGCGTTGGTCTTTCTTGCAGTGTTTTAGGAAGTCCTCCACCTGCTGCGGGTTTTGAAACATATGATGCTTGCCTTGATATGAGACTTTCAGTTTTGCAGGATATAGCATGGCATATGTGATTTCCTGTGTTTGTAGCTTCTTTTTTACTCCGGCGAATTTGCGCTTAGCTTCTTGGACTGAAGGAGTAAAGTCAGGGAAGAAGGACAGTATTGCGTTGCCATGATTTACAGTCCCCAGCTCCCTCGCACGCCGCAACACTGCGTCACGGTCTCTGTAGTTCAAGAAGCGTGCGATGATGGGTCTAGGTTGGGACCCGGGAGGGGGCCGGGCTGCTAGGGATCTATGGGCCCTCTCCACTATGAGGTGGGGGGAGAATGAGTCACTCCCGAATAGTTCCACGATAAGGTTTTCAACAAAGGGCTCCATCTTCCCGGTGTTGGTTGATTCTGCAAGGCCTAAAATGCGAACGTTATTGCGGCGAGACCGCGCCTCCAAATCTTCATTCTTGTCCGCTATTAGTTTTAGCAGCCTGTCCATTTGAGTGACCTGTTTGGAGGTAGATGTAGCTCCGTCTTCCAATGTTGAAATCCGGTCTTCGGCCTCTTTGATGCGTGTGTCATGATGTTCCAATTTGGCCACCACGCTGTCCATGCGCGTGTTGATGGTGTCAATCTTGGAGTCTATTGTTTAGAGGCTCTGCTTCATACCTAGCAAGAGGGTTTTCCAGTCTTCCTCTTGTGGGGCCGACGTGGTAGGGCTGCCCCCGTCCTCCGGCGTCGCTTCCAACGGTTTTCTGGCTTCAAACAGAATTTTCGACTGCCGCGCATCGTTATGGCCCATGTCTCTCCTTGGCGTCCGCGACGCAGCTCTCGGTAGGATCAGGCAGGCGGGGGTAGGTCGGCGTTGTCCAGGCAGGAGAGCAGGGCCCAGGTCTGATATCGTTGCGTGTGCCCAGCTTCAGTCGGGCAGGAGGGGGCGTAGGGCCAGGAGGGTACTGCTAGTGTGGCAATTAGATGCCTCTGCTGTCTGTTTACCGGTATCGAAACTTCAACAGTCAGCGCGGGCCCCTACCATGAGGGTCACATATGCAAAGAGATGAAGGCCGCAGAAGGGAAGGAGCCCTGAGGTCCAGTCGGTGTCTTGGGTAGGGCAGGGTGTAGGTCGTCAATGACCCGACCTCCAGCTGGGGCGGGGAAGGAAGGGCAAGCGATCCCCACACGGCCAAAATTATGTTCAGGCGTCCTGCATTCCCAAAGTCAGCACTATGTGGCAAAGGAGCAAAAGCGCGGGAAGCGGTTACACTGCGGACCGGTGTCCCACGCAATGGCCGCTAGCAGCGCAGGCTTCGTGCTGTTGTAGGCCGCGAGGGGGAACAGGAGTAACTAGACGTCTTAGCAGGAGTAATGGAGGGCCCAGACCCACCGCCACATCACACCAGTGGGGGGCAAGAGTCGCTCCGATGATCCGCCACTAGGAAGTAAGAGGGCCACGGCCGTCACCGGTTCCCTCCGAATGGTGCCAGCAGGGTTCCGAATATGTCAGTATAGAGCCCACGGGCCTCAATGCATGGGGAGGTGGTTCCCCTCCCGTACTCCGGGGTTCCAGTAGTGTATAGCGGGGGGGGCGGGATGCGGCACTCCTAGCAGACGTGCGGGCCCCCCAAGCCCAGCGTATGTTGGCAGAAGACACGGGTGTCCAGCCGGCACACCCTGCAGCTTAATCGTCTAGGCCCCCGGGGAGTGTACATGCAGCCAGGCCACCCCCGGTCCCAGGAGTCCTCTCCCCCCGCCACCGCTCACTGCCGGTAGGATCAAAGCTGGTCCAGCGCCGGTCCCATCACCGCCCCGACAGGGGCCTCCATGTCGCCAGAGGGGAAGCAGGCCGCACACGTCCGTCCCGGGTAGGCCTCCGATCCCCGGGCTCTCCCAGTGGGTTAGGCCGCCACAGGGCGTCAGGCGCGTCCAGGCAGCAGTGCGCCGAGGATTCTATGGCGGATATCTTCGCCTCTGGACGTGTGACCACGGCAAGTAAGCTGTCGCTACATGCAGCTCAGTGTCCCCGACACTCTGGGACGGTGTTTTCTCGAGTATCACTGGTCAGGATGGCTGAAGGAGGGAATAGTGTGCTCGAACTGGCAAGAGCCTCACGCTAGCGCGGCCATCTTGGTCTGGCGCCACCTAGCGCCCCTCCCACAGGGTCAAACCTTGACCACTCCTGTCACTTCTGCTCTACTTTGATCCTTGCTGGTGATTCCAATAAACAAGACTCTTGATGTGTCCATGATGGCTGACCGATCAACGAAAGAGGAAGAGTAGACAGGGACAGAGGACTAACAGCACCCGGGTACCTCTGCTTGGTGCAGATGAAGAGCCACTCTATGTGTGGACACTCTGGTGTTTTAACTGTTTACTCCCTATGTTTCATGGGAATAGTAGTTTGTTTTACTTGACTTTAAATGGCTGCTATTCAATAAAGCGAAGAAAGAATAATTAATCCTCGCCTCCGAGTCCTTAATAGAATTGAAACTTTCCTTTACGCTAACTAGGATATTTTTCATTATTCTTTACTATTACCTCTATCCGGTATGGTTAGAATATGGGGAAAATGGGAACTTAAAGTGGATCATGTTCCTTAGTTCCGCTGGCCGACATGTTTCTAGCCCCACCCCAAGGCTATTCTTCGGGAACACAGATTAGTAAGATTCCTGGTACCACTCGTATAACTCCTAATAGTCAGGAGGAAAAACAGATACATTAAAAAATAAGATCAAAGTCAAAACGAGCTTTATTCGATTTTAGGCATATAAAATCATAAAAGCAGTTAATACAAACATCTCATCTCAGTTCTAAAAATACAGTGATCTTACATAAAATATATACAAGTTCATAGAAACATTCATTTTGCTCCAGTTTTTCTTATTATATAAGCAATTTATAGCATATGACTTCTGTGCCGAAATAATGCATCACAATATTAAAACTACTCAAATGTGTCCCCTCAAATTCTAGGCATTTATAGGTTTCCTTGCTCTCAATTCACTTTTCAGGAAACCCACCATAGTTGTGATGCAATAGTAGCTGTCCAACATCTGTCGTTGCAGTAGAGCTGGGCAACATTGTCTCCAGCCCCCCTGTTTTAATAAGGGTTTAATCTATCTATGTCTTTCGTTTGCATAGAATTTACAGAATAGGATTACATGAATGGTTGTTTGCGAAGAGATGTTGCCACACGGACACAGGCCTAGATCCCTTGACCAATTGTTAATGTCAGAATAATTGATCAGACAGTGAAAAGACCCAAATCTGATACGTGTTAACAAGTATCTATCATATCCCCCCATACAGCACAGTAAATATGGATGAATGTTATATGTTGTAGTAATTATTTGGTGCTGGACTAACATGGGTTTGTTCGTTTACAAAGCTCACCTGTTATCTTCCAAGACAGCCATGCAAACTTTTTTGAACTCCTTCCGGTGTATTGAATTAATCGTTTCCAGTCGGAGCAAATTCTCTGGGTGCCCTATGTCTTGCATAAAGTTTTTCACGTATCTTAACCAGATGACCTTGTTTGCATGGTCTAATCTCATTGCATCGGTTAGGATTTCCTTATCTGAAAGAGACACGTTAGTGATAGATTCCTTACCTTAGAATATCCCCAGGCGTCAGACTGGATCCGGAAATTTTTGCGTAGCAATACCCCTGCGCGTCGGCAGGCATTGTCTGCGGCTCGGCGTCCGTCGTCGGCGTCGTTAGTGCCGGAATGACGTCGTCGGAGTACTTAGACGCCGCCCATGCGCGCTGACGTCAGTTCTTCTTTTTTCCGCGCGAGCTAGCGCAGATCCGGAGAAGCTCTACCCCTAGTAATTTTTTGACTAAACTTTTGATCTTTTGATCATTCTTTTCTTTGAGTCTTCGACTCTATCGGTGCCGGTAGGGATGCCCGGGTTCAAACCCTGCTCGAAGTGCGACCGACTGATGTCGGTCACGGACCCCCATCGCCGGTGCCTGAAGTGCCAAGGCCTCGACCATGACGATCGAACCTGCTCCGACTGCCGGGCCCTGACGTCGAAGGCTAGGCGGGAGCGGTCCCGCAAGCGGCTCGAGCTCCGGCAGTCGGCCCCGCGCCACTCCAGATCTTGGTCCCGGTCCCACGGGAGGTTGAGGGACAGGTCGCGAGGTCGGCGTCATCGCAGCTCCGGGAGTGGACACCGGTCATCAGCCTCCAAGTCCTCAGGTAAGAGGCATGAGAGGTCGGAGAGACGTCATCATTCCTCCGACCCACCCCGACGCTCGCACGACGCGGCCGGGGGCTCGGGCGACACCGCCCACGCGGCTCCAGGAGTCTCAAGCGTCGCCGCCTGCCCGACACCTTCGGGTCCCTGGGCACGGCGTGACGCCGGAGGAGATCGAGCGATACCTCATGGCCATGAGGTCCCTCCCTCCTCAGTCGGGTTCCGTGGCGCCTCCGGGCCCAGGGTCCCGACTGGAGGCCCTAGCGGGTCGGGTGCTTCGGCCCCGACGCCGCCGGGTGCTTCGACCCCGGCGCCGCCGGCGACTTTGGTCTCGGCGCTGCAGGACCTCACCGGATCAATGAGGCCTTATGTGACGTTCTTGTGGGCACTTGGTCCAAGCCCGCCACAGGCCCGCCTGTGGATAGGAACGTGGACAGATGCTACTGCCCGGCCCCGGGTGACCCATGCTTTTTGTCCCCCCATCCCACCCCCAAGAGCCTGGTCATCCAGGCCTCCAACTCCCAGACCGCATTCCCGTCGGCCCCGCCCGACCGGGAATCCAAGAGATACGAACAGTTCGGGAAGAAGGTGTTCTCGTCTGTAAGCTTAGGGCTGCGGTCTGTAAATACCGCCTGTCTCTTGGGCCGCTACACCCACACTCTGTGGGACGCGGAGGTGCTGCCACAATGCCCGGAGGAGGTCCGGGCTAAACTCGCCCAAACCCTGGCGGAGGGCCGAGATGCAGTGCGTTATTCCATCCGGTGTGAGCTGGATACAACGGACTCACTGGGCAGGGCAATGGCAATGACAGTGGCGGTTCGACGCCACGCCTGGCTGAGGTCCGCCAACTTCTCGGCCGATGTCCAGGCCACACCCCTGGACATGCCGTTCGATGGCCGTCGCCTCTTCGGCGACAAGGCAGACTATGCGCTGGAACGTTTTAAGGACTCCAGGGCTACGGCCAAGTCCTTGGGCCTCTCGGACCCACGCCAGCAAACGGGTGCCTTTCGCTCCTTTCGTGGCCACGGAAGGGGCGCCCCCATACGGGCTGCCAGCCAGGCACCGCAGAATGTTCAACAGCGCGGTGGCGGCTGTGGAAACCGGTGTGGCGGCGGTCGGGGACAACGGAGAGGCCAGTCCACACCTCCCTCCACAGCACCCGCCTCAAAACCTTCCGAGTTTTCAGGCCCATGTGGCGCCTGTGGGAGGCAGGGTTCGCCATCACCTCTCCCACTGGCGCACTATCACATCAGACAGGTGGGTGCTGCAGACGTCCGAAGGGGCTACTCCCTCCCCTTCGAGGCGACCCCTCCATCCATGCCACCGCAATGCCACCGCGTGTCGGGGGATCACTTGCAACTTCTGCAAGAGGAAGTCACGGCCCTCTTGTCCAAGGGGGCCATCGAGCGCGTTCCTGGGCCAGAAGTAGGGTGTGGATGTTACTCCCACTACTTTCTGGTACCCAAGAAGGGCAAAGGGGGCCTACGCCCTATCTTGGACCTGCGGAACGTCACCGGCTTCCTCCGGAAGGAGAAGTTGAAGATGCTGACTTTGGCTCAGGTTCTAGCTGCCCTGGACCCAGAAGACTGGCTGGTAGCGTTGGACTTGCAGGACGCTTATTTCCACATCCCCGTCCTGCCGGCCCACCGGCGGTACCTGCGGTTCACGGAAGGCCAAGAGCACTTTCAGTTTACCGTGCTCCCCTTCGGCCTTACCAGCGCCCCACGGGCGTTCACGAAGGTGATGGCGGTGGTCGCAGCTCATCTGCGCAGGTTAGGGGTGTCAGTTTTCCCCTACCTAGACGACTGGTTGTTGAAGGCGGGCTCGGCCCAGACAGTCGTCAGCCACCTCCAGACTACGTCCGACCTCCTGCATTTGCTGGGGTTCTCCATCTATGTGCCGAAGTCACACCTGTGTCCCTCTCAGAAGCTCCTCTTCATCGGAGCGGTTCTCGACTCGGCGCAGTTTCGGGTTTACCCTCGCGAACAGCGGGTTTGGGATATACAGGCTCTGATTTCCATCTTTCAGCCGTTATCCCGAGTCTTGGTCAGGTTGACGCTGCGGCTTCTGGGGCTGATGGCCTCCTGCATCCTTCTGGTGCATCACGCCCGGTGGCGGATGCGGGCTCTGCAGTGGGACCTAAAGTTTCAGTGGGCCCTGCATCAGGGCAACCTATCCGATCATGTCTTGATCTCGGAGGGCACTGCGAGAGAACTGCAGTGGTGGCTCACGGACTGCGACTGGGTCAGTGGCAGATCCCTCTCCCTACCCCACCCGGAGCACGTAGTTGTGACGGACGCGTCCCTCCAGGGCTGGGGAGGCCACATGGGAGAGGCGGAGATCAGAGGCCTCTGGTCTCCGGCGGAGTCCCGGCTCCATATCAACCTTTTGGAGCTGCGGGCGATTCGTCTAGCACTGAAGGCATTCCTCCCCTCTGTCCGGGTGAGTGTAGTGCTGGTGTTCACGGACAACACCACCGCCATGTGGTACTGCAACAAACGGGGCGGGGTGGGGTCGTGGACCCTGTGCCAGGAGGCTCTGCGCCTCTGGCAGTGGCTGGAACATCAGGGTGTGACCCTGGTGGTTCAACACCTGGCAGGCTCTCTGAATGCCAGGGCGGACAAACTCAGCCGTCGG
Organism: Lissotriton vulgaris; assembly: GCF_964263255.1. Classification (NCBI taxonomy): domain Eukaryota; kingdom Metazoa; phylum Chordata; class Amphibia; order Caudata; family Salamandridae; genus Lissotriton; species Lissotriton vulgaris. The sequence continues at coordinate 29,936,458 of NC_141698.1, forward strand.
TGCATGATGGATCACGAATGGCGTCTGAACTCGGACGTGGCGCAAGGCCTCTTTCAGCAATGGGGAGAGCCTTGGTTAGATCTATTCGCCACAGAAGAGAACGCGCAATGTCATCAGTTCTGCGCGTTGGAATTTCCAAGGCGGCACTCGCTCTGGGACGCTTTTCGTCGCGAGTGGAGTTGCTGTCTATTGTACGCCTTTCCGCCTATACCACTTCTGCCCAGAGTGCTGAAGAAGATCAGGCGCGACCGGGCCCAGGTTATCCTTGTGGCTCCGGACTGGGCTCGAAGATACTGGTATCCCGAGCTACTCAGCATGTCAGTCGATCCCCCGATTCGTCTGCCTCTTCGGGAGGACCTTCTGTCGCAGCAGCAGGGGACGGTCCTGCACCCGAACCTGTCCAGTCTCCACCTACAAGCCTGGAGATTGAGCGGCGGCAGTTGAGGCCATTTGACTTGCCTCCCGAAGTCTGTGATATCATTCTGGCAGTCAGGCGTCCCTCCACAAAGTCGATATACGCCTGCAGGTGGAACAGATTTGTGGCATGGTGCACAGCAAAGGCTGTGGATCCTCTCTCTGCACCCCTTTCTGAAGTTCTACTCTTCCTTCTTTCCCTTGCCCAGCAGGGCTCTGCTCTGGGCACTCTAAAGGGGTACCTTTCTGCTCTTTCCGCCTTCTTACGGCTACCTGACCAGCCTTCCTTATTCAAGTCCCCCATTGTAAATAGATTTCTGAAGGGCATCGCACACATGTTCCCTCCTGTTCCCTTCGTGATGCCCCAGTGGTACTTGAATCTTGTACTCACTTATCTAATGTGTGCTCCCTTTGAGCCGCTCCATAACTGTCCTCTCCGTCTTCTCACCCTGAAGACTGCTTTCCTGGTTGCCATCACCTCTGCCAGGAGAGTGAGTGAGCTCCAGGCTCTTTCTTCTACTCCACCTTTCCTCTCTGTTCATCCGGACAAAGTGGTGTTGCGTACACGACCTTCCTTTCTGCCCAAGGTTGTCACGGCCTTCCACATCGGGCAGTCCATTACCTTGCCCACCTTCTTTCCGCCTCCGCATCCCTCGAAAGAGGAAGAGAGGCTCCACCGTCTGGACCCAAAACGTGCGCTCTCTTATTACCTAGATCGCACACGCCAGTTCCGGGTGGATGACCAACTCTTTGTTGGTTACGTGGGCGCGAAGAAGGGAAAGGCGGTACACAAGAGGACCATTTCGCGGTGGATCATCTGTGTATTCAGGCATGCTACTCCATGGCCAAAAAGGAGCCCCCTGCTGGATTGCGGGCTCATTTCACTCGAGCCACGACAACAACAACTGCCTTGGGCCGAGGACTCCCCTTACAGGACATTTGCCAGGCAGCTACGTGGGCCTCGCTGCACACGTTCGCAAGACACTACTGCCTGGACAGTCAAGTCCGGAGGGATGGCTTCTTTGGCCGTTCCGTCCTCCAGGACTTTCTGGTGTGATATTGGTTCGCAAACCCACCACCGTGGTTGGTATTGCTGGGGTATCTATTCTAAGGTAAGGAATCTATCACTAACGTGTCTCTTTCAGATGCACAAGTTACTACTTGTGTAACGATATATCTGTAAGAGACATTAGTTAGTGATAGATTCCTTACCGACCCACCCATCCTCCCCGTTCTGCGAACCGATATCTAGGGTTAAGGTCATTCCCTTTCAGGGCCCTAGTTTCATGGCACCAGTGTTGGTTCTATCATGGCTCTGCGTATCTGGCGCGGAAAACCTGTGTATCAGAACTGACGTCAGCGCACATGGGTGGCGTCTAAGTACTCCGACGACGTCATTCCGGCGCTAACGATGCCGACGACGGACGCGGAGCCGCAGACGTAGCCTGCCGACGCGCAGGGGTATTGCTACGCAAAAATTTCCGGATCCAGTCTGACGCCTGGGGATATTCTAAGGTAAGGAATCTATCACTAACTAATGTCTCTTACAGATATATCGTTACACAAGTAGTAACTTGTGCATTTAGACCTGTGCTCGTGGAGGTCCAAATTCTATGCCAAAGCAGCACAGGTTGAGCCTTAATTAAATCTGAAATGTATGGGACACCTAACTCGCTATGGCAATTAAAAACTGGGGCACTTACAGGAACTGCCAATATGAATCTTAAAAAAGCATTTTCAACTTGCTGAATTGGTGTACAATCGTGGGGTCCCCATACACCTGCCCCAAAGGTAGCTATATGCTCACGCATTTGGCCTTGTAAATCTTCAAGAGAATTTCAGGTGGTCTTTTAGCCAGTTTTTTGGAGAAATTGATCAATGCCGCTGTGGACTTCATAAACAGAAGGCTCCTGGTCTTGATAGCTTGTGTCCAGGACCCAGAGTGGTTAAATAAAACACCCAACTATGTAAATGTTTTAATAGTTTCTACCCTGCTACCCCCAGCTTGAGAACATCTACACTTTTCTTTCCCTCTCCCGCAGGGCATTTTCAAACTTTTCTTTGCGTTAATTTTCAGACCCAGGGTGTCCATAAAACTAGTATAAAAAGTAAGAGCCCTCTATAAACCAATCTGGGTGCGTGCCATGAGTACAGCATCATCAGCATAGAGGAAGGAGACTATCGGGCGCTTATTTACATATGGCGTGTCATTAAAAATTAATAAATGTATACAACCCCCATTGGTGTTAATAGAGAGAGCATGGTTATGGTAAACAAATCACAAGCACATATATACGTGCCCCTTAATAGCACCAAAATTCACCTGTGTGGAAAAAAACATATACCTCTCACAATGAAGGTGATCACTTCTAGTGCTACCAAAAGCAGTTTGTCGCTTTTAAAAGACACGAGGCACTAACAAGACAGAAAAACAGATAACTTAAAGTGATCAATAATGATGCAAAATATAGACGAGCACATGCATGTTTGTCTCCTCTTAATTGCAACATGAGACCTTATGGGGGAAGGGATGCCTGTAGTCACACTCTGTATAAAGTATAGATGAGAAAATGCCCCCAAAATGTAAGTATGCAGTACAAAAATGCAAAAGGGTTATTGCTAAAGGTACGATCGTTGGACAAGCAATCGTTCATATCCTGAAGCAGCTATGCCGTACTCACTGCCTCAAGGCTACTCACATGCTCAAGGGTTAGCACCCGCCCGTGTCCTAGTCGAAGCAAAAAGCTCACTGCAGCAGGCTCTTTCACTCCGGTTTATGGTGAGTCGGCGTCCTCGTGCTAGGGGAAACTCGCACAGTAACTTTCAAGATGGCTGCCGCTAGATGAAAAATGTAGGGCTATCCCTTAGTGTACGAAAAAGAAGTAATAAAATATTTTGCAAAACTATTTTTAAACAAGCATTTGCAATGCAATAGGTCTCGCATTAGGAAAGTTTGAGCTATTGGTATTGTAAATGACAAATATTTTATTTATGTGTTGGTTTTGAAAATAGTGAAATGAATAGCTTTGTCATTTACAATGCCAATAGTTTTAACTTTCGCAAATGTGACACCTATAGCATTTGTAATGCAATATGTGTTGTATTTACATGATTTAGATGTATTGATATTACAAATAACAATGGATTTTAATTTTTTAAAATAATTAATAACTAAATAAAAGTATTGTAATTTATAATGGCAATAGCTTTAACCTTTGTGAAAATTACGTTCAGTGTATTTTATTGTGACGAAAATCCAAGAACATAAGTGAAATATTAACATCTTTTTGTGACATTTGTAATAATGCTTGAAACATTGAGAAAACATAATTGAAATAGTTGATGTTGAATGGTTGCACAGATTGATGCTGTGGTGGCGCTGATTGATGTTGTGGTGGCGAAGAGTGATGATGTTGCGTTCAGTCATGCTGTGGTAGCGCATAGTGATGTTGTGGTGCCCCTGAGTGATGTTGTGGTGCCCCTGAGTGATTTTGTGGTGGTGCTGAGTGATGCTGTGGTGATACGATAGATAGATAGAGTCCGATAGATCGATAGAGTGAGGGCGATAGATAGATAGAGGTAGGGCGATAAAGTGAGGGCGATAGATAGATAGATAGATAGATAGATAGATAGATAGATAGATAGATAGATAGGTAGATAGAGTGAAGGCGATAGATAGAGTGAGAGCGATAGTTAGATAGACAGGTAGAGTGAGGGCGATCCATTGATAGATTGAGTGATGGCGATAGATATAGTGAGTGCGATAGATAATCTGATAGAGTGAGGGCGATAGATAGATGGACAGATAGAGTGAGTACTATAGATAGATAGAGTGAGGGCGATAGATAAAGTGAGGGCGATATATAGATAGAGGGCAATAGATATATAGATAGAGTGAGGGCGATAGATAGAGTGAGGGTGATAGATAGTTGTAATTTAAAAGTGTAAGAAGCACTGAGTTATGCTGTGGTGGCGTTGAGTGATGCTGTGCTGGCCTTGAGTGATGGTGTGGTGGCCCTGAGTGATACTGTAGTGGTGCTGACTGATGCTGTTGTGATGCTGTTGCGCTGCAGAGTGATGCTGTGGTAGTGCTGTTGTGGTACTGAGTGATGCTGTGGTGGTGCTGAGTGATGCTGTGGTGAAGATGAGTGATCCTGTGGTGGCCCTGAGAGATGCTGTGGTGGTGCTGAGTGATGCTCTGGTGGTGCTGATTGATGCTGTGGTGGTCCTGATTGATGCTGTGGTAGTGCTGAATGACGCTGTGGTGGTGCTGAGTGACGCTGTGGTGGTGCTGACTGATGCCGTGGTGAAGGTGAGTGATCCTGTGCTTGCCCTGACCTGTCGGTAATTTCCCGTTTTTAGCCTGAAATAAAGTTGTTTGCCTACTCAATTTTATGCTCAGAAACGTAGTGCATGTTAACTGGATAAAGTAGAACACATTTGTAATTGGTCAACACATGGTATAGCAATTCAAGACAAACAGTGCTGCAATCTGGGCTTTTATTAGGCAACCACTGCATTATAGAAGTAAGCCGTTCTGAGCGGCGGTGTAGAGACTTTGTGTGCAAATTTGGACTCACCTGAGAATCTGTGTTGTCAATCATGAGAAAAGGGGGAACTACATGAGGGTTCGGGCGCGAATTGCTCTCAGATTATCAGCGCAAGACCACTTCAAAATCCTTTACAAGAAAAATGCAAAGTAGGGGACCTGCTTGTAAATGAACTATTCCCGTGCTTCTTGCAGCCCCTTAAAACCTGCAAGGGAAAATTGCGCGTGGGAAAAGCAGGACGTTTTGTGAATTTCCCACAGGCCAATGTGGGAACTAGCCAACTAGGCAAGACGACGCTCGTGTAAAAACTTCGTACAGCCCAGGCAGGGGATGAGGAAATTCATCTAGTAGTCAAGGATAGAAGTGGGCGGCTCTCAGCCCAGGAGGCTAAAGGGGGAGGGAGCAGGGGCAGTAATCACGTGGTGTAGAGGGGACAGTGGCCGCAGATCAAACAGTGCGTGGGACGGGAGGAGGCAGGAAAGAACAAGGGTACCTAGCGCCCAGGGTGGGGAAAAACATTCATCCTATGGGGCAGAAAGAAAGGCCCTGGAGTCAGCGGCTTGCAGCAGCAAGAGCGGCCGGTCAGCACCCACCAGTGAGGCGATCCCTGTACTGACCAAAAATGAATTTGTCCTTGTGTAACGCTCATTTAAAGCAATAACTTCAGGTCTCGTTCGTGCTATATAAAACTGTAAAAAAAAGCCTGGGCTAGAATGAGGAATATTTAATGCAAAGGGGGCGGGCTTCCAGTGCTTGTGGAGGCGGCTCCATGCAGCACTCCTGGCAGGAGCCCAGCACCGAGGAGGTGACAGAGGTCGTGCCGAGGGGCAGGGGTATCCCACACTGGGGATCACGGGCAGGGGCATACAGAGGGAGGGGTGCAGCAACTGGAGGAGCGTCATGGGGCATCGCGCACTGGAAGAGGTTCGGAGGCATGACGCACCTGGGTCAAGGCAGGGTATTCCATCCCGAGGGAGGGCCAGGGGGGCTGTAGCACCCGGTTGAAGGAGGGGGGCACAGCACGCTTAGTGGTCTATCCGTACTCCCTCCATATCAAACGAGACACAGGAAGCCAGGCGGGACTGCCCGGGACTGCCTGCTTGAGGGCGGGGCCACCAGCACAGACAGGAAGTGTACGGGAGCCTACCCCACGCTCCTGTGACGAGGAGGGAGCCAGCGTGTGTCCCAGAGGGGCTGCCGGGCTAAGGGAGAGCCCCGCCTGCTGCTGGGCCTGGACCGGTGCCACCAGGAGTCTGTGGAGAGAAGCGGAGGGGGCTTGAGGCACATTGCCGGTGCCTGCCCCCGCCTCCTACCAACCCCGTGCAGCCGCCCCCACCGCGGGACGAGAGGAGTCTGACAGACCCGGTGAGTGGGGTGGGGGGGTGTGTGTGCGCGTGAGCCGGTGAGTGTGTGTGTGCGTGTGCGCGCGCGTGTGTGTGTATCTGTGTATGTGTTATCCACTTGCTGGTAATCTGGAACAGGAGATGTGCACGGCGCATGGGTGAACGTGCGCGCACACGTTGTGAAATCGTCTGCACGTGCCCATCCCCTGTCTCACATTCCCAGGAAGTGGATAACAAAAGAGGCTTCGCTGGACGCAGCGCTTCGCGCTGCTAACACCAGCTCGACCTAAAAACGGTGAGAAAATGTGAACATATTGTAAAACAGCACAAAACACTCAGTTAGAAAAAGATTCCTTTGAAAACAATAGCCATATAAAACAGGCGAAAAAATAGACGAGAAAAAATTATATGGAAAACTAACAAAGGTATGGGGTTTAGAACCAGTGACATTAGTCCACGGTATGTAAAAGTTAATATTTCGCAAAGTTGTTAATGAAACATCTAAAAATAAAAAAATTAGCGCCCTTTTGAAGGTGGAGGAAAAAATGCACGTTTCTTTTTCTTATAGTAGGAATGAAACCGATTCATCTAATGAAGTGACCCCAGGGGATATTTTCATTTAGACCACGGGTACTCATAGTACGGCCCGCAGACCGCCAGCGGCCCGGCAAGCCTTTCTGGGCGGCCCACGGACCTTGCAGACAATTTACTCCTGTTTTAAAAAAAATAATTAAAGAGTGTCTGCAAACACTGCGCGCCAAGACTCTCCTGCTCTGTGGGGGCTCAGGCATTCCAGTGATAGAGTGGAGCTGCAGGTGTGCTAAGAGGTGAAATCCAAAAGCCTCATTAACATAAAAATGGTCTTTTAAAGTCCTGTGAAGTGCTCGGTACGGCTGTGTGTGTGTGTGTGTGCCCGGAGGCGGTCTCAGTTCGGGCACACATAGGCAGGGTGAGATGAAGAGGGTGACAGAGGGAGGTAGAGGGAGGGAGACAGAGGGTGAGGGAAGGAGTGAAAGGAAGGGAGAGGGAAGGAGGGAGAGAAAGGGAGGGAGAGCGAGGGAGGGAGGGAAAGGGAGGCAGACAGAGAGGGAGGGAGGGAGGGAAAGAGAGGCAGACATAAAGAGAGCGAGGGAGGGAGAGGGAGGAAGGGAAAGGGAGGGAGAGCGAGGGAGGGAGGGAAAGGGAGGCAGACAGAGGGAGAGGGAGGGAGGGAGAGCGAGGGAGGGAAAGAGAGGGAGGGAAAGGGAGACAGACTGAGGGAGGGAGGGAGAGGGAGGGAGGGATAGCAAGTCAGAGATAGCAAGTGAGAGCGAGGAAGAGGGAGGCAGACAGAGGGAGAGCGAGGGAGAGAGGGAAAGAGGCAGACACAGACAGGGAGAGCAAGGGAGGGAGGGAAAGGGAGGGAGATTGAGGGAGGGAAAGAGAGGCAGACAGAGGGAGAGTGAGGGAGGGAGGGAAAGGGATGCAGACACAGACAGAGGGAAAGCAAGGGAGGGAGGGAAAGGGAGGCGGAGAGAGGGAGAGCAAGACAGTGAGGGAAAGGGAGGCAGACAGACAGAGGGAGAGCAAGGGAGGGAGAGGGAGGGAGGGAGGGAAAGGGAGGCAGAGGGAGGGAGGGAAAGGGAGGGGGAGGGAGGAAGAGTGAGGGAGGGAGGGAAAGGGAGGCAGACAGAGGGAAAGCGAGGGAGGGAGGTAAAGGAGGAAGGGAAAGGGAGGCAGACAGAGGGAGAGCGAGGGAGGGAAGGAAGGAAAGGAGGGAGGGAAAGGGAAGCAGACAGAAGGAGAACGAGGGAGGGAGGGAGGGAAAGGGAGGCAGACAGAGGGAGAGTAAGAGAGGGAGGGAAAGAAGGGAGGGAAAGGGAGGCAGACAGGGAGAGAGAGGGAGAGAAGGAAATGAGGGAGAGAAAGGGCGGCAGACAGGGAGAGCGAGGGAGGGAAAGGGAGACAGAGAGAGGGAGACAAAGAGGGAGAGGGAGGGAGACAGAAAGGGAGAGGGAGGGAGACAGGGAGGGAGACAGATGGAGACAAACAGAGGGAGGGAGACAGACAGATGGAGACAGAGAGAGAGAGCGACAGACAGAGGGAGGAGGGAGACAGAGGAAGGGAGACAAAGAGAGGGAGACAAAGAGGGAGAAGGAGGGAGACAGAAAGGGAGAGCGAGGGAGACAGCTAGGGAGAGGGAGGGAGACAGAGAAAGGGAGAGGGAGGGAGACCGAGAAAGGGAGAGGGTGACAGACAGAGGGAGGGAGGAGGGTGACAGACTGAGGGAGGAGGGAGGGAGGAGGGTGACAGACAGAGGGAGGGAGGAGGGTGACAGACAGAGGGAGGGAGGAGGGTGACAGGAGGAGGGAGGGGAAGGGCGACAGAGTGCAGAGGGCGACAGAGTGCGGAGGGCGTCAGAGTGCGGAGGGCGTCAGAGTGCGGAGGGCGACAGAGTGCGGAGGGCGACAGAGTGCGGAGGGCGACAGAGTGCGGAGGGCGACAGAGTGCGGAGGGCGACAGAGTGCGGAGGGTGACAGAGTGCGGAGGGCGACAGAGTGCGGAGGGCGACAGAGTGCGGAGCGAGACAGAGTGCGGAGGGGGACAGAGTGAGGAGGGAGACAGAGTGAGGGAGACAGAGTAAGGAGGGATACAGAGTGAGGGAGACAGAGTGAGGGAGACAGATTGAGGGAGAGGGAAGGAGAGAGAGGGAGACAGAGAGGGAAGGAGAGAGGGAAGGAGAGAGAGAGAGAGACAGAGAGAGGGGGAGACAGAGAGGGCCCGATTCACAGAACTAACTTAAGACAAAATCCTAAACTTACTACTTTTGGTATTCACAGAAGTTAGGATTTTGTCTTAAGTTTGTCTTAAGACAGACTTAAGACAGACTTAAGACACAATCCTAACTTAAGTCTGTCTTAAGTCTGTTTTAAGACAAACTTAAGACAAAATCCTAACTTTTGTTAATACCAAAAGTAGTACGTTTAGGATTTTATCTCAAGTTAGTTCTGTGAATCAGCCCCAGAGAGAGGGAGAGAGAGAGAGAGGGAGAGAGAGAGAGAGAGGGAGAAAGAGAGAGAGAGAGGGAGACAGAGAGAGTGAGAGGGAGTGAGCCAGTCAGAGTGAGTGAGACAGAGGGAGTCAGGGAGAGAGAGAGCGCGAGAGGGAGTTAGAGGGAGTGACACAGTGTGAGTGAGACAGAGGGAGAAATAGAGAGAGATGGAGGGAGAGAGGGAGGGAGAGAGAGGTTAAGAGAGGGAGAGAGAAGGAGAGAGAGGGAGATAGAGAGAGAGAGTGAGAGAGAGAGTGATGTGTGTATTCCGGGTCTGGTGGCTCAGTGGACGAAGGCATCCGCTGCAGGGACCTGTTTTCAACCTCATGGTCACAGTTTTTTTTGTTGCTCTAGCCCCGCCCCCTCCCCCACTGACCCCGCCCCCACCAGTGTGGCCCTCGGACACAAACCACCTAGCGCCCAGGGTGGGAAAAAACATTCATCCTATGGGGCAGAAAGAAAGGACCTGGAGTCAGCGGCTTGCAGCAGCGAGTGCGGCGGGTCAGCACCCACCAGTGAGGCGACCCCTGTACTGACCAAAAATGAATTTGCCCTTGTGTAACGCTCATTTAAAGCAATAACTTCAGGTCTCATTCGCGCTATATAAAACTGTAAAAAAAAGCCTGGGCTAGAACGAGGAATATTTAATGCAAAGGGGGAGGGGCTTCCAGTGCTTGTGGAGGCGGCTACATGCAGCACTCCTGGCAGGAGCCCAGCACCGAGGAGGTGACAGAGGACGTGCCGAGGGGCAGGGGTATCCCACATTGGGGATCACGGGCAGGGGCATACAGAGGGGGGGGTGCAGCAACTGGAGGAGCGTCATGGGGCATCGCGCACTGGAAGAGGTTCGGAGGCATGACGCACCTGGGTCAAGGCAGGGTATTCCATCTCGAGGGAGGGCAAGGGGGGCTGTAGCACCCGGTTGAAGGAGGGGGGCACAGCACGTTTAGTGGTCTATCGGAACTCTCTCCATATCAAACGAGACACAGGAAGCCAGGCAGGACTGCCTGCTTGAGGGCGGGGCCACCAGCTCACCAGCTCAGACAGGAAGCGTATGGGAGCCTACCCCGCACTCCTGTGACGAGGAGGGAGCCAGCGTGTGACCCAGCGGGGCTCCCGGGCTAAGGGAGAGCCCCGCCTGCTGCTGGGCCTGGACCGCTGCCGCCAGGAGTCTGGGGAGAGAAGCGGAGGGGGCTCGAGGCACATTGCCGGTGCCTGCCTCCGCCGCCTACCAACCCCGTGCAGCCGCCACCACCGCGGGACGAGAGGAGTCCGACAGACCCGGTGAGTGGGGTGGGGGGGTGTGTGTGCACGTGAGCCCGGTGAGTGGGGTGGGGGGGTGTGTGCGTGCATGTGTGTGTGCGTGTGTGTGTGTGTGCGCGCATGCGTGTGTGTATCTGTATATGTGTTATCCACTTGCTGGGAATCTGGAACAGGAGATGTGCACGGCGCGTGGGTGAACGTGCGCGCACACATTGTGAAATCGCCTGCGCGTGCCCATCCCCTGTCTCACATTCCCAGGAAGTGGATAACAAAAGAGCCTTCGCTGGACGCAGCAATTCGCGCTGCTAACACCAGCTCGACCTAAAAACGGGGAGAAAACAAATGTGAACATATTGTAAAACAGCATAAAACACTCAGTTATAAAAAGATTCCTTTGAAAACAATAGCCATATAAAACAGGTGCAAAAATAGACAAGAAAATATTATATGGAAAACTAACAAAGGTATGGGGTTTAGAACCAGTGACATTAGTCCACGGTATGTAAAAGTTAATATTTCGCAAAGTTGTTAATGAAACATCTAAAAATAAAACAAGGAGGGAGGGAAAGGGAGGGGGAGGGAGAGCGAGGGAGGGAAAGGCGGCTGACAGAGGGAGAGCGAGGGAGGGAGGGAAAGGAGGAAGGGAAAGGGAGGCAGACAGAGGGAGAGTGAGGGAGGGAAGGAAAGGAGGGAGGGAAATGGAGGCAGACAGAAGGAGAACGAGGGAGGGAGGGAAAGGGAGGTAGACAGAGGGAGAGTAAGGGAGGGAGGGAAAGAAGGGAGGGAAAGGGAGGCAGACAGGGAGAACGAGGACGGGAAGGAAATGAGGGAGGGAAAGGGCGGCAGACAGAGGGAGAGCGAGGGAGGGAGGGAGGGAAAGGGAGACAAAGAAAGGGAGAGGGAGGGAGACAGGGAGGGAGACAGATGGATACAAACAGAGGGAGGGAGACAGACAGATGGAGACAGGGAGAGAAAGCGACAGACAGAGGGAGGAGGGAGACAGAGGAAGGGAGACAAAGAGAGGGAGACAGACAGAGGGAGACAAAGAGGGAGAGGGAGGGAGACAGAGAAAGGGAGAGGGGGGGAGACAAAGCTAGGGAGAGGGAGGGAGACAGAGAATGGTAGAGGGAGGGAGACAGAGAAAGGGAGAGGGAGGGAGACAGAGAAAGGGAGACAGAGGGTGACAGACAGAGGGAGGGAGGAGGGTGACAGACAGAGGGAGGAGGGAGGGAGGAGGGTGACAGACAGAGGGAGGGAGGAGGGTGACAGATGGAGGGAGGAGGGAGGGGGAGGGCGACAGAGGGAGGAGGGCGACAAAGTGCGGAGGGCGACAGAGTGCGGAGGGCGACAGAGTGCGGAGTCAGACAGAGTGAGGGAGACAGAGTGAGGAGGGAGACAGAGTGAGGGAGACAGATTGAGGGAGAGGGAAGGCGAGAGAGGGAGAAGGAGAGGGAAGGAGAGAGAGAGACAGAGACAGAGGGAGACAGAGAGAGAGGGAGAGAGAGAGAGGGAGAGGAAGAGAGAGAGAGAGATAGAGAGAGAGGGAAACACATAGAGTGAGAGGGAGTGAGACAGTCAGAGTGAGTGAGACAGAGAGTCAGGGAGAGAGAGAGGGCGAGAGGGAGTGAGAGGTAGTGACACAGTCTGAGTGAGACAGAGGGAGAAATAGGAAGAGATGGAGGGAGAGAGAGGTTGAGAGAGGGAGAGAGAAGGAGGGAGAGGGAGAGAGAGAGAGAGAGAGAGATAGATAGAGAGAGAGAGAGAGAGAGAGAGAGAGAGAGAGAGAGAGAGAGAGAGAGAGAGAGAGAGAGAGAGAGTGATGTGTGTATGCCGGGTCTGGTGGCTCAGTGGACGAAGGCATCCGCTGCAGGGACCTGTGTTCAACCTCATGGTCACAGTTTTTTTTTGTTGCTTTAGCCCCCCCCCCCCGAGAGAATGTTTGTGAGTACCCATGATTTAGACCAATAATATGAGTTCTATCACAGGACCGGAGGTTTTAGATTAGGCTTTACTTTCTCTGTTTATTTCACTCCAGCAGCTTTTATCAAGTCTACATTAAATATAAAAAACTACATTTCCTATGATGCAGACGAAATGGAAAACAAGAGTCCAATAGATCCAGAACGAGGACGTTCAACAACTTCCTTCAAGGACGCTCTACCCTCCGCTTTCTTCGCTGCTCCAGCAGCATCAAGATAAGTGTTTTTGTCCTCCCTCATGACTTTGTGCTTATTGTCTCCTAATTGTGCTAAATTGCATGTTTCCTGCATGCAAGTTTCATTTAATTGAGCCTGATTGCAGCGCGTATTAACAAGCATTTTTTCCCTTTCTTAATCGCCGTGCGAGTGTCTCTCGCTTCTTCACGGCCGCATTAGCTCTGCCAGGCTCTCGGCACGGTGCGGCCCTCCTGTCGCCTGGGTGACCACGTGCCCATTGTTTCGCACGTTTCAACGCGTTTTACCGCCATAGCCAGCGAGTTGTCTTTTTCGCCAATGTCTACCGTGGAGAGACTTGCTCGACTCCACGCCATTAATCACATGCTGGGGAAAACATTTAAAACTTAATTAGCGTTTTAACGCTTGGGCTGATTCTCTCTCGAGACTCCTGCCTGGAGCTTGACACCCGTACACCAGGTAAGACTTGCGCTTGTTGTAAAGGGACCAGCCCAGGCAGGATATTACCCTCAACACCAGAAGAGAGCAGTGGTCCCAGGACTAAGCCCTCCTTGGTAAGATCCTAAATATATTTTATGTTTTTGACATAAGCTAGGGTTTTCCCTACTCAGTTTCCCCTTGGTCTGCTCATAATTTCTAGTTGTAACAGACTATGGTAGACTTTGAAGATTATTATGAAGAGGAGGAGGAAATTACTTACTTACCTATTGATGATCATTTTTGCCAAGTTATGGATTCCTCCATCCTTAAGGCATTTTCTCAAGTGGTTGCGCCTCTGGAGAGGAAATGAGACCAACTTCAGGCTCAATGACAGCAACCCCTCGAACTGAGGGAAGATTTATCGGGATCTAAGAACCCCCATTTATGGATGCCCAGACCCCTCAGAGCCCAATAAGCCAGTGGAGGCTCTGGCGGGACCCTCTGGTTTCCCAGATGACTTGCCTACGGGCCACCCAGATGAGTCCCCCCAGACCTCCGATGGGGATGGGGATTCAGGAAGGCCAGGGCACCCAGCGAAGGTAGATCACACAGCGACCCCTGTAACAGATAGTGATATGCTCAACCCTGACGATCTCCTACTCACGAGGTCAGCAGAGTGGGTTTCAGCCCTTAAGGTAGCAGTCTACATGGCGGCCAGACTGCGTAAACCGCTAAATAAGTAGGTCAGTAGTTGCCTAAGAGTGGAATGCCCACGACCGGCCCTAGATGAGAAAGTTGCAGTCACTCCAGAGGTGGACCCTAAGATGGCCACCTTCTTAGCCAAGTTTATCCGTGACCCCAAGAAAGCCATTGCCCGCTCGTGGAGAGCATGCCAGGATAAACTCCTGCACACGGCAGGGCCCCTGGCTAAGATCATAGACATGGCGAAGACACCAAGGCCTCAGGCACCCTTATTTCCCCAGACACCCTCTCTAGCTGGCCCCAGAGGACGATCATTTTTCTAGGAAAAGGCAATGCAGCAATCTCTACGGAGCGTCGCAGGTCTCCGCTGATAAAAATAGACCCCCAAGTTGGGGAATTGGCCACCTCAGAGGCTGGTCCAGTAGCAAAGGGTAATCTCTTTGGAGATCCCTTTGCAAGTGGATTGGGCAAATTTATAAATTCTTTTAACTCACAGGCTAAGGCCCAATCGTCCATAAAGCGCATCTTCACCCTGCATGTTTTTGGAGCAGCCGGTCGTAGCAAGGGGCGCTCGACCGGCCGTCCTTACAACAAAGCCTCCTACAAGTCGGCTGAACCCCGTAGAGGACAGTGTCAGGATCCGGGGAGAAATTCGGAAACTTCTATCCCACCAGATCATACCCACACCGCAGGGGTGGCAGAGGAAGAAGAAACGGTTCCTACAACAATCGGCAAGGTAAGTAAGAGTTCAGAACTTGGGGGATGTGAAAGTAGAAGACCGACTGCAATTTTGTCTACACAACTGGTCTTCGCTAACCTCAGACCCCTGGGGTTTACAGACTGTCAAAGGGTTCCAAATAGAGTTTTTCAAGTTACCGACTCAATTCACCCAAAACCCTTACTTTTTCTGAAGGATCAGATGGGATTAATAGACAGGGTAGTTTTGGAACTTTTGCAGAAAGGAGCGATCCTTCCCTCAATCTTACATCCTCAGGGTTTTCTCAGCAACATTTTTCTATTGGAGCTACACCTTGAGGAGTTTAACGAGTGGCTAATTAACTCCCACTTCAAGATACAGGGTATTCACCTCCTCAGGGACCTTCTGCAAAAACAGGATTGGATGGTCCGCTTGGACCTCAAAGACGCGTACCTTCTGATCCTAGTTTTCTCGCCTCACAGACGTTTTCTTCAGTTCCATTGGAATTCCCAGATCTTCGAGTTAGCCTCCCTTCCGGTCTATCCTGCGCTCCATGGTGCTTCACTAAGGTGATGCACCCAGTGATGGAGTGCCTCTGATCGAAGGGAGTAAGGCTGATAATCTACCTGGACGATATTCTCATTATGAGTAAATGTCCCCAACGCTTGCTCGTCCAACTGCAACAGACAGTAACACTTCTAGAGTCCCTTGGGTTTGTGATCAACGAATCCAAATCAGACCTTATCCCTTTCTTAGAGGATACAATTCCTGGGTTTCATGATAGATTCTGTCGACGTAACTTTATCCCTTCCGTCTCGCAAACTATCCAAGATCAGACACAAATTGAGACGTATGCTCGCAAGGCCCACAATATGCCTGAGTGGTGGGCCTTCTATCATCGTCAACACAGACCATATTCCCGGGCCCCCTTCATTACAGGGCCCTTCAGCG
This sequence comes from Lissotriton vulgaris, assembly GCF_964263255.1. Classification (NCBI taxonomy): domain Eukaryota; kingdom Metazoa; phylum Chordata; class Amphibia; order Caudata; family Salamandridae; genus Lissotriton; species Lissotriton vulgaris. Next base: position 29,952,003 of record NC_141698.1, read on the forward strand.
CCTCAAATGTCATCATCTGCGCAAAGGCCTCACCTACACAATTTGTGCCCCTCTCAGAGGAGGCTAAGACCGAGTTGCAGTGGTGAATCGCCCACATGGAAGCCTTGAATGGCCGGGCCATCTTCAGCTCCCAACTCGACCTGATGATAGAATCAGATGCCAGTGGTTCCGGTTGGGGTGCCTGCTGCAGAGAAATCTCTACCGGCAGAAAATGGTCCTCCTGTGAAAAGGTCTTCACATCAATTGCCTGGAGTTAATGGCAGGTTCGTTCGCTGTGAAATGCTGGACCAAGAACAAGGTCCAAAGTTGCGTCTTACTCAAGATGGACAATGTAGCATCAATCGGCTACATCAGCCAACAAGGGGGGAAAAGGTCCAAAGCTTTATCGAATCTGGCATGGGACCTCTGGGAATATTGTATGTCCAATCCGATATCTCTGTCAATAGAACATCTTCTGGGATTGTCAAATCAAGTGGCGGACTGGTGCTCACGTCATTGGAAGAACACCGGCTTGTGGAAGCTACACCCCAGGGTATTCCAGGAAATCCAATCTCGTTGGGGTCCCTTCTTGATAGACCTCTTTGGGTCCTGACTGGATTCCCAACTGGAGAAGTACTACAGTTGGCGTCCGGATCCGGAGGCACTAGCGTTGGATGCATTCCTCCAGGATTGAAATGAAGAGCAGGGCTATGCGTTTCCCCCCTTCGCAATGGTAATGAGGGTATCAAACCAGGTGAAACAACAAGCAGATCTGGAGGTGATCACCCCGGTCTGTAAGTCACAAGCCTGGTTTCCGGTTCTGATTGAACTTTCCTGGGATTTTCCAATCCAGCTACCCCCAGGGCAAGGTCTTCTCAAAGATCCTCTGGGGAATCCCCATCATCTCCTTGTCACGGGCGGTCTTCAATTGATGGCCTGGCGGGGGTCAGGCAACACTGGAAAGTATGGCAGACGTTGCCTCGTTGCTCTCAAAGTCTTGGGGAGAGAGCACCAATAAGAGATACCGCTCCGCATGGTTGTGTTAGGGGAGTTGGTGTCTTCCACAACAGGTGAATCCGATGGGGGCAGATGTTGTCTATGTCCTAAATTCCTAGCCTCTTTGGCAAAAGAGGGTCTGGTCTATAGGTCGATCAATACATTTCGGTCAGCAATTTCAGCAGGGCATTTTCCAGTCGACAGTCGCCCTATTGGCGAGCATCTTCTGGTATGCAAGCTACTGGGGGGTATCAGGTTATCTGTACCTCCGGAACCTCGTTACTCAGTTCTCTGGGATGTTAACAAAATTTTAGACTTGTTCCAATCATGGCCATCCAATAAGTACTTGTCCAGGAAGCAAATGTCGGCAAAGCTAGCAACCCTTTTGTGTTTGATATCCTGTCGCAGGGTTTCCGATGTGAGGGCCCTGGATCTTACGGGCGAGTTTTCACTACTGAGGGAGTTACTTTTCATATTTCTAGAAGAACCAAATGCAATTAAAAGTCTGTTTCTGTGTCCTATCCTGCTTTTCCTGATATCCCTAAATTATGTGTGGTCAGGGGGCTCAAGGCCTACGAAGTGGCGACAATTGACATACTCCCACAGGGTGTCAGACAACTGTTTATAGCCTTCACCAAACCACACAGAGCAGTCTCATCCCCTACGATTGCGAGATGGGTTCGCTGGGCGATGCAGGAGGTAGGTATAGGTACCTCCCATTTTGGGGCTCATTCTGTTTGGGGTGCAATGGCATCAAAGACTTTTTCCATGGGGGCAAGGCTGGAGGATATCCTTAATGCCGCAGACTGGTCCTCAGACTCAACCTTCAAAAGATTTTATTTTAAACCAGTGGTGTCACTGGGATCTTTGGTGGTGAACAAGCTTTAAAGTAGCCTATTCTGAAGCCTCCGATCCTACCATAGAATGCAAAAGTTCCTATTTATGTTAAAGGAAAGTTTCAATTCTATTAAGGACTTGGAGGCGAGGATTAGCCCACCCTTTCGGTAGAACCCTCCCAAAACACCTACGTACATGCGCCGAGTAAAACTTTTGCGATTAGATTTGTTTGACAATGCCTTCTGATGGTGGTTTTGGTTATTATCAGGAATGCTATTGTCACTGTTGTTTGAGGATGATCGTGTTATTCCTCATACCTCAGGATTACAACTATCCTTCTTTGACTTAGGAACGGACTCTGGCAGACAGGAATAGCTGAAGACTGGCTTGATGTGGTCACAGGAAGAAAGAGGAGGCTAGAGCGTCTTCGAGGGAAGCTGTTGGATGTCCTCGTTCTGGATTGGTCCCCTCTGTTGGACTCCTGTGTTTTCCATTTCCCTCTGCTTCATGGGAAATATAGTTTTTTATTGTTAATGTGGACTTGATAAAAGCTGCTGATGTTAAATAAACTGAGAAAGTAAAGCCTAATCCTCGCCTCCGGGTGCTTAATAGAACTGAAACTTTCCTTTCCGATAGCTAGGAAATTTTGCATTCTGAGGTGGAACACACATTGCTGCTCTCTTTCAAAAATCTGTCACTCTTGCTTCACCCGCTCTCGGCTGACCCAATTGAAGTCACGTGTGGAGTGATTCTGTTCAATGTAATGAGATGACATTTTTGTGGTGGCTCGCCTGCATCTCAATTTGCTGCTGTGTTCGCCAATTCTAACTTTTACTTTTCTGCTGGTCATCCCAGTGTAATGTAAATTATAAGGGCATGTGATCATGTATATTACACACTCAGTGTTGCAATTGGTAAACTGTCTCAGGTCCCATGTGATGTTGTCATCAAATGTGCTTGTGTGTGTTGTTTTTGAAAAGGAGCAAACACTACAACTCCCACATGGGTAAAGTCCTTGGACTAGAAAGAACAGCGTTTGGGTTTCTCTGGTATCTTTGGTTTGCAGTCATGTGTGTACTAGCATATCCCTGAGACTTTGCTCTCTTTTATGAGAGAACATAGGTTTAGGAAAATGGAGAGCACCACTGTTTAAAGTGTACCAATGTTTGTTGATGATTTTACTTATATGATTGAAAGCTGTGTTATAGGTTGTGATACAGATTGGTCGTTCCTCCTGTTTTTTTCGGGTGGTGTCTCAAAGAGGTCCTCCCTATGATTATTTTTTGCCCTGTTCATTGCGTTTGAGTTGATTCTCTTGGGATTGTTTCTTGCTTCCAACTAATAGTAAAGAATAGTGTCCTACTAGCCAGGTATTTTTAACTTTCTTTTTCCCCCATTCATACCTCAACACTTCATTTATGCATTGTACCAACCATAAGTGCCCCAACATTCCCATAGGTCACAGCATGCCCGTTCCACAGCAAAACGGGAAGAACCCAATGATGAAGTATGCCACCAGAGGGTAACACATCGATTTCCAAATAAACATCAAAGTGAAAAGAAAAGACCCTTCTTGTAAAAGAGGGTCTCTCTATGATAAATATGTGTTGAATTGGAGGCGAGCCCTTCTGTTTCTATTTTTCCTCTATCTCTCCCTTCTTTTGAAAGTAGGTTCAGACCACGACATGGTCACCTGTGAATCTTGCCAGAAAATGTATCCCAAAGCACTCAAGGAATGGCGTGTAAAGATTTTCATGTCGAGAGTGCTGTAGGAACAACATTGCGCCATACGTCCGACCATGGTCGAAGTCTCCAGAGTCACCACCTTTTTCAAAATTGAAGAAGAGGAGATATAAATCTCAACACTTGAGAAGCAAGTCTCCAAGATCTCTGACTCCTCCTGATCCGGTTTTGGATTAAGATAGAAGATATAACAGAGGATCCAGCACCTGTGGCTCCATCTGACCCTGCACAGGCTCCAGACATTATACTGTCTGTGGTGCTGACTCCAAGGCCCCAGCCCAGTCTACCATATCTAGAGTTTCAAACCCCTGGGCAGGAACCAGCTGTTTTTCTGAACGCAATGTTCAGCATATGTAGCCGAGCCATGATACCCTATGGGCACTGACTGACCCTGTGGGTGCGATGGCCTATTCGCTTGGAGAATTGATGATGCACTACTAATTGGCACCCTGCACTTCATTCCTACTATTGCCGCAAGTGTCTTGGTTGAATCTGAATCCAAATCTGACGCCAGCATTAGTGGGATTGACCAAACCCCTACTGCTTATTCTAAACCCTTCAAGTTGGGCTTGGATTCCAATATACCTTCAGCGCCACAACTGACTTCTGGACCTGAAGCCAGCCTCACCACCGCTACGACCTCTGCCTCCGACTCTACTGGCACTACTTCCACCCTAGCCAGAGAATCTTCCCTTGATGCCCCACAGCTGGAGAAGGAAGGCACAAAAAATATTTGGAGAGGGCAAACATTTCTTCGAGGACACAGATCATCAAGATGACCCTAGCGCTGAAGATGACGGAGTTGGGCAAGACATGTTGGGTTTTGCAGGCCTAAAAGATGCTAGCTGACGCATACTATACCATAATAAGAAAGAAAGCGTACATGCTGGACCTGCAGCTGTCATCAACAGAGGTGAACCAAAAATCTTCACTGAGTTCTTACTTTTCACCTCGGACATGGCAGAGCCATTACCTCTGTTTAATAAAGCCCTGACAGAACCCTTTCTGGCTATATGAGAAATGCTGACCACTTCTACTGTTGTCTTAAAAACCAGCTCCAGGAGATCCCAATTTTCTTTCAGCACATCCATTTTGGTGGTGCAGGCTTGTTCATCTAAGCTGACTCCAGGGTCTTTTTCCTCAACTCTATCTGACCGGGAATCAAAGAAAATAGAGCAGTACACCAAAACAATGTTTTCAGAAGGGAGAATGGTTCTCAAGTCCATCAATGTCACTTGCCTGCTTGTCAGATTGTTCATGCTTTATTGGACTGAGCACAAACAGTCTTTCCCACTCTATCAGGTGACCTTCAGACCCATTTTACAGAGCTGATGGGGGATGGTCAGGCAGCTATAAAACAGGTTGTTCAGTCTGACATGGATACCGCTGACTCAGTGGCAAGAATATTCATCTCCCTGCGGTGCCATGGTTGGTTTTGAAGCTCAGGTTTGCCACAGGATGTACAGGACATGCTATTTCCATTTGATGGGTCTTAACTCTTTGGTGCTAAAGCAGACTCTGCGTTAGAGAGATTCAAAGACAGGAAGAGCACAGTCATGTCCTTTGGTCTTCAAACCCTAACCAGGGACTATAGACAATTTTGGAATTTTCAGGGCTACAAGAGAGGCTTCTCCTTTAGAGGCTGTCAGCTATATGCCACTCAACAGCAACAACTACAGGGGAACCCCTTCAACAAACAATAGAGGTGGAGGCTAAGGAAGACAACACGCCCAGTCATTTCCTCCACCTCTTCCTCCTTCTCCCCTTCTCCAACTACCAGGGAAGCAGCTCTATTTCCACCCTACCCGAATACATTCAGCCAGATGGAGGATGGGTATCCTCCTTTCCACAAGCGTGGAGGACCATCATTTCAGACCTTTCTGACTTGCAAATTGTGGAAAGCAGGTATGCAGCACCCTTTAATCTAATGACTGTTCCCATTCCTCCCTGATCAGAAGCACTGCCGCAAGATTATTGATGTGGCAGCAGAAGACTGGTTGGTGCCTGTCGACCTGCAGGATGCCTACTTCCATATTCTTATCCTGCAGTCACACAGGAAGTTTCTCTGGTTCATGGTCGGATCCAAGCACTGCCAGTTGGCAGTCCTTCTGTTTGGCCTCACATCCGCTACTCAATTTTTCACAAAGGGGAAGGAGGTGGTCGGGCCATCTCAGAGAAATGAGAATCCTGGTGTTTCCATACCTTCACCTGGATCTTCAAAGCCAGCTCTTCAGAGATGATGTCAACCCAGATGTTGCTCGACCTGGGCATTTTGATCAACAAGCGCAAATATCACCTTGGTTTGAGGGGCAGTACTGGACACCACATCAAGTCAAAACTTTCCTCCTCAGAGTATTCAAGTAGCAGGAATTTCAAACACTAACCTGCTGTTGGTTTTCTGAGAGAGTGACTTGATGCTGAATTGATTTGAGAAGTGTTTCCCTGGCTCCACTACCAAGCTAGCTCCAACAAGCTACACTCCAAAAGGTAGAACCAGGAAGGCAGGAAAAGGGGGATTGGAAGACAGTAACCAAATTCACTGTGATAAACTCAGGTGCGGATCCTCAGGTATGCAGTGGGAGATCTCTGATATGATGCCTGGGTACTTTTAGAGATGATTGGCTGCAGTTTTGTGCTGAAAGAGTAAACAAGAATCAGACTATGCTATTAAATGCTTTGGCTAAAGGTATGTTTACCTATACAGCCCCTTGTCCCCATGAAGTATTAACCGAAGAGCGCCACACCTAAGACATTAACTTAGCATTACACCTTTCCTCTTTATTTTAATCAGGGTAGGAGACCCCACAATTAAAGTTATTTTTGCTGGTACTCCCAACCCTGTTTTAACTCACATAAACATCACTCACCACTTATTCATCTACACTCACTAAATCTCTCACCCCCACAGCACCAAACTGCTATTTGGAAAAAGATCTCCGCCAAAGTGCCCCTCATCGGGAGCCTGTCAGGTATTGCAGCGCCGGCCAGATTAGGAGCAGCCAGATGATGAAGTATGCCACCCAACTGGGTGTGTGAGGGCATTACATTCCAGAGAAATTGATGCCCATCTCTTTGACTCTGTAGCCTACTGTTCCTTGTATATTGCTAAATTGTAGATCATTTAGGAACAGCACAAACTTTAATTTTCATATTGCATTTGGGAAACTGTGCTGAACCTTATGTATACAAGCCCTTTGTCCCTCTATCTGTGAATGCTAATGATCTCACCCAGGGTTACTATACGCTTTGTGATGTTTCAAGCGCTACTCTTGTGTGCCCTGCTGTTTTTCTTTTGGGTGCCCTCACCTTCCCCAAAGAGCTACTCGGGCTATAGTTTGCCTTCCTGCAGCTTTGTTCTTGTTTTTTACATCTGTAATAAGTTCGGTGTATTTCAGAAAGAACGGTTAGCACAACGTTATCTTTGGGAGATGGTGTCTTATCTCCCATTCATTTTGGAACACAAGGAAACCCGTAGAGGGGCCTTCGGACCATGGGTTAATTCAGTTATTATAGGAAACAGGGGTCCTAGGGAGTTACGATGTAACAGGAGATGCTAATATAGACCACAATCAGTACTATATTTTTTATCGCCCAGCCGGGCGTAGAGTAATTTATTAAGAATAACAAAGAATTACATTGACCTAGAGAGGGTCAAAATATGAACAACAAGATAGGGTACAGTCCTGTACCTATCCCGCAAGGTTGGAAAACCAAATAGAGTCAAGCAAGGTAGAAGGAAGGAAAGAGGATTTTCAGGCAAGAAGGAAAGATTTTTCGAGCCAAAGGATGGCTTGCGATTAAAATAAATAGTTTCGCAAAGTACATCCAACAGTGTCAACAGTAGATTATATACATTGGATCATATGTAACACTGTTCAGAGCGTCGACGTTTCGATCCCTAAGGGCTCTTAATGAAATGGGATCATCATCAGGACAATTTACAATCATAGCCTGTATTACAATGCGAATGCCTGTAAGGAAAAAAGTAGGGGGGAAAAAATAGAAACATAAAGTAAGGCATCCGCCTGAATTGATAAGAATTTAAAAACGACAGGGCCCAAGTGCTACTTATAAAGGCCGTTGCTGTGTTACTACTCGCGGACACTTGACTAGTGTGAAAGTGAGTAGTGATATTCATACCGTTTAAAAACAAGGTGAAAAAACGGCGCAGTGACATGGTGATAGATCTATATCAGTGAAGATGGTGGTCTCATCTTTGTGTGCAATTCTTGAAGCATGTGCAGTGGTTTCGTGTGTCGGATTTGGGAGCATGGTTGGGTTCAGTTGACATGCGATGGTGGTGAAAGTGGGTGAAGGATACAAGTGGGCAAACTGACTGTCTGTGGGCAGTCATCTAGCCATGGTCAAAAAATACCTTCACTAGTCCAAGATCAAGGTCGTGATGGCATGATTGTTTCTTGGTTGGAGAGGATTTCTCTTTCCGGCTCTGGGAGCTGATTGCTGTATGGTAAAAGAACATTACCGTGAGCGGGTTTATGAGGGCAGTGAAGCCGAGGTCAAGGAAGTGAGGATTGAGGCTTACCTGGCCGCACTTTGGGCAGCCGTGGGGTGGAAGTGGAACACGATGGTTTCTTCCCGTTTTAAGAGTAGGTTGACTCCTTTGTTTTGATCCGCAGACTCAATACTAAATGACAAGGATTAAAATTACGACAGGCCCTCCAATTGGCAGTGGGTTTGAGATTGAGCTGCGTTTGGGAGTGGGCTTACCTTACTTCTCGGTGGAAGCGGCGGTGGGGTGGTGGGAGAAACTCAATGGTCTTCTCCCCCTTCAATGGCAGCGCGAATCCGCTGTGCATAGGTGTCGCCAGGTTGTTCTTTTAAAGCCGGAAATTGATAAAGGAAGGACTAGGTACCACTTCCTGGTACTTGGCGGCCATCTTGGAGTGGCAAGGTCGGGATGGCCAGAGTACAACTTGGTTGTGTTTACAGTGGCCATTTTGGGAGGGGCGTGGGTGATAACGAACAATAGGAGTGAGTGAATTGTGCAGTTTTGTGCTCATAACCGCTAGTAGTGAAGGCCGTCTGTGCTCCTCATTAATACACATTGGATTTGACAGTAATTTAAGAACACATTTAGTCTTCACATTTCCAATTCTCAAAGTCTTTTCAATTTATAGTGATGCAAGAAATTCATTTATGTACAACCAGTTGAGTATTCATAGTAGGGATGTCCAGTCCTCTGTTCGATTCAGTCCATTGCGAATAGAGTCTAGCAATATGATGCACTTCAGCTCTTCTTTATTCAGGAGACTGGTCATACTCCCCCCTCTCTGGGGAAGTTTCAGTGCCTTTAGTACCGTCCAACGGATGTCATCCTCATCATGGTTGGTCTCCAGGAAGTGTTCCACCAAAGGGGCATTTGGCGTGCGGCATCTGATGCGGCTCCTGTGCTGGCAAATCCGGGTCTTGATTTTTTGAGATGTTTGCCCAACATAGTTTTTGTTGCATGGACATTGGATCAAATAAATAACATTGCTAGTGTTGCAATTTGTAAGTGTGTTGCATTTAAAGGTGACATTATCAAACACAAAGCTTTTCCCTTCAATTGTTAAGTTACACACTGTACAACTACCACATTTGACGTGTCCGACAATGGGGGACAGACCCCATGCTGACTCAAGAGTAGAAGAATTAGTAGGACTTGGTAGTGCTGCACGAACCAGATGGTCCTTTAAATTCTTGCTCTTTTTAAATGCAAACAGGGGACGTTCGATCTCTAGAATTCCAGCGTTAATTACTGGCCAATGTCTTAGGATCATTTTTCTTAGGTTGTTGGAAATGGGGGAGAATGTTGTCACACAGGCTATCCTGTCCATATTTTTCTGTGGGTTTGGGACAAGGAGCGTTTCACGCGGGCGGTACCAAGCCCTTTTGAGGGCGTTTTTGACTATTTTCCTCGGGTAGCCCCTATTCTTTAGTTTGTTGGCCAGGGTAGAGCTTTCTCGAAAGTAATCCTCCTTATGGGAACAATTTAGCCTGATTCGCAAGAATTAGGAAAATGGTAAGGAGTCCCTCAGAGCCCTGGGGTGATTACTTGAATACTCTAGCAAGGTATTTCTCTCCGTGGGCTTCCTATACAGCTTTGTCAATAGCTCACCTTCCTGGTGAAAAATAGTCAAATCCAGGAAATTTATGGAGTTTTTGTCAGATGTTGAGGTAAATTGGAGTCCCAAACAGTTATTGTTCATCCAGTGTAAAAGTTGGCGCAGTACATTGACGTCTAATCTCCATATCATGAAGATGTCATCAATGTATCTGCGCCACATGATGACACCGGAGAAGAAAGGATTAGAGGGTACAAGAATTGCCTGTCTTTCTATCTCGTCCATAAACAATATGGCCAGGTTCGGGGCAAAAATAGCGCCCATGGAGGTCCCCTTGATTTGTTGGTAGAAGTGACCTTGGAATGTGAAAAAATTCTTTGTTAAGCAGAGTTCCAATAACTTGCAAATGAAAGATGTTGGAATAGCGTGTGGGCGGGGGCGGCTATCTAGAGTTCTCTGTATAACAAGTAAAGCCGCTGTTTGTGGGATATTCGTATACAGAGACTCCACGTCCATGGTGCACTGGGTATCGGTCAGGGGATTGAAGGGATGGTGCTCGATCAGGTTGATCATGGACATGGAGTCACGTACATAGCAGAGTGTTGGGGGGACAAATTCTTTTATAAAGAAATCAACAAAAGCCCCTAAGGGTTCTAAAATTGAACCGCAGGCCGAAACAATTGGGCGGCCTGGGGGGGTACTGAGATTTTTATGAATCTTCGGTAGAGTGTAAATTACCGGGATTCTAGGACTTTTCACGTTTAAGTAATTAAACTCTTTTTTGGTCAGGAAGCCTTCTGATACTGCCTCAGTTGTTATTTTCCGTATTAGTTCCTGAATGGACTTGGTCGGGTTGGATGCGAGCCTAAGGTAGTGGTCTGTATTGTTTAGTTGTCGTTGGATTTCACTTGTGTAAGAGTCAAGCTCCTGTATAACAATTCCTCCCCCTTTATCTGCACTTTTGATCACTATTGAATCATTACTTTTTAGAGAGCTAATGGCCTCCTTTTCTTTTAGTGTGATATTATATGGTATGAACTTTCTTTGTTGTTTCATGTTTGAGAGGTCCTTAAGTACTAGTTTTTCGAATGTAGTGACCTCTGGCGGTATCATACTAGCCGATGGTAAAAAGGTCGAAGGAGGGCGGAAAGGAGTTTGAACATTTATTTCCGAGGATGGGTGGATTTGGAAAAATGCTTTTAAGCGTACTCGTCTGAAGAATCTTAAGAGTTCGGTATGAAGCTCCATGAAGTTAGGTGCCACAGTCGGAACAAAAGTGAGGCCTTTTTTCAGGAGAGACAGTTCGTCTTGTGCCAGCAAGTGAGTGGAAAGGTTAAAGATTGAGTTGGTGTCTACTGTGGAGGTAGCCTGTGTTACCATTGGTAATAATTGTTCCGTGTCCTCCGTTCGCCTGGTGGATTGACCCATCTCTGGGGTAAAAAAGTACTCGAGTTCTGGTGTGCTCCACCACGTCTCGATGTACTGGATCCTTCACCGGCGTCTGAATTGTCAGACGACTCAGCCGAAGTATCGGAGAAACCTACCAGGTTTTGTCTCCTATTAAATCTACCCCACGGTCTATTTTATTGGGGGTTATTGTAAGCCTTGGTCGTGTAAAAGTCCTTTTGCAAGTAAGGATAAGTTGTTTCGATGTTATAGGATTTTATGTCCTTTTTCACTTTGTTTGATTTTTTATTCTGCTCTATTCTGTAGAACTCTGCAACAGTTTTGTCTACTTGTTCGATTAGTTTTTTGCTGTCAGCGATAGTGTCAGGTTCCTCAAGCTGTTTTAGGATTTCGGCAATTTCTGTCTCTAGTGATTTTAAAGTTTCAGACGCTGTATCAATGCCTAATGCCAACCAATGACGGGAACAGGTTGTCCCTATGTAGCTAAACCCTGATATATATTTTGGGTTGTCCGTAAAAATGCCCGGTATATTCCGAACTTGGAGGCCTAAGGGGATTACCTCAGCTTTGAGATAGTCAGTTAACATCAACACCATTAGCTGTAGGCGGACTTGCTTTTTCCTCAGTTTTTCTAATTGTTCGGGGAGTGAGGTATTTACTTGGTTAGAGATGTCTGCATTTTCCGAAAGCAGCGAGGGTCCTGAACATAGATGTTTTAGATAATCGTCTGTGTACAGTGGGGCCAGATTTGACATAGTTACCCTGTCGAAAAAAGTGAGAAAAGAGGGGGAGGGGAATTCTCCGTGAGGGATAGAGTATACGAACAGTGGGGTATAGAAGTACTAGGTACTAGGGGACCCAAACTAATTAGTTTGGACAGGATGTGAGACCTTGCAAACCAGCGTTTGCGCTCAAATCATTTTGGAACACAATGAAACCCGTAGAGGGGCCTTCGGACCATGGGTTAATTCAGTTATTATAGGAAACAGGGGTCCTAGGGAGTTACGATGTAACAGGAGATGCTAATATAGACCACAATCAGTACTATATTTTTTATCGCCCAGCCGGGCGTAGAGTAATTTATTAAGAATAACAAAGAATTACATTGACCTAGAGAGGGTCAAAATATGACGCATATTTGGTTTTCCAACCTTGCGGGATAGGTACAGGACTGTACCCTATCTTGTTGTTCATATTTTGACCCTCTCTAGGTCAATGTAATTCTTTGTTATTCTTAATAAATTACTCTACGCCCGGCTGGGCGATAAAAAATATAGTACTGATTGTGGTCTATATTAGCATCTCCTGTTACATCGTAACTCCCTAGGACCCCTGTTTCCTATAATTATCTCCCATTCAGTCAGCTCAATTTTGTACCTTTTCTCTTTCTATTAGATTGCAGCAAAAATTGGTGGTGATACCAGAAGTTATTTTCCTTAAAATCGTTGCCAAAATATGTTGTAAATAATGATAGGCAGTCCAGGTAGATTTTCATGTAGATTTATTATAAGCAAGATGTAACAAGGTTGAACCCCACCAGGAGCAGCCTTCCTGCTGCACAGCCCTAACTCCAACTAACACTCTCTCTCATCCAACATTCCATAACCAGCTCTCACACCAACATTCCACTCCACAGACACACAGGGCCCGATTCACAGAACTAACTTCAGACAAAATCCTAAACTTACTACCATTTTGGTATTCACAGAAGGCACTTACTCATCTTGGTATTCACAGAAGGCACTTACTCATTTCGGTATTCACAGAAGTTAGGAGTCCTAACTTTAGGAGTCCTAACTTTAGGACTCCTAAATGCTTTGTGTGAATACCAAAAGTCTTAAAGTTACACGCTGTTTAGGATTTTGCTTATTTGCATATGCATACTTCCGTGTCATATCTCGGCTTGTTTCTCCCACCCTACCCTCTGTTGTCTGTGTAGCCCCAGGTCATCGACCTTCCCACCTTCATGTTGCCCTCCCACTCCCTCTCTCACCCTCCCTCAGTGTTGCCTAACGACTGTGAGAAAGTGCCATCTTTCTTGCATGGTATGCCCCCACTTTTTGCTGAATTGCTGATGTGCTTTGACTGAGTGTGCACTGGGCTCCTGCCAATCAGGTGCCCAGGGCCTGTGTTCCTTCCCTAAAACTGTGTTGAAACTAAAACCGAATTGGCATCTCTGGCCACAAGTCAGCCCCTGGTAATTGGTACCCTAGGTACCCAGGGCATTGTGACCAGAGAAGACCACTAAGGGCTGCAGCACTTATTGTGCCACCCTTAGGAGCCCTGTAAATTGACACCCACCCCCTGCCTTTGCAGGTTGAGTGATTTGGTGCAGAACTAAACAGAGAGTCGACATGGCACACACCCCTATGTGCATGCCCACAAACCCACTGCCCTAGTATACCTCAGTCACCCCTCTAGTTGGGTGCACTATGCCAGTGGTGTGGTCACAGGTGCATGAGCCCTGTATCCCTACAGCACCCAGGGCAATTCCTGGGGACTGTAAGTGCAGTGTTGCCATTAAGAGTATATGGTGCTGGGAGGTCGTCATTACGAACTCCACAGCACAATAATGACTACACTGAAGACTGACAAGTTTGATATCAAACTTCTCAGCACATTAAACCCACACTGATGCCAGTGTGGGATTTAATGTAAAATGCACTACAGAGGGCATCTTAGAGATGCCCCCTGAAACCTAACATACAATCCATGTCTTGTCTGAGAGGCTGCCACACAGCAGACATGTTGCTGAACACCTGGGCGGAGAGTCCCAGCACTCCTGGGCCTGCAACAATGCACATCCTGGGCGAGGTGCTAGGTCTCCTCCCCCAGGATGGGCAGGGGAAAGCTTCAAAGGCATGCTGCCTTTGTGAGGTTCTCCAGGCCACTTGCTGTACTCAGCAACTGGCCCCCACCGATTCTGACCCCCACTCTGGCGGGAAGACTGGCGGGAAACCCTACGTGAGGAAAGGGAGTGTGCCAGCCTGTGCCATCTCCGCCCCTCAGGTGGGAGAGGCGAGTTGAAGCACAACTCCGGGCTCCGGCCATCTTGACAATGGGGAGCCCTGCCCAATCAGAGATAGGCTCCTGCCCCCCTACCATAGGAGAGGAGCAGGATAGGGGGTGTACTCACCCCAGGACAGGGACCTATTTGTCCCTGCCCTTCCCCTACCTGTAACGCCCCTAAATTTAGTATTCAGGGGCACCTTGAACCTTCCTTCCTCAGATCCTGATTTCGAAACAAGAAAGAAGACAAAGAAGAAGACGACTTCCCATGCAGCTGCTAACAAGAGGACAACACCAACTGACTTGGCCCCAGCGTTACAGGCCTGTTGATCCTTGAAACTGCTCCTGCTAAATCCTGGCGTCTCCTGCGGCAGCAACCTCGAGAACTCTGGAGGACCTGCCTGCCTTGACCTTCTTAGAGACTGGGACTCCCATGAGCAGTGGTTCTGCTCAAACAGCAATACCCTTGGTGCCAGCCAGGAACCGCAAATCCAGCACACTCTGCACCCGCCGAGCCAGGCCTGTGCCCGAGTGGACAAAGACCCTGAGGACATCCCCCGGGCGATTCTGACCTGGAATCTAGTGCCCAAGGACCCTCCTCGACGACCCCGACGACGCCTGCAGCCTCAGAACCAGGGACCCCTCCAACCGCGACCAGCAGAGGTTAAGATTTCCTGACGTCAAAAGACACCCCTGCACCCAGCGCCCTCCAGCCTCCTGTGCCCAACTCCGGGGTGCCTACCTATCCTCCAAGATCCCAACTTACCCCTCAAAGTGTTGGTCGCTCCTGAAGATCCTCCGTCCCCGAGCGTGCAGCCTTTCTCCACTTTCCAAGATCTCCATTGAATAGCATTGAGCGCCCGACGGCTCAAAAGCATGCTGCCTTTGTGAGCTTCTCCAGGCCACTTGCTGTACTCAGCAACTGGCCCCCACCGGTTCTGACCCCCACTCTGGCGGGAAGACTGGCGGGACACCCTACGTGAGGAAAGGGGGTGTGCCAGCCTGTGCCATCTCCGCCCCTTAGGTGGGAGAGGCGAGTTGAAGCACAACTCCGGGCTCCGGCCATCTTGACGATGGGGAGCCCTGCCCAATCAGAGATAGGCTCCTGCCCCCCTACCATAGGAGAGGAGCAGGATAGGGGGTGTACTCACCCCAGGACAGGGACCTATTGGTCCCTGCCCTTCCCCTACCTGTAACGCCCCTAAATTTAGTATTCAGGGGCACCTTGAACCTTCCTTCCTCAGATCCTGATTTCGAAACAAGAAAGAAGACAAAGAAGAAGACGACTTCCCGTGCAGCTGCTAACAAGAGGACAACACCAACTGACTTGGCCCCAGCGCTACAGGCCTGTTGATCCTTGAAACTGCTCCTGCTAAATCCCGGCGTCTCCTGCGGCAGCAACCTCGAGAACTCTGGAGGACCTGCCTTCCTTGACCTTCTTAGAGACTGGGACTCCCATGAGCAGTGGTTCTGCTCAAACAGCAATACCCCTGGTGCCAGCCAGGAACCGCAAATCCAGCACACTCTGCACCCGCCGAGCCAGGCCTGTGCCCAAGTGGACAAAGACCCTGAGGACATCCCCCCGGCGATTCTGACCTGGAATCTAGTGCCCAAGGACCCTCCTGGACGACCCCGGCGATGCCTGAAGCCTCAGAACCAGGGACCCCTTCAACCGCGACCAGCAGAGGTTAGGATTTCCTGACGTCAAAAGACACCCCTGCACCCAGCGCCCTCCAGCCTCCTGTGCCCTACTCCGGGGTGCCTACCTATCCTCCAAGATCCCAACTTACCCCTCAAAGTGTTGGTCGCTCCTGAAGATCCTCCTTCCCCGAGCCTGCAGCCTTTCTCCACTTTCCAAGATCTCCATTGAATAACATTGAGCGCACGACGGCTCAAAAGCACCCTGCACCCAGCCGCCCGAGTGCCCCTGGCAGTGCAACTTTTGTCCTCCCCTACTTTCCGATTTGCCCATAGCAAGTGACCAGGTGCCCAGCTCCCACAGTCGCGTGGCCTGCTAGCCAGCAGCCACCAACCGCAGGCCCCCTGCTTCCTATTGGATAACATTGGGCCTAACTACCTCTGCACACGGCTGTCCCTGTGCCGCTGAGGGTGTAACTACTGTACCTACCTGACCCTGGGAGATCCCTGAGTCTATGCCCAGAACCTTGACTCTGCCAGTTGAGTACTTACCCAAAAGCCGATAACTCACTTTCCTTCCATAGGATAACAATGACTGGTTTCACTTGAACATTCTTTTAAGTGCGGAGTTCTGGAACTTTAAAATATTCATCTAAAATCAGCCGAACAACAAATTCCGATTTACTCACCTGTTATCAGGAGAGAACCCAGTGCTGCATCTTTTAGCCCAGCACTGACCCTGAAAAGTAATTTTACCAGTAACTTGAATTTCCTTCCACAGGAACCCATTGTCTGGTTTTCATCAGAAAAGTTTTTAAGTGTCGATTTTCAGAAACTACAAATATTCCTTAAAAATCGCCTGTTTGACTTAAACACATTCTTTCAACTGTTTACAAGAGATGCATCAGTGCTGGATCCAGGATCTATCACTGAGTAAGGAAAAGTAATCATAACACTACTTAACTGCTAAGTGAATTTCCTCCCATAGGATAACATTGGTGTTTCTATGTGAAAAAGTTTCAACTTTTAAAATACAATCATATTCCTTAAAAATCACTACTGTAACCAAAGCACTTTTAGTTAGCTGTTTACAGTGCATGTCCCAGGACTGAATCTAGGATCCAGTCCTGTGGTTAGAAAAGTAATCTACAAAGTAACTATTTGCATTTCACTAGAAATTCCCATTAAGCTCAATGTTGCATTGGGCCCGATTCACAGAACTAACTTAAGACAAAATCCTAAACTTACTACTTTTGGTATTCACAGAAGTTAGGATTTTGTCTTAAGTCTGTCTTAAGACAAACTTAAGACAAAATCCTAACTTCTGTGAATACCAAAAGTAGTAAGTTTAGGATTTTGTCTTAAGTTAGTTCTGTGAATCGGGCCCATTGTGTTTGAAATTGTATTGCCTATTGCAACAACTGTAGCTATTGTAATCAAAAAGTCTATTGCCTATTCGAAAAGTATTTAACTAAAGTAATTAATTCTGAGAAAGTATATTTTGATACCGTGTTGGTTCTAAAAAATAAAACAACTATATATTTTGATACAAAACAATTGGCCTAGAGTTCAGTTCTTGAGTGTGTGAGACCATTTGCTGACTGGGTGTGTACAACAAATGCTTTACACTGTCCTCTGATACTGCCTTACTGCTAGACCAAGCTACCACTTTAGAGAGTAAGGTTATATCTAACTTTAGCCTCTGCCAAACCTCTGGGGACTGTGGACTATGTGCACATAGTACCTTACTTTGGTCCAGTATATACAAAGCCACTTTCTTACACCGACCTGCCCATCATCCATTATAAACAGAAAAAGAAAGCGCTATGACATGGCCAGTGCTGGTAATATCATAGCACTTTCTTCTGACCTTTTGCCCCCCCAAACGCCGCCTTTTCCTCCATTGTTATGGTTTTAATTAACTTAGACAATAAAGATTCAAATACATTTTCCTCCATGTTGCACCCCTACTCCCGCCCAGGAAGCAATAAAATAAAGACTCTGCTCCCCATTAATGGACATCCATGCCTTTCTGCTCCATTTCATCCACCCAACATTTTTCTGTTTTGCTCTGCTTTTATTTGTGATTTTCTTTTCCTGTTTCTATTTGTTCGTCTCTATTACCTGCTTTTTTTTTACTTCGTCAATCTTTGGACATTTTAGCTTTCTTTACTTCTCTTTTTCATCATTCTGTCTTTATTGTGCCATTTTCATGTTCCCCTTTATTTTATTTTCACCCCAGTTATCCCCTTTCCCCATATTTGTTCCCTCGCCGTTTCATTTTCCTCCTTTCTCTAGCATCCTTTCTGTTTCCATATTCTTTCCTCTTTCATTCGTAGGTAAAAGACATTGTCATTTACAACGCTGATAACTCTGACTCTCACAAATGCGAGACCAATTTGTATTGCAAATGCTTGTTATATCTACCGCCCATGTACATAGACTTGAGGCGACAGAGATTCTGCACAGAGGTCTCTCTGATCATTCACCTGTGTAGCTAGACTTGCGATTAGACTCAAAATGGCCCCGTTTCCGCTGGAGACTATCACTGTGGCATCTTCAAGAAGAACAATACAAAACACACATGCACACCGCCATCGCAGATTATTTTACTCATAATTCCGGGACAGTGGAGTCACCTGAGACCCTGTGGGAGGCCATGAAACCAACACTTTGGGGGCGGATATTGCATACTGCTCGGCACAGCGCAGACATCGGCGTGAGAAATCGATAGAGAGAGTAAGCGCAACTCATAGATTTAGATCGCAGAAGCAGAGGGGGACTTGGTGACACAGCGTGTCTACAATTGCTACATACGCAGCAACTATATGGTAGGGAACTTATAGATGAGGCTAGGGTGGCATGGCTGGCTACACGTAGCAGGGTCCACCAATGGGGAACAAATACAGCGCATTATTACATCGTTTATGCTAATTGGTGATCTGCCCTCTAACTATTCCGACTATTTGCAGCCCTACTGGGGAGATACTTACTGATCCACTTGCGATTGCAGCCAGTTCTGCAGACTATTATGCTGATCTTTATGCCTCTAAAGAAACTTTAACACCGGCCCTTATTTATAAATTTATAGATGACATGCCTCCACGAGCCCTCGCGGACTCCGTAAGAGAGGAACTGGGCATTCCAATAACAGAAGAGAACTTCTACAGGTGTTTTCTGAGATGCACCCTGGTAAGGCACCAGGCCCAAACGGCTTCCTGTGCGAATTTTTTATCAAAAATACCAGTCCCTATTGCTTACCCTCTATTTGGCAGCACTGAACGCAGCAGTAAATAACCAGAGCCTCCCAAGAGACTGGTGCCATGCCGAAATAGTAGTGTTCTTAAAGCCTGGCTGACCCCCTGAACATCATGCATCATATCACCCAATATCGCTCCTAAATGCGGAGGCCAAACTTCTGGCTAAGGTTATTGCCAACCGGATAGTACAATACATTACAGACCTGGGGCACCTGGACCAAACCGGCTTTATGCCAGGCCGCGCTACACAACATAATATTCGCCATGCCCACAACTCCATTGTGGCAGTGGATCATCTTGCGGAGCCGGAGGCGCTCCTGCAGGCTGACATAGATAGGGCTTTTGACTCTCTTAGCTGGACCTACTCGTGAATTGATTAAACTTCAGCTCCCGTCTTCTTAAATATATTCAACTCCTATACATCGACATTACCACCTCTATTCGTGTTGCAGAATCAACCTCTCACACCTTCCCTATTGGGCTGGGTCATTTCCAGGGTTGTCCCCTTTCTCCATATCTGTTCGAATTGCCCATGGGCTCTCTTGCGGCCTGGTGCGGATTGATGCACAAGTCCCAGGTTTTGAATGGTCCAGGGAAGTCTCCTACCGCATAGCACTTTATGCGGATGATATTTTGTTTTTTCTTACACAACCTGATCGGTCAGGTCCAAGACTGCTCAGGATAATGCAGATCTTTGGTGAGACATCTGGGTTGTAAATGAATGCTAGGAAATCCTTCCTCTGGCCTTTGCGGGGCGGATGCCACATGGGCAAACAAGGTGACGATGACTCCAGACGGGATTAAGTATTTGGGGGTTCTTCCTATCATCTTCCCAGCCCCTGTCTTGTGAAAGGAACTTGGCCCCTCTGTGGGTACAGAATAGGACACAGACCTGCTCTTGGTCACACCTGCTGCTCTCCCTGTTAGGCAGATCTGCCATCTTCAAGATGGTTTCTCTGCTCGCCTGTTGTATCAACTACAAAATCACCTGTCCCCGATACCGCCCACCTGCTTTAGGCAACTGAATGCAACTCTAAGACACTTCCTCTGGGGTGGTTGTTCTGCCTGGGTAGCATTGAGAAAATGCTTCCAGTCTACTTATTGTGGGGGCTTAGCAACTCCGGACGTTCAGTCATACTATGCGGCCTCCCACCACCTTATCCTGAATAATGGTGGCATGGGGAAAGAAGTGATCCCGCCTATGCAGTTAAACGCTGGCTGATGGGTAATAAGTTACTACACACAATCCTCTATGAGGGACTGACACTTCGGCCGGCAACCGCCACGATCTTTAAGATCTGGAAACTATCGCTACATCAAAAGGGGTGGTGGGACAAACTTACAAAGGAAGCGCCTATATGGCACAATGGATTTCTGCCTCAGGTAGGAGGGCTACTTGTTTTCTCTGGCTGGGAGGCCATTAATATATCTACCATGGGAGATGTTCTTCACGGTAGGACCTTAAAATCGTTCCAAGAACTCCAGCAAGAATATGAGATTACAATTCTATAAATATCTTCAATTTTGCCATGTATTCTCCTCTTACCTCACATGTCAGGAAGCTATACCTGACTTTACACCTATTGAAGCCAATGTATTTATGGGGGAACTTGGAGAACATAAGATTACGAAGATATATCGAACACTGGTCACAAATAGCCCCACCACACTCAGCGGAACACACAAAGCTTGGCTGGGGGACCTGGGCCCACTGGATGACGAGGATTGGGCAGAGGCACTGGAGTCTCCGCGTAGTGTGGCAATTGTGGCACGATTGCAGCTCATACAATTTAAATACCTTTGCAGGGTCTACTATACTAGATATAAGCTCTGGTGCACTGGGCTAATTGAATCTCCTCTCTGCCTGCGTTGCTGAAATGGCAATGGTACTCTCATACATACTGTGTGGCTATGCACGGTGCTTTCTAGGTTCTGGCGGGGTGTACTTACATGCATGTCTGAGGTTTTGGGGTGGGACAGTCTGTATTCACCACGATTGACCATGCTTCACATCACTTATGGTATTGGGGGCAACACATATAAACGGCACCTATTGCTTCTTGGCCTTACTCTGGTGAAATGAGACATAGCAAAGACGTGAAAGGACCCCCCACCTTTAGTTGGGGTATAGAAGAGGGGACTTAATTTTTGTATGGGGTTGGAGTTACCAGTATATAAAGCTAGAGGATGCCCTCCGAAGCTCCCCAAGATTTGCAAGCGATGGGCAGATTATGGTGGTCTATATTTGCAGTTCATTTCAGCTGTATCAATACACTAGTAATGGATATAATGACACGATGATGTGGGATGTACACAATTGTAAATGGCTTGATATTCGATCTGGGTGGTTGAGTATGGCATGTATTCATTTTTATATCAAATATATGGCACTACAGTGTATTATTGGAGAAATGTATTTGTTTGCATTAGGTTTTTCGATTGCTTTATTGGATTCAAAAAGTCAATGCTACTGTGTATATTGTACCATTTGTGACCTGGCCCTACCAGGCCAGATACGGCTGTTGACGAATAAAATTTGTTGTGAAAAAAACAAGCATTTGCAATGCAATAGGTCTCACGTTTGCCAGAGTGAGAGCTATTGGCGTTGTAAATGACAATGTGTTTTATGTATGTGATTTTGTTTGGTGTGGAGAGGAGTGGATGTATGTGGTGTGTAGTGGAATTTTGTGGGTTGAATTGAAACTGTTAGTTGTGGAATTGTGTGGGTTGTAGTGCATTTGTGCAGTGGAATTATATGGCATGGTGAATAGATAAGGATAAGAGCTGCACAGAATAGATACAAACCAAGATAGTGAGGGATAGGTAATTTGTGCACGAAGCGGTGAAAGAACTCCAGACAGAGTAGCAGAAAGAGTTTGTGAGAAAGAAGGGGATGGCAGGTCACAGATGCATAAAGAGGAAGCTCCTGTGTACTCAGAAGACACCTAAGAAGAAAAGGAGGCGTTTGTTTGCGGGATGGAAATCTTGAAAAGGCACAGGAAAGAAACTGTGATTGAAGACCTGAAGTGAACCACGTGAGAGACGCGGGAAGAGTGCATGAGAGGGTTAGAGAGAGGTGTGAGAGAGTACGAGAGAGAGAGAGGGGGATGAATGGGAGGGAAACCCGGGGAGGTGGAAAAATGCACAGCATGAGGAGGTATAGGAAGGTAGTATGTGTGAGCAGGCAGTATAGAGAGGAGACAGGGAGTGTGAGTGAGGGATGAGAGGGTCATAGTGGAATTGTGAGATAAGAGGGGGTAGTGGTAATGTGAGGGAGAGAGGAGAGGGGCAATGGATATGTGGGAGACAGATGACAGGGTTGGTGGAAGTGCGAAGTAGAGAGGGTTGTTTTTGAATTGTTTGTTTTGGAATATTGTGCTGTGGAATTGTGTGGTGTGGTGTGAAGTAGTGTAGTGGAAATATGTGGCATGGCGTGCTGTGGAATTATGTGGATAGTAATGACTAGATATTAGCTGTTAAGGAAATATGTAGAGTGAGATTACATGTGATGGACTTCATTATGTGGAATGGTATTGTGCATTGTGGGGTGACGCGGAGTAGAGCGGAGAGGTGCAGGGTAGAGGGGAGTGATGCATGGTAGAGTGCAGAGGTGTAGGAGTGCAGAGGGGTGGTGTGCAGGGATGAAGAATAAACTAGAGTGGTGTGGAGTGATGCAGAGTAGAGTGTCATGGAGTTGAGTGCAGTGGCGAGAGTGCAGTGGCACAGAGTTCATAGTAAAGTGTACTGGCAGAGTAGAGTGGTGCAAAGTAGATAACAGTGGCATACAGTAGAGTGGTGCTCAGAGTGTAGTGGTGTGCAGAGTATAGTGGTGCAGAGTGCACTGGTTCAGAGTGCAATGGCATAGAGTGCAGTGACATGGGGTGACCCAGAGTGGAGTGCACTGGGGCAGAGCAGAGTGGCGCAGAGCAAAGTGGCACAGCACAGAGTGGTGCGGTGTGGCGTAGAGTGCTTGTAGCAAAGTGCAGTGGTGTAGACTGATGCAGAGAAAAGTGACAAAGAATGTAATGGTGTAAAGTAGAGCGGCAGAGTGCAGCAGAGTTGAGTGTTGCATAGTAGCGTATAGTGGGGTACAGTGGGGCACAATACATTGGTGTGCAGTGCAGTGATGCAGAGTGCAGTGGCATAGATTGCAGGGGTGCAGAGTGGAATAGAGTGACATGGAGTAGATTGTGTCAAGGTGGAGTAAAGTGGTGTAGAGTGCAGTAGTGCATAGTGGAGTAGTATGGAGTAGAGTGTACTGGTATAGAGTGCAGTGGTGTAGAGTGAGTAAAGTAGCACAAAGTGGAGTAGTGCAGAGTAGAGTGCAGAGACTCAGTGCGGAGTGGAATGGCATTGTGAGGAGTGGTACAGAGTATATTACAGTGACACCGTGTGGACTGGCGTAGTGTGGAATGGTTCAGAGTTGTGGAGTGGTGCAGAGTAGAATGGAGTTGGGTAAGGTAGAGTATGCTTGGTGTGGTAGTGCCCAGCCATTACAGACAACACATCTTCAATTGGAAGGACCATTGCATCTGCACTGAAATACAGTTTTACTGATAAAAGTATACAGCACACAAATGATAATGTGTGGAAATGTCATGACCTAGTGTAATGATTTGTTTTGGTCGCATTAAAATATTTAGTTTCTCCAGTATTGGGGTGTCTTTCATAGATTCACATGCTTGAATATTCCCCGTCGTCGGAGTGGGAGTCCCACGGTAAATAAAATAGCAATAAATGCTAAATATATAATAATATACAATAAATATATATATACATAATAAGGAAAAACCCAAAAAATGCATACAATAACCATCTGGTACCTAACCAAGAGTTTCCACATAGGAATGCATGGGGAAAAGAAGTTCCAATGCAGCCTATCCTTGTCATTATGTTAGTCCAAACTGCAGCCAATCAGGCGCCAGCAGCCCTCTAGAACCTTCTCCTCAGAGCTCAAGCCCTCAGATTTTCTACCGCACGTCGTGTGTAAGGGAGTCTCCCTGAGCTCTGCTCAGTTTTCTTCTTCAAGTGTTCCAGTTTCTTCCAAAATGTCTTCAAGTAAGAAATCTCTCTTCAGAGCGTGTTCCTCTTGTGGAAAGCTGAGATTATATCATGATGACCCACACAGTAAGTGTATTTACTGCCTTTACCCGGACCATGAAGTGGGTACCTGTAAACTCTGTAGAAAATTCTCAGAGAAAACTCTAAAGGACAGAGAAGGCCGTTTACTTGTCTGGCTTCAGAGGCTTAAAGACAAAGATAATGTAATTTCTGACGCTGAAAGTCTGGGGTCAGGCCGTTCTCAAGCAGCTTCTAAACGTGGTAGTGTGCAGGAGGTGCCTTCACCATTTCTTAAAAAGAGGAAAGTTTCCCTCACAATGGCCCCTGCGGTGTCTTCACCTTTGCCTACCACGTCTGGGCCCACGAGACAAAGCTCTCAGGCTCCTTCTGCTTCAAGGTCCAATATTTCTGTGAGGAAAACGGATTTGCCGTCGACGACGGGAGTTTTTACTCCGTCGACGAGAATGGCTGTCTCTGGTTCCAAATCGACGACGACAGTCACAACGACGATGGCCTCTGGATCGTCGTCGGCCTTAGCGTCGACGTCTTCATCGTCGATGAGAGTGGTTCTCAGCTCTAAGACTGTGCCTTCTGTGATTCCTATTTCATCGTCATCGACGAAAAGAGCTCACTCGTCGACGACCCGGTCGTCGTCGACTAGAAGTGTGAAGGCTTTGACTCCGTCTACGCTCTCGTCGACGAGCGCACCGTCGACGGCTATCCCGTCGACGAGGGGACCTATTCCATCTGCTCCGTCGACGACCGTTCCGTCGACGACCGTTCCGTCGACGATGACTCCGTCGACGATGACTCCGTCGACGATGACTCCGTCGACGATGACTCCGTCGACGATGACTCCGTCGACGATGACTCCGTCGACGAAGACATTGAAAGTAAAGGTTCCGTCGACGATGACTCCATCTATACCGTTGAAGACTGCTCCGTCGACGGTCTCCTCGTCGACGATGGCATCCAAATCGATCCCATCGCAGAAGTCAATTGATGTCATGCCGTCAACGCGTACGCAGGACACTATTTCGACGCCGGCCTCTTCTTTTGCTACTATGCCTCTTTTGCCCTTGCAGTCCAGCAAACCACAGTTCGAGACTCTTACAGAGCAAGAGATGATTAATCCTCCATCTCCGCTGTTTGCGACTGATTCTGATCAAGAGTCTGATGGCCAAGCTCACAGTCTTTCGGACCTTAATATTAAGTGCCAAGAATTCAGTAATGACGAGGAAGATGTTTATGACCAACATCAAACAACTCACACTCAGATTCCAACTGCAATGTTGCCTATTTCCATGATATCAAACCTCCAAAGTATGTTGGAAGACTACAATCGGCGTTTCCCACCAACGCCACAGCTTACAACGGTCCCATCAGTAATGAATCCGGTTTCTAACCCGGTTCTGGCTCTTCCTCAACCAGCGTCTCCTGTAACTGTTCACCGTACTACATCGGTTCGTGTTCACACTACCATCTATCCAGAGGATGATGATGACGAGAATCCTCCAGAGCGTGAAGATGGTGAAGTTTCTGAAGTAGATGAGGATGGTGAGGAACATTTGGCGGAGTGGGATGACTATCGTGCTCAAACACCATCTCCTTCTCAGGTGCCTGCAGCGGATTCTCCTCCAGTGGACATCGCAGGTTTCCACCAGTTAATGGATAGGGCAGCACAGCGTTTCAAACTGCCACGAGCACACCGAGAGGAAGATTGCTTCCTATACGATTTCAAAAACCAGCCCTTGAAACAGATCCACACAGTCCCGATTATAGATTTCATCTGGTCTGAAGGGGAGAAGATAATGAAGACGCCAAACTCTCTACCAGCGCAGCTGCCAAGGTTAGAGAAGAAATACAAAGCTCCTATAGGATCTCCAGCATGCCTTACAGGCCAACCTAAGCCCGACTCTGTCGTCACGCAGGCAGCTCAACGGGGTTCAAAGAATCCGGCATCTACGATCACTGCTCCTCCGGACCGTGAGGGCCGTCGCCTGGATGCTATTGGACGAAAATTTTCCTCCATGTCCTCTACTACAGTTCGAGTGGCCAACGCCATGGCCATTTTAGGCCGTTATGATCGTCAGGCTTGGGCTGATCTAGCCGCCTACATAGCGTTACTTCCAGATGTTTCCAAGGCAGAAGCACAGAAAATTCTGCAAGAAGGAGAGAGGACGGCAGAAGAACTTATCGATTGTGCAGTGGATGTAGCCTGCACCGGTTTTCGCCAGCTCGCTGGAGCAGCTGTTCTGCGTCGCCAGGGTTGGTTACGCTCGACTTCGTTTCGGCAGGAAGTTCAGGCACGAATCCTAGATATGCCCTATGACGGTGAGTCATTATTTGGAGCGCATATTGATGAGGCGCTACAATCCATTAAAAAGGACACGGACACTGCACGTGCTTTGGGTACCCTTCAGTTTAGGAAACAGCCCTTTCGGGGTGCTCGAGGACGTGGCACTACGTCCACTTTTCGTGGAGGAAGCAGTCAATACCGGTCTTTCAACCAAGGTAACCAGCGTTACACCGGTAACCGCCAGCAGTCTTCCCGTCAGCAGCCTGCCAGGACTTACAGAGGGAAGTCTAATTTCAGAGGTCAATCCAACAAACGCCAATGACTCCTCTGTCGAACGGAGAATTGGAGGTCAAATCTCTCTGTTTGGTTCTCAATGGTCCTCAATTACTACGGACCGTTGGGCACTCGACATTGTGAAGAGAGGCCATGCATTGGAATTTGTCGAGGTACCTCCTCCAACGCCACCTTCCGGACCACCACCTCCGCACCTCAAAGAACTATTTCATCAGGTTCGCCTTCTCCTTCAAAAGGGTGCGGTGGAAGTTGTGCCAAAGTCGCAGAGAGGGAAGGGGTTTTATTCCCGTTTTTTCCTCGTCATCAAAAAGAACGGAGAATGGAGACCAATACTGGACTTGAGAGCACTCAATCATTATCTCAAGGACCAGACCTTCCGTATGCTCACGCTTACAGAGATCTTGCGTTTGCTCTCAGTCGGAGATTTCATGACTACCATCGATCTCCGGGACGCCTACTTCCATGTCCCAATTCTAGCGGCGCATCGCAAGTTCCTACGTTTCAAGGTGGGGCACCTTCATTTCCAATTCCGGGTCCTTCCATTTGGCCTCCGTTCAGCCCCCCGAGTCTTTACAAAAATGTTGGCTCCGGTCATGGCTTTTCTTCGTCTTCAAGGCATCCAGATATTCCCATATCTCGACGACTGCCTTCTGAAATCACAATCCCGTGCACAACTTCTACATCATACTGCAATCTGCCAGACAGTATTCCGTTCCTTGGGTCTGTCCATCAATCTGGAGAAATCTCAATTGCAGCCAACAACTTGCAAAGATTTTCTAGGGGCAACGTTGGACACCACCCTGGCCAAAGCATTTGTCTCCCGGGAACGTCAACAGAGGATCCTCCGGCTAGTATCGCTACTTCTCGCAAAGAAGTGCGTTTCAGTCCGCTTGTTGAAGTCTTTTTTGGGGATGGCTTCGTCATGCATCGCTCTTGTCCCTCATTGCAGACTACGAGCGCGACCTATCCAACAGGCTCTGGACAAGCAGTGGCGTCAGGTCACCGGTTCCTTCAACGATCAGGTCTCCATCACCATTCCCATGAAAAAGGCGCTCAAATGGTGGGCACAACCACACCAACTAGCAGCAGGCACGTCTTTTCTGTCCAACACCCCAGATCTAACACTGACGACGGATGCCTCCCTGGAGGGCTGGGGAGCTCACCTCCAAGACCTGTCCGTGAAAGGGAAATGGACCTTCCATCAAAAGACCTGGCACATCAACAAGTTGGAGCTGATGGCTATCTTTCTAGCCCTGAAATCATTTCAACCAGTGCTGCAGGGAGAGTCAGTTCTGATACAAACGGACAACACGACCTGCATGCATTATATAAACAAGCAGGGCGGAACAAAGTCTCCGGTGTTGTCCCGCTTGGCAGAAGCGATTTGGGACTGGTCCATCAATCATCAAATCCAAATCACGGCAGTACATCTTCCGGGGTTGTCCAACCTCCTGGCGGACTCCCTCAGCAGATCTCGATCATCCAACCACGAGTGGGAACTCCACCAGCCAACACTCGATATGGTCTTTCACCGTTGGGGAAGCCCTGCAATCGACCTCTTTGCGACTCCAGAGAACCGCAAATGCCCCGCTTACGCAAGCTGGCATCCCCACAAAGGGTCCCAAGGCAATGCCCTTCTGATGGATTGGTCGAATCTCTTCGCCTACGCTTTTCCTCCGATCCCTCTAGTGCCTCGCGTACTTTGGAAGATGCGGAGAGAGCCTTGTCACATCCTTCTGATTGCCCCCAGGTGGCCACGACAGGCGTGGTTCTCAGAGCTGCTACTCCTGTCTCAATGCAAACCCATTCTTCTTCATCCTCGAATGGATCTTCTCTCCATGAACAGGGGTCAAATCTACCATCCGGACCCCTCTTCCCTGAGCTTGTCAGCCTGGAACCTGAGCACTGTGAATTTGCACATCTAAGCATCCCTCAAGAGTGTCGTAACATCCTCGCTCAGGCCAGGGCTCCATCAACTATAAAAACCTATAAGTTGAAGTGGAAACGCTTTTGCCACTGGTGTGCAGACGCCGGGGTACATCCTTTGCGTGCCACGCCCGCTGAGCTCCTCCCTTTCTTTCTCCATCTGGCTCAGTCGGGTTTGTCACATGCAACTTTAAGAGTTTTTCTGGCGGCAATCTCACGCTTCCGCCATGATGGCTCCGCCTCCTTATGCTCATCCAGATTGATACGCCAGTTCTTCAAAGGACTTCTTCGGACTTTTCCACCAGTTCGGCGTCCTCCTCCAGAGTGGCGCCTCAACATTGTCCTCTCACAATTAATGACTGCTCCGTTTGAGCCAATTCATAGCGCAGATCTCAAGTATGTCACCTGGAAGGTTGCGCTTTTACTCGCACTGACGTCCTCACGTCGAGTGAGTGATATGCATGCTTTCACAATTAAACAGCCATTTCTACAGTTCAAACCGGATTCTGTGCTTTTACGCACTAATCCTACTTTCCTTCCAAAAGTGCCGTCAGACTTCCATATTAATGAGCCTGTTATACTGAAGTCTTTCTTTGCCAATCCGCAATCACCTGCGGAACAACGCCTGCACTCTTTGGACATTTAAAGATGTTTAAAGTTCTACATCAGCAGAACGGCCCAGTTCCGAAAATCAGATCAGCTCTTCGTGGCCTATGGCCGTTTTCAAAAAGGGCGACCAGTCACCAAACCTACAGTAGCCCGCTGGGTGGCCTCGGCGATTGCTTTCTGCCATCAGAAAGCGGGAAAGCCTTTACAGTCTGCAGTGAGAGCCCACTCTACCAGGTCTGTGGCCTCTTCGACTGCACTCTTTGCCGGAGTTCCATTGCATCAGATTTGCAGAGCTGCCACGTGGTCCAGCAGGCACACGTTCACGAAGCACTACAATCTGGGTGCCATGGCAGAAGGGGATACCGCAGTGGGACAAGCTGTGCTCCGGAATCTTTTTCAATAAGGTGAGCCTCTGTTCTACCCTCCTCCTATGGTTTCCAGTCTTGTGCATGTCTTCTCTATGTATACATACAGTGTTATAACTTCCGTGACATGGATTTAATCCTGTTGATTTCAACCTTTTGTGTATACATTGCATCCTGGAAACTTTGTGTACGGATACGGACTGCTTACTATTCTATATTCAAGCATGTGAATCTATGAAAGACACCCCAATACTGGAGAAGAACAATTGTTACTTACCTGTAAACAGGTGGTTCTCCAGTATTGGTGTCTTTCATAGATTCACATGCGACCCTCCCATCCTCCCCTCAGAGGCTCGCTTCTCCTCATAGACTCTGTGGTCACTCTTGTGCTACGAAAATCTGAGGGCTTGAGCTCTGAGGAGAAGGTTCTAGAGGGCTGCTGGCGCCTGATTGGCTGCAGTTTGGACTAACATAATGACAAGGATAGGCTGCATTGGAACTTCTTTTCCCCATGCATTCCTATGTGGAAACTCTTGGTTAGGTACCAGATGGTTATTGTATGCATTTTTTGGGTTTTTCCTTATTATGTATATATATATTTATTGTATATTATTATATATTTAGCATTTATTGCTATTTTATTTACCGTGGGACTCCCACTCCGACGACGGGGAATATTCAAGCATGTGAATCTATGAAAGACACCAATACTGGAGAACCACCTGTTTACAGGTAAGTAACAATTGTTCTTCCACCACATTCTGAATTATCAAAAATATGCTACATTCATGCTTTTCATATTCTGAAATATCTGCACAGTTCAGTTACAGACATTGACTTTTTTGTGCTAGAATAATACACAAAGTAGCCAGCATGATGCTCACATAAATACTCTCACTTTGAAGTCACAGAAAGAAAAGTAAACACCAAAATCCCTGGAAGACAGACCCTGACATTTGACCTTTGTCTTTGAATGCACAGCAAATGTGACAAGATAAGTACAAGATTTAAAGGCCTGTTTACAGAAATTGTGTAATGATGGAAGAATACACAAAGACTGGTTTGGGCAAGGAAAGGGACGAACTCAAGCTGGACAGCCTAAAACAAATAAAGCCAGCAAACAGAAACCAAGCAAATGTTAGTTACAAACCACAAAGCCAATGGTAAGCAATGGGCGGAATGCATTCCCAGTGAACCTTTCCAAATGTCCCCAAGATGTTGTTAGCAAACCAGACTGCTCTGCTGTCTGCTGGGATTGGACCCCAAAACGGCCTTCCTAGTATTCCACTGGAGAACACAATGAAACAGACAAGAGAAAAATGGTAAGATGGTCAATGATGTGCCTGAAAATGTCATGCCAAGGGCTGAAGGTTACGGAGCTAAATAAGATAAAAAATTCTTTATTCGGTTTTTATCATAGTAAAACCATAAAAGCAACGATAAAAAATTGCAACACAGTACATTTAGTAAGATTTCCGAAAGAGAGGTAAATTCGCTCAAATTTAAAGATTATTCCGATGCCTGATAATGCATTTTAAAAAGTTCAGTACATGGTAACAGGTGCGCTCAGAGTCTAGCATCTGTAGGGATAGCATAGCCGGGCGACATTGTCTGAAACCTCAAGACTTTAGCAATGGGAATAACCAAATTTTTCTGTGAGAGTGAAAATATTTACAAAACAGTATCGTGTGCATACACGTCTGTGGAGAAGTCTCGTCACATGGACATAAAGTCAGCTTTGAATCCCAAGTATTCTTTTGTGGGAAGGCCACTAGTCTGTGGAAAAGGTTGAGTCTGAATCTAGTCAGGAGCATCTTGTCATATGTGCTGGTTTCCAGTGTGAGATAGGGCTGAATTTGTGGAGTAAGCTGTACCATATTTGCGTGTTGTACAGATTGTTTAGTTGAAAGCAGAGTAATTCTGAGAGTCTCTAGATGACTCATGGCTTTCTGTTTCAGCTCTTTCTTAGTTATCTCAGTTAGAGTTGCTGGAGTGAGATAGTATCTTTCCAGGCCCAGGTCTGTGAAGAATCGCCTGACATAGGTGAGCCAGGCTATTTTGTGCGCACGATCCAATGCCATTGAGTCCTCTAGGATGTTTTTAGTCAGCATGTTCTTGTCCGATAGCCAAATGCGTCTCCAGAGTAACAATGGCTGAACTTTTATCAAATCCTCTATGTAGGAGATTCCCAGTTCCGCGTGACATGCGTAGATGGAAGAACACTTTGGGGCAGATAGAAGAAATCTCATAAACGAGTTCTCAGCTATTTGGAGAGATCCAACGTCAGCGTGTCCCCAGACACCGGCCCCATATAGAGCGATGGCTTGGCATTTTGCGGTGTAAATTTTTAGCAGCTCAACTGGTGGTCTCCTTCCGAGTCTTTGTGAAAAGTTCGTCAAAGCAACGATAGCTCTCTTAAAAAGATGTCTCCTGGACTCAATGGCTGCTTTCCAATTTAGTCTTTCGTCAATCATTATGCCCAGGTAAGGGTACTGGGGAGTTCTCTCAAGTTTTTGTTCATTTAGGAGGATGTTCTTTGTGCGTTTTCGCCCTCCACCAGCCACCATTACAAAAGTTTTTTTGACATTTATGTGCAGATCAAAAGCGCCCATAAATTCAGCATATTTATTCAGGGATTTCTAGAGTTCTATTGGTGTGCGGGCCAGGATAACTGCGTCATCCGCGTAGAGCAGTGCGGGGATCAGGCGTTGTCTTAGTCTTGGCAGGTCCTGCCCCCCCCCCTCAACATCTTCTCTTTCAGCCCATTTGTATACAGGGAGAAGAGGAAGGGGGCAAGGACGCACCCCTGCCTGACTCCTCGCTCTACTCTAAATGACGCAGTAAGCTCTCCCTTTGTCCCGTAGCGCACTCTCGCAGAAGCATCCGCATATAGTTCTCTTAAGAAATCCAGGAGTGGAGGGTCCACCCCCATGTTTCTCAAAAGGGTCCATAGCTTCGCGTGGGATACGCAGTCGAAAGCAGAGGACAAGTCCACGTATACCATGTACATTGTCCCCTGCTTCGCGTGAATGTACTTGGACACGATTAGGCTTAGGTTGAGGGCCTGTTCTACGGTTCCGAACCCTTCTCTGAACCCGAATTGTAAGTCCGATAGGATCTTTCTTTCGTCTGCCCATTGCTGGAGTTGTTCTAAGACTATTCTACCAACTACTTTTCCTAGAGAATCTAATAAAGAAATGGGACGGTAGCATTTAACATCTTGGCGGTCCCACTTTTTAAAAATAGGTACCATGATGGAGTTGGACCAAGACTCCATCAATCCCACTTTCGCTGCTGCAGTGCATACTCTTGTCAGTATGGGGGCCCAGAGATCCGGAAGTTGTTTAAAAAGATCTACAGGTACCCCATCTGGTCCTGGCGGTTTGCCCCCTTTGCTTAAATTCAAAGCCTGCACTACCTCAAGAATATCAAATTGTAGGCTGATTGGAAAGTCGACGGGAGGAAGGGGATAATGTGATTCTTCTGTTGGAGATGTTAATTTAAAAATATGAGAAAAATGGTTTACCCAGGTTTCCTCTTCTATTGCTACGTCGATCTGGGGCCTGTTGGAATCAGAGAGAAAAGGGGTTTTTACTATTCGCCAGAATGACTCGCTGTTTCTTGTGAGTGTGCTTTTATGTAGGTCGACCCATAGAGCCTTTCCAAATGTCCCCAAGATGTTGTTAGCAAACCAGACTGCTCTGCTGTCTGCTGGGATTGGACCCAAAAACGTCCTTCCTAGTATTCCACTGGAGAACACAATGAAACAGACAAGAGAAAAATGGTAAGATGGTCAATGATGTGCCTGAAAATGTCATGCCAAGGGCTGAAGGTTACGGAGCTAAAGAAGCCAATGGCTATGGGATTTACATCCTAAAGTCCCTTAAACTAAGTTCAGGAGACTCTAAACCAAAAAACAAAAAGAAAGAGGCTAGGCCACCTCAGTAGTAGATGTGCCCTTTTCTCACCAGCCATCTTCATCCATCTAGCTC
The DNA here is from genome assembly GCF_964263255.1 of Lissotriton vulgaris. NCBI lineage: Eukaryota > Metazoa > Chordata > Amphibia > Caudata > Salamandridae > Lissotriton > Lissotriton vulgaris. The sequence goes on from NC_141698.1 coordinate 29,985,483, forward strand.
TTCCCAAGGTCTTTGACTGAACTGAAATTTAGAACGACTTACCATTGACGAACTGTGGCAAGAAGCACCAAATCAATAATAGGATTGTGCTGCTCTTGAGCTAAAAAAGGAGTTTCTGTATAAAAGTCAGACGTCACTCAGAGGGAGGATTAACTCACTGATGTGAGGTAGGTGAATGGCAGAATGGCACCCTGAATATCTATGCTGTCAACAAGAGTTCAGGCAAATAGAACAAGATCACAATCACCAATGACAAGGGCTTGCTGAGCAAAGAGGAGATCGAGAGGATGGTGCAGGAGGCAGAGAGATACAAAGCAGATAATGAAGCCTAGAGAGAGAAGGCTGCTGCCAAGAACTCAGTTGAATCCTTCAACATGAAAAGAACTGTGGAGGACGACAAACCTAAAGACCAGATCAGCGAAGAAGAAGATAGTGGACAAATGTAACCAGATCATCTCCTGGCTGGAGAGCACCAGAAGGCAGAGAGGGAGTACGAGCACCAGCAGAAAGAGCTGGAGAAGGTCTGTAACCCCATAATCTCAAAACTCTACCAGGGTGGGATGCCTGGGAGAATAGCCGGTACCGACTTTGGCGATCAGGCTTTTGCAATTCCATAATAATAATCGCAATTAAGGAATCGCAAAAGCCTACATTGATGCATGTACTTATCTGAAAGAAACACGTTAGTATTAGATTCCTTACCTTAGAATAACCCCAGGCGCCAGTCTGGATACGGAAACTTTTGCGTAGCAGTACCCCTGCACGTCGGTAGGCGTCGTCTGCAGGCGTCCCCTGCGGCTCCGCGTCCGTCGTTGGCGTCGTGCGCCGTGATGACGTCGCTGGAGTATATAGATGCCGCCTCCGCGCGCTGACGTCAGTTCTTCTTTTTTCCGCGCCAGTTAGCGCAGATCCGAAGAGCAGTACTCCGGTCTTTTGACCAAAAGTTTTGAATCTTTTTGATTATCTTCTTACGGTGCCGGTAGGATGCCTGGTTTTAAGAACTGTGATGATTGCGACCGCACGATGTCGGTCACGGACCATCACCGCCTCTGTCTCCGGTGCCTGGGCCCCGACCACAATGTGGACGCCTGTGTCGATTGCCGGGCCCTGACGAGGAAAGCTAGGCGGGAGCGGTCCCGCAAGCTACTCGAGCTGCGGGTGTCGGCCCCGCGTCGAGAGAGGTCCCGGTCCGGCCGGAGGTCAAGGGAGCGGTCGCGGAGCCGTCACGAACGCTCCGGAAGTCATCACCATTCCTCTGGTTCCTCAGGTAGGAAGCACAAGAAGTCGGGGCGTCGTCATCGTACCCCCAACTCCCCCCGACGCTCGCGCGATGCGGCCGGGGGTTCGGGTGGCCCCACCCCCGCGGCTCCGCATGAGCTGCCGGCGCGGCCTGCTCCATACCCTACGGTCCCTGGGCAAGGCGCGTCGCCTGAGGAGATAGAGGAGTTCCTCATGGCCATGAGGAAGCTATCTTCTCCGACGGGGCCTACGGCGCCTTCGGGCCCAGTGCCCTCGTCCGAAGGCCCTAGCGGGTCGTGTGATCCTGCCTCGACGCCGTCGGGTGCTCCGGCGTCGCCGACGGCGCCGGTTCCGGCGCCGCAGGGTCCTTCAGGGTCGACGCTGGCTGGCCAGCCGACTTCTCCGGCGCCGATCCCATCGGGGCTGCCCCCGACGCCGTCCCCGCACGACGCCGGTCGTCCGGCGCCGGCTCCGGGCGGCGCCGCCCCCATACCCTCTCCGACTCAGGTCACGGATCCGAACCGGCGTCGTACGACGCCGAGTCCGGCGCCGATGGGGCCTATGAACCCCGAGGAGCCGGTCTACTATGTTGATCCCGAATATGATGAGGAGGCAGATTACGGAGAGGATTGGTAGGGGTCTGAGGACCCTCTGACACGTGAATGTCAGTACACTGCGGACTGGGCAGGTGACTTGGGTGACGCCAGTGGTCTAGACGACTCCCCTAACCCTGGCTTTGTCTCGCCTCCTACCGTGGCTTCGGAGGAGGGGGCTGCTTATTCAGTGGTGTTGATGAGGGCTGCCAAGGCCTTACACCTTGAGCTCCCCGTCGCGGCCGTGAGGACTAACATCCTCACTGAGGTCCTCAAACCGCAGTCATGCCCACAGGAGCCACTGCTGCCGTTCAACGAGGCCTTGTCTGACGTTCTTTTGGGCACGTGGTCCAGGCCCGCTTCAGGTTCGCCTGTTGATAGGAACATGGCCAGATGCCACCGTCCGTGTTCGGATGACCCCAAGTTTCTGTCCACCCATCCCACCCCTGAGAGTCTGGTGATCCAGGCCTCCACTTCCCAAACCGCATTCCCGCCGGCCCCCCCGACAGGGAATCAAAGAGGTACGACCAGTATGGCAAAAAGGTCTTCTCGTCCCTGAGTCTGGGACTGCGGTCTTGCAACACCACATGCCTCTTGGGCCGCTACACCCACTCTCTGTGGGACACGGTCGCGGAATTGCTGCCGGAATGCCCACGGGAGGTACGGGCAAAGCTCAGCAAGGCGATGATTGAAGGCCGAGACGCAGCAAAATACTCCATTAGGTGTGGTCTTGATACGACCGACTCGCTGGGCAGAGCGATGTCTACGACGGTGGCGATTCGTCGCCACGCCTGGCTGAGATCCGCCAATTTCTCGGCAGATGTTCAGAATGCTTTGATGGACATGCCGTTTGATGGCTGTCGCCTGTTTGGTGACAAAGCGGACCACGCGCTGGAGCGCTTCAAGGACTCCAGGGTCACGGCCAAGTCCTTGGGTCTTTCGACCCAGTGCCAGCAAACGGGTTTGTTTCGCTCCTTTCGTGGCCAAGGAAGGGGCGGTCCCACACGTGCTGCCAGCCACGCGCCGCAACAAACTTATCAACGCGGTGGCGGCCGTGGAAACCGCCGTGGAGGCCGTCGGGGACAACGGCGAGGTCAGGCCACACCTCCCCCCGCAGCATCCGCCACAAAATCCTCCTAGTCCGTGCTTTCAGGCCCATGTGACGCCAGTGGGTGGCAGGGTTCGCCATCACCACTCCCACTGGCGCACCATTACCTCGGACAGGTGGGTGCTGCAGATCGTCCGAAGGGGCTACTCCCTCCCCTTCGAGACCACTCCTCCAGCCATGCCACCGCAGAACCACCGTGTGTCGGGGGACCACTTGGCACTTCTGAAGGAGGAAGTTACGGCCCTCTTGGCCAAGGGGGCCATCGAGCGCGTTCCTGGGCCAGAAGTAGGGCGTGGTTGCTATTCCCACTACTTTCTGGTACCCAAGAAGGACAAGGGGTGCCTACGTCCTATCTTGGACCTAAGGAACGTCAACGGCTTCCTCCGGAAGGAGAAGTTCAAGATGTTGACATTGGCTCAGGTCTTGGCTGCTCTCGACCCGCAAGACTGGATGGTAGCGTTGGACTTGCAGGATGCATATTTTCACATCCCCATCCTGCCGGCCCACCGGCGTTACCTGCGGTTCACGGTAGGCCAAGAGCACTTTCAGTATATCGTGCTCCCCTTCGGCCTTACCAGCGCCCCACGGGTGTTCACAAAGGTGATGGTGGTGGTCGCAGCCCATCTGCGCAGGTTAGGGGTTTCAGTCTTCCCCTACCTAGACGACTGGTTGTTGAAGGCGGGCTCGCCCCAGACAGTCGTCCACCACCTCCAGATGACGGCAGACCTCCTGCACGAGCTGGGATTTTCCATCAATGTGCCGAAATCACACCTGTGTCCCTCTCAAAAGCTCCTTTTCATCGGAGCGGTTCTCGACTCAGCGCAGTTTCGGGTTTATCCTCCGGAACGGCGAGTCCAGGATATACAGGCTTTGATTCCCATCTTCCAGCCGTTATCCCGGGTTTCGGTCCGGTTGACGCTGCGGCTGCTGGGGCTGATGGCTTCCTGCATCCTTCTGGTGCATCACGCCCGGTGGCGGATGCGGGCTCTGCAGTGGGACCTGAAGTTTCAGTGGGCCCAGCATCAGGGCAACTTGTCAGACCATGTCTTGATCTCGGAGGGCACTGCGAGACAACTGCAGTGGTGGCTTACGGACCGCGATTGGGTCAGAGGCAGATCCCTCTCCCTTCCCCAACCGGAGCACGTTGTTGTGACGGACGCGTCCCTCCAGGGCTGGGGAGGCCACCTGGGAGAGGCGGAGATCAGAGGCATCTGGTCTCCGGCGGAGTCCCGGCTCCATATAAATTTGTTGGAGCTACGGGCGATTCGTCTAGCACTGAAGGCATTCCTCCCCGTTGTCAGCGGGAGTGTGGTGCAGGTGTTCACGGACAACACCACCGCCATGTGGTACTGCAACAAACAGGGCGGGGTGGGGTCGTGGACCCTTTGCCAGGAGGCTCTGCGTCTCTGGCAGTGGCTGGAACATCAGGGGGTGACCCTGGTGGTTCAACACCTGGCGGGATCTCTGAACGCCAGGGCGGACGAACTCAGCCGTCGGTGCTCGATGGATCACGAATGGCGTCTGAACTCGGACGTGGTGCAAGCCCTCTTTCTGCGATGGGGAGAGCCTTGGTTAGATCTATTCGCTACAGAAGAGAACGCGCAATGTCATCTGTTCTGCGCGTTGGAGTTTCCAAGACGGCACTCGCATGGCGACGCCTTTCGCGCGAGTGGAGTTGCGGTCTGTTATACGCCTTTCCGCCTATACCACTTCTGCCCAGAGTGCTGAAGAAGATCAGGCGCGACCGGGCCCAAGTCATCCTTGTGGCTCCGGACTGGGCTCGAAGGTACTGGTATCCCGAGCTACTCAGCATGTCAGTCGGTCCCCCGATCCGCCTGCCCCTTCAGGAGGACCTTCTGTCGCAGCAGCAGGGGACGGTCCTCCACCCGAACCTGTCCAGCCTCCACCTCCATGCGTGGAGATTGAGCGGCGACAGTTGAGGCCATTTGACTTGCCTCCTGAAGTCTGTGATGTGATTCTGGCAGCCAGGCGTTCCTCCACAAAGTCGGTGTACGCCTGCCGGTGGAACAAATTTGTGGCATGGTGCACAGCAAAGGCTGTGGATCCCCTTTCTGCCCCTCTTTCCGAAGTTCTCCTCTTTCTTCTCTCTCTTGCCCAGCAGGGCTCTGCTCTGGGCACTATCAAGGGCTACCTTTCTGCCCTTTCGGCCTTTCTGAGGCTGCCTGATCAACCTTCTTTGTTCAAGTCCCCTATTGTAACATGGTTCTTGAAGGGCATCACACACATGTATCCTCCTGTTCCGTTTGTGATGCCTCAGTGGGACTTGAACCTGGTTCTAACCTTCTTGATGTGTGCTCCCTTTGAGCCACTTCATTCCTGTCCTCTCCGTCTCCTGACTTTAAAGACGGCCTTCCTGGTTGCCATCACCTCTGCCAGGAGAGTGAGTGAGGTCCAGGCTCTTTCTGTCAAACCTCCTTTCATGTCCATTCATCCAGACAAGGTGGTTCTGAGAACTAGACCGTCTTTCCTGCCCAAAGTAGTCTCTGCTTTTCACATCGGGCAGTCCATCACCTTACCCTCCTTCTTCCCGCCTCCGCATCCTTCAAAGGATGAAGAGCGGCTCCATCGTCTGGACCCAAAACGTGCGCTTTCATTTTATATGGATCGCACACGCCGGTTCCGGGTGGATGACCAACTGTTTGTTGGCTACGTGGGTGCGAAGAAGGGACGGGCGGTGCATAAACGGACCATCTCCCGGTGGGTCGTTCTATGCATCAAAGCGTGCTACTCTTTGGCTCGAAAGGAGCCTCCTGTTGGGCTGAGGGCCCATTTCACTCGGGCCACGGTGGCTACTACTGCCCTGGGCCGGGGAGTCCCCATGCAGGACATTTGCCAGGCGGCTACGTGGGCCTCGCTGCACACTTTTGCGAGGCACTACTGCCTGGACGGTCAAGTCCGGAGGGATGGCTTCTTTGGCCGTTCTGTCCTCCAGGACTTTCTGTTGTGAAATTGTATTGGTTCGCAGACCCACCACCGGGGTTGGTATTGCTGGGGTATCTATTCTAAGGTAAGGAATCTAATACTAACGTGTTTCTTTCAGATGAACAAGTTACTTACCTTCGGTAACGATATATCTGTAAGAAACATTAGTTAGTATTAGATTCCTTACCGCCCCACCCATCCTCCTCGTTCTGCGAACTGATACTTAGGGTTAAGGACATCCCTTTCAGGGCCCAAGTTTCAATGGCACCAGTGTTGGTTCTCACATGGCTCTGCGTGTTCTGGCGCGGAAAAGCTGTGTGCAAAGAACTGACGTCAGCGCGCGGAGGCGGCGTCTATATACTCCAGCGACATCATCACGGCGCACGACGCCAACGACGGACGCGGAGCCCCAGGGGACGCCTGCAGACGACGCCTACCGACGCGCAGGGGTACTGCTACGCAAAAGTTTCCGGATCCAGACTGACGCCTGGGGTTATTCTAAGGTAAGAAATCTAATACTAACTAATGTTTCTTACAGATATATCGTTACCGAAGGTAAGTAACTTGTTCGTTAGGGTATTGGGCTGGGGGCGCTTTCCAGAGTCACCAGATTGCACTGAAGGGCACACTCGATGGCTGAGAAGAGATTGACGTCAAAGCAGCCATCCCAGTCGCAAGGCTCAATGTCAAAGCCCTCGCCGACGCAGCACTGGTCGGCACCGGAAAAGCAGTCCTGTGGCTCACCGTCTAAGGACATACATGTCAGTCAATATTCGAGGCACTCATTGACGTAGAGAACTGTGCATCCTCTTGCAGCGGACTCAAAAAGGGCTAGATTGACATTGAGACCAAGAAAGTCGACTTCGAGAAGCAGATCTTCGTCACCAGTGATCACAATAGTCCAAATGTCTCCAGAGAGATCTCCAGCTCTGGAAGAGGAGTCTGTTAAGGCTATCAATATTTCCTCACGTTGGCTTCAGAATGTGAAAGAATGGGAAGAGCCGCATCACAGTCCATGATCGGACTACTCCCAGACCTACTCTCTATCTAGGGTCTCGGCAAATACTACTCTAAAAGATTCTCCTAGGTCTGCACGAAGATCACCACTGAGGCATAGAGCACCATCTTCACGGAGATCAGGACCTAAAACACCTCTCAGCTGTATACAGTCTAGATCAGGGGTCTCCAAACCAGTCCTGGAGGGCCGGATCCATGCCAGATTTTTTAAATAACTACATGTATCTCAATGGAGATATCCAAAACATCTGGCATGGATCCGGCCCTCCAGGACCGGTTTGGAGACCCCTGGTCTAGATCTCTCCAATCTCACTCATCAATATCTCGCAGAGACAGACAAAGGTCTCCCTTATGGTCCACTGCCACTTCTCGCTCTTCAGTGCGAGATTACTCTCCAACGCTCTCAGCGGCACCTAGAGAAAGGATCTCACCTGAGGAATTTCTCATCACCTTCAATGAAGTCCTAATGAGAGGGGCATCCAAACTAAATATTGAAATACCTGCTCCAGTCGCAACAGCTTCTGTGATATTCGAGACATTACATCACAGACCCTCATCCAGACCAATGCTCCTGTTGGTCCCTGGTCTTTTAGAGGCAGTGATGCAGATTTTTCTCATGCCGGCATTGGTAGGGGCAGCTCTTTCCTGCATCATGAAGACGTAAAAAGACCCTTACCAAGACCCCCTCTTTCTCATATCTGATCGACCACCTGATTCAGTAATAATGGCTGCTGCTAGGAAGGCACATCCAGGGACGTCCTCTTCCACAGTGCCCCTGATAAAGACAGTAAACAAATTGACTCACTTGCCAAAAAGATGTGCAACACCTCTGCATCTTTCATGAAAGTCATCAGTGCCTCTGCACCTTTAATGAGGTACGACAGAGGTCTGTGGGACTCTCTTTCCAGATTGACAGAAAAATGGCCATAGGAGGACAGAAAATATAATCAAGAGATCCTGCAGGAGGGTGGCTGGTGGCTAACTAAGTCATCAGTGTAGCCGCAGATGCTTCTGATCTGGCAGCCCGCAGATACTCCCATGGCATCTGTGCACATCGCTCTTCCTAGCTGCGATTGACGGGCCCTAAACCTGATGCCTAGTACAGAATACTGAATCTGCCATTCAATGGAAATTCATGGTTCAGTACTCATGCAGACGATGAAATGACAAAAATGAAGTCCGAGCTAGATACCCTCAAAGCAGTAGGACTTGAGAAGCGGTTAGACTACCACCATAAGTTCCATCTCTACTATTTTCGCCTTTACCAGCAAAGGGTTCAAACCCCTCACTGGGCAACTCAACAGCAGCATCAGTCCAGATTGGACTACCAACCGCGCCGACTGGCTAGAGGAAGGGGAGCTCCCCGCCATCATACTAATCTGCCAAAACATTACTAGCCTTGCTAATGAAGGGACCACCACTCATGAGAATTCCTTTCTTAGGGCGGTTTCCCTCACCCACCAAAGGTGGCATGCTTCATCATTGGGGAACCTCCTCATATTGGGGTGCCTGTTCAGAGGGAATAACGAAAGTCTAAGTCATGCGCTCATAGATGGCAATGACTCATCTAGATATAGAGGTCACTGGGCCAGGAAAGAGCTAATAGAATCGTCCTTATCATGTTTATTGCAGAGATTGAAGAGTGAAATTAACTTTGAAGAAAAGCAGTCTGCTTTAAGAATCTAGCACATATGAGCATGCTTACCGTCAGTTTAAAGAGACAATGCTCTCTTGTAATAAAGCGCTGGTAGATTGCTGTGTATGTATTCCATCTACACCAACGTTCTGAAATCTGTGTTGGGTTATAACTAAGTCGATTGGCGATGACCATTATGCATATAACAATTCTTTCCATTGTTAAAACAATTTTGTTCTATTGTAAAAACGATGTTTTCTTTGCTAAATATGGCTGCCTTGCTTACAGAGTCAGTAAAATATTTGTTGTTTTCATCCCATGTTTTTTTTTTTATTGTATGGCTAATTGTTCTCCTATATGCACTTATACCACCCACCTCGGGAGACATGACAGGTGATGGGACTACTGGAGTGTATTATGGCTTATTTCTTACTCTGTTCTTGCCTTTTCTTCATCTATTTATATTTTTTACTATTTCTTTATTTGTTACTTTCTCGTTGTGTAGGTTGAGGGCCTTTGTCCTTTCCAGTTGGGCACGAGATCTGTCCCTCAGCAGTCACCATGGCGAGAGGCTCGACCATAATGGAGTCCTCACTCGGGGGTGTCAGGCCCGTATGTAGAAACCTTGGAGCAGCCCTTACACTAGTCAGGCATTCCACTTGTCCACCCTCTGTATTCATTACCAAAGGTAGAGGACTGGTTATTTTCTTAGTCCTCTCTCAATGTTTGGACCTGTCATTATTACAACATAGGCGGGCGTCCCCTGGCTTCATGTGATCGGAATTCCAACACGGAGGATGCCGCTGAAACCACCTATGAATTTGAGCAGCCACTCACCACTCATTTTAATTAGCGGTAACGCAGTGGAGGATGAGCGGCCTTGAGGACATTTTTTGAGCTCCCAAGTAAGTCTGCCGCATTAGTATTCCTGTGTACCTTTGTTCTAAACTCTGCCACACATTGGTTCATGTGTGCCTCTGCTTGCTTCTGTGCAGCTTGAATATACGGGACATTTGCCCAGTAGAAGTGTACCTATTTCATTTATTGTGCAGGGACTGCCACGCTCATATTTTCAGATTTTGTTCAGGTTAGTCCCCGTCTTTACCTGTATTAGAATTGTTTTTGTTTTTGGTAGTTATTGGGAATTGGGAATACTGGGCGCCAGGACGCTCCTTCACTGGAGCAGCTGCACGCGTAATAAATGTTCATAACATAACATAACATAACAATTCATTGACATACCGTTGGTTATTTAATATTAATGACAATACAGAAGTCTTTTAGAGTAGCACCCACTGCACTTTGTACATACTGAAGACCCTTGGATTTTGACAGTATTTGTTTATTGATTCTTTCTCGGTCAGTACCGTGGTCTGTATATTCCAGTCTCTTTACTTCACATTGGTGGTGGAACATGGTGAATATATAGCTATAATTGTTTTGAGTTGTTACCTGTGGCCTTTCCACTTGTTCTTTTTTCACTTTTCTTCTCTTGATTTCCTTTTCAAACACATCATTTCGGTTGGTGTACCTGAGTCTAGCACCCAAGGTCATATGCTCTATACAGGTGTGGTACTGTCATGCTCACTCTAGTTTTGTGTTTTTTAATAATACCGTAATAGTTGGTATTGATTAGTATAAATAATTTTTGTAGGTATTGCCATTTCTTGTCTCCATTGTCCTGCCGAGGCCCGAATGAATGGGCCGAAACATGTCGACTTTACATCAAGAAGGAGTCAGACAGATTATGATCAATTCATAAAAAACTTTGCTTACACGTTCCTGGTACCAAGTGGAGGGTTGATTGATCCCCTCGACTGTGTAATGGACTACCTCTTTCTTTTCCGGATTGCTTTTCTTGAATTACGTTTTCTGTTTATTTTCAGCATCTGTATGTAATGACCACAGGCAGGAAGGATTGGTTACTTGTATATGTATGTATTTATTTATGTACATGTGTTCTTTGTATGTATTTTCGTGTATGTTTTGTGATATAAAACAGACAAAATATATTCTTTAATAACACATTTTGGATTGTGTATTGGATTACAATAAAGGAAATAAGTGTAGAGATTGAGGACTCATAGATAGGGACCAATTTGTTTTCTCACTGTAGAATTATATGTGGATTTGTTCCTCTGCATCATTGTCTGTTTTCAGAGCAACTAAGTCATTGGCTGAAACATGTTGACCTATGTGACACACAAGCGGGTTTAATTTGTCCCGCAGTGCCACACTGATTTTTAATCCTACCCCAGTTAAAAGATTTTGCAGTGAACCCTGTAATTAGTTTAAATAATTCTTTCCTTATTTGCTCTGCTGCCCTCACCACCCGAGCTCTACATTTGGGTATTTAGTATATACCCCCTTAGTACTAAAACATCACTGAGCTCCTTCCTCTCAGTGAGGGGGTTGTAGCTCGTATCCTGGCTAGGCACACGATACAACAGGGTTTCTCAATGATGAAGCAAACCACCTCTGGTGGGTGAGGGAAATTGCCCTAAAAAAGGAATTCTCCTGGGTGATGGTCCCTTCATCAGCAAGGCTAGTAATGTTTTCAGGCCCAAGGGTTTCATTTTTTTGGGACTAATAAAGTAGGAGAGCTAACCCTTGAGGGTCTTTACATCTCCTCAAGATCTCTTTTGTGAAACGATCTTCTGCCAAAATGCCAGCAAAGCAATGAGCAGTCACTTCCCCTGTCTCCATTCCCCATTCAGGTGGGAAGAAGTATTCTTACGCAACTGGACGAGTGGTACAAAATTACAAACAACAAATGGGTGCTCAATATTATGCAGAATGGTTGCTCCATATGGTTCAAGTCTCCCCCTCCTATTGTTCCTCCACAGAGAACATCTTGCCATCAAAAAGATTTACTACAAAAGGAGGTCAATATTCTGCCCCAAGAAGAAGCAATCGAAAATGTTCCAGTTTCTTAGGAAGGACTGAGAATACATTTCCTGTTTTTTTCTGGTGAGAAAAAAGGGTCCAAATTGGGAATTCAGACCCATTTTCTACTTAAGACTCAAACAAGTTTCTCTTCCAGGGGATCCTCATCAATAGTCATAAGCATTAGAATATTCCCGCCCATGCGCGGGACCCCGGAAACACTATATTATATGTGCCCCACATATATATACTCATATATATATATATATAAAACATATATATATAAAAACATGCAATAGCAGCCAAATAACATCAGAGCTGAAATATGCTGTGAAGAATTTCCACCATACATGAATAATAAGCATTAGAAACATGAGAAACAACACCAAAGATTGTTTAGAAACTGTTTTAATGCTCAGAAAGCAGCAGAAATTCTCATAACTCGCTGAAAGCATAGAAAGCTCCCAGGCTGCATTGCAAACACACAGTCTAAAAAGACTGAAAAGCTAACCTGTAGCTGCATAGCAATAAACTGACACCGTGCCTTTAAGGCATCCATGACCCCCAGTATCCCATCATGCCTCAGGGGTGACAGTTAGGTCAGTTGTTCTTTCCGGCTCCTTCAGGAAGGATCCTGGTTACACAGCTCCACTAATTTCTGTTTTCTGACTGAAAATTACTTCACTTTTAACAACTTTTTTACTTACTTTGACATTTTACATCTAGTCAAGTAAGAAACTGTCTTTTTCAGTCAGTTTAGTGAGCATTTTCAACTGAGAATGCCGTCACTTTTTGACAAATGTCCTTCTTGTGGCAACAAGAAGGCAAAATCAGACAACCACAACGTCTGTATCCTGTGTCTGCCTGAGGAACATGATCCAGGCACCTGTTCTCATTGTGAGCACCTGTCAGGAAGAACTCTCAAAGACAGGGAGACAAAAAATCTGTCTCTCGCCCGCTGCTGCCTTTGGTTCCGGGGATTATGGATCCGGTCAAGGTTTTTTCCTTACCCCAGCAGCCATCAGAGCGGTGCCGGCCCGCATTCAGAAGAAGTCCAAACCAGCTTCATCAGACCCAGTTTTTGTACAATCTGACCCTCCAGCGGACTCTGTGATAGTGGCAGCTGCAAGGAAGACGCATGCAGTTTCTGCTTCCTCTTCTGCACCTCCAGATAAGGACAGCAAATCGCAGGACTCGTGGGGTCGCAAAGTGTGCAATTCAGCTGCCTCCACACTGAAGGTCTCGATTGCGGCCGCACTGTTGGGCAGATACGATAGAGCCTTATGGGACTCAATGGAGAGGTTTAAGTCAAAGCTTCCAAAAGAAGACCAGAAGGACTTCGAAGAAACTATGACGGAAGGATGTCTGGTGGCGAACCAGTTGATAAGCACAGCAGCGGACGGTGCAATTCTTGCGGCTCACTCCTACTCACATGGGGTTTGTGCCAGGAGGTCAGCTTGGTTGCGTCTCACAGGTTTGAAGCCGGATGCTCAACATTGCATCCTAAATCTTCCATTTTCAGGGTCCTCTCTCTTCGGACAACATGCTCATCCAACGTTGAGAGTGAGGACTCCGTCGACGGCTGCTCATCGCCGTTCGGCGACGAGAGATCGTTGATCCTCGCATCGATCGCCGTCAAAGCATTCGTCGTCGAGATTGATGGCTCCGCCGACTCCCCAGAGGCATTCGGCGTCGAGACAAAGACGTCCGACGCCGGAACGCTCGACGTTGAGGCATTCAGAAAGATCTCCTTCTACTTCATCTACCTCTTCTACCAGGTTTTTCAAGAGGGATTACTCTCCTACGATAACAGATAGTCCTGTTTCTAGATCCTCTCCAGTGGATGACATAGGCACTTACCTAGATGTCCTACAAAGGGGAGCTCAGAAACTGAACATTGAGATGTCTGTCCCCCAGGTGGCTACGACAGGTATTTTTGAAACTTTGCAATCTCCTCTTCAGAGGCTGGTGGAGGAAGTGGACAGACGCAGTCCCCCCAGGCGCCAAGCAAGCAGATCGCCAGTGTGACGACCAACCAGATTCCGCTCTCCCAGAAGGGAATATCCGGATAGATCTCGTTCTCCCAGAAGAGAGGATCCGATCAGATCTTGTTCACCCAGAAGAAAAGATCCGGTCAGATCTCGCTCTCCTAGAAGGGAAGAGCACCCAAGAAGATCACGGGAGAGGAGGCACGGGGCGCACCGTAGACGTCAAAGAACTCGATCGTCGTCGAGGAACTCTGTAATCATGGTGACGGAGTCAGCTTCTCGCCATTCCACGTCACAGTCTTCTGGTTCTTCGACAACATCCTCAAGATCCAGAAGTCCTGTCCACAGATCGCCTGTACGGCAGCCAGATCCTTCAGCTGCGGAGGTCAGACTGTCACCTAGATGGTACAAGTCTTTGGAACATTGGCGAGAGTCAGGGGCTGCCAGACGTATGCAAGAGTATGTCAGTCCTCAGCACAGACTCATATGAAGACAGAGCTGGATACAGTAAAGGCGGTGGGTTTGGAAAAGAAAAAACAGTTCAAATGCCGTTTCAAGACCAGCAAGGGAAGAGGGGCTCAACAGAGGGTTCAAACCCCTCAGTGGTCCCAAAATAAGAACCAGGGGAAATCCCAGTTTCGAGGAAAATCCAACAGAGGTAGAGGAGGTCACCAGCAGTCCTCTACCACAACCGGAGGAGGAAAGGCCTGAGCAGTGGCTTCCTCTGGCGCCGTTTCCCACTCCAGTGGGAGGAAGTGCTTCACAACACCTGGCAGAATGGGTCAGCATCACAAAAGATCGGTGGGTGCTGAATATACTGCGCAATGGATACATGCTACGTTTCCGTGCGCTTCCAAGGAGCATTCCTCCAAAGAGCTCTTGCCCTCACCAACTAAGCTTGCTCAGGAGAGAGGTGGCAATCCTGCTACAAAAAAGAGCTATAGAGGAAGTTCCCCCCCTCTCAAAGGGGAAAGGGGGTTTACTCCAGATACTTTCTTGTCCCCAAAAGAGATCAGGAGGACAAGTTCAGGCCCATACTCTATCTTCGTCTCTTGAACAAGGTCATCGTCAAAGAAAAGTTCTGCATGTTAGCTCTTCACCAAATATGCCCACATCTTCAAACCGGAGATTGGATGTGTTCGGTGGATCTGCAAGATGCATACTTTCACATTCCGATTGCACTGCGGCATCGCAAGTACTTGAGGTTTGTTGTAGGAAACAAACACTACCAGTACAAGGTGCTACCCTTCGGACTCCAGTCCGCACCACAAATCTTCACCAAATGTTTAGCAGTGGTGGCGGCTTTTCTTCACAAAAAGGGACTCTTCATCTATCCGTACCTGGATGACTGGCTCATAAAAGTTCCATCTCCGGTACGGGTAGCACACGATCTGCAACTTTGCCTGCACCAGTTGCACAGGCTCGGTCTCCATGTAAACCTGGAGAAGTCAGTCCAGTGGCCGACACAGTCCATCCACTACCTAGGCTCCGTTCTGGACACAAAATTGGGAAAAGCGTTTCCTTCGGAGGAGAGGCTTTTTCCCATGAAACAGAAATGTGGGATTCGGATCACTGACAGAATTTCGACCTCATAAATATCGACCTACAAGAATATCGAGTCAATAAGATTGAGGGCAAAAATATCGACATCCTATCTACAACATGGTAAGTACAAAAATTTTAAAAATATCTAATAATGTTTAAAATTAATAAATAATACATATATATTAATAATACATTAATTAAATATATACACTAAATATATAATATATATGTACTGAACAATAAGTATTAATAATTATTTTACTAATTTATAAATTAATAAAATATATTCTAATTTACAAATACATTTACAAACATAAAACAATAACATAAATAAAATGTAAGTAATATAAAAAATAAAATAAACATTTAATTCTTTTACAATTAATTATATAAAACGTTGGATAGCGTAAGGGTAAAAATTACTATTCCTACTCCAGAGAGTGCAACAGTAGGGAAAGCGTTTGATAGCGTAGGGGTAAAATTACTATTCCCACTCCAGAGAGTGCAACAGTAGGGAAAGCGTTGGATAGCGTAGGAGTAAAAATTACTATTCCCACTCCAGAGAGTGCAACAGTAGGGAAAGCGTTGGATAGCGTACAGGTAAAAATTACTATTCCCACTCCAGAGAGTGCAACAGTAGGGAAAGCGTTTGATAGCGTAGGGGTAAAAATTACTATTCCCACTCCAGAGAGTGCAACAGTAGGTAAAGCGTTGGATAGCGTAAAGGTAAAAATTACTATTCCCACTCCAGAGAGTGCAACAGTAGGGAAAGCGTTGGATAGCGTAGGGGTAAAAATTACTATTCCCACTCCAGGGAGTGCAACAGTAGAGAAAGCGTTGGATAGCGTAGGGGTAAAAATTATTATTCCCACTCCAGAGAGTGCAACAGTAGGGAAAGCGTTGGATAGCGTAGGGGTAAAAAGTACTATTCCAACTCCAGAGAGTACAACAGTAGGGAAAACGTTGGATAGCGTAGGGGTAAAAATTACTATTCCCACTCCAGAGAGTGCAACAGTAGGGAAAGCGTTGGATTGCGTAGGGGTACAAATTACTATTCCCACTCCAGAGAGTGCAACAGTAGGGAAAGCGTGGGATAGCGTACGGGTAAAAATTACTATTCCCACTCCAGAGAGTGCAACAGTAGGGAAAGCGTTGGATAGCGTAGGGGTAAAAATTACTATTCCCACTCCAGAGAGTGCAACAGTAGGGAAAGCGTTGGATAGCGTAGGGGTAAAAATTACTATTCCCACTCCAGAGAGTGCAACAGTAGAGAAAGCGTTGGATAGCGTAGAAGTAAAAATTACTATTCCCACTCCAGAGAGTGCAACAGTAGGGAAAGCATTGGATAGCGTAGGGTTAAAAATTACTATTCCCACTCCAGAGAGTGCAACAGTAGGGAAAGCGTTGGATAGCGTAGGGGTAAAAATTACTATTCCCACTCCAGAGAGTGCAACAGTAGGGAAAGCATTGGATAGCGTAGAGGTAAAAATTACTATTCCCACTCCAAAGATTGCAACAGTAGGGAAAGCGTTGGATAGCGTAGGGGTAAAAATTACTATTCCCACTCCAGAGAGTGCAACAGTAGGGAAGGCGTTGGATAGCGTAGGGGTAAAAATTACTATTCCCACTCCAGAGAGTGCAACAGTAGGGAAAGCGTTGGATAGCGTAGGGGTAAAAAGTACTATTCCCACTCCAGAGAGTGCAACAGTAGGGAAAGCGTTGGATAGCGTAGGGGTAAAAATTACTATTCCCACTCCAGAGAGTGCAACAGTAGGGAAAGCGTTGGATAGCGTAGGGGTAAAAAGTACTATTCCCACTCCAGAGAGTACAACAGTAGGGAAAACGTTGGATAGCGTAGGGGTAAAAATTACTATTCCCACTCCAGAGAGTGCAACAGTAGGGAAAGCGTTGGATTGCGTAGGGGTACAAATTACTATTCCCACTCCAGAGAGTGCAACAGTAGGGAAAGCATTGGATAGCGTAGAGGTAAAAATTACTATTCCCACTCCAAAGATTGCAACAGTAGGGAAAGCGTTGGATAGTGTAGGGGTAAAAATTACTATTCCCACTCCCGAGAGTGCAACAGTAGGGAAGGCGTTGGATAGCGTAGGGGTAAAAATTACTATTCCCACTCCAGAGAGTGCAACAGTAGGGAAAGCGTTGGATAGCGTAGGGGTAAAAAGTACTATTCCCACTCCAGAGAGTGCAACAGTAGGGAAAGCGTTGGATAGCGTAGGGGTAAAAAAAACTATTCCAACTCCAGAGAGTGCAACAGTAGGGAAAGTGTTGGATAGTATAAGGGTTAAAATAACATACTTATAAATAAACGACTTTTGTAATTATAAATAAATTAACTATTAAATAAATATAAACCATATACAATACCTATACTTAATTTTAAAACACATGCTTAGCAAAATATATTTTACCTAAAATTAATGCAAAATAATAACATTCAAAAATATTTAATTACCAATTAATAATTAATTAACAATTATATTATTAACAATACAATTAGTTTTAATACATTATTAATTAATTAAATTTACTTTACTTCCCACCATATTTCCCTATAAAACCACTACCAAAAATATAACACATTTATCCAATAATGAATTAATGAAAAATAATTAGCAATTCATTAAAATTAATTAACTATTAATTAAAATTAATTACCAATTAATATAATTTATTTTATAATTGCTACTAATTATTAATTAATTAACCTTAATTAAATTACTCCCCACCCTATTCCCCTATAAACCCACACCCCGCTACAGAAAATATATATCAATTAATCAATTAATTTATTTTTTTTCCAATTAATTATTAATAATTAGCAATTAATTATAATTAATTGATGAATCCAACTAATAATTAATCAACTTACCGTAATTAAATTACTTCCCACCCTATTCCCCTATAAACCCACAACCCGCTACAGAACATATATATCAATTAATAAATTAAATTAAATTATTTTCCTATTATTTTCTAATAATTACCAATTAATTATAATTTATTAATTAATCCTACTAATTAATAATCAATTTACCATAATTAAATTACTTCCCACCCTATTCCCCTATAAACCCACAACCTGCTCCGGTACTAAAACATACAATTTTCTTATAAATTAATTTATTATTATATAAAATTAATACACATATAATAGTAATTATTTTAAATACTTAAATTAAACATATAACACATACATAATAAAAAACTATAAAATAATACAAATATCAATATTAATGTCATCGAAATTAGTAACATCGATATATATGCTATCGATATTACTAACTTCGATATTACTGACATCGATATTAAGAATTTTGATATTACTTACCTTGGGTCGATATTCTGTCCAACGATATTCTTGACTTCGATATTATGCTCCTTCGATATTTCAGACTCGATATTATGGTAGGTCGATATTTCCAACTCGATATTTTGAATGTGTACCGTGGGATTCTGCTAGAGTCTCTGTTTCAACAGCCCGACAAGTAGCATCCCTGCTGGGTTCCATGGCGTCCTGCATTTTTCTCATCCCAAATGCCAGGCTGAGAATGAGGCCTCTGCAACAGGCTCTCGAAGACCAGTGGGACCAAGCGACAGGGCGTTGGGAAGATCGTATCACTCTTTCCCAAGCAACGAAGGATGCCATCAAATGGTGGACTCGGATGAGGAATGTGCTGGTGGGAGTACCTTTTCACCAGCCTCTTCCATCCCAGTCAATAGTGACGGATGCCTCTCTACAAGGCTGGGGAGCGCACATGGGTCCACTTCAAATTCAAGGTCAGTGGTCTGCGCAGGAGCAGACATACCACATCAACATGCTGGAACTCAGAGCGGTATTTCTAGCTCTCAAAGCTTTCTTTCCAGTGATAGAGTCCAACTCAGTCCTAGTTCAGACGGACAATACGACCACCATGTTCTATCTGAACAAACAAGGAGGCGCGCGGTCTCGCCCACTCTCCCGAGAGGCTCAAACCATCTGGCACTGGCTTCTCGCTCTCGAGGCCTCTCAGTAGTGGCGGTGCACCTTCCAGGCGAGTTGAACGTAAAAGCAGACGCACTCAGCAGGCACTTCGAAGATCAGCCAGACTGGGTGCTAAACGACGAAGTGGTAGAAGAGCTTTTTCGTTGCTGGGGTCGTCCAGCCATAGACTTGTTTGCAGATGACGAAAACGCCAAATGCCACGCCTTCGCGTCCAGGTTCCTCCGGCCAGGGACGCAGGGGAATGCTCCCCTGATGGATTGGTCGGGAACATTCGATTACGCGTTTCCTCCCCTGGCTCTGATTCCGAAGGTAGTGCCCAAGCTCCTCAGTTCGTACCGGGAGATGATCTTGATAGCTCCGGATTGGCCACGGCAGTGGTGGTACCCGGACCTTCTGCATCTGTCTGTGTGTCCACACAGAGGACTTCCTAGCAGGCCGGACCTGTTGAGCAAGATGAACGGGAGGATACTGCATCCCAACCTCCCATCACTGAACCTAACAGCATGGCACCTGAGGTCCTGCAATATGGACATCTGAACTTGCCTCCCGAATGCATGAACATTTTAAAGGAGGCTAAGAGGCCTTCCACGAGAGCGTCCTATGCGTTCAAGTGGAAAAGGTTTTACTTATGGTGTAGGGATCATCACCTGGATCCTACTAAAAGGCAGGAGGAGGTAATTCTGCCATACCTCCTTTCCTTGGCAACTTCTGGATTGAAATATGCTTCCATTAGAGTGCATCTGTCAGCTATAGTAGCGTACAGGAAATCGCATAATCAGATTTCTTTCTTTCAGGTTCCAGTGGTTAAGGACTTCCTCCAGGGGTTGAAAAAAGTCTATCCCCCTGTGCGAAATCCTTCTCCTCCTTGGGAATTGAACCTGGTTCTATCCAGGTTAATGTCACCTCCTTTCGAACCTATCCACAAGGCTTCTTTGCAACATCTATCTTGGAAAGCAGCCTTTTTAGTGGCAATCACATCAGCGCGTAAGCGAGATACAAGCGCTCTGTATACTGTTTTCCATCACAATAGGGTGGTCCTGAGGGCTCACCCATCCTTCTTGCCTAAGGTGGTTTCTAATTTTCATATAAATCAGTCCATCTCCCTCCCTTCCTTTTTTCCAAATCCAGCGACCCCAGCAGAGCGGTCATTGCACTCCTTGGATTTAAAGAGAGTGCTCAAGTTCTATTTGGAAAAAAACAAGGGAATCAGGAAGTCGGATCAGCTGTTCGTGAACTATGGTTCAATGAGAACAGGCTTTCCAGCAGCCAAGAGGTCCATCTCTGGATGGATTGTCTCCTGCGTTAAATTGGCCATTAAATTGGCCTACCAGCTTGCAGGCAAGCCTTTATTGGTGTCACCCAAAGCGCATTCTACCAGAGGGAAAGCGGCCACAGTGGCTTTCTTGCACGACATTCCAATGTCAGAAATATGCAAGGCTGCAACCTGGAAATCAGTTAATACCTTTACGAGGCATTACTGTCTCGAAACTGATTCCAGGGCCGATACTCAAGTAGGACAAACCTCTTTGAGGAATCTATTTGGGTAGCCTGCGGCCTGTACGAGCTTAGTTGTTACTAGGCTTAGTATGGTTATTACTGTATTGTTACTCCTTTGCCCGCAGGGAGATGAGGTGAGGCTCGCTATTCTATTCGAATGCTTATGACTATTGATGAGGATCCCCTGGAAGAGAAGGATTAGTTACTTACCTGTAATCCTAGTTCTCTTCCAGGGGTATCCTCATCAAAGTCATAAGCAACCCTCCCGCCTCCCCGGGCGAAGGACATTCTTTAATAAGGAGATATTGTTATCCTATTTGTTACTGGGTTTTTTCAGTCTCCGAAAAGAACAACTGACCTAACTGTCACCCCTGAGGCATGATGGGATACTGGGAGTCATGGGTGCCTTAAAGGCACGGTGTCAGTTTATTGCTATGCAGCTACAGGTTAGCTTTTCAGTCTTTTTAGACTGTGTGTTTGCAATGCAGCCTGGGAGCTTTCTATACTTCCAGTGAGTTATGAGAATTTCTGCTGCTTTCTGAGCATTAAAACAGTTTCTAAACAATCTTTGGTGTTGTTTCTCATGTTTCTAATGCTTATTATTCATGTATGGTGGAAATTCTTCACAGCATATTTCAGCTCTGATATGGTTTGGCTGCTATTGCATGTTTTTATATATATATATATGTTTTATATATATATATGAGTATATATATGTGGGGCACATATAATATAATGTTTCCGGGGTCCCGCGCATGGGCGGGAATATTCTAATGCTTATGACTTTGATGAGGATACCCCTGGAAGAGAACTAGGATTACAGGTAAGTAACTAATCCTTATCCGCAAAATGAAGTTCAGGAAGCTTGCCATGCAACAAGAGTGGTTTTGGGCCATTGATCTACAGGATGGCAACGTTCCACATTCCCATTTCCAGGAAACACCGAAAGCTCCTATGTTTCAAAGTAGCATCCAGTCACTATCAGTACCAGGCCCTGCCCTTCGGGCTCAACTCAGCACCTCACATGTTCTCCAAGTGCATGGCAGTGGTAGCTGCTTATCTGCAGAGGAGGAAGCTTTTCATCTACCCATACTTAGACGATTGGCTAATCAAAGGTTCCTCTCCTTGGCTCACTCAGAAACACCTTCAGATCTGCATACTAGTGCTACAGAAGTTGAGATCCAGATCAACTTAAAAAAACCACTCTCATCTCTATGTAAATGATCCACTATGTGGGAGCACTCCTGGATACAGAAAATGCAAGAGGTTATCCTCAATCAACAAGTGTCTGACTCTTCTCCATACTTGTAAGAAAGTGCCGCTTTTTGCATGGATTACCCTCCCCACCACCATTTTGTCTGATATCTGATGCACGCTGACTGAATGTCCCTGCTAATTAGGTTCCCAGTGCCTATGTTCTTTCCCAGAACTATACCTGTGTTCCACAATTGGCACACCTCTGGCTCATCTATGAGCTCCTTGTAAATGATACCACTAATACCAAGAGCCTGGTGACCAGAGAGGGTCTCCAAGGCCTGCAGCATGTATTGTGGCACCCTAAGAGACCCCTCACCAAACACATGGACATGGCAACTGCAGCCTACCGTGTTTGGTGCAGACAAAACCTAAGAGTCAACATTTTATTATGGACAGAGGGGTCCCGGACTTGAAGGAACAAATTATATACAATATAATGAAAAGAATAAGCATAGATGGAAAAAAAGAAGAAACAAATCCAAAGTGCGATGTTTTTATTCACAAAGCACTTATATCAACCTTTTCATTGGTTATACGATATGTATCCAAGACAAATTTTATACTTTATCAAAATATTTCATGCCCACATAGGAAAGGGAAGGGAAGTGCTGTGAGGGAGGTCAGTGAAAAAAGTTGAAGATTAACACAGTAATCATTTTTATACACCATTAGTCAATATTCATATGTACAATCCTAAGATGGTCCCCCTAAATCGGAGCCACACGAAAACATCGGCACATGTCACTGCATTGTTTGATATAACCAAACTCCTAAACAGCTGTACAAATCCTCCTGGCAATAAGAGTTGGTAAGGTTGGCGAGAGTAATCTACGTTTCGACCCTATGAACATGTAGGGTTAGTTGCCCTTACAGCGCGGGTCTTCTTCAGGACTGCGGGGCGGTGGGCTAGCCTCCTAGGGTTAAAAAGAGTAGGGAAAACTAATCAGGTTCAAGGGTCTAAACAAAAGATCCCTAGTACGCCAAAGCGGGATACACCCACTTGGCAAGACCATTAAAAACACATACATTGGGTGAGGACTAAAAACCATGACATGGGAGTCCATTAACTACATTCGGAATATTCAGAAACTGGGTACAATGTTGGTTACTGCACAAGCAAATACCTTAACAAAGGAGCATGTTGGCTGGCGTTTGGTCTGATCCAACCGACCTCGTAATGATCTGAGGACGCGAACGGATTATGATTAAGGTGAGTTCTGTTAAGTTATAAGGAAACCATAACGCGGTTCAAAGCATCATCAGCGTTTTACCTCGTGGTTCGGGAATCGATGTCCGAAAAGGTTATTGATTTCGGGTGTCCGTATCTAAGAGTAAGGAGGGGAAAGGACTAATGAGTAATAAGTCCAGGTTCTATCAGATTTCTACAAGCTGAAGGGTCTACAAGTGAGCCGGTATAAGCTTACCTATCCAAATGTGTTTGAGGCGTTACGAAGTCTCAAGGCAGTAATGCTCGCGTCTCCCGTAACCAGGAAGTCGGCCGGGGAGGGCGTGATTACGTTTTTATCCAGTGGGATAAAAAGTACAGAAAGACTAAGTAGGTCTCGAACCTTACGCTCATGGGGTTGCTAAGTAACCTAAAGGGACAGGTACATAGCCACATTTTTCGGGAGAGAGATATATATAAAATATAAATATGGATCCTGAACCAAATGCCAATAGTGCGATAGCAATCAGTATATGTGTATATATGCCTGGAGGTAGAATTACAGGACATATATTTGCATGTGTGTAACACTGTAGACAGGTAAATCGATTAATTAATTTTTGAATTTAATTGAACACAAGTGTGTGTACCTACCCCACATGGTGGTAAAACACACAACTTTGGTGGAAATTCTGGGTAAAGTAGTAATAATCGTGCTTAGCAGTTATTGAAAAAATATATACCAGACTGAATATCAAAGTATTTTTTTTTTTTTTTTTTTTTCAATAAGCTTTATTCGGTTCAGACAAAACAAACCATAAAAGCACATATAAAACATTGTTAAAAAATCTATACAATTCGTTAATCAATGAAATACAATTTTAACTGTTGGTACAGTTTAAGATAACATCTTAAAATATATGTCGCAGTATAAAAGCAGATATCGGGCTCTCTCATTGTAAACAACAGACTAATAGCAGCATTTGTGGCTACAGGTTAAAAGGAACATGTGCCTGGCGTATTGGAACAATGCAATAATTACAATGCACTATACATTAAATTAACATTTACAGTCTAGATTAGTGCTTAGGCTTGTCACTTAAGGAATTCCAATGTTTGTACACGGAATCAAATCTGTAGCGAGCAGGAGAGCTACTACCAGTAAGAGCACGAAATCCAGTTCCCATCATATGTTGATATGCTGTCATTAATCCAAGTGGAAAAGTATGTGGGATACTTGGATAGAAATCGTGCAGGTCCCAGATGGAAATGGGGCCGTCTCCCTCTTTGGGCTGGGAGAGTCGTAACTGGGGGACAATGTTCCGATTCCTAAACTTCACCAGAATTAAGTCCCCGGGGATTTCTTTAGGTAGGGACCCCAACCAGCCCACCCTTCTGACACCCAGAATTCCACCGTCATGATTGGGTGGAAGGGATCTGTTTTTATTTAGCCAAAATATGACTTTGTTCAGAAGGTCCCTGTGTCTTTCGGGATTCCCAGGAGAGGGTGCCGGTACTCCCGAAAGAACAAGCACAAAAGGGGCGGCTTCCGGGGGTAAATGAATGCGCGTTACTCTATTTTGCTCCACTGCAGCCAGGGGGAAGTTTGTAGATACAAATTTGGGGGGAATTTTAAAAGCAGTTTGGGATGGTGTTTTGGAGTTTACACTTTCAGTTAAGGTATTTTTCCTGATGTTAATTGGCATAGGGGCTCTGGATGCAGTTGGTAGGTTGGGATGCTTCAATATTGATGTCTTTATGGGAGGTAAAGAGTTGATTTTCATAGTTGTCTCTAAATTTGTCAGCCTATCCCCCAAGATATTTATTTTTTCTATGAGGGGTGCTATTATGGATTTTAGCATATGCTCAAACTGAATTAATAGTGGCACCTGGGGCAATTGTACTTGGGCATTCAAACATTCATCACCCCCCTTAGGTACGGCGGAGTTCATGACGGGCGATGTAGAACCAACACCACCAGGAAGGTTCTGTATTTTGCATTCGGTTGCCCCGTCGATTTTCCTTTTAATACTTGGACCCTGTGACTGAACAGCAACTTGAGAGTTGGCCTCATTGAGTGGTGGAGGTGGTTCGCACAGTGTGCCAAATGGGTTATCGCTACAAACATTTTGTACAGGGGAAGGGGATGCTACTGGAACGAACTTGGTACCACACAACGCATTTAATTCCTCCCAATAAGACATAGTTTGCGGGATTCCAGAAGTTAAAGGGGGAGATAGCGTACTATCTAAAAGATGGAAGGATACGTCAGAGTCTATATTTCTTGGAGGGGAAGGGTTATTCAGTCTCAGAGTTTTTTCCCCAGTCCCCTTTCCCGAGCCAAGCAGGAAAAAAGAATTTTTTAATGCCTCCTTTTGCATCATTCTTGACAAGATGTATGCAAGGTTAAAGTCTTTACCCGTTCATGAGAGGGCAATACGTAATGGAAAAGGAGTTCTTTGTACCTTAAGTAGTCAGGGAACCAAGGGAGGTGGCCCGTCCCGTCCTCCTCCGGTTCCTGACGGCCACGGACGGCCCGCCCTCTGCCCGGGCTCAGCCCGGCTGGTCCCGCGCGCGGTCCCGCGTCGCGGGGGTTGTCCTCGGGTTAAATGCGCCTCCGTGCGCGGAAGTGTCCTTGGCCGTTTCCGCCGCTTTGGCGCTATGCTGCCTGGGGTATGTAGTCCCCACCTCCGCACTGCGGCCGCTATGGATGGATCTGCGGCGGCGGGAGGGGGGGAGGAGAACACCAACAAGCCCACCGGGATTCCGTGATGCTGCCTGCACCAGGGCACAGGTAGGGACAAGTGCTGCAAGACCCCCGTCGATTTCCTAGGACCGCCCGCTCTGCCGGGGTTGTCCTCGGGTTAAATGCGCCTCCGTGCGCGGAAGTGTCCTTGGCCGTTTCCGCCGCTTTGGCGCTATGCTGCCTGGGGTATGTAGTCCCCACCTCCGCACTGCGGCCGCTATGGATGGATCTGCGGCGGCGGGAGGGGGGGAGGAGAACACCAACAAGCCCACCGGGATTCCGTGATGCTGCCTGCACCAGGGCACAGGTAGGGACAAGTACTGCAAGACCCCCGTCGATTTCCTAGGACCGCCCGCTCTGCCGGGGTTGTCCTCGGGTTAAATGCGCCTCCGTGCGCGGAAGTGTCCTTGGCCGTTTCCGCCGCTTTGGCGCTATGCTGCCTGGGGTATGTAGTCCCCACCTCCGCACTGCGGCCGCTATGGATGGATCTGCGGCGGCGGGAGGGGGGGAGGAGAACACCAACAAGCCCACCGGGATTCCGTGATGCTGCCTGCACCAGGGCACAGGTAGGGACAAGTGCTGCAAGACCCCCGTCGATTTCCTAGGACCGCGACCGTGGTATTGTTGGCAAGGGCCATAGGATAGTCAAAGGAAAAAGTTTACAGAATAGCCAGCTGAGCAATACTACTCTCAGACTCATTTAGACCATTTTGCACAGAATCAAAGAAATCTATCCATTTGAGTTCTCTGACATTGAGGATGTGAGCTATGTTGCCTCCTCTGGGGCCAAGTTTCACTTGTTCAAGTACAATACACTTGAGGGTTTCTGGTAGGTGGTTCTCTTTTATACAGTGCTCAACCATCGGGCCCCAATTACTTTACATCTGACGTGGCTGCATTGTTGTAGAAAGCGCATTTTAGCACGCTGTTGCGTTTGACCAACATAAATCAAATCACACGGGCAGATTATGCATCCGTAGTGTTGCAGTTGGTATGTGATTTTAATTTGATGCGATGGTGCTTGAAAAGGAATTCCTTCGTTTGGATGGTCGATGGACAGGCTTTACAGTTGCCACATTTATAGTGGCCCACAATTGGTGGAAGGTTCCAAAGTGAAGTGATAGTAGACGCTGATGTACTGTCCAAGAATGAACAAACTACATTGTCACGAATGTTCTTGGCCTTCTTAAAAGAATGTAAAGGTAAGCTGTTACTGCCAAGGTCATCTGAAATCATGGTCCAGTGTTTGTTTATAGCTTTTTTAATTGCATTGCTCTTAGTGGAAAAAGTGGTTACACATATTAGGCGTTGGTCATCATTCTTAGTCCGTTCATTTGTTTGTAGCAAAACTTCTTGTGGATTGAACCACACTCTCTTCCTTGCCTTTTTAGTCAAACGCTTAGGGTAGCCACGTGCAATGAGGCGATCCATAAGATTCTCTGATTGCTCCATGTAATCCTCCTTCTTGCTGTAATTGCGGCGGATCCTCAAAAATTGTCCGAAGTGCAAATTGTCCCTAATGCCCCTCGGGTGGTGACTGGAGTATTGAAGTAGTGAGTTCCGTTCTGCCGGTTTTCTAAAAAGAGTCATATGCAGTACTTCTTCTTCAGCAAAGATGGTCAGATCCAGGACATTTATTTTGGTCTTGTCAAATTGGATAGTAAATTGATATATCCTGGGATTTCCTATTAAGCAAAGTGAAGAAATCCATAATTTCAGTTTCTGTGCCAGCCCAAACAAAGAGGATATCGTCAATATAACGCATCCATAGTTGTATATTCGACCTGAAAGGATTGGAGTCATTGAGGATGAAGGTATTTTCAAAAGTTGACATGAAGATTATCGCCAAATCCGGGGCGTAGGCAGCCCCCATCGCTACTCCCTTCGTTTGCAAATAGAAAACGACCTTGTGGGTCTTGGCGATAGTATTCCTCTTGCAGGTAGGGGTAAGTTTTTTTCTTATCGTAGAATCGTAGGTCGCGTGCAAGCTTCTCTAGTCTCTTTTTAATAGTGCTAGTTTCGAAATCTTGGAGTGTCGCAACCAATTTGGTCAAAGCTTCTATCGAATTGGTGAGTGTTGTATCTCCAGCAATTTCCGCTTTCAAATGGGTTATCTGTTTGGTCAAAACTTTAACCTGCTCCGCCGCCGTCTCGATTCCCAACACCATCCAGTGTCTGGAACAATTGTTAGCGACGAAGCAAAATCCTTCCCTGAACTTCGGGATATCTACAAAAATCGCCGGTTCTACCTTGACTTGCAATCCAACTGGTATGTTGTTAGATTGTAGGCACTGTGCAAGAAAATGACCATGTAGTTTTGTTCTAATCAATTTTTTCTCCAGGCGCTCCAATTTTTTAATCTTATCATTGAGTGTGAAATCGATGGCCGGTGTGTTAGGAGATAAAAAATTGTTTGCGGGGTCATGAAGAAGTTGTTGTTTATTGTCCTCAGTGTATGTGAGAATGTCTTTATCTACCATTCTGTGGTAGCTAAAAAAGCCAAAATATTTATTTACAAAAATTGGAAGGAATAGAAACCTCGCAGACAGCGTCTGCTCGAAGTGTGCTACGTAGAACAGGGTTAAACCCAATTAGAGTCACTGGGACCTGGGTGGATAAGTATTATGGACAGAGGGGTCCCGGGCTTGAAGGAACAAATTATATACAATATAAGGAAAAGAATTAGCAAAGATGGAAAAAACGAAGAAACAAATCCAAAGTGCGATGTTTTTATTCACAAAGCACTTATATCAACCTTTTCATTGGTTATACGATATGTATCCAAGACAAATGTTATACTTTATCAAAATATTTCATGCCCACATAGGAAAGGGAAGGGAAGTGCTGTGAGGGAGTTCAGTGAAAAAAGGTGAAGATTAACACAGTAATAATTTTTATACACCATTAGTCAATATTCATATGTACAATCCTAAGATGGTCCCCTAAATCGGACCCACACGAAAACATCGGCACATGTCACTGATTGTTTGATATAACCAAACTCCTAAATAGCTGTACAAATCCTGCTTCCAATAAGAGTTGGTAAGAGTCAACATGGCACACATTCTTGTGTGCCATGCCCTCAAACACTGCCTGTGGCATTGGTAAGTCACCCCTCTAGCAGGTCTTTCAGCCCTAAGGCAAGGTGCACTAAACCAAAAGTGAGGGCATAGCTGCATGGCCAATATGCCCCTACAGTGTCTAAGTACATTCTTATACATTGTAAGTGCAGTGAAGCCATACTGAGTCTATGATCTGGGAGTTTGTCATTACGAACTGCACAGCTCTATGATGGCTTTACTGAATGATGAGAAGCTTGGTATCAACAGTCTCAGCACAATAAACCCACACTGATGCCAGTGTTTGATTTATTACGCAATGCACTCAGAGGGCATCTTTGAGATGCCCCATATAAAACAACCAACTCACTTGTGTGCAGCTGACTGGTCTGCACCAGCCTCCAACACACAGACATTTTTCTGACCCCCTTGTGCTTTCTTGGGTCATGGAAAAAAGGCTGCTTGGGGTGGAGGTACTTCACACCTACCCCCAAGCAGAAACAGCAGTCATGGTGGTGAGCTTCAAAGGTTTTCTGCCCTTCATTATGTTAGCCAGGGCCTCTCCAGCTAGTAGAGGTGCCCGCCCCAATGACCAAGCTCCACTTTTGGCAGCAAGGTTGGCGGAAAAATTAGTAGTCAAGAAAGGTGTATCACCCCTCTGCCAGGACCACCACTAAGGCGTACCGCAATGAGGTGCCCCCTCCTTAAGAAATCCTTCATCTTGAATGAAAGGAGTTTAGCAAATAGGATTAGCGAATGCCCCCTCCCCAAAGGGGGGGACATAACAAGGGTGTAGTCACCCAAAAAGGTAATTAGCCCATTGCCTTCTACCCGCCTGTACTAGTAGCGCCCCTAAATTCAGTATTTAGAGGCATCCCTGAACCTTGATCCTCAGATTCCTGCAACTTAAGAAGAAGAGGATGAAGAAGACGCCATAAAGCCGAGCCTGAAGAAAACTACAGATTTGGACCCAGCCCTACCAGCCTGCCTCCTGCTCAAAGACCCTGCGAAGAAGACTGTGCCTCCCCTGTGCCCAGCGACTTCCAGAACCCAAGAAAGACTGGCCACACTTCAACAAAGAGCAGATCTCCCGAGGACAGTTGCCCTGTCCAGAGGAATCCTACTACCAGGACTCCTGATCCAACTGGAACTGCAATCCCTGCCCACTCTGCACCCGACGCCTACAGCCCGAGTCTGAGTGACTCACCTGTCTAGTGAAGCCTACCCAGTGATCCTGAACTCAAACCCAGCGTTGTTTGGTCTCTCCTGGACTCCACAAAGATGCCTGCAGCTTCATCTTGAAGGGTTCCCCCGACCGCGACTGACTCCGGTAAATAAAGTCCGACCCCAAAGGGCATCCCTGCATTCTCAGCCCCTGACATTGGAGAGCCCAGCTGATGGTGCCCAAGCCTTCTTCTACATCCCAACTTACCTGGCCAGACTGTAGTGACCTTCATCCAGCTTCCTGGTCGGAGCCTGCAGCCTCTGTGTATAACCGAGATTCCCCATTGAAGAGAATTGGGCGCCCGAAACTCATTTGCCCCCTGTGCTGATGGTGGAGTAAGGTTGGTGCTGCCTTGTGGCTCCCCCATACTTGGTTTAATACCTGTGCCCTGAAAAACCGCGGGTACTTACCTGCAAACCACACCTCTTGTAGGTGCACCCAGTCTCCTTTGACTGACATTGAGCCCTGTGTCCTCTGCACCCGGCCATCCCAGTGCAGCTGGTGGTGCAGTACCTACCTTGATCTGACCCTTGTACAGTGTTGGTCCTAACCCCGAAGACTGGATGTGTAAGTCGAGTACTTACCTGTAAATGCATATAACAGAGTAATAACTTTCTATACAAAACAATTGATTTTAGATTCAGTCTTTGACTGTTTCTAATCATTTCTTGCCTGAGGGTGTACAACAAATGGTTAGCACAGACCTCCGATATGCCTAACTGCCACAAATAGAGATTTTAGTGTTATCTACTTAAGCCTCTGTAAACATCTGGGGACCAACTGAGTCCATGCACACTATACCTTACTTTGGTATAGTACATACAGAGCCAGCTTCCTACATTGGGAGATCAGCGGTGAGGTCTACGACTTTGCATTTGCTGGACCACTCTGACAATAAATGAAAACACAACTGCAATGCAAAAGATTAATTGTATTTTTGAATGACCATTTTTCCAAATTTGTAAAATCTTGTCAGAACCTTGGTAGTCCCTCTTAGTATTTTAAAAGTTTAAGAAGTCTGCTTTAGTTAGGGGGAAAGTACTTAGACGTTGTTGCAGTCCTTTTTGTAATAGACCCCAACTATTAGTAAAATGATAGAAGAGGAACTCAAACTTACCCCTTATTTTAATCTTGGCTGGAAGGAGCTAAGGACTGTCTGCAAACTCCCAAAAACTGGTTGCGATCCTACCAAAGATAAGCTCCAGCCGCTCTTGGCAGAATATGCTAAGGAACACCCTTCTTAAGAGGATGACTGCCCTGAAGAAGGAGAAAGTAGTGATTAGGAGGCCTATTCCCTTCCCCCTCACCTGCATACATAGAGAGGGTGTAGTCCCTGCACCCATCCTCCCAAAAGGAGTGATTAGGGTACCTAGATTCCACACAGATGGAACAGGCCCCCCCAAGTGACATTGAGGACAGCCTCAATGAAGAAGACATCCTTCTAGAAAGGTTGACTAAAAGACTGGCCCTGGAGGCTAGACTATCATATCTAGAAAAAGAGAGAAAAGAATTGGGTCTAGCACCAATAAATTGTTGCAGAAATGTAATACCTAGGGACAGAGAGACTTCTTATGACTCTAAAATCCCCAAAGGGATTGTCCTCAAGTATGAGGAAGGTGGTGATATCACCAAAAGCTTCACAGCCTTTAAGAGTGCCTGTGGAATGAGAAAAGTGAAGTCACACTGGGGAGCATTGCTTTGGGAACTGTTCACTGGTAACTGCAGGGACAGACTCCTTACCCTTACTTGGGTGGATGCTGAGTCCTATGACCTTATGAAGGGTACCTTGATTGAGGGCCTTTGGACTCCCCACAGCGGAATATAGAATTAGATGCAGGGGGGCTCACAAAACCTTGAGTCAGTCCTGGGTTGACTTCATAGACTACTCAGTAAAAACACTAGATGTCTGGTTGACTGGCAGTGAGGTGCATGACTATGCTGGACTTTACAATCTGTTTATGAAAAAACACATTTTAGGTAATTGTACTAATGAAAAGTTGCATCAGTATCTGATAAAACCTATGTCTAATTCCTTCCCAAGAATTAGGAAAGAAGGCAGAGTACTGAGTCAAGACTAGGGTGACCAAGACTAACACTGGGGGTGACCAGAAGAAAGGGGTTACAAAACCTCCCCAGGGGAAAGTGGGTGATCACTCTAAAGATAAAAATCTAAAGGCCCTCAAAAACATGCACAGGAGGGTGGGCTTCAGAACTCTTCCTAGTCCAATAGTGGGTACAAGGATAAAAATGTTGAGCCCCTAAAGGCCTGGTATCACAACTTTAAAAAGGTAGGACACAGAACTGGTGACCCTGCCTGTCCCGAAAAGATTGCCCCTAGTCTTCCTCCAGTTAGCACTGGTTGGGATCAATAGTGTACCCAGAGCAAATCAGGGCTCACACTGAAGCTGTTTTAGTCTCTGAGTGTGAGGTAGATTTAGCCACTCTGACTGTCAGGCCCTCTAATATGAAAATGTACTAGCAGTACCCCTTGAATAAAGGGACTAGGATAGAAGCCCTGAGGGATACAGTTGCCAGTGTTTCACAACGGTGAAAGAAACACTGGTTTCCCCAGGACAATACTTGTCTGGAAACACCTACCCAGTCTCCAACTCTGATAGTGTCACAACAGTCTACCCCATGGCTGTGGTGACGTTAGAATGGGGTGGGGTTACTGGCCTGGAAGAGGTAATGATCTCCACCAAGATCCCAAGTTAATGTCTGCTAGGGAATGATCTGGAGCCCTCAGCATGGGCTGAGGAAGAACGGAAAACCTGTGCAGCCATTCTGGGAATCCATGAATTGGTGGGTGTGAAAACAAGGGCACAATGCCGTACACAGGGTGAAAAAGAAGTGTTGGAGCCTGGAATAATGTCCCAACATTCCTAGGGGAAAGGTAAGAAGAATAGGGAACCAGCTTCTGAACAGCATAAAACTCAGCACCTCTCTCCTCAGGGAGAGGACTTGTCAACCCTGGAGGGAACTGAGCCTATTGCTCTTCAACCTTACCAGGTTGAGCTCCTGGGTCTAGGATCCTCTAGGGAACAGCTTTGCCTTGGACAGAGGACCAGTCCAACTCTTGAAGGGGCCTGAGACAGCAAGCTTCTGCAAATGAAAAGGGAGATGGCAGTGGCTCCTACAGGACATATTGGGAGGAGGAACTCCTTTACATTGATTACCCGAGACCCCAAACCTGGTGCCACTAGGAGGGGAAGTAGTGCCTCAGCCATTTATACAATTCCTCCTCAAATCAGCCCATGATATCCCCCCTAGCTGGGCTGGGCATCTAGCACAGACAGAAACCTGGAATAGGCTTGTCTGCCATTTCTACTGGCCAAACATGTCTCAGAAAGTAAAGGGGGTTGTCGGCTCCTGTGTGCCCTGTCAAGTCAGTGGCAAAACAGTTGGACACCCAAAGGCCCCCTTAAATCCACTACCAGTGGTTGAGGTTTCATTTGAAAGGGTAGGTGTGGACATAGTGGGTCCGCTCAACCTCCCACAGCATCAGAAAACAAATTCATACTGGGAGTTTAAGCTAACTCGAGCACTGACAACATCCTACCTCACTTGCTGCTAAAATTCGAGTGCACTTTTCTGCACTTTACATTTTAATTTGTTTTAAATCTGCTTTATTGAAATTATCTGGCTGTGTGTAAATGTTTTAACTGTGGGAATTGAATTTGGAGGGAGGGGAATCAAACTGGTCTTCTTGGAGCTCTAGGACCACTAGCCGCCATTTTACTCACTTCGGCGCGGTCTAGTGGTTGAAGCAGGCCCCTTCAAAACGGAACGCGGCGCGAGCTCCTTAGTTTAAGCTAACTCGAGCACTGACAACATCCTACCTCACTTGCTGCTAAAATTCGAGTGCACTTTACATTTTTTTTTTTCAGAACAAAATTTTATTGCAAGTACTGACATTACACAGAGCATAAGGACATCGTCCCGCATCACAACGCAGGACCAATGAGCATAAGCATTTAGAAAAAAGGGTATGCATTCAGTACAAGCATTATTGCATTAAACACCCACCCCCCCAACTCCCAAATCCCTAACTCCCCTGACCCAACCCCGCCCCCCACCCAGTGTCTGCTAATCTCAAGGCATAGAGTATAATAAAAGCCAGTGTGCGTACTCCCTGTCGCCCAGGGTACAGCAGTTAAAGGTCTTCCCCAGTGTCCTGGGCCATCGGTGGTTCCAGCCACAGTCCCCTGTAGTCCGCCCATCTTTTCCATATCTTAAAATGCTTCCGGGGGCATCCCCTGGCCTCAAAGGTCGGGCGCTCAAGTCCCATGCAAAAGTCCAATCCCCGTCTCCAAACCTCCAACAAAGGGGCCCTGGGGTCCTTCCATGCCCTGGCTATATCCCGCTTGGCTACAGTGAGGCCTAGGACCAGTAAGTGACGCTTGTACATGTTGCCTCCTACCTGTTCCATAACGTGAAGCAAGCCTAGTTGCGGTGATCGGGGAAGGTCCCAGCCCAGAACCTCAGCCAGACAGTCCCAGACCCCCACCCAGTACCTGGCCAAGTTCGCACACGACCACACAGTATGGACAAACATTCCAACCTCCCGGCCACATCTCAAGCATTTGGGGGAGGCAATCAAACCTGCCTTCCACAACCGCTCTCTGGTAAAGTAGGCCCTATGTAAGCATTTAAACTGAATAAAGCGGAGGCGCATCGCAATGGCCGCCCCCTTAGGGGCCTCCAGGGCCTCTCTCCAGTCCTCTTCTTCGAACGCACCAAGATCTCTCTCCCATGCAGCACGCAATCCATCAAGAGAGGAGGAACAGTGCGTGACCAGAGTTTGGTATATATTGGAGATCTTCTTCTCCTCTAGTTCCCCCATGAACACCTTGGCCTCCAGGGGGCTAAACTCGGGCAGAGATTCCAAGCCCACCAGATAGGGAGTTAGTGCATGACGTAGTTGTAGGTATTTAAAGAATTGAGTTTTGGGCATGTCATATTCCTCCCTCAACATCTGGAAAGACTTAAGGGTGGTGCCCCTCACGACACAGCCGAGCGTGGAGATACCGATATCATCCCAGCCCCTGAATCCCTGTAGGGACGCCAGCGCCGGGAGACTGCCGTTCTGCCACAGCGGGGTCTCCCTCGTCAATCTGTTCCACCATCCCATACGGCGCAAGGCGGCGCGCCACACCCGGAAGACCACCTGAGTGACCATGGGGAGTCGTTTCCTGATAGCCGCCGAATATAGAATGGTGTGGATCGTGTCTGGGTCCATCAGGTACCGCTCCAGGGCATAAGTCGGGTCACCCCGATCCCCATACCACCAGTCGTTGAGCACCAGCAAGTGCGCCGCCTGATAGTAAGATAAGATGTCTGAGGTGGCCAGGCCCCCGCAGTACGTAGAAAGAAAGCAGGTGCGGAGAGCCACTCTCGCCACTCCCCCAGCCCAAAGGAACTGACTTAGAGCGGTGTTCACTTGGCGAAACCACTGCGGTGCAATGGGGTATGGGTGGTTCTGCAACTGATATAAGAGGCGCGGCAAGGCCACCATTTTAAAGATCGCCGATCGGCCATATATGTTCAGCAGCATTCTGGACCAGGTTTTTATGTCCGAACGCACCCTGTCCCATACAGGCCCCACATTGCGCTCCCATGCCAAGTCCGGAGCATCTGTAAGAAAGATACCAAGGTACTTGAGGCCACTTGTCGCGCTCTGCAGTGTCAAGGCCCAATCTCCCGGCCCCTCCCCGCCGCCCAGAACCCACAACGTGGACTTCCGCACATTCAGATGCAATCCTGAAATCTCCCCGAAGATTTTCATTATCTCCAGGACCCTGGGTCCGGACCTATTGAGGTCCGTGAGGAAGAACAGGACATCGTCGGCGTAGAGCGCAATACGGTCAGAGGGGCCCATGTCCCATTCCAGTCCCCGGAGTTGCGCATCCATTCTCACCCACGCCGCCAGAGGCTCCATGGCCAGGGCGAAGAGGTAGGGGGAGAGAGGGCATCCCTGCCTGGTGCCCCGTCCGATGGGGAAGGACTCGGACGCCGCTCCCGCCACCCGCACCGACGCGGTCAGGTCCGTATAGAGCAAGCTCAAGTACGAGAGGAAGACCGGCCCGAGATTGAGGCGGGACAGAAGGGCCCTAAGGTACACCCAGCTGAGAGAGTCAAAGGCTCGGTCGATATCTGCCAGGAGGAGCGCCGTTGGGATCCCGGCTGCCCTGGCCGTCTCCACCACCACCTGCGCCCGGCGAATGTTGTGCCGAGTTGCTCTATGGGGCATAAACCCCGCCTGATCAGGGTGCACTAAGTCAGTGATGTATGGGAGAAGGCGGTTGGCCAGGGCCTTGGCCAATATTTTCGCCTCGAAATTTAAGAGGGAAATCGGCCTGTATGAAGAATGCTGTTTCGGGGGCCTCCCTGGCTTACAGAAAACAACAATTTCGGCGTGTCGCCAATCCGCCGGTAGGCGTCCACTCTCCCTGGCCGCCTCCAGTGCCAACTGGTAGCGCCCCTCCAGCTGGATGTGAGCACTTTACATTTTAATTTGTTTTAAATCTGCTTTATTGAAATTATCTGGCTGTGTGTAAATGTTTTAACTGTGGGAATTGAATTTGAAGGGAGGGGAATCGAACTGGTTTTCTTGGAGCTCTAGGACCACTAGCCGCCATTTTACTCACTGCGGCGCGATCTAGTGGTTGAAGCTGGCCCCTTCAAAACGGAACGCAGCGCGAGCACGCAGCAGACGAGCGCAGCGGGCGAGCCGCTGGAGCGCCAAAAGCGCGGAAGGGTCCAGGGCCGGTCATGCTGCCGGTTTCGGCCGGGATCCCCCGCAGGCAATTGCCTATGGCAGAGAAGATCTGCTACATCTCGGTACGGGTTTGGTGTGCAGACCCCACTCATTGAGGATGGGGAACAATTTCCCCCAGAGGTGTAAAGAGTGTGAATGGACAGCTTGGTCACTTCTTAGAGAGCACAAAGTTAATAGAGATGTGATCACTTCGACTAGGAGACTTGGTGCCGTAGATACATATTGGAAGGTTTCTCTATTGAATGTTCGCTCGTTAAAGAAACATGAATTGGAAATCTGTGATTTTTTTAATGGATGTCTCCCCCAATGTGCTGTTTCTTACTGAAACTTGGCTAACGGAGGCCTCAAACCCTACCATTGCTAATGCAATCCCCCCGGGCTATCAGATCTGGAGGAAGGATTGCCCTGTGGGGAGAGGCGGCGTGTTAGCCATTATATACAGGAGCTCTTTTAATTGCACCCCTCTAGCAGAGGTGGAGATAGAGGGGGCAGAGAGCCTTGGTTTTCTCCTGTCATTCTCGGCCCACCAATCTATAGCAGGTGTAGTAATTTATCGGCCACCTGGTTTGGCGAAAAAATTTCTGGACTCTATTAGCCATGCCATTTCCCCTATTGTAACTAAATACAGTCACTATGGTTTTGGGGGATTCTAACATCCATATGGATGAACCTTTGGAGCCGGATTCCTTAAAATTGTACGAATCTTTTGACATTATTAATCTGACCCCCTTTGTACGCCTTCCTACACACGATAAAGGGCATATACTAGATCAGGTGTTCTCCTCCAATCAGATTTATATAGATGCTCCCCTAGGCTTAACCTGGTCCGATCATTTCTTGATTAATTTAAAAATTTGTAGAGATGTAGCAAGGCCCCAATTACCAAATATAACCAAGGTTAGTCACTGTGTTAGACCATTTCATTTGATGACACCTGAGGCCATCCAGTGCGCGCTGCGACAGCAACCGATCCCCTTAAGTGGTGATCTAGAACAAGATGTGATGACCTTAGAGGGATGGTTACAGCAACAAGCCTTTGAACTGGCTGCTCCCTCGAAAAAACAGGTTAAAACTACTCGAGTCTCAGCTCCTTGGTTCTCTGAGGCCTTAAGGGATAGTAAAAGGTATTGCAAACATCTCGAAAGAGAATGGCGGAGGAGCTACCATCCTTCAGACAAATTGACTTATAAATTGGCCTTGAAAACTACTATAAGAAAGTCTGTGAGGAAAAGAAATTTTTCCTGTCAACAAAAATTGACCTGGCGGCTAATAAAAGTAAAACTTTGTTTAATTTTGTAAAAAACTTCTCCTCTCCGGTGGCTATGAGCCAACCGTTTAGACCTACAAGAGATTGGACGGAACAAATGGCCCTCTTTTCTATGAAAAAATTAAACTGATTCAGGATTCTTTTGAAGCTCCTACTACAAGTTTGGAGGTCGCTGAGGGTGACCACCGGGTGGTGGGCCCCAGTCCGAGTGCCTCCCTTAAGGAGTTCCCGGAGTTGACTCTCGAACAATCTTCGGTGTTCATGACAACTTTGAAATCAAGGTCGCCCACTGATCCTTGTCCGGCAACGGTTTTATCCGCATTGGCGGATGTGATTAATCCCTGTGTGAACTCTATCCTGAACGCCGCCCTGCGTGAAGGGATGATGCCACAATTGTGGAAACATGCTAAAATCCTTCCACTACTCAAGAAACCACTGGCTGATCCTGAGGTAGCCTGCAATTACAGGCCTATATCCCTTCTGCCTTTCTCTTCGAAAGTCTTAGAAAAATTTGTAAATCAGGTCTTAGCCTTTCTCTTCGAAAGTCTTAGAAAAATTTGTAAATCAGGTCTTAACAAATTATGTGGAGACTGATGCGCTGTAACACTCTAGCCAGTCGGGTTTTAGAGCCAATTTTAGCACTGAAACAGCTCTACTGGAAGCGGCAGAAACCATTAAAGCTACATTGGATAGAGGAGGCCGTAGCCTTTGACACCGCGCCTCATTCAAGATTACTGCAAAGACTTAACAACAGCGGTATAGGAGGCACGGTGTTGAGTTGGTTTACGTCCTTTCTCGCCAATCGGTCTCAAACCATCTGGACCCCTCCTTTCTTGGTGAGATTCCTTCTCTGAATGTGGGGGTTCCTCAGTGTTCGATCTTGAGCCCCACATTATGTAACCTGTACATGGCCCCTTTGGCCACTCTTGCTGAGAAATTTGCTGCCAAGATAGTGTCGTACGCTGACGACACTCAGCTGCTGTTCACTTGCGAGAAAGGAGTAGAGTTTGATGGCAACTTGATTAACATCTGCCTTACTAAAGTCTTCTCTTGGCTGAGTTATAACAATCTTAAATGTAACTCAGAGAAGTCCGAGATTATCTTTTATGGGCACCGGCCACCCGACACTTGGTCTGAATGGTGGCCCCAGGATATGTCACCCCCTGTGTCAGCTGTTTCTCAGGTGAAAAATTTGGGAATTAAGCTGGACTCAACTCTTTCTATGAGGCTCAAATACACTTGGTAGCCGGGGTATGCTTCGGGCTGTTGAGAATGTTGCGAAACTTTCTCCCTTTGCTGTCCATCCCTTACAGGAAGACAGTGGTTCAGGCCTTAATAATATCCAGACTAGATTATGTGAATTCCTTGTATCTCGGCCTGCCTGAATATCTTTTGGGCCGACTACAAGTGATTCAGAATTCAGCAGCTAGAGCCATTTTTTTGGTAGGCTCTAGAACTCATACCACCCTGCTACTGTCGTCACTACACTGGCTTCCTGTACAGAAAATAATTCAGTTTAAAGCCCTGGTCCTGGTTTTTAAAGCCTTTCATAAGATTGGAGCACCCTATCTTAGAGACAGATTTCAGCCCTATTTCCCTATGCGCAACCTGAGATCCTCATCACCAGTTTTGATTGTCACTGTGAGAAGTTGGCCTGATATGCAGTGCTCACTATTCTAGTGATCACTATGTATCAGTCCAAAGAACCCTTATTGATGGTTGGTTGTAAGTCAACCGTAGACCAGCTATCCTAGTAGCGTGGACAAGAGCAGTCTTTAGGCTAAACTCTAGAGGGCGTGTTAAGCCAGCTGTTATACCATCACATATACCCCTTGAACACCAAGTGAAAGGACACCACACAAGTTGTTATGAAAATAAAAGTATATTTATTTAGAACACCACAGCCCTGGACTCTTTATGAGGACAGGGCGCTAAGCACAATACAAAGCTCTTAGGAAAATACTGAAAGTCGCACAATTTACACAAATGCCCGAGGGGCACGAAAAACCATGTACTCTAAAAGTGGAATGCGAAATTACTAGCAGGTAAGTACTACTCTAATAGGCTTTAGGATTGCTGGGACTGGACTACTGAACCTTCAGATTACTAGCAGGAGGCCTAGGGAGATCGGGTGCAGAGTGTGCACTCTCACGCGGGATGCGGGACAAAGTCTATGGATGCTAGATTTCGTAAAGTTAGTGTTATCGGACGAATCCGACTAGGTAGAGCTGAAACGAAAAAGGATCTGGACCCTTGGATAGTTAAGCTATGCTGGAGCACCGAAATGCTGAGATTACCTAGCCCAGGGGCTGCGGCTGCATAGGTTTGAAAAGACGTCGGGAATCCTAGTTGCAGTCTATGGAGCCTGAAAGAAGAAGTTGCTGGCAGGCGACCAGTGTTGAAGTTCGATGGGATCCAAGCCTGGATCGGTGATGGAGGATACCTGTAAGCAGAGGGGACCAAGTTCTGAATCACTAGCCAGTGATTAGATGGGCACCGGGGTGGCACCGGATGGAGTCACCTCGACCAGGTGAGTGGGCGACGCTGGGCTCTGTAGTCTCTCGGACCAGGAGGTGTTGTCGGCGACCAGGATGGAGGTGCGAGCTGTCCCACGAAGGTATCTGCTGTCGACGTCGCTGGACCCAGGATTGGGGCAACAAGTCTTGGCAAATGCAAGCCCACGCGGTGGACTCAAAATGGCGTCTGGAGTGGACCAGGAGGGTCCTGGGTGCTCCTCTGTTGGAGGGGAGCAAGGGCCAGTCTGGAGCAACCAGACCAGCGAGGAAGTTGTCGTCGTTCGTCGTCAAGAGGGCTACAAGCCAGCAGGCAAGTAGCCGGACAACGCGGTGAGCAGCAAAGAGCAGAAGGGCCCCACGCAGATCTCGTGGATGCTGGGGGGGGCTGGACTTCGGTGCTGGAGCTGCTCAGGGTTAGGGCTTCTCAAACCTTGATGAAGGGGGCCTTGATGAAGGGGGCCAGGCAGTGCTGATCCTTTTGGACCTGTCAGCGGCCTTCGATACTGTCCACCACGCTCTGCTGGTGGACCGGCTGGAGGGCTGCGGGGTCCGCGGTCAAGCACTCAATATCTTGAAGGCCTTTTTAACTGATCGGGTACAAGTGGTGGCCATGGGGGAGTTCGAATCAAGACCTTTCGAGCTCCCAGGGGGGGTCCCGCAGGGGTCCTCCCTAAGCCCCACTTCATTTAACATCTACGTATCCTCTCTCGCCCCAGTAATCAGATCCTTCGGGTTCGAGTTAACATCATACGCCGATGACACCCAGATTGTGGTCTCGGTGCTCCCGGGGACTGAGGGGGAGGTGGCAGGTAGGTTCCAGGACTGCATGTCTGCAGTCAGCTCCTGGATGGCAAAAAGCTGTTTAAAATTGAACTCATCAAAGACTGAGGTGATTATCTTTGGCTCAAATACTAATCTTTGGAGCCCTAACTGGTGGCCCACTGATATGGGGTCTCCTCCTCTCCCTGTTTCAAAGGTGAAGAATCTTGGTGTCATTATTGACAACCTATTCACCTTCAAACCCCAAGTCAATGCGCTGAGTTCCTCGGTACATTGCACCCTGAGAATTATCAGAAAGGTTCTCCCCTTCCTTCCTGAGGGCTGTAGAAAGACAGTGGTGACAGCCCTAGTTCTCTCACGCATCGACTACTGCAATAGCCTTTTTCTTGAGGCACAACAGGGTGTGCTCAATAAGCTTCAAGTTTTACAAAATGCGGCCGCCCGTCTGATTGGGGGACTGCCCAAGTTCTCTTCAGTTTCCAAGGAGTTGGATAAACTGCACTGGCTTCCGGTGCGGAAGCGGATTATGTTCCAGGCCCTCTGTATTGTCTTTAAGGCACTACATGGTCTTGGTCCAGTGTTCCTTCAGGATCTTTTTCAATGGTACAGACCAGGCAGACAATTGAGGTCGGCCAGTCTAGGGCTGGTTAAAACTGCTCGGATCAAGAAGGCACGCTGGGGTGGAAGGAGTTTTGTTAGGGGAGCTGCGATGGCGTGGAATTCCCTCCCTCTCTCCCTCAAACATAATAAGAATCTTATGACATTCAGGAAAGATCTAAAAACATGGCTCTTCTCTCATTAAGTACCCATATTCTCCATCACTCGGGAATTATCACTTCAGCGCCAGGACGCCGACTGGTAACAGCGCGCTCTATAAGTGTTAAAAATAAATAAATAAAAAATAAATAAACCCCAAAGCACTCACTTGAGGATCCCTCGGCGGTCGTGCTGGATAAGCGTCGTGCAGTTCTGAAGATGGCCGGTCCCTCGAGGTCTCGTCACACCCACGGATCTCAGCTGGGCTGATGATGTAGGTAGAGGTCAGAGGTGGCAGGGAAGCCGGGTCTCGTCGTGCTGGTCAGTCGGATTCCGGAGGAAGGACGTGCAGCAAACCGCAGTGTTCTTAGTTGGTGCCCGCAGATGCAGGGTGACTACACCTTAGCCACAAGGGAGAAATCTTGAGAAGAAGTCTTGAGTTCCTTTCGTAGAAAGTAGTTTCAGGATTCAAAGATGATCTAATTTGGAAGGGTCCCCGCTCCCACCTTTATACTAAAGAAAGGGGCTGGTACGGGACTAGGTCCTGCCCATGGGTGGGACCAGGAAGGGGGGTGGTTACACCCCTCTCCCATGCCGGACTTTCCCCAGCTCAGGGGCTGGTGTGCCCCTGGAACTGGTTCAAGCCGGCCTATGCATAATGAGCA
This sequence comes from Lissotriton vulgaris, assembly GCF_964263255.1. NCBI lineage: Eukaryota > Metazoa > Chordata > Amphibia > Caudata > Salamandridae > Lissotriton > Lissotriton vulgaris. The sequence goes on from NC_141698.1 coordinate 30,028,152, forward strand.
CCGGGGTGCCACTTGCAGTCACCTTCCTATTCAGCCCTGCCTACCCAGGATACACAAAACCCTGTCTGGGATGGTGCTAGCACCGCCCCTGACAGGAAACCCTTTGTCTAAGCTCTCCTCGCTGGAAGGACTCCCAGCAGCAGGAGGTCAGACTTGTGTCTGTGATGGCAGGATCCATTTTGTGATGCTGAGGCTCGAGTTAACTTCAACCGGGGTTCACAGTTACATACATGTCGTGTCCCTCTAGAAGGGTGGAATGCTAACCCCGTCGCCAGAATTGGCGAGGGGTTAGTATTCCAATTCGTATGACACCTTACTCGACATGTTTTGATAAAGCGATACCAGAGTTGGCAAATAACCGCGAGGATTATAATGCACTTAAGAGTATATGGTATGCGTTATCATGGAACAGCTATTAGGACTTGGTTCCGCAAGCTGCAAACGGGCTCAGCTCATGCCAGAGCACCATCTCACATGATTCCAAGCACTCTGCCTTCAGGATTGTTAAGGCCTGCCATAGGAGTGACTGATAGGAATACAAGTGTCCATTTTAGGGTTAGATATAGGTATACTATATCTAAAGCAAGGGGTGATTACACCGCCTTGCCCCAGCTGTCGTGCAGCCAGTTGTGTCAGATTTAGATGGCCAACCAGGGGTGGCATAATACATGCTGCAGCCCCTGGTAGGCCCTGGGTACACCTATGCCCTGAGTGATAGGGTCTGATAAGGTGGCCCAGTACCAATTGGTATATGCACCTAAGGTACATGGAATCCATTTTACAGAGAGAGCAGTAGGCCTGGGGCCCTGAATAGCAGGGTCCCAGGTCAACTAAGTCGGAAAACCAGCAAAACACCAGGCAAAAAGTTGGGGGTAACCATAGTCCGGTATCCACCCTCCTACATAAACCCCCCCCCCCCAAAGGAAAGGAGATAAGGCTATCCTTGGCCAGGTAAGCCTATATTGCCTGAGTGGCCATATGAGGTGGTACATGCACTGGCATGGTTACCCCCTGTATCATGGCCCACTAAGCAATCCCTCACCCTAAGGGTATCTGAGGGTCTCCACCATAGGGAATCTCTACCTGTGGTGTGTTTTGGCAAAGTAAAAGGCTGGTGCTGGGATGGAGTACTGAAGTGAGGCTCCACTAAGGTTGGGCTCAACTTCCTCCAATCACTATCCACCATATGTGCCTTTCTTTCCAGGACTGAGTTGCTGTGAGCTCTCAGGGTCAACCTCTGGCTACCTAAAGCTGGAGGCTGAGTCCCTCTGTTTGGCTTACTGGAGGGACAGGTCAGGTTTGGGGTTTTTAGGCCCCAGGTTTGGCTGTGCCCAACAGTGTCCAGCTGTGGGAGGTCCCTAACTAAGTTTAAGGGGGATCCCTCAGGAGTCTGTTTTATTTTCACTTGGCTAGGTCTACTAGCTTCAGTGACCCTAATCTGCTGATTGGGGAGTTCTTTTGGACAGGGGGGCCTTTGGGGTCCACCACTGGCCTCACTGACCTCTTCAGCCCTGGGCTGACTGAGGCAGGGTAGAGAGGTGCAGGCTACCTGATCCAGACTGGGTCCCACCTGGGAAGGGTCCACTGCCATCAGGGGCTCTGCCAGGCTAGGCCTGACTACCTCTGGGGCAGTTCCTTCACCAGGGGTAGAGTCAGTTCCCTGAGGAGGCTGGCTCTCACCTAGTGTCTGGGAAGGGGAAGACTTTTCTTCCTCCTCAATGCTCTCAGTTTGGGTGGAGTGATCCATGTTTCAGGCTTCACAACCCCACTATCTGTCTGAGTAGAGGCTGAGACCATTTCAACCCTGCCAACCTTTTCAGGAGGACACTCAGTCTGTGTGTGGGCTGTGACTGTCACAGCCCTCCTATCCTGTTCTGGAAAGTCTGTCTGAGTCTGGGCAGTGGCTACCACTGCCCTTCCAACCTTTTCAGGGAGGAATGGTGCTTGGACTGGGGCTGTAGCTATTACTGCCCCACTAACCTTTCTGGGTAGGCCTATCATCCTGGAGTGGGTTTCTTGCTCCACTTCAGCCCATGCTGAGAGTTCCAGGTCATTCCCCAGTAGACAATCTACAGGTAGGTTGTCTGTCACTGCCACTCTCATGGGCCCTGTGACTCCAACTGAGCTCGACTACTGCCATGGGATGCCTTCTTTTCACTCCATGAATATCTGTCACCTGATAACTAAAATCAGGGGTCAGTTGAGCAGAGGGGACCAGATGGTCAATCGCCATGGTGATGCTGGCCCCTGTGTCTCTGAATGCTTCAATTCTCTGACCATTGATAAGGGGCTCTTGTCTATACTTTCCCAAAGTGTGGGAACCAGTAGTGAAGTTGGCAAACCCCATGCCAGTCTCACAGGCAAGAGTTGTGTTAGGGGACCTGGCTAGGCCATAGTCCACCTGGTATCCCAAAGTAATGCCCACCACATTCTTGGGGGCACTCCCACCACCTGGGGGATTACCACTAGTGGTAACAGGAGGTTTGGGAGTAGTACCTGGGGGTATGTTTTCCTTATTGTTGTTGGCCTTTGGGCAACTGCTGTCACTTTTGTAATGGCCTACCTGTTTGCAGGTATGACAATAAGGTTTCTTTTGGGTGTTGGGAGAAGTTTGGGACCCACCCTTTTCAGAGGATTTTTGGGGCCCTGTGGTTTGATCAGAAGATTTATTCTCACCCTTCTCTTGAGGCTTGGTTGATTCCTTCTTTTGGTCACCATCCTGGTTCTTAGGCCTGATCCTGGTTCGGACCCATTTGTCTGCCCTCTTACCCAATTCTTGTGGAGAGGTCAGATCAGAGTCTACCAGGTGCTGGTGTAATAACTGGTTCTGACAATTATTTAAGACTTGCTCTCTCATAATCGGATTGTACAATCCTGTGTAATCAGTAACCTTACTACCCAATAGCCAGCCTTCTAGAGCCTTAGTGGCACAATCAACAAAGTCAGCCCAATCCTGAGACTGAGTTTTCTGGGTGTCCCTGAACATCAACCTGTACTGTTCAGTTGTTAAGCCAAACCCATCAATCAGTGTATTCTTCAGGACTTGGTAATTGTTAGCATCCTCAGCCCTAGTAGTGAGGAGCTTATCTCTGCCTTTGCCTTCAAAGGAGAGCCACAAGACAGCTGCCCACTGACTCTGGGGGACGCACTGGACAGTGCAGGCCCTCTCCAAAGCAGTTATCCATTTGTGGATATCATCCCCTTGCTTAAAGGGGGGCACTATCTTACTCAGGTGTCTAGTGTCTAAACTCCTGTCCTTTTCTCTAGGTAAAATGCTGCCACCAGTGGGGTCTACCCCACTCAATTTCTGCTCTCTAGCAAAGGCAAGTCTCTCTTTGGCCAGGGCAAGTTCTTCCCTTTCAATCCTCCGATTGACTTCCCTCATCTTTGCTTCATGCTCTCTTCTCTGAGGGGCTGTCATCCCTCTGTGAGAAGAGGTCTGAGAGCCATTGGTTCGAATGGATCTGTTAAAGCCTCTGGATAGAGACCTAACACGTCCATTCCCAATGTTAAGTCTGCCTGAGAGTGGCCCTGGGGGTCCCCCAAATCCATTCTCATGCCTACTTAAGTTGGTCCTGGTGAGTCTACTGACTTCTACCTGACCCTTGTCTGCCTCCTCCTCTGATACTTCCTGATCCTCCTCCTCACCTTCACTAACTGTTCCATTGTTTTGGAGGTCAGGGTCCCCAAGGGTTCCTTCTAAGGGGGGCATGTTCCCATCTGGATGAGAAGGATCTGTGTTGGCAGTCCTCCTGGCATCATAAGTCTCTAAGAGACCAATCAGAAAGGGAATGGTAGGGTTAGAACCCTGTTTTAGATTCCTGGATGTACAGATTTGTCTCATCTCCTGGAAGCTAAGAGCAGCATATCGTGAAGTGACCTGTGGAGGGTCCACTGACATAAGGGGGGCTTCTGAGTTCCCTCCTTTATCCGAAATGCTTCTAGTGTGGTGTAAGTGATTCACCTACCTACACTATTTGTTTGCCTACTGATCCCTTGCTAAGAGTTGTAGTCAGGGTGTGCTAGGCCCTGTTGAACTACAACAGCTGGTTCAGTAGAACTCAGAGTATTCTAAGCTAAGTTATATGTACCTGGGTACTTATGTGATCTTTCACAGTGATATTCTTAGGATACGTGTGGTAAAACAACAGCAAGCTCAAATCCCAACCGCTGCTCACCAATGTGAGAAGTTGGCCTGATATGCAGTGCTCACTATTCTAGTGATCACTATGTATCAGTCCAAACAACCCTTATTGATGATTGGTTGTAAGTCAACCGTAGACCAGCTATCCTAGTAGCGTGGACAAGAGCAGTCTTTAGGCTAAACTCAAGAGGGCGTATTAAGCCAGCTGTTATACCATCACATATACCCCTTGAACACCAAGTGAAAGGACACCACACAAGTTGTTATGAAAATAAAAGTATATTTATTTAGAACACCACAGCCCTGGACTCTTTATGAGGACAGGGCGCTAAGCACAATACAAAGCTCTTAGGAAAATACTGAAAGTCGCACAATTTACACAAATGCCCGAGGGGCACGAAAAACCATGTACTCTAAAAGTGGAATGCGAAATTACTAGCAGGTAAGTACTACTCTAATAGGCTTTAGGATTGCTGGGACTGGACTACTGAACCTTCAGATTACTAGCAGGAGGCCTAGGGAGATCGGGTGCAGAGTGTGCACTCTCACGCGGGATGCGGGACAAAGTCTATGGATGCTAGATTTCGTAAAGTTAGTGTTATCGGACGAATCCGACTAGGTAGAGCTGAAACGAAAAAGGATCTGGACCCTTGGATAGTTAAGCTATGCTGGAGCACCGAAATGCTGAGATTACCTAGCCCAGGGGCTGCGGCTGCATAGGTTTGAAAAGACGTCGGGAATCCTAGTTGCAGTCTATGGAGCCTGAAAGAAGAAGTTGCTGGCATGCGACCAGTGTTGAAGTTCGATGGGATCCAAGCCTGGATCGGTGATGGAGGATACCTGTAAGCAGAGGGGACCAAGTTCTGAATCACTAGCCAGTGATTAGATGGGCACCAGGGTGGCACCGGATGGAGTCACCTCGACCAGGTGAGTGGGCGACGCTGGGCTCTGCAGTCTCTCGGACCAGGAGGCGTTGTCGGCGACCAGGATGGAGGTGCGAGCTGTCCCACGAAGGTATCTGCTGTCGACGTCGCTGGACCCAGGATTGGGGCAACAAGTCTTGGCAAATGCAAGCCCACGCGGTGGACTCAAAATGGCGTCTGGAGTGGACCAGGAGGGTCCAGGGTGCTCCTCTGTTGGAGGGGAGCAAGGGCCAGTCTGGAGCAACCAGACCAGCGAGGAAGATGTCGTCGTTCGTCGTCAAGAGGGCTACAAGACAGCAGGCAAGTAGCCGGACAACGCGGTGAGCAGCAAAGAGCAGAAGGGCCCCACACAGATCTCGTGGATTCTGGGGGGGGGCTGGACTTCGGTGCTGGAGCTGCTCAGGGTTAGGGCTTCTCAAACCCCAAAGCACTCACTCGAGGATCCCTCGGCGGTCGTGCTGGATAAGCGTCGTGCAGTTCTGAAGATGGCCGGTCCCTCGAGGTCTCGTCACACCCACGGATCTCAGCTGGGCTGATGATGTAGGTAGAGGTCAGAGGTGCCAGGGAAGCCGGGTCTCGTCGTGCTGGTCAGTCGGATTCCGGAGGAAGGACGTGCAGCAAACCGCAGTGTTCTTAGTTGGTGCCCGCAGATGCAGGGTGACTACTCCTTAGCCACAAGGGAGAAATCTTGAGAAGAAGTCTTGAGTTCCTTTCGTAGAAAGTAGTTTCAGGATTCAAAGATGTTCTAATTTGGAAGGGTCCCCGCTCCCACCTTTATACTAAAGAAAGGGGCTGGTACACCCCTCTCCCATGCCGGACTTTCCCCAGCTCAGGGGCTGGTGTGCCCCTGGAACTGGTTCAAGCCGGCCTATGCATAGTGAGCACCGGGGTGCCACTTGCAGTCACCTACCTATTCAGCCCTGCCTACCCAGGATACACAAAACCCTGTCTGGGATGGTGCTAGCACCCCCCCTGACAGGAAACCCTTTGTCCAAGCTCTCCTCGCTGGAAGGACTCCCAGCAGCAGGAGGTCAGACTTGTGTCTTTGGTGGCAGCATCCATTTTGTGATGCTGAGGCTCGAGTTAACTTTAACCGGGGTTCACAGTTACATACATGTCGTGTCCCTCTAGAAGGGTGGAATGCTAACCCCGTCGCCAGAATTGGCGAGGGGTTAGTATTCAAATTCGTATGACACCTTACTCGACATGTTTTGATAAAGCGATACCAGAGTTGGCAAATAACCGCGAGGATTATAATGCACTTAAGAGTATATGGTATGCGTTATCATGGAACAGCTATTAGGACTTGGTTCCGCAAGCTGCAAACGGGCTCAGCTCATGCCAGAGCACCATCTCACATGATTCCAAGCACTCTGCCGTCAGGATTGTTAAGGCCTGCCATAGGAGAGACTGATAGGAATACAAGTGTCCATTTTAGGGTTAGATATAGGTATACTATATCTAAAGCAAGGGGTGATTACACCGCCTTGCCCCAGCTGTCGTGCAGCCAGTTGTGTCAGATTTAGATGGCCAGCCAGGGGTGGCATAATACATGCTGCAGCCCCTGGTAGGCCCTGGGTACACCTATGCCCTGAGTGACAGGGTCTGATAAGGTGGCCCGGTACCAATTGGTATATGCACCTAAGGTACATGGAATCCATTTTACAGAGAGAGCAGTAGGCCTGGGGCCCTGAATAGCAGGGTCCCAGGTCAACTAAGTCGGAAAACCAGCAAAACACCAGGCAAAAAGTTGGGGGTAACCATAGTCAGGTATCCACCCTCCTACAGTCACTCCTAGGGTGAGATTGTCTCCAACTGATGGGAGATCTTTTCATGTGGTTGCTTCACGGCTGTGGAACAGCCTCCCCCTCCCCATTAGACAGAGTTCAGACCTTCTGACTTTTAGGAAAAGTCTTAAAATGTGGGTTTTTCAGTAATAAGCTGTTCGATCGTGGTCGGTGTGCTCGGTGTTAGGTGACGTATGCTCAGCTCTCAGTGCCGGGACACTCCAGGGAGTAGCCTTGCGCTTTATAAATATGCACTAAGATAATATAACATAACAGTAGTGGATCATGCTACCATGTATCCTGAAGCAAAAACCCTTATGACTGCTACAGCTCCTGTAGTAGCCAAGGCCCTCGTTAGTATCTTTACCAGGGTAGGGTTTCCTAAGAAGGTGGTATGAAACATAGGTTCCAACTTCACATCTGCATAGCTGATACACACGTGGAATGAGTGTTGGGTGACCTATAAGTTCACCACACCTTATCATCCACAAATCAATGGTCTTATTGAAAACTTCAACAAGACAGTGAAAGGCATGATCATGGACTCCCTGAAAACTCAAATGGAGATGGGATGTCCTTTTTCCATGCATGCTTTTTGCCTACGTAGAGGTTCCTTAGAAGGGAGTAGGGTTTCCCCCTTTGAACTTCTGTTAGTTCATCCTGTTAGGGGACAGCGTTGTCTTGTGTAGGAAGGTTGAGAGAAGCGTCTCCAAGAACCTACCAGGATAGTGTGTACTATGTATGAGGGCTTCGCTCCAAAATGGCAGAGTACTTGGAGAAAGCATCTAAAAACCTTTCGGCCAGCCAAGAGCTTCAGAAGCTCTGGTATGGCCAAATGGCTTCTCTGGTGGAATTCCAACCAGGGCAGAAGGTGTGTGTTTTGGAGCCTGTGGCACCACGGGCCCCCCAAGACAAATGGAGTGGTCCTTACTCTATCCTAAAAAAGGAAAGTGAGGTCACCGACTTGGTAGACCTGGGCACTAGCAGGACCCCCAAGAGGGTGATCCATCTGAACTGCCTCAAACTTATTCAGGACAGGGCTGATGTTACCATGATGATGGTTACTGATAAGGATCAGGAGACAGAAGGTAAACCTCTCCCGGGCCTCCTCTCTTACAGTCCAGCAGAGGGATTAGTTGATGGAGTTGTCTACTGAGGCACCCTCTTTGCCCAACAGCATGCTGACTGCAGGCAACTCCTGCAGCAGTATGCTGAGCTCTTCTCCTTAACCCCTGGACAGACACACTGGTGTACCCATGATGTGGACATTGGGGACAGCTTGCCTGGTAAAACAAAGATCTACCTGCCTTCAACAAAGACTCCTGATCTCTCGTGGGCAGCAGACCTGTCCGAAAGCCAAGTTTTCAAGACCAAAATTCTGCGTGTGGAACTGCAAAGTCAATCACCTCTGCACCCGACGCCCGCAGCTCGAGTCCAAGAGGCCTTAACGGTCCAGTTAATATTCCCCAGCAATCCTGAATAAGTGTCCCTAATGGGTTGTCCCCTGTTGGACTCCACGTCGACAACAGCAGCCTCTGCATGACGATCCCCCCCCAACCACGGCCGCACTGGTAAGCTGACTTCTAACGCCAAAAGGTGCCCCTGCATCCAGAGTCTCAGGGCCCTGGTCATATCTACAGACGGTGACCCAACGCAACAGCGCACCCCAACCTAATTGTGCAGCTGTAGGTTTTTTCTAAGTTCAAGATTCCCCATTGTTTTGCATTGGGCGCCCGACGCAGTGTTGGCATTCTGCACCTGTGTGCCGCTGGTGGTGTAACTTCAGTGCTGCCTTGTGACCACCCTGTACTTACCTTAACCCCCAGAGAGTGGGTTCCAAAACTGTGCTACTCACCTGATAGTAGTATCACTTTGATTGACCCCTTTCTCTAGTGGATAACATAGGCATCAGATACTGAGTTAGACCTCTGCACCTGGCCCCTGTGCCGCTGGTGGTGCACTGAAGTCACTTACTTGACCCTTGCTTGGTATTGATTCTTGTATTGTATTGTATTGTATTGTATTGTTATTTGTATAGCGCGGTTGCTGCCCAATGGGCGTCCAAGCGCTGAAGCATGAAGACAGAACTAGGAGTTACGGAGAGGATTAGAGTTCGGTGGACCTTGCAAACAGGTAGGTTTTCAATTGTTTGCGGAAAGAGAGTAAGTTCGAATTAGTCCGGAGTTGTAGGGGAAGTGAGTTCCACAACTTAGAGGTGTTTAAGGAGAACATCCTTCCTCCGGTCCTGGCTCTCCTTACTTTGGGTACCACGGCCAGGAAGGCCTCCGTAGATCGAAGGTTTCTCTTTGGGTGGTATTGAGTGACTAGGTTGTCATTAATTGCTGGGCCTGTCTTCCAGAAGGCCCGGTGGGCAATACATAATGCCTTGAATGCCACTCTCTGCCTCACTGGTAGCCAGTGTAGGCTATTTAGTGCGGGTCTAGCTGACTGAGTTCGTGGAATCTGTAGCAGGGTGCGGACTGCACAGTTCTGTACCACCTGTAGCTTTCGTAGGGTCATCTCGGGGGCTCCAACGTATAGGGCGTTGTTCGAGTCTAGCCGGGACTGAATCAGGCCCTGTACTGCCACTTGTTTGGCTTCCATTGGTAGGAGGGGTAAAACTTTCCTCAATGTTCTAAGTAGGCCAAAACACGTGGCGGATAGTTTGGTGGCCTGAGTGGAGAAGGAGAGACTTTTGTCAAGCCATACTCCTAGGCTTTTTACACTTTCCTTGGGGGTAGGAGGGGTACCCAGGCACGGAGGCCATAGGGAGATGAAAGATACTGGTGATACTGAGCCCAGGAGCATGAGCTCAGTTTTGTCTCCATTAAGTTTTAAGGAGGAGCATGTCATCCACTCCTTGACATCCTCTAGGCATTTCATCAAGCCTTCCGAAGTATGTCTGGTACCCTCTTGAGCCAGTGATACCACTAGCTGGGTATCGTCAGCATACGATATGATTTTGATACCGTATGGTTCGACGACCCCAGCCAGTGGTTTCATATATACATTGAACAGCGCAGGGCTCAAAGAGGAGCCCTGCGGCACCCCACAGTTCAGTGATTTTCTGGCTGATACTGTGTCCCCGTCAAAGATCTGACCGTATCAAAGGCCGCACTTAGATCAAGGAGGATCACTGCCACTGATTCTCCCTGATCTAGTATCTTTCGTGTCTCTTCGGTGACCGCAAGCAAGGCGGTTTCAGTACCATGCTTGGGTCTGAATCCTGTCTGGGTTGGGTCCAGAAGCAAGTTGTTTTCAAGGAATTGTACTAGCTGGATATTTATGTACTTCTCCAGAACCTTACTTACCCAGGGGAGTAGTGAAATTGGGCGGTAACTGGAGTGGTCTTCTGGGTTGAGATTGTTTTTTTTTAACAGTGCCCGAACCATAGCTCTCTTCCATCCAGTGGGTACTGTACAGGAGGAGATGGAGGAGTTAAGTAGATCCAGCACCACGGGGAGGGTGGCTTGGCTTGCCTGGAGCAGTATCTCCGGTGGAGCAGGGTCACGGGGAGAGCCAGATTTGACTTGACGTGCCAGTTGATGAAGGGTGTCAAGGTCTAATGGCGGGAAGTGTTCCAGATTTGGCTGGTCTGGGGGGGAGGGGGCACTCGAAAGAGTATGATTGGGTGCTCCTGAATTATTGGCTGCTGTTGGGAAGGAGGAGTAGATCTGGGTGACTTTGTTGTGAAAGAAGTCTGCTAATTCATTACATTGTTCTTGCGTTTTTGTCGAGGGGGGGGCAGTGTTCACTTTAGTGCATTTTTTTACTAAGTGAAAAATTTCCTTGGGTTTTGATTTGGCTTCCATAATTTTGTCTGCAAAGTAGGTGGCCTGGGCCGCCCTAACCCCGTTTCTATAGGCCTTGATTGCCTCTTTATATTGGGACTTTTTTTCAGGAAGGAAGTCTAGTCGCCACGCTCTCTCTCGTTTCCTGCAAAGGCGTTTTTGATCTCTCAAGGTGTCTGAGAACCAGGGTGCAGATTTGTGCAGCATCTTAGGTATAGATCTCCGTAGAGGGAGAATCGTATCCAATGAGTCCCTGATCCAACCCTCGTAGTTTTTGTTTGCTTGGTTGGGGTCTGTACAGGAGGGTGGGCGGGTAAGTTCTAGGTTAGTTATCCAGGGCTCTATAGGTAGTTTTGTCCAGTTTCTCTTGGTTACGGTTTGGGGAGTGGGTAGGGGGGACTTGCCGGTGAGCCAGGTAAGTGGGACTAGAAAATGGTCCGACCATGGAAGGCGAGTGGGTTGCCCCACCACCAACTCAGTGCAATTGCTAAAAATCGGGTCAAGGAGGTTACCCTTTTCATGGGTGGGGGCTGTAACCAGCTGGATTAACTGTAGGGCTGCTAGATCGTCTGTTAGTTCCCTAGCAGTGTGATCTGTGGGGGAATTGAAATGGAAATTAAGATCTCCTAGGACCGTGTAATTGGCGGAGGTCAGGATTCGATTGGCTATAATATCTGGAAGAGATCTGTGAAACAACTTAGCTGGTTCTGGGGGGGCGATATATCAGGGTGCCAGAGAAGGAGCTGTTCGCAGTGAAGTCTATGCTGAATGCTAGGCTCTCGCACTCAGGAATAGTTTTGGTAGTGGTGCGGCAGCAATACTTGTCTTTTAGAATGACAGCCAGGCCTCCACCTCTCCCCTTAGTCCGGTCTAGTCTGTAAATTTGAAACCCGGGGGGTAAGGCTGAGACTATATCTGGCTCCGAATTAGACGTAAGCCATGTCTCAGTCAGGAAGATGGCGTCCGGGTTGTACTCCTCTAATAACAGGGCAATTTGTGTGCTGTGCCTCGGTAGTGACCGGCAATATAGCACATACATATGATATTCCTGCGTCGTGGCTGGCGACGTAGTGCTATGAAAAGGGTGTTTACATCCGGGGCAGTGAGAGGGGAGTTCAGCTGGTGGGTAGGAATGTGTGCATTGTGCAACGGTTGTATTCCTTATGTTCTGGATGGCCGCCGAGCTGTACGTCCTGGCCTGGGTGATGTGGGGGGCAGGGGTTGTGGCCCCTGGTCCTGTCAGGTCGCGGACGGGCGCAGACGGGCTTGCCTTTGGCGCGCCTTCGGCGCACCTCCGGCGCGCCCGCTGCGCCCATCCGCTGCGCTTCCGGAAGCAACAGATTCTTATATATCAGAGGGAGGGGGTGTGGCCTGTGTCAGTGGGCGGTGCCCGGGGGGTCACGGCGGTTGTCCTGCAACCCGCTTCAGCGCCTGACTCGGCTGCGCAGGGAGGCAATGACCAGGGGAGCAAGCGGTAAGATAAGTTTTAAAAACACAAGTTATCACAGTTACAATCTTTAAAAATTAGTCTTTTAAAAATTGAGTCCTTGCTCTCGGCTTCCGCCTCAAGAGCTCTGTCTCATACAAGCGCTGGCCAACAAAGCGCGCCTAGATATAGCAAAGGGGCGTGGCCTGTGTCAGTGGGCGGTGCCCGGGGGGTCACGGCGGTTGTCCTGCAACCCGCTTCAGCGCCTGACTCGGCTGCGCGGGGAGGCAATGACGAGGGGGAGCAAGCGGTAAGATAAGTTTTAAAAACACAAGTTATCACAGTTACAATCTTTAAAAATTAGTCTTTTAAAAATTGAGTCCTTGCTCTCGGCTTCCGCCTCAAGAGCTCTGTCTCATACAAGCGCTGGCCAACAAAGCGCGCCTAGATATAGCAAAGGGGGCGTGGCCTGTGTCAGTGGGCGGTGCCCGGGGGGTCACGGTGGTTGTCCTGCAATCCGCTTCAGCGCCTGACTCGGCTGGGCGGGGAGGCAATGACCAGGGGAGCAAGCGGTAAGATAAGTTTTAAAAACACAAGTTATCACAGTTACAATCTTTAAAAATTAGTCTTTTAAAAATTGAGTCCTTGCTCTCGGCTTCCGCCTCAAGAGCTCTGTCTCATACAAGCGCTGGCCAACAAAGCGCGCCTAGATATAGCAAAGGGGGCGTGGCCTGTGTCAGTGGGCGGTGCCCGGAGGTCACGGCTGTTGTCCTGCAACCCGCTTCAGCGCCTGACTCGGCTACGCGGGGAGGCAATGACCAGGGGAGCAAGCGGTAAGATCATTTTTAAAAACACAAGTTATCACAGTTACAATCTTTAAAAATTAGTCTTTTAAAAATTGAGTCCTTGCTCTCGGCTTCCGCCTCAAGAGCTCTGTCTCATACAAGCACTGGCCAACAAAGCGCGCCTAGATATAGCAAAGGGGGCGTGGCCTGTGTCAGTGGGCGGTGCCCGGGGGTCACGGCGGTTGTCCTGCAACCCGCTTCAGCGCCTGACTCGGCTGCGCGGGGAGGCAATGACCAGGGGAGCAAGCGGTAAGATAAGTTTTAAAAACACAAGTTATCACAGTTATAATCTTTAAAAATTAGTCTTTTAAAAATTTCATCCAAAAGCTCAATTTCGTAAATTGTTTACTTACCTGCAAATTGCTAATTGTGTTTTCTCCCATAGGATAACATTGTATTGATTGAACAAAAATGCAGTGTCCACTTTTGATATTGAAAAACAGTGATATTGCAAAATTTATTTTACTGCAACAAAGTATCTTTGGGTCTATAAAATAAATATACTAAAAGTAATATGTTTACAAACCATTGGTCTCGTATTTAGTGTGTGTAATCATTAGGCCTGGGCGGTAAATTCCATGTAATTTCACGTTCCACAGAGAACGCGGAATTGCTAAAAATTCCGCAATCCGCGGCTTCACAGAATTTTTTGTTTGTTCCCACTTTCAAAATGCGTGTTTGCAAGATATTTCCCCCGAGCACGCAAATAGCGTTTGCGAACAGGAAAAAAAGCATCACGAACGGGCAGAACAAGCAATTCCGCATGTTTGCGGAACTCTGCGTGCTCGCAGAGATTTATTACTGTTTCGCTGAGCTTTGCGTAGCGCGACTACGCAAATTCCACCCACCCCTAGTAATCATTTCTTGCCTGTCTGTAAACAAATGCTTAGCATTACCTCTCTGATAAGCCTTACTGCTCGCCCACACTACCACAAAAGAGATCATTGGTATTATCTACTTTAGCCTCTGTAAAGCCTCTGAGGAGCCACTGGACTCTCTGCACACTATACCTTACTTTGGTCTAGTTTATACAGAGACAGTCTACATGGATGCCCTGCATTTTGTTTCTGTGTTACGTTTTATTTCTGCTTTTTATTTTGCTTGTTTATAGAATGTTACTTTTGATCTAAAGCTGACACATGCTAGCACACAAGGAAAGAGAAGATAACAAGGGGATCATTTAAAAACTATAACATGTTCACAAACGCCTACTGAAGACACTCTAGCCTGAATATCAAAGTCCATACAGTAACACTTTATTGTTGTGCAGGTTGACACAAGGAAGCCAACAAATAAATACAGAAGTTCAAGGAAGCACAAAATTCACATTTTGCAAATTTGTAATTCTTCACTTGTTGATAGAAGAATAGCAACTATTCACCTTCGGTTTTCTAGGAGAAAGACACAATTATTAAAATACTAATTCGCATTTATATTTCCACATTGACAAAACGTAAGTTATTATTGACTGCATCAAGCTGCACTTAATAAAAATGCATTTTTACTAAAAATAAGTTGAATATTTCAAGGGAGTAAAAAACATTTGAAAAAAGTATTAACCCACAAACGGCTTATAGTTAGAAAATGATAGAATTGGTAGCCTTGTATATCTATTCATTATGAGGGTAATATCAATCTGTGAGTATCGCTAAAGGCGTTCACCGTCAAGAACAAGTTTGTATATATCTTAAAAAATAAGCTTTTGTATTTATGGAGATTAAGAACGTATGTTTTATCGTTCAAAGGTATTGTTTTGTAGCACAGAGGTGATTTTATTTACCTCACCTGCCACTAAAATGTTTTTTTATTTTATATCGGTAGAACATTTTGTGTTATGATTTACACATAAATATGAATTCCATTCACTGCGAAAGTGAAGGAGCAGGAGAAGACCTCCTAAGAAAAGTAATTTTGAAACAAACCCAAGTAGAGCTGCAATTCTCTGATCTTTCCTGCCTGGACTACTGGAGTCCCATCTAGGTGGCCATTCCTTTGCGCCTCTTAATGTCCAGATCAATGTATTCAAACTTTGAACCTCTACTGAACTACAGCTTACATTGACTTTGTACATAACATTTGCTTTAAATTATTTGCAAGTATTTCCGCCATACACAAATTTTCAACTCAGTAGACAAACTCTTCTCAAGGTCCTAAAGGCTGACAACTAGATCCAAAACTCTTTTTCTTCGTAGATTCTCTTGCAGCAAGCTTAAAAATGCACAGAGCTAACTATCTCCAGTAGTGCTACAATTTGTCGAAATTCCACCCTGTTCATGGCTTTGCCTGATCCCCGAATTACAAAAGCTATATACAATTAAACTCTTCTTTAAGCTCCCAGTCTGCACTGACTCCGCAGGGTTCCCATCCTCTGCTGGAAGTCTACCTCACTTTTTAATCCGTCCTCTGCAACTTCGATAAAGTGCTCCAAAGCTGGTACACAGTATGATGTTGGCAAAGTTAAAAACTATAAACAAAATCGTCCGTTTGATTTAGCTTACCTTGCTCCCAACTTCACGACTCTTGGTCCTGAGTTTATTCACTTGGGATTCAGCAATGTCTGCTCTCTCCCCTGCTTCTTCGAGCTCATGTTGCACTTTCCTGAATCGAATCAGATGTGAATTGGCTTGTTCCTCCTAATGGAAGGAAGACAACAACATAACAGGCACGTGCATGTAATGAATTCCAGATCTACCCTAGCTAAAGCCAATTGTAAACAGGATCGTTTTCTATTACTGTTGTAAAAATGAATCCTAACATACTTCATATGCTGTCACCTTTAGCATTTGTTTTGGTGCAAAGAAAAGTTGCGTATAGGTGGTGTGAATTCTGTTCCACTCATCTAAATGGTATAAAAAACAGAAGAGTTCACAGGTGATGAAGCGACTCATGATGATGAAGTGACTTGTAACGCACACAGCTACTCCAAAGGAGTGTCCCAGCGACACACAAGCTGTTTTACAACTTTTAAGTCAATAGAAGATCATTCACCTAATCTGACCTGGAAACTGCTGGAACTTGTGATTCGAAGGATCATATCTGTATGAAATATTCTAAACTCGAAATAAATGGCCCACATTTGTTCCGGGTATGTTGTTTCAGCCAAGACTACCCGTGTTCTTTACATGCCATTACATTATCTGTAACTCCAGTGAGCCTAGTCCTTCACAAGTGCGCCTTTGCATGGCAGTGCAATTGAAAGGTTTCAATAGATTAGATCAACAGTTGCAGCTCCCATCTATGGAGGGGGAATCCAGACCCTCACCTGCTGCTACCCAGAGGCTCTTTAAAAAAAACATGTTTGTATCATATCTTCTTGCAACTAACAGTTTATAAAACGATACATAGATCTATCTAATTCCCATGTAGCTGTGGCACACAGATGTATAGGAAACATCAAGTGACAGTGTCAGCCATAAGTTAGAATGAGGTTGGTAAACACTCAGATTGGAAATGTCACAATTCCCTCCCTAGACCTGCACAGATTACAGTCATTCCTGGGACACTCTCCCCCCCTCCCATCCCCCCCCCCCATCACCCCCCATCGGCCTCAACCAACTGTCCCATATTTTTGCGAACTTCCAAAGGCACCCTGTCCTGCACGGTATATCGGCTCCTGCCTGCACCACTCCATATTGGATTCCCAGTCTCTCAGTATAAGAATCTGTGCATAACCACAATATCTTATCATGTCCCTTCTTGCCACCGCCAGAGCACACCTGCAAAGCGAGAATGTTTACCTAGCTACGGTCACCTCTCCCTAGATGCCTAGACAGACCAATAGAGAAGTTAGCTTCAGGACCTTCCACAGTGCACAGAGAGCCTGCATTGAACCCTCCCAGAAGGCCTTTATTCTCAGGGACTACCAAAGTGTATGGGAAAACCTTCCCCACAGTCAGTAGGCCCTCATGTAGCTGTCTGAGTAACATCTCCCCATAATGCAGACTTCAGGGCAGTGGATCCGCCATGTCAAGATGGACCTAATCTGTAAAGAATTGTAAAAAATGCCCTATCCCCCCAAAGCATTTCATACTGGCTTTGCTAGTCCGTGAACGTCCGCCATCTCTTGCCCCCGAGAGATCACTCCATTTTGTGATGACAAAATATCCCAGTGCCGGTAGCCCGACACCCTTCGGAGCTCTGCCCACGCACCCAAGTCCCACAGTGGTTCTCCAGTGTCAATTGACCCACCTATCCCAGTCTTTTTGTCACACGCCTGCACGTCTGGACCTACAAGGCAGTCAGTTCCAGGAGGGTTGCCACTCTCCCTGCACTGTAGAGCCACCTTGGGAATCCAGTGGGCTCCATTGCCCACCTGCCTGCCATCAGGGCCAGCTCCCTCTGATCCACAAAGGTCCAGTCATTGACCAGTAGGAGACAAGCCACCCAATAGTACAGTTGAAGATCCGGCAGGGCAATACCCCCATCCATCAGAAACCTAATCAGTGTCCCAAGAGTGATCCTCAGGGTGGCCCCATCCCAGAGAAGGACTCTAACCTCCGCTTCCACCGCTCAGATAAATGGTCAGGGACCGCGAACAATGAATTTTGCACAGCATAAAGGAACTTGGAAAGATAAATTATCATATTCAGGGCTGCCCTAGCCAACAGGGATAGGGGAGCCGACGCCAGTGTTCCAGATCCTTGCGGAAGTTCCACAATATCCTCCTCACGTTCTTATCATAAAACGTATTACGGTCTGTATGGCATGGGCCCCAGCAGTGTTTCAGCTCATAGTTTTGCCCTACTCGGATGAATCAGCAACCAGGGGCTCTTCATGTCATCCTTAAGCTTACTCAATATCATCGGGTCTAGCTGCGCAGTCCCACCGGCCAGATCCACAGCACCCTCGTCGGGCTCCTTGCACTCCTCTGTGCCGTCCAGTGCCTCCTTATGGTGTCGGCCGCCCGATCACAATGCCGCCCGGCACATCTCGCCAGATGGGTCACCCATGGTGCTCCAGATCAGGCCACTCCAGGCCCGCTGGCTCCTCTATGCCGTCCAGTACTCCTCCGGGCCATTGACAGTCAGCAGCTGCAGAGAGTGATCCACCCCGGCCAAGCCAGCCACCAAGCGGCAGAGGCTGCAGAAATTCGGCTCCACAGCTCCTCACAGTTGCCCCAACACCACCCAGGACCACAATTAGCTTCACAGAGGCATGGGGCTGGGACAGAGGGCTCGTGAAACTCACACCAGCAGGCTAGTGGTGTCAGAACTCTAGGCTATGCATCCAACTTTATTGCTGTAATGGCCAAGTCAAACCCCCCGAAGCTCTTCTTGACAAAGGTTTCTCCATGCCCAGCTGTTCAGCTGAAGGTACAAACTACAGTGTCCTTGAATATTATAATGTACTAAATAGTTCTGCAAAAATTCCTGTAGTAGAAGACTTCCTCTTACCAGAATCTCTTTGGAAATGTAAAAGTAAGTGACAGCACATTGCCTTAATCAGGAATGTTATGGGAGTGCTTTCTCCTAGATGAGACTTTCTTTTTAACATATTTTAAGAATTCCCAGCTGAGCTTTTCAACATTGCTATTGCATAGTGCATAATCAAAGTGTTCTGTGAATAAAGTCAATGTACTTCCAGAAGAAGTCCTGGCAGGAGTTCTGTGAACAAGGAGCTCTATTTTGATGTGTGCATAGGTGCCTGTATTACAAACAGTATGTTTAAAAATATGTTATAACTTACCGATTCCTCAACTTGTCTCTTGTAGGCTTTGACCTTTAATTGCAATTTGTCTGCTAGGTCCTGAAGTCTTAGGACATTCTTCTTATCTTCTTCAGACTTTAAGCAAAAGGAAAACGTACATAATTAGTGCAATCTGTAGTTATTCTTTCAATCACAGTCTGGTAAACTTTGAAGCAAATGTAGAATACATGTAGATGTTTACTCTGATAAGAACATCAGTATGGGTGAGGATGTACAATGATTAGGTGCAATAAAATCTACAGAAATAGTAGTGTTTAAATTTCTGTTCATATTATGGTGATATGTATGTACTTGGATGTTGCAAATCATTCAATGAGGTTAGCAAAGACCTATAAAGATGGTACAATATAATAGCTTCTGAGTCACACCGACACGTCTTCTGGTATGAGCAGATGTAGAAGTCCAAGGCGCCTTAAGTGAATCGAGGACTTAGAGCAGGAGTACTTTTTACATTCCAAACGCATTGCCCTCAGAGGAGTTAAAAGAAAAGCTAATATGTAAACGAAGGGAACGAAAGGTGCAGTCTAGTTAGGCTTCATGGGGAATAGCTAATTACTTATGAATAGAACATAATACAAGAAGTAAATATAGAAATACCTGATATGTCAGTTCCTTAACTTTCCTCTCGTACTTGCGAACACCCTTAATGGCTTCTACCCCACGTTTCTGTTCAGCTTCCAGCTCATTCTCGAGTTCATGTACCTGAGAATAGTGTGAATAAGATAATATTATATATATTATGCCATTAGCCCCCCACTATCTAACCAATTCGAAGTTGCAGTTTATAACTCACTCTGCTCTCCAGTTTTTGGAGCTGCTTCTTCCCTCCCTTCATCGCGAGTTGCTCAGCCTCATCCAGGCGATGCTGTAGGTCCTTCACTGTCTGCTCCAGATTCTTCTTCATTCTCTCAAGATGGGCGCTTGTGTCTTGTTCCTTCTTCAGCTCTTCAGCCATCAAAGCAGCCTTCATTAAAGCATAAAAATGAGACTTACTATTGAAAACAACAGATTCCTTTAAATCACATTAAATAAAAATAGTCATAAAATACCATATAAGTTCTATGACAGTAAGTGTCTGTTTTACTTGACTGAGCTTTTACAATTACAGTTTGTATATTTGTGTAATAACTAGTCACAAGTATACACGTATATAGTTTTTTTAGAATTTCAAAGAAATATGTACTTAATTCCTTAGTTTCAATAAGGAACCTACATCTGTAATGGCCTTCTTGGCTTTTTCTTCAGCATTCCTGGCTTCCTGGATGGCTTCCTCTACTTCGCTCTGGAGCTGGCTGCTGTCACTCTCAAGCTTCTTTTTGGTGTTGATCAAACTTGTATTCTCAAAAAGAAAGAAACATACATTCAACATTAACCTGTGAGTAAATGGAAAAGCAAGTTCATAATTAGTTGCAAACTACACTATACCTGACAGAAATGTCATGTGCAATGTGCTCTTTGCCGTGGCGACTCCTCCGCTAAAGCAGAGGAACGTCGTCTCACTGCTTTTTAGCAGTGAAATAAAGAAAAAATAACATGAAAATAACTTGACATTATTATCAAGTTATTGGTTCTTACTGTGCAGCTTTGCTGGGTGGGGCAGGGCAAAGCTGCTCTGACGACAGGAGTAGGTGGAGTGGTGAGCTCAGTTTCTATTTGGGCAGCGTGTTTGGGCGCCCGTCTCGAGTCGGCCAAACATTCATGAGCAATTTACATGTTCTCCACCCAAGCTGTTCTGCAGCCTGGGTGGAGAACATGCCTAGGCTCTCACTTCCTGTCTGAGCTCCAAACCACAGTGCTCAGACCAATCACAATGCTACATTGCAGCGTTGTGATAGGCTCTGGGGATCCTGGGTGTGCTTCCTGTTCTGGCGAGAGTGTGGGACTACGGAGGAGAGATGCAGCAAGAAGGTATGTTTTTTTTTCTTTTTTACACCCGATTTCCCCCCACCATCTCCCCTCCTGCCCTGTCACCCCCGATTCTTGCCGGCCTCCACTGGCTCTTTGCACCCTTTATACACTTATTTTTCTTGAAGACCCCATTGTTCTTAATAGGATGTTTATATATATCATGAAATGTATACCAAAAATAGGCTCTACCTGAGAATGGAGGAGCTGCAAACGTTCACTGGCATCAAGAAGTTCTTGTTCAGCAGATTTACGAGATCGTTCGGTCTGTTCAAGAGCAGCTCTTAGCTCTTCAATTTCTGCCTGTTGCAGATTGTTTCTACGTTCAGTAACAGCCACCTGTTCCTTCAGGTCTTCTTGTCCCCTAGTAGCATCATCAAGATGTAATTGGGCATCCTATAAAAAACATGTTATAACTTAGCTATCTTTAGCCAAAATGAAAGGGAGAACACCACTTGTCTGCTGTTGTTATTATCAAAGTACCTTGAGTTGACCTTGTACGTTTCTGAGCTGCTTCTGTGCTTCTGCAGCCTGGCGGTTGGCATGGCTGAGCTGAATCTCAATTTCATTAAGATCTCCTTCCATTTTCTTCTTCACCCTCAGGGCATCATTCCTGCTTCTGATCTCAGAATCCAGTGTGCTTTGCAGAGAATCTACAGCTCTCTGGTTGTTCCTCTTCAGCTGTTCAATCTCCTCATCTTTTTCTGCAATCTTCCTGTCAACCTCGGATTTCACCTGGTTCAGCTCAAGTTGAATTCGCAGGCTCTTAGCTTCTTCATGTTCCAATGATCCCTTTCAAAACGTAAAAATGTACAGTTTGAAGACCATTTAATCATTACTTAGAATCACCAATTCAACTGAATTGTTTTTATTGTTATTAACATGTCTGTTTTACATACTTCTGCTTCTTCCAGGGCTGTTTGGAAGTCACTCTTTTCTTGTTCGATCTGTTTTTTTGCTTTTTCCAGTTCGTGAATAGACTTTCCGGTTTCTCCAATCTGTTCAGTAAGATCTGAGATCTCCTCTGGAAAAGATATAAATATAATAAAGGTAGCATATTTCTAAACAAAAACTGTATTAAGCTTTGAATAATCAATATTAAAGAGGTCTTTAATGAGATACATTTTTATGGGAGATTCATTTGCTGAAATTGCCCTGCAAATAATTTGTCAATTAATCATATTTCTCTGAAATTTAATTTTGTGTGCTTTGAGATATTCAACTGATTTCTAGGCCATTATAAATAGTATGACGTTTCTCATCTGTAGTATTGATAAGTAACCTTCTCTAAATATTTTGGGTTTGGCTTCTAAGTCTTGTCCAGTGGGCTCCAGAAACCCAATGGCCTTTTTCAGGCTTATTTTAGACGCTATATAGTTAACCTTCCACTATTTAGTTGATCACAAACATATTCTTTTGATTCGTTTGTGCCTCACAAAATTCTGAGCACAAACTTCAGAGTCACTAGCCTCTTATTCTGTCTGAGATGTTAACTCTGTTCAAATCACAGCCCTAGTGAATTTTCTTCATTCAACCATGGACACATAATTTAAATGGTCCACAACATTTTTCTGAAAAGTCTCTGCAATTTGGTAGAGAGGGTTTGTTACAATGGCAGCCAGTCTGACTTAGAAGCATCGTTCATTGCTAATTCAGATGAATAAAAAATGTTGTGCAGTTTCTATCCCAATTCTAGGATAGTCATTTTAAAGATTGCATTATTGATGAAAAAAATAAATTTTAATGTGATACATCTATAGTTCAGTGTTGCTATTGCACAAATGAAAAATAATATTTAAAACTAAAAAAGACTTTGTGTCTTATTTCGATGTCGGCCGTTTCAGTGTGGGAACCGCCCTACCATAGGTCAGTGGATCCGCACACCTGATTATGATGCGGCAGCACATGGTGCGGTCGCAAACTCCCATTTCTCTATCGGAGTTTGTGCGTCAGGTGGAAACCTGCAGCACAAGCTCCCATTGAGAAATGAGTTTGTGAAAATCCCTGCACCGTGTGGCAGGGACCTCATGGTGCCTGCCACACAGTGCCGGGATTCTCAAGGGGGTACCATAGGTGACCCCAGGGCCGCATCTAGAGTGCCAGGGGAGAAGGGGGCCCTGCTTGGGGCCCCCAAAGTCGCTTTCCGACAGCTTTTCCATGTCGTAAAGGCGGACATGGAATTGCTGTCAGAAACAAAAGTCATAATCCCGATGGCGGAAACACCTTTCTTAAGGGATTATAGGCCATTCCGGGTGGCCAATGGGCTTCTTGAGCCCTTTGGAACCAAGTTGGATTCCCCAACTGGTTTAGACTCCAACTACCGTCATTCTAATGCAGTGGTTGGAGTTTAAACCTACAATGTCGGTCAGAAAGCCTCCAACCAGCTGTCGTAGCCTTTCCGACCAACATTGTAATCAGGCACTAAGTATTTTAAAATAAACGGCTTAATCACCTATAAATCACAAATATGGTTGGCCATTATGTTAACTAAATTTTAGTGAGTATTAAGATTGGTGTTAACAGTTATCATTTCTTTGTATGTTTAGTAACCTGAGCGTTATTAACATATACGGAGAAGCTTACGTTGCAGGTTCTTATTTTCACGTTTCAAGGTTTCAAGATGATCCAGAGACTCCTCATACGCATTCTTCATCTTGAAGAGTTCAGTACTCAAGGAGCGGGTATCTTTGAGAGTGGCTTCTAATTCAGCTTGGCCTTCCTCATACTTTTGTTTCCAGTCTGCAAGGACCTGTTAAAAAAATTATGCAGTACACTTAGTAAAACTGCACAAAGTAGTTGAAATGCTTTCTATGAATCTTTGTGTCAGGTGTTACCTTATCAAAGTTCCTCTGTTTCTTGTCAAGAGCTGCAGCAGCACTGTTAGCTCTCTCAACATCGACCATGAAGTCCTCTACTTCATTTTGTAGCCTCTGCTTGGTCTTTTCCAGAGATGCACACTTGGAGTTCACTGCCTCAACCTGTTCCTCAGCATCCTGAAGTCTCTGAGCCAGCTTTTTCCTAGATATTTGCAAGAACCAGATTATTATACAGTGGAAATGTCTCAACTATTTCACATCAACATATATTGGCTTATTGAACTCAGCATACTTGGCCTCTTCCAGTTCCTCTGTCCGTTGAATGGCATCAGTTTCATACTTGGTCCTCCACTGGGCAACTTCTCCATTGGCTTTGGACAGAGCACGTTGGAGCTCAGCTTTAGCTTCTTGTTCTTCTTCATATTGCTCACGGAGCAAATCGCAATCATGCCGAGCAGATTGCAAAGCATGTGCCAAGGCATTCTTTGCCTGTAAGTAGATCAAAATGTAAATACACCTTCACAGTATTAATACGGTATGACACAGCATTTCATTATGAAAGAGTAGAATTGTTGTGTTTTTTTGAATGGCATTGGTTCAATAATAAGTGATTATTATGGCGTTATGTTATGTTATGTAGAATTGTAGAGCGCACTATCACCCAGGTGGGTATGCTGGCCCTGAGCAACCTAATGAGTAGAGAGGACTATTCGAAAAGCCAGGCCTTCAGCTTCCTGTTGAATTTAAAAAGTATGAAGAAGGCTCTTATGTGTAGTGGCGTGTTGTCCCACGTTCTAGGATCAATGTAAGAGAAGGCTTGACTACTGGATCTGGCTTCTCTATGCGTGGGGTGTGTGCAGGTATGGGACGGGATGAGGGGAGGAGTCTGGAAGGTTTGTGAAAGCAAATGCAATTGTTGAGGTACGCAAGGCTAGTGTTATATAAGGCCTTGGAAGTGTGAGTGTGGAGTTTAAATTGTGCTCGTTTGTGAATGGGAATCCAGTGGAGTCCCTTCGGGTGTGGAGTGAATATAGTGTAGAGGGTTTAAAGTGATTCTGGCATCTTAGTGATGATTAGTCTGCAGTCTTCTGGTGAGTTTAGCTTTAGATAGTTGGTCTTCATCCAGTAGGTGATTTCAGTCATGCAGGCATTACATTTTATCAGGGTATGAGCATCTTCTCAGTGAGAGAGAGAATACGTTTTGTGTGGTTGGCGTAGGGGAGGATATTGATGTTATGAGAGTGGATGAAGCTGGCTTGAGTGATCATGTATGCGTTGATGAGGGTCGGGCTCTGAGAATGCTTGCAGAACTTCGTAGATGAGGTCACAGGCTTTCAAGGTATATAATGGTGGGAGACTATGTCGAGACACTGGCCTTCAGAGCAGAGGTGGCTGACGTCGAAACACAGTCCTCCGTCGGCGTCAAGTAGACGTTCGAAGTCGAGCGGTCGGTCGGCTGCAAGATTGAGTCCTCGGTCCAAGAGGAGAAAGTCAACGTCAAGGCAGGCATCTCCTTCGCCTAGAAGAAGGTCGACGTTGAGAAGGCAGTCTGTTCTAAGATGTTCCAGATCAACGTCGAGACACCAGTCCAAGGAGGCCTCACATCCGGTAAGCCTGCCACGTCACCGTCACCGACTTCGAGAACAGGTTCTCCCAGATCTCACAGAAGTTCAACGTCAAGTTTTCCAGACACAGAATTTTAGCAAACATTATGCTGTTATGTTATGTAGAATTGTAGAGCGCACTGTCACCCGGGAGGCTATCCTGGCGCTAAGCAGGTGTAAGCCTAGCCAAACATAAGACCTAGAGGGGACTATTCGAAAAGCCAGGTTTCAGCTTTCTGTAGAATTCAAAAAGTGAGGAGGAAGTTCCTATGCATAGTAGCGTGTTGTTCAACGCTCTAGGATCAATGTAAGAGAATGCTTGACTGCCGGATCTGATTTCCCCATGAGTGGGATTAATGCAGGTAGCGGACCAGATGAGCGGAGGTGTCTGGAAGGTTTGTGAAAGCAAATGCGATTGTTGAGGTATGCAAGGCCAGTGCTACGTAATGCATTGAAAGTGTGGGTGAGGAGTTAAAATTGTGCTTGTTTATGTATGCAAAGCCAGTGGAGCCCCTTCAGGTGTGGTGTGATGGGAGTGCGGCGTGGACGGTTTAGAGTGATTCTGGCCACTGAGTTCTGATTAACCTGCAGCCTTTTGGTGAGTTTAGCTTTAGATAGTTGGGCTTCATCCAGTGGGTGATTTTAGTCCTGCAGGCTTTGAATTTGATCACAGTACAGAGCATTTTATCCATGAGGGAGTTAATGAGTTGTTTGTCATTGGCGTAGGGAGAGGATCTTGATATTGTGAGAGTGGGTGATGCTGGCTAGAGTGTTTGTGTATGCGTCGAAGAGGGTCTGGCTTAGGGAGGATGCTGCAGAACTTCGCAGATAAAACTGACTGACTGGGCCCTTCTAGTGAGGTAAGAGCAAAATCATCGTAGTCGGTGTCCTTGGATCCTGATGTCATATGGGCATTGGATGAGGATGGGGTGGGAGACCATATGAAATGCTGCTGCAGAGAGGTTGAGGAGATAAGGACTGCTCTGTCTCCTCTGTCCAAAGTCATGCGGATCATGTAACATGGAGCAGTCCCATAGAGCAATGCATTTCGGTATGTGATGATCTGGTGTGACAGAAGTATATCTAAACAAACTTAAATGCTTCCCAAATTTCAGTGACTTGATATGATTTTTTTCATGGGCCACTATCTGTTTGGAAAAAAAAGTCTTTATGTTGGGCTCATGCTTAAGATATGTTTACGAAATATTGACTCAGGCAGCAGTGACTATGCCTATATTGATTTGCTAATGTGCCTCTACAATACTTGTGAGCATTTGATTATTCTGGATGTACAGATCACTAGCATGCTTCCTTTAGCTTGAGGAGATCATACTGCTTGATTACACTCACATGTTTTAAATTTGAGAGAACTAAGATACGCGGCCACCATCTTCTGCCTTAAAGCGTTTCGGTATCCCCTGTTACAGAACAGTATAATTTCCTAACAATGTCATTAACCTATGGGTTCTTGTCCTGGCACCAGTTTGTATCCCTAACAGCTTCTCCTGTCACCACCTCTCTGGACCTGATCTGTCATCAAGCACTAGCTGACGGGTGTTTCCAGGTAGAAAGTTTGCAATACTTCGACTAGTGGTGTCAGAGATCTTTCTCTCAGGATATCTCTCTTGTTGACTAATTTTGTATATTTTCTGAAACTGAGAGCCCAATGAAGCCACTTCACTTTGCTGTCATTTATGAACCTCACTAACTCATCCACTCTAGTTGGGTGGGCTTTCTTAACTGCGTGAAAATGTGGTTTGCATTCCATTACCTGACCTGATGCGGATGAAAAGGCAGTGGTGCTTTGAAAGGGATGTATGCATGTTCTGGAGCTCCATTAATATTGTGTCTAAGTTCTCCTTATGCTACTATTTCCATGAAATGCATCTTATTCATTTCATATGATGTTTCTGTCAGCAAAATGTGGCCTTCAATATTCTGTGAAGACATTTGCTTGGGGCAGAGTCTTAAAAGGCCAAAATAAGGTACCTTTGTTTCCTCTTCCAGCTGTCTCTTCAGCTCTTCTGTCTGCTGAGTGAAGGCTTGTTTGCCTCTAGAGAGTTGGGAGATCAACGATTCCTTTTCTTCCAGCTGGCGAGAGAGTTCACCTTTAACAAACAAGCAAGTCATGTAAGTACCTTTCATGTAAACTTTGAATGCTTTCCTGACATTTTTTTGTTTCTTCTTGGGGTTCCTTCCCTGAGGTTGTGCATATGCAGTGATTATCACAACAAGAGGGTGAAACTTTGTGGAATCTACTGTCTTAAGAAATGCATTACGTTAAAGATAATTGTGAGGTGCTTTGAGAAGAAAGCTATCAGTCATACATGGCGAAACAGGGGATCCATATTGCTAAATATTCCTGTATGATTCTCGTATGTATTACTCTATAACTTTAAGGATATATGCTATAAATCAACAAACATTTGTGTTAAATTTCGTACCATTTTCTGTCTGGAAGCGTGCCTTCTGAGTGGTGAGGTCATTAATGAGACGCTGATGCTCGTCGTCTTTAGCTTTAACCTCACTGAGTTGGTCTTCCAATAGACGACTCACCTTCTCAAGGTTGGCCTTTCAAAAAAGATTGCATTGGAATTATAAGCCATAACTGAAAAAACTTAATTACCAGAAGATTGCAATCTAATGTCTCACCTTAGACTTGGAAACATTCTCCATGTTGCTGGCAAGGTCATCGATTTCCATTTTGTATTCACTCTTTTCTTTCTCCAGCTTCTGTTTGACGCGCTGCAGATTGTCAATTTGTTCCCCAAGTTCTGCAACGCTGTCAGCATGCTTCTTACGAAGGGCAGCAGCAGTAGCTTCATGCTGTAGAGTGGACTCTTCCAGATCTCGCCTCATTTTCTGGAACTCTGCTTCACGCTTCTTGTTCATTTCAATCTGGGCTGAAGTGGCTCCACCAGCTTCTTCCAGTCTTTCACTGATTTCTTCAAGTTCCCTGGAGAGATCAGCCCTCAGTTTCTCCACCTTTGCCCGAGCTGCACGCTCAGCTTCAATTTCCTCCTCCAGTTCTTCAATACGAGCCTCAAATATTCAAATATTAAATGTTATCAATGGCTTTCTAATGATAACAATATGCATTTCTGCCATGCTAGTTAACCTAATGAAGTACATCTATTAAAGGTAAGTACCTGAAGCTCTTTGATTTTTTTCTGCAGCTGGGCTCCAAGAGATTGTTCATCTTCAATCTTGCTCTGAAATTGATTTATTTCAAAGTCTTTCCTGTTTTTGTGGAAAATGTGGTGTTATTTTCAAGTAATTTATATAATATAGGATTTTGTCAGTAGAGCTTTAGGTCTATTGGTTTTTAACATAACAAAATGTACTTTATAAATACAAGATAAAATACAAAATAAAAAAATAATAATAATACACTAAAAAACTATATAAATTCAGTGTATATAAATCAAATTGATGCTTGCTTCAACAATCACCCACTAACCCTGCTTCGGCTTTGCCCCCACTTCCTGTGGTCTGTGGCAGCCTGGCAGCTAGTGACTTGCCTCCTTCACTTCTTTGGTGCCTTCACTGAATTCTTTCTCACCATGCATCCTTCAACCCTGCTGTAGTCTATAGATCTCTCCTCCTTCTGATCTGCCACTCCCTTTTCTTTCTTTGTGCCATGTGTGCCAGGTTAGCCCTCATTACATACAGACTGGTAATGACGCTGGAAATTTCAGGTCCAGTAGCTACAGTTACAAACCTTAATATTACCCCATTACAGACTAGACCCTGATGATCCACGTAGAAATGGGTAAAACCAGGTGAATTTGATTTAACACACCTATTCCCCTGTATATTGTTCACTCTTTACCTTATTTTTGCCAAGGAATTCCAGCTTCTTTGACCAGCTAAAGTCCTTAGGGGTAAATGTCAGTGCCCTTGGGATTACCATGTTACTCGAAATCCGAATGGACCTGGTAACTCATGTTACCGGGCCCATCAGAGGTTACGAACAATATGAATAAGTGCCTTTGTGTCAGTGTCAGTGGTAGCATATTGTATCTTTCCCAGCACCTCTGTTTATCTGCCTATCCTCATCTTTTTTCCCTCACCCAAAATCCTATCCCTGAACCTTCCTGCATACTATGGCCAGCATGATGTTTCGGTGGCCACAGATTGATTTTATTGTGGCCCCCCACCCCTGCTGTCGTCTTTTTTTCTGCAGCCTCCACATAGACTGACCTTTGCTTTTTTTTACATTGTAACTGTAGCCATAATGTGTCGAAGAAATGAAAATCACACCTAATGAATTAGATGGCATTCCAAGATACATATATTGAATTGCAATCTAATTCACTACAGTGTAACTACTTTCTTGGAGTGTAATCCCTTAAACATTTCCAACGGTCACTATCTGTTCTTCTGGCATCTTGAACATTTCCAAAATAAATACATATATTTATAAAACATGAATTTAAACCACGTTCTTAGCCGCAAGAGGACTATTCAATTATTGAGACTGTTCTCAAAGGGTTGGGACTCCCACACCAACAACTTCTCGAAATGAATGTCTTCTAAATATATACATTTGTTTTGAAAGTTGCCAGTAACAACAAATAGTTTTTTAGTAAAACAATTTATAAAAAAGTTACAAATATTCATCATTGAAACTGAAACAAAAACATGTTTTTAGGAATTAGGTTTTCTCTATTGACACTAACTTCTTCAGTTTTTCATCGCTTTGCTGCTTAGCATTCTCAAGATCCATCGTCGTTTCCTGGGACAGCTTTAGGTCACCCTCAAGCTTCCTTTTGGCCCTCTCTAGGTCCATGCGAAGTTTCTTCTCTTGTTCCAAGGAGCCTTCAAGCTGTGTAATGTTAAATATATCTGTTAATTAATGCTATTCAAAAAGATTTCTTATCTTTAATACTAATTACTGATGAAAATGGTCACTTAACTGGAGAGTTTTGAAAGAGCTACACCTATTATTGGTAAATTCCATGTATTGGTTCAGCATTATAACAAGAAATGTGTTGAGGTTTTCGCTATTATTTCTCTTTTCCTGGACACTTACATCATCTACTTGCTGTTCCAGCTTAGTTTTGGCTTTGGTCAGAGTGCTGACTTTGTCTTCCTCTGCCTGTAGGTCATCCAGGGTCTGCTGATGGGCCTCCTGGAGAGCTTTCTTCTCCTTGGAAACCTTTGCAATGTTTTCATCAAGTACTGCCATTTCCTCAGTGAGGTTTTTCACCTAAATCACACAGAGGAGTAGCTGTCATTTTAATTATTCTTCAATTTACCATGTTGATGTTTCGATTTAAATCGAACTTCATCACATTACCTTATTCTCCGTGGCGTGCTTTTCCTTCTCTACTTTGGCGAGAGTAAGCTCAAGGTCATCGATGTCTTTCTTCAGCTCAGAGCATTCATCCTCCAGTTTCCTCTTCTTGGCTGTCAGCTCAGCATTACTTTCCTCTTCGTCTTCAAGTCTTTCTGTCAACTCTTTCACTTTACCTTCCAGTTGGATTTTATTTTTAATGAGACCTTCACATCTTTCTTCTGCGTCTGCCATGTTTTCACTTTCCTAATTGAATATTACAATAAAGTATGTTTAATTAATTTTTGTTTATAAAAACTTACTTAGTCATCCTTGAAATTTATGAAATTTCACCTACCGACTGAACCTGTAATGCAAGATCATTTTTCTCTTGCATAAGGGAAACCATTTTCTCCTCCAGTTCCTTCTTCCTTGCTTCAGATTTGACCAGAGCTTCTTTTGTCTTTTCAAACTCTTCTTTCATGTTTGCCATTTCCTTTTCTGTTTCCGCACTCTGCAGAAGTGGCTTTATCTTAAAGTAAAGCTTCATCCATGGCCAGGTTTTGACATTCATGAATGACCTGATATTGTACTGGATGGTCATTATGGCTTCTCTGTTCGGGGTTGAAATAAAGAAGAAGTTAAAAAAGGACCCATATTGATTATTAATATAAGTTTCACTGATGAATCAGTTCTGATAAAAACCTTCTTTCCATCATCTTCTTGAATTCTACTCTCATGAGGAACCCTCTGCAAGCCGCCTGTGTGCGTGTGATGAGCTCTGACAGCTTTTCATCTCTCATTTCTTCTAGACCACCTAGGAGACCAGCTTTGAAGAACACCTTTAATGAATGAAATGAATGAGAAAAGTCCTTCTTCCAATATCATCAGCTGCCATTTTATGAAGTGATTACATAACTCCCTACCTTTGTGTGTCCAAGTTTGTACTGAGTGTGGTCAATATCTATGGAACCCAGCAGTTTTTCACAAGCCTTCTTGCTGTCAATAAATGCGCCCTCTGGAATCGCACTTGCATTGAGCACTTTGTACCTTAAATAAATTATGTACAGACATAGTTTTTTTTGTGGTAATAACACCAGGTTTATTTAAATTATTTAAAATATGAATTTGATAAATGGAAAGCTCATACAAATATTATCTTACATATTTATGAGAAAGAAGTCCTGTGTATGAGTTTGCTTTCTCTCACTTCGTTAGTGCATATCCTTGTTTTTCCATGAGTCGTGAAAACAATTATGCTAACTCTTAAGTCAACAGGTATCATATACATTTCTATTCTTGTAATGTAACTATGCACTGTTCAATTGTTTAGTTGGTTTAAGATGTATTTAACTGTGTTGTGCAGTCTTTTTACCTTTGCTTAAAATCACCGTAGAGGATTCTGCTTGGGAATCCCTTTCTGCAAATTCTGATGCCTTCTAGGACACCATTACATCTCAACTGATGGATCAGCAGATGATTGTCCATTACACCTAAAGGAAGAGAGTAGAGCTCATATCAGTCCACTTAATGCTCACAAGCAACACAGTGATTCTCAAATACTGTATGAATGGGTGGCCATTTAAGAGACACTCTACCTGGAGTCTTTGTCTCATTAGGAATCAAGCAACGTACAAAGTGGGGATGAGTGCTCCTCAGGTTAGTCATCAGCTTGCCCAGATTTTCCTGTAGTAGTAGTGATACACGTGTATTTAAAATACTGCAAATATTTTAGTCAATGCCTCACAAATGTAATGCAACAATTAACTCTGAAGACGTATTGTCCTGTATTGTGTACCAAAAGGCTATTTGTACAGCAGAAATATAAGTTTATGTGTACTACTCACTCTGAACAAAGCGGACACCGTCTGGAAAGACCCACCCTTCTTCTTCTTTCCACTCTTTCCACCAGCAGCAGCTGCTTCTATAATTTGAACATAGCAAAACAAATCCATCATTAGGCACTTGCTCAAGAGTGCACACTTTGCATATTTCTCTTTATGTCTTTTTACATGTGTTACTGCTAAATATTTACCAGCCTCTGCAGCAGTTGCTGTGTAAAGCATGGACAATACTTTAAGGGAGGCCTTCTGATACAGTTGGATGACAGAGTCATTCAATGGATCTTTGTTCTTCTCCAGCCAGCCAGTGATGTTGTAATCCACAGTACCAGCATAATGCACCAGGGAGAAGTGAGCTTCAGCCTTTCCTTTACCTGGCTTAGGTTTCTCAAAGTTCTTGCACTTGCCCAGATGTTGGTCATAGAGCTTGTTCTTGAAGGATGTGTCTGTAGACTTGGGGAACATGCACTCCTCTTCAAGGATGGAGAAAATACCCATGGGCTGAGAAGTATAAAGATTTATATGAGTCTTCAGTGTATTTGTTCATTATATATAGAAATCCACAAGTTGTTCTAAAAGACACCCACCTTTTCAATAAGCTCAATGCAGGCAGCCAGATCCATGCCGAAGTCAATGAATTCCCAGTCAATGCCTTCCTTCTTGTATTCCTCTTGTTCCAAGACAAACATGTGGTGGTTGAAGAACTGTTGCAGTTTTTCATTGGTGAAGTTGATACACAGCTGTTCTAAGGTGTTGAACTAAAACATAACACAAATTTTCTGTTATTAGATAATAATTGTGATCAGAGTGTCAGCATGGTTTCAAACATCACCCACCAAAAGATCTGAAACTTACATCAAAAATCTCAAACCCTGCAATATCCAAGACACCGATGTAGTATTGCCTGGCTTGCTTGGTGTCCAGCTGTTGGTTGATGCGGATCACCATCCATAAGAAGAGCTTTTCATAAATAGACTTGGAGAGCGCACCAATGGAATTATAGACCTTTTGGGGAAAAGATTACATTGGTCAGTGTCAAGCCGTGTAGTTAGCCATGCATTGTTTATTTTCTGCATGTTTAAAAGATCCAAATATTTTTGCTATTCATGTACAAAGAAGGTAAAGTTAAGGAGATTGCTTGCGGAGAGGCTGTGGTGTGAGCTCCTAAAGATATACCGCTGTTTTCTTGAGAAAGTCCTCCACACCTATTGCTAGAAAATATCAAGTGCAGAATGAGCAAAGTAGTTTCATTTTTAAGTTTTTGTTTCATTATATGGCACTTTGTAAGATAATACCTGTCAGGTTTATACAAAAATAAGACTCCTTTTCTCTCTGGGAGTTTATCTGCAATCTGTGCAAAAAGATCTGCATGTAGGGGGTGGTTTTAGGAATGAATGCTCTTCTTCTTCATTCTCAGGCTGGAGCATTTAAACATCATGAATGTTATGGTCCTAATTCCAGTTCCAAAATCAGTAAGGCAAGAAAAAAGACAGAGTGTCTTCCAAAACAAAGTCACTATACACCTTCCCAAGACAATAACTATACAACAAGTACTCTTAATGTGAAGTAAATAGGTGAAATATCCTGTCTATTCAGGTAATTTGTATTGGACTTTTTTCCTGTCTCCACTATGTACATTAGAAAATGCATAGAAGTGGTGGCGTGATAAGCAAAATGGCCAATGCAGCTATTCTCACCAGCTCTACCGCCCGTTTAGTAATCCCATTATAATCCTGTGATCTTCATACTGTCCAAATTCAGAAAGCATGATCAGATTGCCAAGGTCCACAACAGAGCAGGCTGAAAGAAGAGCCCATTATGGAACAGGTGACGCACCAAACTAGAGGCCTGATAGGCACCCTCAGCATGGTGGCGAGGATGGAGAGCTGCGAGATCAGGACACCAGACAATGATTCTCGCAGTGAGCGAATCCAGAGAATCTTCTTTCCCGCAATAGAATAAGGTGCAGATGGCCCGCATCCCTCTCCCCTGCACAATGTGTGCCGCTGAGCACTGGACCCTGAGCAGAGTCTGTGGCGGGCGGGCGGGGGTGGGGCAGTCTGAGCCCTCCATCGGAGTGAGCCTAACTGGTGTGCGCACATTGGAGTGGAAGAGACGAAAAACACTCTGAAGTTACGACTCCCCCCGGGGCATAGATGTGGACGGGGCCGGTGAGGACAGATGTGGCACTGGGGCCACGCGAGGACGTGGACGGGAGGGGTCGCGTGAGGCTGTGCTTGCCCTGTAGACACCAGTAGAGTCTGCGAGGACCTTTAAGAAAGTGCACTATTGGACATTGAGGCTGGAGGGGATGACATTGCGCTAATGCTTAATGCCCTGTGGCTCGTGGATGGGAAAAGGCACAGAAGGAGAGAATTACCATACTAGGACAGTGCGGATACAGGCGATGGAAAAAGTTGCTGAGTGGCCCGCGAGGCAGAAGAAGCAGTGTGGAGGCCTGTCACGAAGGTGTAGGTGAGGAAAACTCCCTCTCCGCAAACACTGAAGCATCGGGAGGGCAGACTGGGAGGAGAAGGTGTATGGCTGTCGGCCCCACTACGCTGATATTCGGTGGTCCTGGTCCCTCCATGAGTGAGGAGAGATGACAGGGCAGAGACCGCTCAGCGCGGGCCACTAAAGAGATTTTGCCCTGTGGAAGCTCCTGGTGAACAAATTGTGGTGACATTGTGTTAGACCTGGCACCTTGGCGTGGGTCTCCCTTCCATTTTTTGCTGTTGCCTCATGTGTTTTAGCTCAATATAGATGCTTTGGGCACTGTGTCTCTGCTGTCCAGTGCCACAGTGCAAGTGCTCCCTATGATAAATTGATGTATGGATTAGTGACTCCATGATTGGCTGATTTGGTTCACTTGTCAGACCCTAGTAAAGTGCACTGAGTGTGTTCAGGGCTTGTACATCCAAATGCTGCTGGTGGGCTTGCAGCACTGGTTGTGCTACCCACATAAGCAGCCTTGTAAAGTGTGTCTCAGGTCTTCCATCGCAGAGCCTGTGTGCAGTCTGGTACTGCCATGTTGACTGGGCAAGTGCACCCACTTGCCAGTCCCTAAGCCTTTCCTTTTCTGCATATTAGTCACCCCTATGGTTGGCCCAAGGGCAGGGTGCATTGTAGGTAAAAAGTAGGACAAGCCCTGATGTGTGTGACATGTCCTAACAGTGAATTACAGCCATTTTCTTTTTTCACTATTGTAAGGCTACCTGTTCCCTATAGGCCAGAATGGGCAGTTTGATTATAAAATCTTATAATCCTAACATACTCAGGGAACTAGGTAGAAATTCGAGTTTAGTATGCATGAACTCAGAATGATAAAATACATCTTTTAGTGAAGTTGGTTTTAACATTCTGTGTTTGAAAATACCACTTTTAGAAAGTAGGTATTTTCTTGCCTAACTATCCAAGCCTGCCTCTGCTAAGTTGTGTATTCCTTGTCTGGAGTTTGAGTGACAGAGGCTGGGGGATTCCAGGACACAGGGTGAGTCAGCACAGGGCTGAATAGAGAGATCTACATGCAGATGTGTGGGAGGGGTTGCACCTGGGACCTGAATAGGGCTGTGCCTTCCTTCCACAATGCTGGCTCCACCTCCTGTGGTGTGTCTTATGTCCCTGCCCTGCACTGTGAAAGGAAAGAAGGAGACAAGTAAACAGAGTGCTCCAGGACTGACCAGAACTGGTTTGGACTAGGCAAAGGCCTCTCTGCCTTCAGAGAACAAAGAGAAACTGTGTATAAAAATGGGGACTCAGGCCCCAGAGAATTAGATCACTTTTGGGAAACAAGAAGACACCTTTGCTGGGGAGAGGAACCAGAGGGACTATCCCTAAGCATGAGGGATTGAACTGCAGTGGTTGCCTGACTGCCATCAGTAGGGATCCGACGCTTCACTGTTCTTGCGTGTAAGGAACCGACGCATCACCTTCCCTGCAACACTTTCGTTGTATAGCGTTACGCATCCTAAGGTACATTGAACTCAAAGTGTCGTATTTTACATCTTATGAGAACTGAGCTAATTCTACCATTTTTGAAGTACAGCAATGTGGATTTTTGTTGTTACTCTTCCCACCTAGATTTTAGTAATGTCTCTGAAATAGTAACCCAGGCAGAATATCAGAAGTAGAAGACGTGACACATACCCCCAGAAATTAAGTCACAGACGTTCAAACTACCCTGAAAGATTTGACCCAGAGGGTCGACTATGCTGAAAACTATGCAGAGACAAACAACCTGCATTTCATTGGTTTGCCGGAGGGTTTGAAGGCTCCAACAAGGGACCATTCCTGAAAAAATGTTTGAGAGACTCTCTTCCCACAGCACAGTTCTCCTCTTGCTTTGTAATAGAGCAGGCCACAGGGCTCTGACTGCCAAACCACCGGTGGGAGCACCCCCAAGCACAGTCAGTGCCCGTTTCCTTAATTACCAAGATCGGGACCTGATACTACGAGAGGTGAGGCACATGAGAAAGATCAGGCATGCACAATTTAAAATTGTGGTGTTTTCCTACTACTCCAAAGAAATACTAATACAAAGGTGGACCTTTGATTCACTCAAAGTGAAACTGCAGGCAATGAATGTGCAATGCACGTTGCTGTTCCCAGCAAAGCTTAAAGTCATAATTGGGGGTAAGGCCATCTTTTTCCAAGTGCCAGAGAAGGCTTGGACCTGGATAGAGGAACGGCTACACCTGAGATGGGTGTTCTGGCTTTGTGGCCTAATGTATCCACTGTAGGGGGGCCTGTGTTCAGCCTCATAGTCACAAGGAATAGGACATGTTACAACGCACGTGTTTTCAACATGTGCCATTACAGCGCATTTTTTACAACACAAAATCAATTACAGTACAAATTACTATTCTAACTCCGCCGGGGCGATACTTTGGGGAATGTGTTGTAATGGCATGGGTTGTAATGACATGCGTTGTTATGGATATTTGCGTTGTAAAAATTGAGTTGTAATGGCACGCTTTGTAACGCTTGCATTATAAACAATGTTTACCGGTCACAGGTTCAAATCCCTGTGGGTCCACTCAGCCTTTCATCCTTCAGTGGTTGATAAAATGAGTATCATTGAGTTGGGTAACATAAAACAATTATTCAGCGCCATGATACCCTTCTGGGTGAATGTACGCTTTACACATACAAATGTTATGTTATGAGACTGGACAGAGCAAAACAGGAAAAGCAACATAGAGTCACTTGGGAGGGGCCAGACCCAAAAGTCGCAGAACAAGCAGGGGATATCGTAGTGGCATTGCGAGGAAACTATGGGTGGGGAGCTCCATCCCCTAAGACGACAGTTCCCGGGGTCTGGTCTGTCATCAGACACAGAAGGAGGGTAGACCTGGCGGGTGAAAAAGAAAACAAAAGACAAGCAGTGGAGGGAACCACAACTCCACAGACTCTGAAAATAACAAGAGCCAATCTGGAAGCGGAATCGTTGACCCAAATCTCTCCACCCTGTCATGGACACAACATGAGACGAGAGATATGACTGAACAAGTGAAGAAGCCAGACTGAGCCGAGGAGGATGAAGGGTCAGCAAAATACGAAGAGCCTTTGGCTGCACTCTAGCTAACCCTTCAACCTAACTCTTTTTTATTAGTACTCTACAAGTTTAAAACTGACTAGTCTGTAATTAAATTGCAGAGTTTCTAGGGTTACAGGGTGAGAATTTGAATCGAGGAAGGAGGGGGGCGACAAGCCTCTCTGACCTCCCTGCGACACAGTTGTCAGGTTGACAGATGGGGTAGGTGCGCTGGGGATACTGGGGAGGGATGGTAGGAATAGTTGGGTTAAGCTGTTGGGAGTTCATACATGGGGAGTGGAGTAAGCATGCAGTAAGAATGGAAATAGGTGCAGCTGTAGGGGCCACCCTTCAGAATGGCGGGATACCATCACACACCCCAGATGATCGTGGCTGATACTCAAGATGATGGGAGAAGCTCCATACTGTTGGGGAATGCAAACAGGCTAGGGAATAAGATTAAAAGAGGGCTGGTGGCCGCATACAACAAGAGATTGAAACCTGAAGTAGTCCTGCAACAAGAGACACACTTACAGGGCTCATAGTGTGGGTTCCAGGGTAGAGGGGCCTACAAAACACTGGCACATGCGGGATTCTCAACAGGCTCCCAAGGGGTTGCCATATTGATCAGGAACCCCCCTTCAGGATGGAAAAAAATGGGTTGACATTAACAGGACATATGTGGCAGTCAAGGGAATGGGGGACAGAGGGACACAACCCTAGTCAGCGTGTACGACCCTCCACGGTTACAAAGACAGACACTGGACAAAGAAGCGGAGATACTACTGATGGCGGGCTCCCTCAGGAAAATAATTGGGTGCGACTTCAATGATGTTAGAAGCCCACACCTAGCCTGTACTAGCTCGAATTCCAGGGTCACAGAGGAAGACTGCACTGGCAAGGTTGGCGACAACCCTGGGGCTGTTGGACGTGTGAGGTTGCTGCTATCCTGACAACCATACATACTCCTGCTTCTCGTGTATCCACAAGGTATTCTCCAGACTAAACTACATTTTTGCCCCAGCGGGGGAGGTAGAGACGACAGAGAAGGCAGAATACCTAGCCAGTGGTCTGTCAGACCACTCGCCGCTGTGGGTACAATTGTGGCATGATCTCACAGATCTAGAACAGGGTGAAAGCTCCACACTTGGGAGTTAAGGGACAAGACTGTCACCCAAGAAATTAGTGCAGACACAGAAGTATATTTTCATAAAAACAAAGACACAATGTCATCGGCCATCACACTTTGGGAGGCCTACAAAACGATACTGAGGGATAGGGCGCAAAACATCATAGCATACAAAAATAAAAGAGAGGTACAGGAAATAGAAGTGCTGGAGAAGAAACTGGTGGAGTTAGAGGGACAACCTAAGGCACCAACAAACCCTTCATTGTTGCGGATCATTGCGATAATCCACATGGAATATTATGCGTTAGACCACCAGGAGGCCAAAACATTGATTCAGGCCACAGAGCACCGTCTCGGCAATGCAGGCACAAAGCAGGGCGACTGCTGGCATGGTTGGGCAAGAGGGAGGGAGAGGCGAGATGGGTACATACCATATTGGGAGAGAGTGCCAAATCCTATACCACAGCCAGTGAGATTGCAAAGGAGTTTGACCGATACCATGTTGACTTCTAAAAAGCACGCCCACTGGCTGACGCTCTCCAGATAACGGACTACCTTGAAGGGGTGCAACCTTGACAGCAGAAGACTGCAATCCTTAGAGGAATATGTGGGCCTCGTAGAGGTGCTGGCGATCATAGGCAATTTAAAAAAAGGGAAAATCCCTAGCTCTAATGGAATAGAGCTAGGGATAGCTTTAAGAGAAATGCTGGAATAGTGAGCCCATACCTACTTAAACTGTTCACGGAGGAAAAGGAGAGCTGCACTGTCCCCTTGGGCCTTCGGAACACCAGAATAGTGGGGATTCATAAGCCCTGGAAGCCCTCGACGGAATGTAGCTCCTATCGCCCGATGCAGATTTCCCAAATGAGAGGGGCACGAGAAGGGGATGCCCTTTGTCCACCCTATTGTTCACCCTTGTGCCGGAGCCATTAGTTTGTATAGTCCGATTACACCCAGGCATCATAGGGTTTAGAAAGAGTGTGGGGTGGATGGGGGACGTACGGATCTTACTATCCACCAACTACATCCTGCTGTATGTCACAAGCCCCAATACTACTGTTCCATTATTGAACAATATGGGGCACATGCGGGTTAAAAGATGAATTGGGACTAATCCTGCTTATATCTGGCAGGACTGCAGTTTGACGCACATGTCTTCCCAAGAAAATTGTGCATAGATAGAGAGGGCTTCCGATATTAGGGGTCTGAACATGAACGCGAACAAGGAAGATAGCCTAGAATGCAACATTTGGAGAGTACTGATAGACTTCCATGGGGATGGAGAAAGATGGAAAATACAGCTACTAACATTTTTGGGAACGTCCACCATGTACCAGATGTTAAAACTTTGTCAGGATAGAGGGGGAAGTCAGGACTTTGCTGTGTATTGGGGGCATCCAGGAGTGGCACTGCAAACATTACAACGTAATCAATGTAATGAGGGCATTGCCCTTCCAGACATAAGTGCATGCTATTGGGCGGCTCACCTAATAATACTCAATGACCGGGGACACTCAACTGGGGACCACGTGACCTAAGCACTAGAGAGAACTCAATTTCAAATTCACTACTGTTAGAAACACAGATGACCATAGAAGCCTGGAAGGGAGTGGGTAAAATGGGACACACGAGTCACACGAGCGACTCCCCTAAGGGTAATAACTCGTCTGAAGGAAACTGGTAAGTTGAAGGGTTTCAGGGCATGGGATACCCTTGCGATTTCCAAAATTGGAGACCTCATAGAAGACGAAACACTGATTCCATTTAGTGCCCTCTGAAGAGACAATCAATACAACACAACATTTCAAATACTTGCAATGCAAACATGCCTGGAAAGCTGTGAAAATCAAAATAGAGAATATCCCTGAATATGCACCTTTAGAAGGAAGACAGCTCCAGGGAGAGATATTATGGGCCTATAGGACAATTATCCAGTATTATGGGTGGCTTTCATAGATTCACATGCCTGAATCATTCCCCGTCGTCAAGACGGGAGTCTCCGGTACATAGAAAAGTAATGTCCTATAGACATACATAGAGAATAATAGGCCTAGAGGCCTCACCTTAGTAACATATCCATGTCCTTTTGTGTAAAGGACCAAACTATAGAGAAGAGAAAATCATCTGCCACCTCCCTCTAGAACCTTCCTTTCAGGAGCCTCAGTCCCTCAGATTTTCTACCGCACGTTGTGCTAAGGGAGTCTCCTCTGAGCTCTGCTCAGATTCTGTGTTTTTGCACTTTAATAAATAACTTTGTTGTCAAGGATTCTTTTCTACTGTGGATTATCTTCAAATACATTCTTCAAAGAAGGTCTGGTAAGGAAAGACTGCAAGGTATGTCGCTCTTTCTCAAGTAAGTTTTTTTGAGAGGTCGTGAAGCGCGACTTTTAATATGGTGTCAAACACTAAGACCAGAAAGGAGGTTTTTTATTTTCTCCAGTGAAAGTGATGAGGCGTTGACCTCAACATCTAGGAGATCTCAAAAGAGAAGATAATCTCCTCAAACATATTCCTCAGGGGAAAGTCCTGAGAAGGCCCTCAAAAAGACCACTCATGGGTCTTCTGGGCGCAGTTCTTCAAAATCTCCTCACTCTGAGGAAAAGGAGAGTAAAGAACTTGCTTTTGGAGAAAAATCATGTAAAAAAGACGACTTCGGAGCCGTCAAAATCACCTTCTCTGGTCATGGGACCCTTCAGGAAGGCGTCTTCTATACCTCATGAGGTAAAGACTAAAAAGCCAACATCGTCAACAGGATCGTCGACGAAGAAACCATCATCATTGCCTATTACGGCCTCTTCGTCTACGATGGCCTCGTCTACGATGGCCTCGTCTACGATGGCCTCGTCTACGATGGCTCATCTATGACGGCTCATCTACGACGGCTCGTCGACGACGACGGCCTCGTCTATGACTGCTCGTCTACGACGGCCTGTGTAAGGCATCGACGATGGCCTAGTCTACGATGGCCTCGTCTACGACGGCCTGTTTACAGCGTTGACGATGGCCTCATCTACAATGGCCTCATCTACGATGGCCTCGTCTACG
Organism: Lissotriton vulgaris; assembly: GCF_964263255.1. Lineage (NCBI taxonomy): Eukaryota > Metazoa > Chordata > Amphibia > Caudata > Salamandridae > Lissotriton > Lissotriton vulgaris. The sequence continues at coordinate 30,069,925 of NC_141698.1, forward strand.
ATGGCCTCATCTACGATGGCTCGTCTACGATGGCTCGTCTAAGATGGCTCGTCTAAGATGGCTCGTCTACAATGGCTCATCTATAATGGCTCGTCTACGACGGCTCGTCTACGACTGCTCGTCGACCACGACTGCCTCGTCTATGACTGCTCGTCTATGATGGCCTGTGTAAGGCGTCGACGATTGCCTCGTCTACGATGGCCTCGTCTACGATGGCCTCGTCTACGATGGCCTGTCTATGATGGCTCGTCTACGACAGCCTAGTCTATGACTGCTCATCTACGACGGCCTGTCTACGGCGTCGACGATGGCCTCGTCTACGATGGCCTCGTCTACCATGGCCTCGTCTACCATGACCTCAGCTACAATGGCCTCGTCTACGATGGCCTCATCTACGATGGCTCATTTACGACGGCGTCGTCGACGATGGCCTCGTCTACGACGGATCGCCTATTGCGTCGCCTACGACGGCCTCGTCTATGACTGCTCGTCTACAACGGCATAGTCTATGACTGCGATCTCGTCGACGAGGGAAATTCCGACAATTCTGGAATCTCTTATAATGTGGCAGAGAGAGCTGCTCAATGTTTTAAGATCTCAATGATCTCTCAAGAACAGGTCGGCTTCTTGTATGAATTCAAAGAACCTCTCAAGAAGGCAGTAAGGTCAATATTGATTATCGATTACCTATAGTCATAAGCGGTAAAGGGCATGCAGAACCCCTCCTTTGTATCACCAAGAAGTATAGGGCGCCAGATACAGCACCGGCGTGTTTAACAGGAATCCTAAGCTGGACTCCGTGGTGACACAGGCGGCCCAGAAGACCTCCAGGAATCCTTCAGCCCCTTTGTCGCTTCCTCCTGATAAGGAGGGAAGAAGAGTGGACAACATTGGGAACAGGTTTTCCTCAATGTCGGCAATGACGGTAAAGGCCGCGAACGCCCTAGCACTCTTGGGACGCTATAATAGACAATTGTGGGCACTCATAGCCCCATACCTGTTGGAATTGCCAGATTCATCCAAAGAGGAAGTAAAGAGGATTCTGCTAGATGGTGAAGCATCGGCGTCAGAAACTATAGACTGAGCGATGGATATCGCTATGACAGGGTTCCGCCAGTTGGCTGGAGCAGCAGTCTTGCGGCTCCAAGGATGGCTAAAAGCAACCTCTTTCCGTCCTGAGATGCAGACAAAGATTTTGGACAGGCCATATGATAGCCAGTTACTATTTGGCACAAGAAATTGATGAAGCAGACACTGCGAGAGCTTTGGGCACTCTTCAGTATAAGAACCAGTCCTTTAGTAGAAATCGAGGAAGAGAACAGTCTTCCTACAGAGGAAATTATCAATACAAGTCTTCCTGCTCTTCAGGCCAGAGTAGACCACAATACCAACAGCGCCAACAACAGCAAAACAAGCAATCCTTTTTTGGGAAGTCGTCCTTTCAAGGTAAAGGACAGCGGAAATAACAAAAATCTACGGCTGCTTCTACAAGAGATCTCGATTATGTTGAAAAAAGGAGCAATAGAGAGAGTACCTCCATCTCAGAAGGGAAAATGCTTTTATCCCCGCTTCTTTTTGATCCGAAAAAAAAAGAAAAAAGACAAGAAGTGGAAACCAATCTTGGACCTCAGGGCCCTCAACAAATTCCTAAGAAGCAGTCGTTTCGCATAGTAACGATCCAGGAGGCCTTGCAACTACTGTAAGAGCAGGATTTTAGGGCGTCCCTAGACCTACAGGACGCTTACTTCCATTTCCCAATTCACAGGAATCACAAAAAAGTACTTGCGATTTGCAGTAGCAGGCAGACACTTGCAATTTCGCGTTCTGCCCTTCGGGCTCAAGTCTGCACCGCGCATATTCATGAAACGTCGTACCCCGGTGGCGGCATATCTCAGACAGTGCCATCACCAAGTCTTTCCGTATCTGAATGACTGGCTGATCAAGGCTTCATCCTTAGAAGACGCGTCCAGGTCTTCCAACGCCTGTTTAAAGCTTTTCGATTGCTTGGGTCTCACCCTCAATCAGGAAAAATCGGTCATACAACCTTCTCAGTGCATCAGTTTCCTAGGTGCAACCCTGGACACACGGTCAGCAAAAGCTTTACCATCCAGAGAGAGGATGAACAAGCTCCTTGCACTAGCTGCTATAGTAGCCTCGAAGAAAGTCTTGACAGTCCGCCTCTTCAAATCCCTCCTGGGGATGATGTCATCGAAAATCCTCTTGATTCTTCACTGTCGACTACGATTGAGACCTCTACAGGAGGCGCTCTCGAAGCAGTGGGTCTAATGCACAGGGTCATTTGACGACCACATAAAAGTGAATCCTCAGATGGTCGGAACCCTGCAATGGTGGTCGTCATCTCAAAACCTGTCTCAAGGCTTGTCATTCCTGCTTCCGGCTGCTCCTCATGTTGTCACAACAGGCGCCTCATTGGAAGGCTGGGGAGTTTTTCTGCAAGAGCTACAGATAAGCCCTTAAAACCTGGATCTTTAATGCCTCTGACACCTTTTGTCTAGCGCTAATTTAACCCCCACACCTTACAAACTACTTTCAGATCCATTAATTTTTCCCCCTCACCTGGTGTTATGTAGTTTCCCTATTTTCTCCTCTGTGACACGTTATGACTAGCGCCAAGATGCTCCATGGAGTGTAAGCCGCGCTTTATAAAAGCCAAATCATATCATATCATATCACAAGCGGGAAGTGGTCTCCTATGGAGAAGAAACTACATATCAATCTGCTCGAACTGCGGGCAGTCTTCCTGGCCCTTCAAGCTTTCCTGCCAAGAATCAAACATTCCCTGGTGCTCGTAGGGACAGACAAAACCACGACTATGCACTACCTCAACAAACAGGGAGGGACACGCTCGCTGACGCTCTCCCGAGTCGTAAAAAATCTGGAATTGACTCATACTCCACAATGTAACCCTAAGGGCGGAATATGTCCCAGACACGGACAATGTGATCACCGACGCGTTGGGCAGGCAGAAAACATCATCACACGAGTGGGAGCTAGATCAACAAATTATCGACCAGATCTTCTCCAGATGGGGCACGCCGCAAATCCATCTATTTGCGGCAAGAATGAACGCCAAATGCCCACACTTCTCAAGCTGGCATCCCCAGTCAGGGTCTCTAGGGAATGCATTTTCCATCGCATGGCGCAACGTCTTTGCGTATGCCTTTCCGCCGTTCCCGATGCATCCCAAAGTCCTCAGGAAAATTTAGGTGGAGCCTTGTACTCTAATTTTAATAGCCTTGGCCGGGGCAACATTGGTTCACAGAGCTCCACAGTCTATCCCTGAAGCCGCCGATCCACCTGCGGCACCATCCATGTCTGCTCACAATGAACAACAATCAAGTTCAACATCCGGATCGGAAGTCTCTCAGGTTAGCTGCCGGGCTCCTGAGTTCCGAGAGTTCCACAGTCTAAATATTTCACAAGACTGTGTAGAGACATTCTTGCCAGAGCAAGGGCGGATAGCACGACCAAAACGTATTCCCTGAAATGGAAGCGTTTTTGTGTTTGGTGTGCAGATCAAGGCATTCGGCTTTTCTCCTCCTCACCAGAGCAAATCTTACCTTATCTATTACATCTGGCACAGTCGGGCCTAGCCCACTCCTCCATTAAAGTACACTTAGCAGCAATATCTCGTTATAAAAGAACTTCAACGAGTCAATCTCTCTGGTCAAACAGGTTTATTGAGCAATTTCTAAAAGAATTATACAGATCTTTCCCGCCAGTAAGGATATTGCCACCTACCTGGCATCTCAATGTGGTTCTTAACCAGCTCATGATGCATCCGTTCGAACCAGTACACAGAGCTGACCTAAAGTATGTCTCGTGGAAAACAGCACTCCTCCTGGCGCTCACATCTGCAAGGAGGGTCAGTGAGCTACAGGCATTTTCAATCCAGGATCCTTTTCTACAGTTTTAAAAACGATAGAGTAATCCTGAGAACCAATCCTAGGTTTATCCCAAAAGTCCCGTCGGACTTCCACCTAAATGAACCTGTGGTTCAGCGTTCCTTCTTTCCAAACCCAAGCACAGCAGCTGAGAGATCGCTGCATTCTTTGGATCACTAACGATGCTTGAAGTTTTACATTGACAAAACGAAAACATTCAGGAAATCTAACCAGCTATTCGTAGCTTACAGCAGACCTAGGAAAGGTCTACCACTTACCAAGCAGAGCATCTCCAGATGGATTTCTGCAGTCATTGCTTTCTGTCATGACCAAGCTGGACAGCCATTGCATTCCAAAGTGAGAGCGCACTCCACAAGAGCTATGTCCACTTCTATGGCTCTCTTTGCAGGGGCGCTAGTCATTGACATTTGCAGGGTGGCAACATGGAAGTCGCTGCATACCTTCACTAGGCACTACTGCCTGGATACAGAGCTGATGCATGATACAGCAGTGGGACAAACAGTGTTACGCCATCTATTTCAGTAAGGTGAGCCTTCCTCCGTCCCTCCATCCTACTCTGATATGCACATTTCTTTACTAATACTTATTGTGGATGTCTAATGATGGTTCATGCTCACATGATGTGTATTATCTAAGGACTTGTATATGCTGTTCCATCAGAAATGTGCACTCTGCATTGCTTGCTACTCTGATTCAGGCATGTGAATCTATGAAAGACACCCATAATACTGGATAAGAAATGCGTTACTTACCTGTAACTGCAGTTATCCAGTATTGGTGTCTTTCATAGATTCACATGCAACACTCCCGCCTTCCCTGGAAGGATTCACCTAATTCTCTCAGTACCACGCCTACTTAGCTTAGTGCGTACAAAAATCTGAGGGACTGAGGCTCCTGACAGGAAGGTTCTAGAGGGAGGTGGCAGCTGATTGGCTCTTCTCTATAGTTTGGTCCTTTTTACAAAAGGACATGGATATGTTACTAAGGTGAGGCCTCTAGGCCTACTATTCTCTATGTATGTCTATAGGACATTACTTTTCTATGTACTGGAGACTCCCGTCTCGACGACGGGGAATGATTCAGGCATGTGAATCTATGAAAGACACCAATACTGGATAACTGCAGTTACAGGTAAGTAACGCATTTCTTATTAACAAACGGCCTGACTCATTGACGAAACTAAGGACATGATGGGAAATGGAGGTGGGAGACCTGGCCGATACGGACTGGGAGGCAGCTTTGATACTTCAGAAAGAATTTGCAATCAAATCCAGACTCAGACTGATCCAATTTAAGATCCTACACATGGCATATGATGACAGGGCCCGCTTGCATAGATTCGGAACGGGGGACTCTCCCAGTTGTCTGCGTTGTATGGCAGGGAGGGGGTCGTTCATGCACACACTGTGGAAATGTCCTGACATTCACCTGTACTGGACCAGTATAGTGGAGGAACTCCATAGAGTACTGGGAGAAACACTACCAATTAACCCTAAGGATTTCCTATATGGTATACTCACAGAGGTGGACGTCCCTCGAGCCAAACTCCTATTTAGCAATTTGGGCCTTGTATTGGCAAAACGGGAAGTGGCTAAACATTGGGGTGCCACAAACATCGAACCCTTCTGGAAATGGAGAACAGGGTTGGATCCCTACATGGCAGCTGAAAAAATCACCTACAAGGCCAGAGGAAGCCCAAAGAAGTTTTAAAAGGTATGGTGTCCCTGGATAGAACACTATGGTATAGATTTGGGGGAAAGCGAGGAACCACCCCAAACCACACAGGCTCCGTGATGCGTGAGGAACATTGGGGTTATGTGATACCTGATTACGGAATGGCCACTGCGATACCATTGATGCTGCACTGTGCTGTTGCAAACCTTGAACGCTGTGCTTTCACACTCATGTACTTATGGTTTTTAGTGTATTGTTGTGCATCATATGTTGTTCACTGAAAACACTAATCCAAATATTTTTTGTTTAAAAATTCAGAGAAGCAAGTCTGTAAAGTGGTTGACATGTTTCCATCCAAGAAGACTGCCCTCAAAGGGGTTAATTTGCTTTCATCAAGACCATCACCCTCTTGGTGTGTGTGGCATCACGGCTTGTGATTATGTCATGAAGTGCGATTTTTAGTTATAGAATACAAGACAAGAAAAGTCCAAGGGTGGGTGAAGCGTCTACCATCTCCAGGAAAACGTAACTATGGGTGATTCTGCATCCCTACAGAGGGGTCGGGAAATTGCTGAATCATATTTAGTCAGCTTTCACAACACCAGTCCAGTATGGCCACTCCATGAAGACCCCCTTACAGGTCTGAGTAATTTGCATGCATTTTCTTACTGCACATTGGAGTCAGGACTAATGTAGTTTAAAAGTCCAGCGGTTTTAGCTTTTCCAAATTTGTTTCCCTTTCAAGCTTAGGACATTACCACCATGAAAACACACACATAAGGACACCAGGAGCACAATTCTAGCAAGGATTGTAGCCCTCATTGGTACATCACCTTTGGAAGGAGCCCTATGGTGAAGTATGCCATCGTTGGTGTGGGTGAGGGGTTTTGATCTGTAAGTAGAACATCACATCCATATCTGAATAAACAGGATATTCTCTCTTCCAAAAACACCAGCACAAACTATGGAGCTTTATATTAGATACTTCAATACAAGCAATGATAAAGCAACTGTACTCAAGCCATTATTTCCCAATGCGTCTGTTTTACCAGTAAAGCGCCCTTTAGAAATAGGTATTTTACTGCTGCAGCTCGGATAGCAAAATAATACTATTACTAAACAGTCACAGAATGAGGCAAAAGAGACACCACTGTGTCCAGAGTGCTGCCTGCTGAAATGGAGAAGAAGAAGAATGCTGATGCTTTGAACTTGAAGTTGAAGCAGTACTTTATGACTGAAATTTGCAAGCATAATTAAAAGTTGATAAGGGAACAGCACAGAAATGCACATATGAATCTGCAATCAATCTATCAGATAAAAGAGTAGACCCGCCTCAATTGGTGTATATATTACCTAGAAGTTAGGTCTTAGGCAATCTACCTACCCTGTTTGTGTCAGAGTTCAAGACACAATACCAAGGCATTCCTTAGGGGGTCAGCATTAACCCCAGTGCATTTCAACATCTAAGTACATCTGTTGGTTAAATTGGGGACATCTTTTGGCCTTTGCTGCATAAATTACGCAGACAATACCCAACTTATCATTACTATGGAAAGAATGAGCTCTGCCCCCTTTGAGTTCCCCCAACTGTGTAAAGCTGCGGTGTCAGATTGGCTACTATGTAAGATTGTGATGTTCAACTCAGAAAAAAACAGAGGTGCTTTCTTATCCCTTGTCCACTGGACTTCTGCCTTCTGCCCTCCCTCTGTCTTATCCGTCTCTGCCTTAACTGTAAAAAACTTGGGGGTATACCTCGAGTTGGAATTCTCGTTAGAAGGGCAGTTCAAACATGTTGCCCCTACTTGCTTCTTCCTTCTGAAGGTCATCTTGAAAATATTGCCCTTTCTCTCAAAAAACATCAATTGTGTGTTGATCCATCTACCAAACAATAGTCATCAGGAAAACGGAATGGGGTGTAAGGAAGTAGTGTCAGTACCGGGAATCAAATGGCAGAATACATATGGTAGTTAATTTTTTTATTTAAATGTTTCATTTGCAGTTTAGAAATGTTCAGAAAGCTTGTTAATATGATGGTTTTATTTCATTGTACTATCTTAAATACAAGGTCCCCTTTAATTCCATTGCATCAACTAACATATTTTCCCATATTCATAGGAATGACAAGATCCGCTGGAGACTGTTGATTCACTCGGATATTTTTGCTGTTTAAAGAAACCAAAAAACCTGGGTGAAAGTTTAAAAAGAAGTTGAAGAATTACTGGGGCAATAGGTCCCGTAATTACTGATCCCGCTGGTAATTCCTCATGTCTATGGGAACCCTCAAAGTGCCGCTAGACATTCCCGGTATGTCTGCCTTCTCCCAAGAGTTACCAGGACTTCTGGTATTAATACATTCACTGAGGTGAAGTTACCGGGCCTCACAAAGGAGACCTTGTAGTGAGTGCAACGGAGGAGTCCTGTAGTTTCACAACAGAATGCAGACCAGAATGGTGAGTTGAGGATTTTTGGCTACGTTTGGTTGAGAGCTCCAAGTAGAGATATTAATAGGTACATTGTGTCCATGGGTCAACTCAGATTATTTTCTTGCAAATCACTGAATTGTCCAACAGTAGGAAAAGTAGCGGGGGTAAAACATTCTATGTAAGTTGGATTTTTGAGGCGGACCAATGACCATTATTTTTAATATGACAATGGCACATCTGCTTTTCGTCACATTACATTTTAGTTAAGTAATAAATGAAAGCTTAATTTACACCAGCCCTTAAGCAGCCATATTTTAGTAGTGGGCACATTTTTTGTAGCACCAGCGTACACTTGGGAAGGTGGGACATTTTGATATTTGTGAAAATGCGTTGTGTTTGCTGACTTCACAAGTGACAGAAAACACAGTGACTTAGGGGCATATCAGCAAGGACCGGCGCTGAATAACACAAATCTCCTTGGTAGCGCATTATCAACAACGCGTTGCTCCAGGGCGATAAAAACTCCAGAGATAGTGGGGGAAATCGCCGTTTTGCAGGGAACAGCGCTGGTTTTCCAGCGATGTTCCCTGCAAAAGGGTGATAATCTTGCTGATATGACCCTGTGGTTGTAGCAGCATAATCCACCCCCTATGTTAGGGATGGGTAAGTCAGGATTTTAGCAGATGTTAGTTTTTAGAGAAAACAGAAGTGCACATCGCGATATTTACAAGGCTGTACTGCCCAGTGAGGCCCACTTTGCATCTCATTAGAGATGCAAAGGGAGGCGTCGGGGAAAAAGGGTGCTAACATGCGATTATGCATGATAGCACCCTCTTGTAAATAGGGCGATAGTTTTATCTCCGGTTCTTTGGCTTTTAAAGCCAAAAAAGCGGAGATAAAGCCCTTGTTAATATGCCCCTAAGTCATTAATTTAAAATATGTATGATACACAGTATAAGATAAATTGCACACATGCAGTCATAAAACGTGCAAAAATATTTCCTTTATATGTTTTAGTGTTTTCAAAAGTTACATTTTTAGTAATGCGCTGATTATAACTAGTGCAAACATTTTTTTAGGGTTCGTTTTAAAGGACACATCCTAGATTTGTATTTCTTTCAGGTAGCAGACACCCTAGAGAGAATGCTTGTTCCTTCTAACTCCCCTTCCTCCTACTTCACGCTAAAGAAATCCCTTCTTCTCCCCTTTCAACCTGAAGCAACTCAGCCGTTCAGGAATACTTGTTTTTTTAAATAAAAAGTATGGGAACTGTTTTGATCAAATTGTTAAATCTTGGGAATATCTTTTTCCTACTCCATGCCGACTTCGACCTCTGGGATGCAGCCTTTTCACTTTTGCCCCAGCCGTCCTCTTTGGCCACAATTCGCATCCGTGAATCCGTGATAGGCAAGATGTATTTCAGTGTTTTCCTCACAAACAAAAGGTTCGATTGAGTTATTTGGCAGGGTGCTAACTTTGCCCCAACTTAATGTTCTGGGTAAATGTTGGAATGCTTACTGCTAACTGAAGGTACACAGGTAGCTAAATGGATCTTAGACCTGAGTATAAATAATGACAAGCTAAAGTGGGATTCCATTTACCAAGGAGTACACAGAGTGTTCATTGCCTCCAAGTGCATTTACGAGGCCAGTGATGATATCCACATTTCTTACAAATCAAGTGTCTGCTTTAGATTCCAGCAGAAAGGAAACATTGCTCATAAGTTACTGGTGTGTCTTTGGTGAATAGATTTTGACTAAAATGTTTCATATACAGTTCAGAAATATTAGAACAATTGCTATTTCGAGAGAAAGTTCCCACATAACCATTTTTAAGGATCACTGAGAGAACTGTTCTGCACATGGTAACTAAAGAGACTATCTGTTGGTACTCTAGATGGTTAAAGATACTTTTTCTATTTTGAAGTGCATTTGTTAACTATCTTATTACACTTCAGTGTAAGAATTGATAATTAATAAAAGTGGTACTGGGTTGCCTTCACTTAATTATTTTGTAAGTTTGCCATAGTGAAACTGTTGTTCAGAAAGAAGTGCATTTTATTGATTCCAATATGTCAAGTGTATATTGAAAATGCAAAATAAAGGTTGAAAAGGTACCTGATTAACAGTCTGCCCCTTAGTGACATATTCATTGCCAACCTTCACTCTTGGGTAGCACAGTGATTTCAGTAAGTCAGCTGAGTTCAGACCCATCAAATAAGAAATCTTGTCAGCAACTGCAGGTAGAATGAGAGGTGGGAGTGTGTTATCGTCTTTTGTTTCATCATCTAATTTTACAATTCGTGTAAACACTTTACTTGTAAACATTAGCATGTTGTCCATCACAATGCAACATGTTATCTATTAGAGTGTAACTGAATTTCAGCCACGCATTGCCTCCCATTCTAGGGGTCTTACAATCTCATTACTTTCCTATGCCCATTTACAGTTAACAGGATTCTGTAATATGAATTTGTCAGTAATCATAACCTTGTAAAAGTCAAGCGAGTGACTGATTAGTCTTGTTAGGTGTTCTTCTTTAATGTCTCCACAGACATGAAAGTGTTGCAATTAAGAAGTAGTAAGAAGTAGTATAAATACTGAATCATCCTTACACTAACTAGTATACAGTGCTCTCTTACTTTTAAAGTTAAGGCAATATAATATCCAGCTCACATACAAAGAATCAATCTCTATTTACACACCATTGACAGATATCAGTGCATGGTTAGACTATTCCTATCTGAAACAGAACAGAATGCAGCACGATGTTGAGTGAAATGTCCCAGTCGTCACAGCCATGGCACCATTAAAAATTATCAGAAGACTCCTGCATATGTCCCACAAATGTGTGAGGGCCAGTAAGATGTGGCAATTGTAGTTGCTAAAAAACAACCCCATATATAACATTTAGCAACATATATTTTTTATGGACCTGCATCAGCGGCTGTGGCTGTTAGTCAGACTCTCCACTTATGTGCAGAAAGCCTCACACATCACGTCTAGTCTGTTTCTTATCTTCATGCACAGCACCCAACTTCCTCAGGAACAGGACAACCTACAACTAGCATGCTTTGAACCATGAACCTCAAGGCACTTGTGATGCAAAGAAAGAATCTCCTATTGTCATTGTCTGGACTACAAATCACTATGTAAAGTAGACATACCAAGGAGCTACTTTTGCAATAGTCACAAAAGTGTTTTAGGTAGGGGCGGGTGTAACCTGTGTAGCGTAATCACACGGAATCGTCTAAGAATTCTGCAAGATTACATGGAATGGCGTTAATTGCTATTTCTGGGGAGTAAAATGCAGTGGACGCAAGGGGGCATATTTGTGCAAAGAAATAGCACCAAATGCAACAGAACATCAATAGCGAGCGTGAGGAGCTGCTCATGCTTGCCAAATGTGCTCATGGGGTAGGATTTTCCCCTAAATTACTCCCAGTATTTACCTCAATTTTCTTAGCTCAAAATTGACATGACACTCCATCCAGCAGTAATAAATATTGCTTAATGCATGAGAACACCAATGGTGAGTGCAGGCAGCCACTCATACTCACTAAATGTGCTCTCGCAGTTAGGATTTCCCCCCCAAATTATGCAAGCAGGCGTAATTGTGTAATTATCTATAATCTGCTTCAAAGAGTAATGTGGAAATACCAAAATTACTCCAGTGCAATTGAAACTTCACCCAGGCCTAGTTTTAGGCTTTGCAAGGAGTATATGATGCCCTAAATATATACCAATGCAATATAATACAATATATATTTGTTTGAAACAAGCAAGAAGTTGAAATGTTATAGTTGTAAAATCCTCTACTGTTTTATGGAGTTTTCACATATTATTTTCTTTCTTTGTACATTAAAGTAATATTGTGTCTGTTTGTCCAAATGTCTTTATATCCTGTCTCTTCTTATAAAACCTTTTTCTCTTACATCGTAAATCACTCTGCTTTCTGCCTCTCTGTAACGTTCTGTCTTCAAACCCATCTCAACTTGGTTCTTTTCATCTATTATATAGGCAGGTTCTAGTTTTAATCACTGGGCGACAAAGTTGCACATTAATTACTGATGATTTTCTCTTTGATGAAGTGCACTGCATGCCCTACCATCTGTGCCGTCGGGCTCGGCCTGCTCCTCACGCTGCTTCTGCTTGAACTTCATGTTTCCGTGGTGAATGACTGCTCCCGTCAGCTTGTAGATGGCAATCTTCTCATCTTGGTTGAACCCGAGGATATCAATGGCACTCTGTGATGAAACAAGGGGGAGGATGTTATGAATGATACTATTTAGTTAGGGACATAGCCATGTATTGGTTTGCAGTCCTTATTTATATTAATTTTACTTAACAACGCGAGGTGAGCTGAGGTTATTGTAACTCACATCAGTAGCCAGCAGCTCCTCTTCATCATCAATGCTCTTCACCGCAATTTCACCCTGGCTGATGGTTGGGAAGTCATATGGGTTAGTGGTAATGAGGAGCATTTCTGTTTAGGAGAAAGAATATGTGGAGTCAAATGTTACAGTAGGCCCTTGCACATGACACACCAATGGCTATCTAGGTGCAAAGTGCTTGAATTCCCTTCTGACTAAATGTTATGGGTATCTAAAAATCTAACATTTTACAGTTTAATTTATAGGTATTTTAACACCTTTATTTACCGACACCATCAAGTGTTTTCATTTCAAAACAATTTTGATGATGCTATATGTCAAAATAATCTAAGTCAGTCATTAAGATTCAAGCATCCTTGCAATTTAAACAGCTTTATGATTTGAATACTAAATATTTGGCTATGGTATTTCTTCAGGATAATTAATGGCATAACATGGGAGGAAGATTTTCTACTCATGGGATTAGATGTCTGCAGCCTCTACACATCTATCCCTCATGATTTAGGGATAGAGGCTTGTTGTCACTTCCTGCGAGCAAGTTCTCTGTCTCAATTATTCCACACTGAAGCCATCCTGGACATGATCAGGTTCTGTCTTGACAACACTTTCTTCATTTTTGACAACAAACACTATCGACAAATCCTGGGCACTCTGATGGGGAGTTGTTTCGCCCCCAGCGAGGCTTGTCTTTACATGGGCTGGGGGGAGGAGCAAACCATGAGCGACATCCGTCTCTGTGATGAACATGTAGAGCTCTGGGCTTGCTACATTGATTACATTTTTGCCATCTGGAAAGGGTCCAATAAACTTGCTTTACAGTTTGTGGAAGAACTCAATTCCAATAATCTTAACTTGAAATTCACGAGTAACATCAACAAAAACAGCCATGAATTTTTAGATTCAAGGCTCACCATAACCTCTTAAGTGCTGCGTCGGGGTGTTGGCCGATGGCAGCACTACCTCCCCAGTGCTGCGCACGACCATTGGACGTCCATTCAGCACTAGTTCCAATGGACAGCGCAGCACTGGGGAGGGATATTTGCGCCGCATCTAAGGTGTTAATGAATTCTCAGGTTGACACTGTTCTGTTTAGGAAAAACACCCACAGGAAACAGCATTTTGCCCATAACTAGTTGCCATCCTAAGAGTTTAGTCAGTAGCATGTACTATGTTGAGCTAATCCGCGCAAGGTGTAATTGTAGTAATGACGCAATTCTTGTGAGAATGTGAGAAAAGAATTATGTTGGGCAGGTTCCGTGCTAGGGGCTATAGCACTGACATATTGAAGCAACTGACAAAACACCAGGCCGGCCACACCCTGGATTTGATCTTTATCAATCTGCCGAATTTAATCAACGAAGCCCCGCTCCCCATGATCTGGACTGATCATTATCTTTTAAAATTTAGTTTTCCCAAACCCAACGGGATGATCTTTAGAAACCATAAAAGTAATACTGTTCTAGTACGACTGTGGCGTAAAATGACTTCAGAGGCCTTCCTGACTCATTTTAAACCTCTCATAGACCAATCAAACAATATTGAACAAATGTTAACCCAACTAGAAACCTCCATCGGGGAAATGCTGGACAAAATAATACCTGAAACCAGTGTGAATGTGAAAACCATTGCGGCCCCCTGAAACACAAGCTGATCAGCAGATCTGCAGAATGCCAGTGGAGAAAAACTAAAACAAGGGAGGACCGGGAGAATTACAAACTAGCACACTCCAATTATATAAAAAATATAAAAGCGGCGAAAAAACTCTATCTCACTCAAAGAATAAATAAAGCGGTCCACTCTAGTAAAGAGCTTTATAAAATCCTGAAGGAATTCACTGCCCTCCAAGTAGAAAAATCAGTATTTACTCCCACAGTGGAATGGGTAAACTCGTTGTCTTCCTATTTTGATAATAAAATTAAGTTGATCTATGGCGCATTTCCGGACACTAGCCAAGACTCATCACTTCTTGTTGATGACGATCCCTCTCTCATATTCACTATCAATGTAGCCTCGGATACGCCATATCTTACAGAATTAGATCCTATCACTCCCTCTGAAGCTCTTGAAGGCCTTAGGAAAATTAAATCCGGCTCTTCCACCGACCTCTTGTCTCCCCGCAATTGCTCGGAGATACTCCCGATACTGGCTAGCTCCCTTACTAGCATCTTTAACACTTCCTTTGAGCTATCCCTCATACCCAGATGTTGGAAGCACGCCATGGTCAAACCTATTTTAAAAAAGCCATCCAGTGACCCCACTCGCTCGACTAACTATCGACCTATTTCTTTACTTCCCTATTTTGGGAAGGTATTAGAATATTTGGTGAACAAGCGTCTTACTACCTACATTGAAACACATAAGCTCCTAGACCCCTCTCAGTCGGGGTTCCGAGCTGCCCATGGCACTGAGACAGCTGTAATGGAGATTGTGGACAGTATCAGACTCACCCTAGATAAAGGCGATTCCACAATTCTTGTTCTATTGGATTTATCGGCTGCTTTTGACACCATCTCCCACAGCATTCTGAAACATCGGCTGTGGGAGATAGGCGTCAGAGGCAATGCCTTATCTTGGTTTGAAAATTATTTGGCGGATCGCTCCACCTCCATTAGGGTTGACACTATTGTTTCCAGTTGTCTGCCGCTTACTGTAGGAGTCCCTCAGGGGTCAATTCTAAGCCCCATGTTATTCAATATATACCTTACTCCGTTAGCCAATATAATAAAAGCCCATGGCTTCACAACAGTGTCGTACGCCGACGACACTCAGGTGCTTATCACCTGTAAGGCTGATTTTCATGAAACATGTATTAGATTTAAAAAGTGTATGATTGACATCAGCAAATGGATGTGTGACAACAAGCTTCAACTGAACTACAGCAAAACGGAAATCATTTTGTTCGGTAAGGCAAATTAAGTTTGGTCACAGGACTGGTGGCCCCAAGAACTGGGACCCTGCCCCGCACCCAAGGAGGTGGTTTGTAACCTAGGAATCATGATAGCTTGTTCTCTCTCCATGAAAACCCATATTAACCAAGTATCCGGTATCTGCTACGGGATCATGCATAAATTGCGTAAAATTTTTAAATGGCTACCACTGGAAACCAGAAAACCACTGGTGCAAGGTTTAATCATGGTTAGCTTGGACTACGGCAACGCCCTATTTACAACAATCAATGAGTGCTTACTCTCTAAATTACAACCGCTGCAGAATGTTGCCGCAAGACTGGTGCTTGGCCTTCAGCTTTCATGCCGAGTCTTAAGCAACTACGCTGGCTGCCAATCCGCCAGAGAAGCCATTTCAAAGTTCTCAGTGTGACTCACAAACTTCTCTACAGTACCAGGCCAGCATGTCTTGCTAAAAAATTGGTCTGGTATCGTCCCACCAGATCATTAAGATCCAGCTCAAAATCCCTCCTAGATCAACCTCGGGCCTGGACGTCGCGTAATGGATGTTGGTCCTTTTCCTATGTGGCTCCTCATCTCTGGAATAAACTCCCCCCCCCACCCCATCTTCTGTCAATTACCAACCACCAGCAATTTGAAAAAACTTAAAAACCTGGCTTTTTCCGAAATAACTGCTACCTAGCAGCCCCAGCCTACGTCAAGGTTGCTGTTCTTTACTGCAAAGCGCCCTGAGACCGAAAGGAGATTTGTGCGCTCTATAAAAGCATCTGACTTATGACTGATATCAAAGTGAACAAACTCAAGAGGGAAGCTCTCCTTGTTTCAGAGTAAGAAATTATTTACTAAACAAGCCAATGAATTAAGGAGGGTGCCACACAAACATTGGCATGTGCTTCACACTGATGATAATAGCTCTAAACATGTGACCACTCATCCTCATACGCAAGAAGTAAATACCTGAAAGACTTACTCTGCAATAATATGATCACCAATCAATGTGAAGATAATGGTACAAACAGCACTGCAGGATTTGTGACATGCAGGAATTGCACAGCTTGCAAGTCCAGTGCTGATATATGCTCATTTGTGAAACCTCCCACAGGTTCACGATTTGCCAAGGCATGTCATGTAACTCTGAATTTTGTGTCTATGCCCTAAAATGACTGTGCAATCTTTACTATATTGGGAGCGTGATACATAGAGTCAAAAAATGCACATTGGAGCACATGAAGGTCATTGTGCACAATGGCAAACAATATCCTGTGGCAAGGCAATTTAAGGAATTCCATATGGGCAAGGCAGACTTGTTACATGTTTTGCATTTTACAAGGTCGTGACCCACATCAGAATGTGGGGGAGAGGGTGTCTGAGGCGAAAGGTTTCTAGCGCTCAGGAAGCTGGAATCTCGTCACATTATTTGGTTCAACATGCCATATCCACAGGGATTGAATATGGATGAGGAGCTAGCTGTACATTTTGGATAAAGTTGTTACTATGAGGGTGTGTAGACTGGAGTAACTGTTCATTGTTTCTGCTCATTCATAATTCACTAATTATCTGTCTTTCTCTGAAAACTTTACACTTCATGTTTCTATCCTCCAATTATAAGGTTTTGATCACTGGTTTTGTCACATTTGTTTATATGTGCACTGTTTTGGTATGGGAGACCACAAAGATAAATAGGCATCCAATTAAGTTAAACAAGAACTATCTTGTTTATATTCTTCTATTTTTGATATTGCTATCTGTCAACATTGGTATATTGATGTGCATGATGATTTAGGGCCCTGTAAGGGTACATTGTTATTGTAGCTATTATTTTTCTTATGTTGGCATTTTGATAGGTTATTAATACTGTGATAAGGTATTTCTGGCACCAATTTGAGTATATTTACTGACTGCTTTTATGACTTATTTACATTTTTGAATGTTATTCATGCGAAGATTGCCTCATTTAAGATTTATATTACTGCCATTAGGTTGTTACATTAGTAATCAACTATTGTGCCTGCCCGCTTGGGCTAAATGTTGAACATTTTGGAAATTGGTTAATGCAGTACAAACATTTACTTTATGTGTTTCAAACATTAATATTATACAGTGCGAGTTGTTTGCATACTGTGTGTGCTGGGAATATGTGCCTATCCACTTGGGTATGACTGTTAAAGTGTACACCTGGAAAGACAAAACTCTTTAGTTGTCTGCATTATGTCTGTTTCAGTTTTGGTGAATTAACAACAGGCTTGCTCAATTTTTAATGCATCCTTTTGTGCCCTTATTCGTTGTTGTATTTCTGGAGCACATCATGTTACAGTATGTATTGGCCCTCTCAATATAAGCTGTTCTAGCTTATCCACTCAATTACTAATGTTTTTACACTGTCTCAATGGATATAATTAGCCGTTCTAAGCATATACCTATTTATTTATTTTGTACCTAATGCCTTACCTGTGGGTCTATCCTTGTACCTTGTCACTGGTGATCGAATGCCCACTTCAGCATGATTGATGATTTATTTATGCATTAGGAACACTAACATGACAATATTTGGCTGCATTGTTTCTTGTATTTTGGTGAACTCATGACATGTTTGTTTAATCATGAATGTAATGTTTCGTCAAACATCACGTTCCCCTAGATTTTTATTCCTTAGATGAATGAGAATAATTGCAGCAATATTGGGCATTTTCAATATAAGCTACATCCGCCTGCAACTTAAATCGTATTCTTTCTACAATACTCTCATGTATGTAAAAATCCTTTCTAAGATGGCACCGATTTATTTTGAACCCTTGCAGCACGCGCAGTCCCTCATTTGTTTCTATGGCACTGGTGAAAGTAAATGTATGTAAATTTGACTGATGAAGATCACTGGTGATCAAGAGTACTTGGGTTCTCGCAATGCGTGAGTGTGTCACTGCCATTGCAATAGGCACTTGGGAATTCTGACATCTAGAGAGTGCGTTTCTATGTGACACACTGAGTTTTGGATTAGAATATTACAGTATCCCCGCCCCTGAGAACACGTTGCAATCATTGGAGATAGATGCACAGCTGGGATGCTGTCTTTTGTGAAAGTGTGTGTGCTTGTGTATGTATATATGTATATATATATATATATATATATATATATATATATATATATATATATATATATATATATATATATATATTCTTTCCACAATTCCTCCTTGTATCGAAGAAAACCTGGGCAAGTCCGGGTTTTCTTCGATACAAGGAGGAATCGTTGAAAGAGTGTTTTGAGCTTCCGGTAGCCCTATCCTGGACGGCCCGTTAATCCTGCCTGGCGTATCCTTGACCGGAATTGGTGGAGTTGCATGTATATATATATATATCAAGCACACTCTTTTACTTATCAACTTCTAATTATGCTTGCAATTTGCAGATATCAGTCATAAGGTTTTCCTTCAACTTCAAGTTCTGGGCCTCACCATGCTTCTTTATCTCTATGTCAACAGGATGCACTTTGGACTCAGTGGTGTCTCTTTGTCTTATTTTGTAATAGTTTAGTAATAGTATTATTTTACTGTCCCAGCTGCAGCAGTTGAATATCTACTTCTAAGGGACATTGAACTAATAAAACAGAAGCATTAAGAAATATTGTCTCCATCACTGCTGTTCTTGAAGTAGCTACTAATTCAGCTCCTAAAGTTTGTGCTTGTGTTTTTGGAAGAAGGAATATCCTCTCTATTCAGATATGGATGTGATGTTATGTGTTATGTTACCTGGGGGTTTGAACTTTTGGAAGTAAAGTATGCACTAAATGGCCCTCAACATTTCTTTACATAGCCATCAACTGTAATTACCTGAGATTTAACACTCCGTTTCAAGTGTAAAACGTTCAGTAATTAATATCATTGTTCATATTCAGTTTGGAAACGTTGTTGGTGAGAATGATTGCCAGATAAAGCTATTTTCTGAATCTTTCATTTAATGCGATTCAATGCTAAGGAAACCTGCATGTTCCGCAACTACTTCATGTTAGTCAAATAGAGATGATTTTCTTTTTTTAAAGTCAAATCAGACTTTAAATGATGTTTATCCCTGTTATTTCTGCAATGCTGTCTTGGCCTTCTTTAACACAGTAATGCAATTGAATTCTGAAAACTGGAGCACTGACCCATTTCTAAAACTTACCGACAAGCTCTGGCTTCTTATTGGTCATTATCTGGTAGAAGATATGGTAACTCCTCTCGGCTGAGAGCTGAAATGTTACTCTAGACTTTTCCAGCAGATCTGTAAAATAAAGCATCGATAATTAAGAGTACTACTTATTTTGGGTCATGTTTGATGATATATATAGATTTTAGAGTCAACGCTTACATGTTTCTATATCTGCAGAAGCCAGTTTTCCTGTAGTTCCAAAATGGATTCTGATAAATTTACCCTAAAGGGTAAATAGAGGCTAAAATAAATTCAAGTTTTTATTGCGAGACAGCAAATTACTCTTTTAAAGTGAGAATTAGGAAGGAAGTAAATGAAGTTGGAAGTCTTACGAAACGAGATGAGTTGTCATTCCTCACGGTCTTGGCATTACCGAAGGCTTCCAGCAGCGGGTTAGCCTGGATGATTTGATCTTCCAGAGTTCCCTATTAGAGGCAAAGTTTCACCATGTATGAAATTGTCTGTCATATCGAGAATCATGAGCAGCCTTTGTAAAAATGAATTAAACATAATTTATAAACCTGCATCTTGTTGGCCATGGCAGGGGCCTCCTTTTTCTTATCAGTAGCTACTGCAATTGTTGCAAAGTACTGGATGACACGCTTGGTGTTCACAGTCTTCCCTGCACCAGATTCTCCACTTTATATAAAATCAGAACAATTAATTGGTCATGTACATTGACTTGTTACACCATAAAACATGTGCTTCTTGCAAAGGACTTTTTAGCAATATGTGATTTACTCACGTGATCAAGACGGACTGGTTTTCACGATCTTTTTAAAAGAAAATAAATACATGTCATTTTTGGGTAGGCCATGATGAATTTGAAACAGTGCACACAATTTAAATCAAACCCTTACCTGTCAACATGAACTGATAGGCATTATCAGAGATGGAGAAGATGTGAGGTGGGGCTTCCTGGCGCTTCTTGCCTCTGTAGGCATCTACAACCTCAGGGTTGTACACCGGCAGCCACTTGTAGGGGTTCACAGTGGCACAGAAAAGACCAGAGTAGGTCTGTAAAGGGAAACAACTTATTTAGGTGTCAGGAACCATAATTTTGTAGTAACGAGAAGAGAGTTTCTACTTTGACATGTTTTAAGCATTCCCAATTATCTTTATTGGTTACCTTTCTTTTCTATTCATTTGCTAATATCACCAGTACCCTGAAGACTATCTGATTACTCCTGCATTGTGACCTGATAGCAATCCAGTCCATTATAGGATCTGCCACTGTGGCTTGGCATTTCAGTGATGCCAGGATCTCTTCCATGCCCACTGTGATAGGAAAGTTCTTCCCCACACCACTTTTAGCCAGCTCCCTTCTCCTCCTCCACCTTTGGTATGCATGATTAACCTTGCGCTTCACAATAGTAATCTATGCAGGTGGAGTTTCTTAGAATTTTAGTAACCAAGGCTATAATCTTTCTGGCACCTTTGACCTAGCTGAGGAAACACTAGTGTTTATGTTGCCCGTTTAGCACTGGCGGCAAAAAAGAAATGCAGAGGCTGGCTTGGGTTTAATCAGGTTTGCAACATGAGTGATTAACGAGGTTCAAAAGGAAGTCAGTAGGGCAAAAGCAGTAGAGTATATATGCGTTTAATGATAATGAAACCCAGAAGGTGGAGCAGTGGAGAAACTAGTATTATAACAGTGCACTTGGGTCCTTGCCGTAAGACAAAACAACACTTATAAAGAATGGCACACAGATCAATTGTGTCAGTTTCTTTACATGCACTGAGTTGTTTCACCCCTTAAGAGGTGATAAATGTCATACACTGGTCATTGAACGTACATGGCCCAAATCACAAAGCTTTTTTCCGTAAGTGTGATTTGTTCATAAAATTCAGGAGTAAGTTACACCTACGTCATGAGTATGTCACACCTACTGACAAAAAAATCTTAGTGCAAAAGAGCAAGCCGTGCTGAAGCGTCCCTGATTTGTACTTACGTAGATCATCCAGGCTGCATATCGGTCAGCGAGGTTAAACAGCACGGAGGCTTCATTCAGATGGGTCATTATGACCATGTCTTCAATCTTGTCGTACTTGGGAGGATTCTGGGGGTAGACTTGGGTGTCTTTGACTGTTACAGACTAGGAAGAAAGAAAGACAGGCAAAGATAAAGTTGGAGTTGAGCTGAGATATCTGGCTGCATTATGGTGCTAGGCTTGTTTACGTCATTGTTGGTACAAGACTCTTTTTACCCTTCCATCATCGGTCTTCACGGTGACTTTGCCACCTTCTCGGGACGTGATCATTCCCTTAACGAAAAGCTCTTTTTCATCATCTACGAAGCAGGAGTTCTTGGCATCAAAGGGCCTATTCTGAGCCTCCAAGCGTTCTTTGTCAGACTTGCGCAGGTATTGTGCGGCTGGCCCAAACACAGCCATTTCTGCATCGGAAGCCATGGCTGCTGGCAATTACTAAAGTGGTTAGAAACAAGATTTTTGTCATACAAAGATAAAGGGTGTTTTATTGTCACAAACATCACTGAAACAGGTGAATGTAGTTTATCCATTTATCAACCTCACATATTGCACTTTGACCATAAAGACTTCAGTAGATCACGAATGACGACACTCTCTGAGCCTGCAGATTACCTGCTCCGGTTCAAGGCAGTGAAGCTTTTTAACCATTTGTGCACAAGTGAAATATTTGTAATGAGTCCACTTCACTAAAACACAAGCACGTTGAACACTTACTGACAACATGCTAGTCATTTGTGCAGAAAGTCGTGGGCTTGACAGGGCTAGACTCGGCACTCAATGGGCACCACCAGTGGCACTGGGGCAGCCGGGTGCAGAGTGCCAATGTTAGCCAATGGGGCTAGGGGTCACCCTGGCTAGAGACTGCTCATGGGCAGGACACTCAGACTGAGTGACAGAGGCTTGTCAGGAGCAGTGAGGAAGCTTGCTTGGACATTAAACTTCAGGTGCAAGCACTCCATCAGCAGGCTTAGAAGCAGTAACTCTAAGGCTCATGTATGCTGCTAGAAGTGATCCAATCCCCAGTCTGTGCTTCACAGAAAACAGAAGAAATGCTCCCCCTTATTCCTGATGAAAGGTCTTGTGTACATACAGCTCATTGAGTCAAAACATCCTCAATTTTTCCTCACCTGCCCCTTCACATCCACTTGCAAAGCTTACACCTTTCATCCTAATCCCAGTAAAGCGCCTCAGAAGACACTACATACGTGTATCCTTTCAAGAAATTAACCGTGAAATGGATTTAAGCAAGTAGAACTCATCAAGCTACATACACATTCTGTTGTCAGTGGAAGAGGTAGGGTAGGCAGCCGTGTTTGAAAACCATTCTTCAGGCCAGTACGACGTAGGCTAACTCTTCCTCTGTGCAATATGTAACCTCTTCCCTGCACCGTTTGTAAAAAAAATTAACGCTGAACGCTGAATAAAACATTGTGCTGACCGAGCATTCAGCTCTGCCTTCAGTGCATCTACTGCATCAGTAGATCCACTGGAAGAGGCAAAATCCGTATAGCTACAAGAAATAGCCTGTAACCATCAGCTTTGAATTCAAATAATACAGCATCTTACAGTCTAACATGTCTTGCTTCCAGCTAAAGGTCCTGTAATCCCTGTAATTCCAATGATCCTTTATTCTGTTGTCAATGTGAGAGAACAATCCTTTTTCTAGGTACCCTGATCATGGAGTGCAGCTTGCTGGATTTCGTACCATTCTACTGGACTCTAACCACATGGTACTTACTTAGTGATTGTTTGCCCTGCTTTCCTTGGGTGCAACTCAGCGCTATGTATTTAAGGCAAAGACAACCAGCTTTTCACAAATCTCCTTAATAAATAAATGTATATGGCATCGAATCAGAGACTTTACCATATACGGTTGATCAATCTACCTGCAAGTACATTTTCTTACCTCTAACCAGAGCACCTTTCTCCAATCTATATACTTACTGCAACACACAAAACCACTATATAAATACACACGAGAAATAGGGGAAGCTTACAGTCTTGTCAGATGGTGAACCTGTTCTGTGTGTTTTAAGTAGGTGCATTGATGTTGCTACTTCTAAGTGAACACGAATGAAGCGTTTACGGGTTTTCCAGAATGCTTTTTGTCAGTTTATACTTATATCTCCCCTCGTCAGTTGGTAAAGAACAGTCTGTAAGGGCGTCTTCAGGTGTAGGATGTCCTTCAGTATTAACGATCTGTGTGTCCAACAATTTAGAAAGACTGTGTGGATATGTGTACCAGCCCCTAATAGAAACATGTTTATTAAGAATTATCCACAATAATCTGAGGGGCCGCTCAGTATTGAGTTTAATGTTTCCAGTACTGTAGAGGGTTTAAACACCCCTGAAAGCTGTGTGGATATGTGTATCAGCCACTAATAGAAGCATGTTTATCAAGAATTATCCTCAATAATGAGGGTCTACTAAGTTATTGAGTTGAATGTTTGCAGTTCTGTAGAGGGGTGACACCCCTGAAAGCTGTGTGGATATGTGTATCAGCCTGTAATAGAATCATGTTTATCAAGAATTATCCTCAATAATTAGGGTCCACTCAGTTATTGAGTTCAATGTTGCCAGTACAGTTGAGGGGTGACACAGTACATGTCTCAAACAGCCAGTAAAGGGGGGTCTACCACCTCTTGCAGAGTCGCTGATTTTTGAATGACTACTGGAGAAAGCATGTCTGCTGATCACTAGCATCACTCACAAGCTTGGTTTCTCCCGCCCACACGACAGAGGAGAGTATGTGCTACTGTTGGACCATCATGTATGCTTGATATGCATGTATGTGGGGCTGACACAGTACATGTCTCAAACAGTCAGTAAAGAGGGGTCTACCACATTTGCAGAGTCGCTGCTGACTTCTGGGCATAGTATAAACAAACAGTGGTCCGAGACTTATTATTTTTAAACACGAAAAATCATAGTTTTATGAATCAGAAGGCGTTGGTTATTTCAACCGCCCAGATCAATTAATGAAAAAAGAGATAGATACTAGGCAACAGCAACAGACTCAAGATGTATACACAATATTTTAATCTATTGTCTGAGATTCGTAACCGAAACACAATATGCAATATTTCAGTCTATTGTCACATTTTTTGAAGCGAAAGCACAATTCACAATGTTATGTACTTTTTTTATGCATTGTCCCGTATTAAGAACGTGCAGTAAAGCAAATAAAGGGTGTCAAAGAAAAGTGAACGTGATAAGGTGAACGGAAAAGAATCACACAGATTTAAGAAATTGTACTTCAAGTAATTCACTTCTATTAATCAGTATGACTTCCTTAATTATTACTAGACAACAAATGGCAAAAAATTGGTCTGCACTATATCTACAAGGGCATGTCTGCTGATCAGTAGCATCACTCATGCTTGGTTTCTCCCCCCACACGACAGAGGAGAGTATGTGCTACTGTTGGACCATCATGTATGCTTGGTATACATGTATGTAGGGCTGACCTGCCGCTCTAGCGTCCGAGATCTTTGGAGATGATCGTCCTTCCCAGACTCATGGGACTGCTCCTTCCACAAGAGCACAGGGAGCCTTGCACTTGTGCTGGATGAAGTGTGAACAAGAAGCTCTTACAGGATATTATGATTGGAGTACTCTGACCATATGTAGCAAGTGCTGTTCTGAGTGTTGCAGGATCCTAGCCCCACTGAGCTGCATCTGCTGAGGGCTGGGTTGTGGACCCTCCAATGCTTGAAGATTGTTGTTGTGTAACAATGCATGAAGCGTTAGTATTCAACCATGAACACCTAAAGCAAATAATGTCTGACATCCTGTGACTTCATGACTTACCCCTCAATGGAACGAAAGCCTTACCTGACAGTGTCGCTGTGTTGGGAAAAAGAAACCTTCACCAGGGTCCCTGGAAGGAAAAGCAAAATACCTGTGTTATTAAGATTATTCACAATTACAATTAGAAAAGTACTTTTCTAGTTATAGTTGGTGCCTCACATGAATAAATGACGAGTGAGTGAGTTACTGAGGGAGTGGTTCATACATTGAATGGAAGCTAATGAGTGGGTGACTATAAAGGAGTGAAAGCAGCAGCAGATAAATGAGTGAGTTACTAAGTGACCAATTAATGTAGTGACTGAACAAGGAACTGAATGAAATAGTAAGGGAAGGCAGAGGAATTATCAAGTGGGCAGGTATGTGAATGGTGAGTGAGTGATGAAGGGAAAGAGAAATGAAACTAAAGTGCAGGTGCAGAACTCGAGACATACAGCTTCTGCACGTCTTACTGCATGCAAAATGACCCACGTCACAGACAAAGTTTCTGCACTTACCTGAAAAGTCTGAAGCTTCAGCACTGGGACTTAATCGCTTCTTATATAGGAAATTCGCCTGCTGATTCAGCACCTGTGCCCTCCCTCTCATGGGAATAAGGCACAGCGAAAGTTCTGCTGAAATCCAAGCCACCGTGCACTGTTAATACTAAATATATCTGGTATAATTAAACCTGCCTATTGGTGCCAAGTAGCTCCGAGCTTTAATATGGGCAGGAGATTTATGATTTCGAAATGAGAGCATGCAGTGCAGGAAGCCCTTTCTGGCTGCCGGACTCTGAATGTCTGAGGCAATATTCTAATAAAAATGGACACACTGTTCTAACTTTCTTTTAGAGAAGGCTCAATAGAGTTTGGTACTGTTTATTTATATTTATATTTGGGCACATGCTAAAATGTGAGCACAATATTAATGTGTCTCATTGGAAAGGTTACCATGTGTGTGATATCTCTGGCTTCTTTGAATGCACCTCTGCTCTAATAACAACATGGGGTGCAGAGGCTCCATTCTTTGCATCTTCGTGTCGCATGGATGGGGACCCTCTACAACTGACACTATTCACTAGCATCCAAAGATGACGTGTCCCAATTCAGACTTAAGTACTTCCATTCTATTGGACGCTCTGGATGGGCTTTGGGCTCTGTAGTGCTAGCTGTTTCCACTCTGGTGTCAGTCTTCTTTCGCTATCATTCCTTCAATATCAAAGATTGCAGGTGTCTTCTGCGTGACAAAACATTGGGTACTCTGCCAGCAATGGAAAGTTGGTCCCAAACCCTCTCTGATGTTCCGAGGTGGCTTGATCAAGCAGTGAAGAGCGAGCTCGAAGGAGGAGCTGTGACACTGCGAACTCATGTACTATAACTCCGTTTTCGTAGCAACAATCAAGTATTGTCCAGCCAGCATTCTTAGTTACAAAAACCCTTTAATAACAGCCTACATGCATAAATATATAAGCAAATTGATGTGACACAGATTAATAAAGCACCAAAATTTGGGGGAAGCTCTTACACTTTCCACACTATTTTCCAAAATACAATTTTGGGGGATCTAACTGATAGTGAATGCTGTGCTTTTGGACATACAATTGAGCACTCATCTCACACCAAAGCTATGAATGATAATACTTTGTTCTCGATCACTAGCCGATAACAATCACAAGGTAAACTACATAGAATAAATGGCAACCTGTTCGGAGTGAAAACAAAATCCTACCATGGTCTGTGTTCTCTGCAAACCTGATTGTCTCCCTAGGTAGGCTTCGAGTTTGCTGTTACCTGGAAACTTGAATATCTCCCAATCCATTTGTGATAGTGATACTGAGTCAAACACTTCATGTCTAGGGAGGATGACCGCATTATTGAAAGGAGCTCATGTGGTGTCTAAACACCAGGGTGTTTGAGAGCACAATAACAAACTTTACACTCAAAGGGCATACCTGACCTCTTTAAGCTTCTGGATCTGGCTGGTATGCAATTCCATCGTGGAGGAAGGGAGAGGGGTTGGATATATGGTCTGCAAGGCAGGGCTAGGGGACCCTCAAATATGACGCAGTAATACTTGTAGTAACCAGGCCACTGAGGTTTGGTGATACTGACTTCCCTCCATTCATCGTTTTAGTGGGACCTGGGAAAAGCCAAAGGGGGTGGGGAAGGGTGCCTAACAGTGTACAAGCAAAACAAATCTAATGTTGGTGGAGGGGATGCTAGGAAGAGTCACACTCAGATCACAAGGTAGATTGTTCTTAGACAGCCACCCTCTCTTCTCTGATAAGGAGTTGAGACAGTTCTTGACAGTCTTTACCATGGCTGTGATCAAACACAGTGTGCTGTTCCTAACCAAGGGTAACACCATTTGTGTACCTTAGTGGTTGAGAGGTCAGAGAGAGTGTTGTACTTGTTGGATCAAAAGAGGTTACCGACCCAAAAGGGTGGCATGCTCTTCATCCTTCAGTTAGCTACTCCTGATGCAAAGCAAGTGGACCATATAGACGGGGTAGGGTGATGTTTATGCCCACGAATGGTATGTAGAATGTCATCAGGATTTTGATGGGGATACCAAGGTGCTTGTTTCCAGTATGAATTGGCTCAGTTTTAGTTTGTGGAATTATCCATCTACAAAGAACGAGTTATAAAATGTGTACCTTGGTGAGTATACATTTGAGCGATCAAGGTTCAAGATTTTTATTAGAGATTTAGATTTTACAATGAGATCTACAATATATAAACAGCAATTAATACAACTTTAAAAAAAGAGCTAAAAAATGTAAGATTATTACAGCACATTAATTTATTCAAAGGACAGTTTATCACCTCCATTGCAGCTTTAGCAGTTGCAAATCCATGTTTTTAAAAAAGGTCTCTTTTAAAAATCTCTATTGATAAACTCTTAAGACAGGACAGAGAATGTTCAATAGTCTGTATACCATTATGACATAAAGTGCAAATTCTTTCGTCCCAGACTACCTTCTGCCATGCATCTGTCACACTTTTTAATGGTAAACATTTCAAACTACAAAGCATTATACAGCTTTGCACCCTGTGATCCAGGTTTCAGTTCAAATACACTTGAGGTACTGCTGCCTGACATGATTGAGTGACACACTGGAACCGAGATTTTGCGCTACATATAACCATATCATTCGCCATCGAACTGGGTGCTATAGTAAGCTTTAAAAATCTTTTAAGGTGAACATAGCTCATATTCACAATCTCTGATTTAGTCAGGGAAAAGTGCTAAAGGGCAGCTAAAATATTAGTTCTAAACGGACTGGGTGCAGTGGTGGGAAGAAGACATTCCATGGCCATAAGACTCCTTAAAGACTTTTGCTTGGCATAAGGATACGATACCATGTTAGATTGGCAGCTATCCTCTTATGTAAGTGCTCACCAATTCAAATTCTAGCCTTACGCTTCATCGAGGCCATAGAATTTAAAGTGCAAATAGTGCAGAGGATCTTCCCCTTCACCTTATACATAAAGTGCCATTGCTTAATATTTATTGTCTCTAGAGCATAAAGAAGGGTCGACGAAATATGCATTTTATATACTGTTAGGAGATGATTAAAGTGCGTGTTACCTGATGCTCCATAAAGTGGCTTCAGTGCATCCCTATGAGCATATGGCTTCTTAAATATGTGGGCAATATGTTCAGTATCTGTCGAATTCTAAGGCAGAATTATTAGAGAACCACTTACATTTCGTATTGGTCCAATGCCCTTTTGTACCGAATCTCATAATCTTGGTTTTATTTGTATTTACCTTCTGGAATGGAGTTTCTGACTAAGATGACAACATATCTAGACAACAACAACAACAATAACTTTATTCAGCTTTAAAGATAAAACCATAAAAGTCCTACAAACATCACTATACCATCATTCGGGTAACAAATTGACAAATATAGTAAGTTCCGGGTAAGCTAAACACAGGATAAAAATACGTGAATTGCAATGCAGATAAAAATTACAGCTTACTCCAGTATTGGAACTTTCATAGGTTCCCATAGCTTGTATCATTCCCCGTCGTCGGAATGGGAGTCTCGGTTTCAAAATATCATAGCAGTAGGTACAAAAGAGAAAGAAAAAGGCCTAGGCCTCATTCCATTTTGTAGCATATCCACCTCTTTTTGCAAAATAGACCAAAGCAAAGCAACAGCCAATCAAATTAGCCTGACCCCATAGAACCCTCCTAAGAGAGCCTCAGAGCCTCAGATTTTCGTAGCCGTTGTGTAACAGTATAACCAAACTTGCTGAGGTCTGAGCTTTCCCAGGGGAGTGGGTGGGCGCATGGGAATCTATGAAAGTTACCAATACTGGAGAACTAAAGTTACAGGTAAGCAACTGGTTTCTTACTCGAATATTGGAACGTTCATAGATTTCCATAGCTTGTATCAGAGTAGCTAGCAGTCAGAGTGCACATTTTACTGCCTCTTATCATCACCTCCTCCATTACCTCTTTTTTCTTTTTTTAAACCTGAATCAACAGTGCAATCACATGAAGAACACATAGAAAAATGTGCAAGTAACAGTAAGAAAAGGAAGGAGGGAAGAAAGGAAAGCTCACCACTCAATGGAAGAGGTTCCTCAGGACTGCCTGGCCTACAGCCGTGTCTTCTTGTGTCGAGGTTTCCAGGCAGTAATGTCTTGTGAAGGTGTGCGTGCTGCTCCAAGTTGCAGTTCTGCAAATGTCTTTAATCTGAACTCCCACAAAGAGAGCCGTAGAGGAAGCCATGGACTTTGTGGAGTGTGCTCTAACTCTGCCTTCTAGAGGCTTGCCTGCTGCAGAGTTACAGTACTGTATGGCACTGGAGATCCATCTAGCAATATCCTGCTTAGACAGGGGTAAGCCCTTGCGAGGAGCACTAAACGCGATTAATAATTGAGAAGATATTGAAAATCCATTAGTGCGCTCCAGATAAAATTTCAAGCACCGCTGCACATCCAGTGAATGAAGTGACCTTTCCGCCTGCATGGAAGGTTGAGGAAAGAAAGCCTTGAGAATCACTGGCTTGTTGAGATGAAAGTCTGAAGGCACTTTTGTTATGAACTTTGGATTAGTCCTTAGAATTACAGTATTTCTTTTGAATTGGAGAAAAGATTCCTGTATTGTGAGAGCTTGCTATTCCCCAATGCGTCTTGCAGAAGTGAGAGCAAGAAGGAGGGGCAGTTTCCACGAGAGGAATTTCATATCTGCTTGATGAATCGGTTCGAAGGGATGTTTCATCAGCTGGGTGAGAACCAAGTTCAAATGCCATGTGGGAGGCGGAGGCCTCACCGAAGGAAAAACTCGAAACAGACCCTTGAGAAACTGCTTGACAATTCTGGATGACCAGAGAGAAGGTCCAGATGCAGTGCATCTGTAGCGAGAAACTGCCGCTAAGTGAACCTTTATGGATGAATGAGCCAATCCTGCCTTAGCCAAGGACAGGAGATACGGAAGAACCTGATGAGGCTGAGATGAGAAAGGGTCAACACCCTTCTTCTGGCACCAGACGCAAAATCGTTTCCATTTCAAATGGTAAGTCTTGTGAGTGGAAGGAGCTCTAGCCTGAGAGAGAACATCTCTTATCTCATCCGAGAGGTGAAGATTTAGGAACTCTCGCTGCTCAGGAGCCATGCTGACAGGTGTAAGGAACAAGGATCCGGATGGCAGATCTGACCTATTATAGATCCTGTTAATGGTGAAAAGAAGAATATTGTGATCACTCAAATTATTCTTTATAACCTTTAGTTCAGCTAGATACTGGAAAACCATGTACGAGCTAACAACATAGGCCCTCATTGCGATTGCGGGTGGACTCGCGTCCGCCCGCACCGTTGCGGAGAAGGAACTCCCCGACCATAGGTCAGTGGTTTTGTCCCCTTATTTGGATGCGACTGCAGATAGGGCGGTTGGAAACATCCATTTTCCAATGGGAGCTTGTGTGACAGGCTGAAAACGTCAGCAGCATAAGCTCCCATTGGAAAATGGAAGTTTGTAAACATCCCCGCACTGTGTGGCAGGCAACTCACTTTGGGGAGAGGAATTTGTCTAATGGCTATGGCGGTCAACCTCGAATCTGGGGAACTGGGTTTGAGTCTCGGCAATGACGCTGAACATCCTGTGATTCTGGGCAAATCACTTAGGGCCAGATCTAGCAAGCCAAATTGCGATTGCAAACCCTGAAGTTCTGCGAATTTCGGCGTTTGAGATCGCAATTCAGCTGTGTGCAATGTAGAAAGGCAAATACCTACTCGCAAAATTAGGAATCGCAAAAATGGTGATTCCTTTTATTGCACAAGCATTTAGAAAATCGCAATTTGCGATTCCCTAAATGCTATGCTAGTAGGCATCGCAAATTGCGATATTGCCTTTAGGAATCGCAAATTACCACCAACGTCAAGTTGAAATTGACCCATAGGAATGAATGGGGAGGTATTCCTTGATTGCGAATCGCAATTTGCAATTCGCAATTAAGGAATTTTAAGGAATCGCAAAAAATATTGCAAATCCTACCTACATAGCATTTTGAGAGTCCTTAATAGCGATTCCCTAAAAATCGCTATTAAGGACTCGCTAAACTGCTTTTACCTACATCTGGCCCATAATCTCCCCGTGCCTAACAAAATTAATGTGTCCCCGTGTAATGCAACTGGTGCTATGTAAAGCGCTCTAATTTGGGTCAAGTTTGCGCTAGATAAAACTCTGTAAAATACATTATTTTAAAAGATATCTAGGTTGTCAGTTTTTTCCTGGACTTCCCCAGCACTTCCTCCGGGAGATGAAACCAGCGCAAGATTTGTGACCAATACAAGTGTGCAGTGTGCATGGACTTCTTTTCTGCTGGCTACAGGCCCGACTGCACAATTTACTTAAAGGAGACCTGGGTCTTTTACTGCATGGGCAGGCTCATTTAAGACTATTATACAACTGAATTGTATGTCAGGCCCGGGAGCTCAGATTATGCCTTATATTCTATATTCATTTTATTTTAACAAATTTAAAAGCAGCCAAAAACCAAACTTTCCACAGAAAATAGAACAACTCCCATGAGTCATCGGGAGATCCACAACATTGTAGTCCTTTCATAGTGTCCATTGTTAGATATATAGTCCCTTTGCACTGTGTTTGCCTCCTCTTTCTTTGCTGCTTTGCAGCCAGTTAAGTGTGTTTTCTTATGCACTGTGATTTGGAACGTTTTTGGTGTTAATAGTTGTATTTTGTTTGTCAGTATTGCTGGTTCCAGAGCATTTTTCTGTTTTTTCCTTTCCAGATTCCCTGAGCAGTGGAAGCTCTTCGGCTTTCCTTACGCAGCCAAGTCTGTTATTGGTGTGGTGCTTTGTATGCCTGCAAGGTGGACTGCTTCGTCTCGCCTCCTCCCGCTGCCAACGTCTCTTCAGATTGAGGAGACCGCGCTGCGGGATTCACGCTGACCAAGCCTTGTCCCCACTGCCACAGCTACGCCCGGAGCTCCAGGTCTGTAGTTACACAATTAACCCACGGTGATGCCTGAAGGCGGTATTTTTTATTGCAGATTTTATTGAGGGTGATCCTCATTAGGCGCGCACGGCTGGGCAGCGGAACCCTGTCAGTTCAGCTGTGGGTTTTTTACGTGCGCTGGGCTCTGCAAGCCCGATCGTAGGCCTGCGGTCTACCTAAAAACAGTTCTGGGCTTCCACCAGCTGCCTAATAGCTTTTTGGAGCATAATTGAGCATTAATTACCCTTTTTGGGGGAAAGAGCTTTTGCCCTTCCTTCTCATTAATTATCATGGAGTTGCAGGATGGTTCCTATGAGAAAGAGAAGTCTCAGGGGTACATGCAGTGGGATGATTACTTTTTTGATGCTGTTGATACTTCTATTTATAGGGCTGTTAATGAGTTCATGGCACCTATGGAGCAGCTCCTCTCAGACAGGATTGTCCAAGAGTGTGCTAAGATGGCAAAGCCCACGCTGATTTCCCTCCTACCACGCCTGCCTCCCCCCACTGGATAGAGCTTCCCCCAGCAAAGAAGTCATGTATTGAGGGGTGGACAGGGACGCTTTTGCACTTCTTAAGAGCGCGTTTTTGGCCGCTCCAGCAGTGCCTTTGGCAGCTCTGGAACTCCCACGGACTCCTGGTCCAGCTTCTCCAGAGCCTGACGCGGACTTTCCAGAGGATTCGGATGACAGGGAAGGGTCTTCATGGCCCTGGTGCCCTGTGGTAGCTTCAACTTCAACACAGGGGGACGACTCAGGCATGCTAGACCTGGACCAGATCGTCCATGCAGTCCCCTGCTTGGATCCTTGGGGACAAAGTGGCGAAGTTCATCGCAGGCTGCCTACGCAAGCCCCTAGAGAAGGAGGCCGGGACTGCTTAAAGGCGGAATGCCAGAGGCCTTCCCTTGAAGACAAGTTTGCTTGTACCCCAGAGCTAGACTAAAAAATGGCCACTTTTTTAGCCAAATATATGAAAGATCCACGCAAAGGGCTCGACAGATCTTGGCATTCTCGTCAAGATAAACTTCTTGACGCCATCAGTCCCATGACCAAGATTTTGGCCATGTCAGAAGAGGCAAAAGTTTCAGGTTCCATTATATTGCCTGACGTGCTTTCCAACTGAGCTCAGAGGGCCAACATATTCATGGGTAAAGCAAATTGTGCCCTGTCAACGGAACGCCGATGTTCCCTTTTGATTAAGCTGGATCCCAAGCATGGGGATTTGGTCTCCTTGAAGGAGGTGGCAGTGGCACAGGGGGGCCTTTTCGGGGACCCCCTTTGTAAAGAAGCTTTGAAAATTTGTAGCGACCTTTACATCCCTAGAAAAGGCGCAGTCTAATATCAAACGAGTTTTTAATCAGCAGGTTTTCCATGGGGCCAGCCGAGTAAGGGACGCTCGGCTGGCCGGGGTTTCCAAAATCCCCAGAAGGGACAAAGCTCAGGTCGCTGACAATATAATACCAGCACCAACTACTCCAATTTCTACCCCACCAGGGGCCAGCGCTTTAGGGGCCTTGGAGGCTGCAAGAACAATGCCGGAAATTCAACTGTTAAGTGTGGTACCTTCCTCTTAAGTTCTGTTCGGGGTCGGTTGGCAGGCTTTCTGAACGCATGCCTTTCAATTACCTTGGATGCATGGGTCTTACAAACCGTACAAGGTTTCCACATAGACTTCTACGACCACCCTCGTCAGCAGTTCCTCCCTTTTCCCTATTTGCTTCACAACTCGCGATGCAGACCTAATAGACGAAGAGGTGTCTGCACTCCTGCGCAGGGGAGCCATTTGTCAGTTGGTCCTGCATCGTAACGGGGTTTTGAGCAATATATTTCTAGTGAACAAGTCCGACGGCGACCGTCGGCCGGTTATCAATTTCCGGGTGTTCAACGGATGGTTGGTATACCACCACTTCAAGATGGAGGGGATCCATCTTCTTCAGGATGTCCTACTTCCTTCAGATTGGATGGTGCATCTGGATCTGAAAGACTCTATCCCCCGCATCAACGGTTTCTACAGTTCCGCTGGAAAGACCAGATCTACGAATTTACCTCCCTTCCATTCGGTCTTTCCTCAGCACCTTGGTGCTTTATCAAGGTTCTCCACCCGGCAGTGGAGTTCCTCAGAGCGGAAGGTATCGCATGATCGTCTGTTTAGAAGATATCCTCCGTATGGCGCAGTGCCCCAAGATTGTGTCCACGCTACTTCAGCAAGCGATGAACCTCCTACAGGGACTGGATTTCTTCATCAATGAGCTCAAGTCGGTACTCGTTCTGTCACAAAATGTTAGCTTTCTCGGGTTTCTCGTGGACTCGGTCCAATATTCCTTGAGTCTCCCGTCACGGAAAAGGGCCAAGATCCGACACGAGCTGTGACAAACCATGGCCAAACCGCACTCGTTGCTCAGGCAAATCTCCTGGCTAGTGGGGTTTCTCTCCTATTCCATCCAGGTTATTTTCCCGGGGCCCCTGCACTAGCGTGCCTTCCAGCGATTGAAGGCATACCATCTTCGGATGGGTCTGTCTCATGCCCAGACTGTGCTGCTCAATGCAGAAGTAAGGGAGTAGATGGAGTGGTGGCTGGCCCGCATGGAACGGCTGGGCAATTTTCGGCTCTGCCCTGAACCTGATCATACAGTCCGACGCCAGCAGGACAGGTTGGGGCGCTCATTGCGAGGAATTCTCCACTGGCAGAGTCTGGTCATTAGAGAAGCAAGCCCTTCATATCAACTGTCAGAAGCTCCTTGCGGGGTCCTTAACCATCAAGTGTTGAACCAAGGACAAGGTTCAGTCCTGTGTCCTTCTAAAAATGCCAAATGTTTCGGTTGTTCGGTATGTCAACCACCTAGGGGGTCACTGCTCCCGGACCCTGGCGAACCTGACTAAAGATTTTTGGGAAATTTGTCTAGCGCCTCACATCTCAGTGACAGCGGAGAACCTTCCGGGGCAAGCCAACCAAGTCGCAGATTGGCACGCAAGACATCTTCTCGACTCCTCGGCCAACCTTTTTGCATCTCGCCCCAATCATCAAGTGCCGCAATTTTTCAGTTGGAGACCGGATCCGTTGGCAGCAGCCACGGATGCTTTCCTACAGGATTGGAGTCAGGAGAACGGTTATGCCTTTCCTCCATTCTTGATGATCATGAGGTCGCCTGCCCAGATCTGTTGTCAAAAGGCAGAGGTGGTAATGGGGACTCCGTTTTGAAGATCGCAAGTTTGGTTTCTGGTTCTACTGGAACTTTCTTGGGATTCTCCAATCCAACTCCCCTGGTTTCCTCATCTGCTCCTGAATCCGGAGCGGGTTCCCCATCACTTCGCGGCTCACGGTTCCCTCTAGCTGATGGGCTGGTGACTTTCAGGCAAAGCTAGTCGATCCCCGGCCTATCGCAACCTGCTGAGCGCCTCTTATCAAAGACATGGGCAGACAGCCCCACCAAGAATTATCGGTCTGCCTGGGCACAATTGGTTCGTTGGTGTCTTCGGAGGAAGCTGGATCCCGTGGTCGCAGAACAGCTTGGCGTACCGTTCAATCAATGCGATTCGATCAGCGATTTCCGCGGGCCACGCCCCGGTGGAAGGGGCTCCAGTGGGTGAACACCCTTTTGTATGGAGGTTGTTGCGAGGCATACTCCTCTCCTTGCCTCCAGAACTGTGCTATTCTGTTTTATGGGAAGTAAATCTAGTCCTGAATATTTTTCTGTCCTGGCAGTAGAACTGGTATCTTTTAGTGAAAGAGCTCTCAGCTAAGCTGGCAATGCTGTTATGTTTGGTCTCCTGCAGGAGAATTTCTGTTCTGCGAGCCTTGGATATCTCAGCAAGTGTGTTCTCCTTTGAAGGGGATGTCTTCACGGTGGGACGTCGCACTACATCCCCCACTCGCATGATTTCATATATGACTTTCCGGGACATGCCGAAGGTGTGTGGTGGGCTGCCTCAAGGCATATGAAGAAATGACTCAAGAATTTCTTCCTCCGGGCGAACGCCAGTTGCTCATTGGCCTAAAGAAGTCCCACAAGGCTGTCTCTTCCCCCACCATTGCCAGGTGGGTGCGTTGGGTGATGCAAGAAGCAGGCATCGACACAAAACAGTTTGGGGCACGTTCAGCAATGGACTTCAAAGCTTTTTGCTTGGGGGCCCGTCTGGAGGACTTGATGTGTGCGGCAGACTGGTCCTCAGACTTGACCTTTGTGAGATTTTACTGTAAGCCGGTAATAGAAATGGCTCAGCTAGTGGTAAGTAAGCTTTAAACTAGCATTATCTGAACCTCCGGTCGTGACATAGAATCAAAATTTGCATAGCATCCTAAAAGTAAGTTTCAATTCTATTAAGAACACGGAGGCAAGAATTATCCCGCCCGGAGAGCCGTATGGGTAACGCTTCCCATATGGTGGTAAGTAATTTGTTCAGAGTTTTGGTAATAGTACTATACTATATACAGTTGCCATTGTGAATATCAGTTCCTCTTTAACAAGATGTTGACCTTTGTGCCTGCAGCTGCATCGTGGATGATTCCTCACGCGTCTCCATTTTTCTTAGGAAATGGCGGTTTCAAACAGGACCAGTGAGAAAGCTTTGGCGTACCTCGCGTGAAAAAAGAGGAGGCAAAGAGAGTGCAAAGGAACTATATGGCTAACTATAAAAGGACTACAATGTTGCGGATGTCCTGATGACTCATGGGAGTTGTTGTTTTTCACTGGAAAGTTTGGTTTTTGCCTGCTGTTAAATTTGTAAAAATAAAGCGAAGAGAGAATATAAGGCATAGTCCTCGCCTCTGTGTCCTTAATAGAATTGAAACTTAGCGTTAAGATGCTAGGCAAATTTTGATTGGGTACTGCAACACATAGGTCAGTTTTGCGTCTAGGCAACTTCTGAACAAAACAGCCATTTAAGAGCCTTACAATTTGACATTTACATGAAAAATAATGGCTAAAAAAATTCAACATATACACTATTAAGTATTAAACAAATGCAAGAAGCACCATTTTCGGTTAGTAAGAATCCACCTATTGCATGGTTAATGCACAGCATAATTTCTCTACCTACTACATCTTTTCATTTTCATCACTACCAGATATATAAATCTGTATGCTGGTTTGAAATAATGCACAAGTCACAATTTTTCCATTCATGGAAGTTCCCTTTTTTAGGTCGAGCATATAGCGGCAGCGTGCACACGCTGCTCACTTTGCGAGGCATGCAGTATTCAGAATGGAGATAAAGCTCCATTTTGTTCATTGGCTTAGTTCCTAACTGCTGCCTTCCGATTGGCTTTAGGCTTGTTAGTCCCTCCTTATGACGAGCATGTCGTCATATGTATCTTTCCATGGCTACTGGCCCCTTCACTTGGAGTGTTGCACAGTATGTTTCATTATACTGTTAGTACTATTTCCTTCCTGTGCCTCCCCCTCCCACAGTCCATGCGTTCTCGGGCCTCCCCCTCCCGTTGTCATGCCTTCTTGCCTGCCTGCACTCCCATTTGCAAAACAATAGGTGTATACGAGTCAGTTATTGCATTTCAAATGCTTGTTAAAAACAGCAGACACTGAAATGCTGGGAACAATTTGCTCCAAGCACTTTGTGTGTTTAGTTCATCTTTCACACCATAGGGGCACTGGAGCGCTGCAGCGGGTTATCCTATTTAACCACATGCGCTACTAACGAGCATAACCCCTCGACCTGCCTTCACTCTGCAAGCAGGCACCGCAAACAGAACAGGTCACCGATACCCCCTGCAACATGGCTCTATGAGACTACCGCAACTCCAAGGCGTTAATAATTATTTTCATAACCAGGCAATTATTATTGGTCCTGATGATGATCCCGTTAGTATAGGGGCAAGGGATGGAAACGTCGACTTTCCAAATACAGTGCCTCAAATTATACCATTGTGTTATTAGATTGCTGTCACTGTCACTGAGCTTGCAGTACTATGTATTAAGATGTAAGCCACGTTCTGCTCCAAAAGTTATTGCCTGAAAATCTAATTTGTCCTTTACCTTTTCCTTTACCTTTTCCTTCCTTTACACTGGATACAGGATTGTGCCCTTCTATTCTTGTGTGTTCTATTTTTATAAATGTTTCAACATTTATCAAATAAATATTCCATGTCCGGCGGTACATTGGATTCAAACTTATAGTACTCATCGTGGTCTATAAATGAATTTGTTTGTACCATTTTATAAACTAAGGACCATTGTTCTTTGAAATAACCAATTACCCGTGGTCCGCAGTGATCCTATCTGGTTCCCTTGTTTTGTTTAAATCCCTACTTCATCAACATCAGAAGGATGAAGGGTTAACGGCTAGAGAGGCAAACTTTGAAGATGGGGAACCAGGTTCTGGCGCTTCGGCTTAAGCATTCTGTGATTCTGGGCAAATCACTTGATCTCCCTATGCCTGAAAAAATGAATGTGTCCGTCTGGACTGCTACCCAGAAACACTTAAACATCTTTCAAAAAGTGGTTCCCCACCCCCACCTCAATCTTTGAAGGGCTGATTGGCCAGAAAGGTATTGTTAAAAAACTGGTTCCGCCCCTACTGACCGCCCCTTCCTATTCTCCTGACGGGTGCCCTTTGTGTGTTTTTATTGTAGATTCCTGTGAGATTTCAGAGGTGTTCCTTTGTAAAGGGGGTGTTAGCAGTGTTTTTAGGTCGAGACTGGCGTAGGCTGCACGAATGCGCAGTCTCGCCAGCGAGACTTAATGTCTCAGAGTAGCGAGGGTAAAACCCGCCCCTCTTCTCCATTGGCTGGTCTCCTAAATGGCGGCCAGCCATTGGAGAAGAGGTCTCTGTGACGTTCTCTTTTTGCTGTAAGCCCCGTCCTTTTCGGATTGAGGGGCGTGTTTTTTTTGTTTCTTTCTCTCCTCTCCTCCAGCCAACAGAGAAGAGGGGAGCAAGAAAACCACGCCCCTCAATCCGAAAAGGATGGGGCTTACAGACATGGCGAGCTCTTGTATTCCCTACCTAACAAGTGTTTGCAAAGCATGAAAATGCATATTGCTTTTCTCTCGTCCAAAGTCCATGATAAGATCGTAAAATTTTCTCACTTTCACCTTTAAAATAATTTCTAGCACAAGGAGTGTGAGTATAAATCGAGGGTCACCCCTCCGGGTTATCGGGTGGCGTTTAGAGCTCGGGCTTGCGTGCTGTCAGCTGTATCTGAATTCCTAGTTTGCATTTTCTGGTATTTATTCTGTATGGGGTGACTGCATGCGGGCACGTGCAGAGGCACAGGACCGAGGCAAGCTGGGGGACGGGGCCCGGGTGTTCAGCAGGGATATGCCCGCATGCGCTCCCTGCCCCAATGACTTCCTGGCTCTGCGGCACATGCTGCTGACCCGGCGCTTCCCGGCTCGAGGAAGGTCGGGAGCCGCTCATTGGCCGAGGTGAGCGGTCAGGAGCCGGTTCCTCTTTAAAAGGCCGAGACGCAGTCCTGCCTCACACAAAGCCAAGTTTCTCCTCACCTGTGCTTAGACGCGTAAGCTGCTCTTTAACCCTTTGCCATGGTGGACGAGCTGCTCGGGACCTGGAAGCTGTGCAGCAGCGAGGGGTTTGATCAGAACATGCAGAGCCTCGGTTAGAGGGACACTTACCGTCCGCGCTTCCCGTTTTGGCTTCATCTCTACCCTTGCATTGTAGGGGAGAAGTCCGAGTCACCCCATAGGTCACTGCGGGATACACCGCCAAACATCGATAATGCAGTGTGGAAAGAGGCAGTAACGGAGAATAAAGGGGCGACAGAGGATTAGAGGTGCCGATGGAGGAATTTCGAGACTTTCATTCCCATACTTTTTAAGTCCGCATTTGGGTCATGTTGTAGTCTTGTGTGGCTTTGTGTGTGGGGGTCTGTGTGTGTGGCTCTGTGTGTGTGTGTGTGTGGCTGTGTGTGTGTGTGGCTCTGTGTGTGTGTGTGGCTCTGTGTGTGTGTGTGTGTGTGGCTCTGTGTGTGTGTGTGGCTCTGTGTGTGTGGCTCTGTGTGTGTGTGTCTCTGTGTGTGGCTCTGTGTGTGGCTCTGTGTGTGTGGCTCTGTGTGTGTGGTGCTGTGTGTGGGTGTGGGTGCAAATGCAATAGGTCTCATGTTTGCGAGAGATTAAGCTATTGGGATTGTAAATGGCAATGCCATTTATTTATCTGTTTTCAAAACCAACACATAAATAAAAAGTTTGTCATTTACAATGCCAATAGCTCTAACTTTTCCGAAGGCGAGACCGTTGCATTGTAAATGCTCGTTTCTTTCCTTTCTGTAAAGGGATAGTCGTGCTCAGCTCGTTGGAATGGGGGAGTGCCTGAAGTACTGCCCTCCGTGGCTGCTTGTAGGGCTGCAGAGAATTCTTTGTGTGATTTGTGAATCTTGGAAGAGTGGGTGAAAAGTTAGATGTGGAGTGCTAATTTTTTTGTTGGATCTACTAAGAGAGTGTTTCAGCAGGGGCGGCCATAGGCATGTGCAAGCTGTGCACCTGCACAGAGCCACCAAACCCCAGGGGCCACCACGCCAATATATATCCTTAATATTATAATCCTCTGAGGATGGATACATAGTTGCGTGGCAGCCCCTGGCAGGGATTTGGTGGCCTCCTGCTCTGTTCCACTTCCAAACACGCTGACCCCCCCCCCCCCCTCTTCACTGGCCTCCACGCCCGGACCCCCTCTTCCGGGGCCCCCTATCTACGCTCCCTGCCCAGGGCCGCCATGAGCCTAGAGCCGCCCCTGGTTTCAGGGGTGACGAGGCATCTGTTTAAGGGGACAGCATAGAAGGTTGGTTTCACTGTGGGGTTCTAATTATAGGGCCATTCGCCAGTGGAGGAGCAAATGGCTGTCGTGCTGTTGTAGGCAGCGGCATCCCCAGCCATGTGCGGCTGTAGTACCAGCTCTCGTACTGTGGTAACAAGTGCGATGTCATAGTACCAGTACATTAGCAGCATTAGACGGGTCCCGCCCGTGGTAAAGACCAGGGGGCATATTTATGAGTTCTGGCGCATCTCTGCAAATCAGCAGGGATGCGCCAGAACAAATGCGTAACGCAAAACTACCCTTGCGTCACGGCGAATGCGCCGCATTTACAATGCGGCGCGCCATGGCGCAGGGGTAGGCAGATGCGTGACGCATCTCGTGACGTAAGGGCAGCGCATCGCTGGAGTCGCGGCGCAAGCGCGACGCGACTCCAGCAATGCTCGGGTGTGCCCTATACTTAACGTGCTACGATAGTCCTTACGCCTGCTTCAAGCAGGCGTAAGGAATTGACGTAGCAGCGTCGTACAAGTTCCTGCGTGAAATCTTGTAGATTTCACGCAGGCACTTTTGCGAGGCGCACCTGCCCCGGAACGCCCACATGTGGCGCAGGGCTTTACAACGTGACGCATCTGCCTAGATGCGTCACGTTGTAAATGGGTCGCAGGGATGCGCCACGTTTACTCCGCCGTTGCGTCACGCAACGGCGGCGTAAACGTGGCGCAAGTGTCTTGTAAATCTGCCTCTTTATCTGTAATGATCGACAGCAACAAACCCTCCATCCCATGCTTGAGTTCTGGGCTGACAACCCAATACCCCGCTTGCTCTAAGTACTGGGTAGTTTTAATCCTGCATTCCCAGTGATGACTCGTGTCATCCCACTCCTTCGATTCCCAGTGCTTTGCTGTTGCAACCCTAAACGCAGCACTGTAACAACTACGCCGATGCCTGAAGTGCAACTGTAACAGCCCCTGACTGTGAAGTCCGGGGCTGGCTGTAATAACACTCCACCCTTGGGTATGAAACGGTCTGATCCCCCCACCCACCCCATACCTCCAGCGTTCATGCATTTTCTTCCACAAACTAGGGATTTCGAAGCCTTTACATCCCGTCTCTCGCCCGTTTAGCATCACTTCAAGTTAAGATGGAGTGATAGAAGCACATCTCATGTCCTCACGTCCTGCGAAAATACTACTGATGTACGCGATCTGTTAAAACACACACCTCTAAACAAACACTGAAGGAACGGGGTGTCACGTGCTAGCAAATGCGCTTCTGCACCTCATCAGCTACGAAGCACTATATAGATGTAACTACAAAACAATACCTCATTCTAACAATTGCCACTTTTCATGCACAAAAAAACATTACGCTCTGGAGTTTAAATTCACATGCAGTGACCAGACCTCCTTTAATTGAATTATTTTTCTGACAGCCGGTCAGGCATTTTTCAGGATCGTGTTTCGTTTAAGAAAAGGGCAATAAAAAATTATACTTTCTGAGAAGAAGCAGGACTTTGGAATTTTTTGATCTCCATGACTGCTAAAGGCACATGTCACGTGAGGTTAAATCAAAGTTCAACTTCTGTAATTTGTACTGGGAGAGTGCAGGTTTTTATAGTTATCCAATTTAACACCCCACTGCTTAAAGGCAGAATATGAAAAGTAAATTGATAATATAACACTTTTATCATTTTATTTGTCATTGACTAGGCCGAGTTTGCTGCGTCCACCGAGTCTCGTGCAGGGACAGCTTGCAGCATCACCAGCAGGGAGAGGAGGAGTAGTGGGCATTGAAAGTATGCATATCAGTTTAGCCAGCCGCCCACAGTAATACTTATAAGGTCCCAAAGGCAAGACTGATTGCAGTGCAAATGCTTGTCTTATATGTGTTTGACTTAAAATGAAAATGGCCTTCTGTATATCAGTGCAGCCAACTGTCGAAACACCCTGGGTCACTCCCTTCTCAGTGATGCTAGTTTATTGCATGCAGGGCCGGACTGGCCATAGCGGGCACCGGGCATTTCCCCGGTGGGCCGCTAGGGTGGGGGGCGGTTTTGGGCCCCTATGGGGCCATTTTTGTTCCCACGGGCCGGCAATATCAGCCCTCTGTAACAAAATCGGCTGTAACTGGCCCTCGCAAACTGCTCGGCTGTACTCCCCCTCACCCCAGGGGGGGCCGGCTGAGCAATTTGTAAGGGCCGGTTTCTGTTCCCAGTCTGGCCCTGGTTGCATGGAATATGTAGTGCTTTGATTTCAGGGTTAAGTTGCATGTTATCAGTAACTCCTACTTCATACATCATGAACTCCTAAATAGCAGTTCATTGTTATTTTTTTTTTTGCAGGTTGAAACCTGACCAATCCTACTTGCTTACAGTTAAAAAAACAATACAGTTGAGTGGATGAACCTTGTACCCACCGCCGCAACATGTAATCAGAAATGTTCCTTTATTAAGTATTGATATGAGAGGTATGCATTTTGATGACCTTAACAAGTTAGTGTATATTTTGCTAGAAAAGAAGAGCCAGCTAAAACTGCTTCAGAGATCCAACAAGTGTTACAAACGCAATACCCAACATACTTTGCTAATATTGTGCAAAAAGTATTTAACTCATCTTTAACAACTAGTGTTTTGAATATTAAATCTGGTCTGGTGAGTCGATTTAAAGCAGTATTTGGACTGAACGCGTCGTGTTTTTACTTTTTATTCTCCAGTCTTTTGGGAGGATTTTCAACCAACCCCACTGCTAATCTGCTGTAGTATTTTCATCTTTCTTCTCTTCTGACAGGAAAATCAACAACATAGTTTTCATGTATCCAGGCCAACAAAGATGCAGAGAGACCCTAGCGTGTTATCTGGGACATGCTTGGCTTTCCGAACTTAGAGAATACTGGATGCTGTCTTTTCACAAAATAGATACTAGTCAGGTGAAGCCTGTAGTCTGGTATATGAATTGTCCCGCTGAAATCTTCTTGGATCTACATCTGGAGCAGACTTCATTGGATTTTGTAAACATAGCAGTGCTCTTTCAACTGCTGCCAGAGCAACAGACACAATGCAAAGCAATGCATTTGTCCCAACTTCAGGATGCTGAGTATGGTTGACTGGGATAAAGAAGGAAAACGCAGTGTGTTTGGTAGATATG
Source organism: Lissotriton vulgaris (assembly GCF_964263255.1). Classification (NCBI taxonomy): domain Eukaryota; kingdom Metazoa; phylum Chordata; class Amphibia; order Caudata; family Salamandridae; genus Lissotriton; species Lissotriton vulgaris. The sequence goes on from NC_141698.1 coordinate 30,114,550, forward strand.
CATGCTGAGGGACGGTTACATTTGTAGAGCTTACCAAGTATTGCTATATTTAGGGCCTCATTATGATGTTAGTCGGAAAGGCTACGAATGGCATTCAGAATGACAGAACCTGTGTCGGAAGCCATGTTTCCAACCAACTCAGAAACATTTCCGTTTGACCGATTATGATACAAAGTAGTTTTTCATTCCGAATTGGTTCCGGCTGACATTCGGGACGCGTTTCCGACAGACAGATTACGCTGTTGGTTTCCGACAGCCATTCCAACTTGGTCTGTCCGACACGGATCGGCTGTCAGAAACCGACTTTGGTGGCCTGTAGCAGGCCCCCCTTCCCTTGGAGAGCTCCGGTTGGGGCCCGTGGGGGTACCCATGGGACCTCTCTCCACAACCATGCACAGTGTAGCAGTCACCATGGGATGCCAGCTACAGGGTGCAAGGTTTTCCGGAACCACCCCTTTTTTCAATGGGAGCCTGTATTGTCGGTCAGAACACAGACTCCCATTGAAGTCAAGGGAAGTTTGACCAAACAGTGTTCAGAACCATCGTAATCGGTCGGTCGGACTCCCCGAACCCGAGTCGGTCAGAAATGATTCTGACAATTTATTTATTTATTTATTTATTCATTTATTTATAGTATTTATAAAGCGCTCTGCAACCCTACGGGCATCCTGGCGCTGGATGGACAAGGAGTCGGTCTTAATGGTTCTGGCTGACATCATATGAGGCCCTAAGTCGTGTGTGAGTATTGCTTGCCCAGATGATGGTAGAGGCTGCTTTTTGTATTTGCATTGTGTCACGAATGCCACGGAGGGGAGTCTTTTACAACCCGTCAGACCCCTGCCCTTGTGCAGCACAACAGGTAACTTGGTGGGCGGAATTTGCGGAGTCGCGCTACGCAAAGCTCCGCAAAATGGTAAAAAAATCTCTGCGAGCACGCAAAAGTTCCGCAAACATGCGGAATTGCTTGTTCCGCACATTCGCGATGCTTTGTTCCTGTTGGCAAACGCTGTTTGCATGCTCGGGGACAAATATCTTATGAACACGCATTTTGAAAGCGCGAACAAGCAAACAATTCCACGAAGCCGCAGCTCGCGGAATTTTGGGCAATTCCACGCTCTCTGCGGAACGTGAAATTACCCAAATTCCGTGAGCGGAACGGAATTTTACCGCCCAGTCCTACAGGGAACCATATTAGTTCAATGGTTCATGTTTTTCTTAACTAATGATGTAATATACAGTTAATGATGTTCACATTTACCCACATAACAATTACACAGGGGAGAGCTCACTCACAGAATGAATATTACGAAATAATTGATGATTAATAAATTTTACTATATGCTTAAAATTTGCAAACAAATATTATTGATGCATTCTGCACAGTAACAATGGCTATGGGTTCATATAGTGCCATATGTTATTTCTACCAATCAATGTGTCAATACTTAATGATCAATCAGAGGATGCATGTAATATCCCATCAATATCCTCAACTACCATCAGAAGGAATCCTCTGCCAATGAAAAGATATACTCTTGCTCAACTTCAGAACATGGGTTATCAGTGATTAAATGAAATGATGGAGTGTGATCGACTCGCACTTCCAACCTTCAGCATTAGTCACCAGAAAATAACTATTGATTATTCCTTCCTAGATTATTCACAATTTCAAGGAGTTATGAGATTATACATAGAAATGAAAGCGATCATAATCCTCAGGTAGGTACATTAACCACTTTCTTCTAAAAACTGAATTGACAGCAACCTAACGTTAATACATAATAAGAGCATTTGATGAAATGGAAAACTTACTTTAAAATGATCTCATCTACCCCGGCCGATTTCTACCACATGGTCTGGCAATGTCCTTGTCTCACCTCCTTTTGGATGGGTATAGAGTCTGAACTCACACACACTTTAGGCTGGCAGGACACCCACGATCCCCTATGCCTCCTTCTAGGAGTATTCAACTGCTTAGACGGCTCTGGAGCTGACAAGCGTTTCCTGTGTACGGCGGTGGCGGTAGCCAAGCAGGATATCGCCACGGCCTGGTCTCAAGCCAAGCCTCCTACTGTTGGTAAATGGCGCTGGGGTGGATTGGTGCGCGGCCCAGGAAGAGCCCCTTTTTGAGGCTAGAGGGTGCCCCGAAAAGTTTGAGAAGGTATGGGGCAAATGGTTAAACCTATTCATTTGAATTTTGTGTTTGTTTTCCTTTTACATGGCTGCTCTTTCCCCTCGTATGAACCATTGTGTTTAAAGGCAGTCTCATTGGTTCGCGCCTCCTCCTGTCTGCTGATGTTGGACTTTGCTGTATTGTACAATTCTTGGCTGTCTTCATATGTCATTTGTTTTATAAAAGCTAATAAAATTGATTATCAATTTTTTTTTTAACTCATCTGAAACATGAAAAGTTTATAACCCAGAATTTAGAAAATGAGAAGAAGTCCTTGAAACTCAATTATCAAGACTCCACGAATTTAACATGAAGAATTTCCTCTTGGTCAATCAAATAAAAACAAAAGTAATGTGTTTTGCGATGCACATTATGCAAAAAATATGGAAAATTGGCTAGGCACAAATTGACACGATCGGTAACTATGACTACCTTGTTGTGGACATAGATGCTAGTGAGGGCAATGACCCGTTCTGCAGGGCCATCCCCAAACTTTTTGCCTTCCTCCGCCCCTTTTTGCTGAATTTGTTTTTGCTGACCATTGGCCTCTAGGTACTTTACCACTGCTAACCAGTGCTAAAGTGCGTATGCTCTCTCCTCTCAACATGGTAATATTGACTCATACCCAATTGGCATGTCTAATTTACTTATATGTCCCTAGTAAAGTGGTACTTTGCGTGCCCAACGGCTGTAAATTAAATGCCTCTAGAGTGCCTGCAGCACTGATTGTGCCATCCATTTAAGTAGCCCATCAAGCATATCAACCTTGCAAAAGAGACCTTTTGACAGGCCCAAACCTTCCTTTTACATAATACATATAAGTCATCCCTAGAGTAGGCCCCAGATACCCCAGAGGCCAGGGTATTTAAAATGTTAGTCATGTACTTTTACGTTTTACATGTCCTAGTAGTGAAAACTTCTTAATTCGTTTTCAGTATTTCAAGGCCTATCTCTCCCATAGAAGACCTTTGGGATTACCTTATTACATTTTATAAGTGCAATTTCTAAATAGCAAGATATGCCAGCTTCAAGTTTGGTGTCCCTGGAATCCTAATTTAAAATTCTAATTTATGGTGCAGTCAGATTTTAAATTAGAATTATGAAAATGCCACTTTTAGAGCCCTAAGTGGGATGGGTATACCCGGACGTGGGTCCCTTACTCGCTGTGCCACTGGGTTCAAGCTAGCCTGGCTGACACCTGGAAACCTGTCCCAGGATGCTTGTTTCTGAACCCGGGAAGACATGGCTTGGTAGTTCGGGCTGGGCTGTTCCCATGAGGAGCAGCGTCAAGACTGATTTGCATATGGCTGAGTCCAAACTGGGGTGGCATTGTGTGCAAAAGAACAATGGATTTAACCCTAATCTCTTGACTGAGGTGAATGTTTGATTTATTCAGCATTCGGTCCAGCATTTGTTGCTGCAGCACTTTTAGAACGTTGGCATTTTCTTGTCTTAGCTGTTTGGTGCCTGCAGCCTCAGATTACGTAACTGGGTGTAGTTAGCAGTTGTACTTTGTATATTCCTCCTAGACAGCCACACACAAATGAAGCTTAGGTGTTACTGAACGGGCCAACACTATCAGGATAAGAGGATGGAGCTGGGCCCAAACTCACTTACATCTGAATAGGTTGTATCCTATCTCCACACAAAGGGCTTCATACGCCTTGTGGTTAGTCTGGAGCCAATGCAGGGAACCTAGGGCGTCTGTGCACTTCAAGGCATGCCTATCGAAACTTCTTCTCACTTCAAAGGCACAACTGTTTATAAAATGAAGCACCTCAGATACTACCTCTTCAGTACCACTTCAGTACATCTCTGGACCTGTGGATATTCTTCCGGAAAGAAAGACTGCTGTGCTGCTCAAAGACTACCACTGCTGGACTGATGCTCTGAAGGAACTGATGCCCTGCTATGCGTACCTGCTGCCTGTTGTACTCTTGCCTGGGTGAGAAGGACTAGACCAGCATGCCTTAAACCCAGAACCGAGGGTGACTCCAAGGACTGGGTGGCTGGCCTCCCCATCTTCAGCCCTAGGGACACAACAGGTTGCAATCAATCAATCAATAAGGGAATTGTAAGCACGCTACTCACCCGTGAGGGTCTCAAGGGGCTAAGGGGGGCGCAGATCTGTTTAGCCGAAGAGCCAGGTCTTGAGGGTCTTCCTGAAGTTTTTCAGGGAGGAGGCGCGTCTGATGTCTGCCGGTAGCTCGTTCCAGGTCTTGGCTGCAATGGGTATGTGGAACTTGATTCTGTCATTGAGGTATTTGGGTCCTTTGTTGTGTAGGCATTTGTAGGCGAGAGTGAGGATTTTGAAAGTGACTCTTTTCTCCATGGGCAGCCAGTGGAGACTTTGTAGGTGTTGGCTGATGTGTTTGTGTCGGGGAATGCCGAGGATGAGTCAGACAACAACGAGGGTTTTGGCTAGAGCACAGTAAGGCTGTGCCAATGGACTAATAAACAACAGGATTGCCAGTCCTGTGCAACAAATAGATATTTTGCAAGGGAAACAAGCGATGAATCTCTTATTCCCACAGACCACTCTTTCAGTCAAGATTATTTTCAAAATTCAATGAATTTGTTTATTTTATTTTCCTTTGGAAAAGCGTTTTTTCTTTTTATTACCACACAACCAAATGTATACTTTTAGCCTCAGTCTAATACATTCATTGTGAATGACGTGGGGGGAGGGATATCTGGTCTTTGGGTTGGAAAGGTTTAAGAAAAGGAGGGGGCAAAAATGCTGTGGAGTGGGAAAGCAAAAATTAGACACTTAACACATTTCACTCATAAACATAAATTAACGACAGACAACAAACAATGGTGGTGGAAAAGGGGAGTGTTTTCTGACAGGGATTTATTTTTGGATTATAGGCCCTGCACAGTATTTATTTGTGTTGGCAGAAAGAACCTAATCCACTCAATGGAAGAATACAGAAATTCAGTTCTATTCATAAAATAGACCATCAAAAACTTTTCAATTTTTACGGTACATAATTGTAATCGATTGGTCTATACAAACATAAAAATAAGGTTGACGCGTTTCGAATCCCTAAGAATCAAGGGATTCTTATCAGGACCGAAAAAGAAGATCTGAAAGAGATAAATGGAATAACATACTGTCAGTCATCTATATGAGCGACTCTCAACTTACTTTCAGCTCAGCATGTACTCAGATCCTACCTTTGCTTCTTTTTAAGAAACTTCACTTCCGTTTAATCTGGAAGAGAAGATTACAAGTATGTCTAACAGCGTGTGGGGATCAAATGAGACTTCTTTTAAAGGAGTCACTTGATGCATGTTACTTACTTAATTGTTGGTCAAGCGTTTCGTATTGGGCTACATGGATTACACAATCGAAATCCGTCATGTCTTTATTTGAAAAGTTGTTTATCTGAAACAAGATAGATAATTTCTAAGAGGTCCCAAGTGCAGGTGTGATTTAATAGAGAAAAACATTTTTATTTTAAACTGGATGAGTCAGGCGGCAGTGTTCTGTATTGTCTAAAGGGACGTGTTAATGCAGGCGTAGACTACGTTTCCACAGTCCATTCTGCTGGTGATGAGTGCGTGGGTGACTGTCTTCCTTGACTCAGTGGGGATCCACTTGAAGGTCTTGCGGAGGGTGTTTAAACAGTTGGAGGTGACAGCGTTGACCTGATGGTTCATCGTGAGTGATGAGTCAAGTACGATGTCAAGGTTCTTGGCGTGCTCTGAGGAGTTGGGTGGGCTTCTGAGGGCGGTCGGCCACTAAGTGCATCCCATGCAGAAGGGGTGGTACCGAGGATGAGGATTTCTGTCTTCTCAGTCTCGGTCTTCCTAGTAATCAGGTGACCCCTTCAGCCAATGGGAACCCTAGCCCTAATACTATCCAATCACAACACTAGCCCTAAAATCTAGGAACCAATAGGAGACCAGGACCTTACAGCCAATCTTAGCCCTAGTCCAAGCACCCAATCAGTTCAAAAACCCTGATCCCTACGTCCAATAAAGGCCCTAGCCCTACCAGTAGTCCCAAAACAAGTCCATGCAACCACTGCTACAGGTAGCCCTAGTCCCTACTTCCAATAGAAAGCCTAAGCCTACTCTAAGTCCCACACCTAGTCCAGCAACCAATCACACCAGAAGCCCTAATCGTTACTTCCAATTAAAGGTCTAACCCTAGCCATAGTCCCACCCTACTCCCAACATCCAATAATATAGGAAGCCCTAGTCCCTACTTCCAATAGAAATCCTAACCCTAGCCCTAGTCCCAACCCTACAATGATTGAATCACAGACCCAGAAACCAATCAGAACCCTCAAATACCCAACCAATGAGGACATTAACCCCAATCCAATAGAAACAGCAGATACAACCACCAATCAGTGTAGACATGTACCAACCACTAACAGACCATATAAGGTCCCAGCGGCCTCAGACAAGGGTTGCTGGCCAGGGAGTAGAAAGCTTCTTCTCGTGTTCAAAATCTCCTAGGAGACAGACAGGCTCAATCCACACTTTGGACTACAGCAGGTAAGGGCCTCACTAACTTGAAATCTAACAATACTGTTTGAATAAAACTTTACTCCCCCTGCTGGCCAAACAACGAAGTGCACAGGCCCTAGTAAAACACAGTTTAAACAGCTCACATAAGCACCCTCTGATGTAGAAAAAATCCCTGTTGCTGGGGGGGGGGGGGGGGGAGGCAGGGGGGCTGGTTTCACTGGCTTATGAACACAAAATGGTGGCTTGGAGTACATTGGTTTAACATACAGGTCTTAGCACAGAGCAAAGGAGAAATTTAGGCTGTTTAGAGGGGCACTACTGGACGCTACATCAAATGGAGCCTTTCCGCCTCCTCAGAGATAAGGATACAGGATATGATTCTGATGTTTCAGAATTGAGCACATGTTCCAGTCCTAATGGTCTTATGTCTGCTAGCTTCCTGCATCCTCCTGGTCACTCTCGCGCCCTGGCACATGAGGGCCTCCGTAGGCAGTGGTTGCAGCATGGCGAAGATCTGTCTCATTCTATGTTGATCTCCAGGGTAATTGCAGTGGATTTGATGTTGTGGAGTATACAGGAGTTTTATGAACTCTGACAAGAACTTGTGGCAGAGTAAACAAGGTAAACAGAAAATTGAGTACAGAGCTGCCCAAGATCCCACAGGGAGTCAGCGAAGAAAAGTGATCCAATGGGACAGCTCTACAGAAGGTAACAAGAAATCACATCTCAGAAAGAATAGGCACTCAAACTTCAATGCATCATGTACAGTAACTAACACTCAATATATGCAAGACATGCATATAACAACATTACCTGGTGGGTAAAGCACTCAGGAGCTCCACATGGTAAACTGAAGCTCAGCAAGTTCCTCAACCACAATTGCTGTTACAGATATTGACTGCAAATACCTACATATATGGTACACATAAAACAACAGGGTCTGTGGTGCTGATACCTTTGGAGATATATAAAAGTAAAGAACAGATAATGTTCACATCGGCCGAGAAAGTACATTTAGGTTTTCCGCTGTGCCCAGTGAATCCTTGCAATCACACAGGTACAAGCAAGTAACAGCAAGGGTGGATAACTAAATTCACAGCCATAATAGACAAGGAGCTAGAGAGTAGGAGTACTTAATAGGAAAGAAGAGAAAACAAAGGGAGCACTAGGCAGAAAGAAAGTAAACAGCTACAACAGTAAAGTGGAATCTAAGGCAGTAGAGAAAAGAAGTAGTAAACTAGAAAATGGAACTAAGGTAAAGAGAAATAAAGGGAGAAACTGGGAAACACGTAACTACAGAAATAGTAAATATCTCAGGAACAAGAATCCACTAAAATAGTGCTAGCTCAGGAATCAAGAGTCAAGGAACAAGGAAAAGTTAACGCTCGGGAATCTTCTGCGAACAAGGGTTGGCAAAACCTCAGGAGCTCAAGAAACGGGGCTAGTCAAACAGAAACACTGCTACAGGGATCAACAGTGGGCTAAAGGAAACTGAGGCTTAAAAGAGATCACTATTATCTTGTCTATGGTGTGAGCAGACTCACACCTAACAGCCACAGGTGTGCTGAATTCCTACACCCTCCCTTGGTCTACATGAGTGGAGACAAAAGAGTGAGGTGGGAATTCTAGGTTTTGGAGTTTTTCATCAAGAAAAACCAATCGACTTCCACAGTATCTGTTTTCCATGGTACCTGACATGGATCTGGAGTGAATAGGATTTTCAGAATAGTTTCCAAGAGGCTGGAAGTCAGTATGTGGGTATAGTATTATAACAAGGAGAACCTGGCTCAAGGTATGTCCTTCCAGCCTCTTCAAGCAGTTGCCACAGAGGTACCAGATTCTTCCACCTTAGGGTGGGGAGTACATCTGGAGGAGTTGGACATCACAGACAAGAGAAGACCAGATGTTGCATATTGATGTTCTGCAGCTGCAGGTGATTCAGCTAGTGCTCAAAGCCTTAGTGCCATTCCGTCGCTGTTGATCTGTCCATATCTAAATGGACAACATGACTGTGAAGTGGTTTGCCAACAGGCAGGGGGGAATGGGTTCCTATCTTCTCTGCTGAGAAGAAATACAACTCTAGTTCTGGGTATAGAGACAACAGATCTGGTTGGTTGTCAACCATCTAGCTGGTGGTTTAAATTAGGGGTGGACGGATCTGTTGGAGTTTTACCCTGCGGAATTCCGCGTAGCTACATGAAAACTCTGTGAGATTCACAGAGTTTTGAGAACAGGTGGAAATCTGTACTTTGCTCTGATTTTCATCACAGGAATTTTATTCTGCACTGAAAAATCTGCGTGAATGATGTGACACGGCACACTAGAGGACACTGCTGCTCAAGGTTGTTTTGTGGTCAATTTTGGACTCAAGTGGCTGCTTTTTCACCATGAACATTACATTAGGAAAATCTCGCCACGTGCCCTCTTAGCATCTGAAAATCGCTCAATAGGATGCCAATTCTCAAACGCCAACTTACCATTGGTGAGCCATGCACAAGAAAAAACTCTGCCATGCGGTGGTTGCTAGAACTTGCCTGGAACTCTGCATTACATGTATAGCGCAGAGCTGCCGAAACTCTGCCAACTCTACCACCTCTAGTAAAACCTTCTTTTTGTCACTTCCCTGTCTGATTATTAGAATACCATTGCTCATTAGCATTTCTAACTTTGTCAATCTTTTATTCCAAGCTCTTTCTTATAATGAGTCTCCATCCACTCCCATTGTAACAATTTCATTTTTATTGTTTCCTGCACTCTCAAAGTCACACCACTCTTGTTAATTCGGCAGTATCATTCATTGTTAATACATGGTTCCTACCTGGTGCGATTTGTTGGTGTGCCATGTTGTGCACTGCAAGTATTCTGTTAGTGTCTCAGCGCCCCTACCTGTATGCTTCCACCTATGGCAGAATTAGGACCTGTTTTAGAGTTCAGCAGACACGTTGCATTCCGTTTGCAGTATTGCAAGTGCTTTATGTCCACTTGTTAGTGTTTGCATTCCGTTTGCAGTATTGCAAGTGCTTTATGTCCACTTGTTAGTGTTTCTTGCCTGGAACCTCGCCCTCAGTGCGTGGCAGACACTGGAAGGTCAAAATTACTATTTAAACACCAATCCTAGAATATTTCCTGAAGGCTTATTTAGTTTTTCAATTCTAGTCCAGGAATATTTTGGGGAACGTTATATATTCCACAAGAATTTTTAGGAATTGTTGAAAAGCAGTAATTTTGAATGTCATAAAGTGCTGTCCTGAGCAAGGCAAAAAAATAGAAATCCAAATATATCTATTGAGACTTGTAATACTCGTTTGTGACAGAGTAACCGTCTGCTGAACTCTAAATCAGGCCTCAACTTTTTTGTCACAACCACATAAGGCACAGTCAGTTATGAGTCACCTTTTAATGCATTGTTACCATTAAACCTTGATAGGACAAGGTAATAACTTCTTATATAGCCAGTGAATCATTGCACTGTTGACATTTTACATTTTGGTGCTGTAAGGTGAAACACGTATGAGATTGTATTCTCTTAACAATATGGCTGAGGTCCCAGACGCACTGCTTAAATGGATGAAATATCCTATTTAGCGGTTCCACTCAATGCTTTCTCTATGTTCAAACAAAATAATCTACTGTGTATATTCAAAGATTCTGATGTTTTCCTTTTAAAATCCACATGTATGGCATCTTGCATTTTTTAAACTTCGCATATTCAAGTGTGCCCATCCGGACCTCTTCTTAAACACGAACAAAAATTGCAAAGAGTCGTTCAGAGCAGCATGTCTTTTATTCAACCCAATGCATTTTGGGCTTATCCTAGCCCTTCATCAGGGGTAACTGTAAGTTAACACATCAAGAGAACCACCATTACTACATTTCCTCCGTACACCATGAAGAATCTTTAAAACAATATCTTTTCTCCAAATTACAAAATCTTTATGCCCATTACTACCCGACACACATTTTGCTGTCAATCACTAGCACACCATTATCCTTTCCACCCCTAGATTGTGTCTTGATTAATAAACCATGTGTTATTCCCCATTTCTAACTTACGACAAATCATCCCTCATCAACATTCGCCTCCTTATCAAAGGGCCATCCATAACACTCGCAGATCCCGACTGACTTGTAACCACACCCCGCTACTCTCCTCGCACACGCCCGTGCCCTCTCAACTCTCTGCACAAACTCCATCTTATTGCCCCTCCCTTCTATTTTACCCATCTACAACATACATCTTCCTCAAACCACTCGCTCAAATTCGCACTTACCAGATACTCCCTGCTTTCATGCTGAAAATTCTAAATACCAACTCGCCACCTCCTAACACTATTTCAACATCCAACTAAACACGTACCTGTCCACTCCGTGATCACTCACAAATAAACTTCCACCTCCGAATGATGTGTTCCGCACCTGCGTGAACCCGCCATACAGCACCACTTATTTAAACCCGCAAAACTCCTCCCCCCGTCTGTGAGGCCACCTACCAATCACTTGACCCCCACGGACCACTGTGCACTACTACACCCATAATTCACTCACACAACAAACCCAACTAAACATGTGTACAATTTAAACTCAGATTTAAATGTTATACGAACTCCACCAGTCCGGGTGTAGACATTTTTGGGGTAGTAAAGAAGCTCTCCTCCCTACCTAATAAGAAATCCACAAAGAACAATCAATGCTTTTGTGATGACACTGCTAACACCTTTAGGAATAAAGTTAAAGATAGCTATAACTTCTTTGAAGCCACCCTCACAAATGAACCAACTGAGGTAGTTCGGAGTTCAGATCCCTAAAAAAATAATTTTCAGAGCTTTTCACAGGTATCTCCTGATTAGTGGAAAAACACATTAGGGAAAAAAAATCTGGATCCCCGTTGGATCCTTGTCCCCCGGCAGTTTTGAAAGATATAGCGAAGGAGGTGAGTCCTATTCTCACGAAAATATTTAACAGCATGTTCACGTCTGGTATTTTTCCTGCTCTATGGAAGGATGCATCAATCCTTCCACTGATAAAAAAACCTAATCTGGACGCATCGAATCTGAACAACTGTCGCCCAATTGCCAGGCTGCTATTTCCAGCCAAAATTGTGGAGAAAATCATGAATAAACAGTTCGCTCATTTTATCTAAGAAAATTATTTACTTGATCCCTCCCAAGCCCATCCTTGTTTAATATCTTTGTATCAGAACTGGCCCCTTTCGTCCAGCATTTTGGTTTCAGTCTAACATATGCCAATGACACAGGATCGGGGTTGCAGCATACAAAGATCAAGCCTCCCAGCACTTTAGTTTCAAAACTGTAGGGTGGAAATTAAGAGATGGATGGGATAGCACTGTCTTAAACTTAACTCGGAAAAAAACGAAGTAGTGATCTTTGGGACTCTACAACCCAGAAGGGACGGCCTTTGGTGGCCGGCAGAGATGGGTGATTTACCAAAACCAGTAGAAAAGGCAAAAAATCTCAGAGTACTGACTGACAACAAACTAACTTTCTCTCAGCAGACCAATGCTATTATGTTGGCCACCTACCATCTAATTAAGAAACTGAAGAAGATTCTGCCCTATATCCCCGTTGACTCCAGGAGGACGGTGGTGACTGCACTTGTGCTGTCAAGGTTAGACGACTGCAATGGACTCTACCTGAATATGCAGAAATAATATTTAAAAAACTGCAGATGGTATAAAATGCAGCCGCAAGACTGCTATTTAATATCCTCAAGTATGAGTCAGTCTCTAAAGAAATCCAGAGACTCCACTGGCTTCCTGTGGCACATTGTATCAAGTTAAAAACGCTATCCTTGGCATATAAGGCCTTGAATCATACCGGATCAGTGTTTCTTAAAAACTTTTTCTCCTGGTACCATCCTGCCACACAGCTACTATCCACTGGCGCCAAACTTATGATGGTTCCAAGGATTCGCACCACCAGTTGGGGAGGCAGAAGCATTACTTATGTCACGGCTAAACTATGGAATACGCTTCCAATTGATACCAGAGCTGCAAGCTCACTTTCTTCTTTTAGAAAGGGTCTTAACACATGGTTGTTCCAGAATTAGGTTCCACTTTTTACGGGCTTACTTTTATTTTTAAGTGCCAAGACTCTTCCGGGTATATGTGCGCTCAATAAATTATATTAACATAACATAACTCAAGAAATGGAACGAATAATCACTCCAACAGTTTCATCAAACCTGACAGTGTCGGATCTATCAGTCTTGAAAGACATGTGGTCTTAACAGAATGATAATGAGGACCAGCAAGAAGAATCGTCTAATACGATCATTATAAGCTCCTTGAATCTGACATTGGGAGTAAGAAATACTACCCCCTTCCTACCCAATCCAGGTGTATACCCCAATTGAGTATGGACAATTTGGACACCTTTTTTGAGAATGTCATAAGAAATTTAAGACATTTTTATCAAGAAATGGGAAACAGTAAGAAACAATGTGATCCAAAAGAAAGACATTTTTTCCAAACAGTTAACAAGATCAGGAAGAGATCTGAGGTATTAGTCAAACCATTGACAAAGGGGGAAATGTTGTATTGTGGGGAAGAGATCTTTACAGAAATGAGGCATTAAGCCAACTCAATAACAGAGAATGCTATAAGAGGATTACATTGAATGAATATGAAAGAGTAAAAGAAAAATTATTTGAACAATTGAACATGTGGAAAGAACAGGAACTACTGAGCTCGGACAAATATCGCTCTTTACAACAGGAACATCCAGTCCTTCCTGTTATCTATATGATCCCCAAAGTTCATAAAACATAAAAAATCCACAAGGACGACCAATAATTTTAGCTCAGAACAGTCTCTTTGAAAGTGACTTCAAGTACATTGATTCCTATTTAAATCTGATCGTTAAAACCCTTCCATAATTCTAAAGGGTTCAGCAGACCTTCTGAAACATATCTACAATGTCAAAAGGGAATAGAATATGGTACTTATGACCTTGGATATTTCCACGTTATACACAGAACATTTTTTAAGAATGAAACCTATGACATTCGCGGAGCACAATCGGATGTCATTGGATATGATGGAGTGGTGTTTGACAAAGAATATCTTTTTGTTCGAAAATGAATTGTTCCAACAAGAATAGGGGACTGCCATGGGCACCTGCTTCGCCCCCAGTTATTCTAATTTACATCTAGCTGGTGGGAGGAGCAAGTGCTCAGGGGCTGAGATTGGAACAATGGTCAGAAAAGATTTGTATATGGCTGAGATTTATCAATGACATCTTCGTACTGTGGCACAGTACGGAGACACAAAGGATTGATTTATCAATAATTTGAATGAGAATGACTTGAATTTGTACTTTGTGGGCCATAAAAGTAAAATAACTATAGGATTTTGGGACATAAGTGTGTGGGTGAAAGAGGACAAATTAGACACCACAGTCTTCAGAAAACCAATGGCGGGGAATACAGTTTTACACTCCAGTAGCTCAACCCAACACCTCTTATAAAAGCATCCCTTTTGGAGAATTCTTTAGGGCTTAGAGGGCATGCATTACTTTAGAAGACTTTGGCAAAGTAGAGACTGAGATGAAATGTAGTTTTATCCAAAGGGGTTACTCACTTACAATTTTGGAGACAACGTCTAAAAGAGTGAGAAATATGAACAGAGACATGTACTGTTTGAACCATCGAAAACAGCTAAGAGAAAAAAGAACAGGGTATCACATAACATACAGAGGTTTCTAACAACATATAATACTGAAAATATGAAAATACAATATCATTTGAAAAGTACAGACACTTTTTTTAGAGAAGACCTGGTAATAGGACAGCAGACAATGAAAAATCCACTGATTACATACAGGAAACCCAAATTACTGAGGGATTATCTAGTGAGGAGCGAAAGCCTGGGTGGTACACCAAACAAACTTGGCTTCAACAGAAAGAAGGTTTTAGAAAATGTTTGAAGCGTAAGGCATGTCAGCATGGGGAAAATATTTCAGCTTTTAAAACAGTTTTTAATAAACTGCAAATATAAGGGAATTTTTAACCTGTAAAACAGGCTATGTGGTTTCCATCTTGAAGTGTCCAGGTAACAAAGTTTATGTCAGTAGTACCACACTACCAGTGCGCAAAAGAATATTACAACACAGGAGAGCCATAATTAATAAAGATCATAGTTACCCCGTAGGTAGACCTTTTGAGAAAGAACACCAGAGCAATCCAACACCAATGAGATACAGCTGTATAGCACAAGTGTCTAGAAGACGCGTATGTGGAGATAAATAAAGAGAGCTGAGAAAACTATTCTTGAATTGCATAGTAGGGAACCAAATGGTTTTAATGTGGATGACGAATTGTTTATCTGCCTTTATTGATACTTGCATCTAGTTGAGCACATTCATCACAAGAGCTAAGACAGATGTATAGAATTGAAGAGGACAAGAAAAATACAACATGAGCACTTTATTAGTTAGGGGTAGTACCTTAGTCACATAGAGTAAAGATTTTAGCTATTTAATTTCTTGGTAAACTAGGAGGCAGAATTTAACCAAAATTATACAATTGAAGCATTACATTTATTCCAGTAGACCATATCAATTGGGTATTAATTCATGTCCAAATAAACTGGAGACAGAAATTTGTATCAATAGATGGAATATAAATAGATAAAATGTGTGTGGAAATTTGGACTTTGGAAAAACTAGAGTCTTTTTTAACCACATGTACTTTAGACTGGTTCAGCACTTTCCATGTTTTGCACATAAATTAATTGCTGTGAGTTTTTGGAAAATTGCAGTTGGAGATGGCAGCAATGGACAAATAGGCACTTGCTTACTGTAAATTTGAAATTCAACATGAGAATTGGAATAGGGGGAACTTTCCAATTCAAAGTGTTTTTTAACTTACAAGAACCTCTTCTTGAGATTTGAAAGCAATGTAAAGAATGTGCCTGCATATATGTTACAAGATGACACTGATGCGTGCGTAACATTGCGAGTACAAAAATAACGCCTCAATTGTCCTCTTGCTATGTTTATTTCATAAAATGTAAATTGTAGGAAAGCACATTGTGCTTGTCGTCATAAACAAGGCTGCGTCTGGCAGCCGAAATGCCAAGACGTTTGTGGCACTGGTAACAGAATAAAATCGGAGTGAAGTACCAACGGAGTGCCGATTCCATCTCTCTTTTATTCAATGAGGTGTTTTTGTTAATTTTCCATGAGGCATTGTGGACGTCTTGCAATCGGTAACACCAACACTGAGGAAAAACGCCAGCAACTGTAAAGAAAGGATTTTTAAAAAATGCTACGAGGCAGGCATTCCCCCCGTATTTCTGTTGAGAGCCCCCAACCAAATAAAAGGAGAGAGAGTGTTCACGAGACGAGAATGGGAGGATTCTCGCTAATGACAACGTACTTGAACTCCGGTAAGAGGCAGGCACAGGGGCAACAGGAGTCAGGTGCAAAGCGACAAGCTCTTCAGGGCTGAAGGAGAGAGAAATAGTGGCAGAGCACTCATAAAGAAATAAGCTTAGAGCATGAATATTGAGGCGGTGGTCGTGCCTCCGAGATGCACCACCCTATGAAGCAGGGGGCCACAGGTGTGAGTATCCCACAAGCCTTTGATATGGAGCAGAGATGCTGGATTTAGAAGGCAACGCTGACTGGGGCTCTATCCAAGAGCTTGAATGTACCAACAGTGGATGAAATGGATGCAAATAATTTTTCCCCAAATATAACTCCCACAAAACATTGCGCAGTCACATCAAGAGCAGCCCATCAGAGGGCGAGCCGTTTGGCAAGAAAAGGAACTGTGGTTGGAAAATGCACAGTGCTTTCCTTCACCATCAGCCTCTGATGAAGAAAGTAATTTGAAACGCGTAAGGCTAAGATGGAAGCAGGACTGTGAAAGGTAACAGCCGGCTGGAGCCTTTTTACCTTTTAAGTGGAGCTGAGGCTTGGAGCTCCTCATCTCTGCTTGAGTGGAGAAGTGTGGCTCACTGGTTAGAGGAGGCAGACCTGGAAGCAGAGGTCAGCCCGGGACCAGGGTTCAATTCCCGGCTCGGCTGGGTCTTGAGTCCAAAATGTCCACGGACTCGACAATTCTCACTCCGGTGCCTACTCGAACCACGGGTTCACACTCTGCGACTCTGGGCAATAGCTTGCTTAATCTCCACTACGGCCCCTCGCGGCTGGATGCCTGGCTTTCACCTTGCGGATGCCCTGCTGGGTATCTCACAGGGGAATACCAGGACGGGTTCCCTAAGCAAGCGCCGGGACGCCCCGTTGGGGCAGCTGTGCGCTATACTAGATACACTACATTTACATTTACATTTGAGTACATCTCGCACGACAACACCAAGCTTGGAGCATGAATATTGAGGCTGCAGTCGTGCCGCCGAGATGCACCACCCTATGAAGCAGGGGGCCACATGGGTGAGTATCCCACAAGCCTTTGATATGGAGCAGAGATGCTGGATTTAGAAGGCAAATCTGACTGGGGCTCAATCCATGAGCTTGAATGTACCAACAGTGTATAAAGAAGCAACGAGGATGAAATGGATGCAAATAATTTTTCCCCACTACAACTCCCACAAAACATTGCGCAGTCCCATCAAGAGCAGCCCATTAGAGGGTGCGCTATTTGGCAATAAAAGGAACTGTGGTTGGACAATGCATGTTGCTTTCCTTCACCATCAGCCTCTGATGAAGAAAGTAATTCGAAACGCGTAAGTCTAAGATGTAAGCGGGACTGTGAAAGGTAACAGCCGGCTGGAGCCTTTTTACCTTTTAAGTAGAGTTGAGGCTTGGAGCTCCTCATCTCTGCTTGAGTGCATCTCGCACAACGACACCAAGCTTGGAGCATGAATATATATATATATATATATATATATATATATATATATATATATATATATATATATATATATATATATATATATATATATATATATATATATATATATATATATATCCACACAAAACCTCCAGCAAGCAGAAGGAAGGAGCCACACGCAGGGAATCCAGGCAAAGATCTTTAATTGGAAAGCAGTTTGGCATAATGCATTTCGACTTCACTGTCTTCTTCAGATGCCGCTGCTACACTGAAACTGATTCACGCTGCCGTTTTCAAATGTCTCTGCAGTCCTCCCTTAATTGGAAAGGCACACCTCCCCAGCCATGTGATCGCTCACCTGATGTAGTTCTGTCAGTCCTACATCTCCCAGAAAGCATCTTCTCTGGGTAAGTAATGCGTGGGGAATTATGGAAATATAATGTCCATGTGGCTTCAGTGTGTTGCAGATCCCGGCGTGCTGAATTCAGTGTAATTACAATCCTCAGACCTCCCTGGGTCCCCGCAAACGTTCCACCCTCCTAGGCACAAATCCGCCGGGTCGTGAGCTGGTTTAATAGACCGAACTCCTCATGCAGTCATGAGCTGCCTGCTGACAGCGTCCCTTGCAGGACCCATACTCAGGAGGTGAGCTGGTGCAATCCAATACCTTAGGCGACGAAACACTGCTTGCGCAGACACCAGTTACAGCACCAGCCAACTTGACAGAACGAGTGCTCCTTAACGCGTCTCTGGTTGACGCGAAAATATCCACACAAAACCTCCAGCAAGCAGAAGGAAGGAGCCACACGCAGAGAATCCAGGCAAAGATCTTTAATTGGAAAGCAGTTTGGCATAATGCATTTCGACTTCACTGTCTTCTTCAGATGCCGCTGCTACACTGAAACTGATTCACGCTGCCGTTTTCAAATGTCTCTGCAGTCCTCCCTTAATTGGAAAGGCACACCTCCCCAGCCATGTGATCGCTCACCTGATGTAGTTCTGTCAGTCCTTCATCTCCCAGAAAGCATCTTCTCTGGGTAAGTAATGCGTGGGGAATTATGGAAATATAATGTCCATGTGGCTTCAGTGTGTTGCAGATCCCGGCGTGCTGAATTCAGTGTAATTACAATCCTCAGACCTCCCTGGGTCCCCGCAAACGTTCCACCCTCCTAGGCACAAATCCGCCGGGTCGTGAGCTGGTTTAATAGACCGAACTCCTCATGCAGTCATGAGCTGCCTGCTGACAGCGTCCCTTGCAGGACCCATACTCAGGAGGTGAGCTGGTGCAATCCAATACCTTGGGCGACGAAACACTGCTTGCGCAGACACCAGTTACAGCACCAGCCAACATGACAGAACGAGGGCTCCTTAACGCGTCTCTGGTTGACGCGAAAATATCCACACAAAACCTCCAGCAAGCAGAAGGAAGGAGCCATACGCAGGGAATCCAGGCAAAGATCTTTAATTGGAAAGCAGTTTGGCATGATGCATTTCGACTTCACTGTCTTCTTCAGATGCCGCTGCTACACTGAAACTGATTCACGCTGCCGTTTTCAAATGTCTCTGCAGTCCTCCCTTAATTGGAAAGGCACACCTCCCCAGCCATGTGATCGCTCACCTGATGTAGTTCTGTCAGTCCTACATCTCCCAGAAAGCATCTTCTCTGGGTAAGTAATGCGTGGGGAATTATGGAAATATAATGTCCATGTGGCTTCAGTGTGTTGCAGATCCCGGCGTGCTGAATTCAGTGTAATTACAATCCTCAGACCTCCCTGGGTCCCCGCAAACGTTCCACCCTCCTAGGCACAAATCCGCCGGGTCGTGAGCTGGTTTAATAGACCGAACTCCTCATGCAGTCATGAGCTGCCTGCTGACAGCGTCCCTTGCAGGACCCATACTCAGGAGGTGAGCTGGTGCAATCCAATACCTTGGGCGACGAAACACTGCTTGCGCAGACACCAGTTACAGCACCAGCCAACTATATATATAAATTCACGAATCCACACAGTGCTTCTTCATCCAAGGTTGTATGAAAAACATGAGCCCAAAGTTGCATCAGAAGGTTTATTTACGTAGCTGGCAACAGAAAATTAACTGGAGTTAATTTTCTGTTTGGATTCGTGAATTGATAAAAGGGCTCGCCACCCAGCACGAGCCCCTGTCACAAAGAGGTCGAGTCAAGGCGGCGTTTGGCGTCTGCAGAACCTAATGATTTGCGATATATATATATATATATATATATATATATATATATATATATATATATATATGTGTGTGTGTGTCCAAGGTTTCACCCTGCTGCCAAACTCTGGATGGCTGCTTTGTCCTGGTAATGTAAGGGTGAATCACGTGAAAATATTAAAGCTCAAAAAACAGGCATGGAGCACGCACAGGACATTCATGGTTTACTCTGAGCAACTGCATTTCCCCCTTCTGCCTTCTTCAGTGCTCAATCAATTTTTATTGAAAGTAACACGTTTAAATTCCTGCAAGGATAATTTATTTGGTGCAACATTAAAAAATGGCAAGCAACAAAGGACTGTCAAAGTTCTTGGTAAAAGTGCAGGTCTTTATGGCAGCCATATGTATAGTTTCCAATGTACAGTGGCATGCTTCCTGAAATCGGTGGTGCCATCAAGACATGGCTTCCGCTAAGCCTTCAGTATTCCAAGTAACATATCAACTTTCTTCATACAGAGATACAACTGCACTCCTCGTTGAGTTTCTTTTTAATTGTTTTTTTACATCAGGAATGTATATTGACGTGTTTAAATTGCTCCTGACAACCTTGTTCACGACAATGTGCACCAACTTGTGTGTGAATAAATACAACATTGATAATAAAAAACATAAAAAAGGAGCAGGATGGTTTTAGGAAATGCAGGTGCAAGGCCTGTAAAAACGGAGAGAATTTGGCAACGCTAGTCACACCATTTAAGAAAAAATCAAAGTTAGGGGCAACATAACATGCATCTCAAACTTTGTTGTGCACATACTTAGATGTCCTTGTCAGAAAATGTATGTAGGAAGTACCATCTTGCCTGTGCAAAAAAGAATATTGCAGCACATAAGAGCGATTACAAATGAAGATTGGAGTTACACCATTGCAAGCCATTGCGAAAAACACCATCAAAGTAACCCTACAGATTTAAGATACAGCTATATGGCATACGTACCCAAGAGGAAGAGGGGTGGTGAGAGGGAGAAGGAGTTACGTACATTGGAAACATCAAGTATGTTAAAGGTAGACAGTAAATAACTGTTTGGTTTTAATATGGATGAAGAATTATATACATGTCTTCTTCAAACTGAGTTAGGAAGAACACCTTCCCCTTAGGCACTGTTATATGATTTAAAGTTTTTGGAAAGCACTTCATTGGGTTAGTAAGGGTATATGGTGAGACATTAGGGAACTTACATTTTTTAGAAACTTGCTAAGGGAAATGTAGATATTATTTATATAACTGATATTAACAAAACTGTAAGACTTGTTTTATACTATTTTATATAGGGTTTTTTATGACAGCTATATCTATTTGGATAATGAAAAGTGTCATTATTGGCAATAATTTAAGTCTCTAGGCACATGTTTGCGCAAAGCACTTTAATATGATATGCTAAATGCATACGCATCCATTTTCACTCCCTATTTTTTGTAATGCATTTATTCGAAAATCTGTAGACATAAATATATGCCTAATTAGAGCAATGTAAAGATTATGGTATTTATTTAAGCACAGTGCTCTTTTATATGGTGACGGGACTGTGAAAGAGGATTACAAACAGGTCCTGGCTTTTAAAATACATACGATCTAATTCTGAATTCCCACAAAATATGAGGTTCATAACAGGCAATTATTGAAATTGGTTTCAGAGACATATTTATTTATTTATAAAGTTTTATATAGCGCGAACAAGATCCCGGGGGATATTAGAGTGCTTTACAATAGTATGGAAGGAAGGACATAAATACAACATCGACATCAGGTACGAATAGGAAACAAGAATGATCGCATAATTACAAGACAATTGGGTCAGGAGAGTAGTACATAAGGCAGGTATATAGCGGGCTACAAAGGAGGGCATGTGGTAGAGGAGAGCAGTATCAAATGATGGTATAACGGTTGTGTGATCAATGACTTTGAACAGGTGAGACCTAGTCCAGTTAAGGTAAAAATGTATTCATTAAGAATCTTTTGGCTTCCAGTTTGAATGCAGTCGTTGAGGAGATTCTGCATACTTCCGGTGGAAGAGAGTTCCAAATCTTTGGGGCAGCGCCAGAGAAAGCAGGGTGACAAGTTCTCTTTTTGCTCAGGATGAGGGGTTTCAAAAGTAAAGTGTTCGCACTTCTTGAAGCTCTACCACAACAGGATAATTCAAGCTTCTGTGCTAGGTACCTGAGAGTTTTCAAATGAAGGGCTTTGTGCACCAGAATGGCTATTTTTAACTAAATTCGAGCTTCGTATGGCAACCATTTAAGAGATTTTAAGACTGGGAATATGTGCTTATTTATTTTGGGGCCTGTAACCAGACTAGCCGCAGCGTTCAGTGATGCCCTTAGTGGAGCCAAGGTGTATTTGGGAAGGCCACAGGGCGTAGCGCTACCGTAGTCTAGCCTCAGCAAGACAAGTGCTTGGACCACCTGCTTAAAATCAGATTGTGGAAGGATTAGTTTGATGTTTCTAACTGTCCTCAACAAGTGGTTAGCTCCCTTACACACATTGCTGATATGATTTTAAATATTCAGGTGCTTGTCCAGGGTGATTCTGGGAGATTTGGCTGACATTTTTTTAAGAATATGTATATTGAGAATGTTCTCTGGATATTCAAAATTTGTGAGATAAATGTGCGGAACTATCCCTAGTATAGTGAACACAAATTAAGACTTTATGTAATTGCAGGCTATATAATGAATTGATTAAGGAGTGGATCAATTTTGGATAGGATCGTGGCAATATGCCTTGAATTTTATTCACTGAAAGATGGCAATAGCATTCCCTAGTAACTAAAATCTATTTTATATGTTTATTATCACTGTTGTATTTATTCACACACAGAATGGCGTGCATTGTCGTGGACAAGGTTGCCAGGAGCGATGAATACGCGCCGACATACATTCCTACGCCTAGAAATAAATTTAAAAAAAGCTCATGAGGAGTGCCGTTGTATCTCTCTATGTTGAAAGTTGATACTTTCTGTGGAATATATACATATAAATGAATATACGAGTTGCTGATTCTTTGCTAAAATAAATCACTGCTAACTAAGCTTCTTGGAGTCCATGGTTGATGTTGTTTGCCTTGGATGTGCGTTTTGTTAATATCTATATATATATTTGCAAATCAAGAAACAAAAGAAAAATGTAAATGCACTAACCTACTACATAATTCTTGAACCATCCTAATAAATCCCTTCTTCTTTTAGTGCTCCAATTTTTTCTGTGCCCTCTTGACTAAGATCAGATCCCAGCACACCACACCAGTTGATATACCTCACCTCCTCACCACATTCAGCAAGGGAAACACCTGAATCTAGCTGTGCATTCCCATCAATGCTCTGAACTGCACGCCAACGTTGGTGGACTCCACAGTATCACTTGGAATCACACTGGATAAGAATCTTAACATGCAAGCTCACATCAACTTGATGACTGAAAATGCCCGCTTTCACTTCAGCTTTCTTAGAAAAATGAAGTCAGACCTCAAAACTGCAGTTCAGTCCTTAGTCAATTCAATTCAATTCAAAAAGACTTTATTCGGTTATAAAACTTTGACAACCATAAAAGTACATAAAATCCTTAGTCATATCAAGCCTGGAGTACAGATGCTCTACCCTCTCAGGGCTTCCCAAAATCTCTACCGCTCATTTAAAAGCCTGTCTTAACGCCACAGCTAGACTCATAACTGGATCTTGGAAATTTGACCACATATCGCCTCACCTGAAGGCACTTAACTGGCTACCCTATGAAGCTCGTATTCACCTAAAGATGGCGTGCATCACTCCCAAGGCGCTACACCACAACACCCCTAAGTACCTAGCCCAAAAACGTACACTATCTGGAGTAAACAGACATTCTAGGACCGCAGATATTCTACTCCTAAAACCCTCACAGTTCAACAAGACTAAAACCTCCAACAGAGCATTTTCTGGACCGTCGCCAAGAATTTGGAACTCACTTCCGCCATCCATCATAAAAATTGCCTCGACACCCCTCTTCAAAAAGGAAACAAAATCATTCTTGATGAGCAAATTCCTCCCTTAAATCCCACACAAACACCACACTAGCTTACAACCTCAAACTTGTCTAAAAGGGGAACATCGTTTACAACGAAACTTTTACTACACACTACCATTACAATGCAGGAATTACAACGAAAGTCGTTACAACGACTTTCGCTGGAGGGCGCTGTTGGATAGGGAATAGTTTAATTTTCTATCCAACACCTTCCCTACTATCCACGGGGACTGGAGTTGGAATAAAAAATTAAACTATTCCACTATCAAGCACCCCCCAACGCAAGTCGTTGTAATGACTTGCGTTGTAATACCTGCGTTGTGAAAGCATGCGTTGAAACATCATACATCTGTCTAAACTCTCCGTCCATTGACTTTTTTCGAAGCTAAGACGTGCACAATCTCGAATTGACTCTTTTTGCTCAGAACAGTTCTCTACTCTAAGGTTATCCCCCGAACTCTGTTATGCTATGTTATTACTTTGTATGCGTTGTTCATGTATGCTCTCATACCTTGCTCACTTTGTTAAGTGCTCTATTACCCTACCTTGGGTCTTGTTCGCGCTATAGAAAACTCTAAAAATAATAAATATTTGTCATCATTCACCGGTGCTGACTGAGCACTTCCTGATGTATCTGGCAATTTGTCATCATCCTCCAGCCATTGAAAATCTCACCACGACTCACATCCTTTCCATACTCCTTCCATAACCCTTTTGAACCCAATACCACACTTTTGAGGTTCCATAGTGTACCACTACTCACCTGTGCTGCATTTTGTAAAACCTTCACAACTTCCTCAGGTGCAAAACATTGACCCTTTCCTTTGAGAACTTTATTGGTTTTTATTTTACACATAGCAAATCACCGACTCTCGCCTGAACTTTCTTTGCTCCATGTTTGGCATCATAGTAAGATTTCCTTCTCTCACGAGTGCCACTTAAATGTTTCCCCACCAAATCCAGTGACCATTGTTCCACCTTTGTATCACACAACCATGCAGGATTGTATTTACTCTTAGGAGTCCTTCCCCTCATGATCAAAAATGGCGACAATGCAAAAGATTCATTAGTAGTCACTCTTTATGCCCATACCGCCTTCCTCACATCATTCTGCCAATCAGAGGGCCCGATTAACAAAGGCAATCTGAGATAAAAGTCTAACTTTACGACTTTTAGTATTCACAGAGGTCATTCACAAGTCGTATATTTACATCTGCAGTTGAGCCGGAATCTCCTGCTCGAGCTGGAATCTCGGCACCAGGACTGGAATCTCTGCATCCGGGCAGGAATCTCCTCACCTGGGCAGGAATTTCCGCACGCAGGCCAGAATCCCTGGCTCAGGACAGATGAGGTGTAATCAATGGGCTGTAACGTGAGATAAATGGTGGAGGCGGTCATAAAAATCAGTTGGGTAGGGGAAAAGGTATTGCTAGACCCTACATCACATCCGAGAAAAGTTTGCTTCTTTGCATTATGGTACATGCAGCCCACAATTTGCACTGCCCTCAGTGTTGAGCTCTTATTGTGTGCTGCATGTTCCACGATGCATAGGAGTGAACTTTATCTGACATTCCTAATGTTCCTTTTTGTAAAAATTGTTACCCAGCCCAATGATTACACTTCATCTGTCCCGAGCCCGGGTGCAGAGATTCCGGCCCAAGTTGGAGATTCCATCCTGACTGTGAACACAAAGATACGACTCGTAAATTATGTATGTGAATACCAAAAGTCATAAAGTTATACACAGCCTCAGATTACCTTTGTGATTCATGCCCACAGTGTCTCCCTACAGCAGACTGATTTACACCCTTAATCGCACAGTTGAGCCTTTCCACTATACTGTTTCCACTTGAATTGTAAAGAAAAGTGGTCTTATTTTTGATTCCTACTCTCTCAAAATATGTTTTTGATCCATTCAAGACAAATTGCACACTATTATCGCTCAAAAGAGCAGCAGATATTCCTTCTGACAGAAATGATTAGTCCAGAAACTCCTACATTGTCTGTCCACTATCGACCATCTAAAGAATAAATCAATTAACATAATTGTGCATTCTTGCAACTCACAATCGGATCAAACACATGCACTGCAACACACTCCTATGTCTGCTTAGTAAGGAGACATTCGCTCATAGGAGGTCTTAGCATGAGTAAAACTTACCAGCAGAGGAACAACTGGCACACACTGGCAAACCTCTCTACAGCTAAGTCTATTCCTGGGGATCAAAACAGTTCTTTTATCACAGTCTTTGTTCTTACCACTCCAAAATGCCCCTCATGATAAAGTTCCAAAATCAATTCATGCAACCCACTTGGAGTAACTATTTTGCTTCCTCTAAGAAGTAAGTCTTTTTCTGCTGTAAGTTCAGACCTGGCTTCCCAAAATGGTCTAAAAGTTCCATCAAGCTGTTCTTTCCTTGGCCAACCCTCATACATAGACTTCAACATTTTTTGCAGAACCACAACCTTTCCATGCTCCTTCTTCCTATTCTATTTGTATAGCAGGCATCCCCCAATCATGCACCAACTCAACATAGAAGTCATCCTTGGGGTCATCCTTACATTCCTCCAATGGATAAGGCATCTTAGATAGGCAATGCGCTACCACATTGTCCCTACCATTTGCATACACAATACAGTAAATGTAGTTCCTTATGCGCATGGACAGTCTCGCAGTCCTCGCAGAAGCGGTCACACTCCCCTCTGTAGTTAACAATTTCAATAAGGTGATTTATTTACCCCAGATAAAAGCTCGGAAATGGTCTTATTCCTCCTTTTAAGTGATAGGATACTTTTCCTCTGTTGGTGATAGGAATCTGGAAGCAAACAAAATGACAGTTCAGTTACCCTTAGTGTCCCTTTGGGTTACCGCCACCCCAAATCCTTTGTTACTGCCATTTGTGGTTATGAAAATCCCACCAAGGGTCAATACTGCCAAATGTTTGCCATATCTTGTTTGATCCCAGGAAACTCCACCTCGCATTGTGGGCTCCATATAAATGTTGTGTTTTTTTACCAATTTTCTGATGCTGTGCACATTATCTGTGAAATTTAGAATACACTTTGCACAGTTCCCTGGCATTCCTAAAAATGACCTTCCTTCTTCCATACTAAAAGACGTGGGGGCCCCATTGATAGCATTGATTAATGGGGGTGTAGCCCTCACTAATCACATGTCCCAGGTAATTAACACTCCTTTCTTCTTTTGGCAAACTCCTCAGTGAGCCCATTGTCCTCCAGTATCTCTCATCATGGGTGAATCAATTATCTCCAAATATAAAAGTGCCATCTTGAAAATAAATCATTCCATTTTCCTTCCCATACAACCTATACATTAGCCTTTGAAAAACCGCAGCCACTGATCTATCTAAACGGCATCTCTTTGAATTGGGAAAACCTGAGGGGTATTATAAAGGTGGTGAATTTCCTGTACATGGGTGTCAACGAGATCTGGTGGTATGCAGACGACGATTGGTCTATGGTTGAGAACCACTTAGCTCATTTCAGGAATGACACCATCTCAGTAATTTTCGGCAAAGGAAGCCGATCAATAACTATATTCTTGTTTAGATTGCATAACTCCACACACAAGCACATTTTTTTATTACTGTGATGTTCCACCAACACAGAACAAATCCATTCTGAGATCACATCCAATGCCACCAGCTTTTCTAGTTTCTTGGAGACGTCATCCGTTACCAGCATTTGTCCAGGTCTTTATGTATTTTTGGAGTAGCATTGCTTTTGAGCATGATATTGTCCTCAATACTTTCAATTTCCCCAGAATCTTACTAAATACTCTGGGAAACGTTTACATCATGGTGTTGCCCATTGAATTTCCCAACACTTTCTCAGCACTGTTAGGGTCCAAAATAATATGCAGATTCCCTTGATCTAATCAGTCTTGTACCAATGATACTTTTTTCTACATATAATTTCCCCCTAGTGTGTTTATTTTTAAAGGAGAAGTTAGAGAAGTTCAACCATCTGAAAACTAACATATCTATCTTTACTCCAGTATGTCTCAGGATGTATGTCAGGTGCAATAAATGTGTGCCAATCCTGTCAATACACTTTTCTCTCCAAACCTCCTCATTGACAATGGTGAGAGGTGAGCAGGAATCTTCATATATCTTAATTGGCACACCTCAAAAGGTCATATTGCATTGAGGTTTGCTTCTCACATACAGGTCACTGAAATTTAACACAAAGTTATCATGCAAACTTGTACTGCTGTTAGTTTTTGCTGGTTCCTCATCAGTGGGCCCGATTCACAGAACTAACTTAAGACAAAATCTTAAACTTACTACCATTTTGGTATTCACAGAAGGCACTTACTCATTTCAGTATTCACAGAAGGCACCTACTTTTCGGTATTCACAGAAGTTAGGAGTCCTAACTTTAGGACTCCTAAAATCCTTCGGTGAATACCGAAAGTCTTAAAGTCTCAAAGTTATCATTTTTCTCAGTTTAGGAGTAGTAAAGTTAGGACTCCTAACTGTAGGACTCCTAAATGCCTTCTGTGAATACAGAAAGTCTTAAAGTTAGGATTTTTCTCAGTTTAGGAGTCCTAAAGTTAGGAGTCCTAACTTTACTACTGCTAAACTGAGAAAAATCCTAACTTTGAGTCTTAAAGTTAGGATTTTTCTCAGTTTAGGAGTCCTAAAGTTAGGAGTCCTAACTTTACTACTCCTAAAAAAATCTTGACTTTAAGACTTTCGGTATTCACAGAAGGCATTTAGGAGTCCTAAAGTTAGGACACCTAACTTCTGTGTATACCGAAATGAGTAAGTGCCTTCTGTGAATACCAAAATGAGAAGTGCCTCATGTGAATACCAAAATGGTAGTAAGTTTAGGATTTTGTCTTAAGTTAGTTCTGTGAATCCGGCCCAGTGTCACTCTCTCCAGGACTTTTATTGTCTTCATATATGTTTTTTATACAACTCTTAT
Source organism: Lissotriton vulgaris (assembly GCF_964263255.1). NCBI lineage: Eukaryota > Metazoa > Chordata > Amphibia > Caudata > Salamandridae > Lissotriton > Lissotriton vulgaris. The sequence continues at coordinate 30,143,208 of NC_141698.1, forward strand.
TTTTCCTGCAGACTCGCAAGATGTCCCATAATACCAGTTACTGCTTTATTGTTTTAGTGTGGGACAATTTGTGCTATATGTCTGTACAATCACAACGGTAGCATTTCCTTTCTTTGCCACCGCTTTATTTCCTCCCTGTCAGTTTTATGAGTTCTTGTTTTGCATACACAATTCAAATCTTTGTATAATTGTTTTAACAATGTTGGAAACTTTCGTGAGAATTCTGCCTTGTGTACCTAGGTCAAAACCTACCCTAGTGGGGAATCACCACTGATCCACAACCTTTCTTGTATAACAGGATGATTAGCATGCATGACCTCAGATCAAGGTATCCTGGTCCTAGGCTCTCCGGTGCCCCCACCAACGTCAAGGTGGCCGGAGCAACTCTCCCCCGCCCACTCCGTAGTCCCAGCCTTAGCAGGGAATCAGAGTGCCACACTCCTGGCACAGGAGTGGAGTAGAGCAGCCATGGGAGTGACCGCAGCACAGGAAGAGGCTCGGGCTACACCAGGGGCAGACTCCACATGCGGAGCACAGCGCAGGGGCACCAGATTGACATTAAAGAAGCGCCAACCTGAGTTGGGAGTGGAGCTCGGAGTGGCGACTTTTATTCAATTAATTCCAACCGGGAGACCTCCCCTCAGTATGAAACCCCCAAGAGAAACGCAGGGAAGGAGTTGCCTGGCTGAGCCCCCGGCCTGGAAGCACTGCTAACGACCGGGACTGCCCATGCAGAACAGACTCCTGTTGAACCAGCAGCACCAGGTTAGTGGGGTCCCTCAACATGCTACGCTTCCACAACTGAGGGAACCCAAGGCTTCTTCACCCTAGGAACACCAACGTCCCACCCCCAGAGGGGTCTCCAGTCCTCACCTCTAACGCCCCTCCCTCCACCCCCTCAATCAGCTTCCCCCCGGCGCAACACTCTCCCTCCTTCGCACAAGCGGGTCGCACATGAGGATCCCTTGTCGCCTAGCCAATAGCCCACGCCACTAGAGAGACTTCACCGCTTACTACCCCACTGCACACCTCATTGAGCAGGCCATCCTCCACCCGACACGGAATTCTCCGCCTTCTCGCACTAGAGGAACTCCTCCTCCTCCCGCCCAGCTAAGATGCCCCCGGCCTTACAATTGGACACATATCCGTGTCCTACACCTAACTACCTGACACCCCACAGACAGAACGCCTTTGCTATAACTTTCCCCCACATACTCTCCTTCAAAGCGAAAAAAAACTTTAAACACAAAGTAATCAGACAACATCCCGAAACGCTAGTTGTAGACACATACCAGTGCCCATCTAGAGGGCAACGTAAAATGGACTTCATCTTCCACACCGACAGGCTCGACCTCTGGGTCACTATCTTCAACTCTCACCTCCTCTAAAACTACCATCACAGCCTTAAACTAACAATCTCTCTCTTGAAACACCAGACTCTTACCAGATGCATCTCCATTACCATTTTTGAGAACGGCACCATCCCAATTCAGGCAAAAAACGAGAACCTCGAGTTCTTCGACTCCCTTTTCCCCTCACTAAAGAAGGCAACATCTCACAACACATACCATTTGCAGACCCCCCCCCCACGGGAAGCCTCCAACAATCATCAAGTCATCAGATACCGCCCACACCCTCTCCCCAAGCCCATACCCCATCCCACTGTGACTCCACCCGCCCCGTGTCCCCCTCAACTATGGCTCCTCCTATCGTCCAACCCCGCCCCCCATCCATTTCAGCCAGCCTCTCAGAGCTGAACCTTTCTCCCACCCACAATGGATCCACAACTCCCCCTCCCCCACCAGCCCGATCGCACCCAGAGCACAGACATCCGCCCAAAGAGAAGTCCAACTCCCTAGCAAAACCGATTTGCAGCCCCCCTCCACCAACCTCAACGCAACTAGAACACAGCCGCCCCACCAGAGAGGAACACTACTCCCAATCACAACGGGGCCACAACCCCCCCCTCCACCAACCCTACCACAGATGGACAATAACCCTAAGTCAGCACCCCCTCTTCCCCATAACCCCTCTAGAAGCAACATATCGTACAGCCCCTCCCCTCCAGAGGTCAGCTCCTCCCATCCTCCCCTCCTCACGCCCTCTAATAATCTGACGCGACGCCTCAACCTTCTGGAAGCTCAGCTCGAAACCCTGGTCTGTGGCCTGAATGAAACCTTATCCTCCCTAGCGAAAATCTGTCTGCCCACCCAACAGTCCGTAGCTCCCCCTTCCCTTCTCAACCTAGAAGGAATGAATCACCACCCCCAACTGGACCTCGTCGCCCCCAGATCTCGCCCTTCACTCACTAAACCGGGGACGAAGTCACATGCAGGCAGATCTAGAAGAACAAATCCTAACCTCTCCCCTCAGGAAGCGACCACACTCGCCGCATCATACGACCAACCCACAAACCCCTACCCTAAGTCCACACCTCGCTCACAGAATGTGATTCCACCCATCCTAGCACAGGTCCCGCCTGTGAACTCCGCTCCCAAATCCTCGATTCAAGGTATTACTAGAGTGGGTAGGGACTATCCCCCCCGTAGAGCCACCATACCCCCAGCGCACCTATCCTCCATACCTAGAGTCCAGCCCAGCAAATCGAAGAAGAACCTTCCCAAGTCAAGTCAAGTCAAATTTGCTTTATTCGAGATAAAAGCTCATAAAAGCATGATACATCTAAAACCATTAGATCCACAATAACAGGTATAAAATTTGATTACAACCTCCAAAACATTTCCTTTTTTATCCATGGTAGAAAAAAAGAAACGATACTAGAACATAAAAAAAAATTAAAATTTAAAAGAATAAAGCATCATGAATTCTCTAGTGTTAAGAACCAACAATAAAACATCGAAGTTCGTATAGTTATAAAACCATTATAAGTCCAAAATACAAGGTCAAAAACATTCCTTTTCACTGGTGGGAAGAACAGTCTCAACCGACCTACTATTGCACAAGAAATCTTCTTCTAATAGCCCATGCCCATCCCAGGAATTTGGCAGCCGCCACAGAAATGGTTGGCAGAGAGCTGGTGCAGATAATTCTTAAAGCCACCTTGCTCTCTCTCGTGCCAATCTGTTTGCACATCGCCCTCAGCCAGACACGTCGGGGGATTGAGTAGGCCCCACAAACAAAGAGAAGGTGGGCAATGGTCTCGGTGCAGATGTTACAAGCTGGGCAAACATTAGAATTAGCTTCTGCCCATCTTCCTGTTAACGATCTAATTGGGAGCGACCCCACTCTAAGTTGGAAGTAAAGCTTCCTGTCCTGAGGCTTAGCTATGATGTCCCAATAGGGCTCCAGTGATGGGGAAGCTTTAATTCCAAAAAGCGTCCTTCCAAAGAGGAGGGATCTGCATCATTCCAGTTCCGGCGTTCTACCATTTCCCAATACCTTGTTTTTATGATGTCTTTGGCCGGGAACTGGGCCTGCTGTGGATTCTCCCATAACTCCTTCATGCCCATTATCCCTAGTGTTCTGCACAAATCCTTTAGCCAACCTATCTTGTGAAATTTATCGGAATTAATTACATCCAGGAAGCCCCTCGCGTAATGGGCGAGTTCAGGGGTGACCCAAATACGCCGCCAATATAAAATGGGTCGTAATCTAGCCATATCTGATATGGCTTTCCTGCCTAGCTCGCAGCGCAGTGGCTTCATGGGTGTACTTTTAGGGAGGCCAATGAGGTTTCGCAGGAATTTGTTTTCAGCAAGCGTTAATGATGTCAGATTGTCATAGCCCCAAAGCTCTGCGCTGTAAAGCGCCGAGCCGACAGCTTTGGCCTCATACACCTGGAGTGCTGGCCAGATTGGTTTGGTCAAAGACTTTTTGTGTTCAGCACTTATAGCACCAGTGTTTTGGCGGAGTTTGAGGGCCGCCATTTCTGTATGTTTCCCCCACTTCGCGCCCTTTGCTATATGGATTCCCAGGTAAACAAAGTCTGAGACCATTTCCACCCTTTGGCCATCCATAAAGAAATTCCCTTTGAAACTGGCATGAGGATTAAATATCATGAGCTTCGTTTTAGCTACGTTTAGTTCAAGCCCACGATCAACACAGAAGCCCTCAAAGATCTTCAAGGCACGCTGCAGGCCACTAGGGGTTTTAGATATTATGAGCGTGTCGTCTGCAAATAGTAGGATTGGCGTTTTCACTCCATCCAGGGTCGGAGCGTCTACAGAACTAGACAACATACGCTCAACTACACCATTAATATACAATGAGAAGAGCGTTGGGGCCATGGCACAGCCTTGGCGTACACCCCGCTCTACCGCAAACTCAGCAGTGACTTGCCCATGCCTCCCCCACTGAATTTTTGCGTAGTTTGACTCGTGCAGTCTCATTGCTAGCGATAGGATTTCCAGTGGCATGCCCATCTCGGCTAGGACTTTCCATAGCAAGGAGCGAGGGACTAAGTCAAAAGCTGCTCGTAAATCAATAAAGGCAGCATAAAGACTGCCCTTCCCCAACTGCACTACCTTCCAGTGCAGCAACGTAAACCGGAATATCTTGTCTGTGGTGCTGGTTAATTTGCGGAAACCGGCTTGATAAGGAGATAGGACATTATTTTCTTCTACCCAGACCATGATTTTCGCTAGGGTCATTTTACCTATGACTTTTTGTACCGTGTCTATTAGGCTAATGGGCCTGTAATTCCTTGGTAACGTTTTGTCACCTTTTTTGTACACAGGGTTTATTACAGCCCCTAGCCAAGACTTCGGTACCGGAGCACCTAACGCTACCGCATTTGCCAGCTTCAGAATATACCTGCCCCATCCTGATTTCTCGTGGAGGAAGACATCCGTGGGGACCCCATCGGGTCCGGGAGCTTTCCCCCACGAGACTGAGTCCAGAGCCACTGCTACGTCAGCATTGTTAAAAGGAGGAGCTGAAAATATAGCAGTGACTACAGACTCCCTGATCTTATCCTCAGGGCGGCACATGTATTGGGGACCAAAATAGTCTAACCAGCTATTCTGAGAGACGTGGTTTGAAGGTGGTTCTGGGAGGCCTCCTTTCCCCCACTTGACGATGTACCAAAATAATCTGGAATCCTTGGCAGAACTGGCAGCTTTGAGATCTTGCCAGTGCTGCTCATCCCATTGCTTCTTACCTATGGTTACACTGGCCTTGTACTTCTGTCTTGCTTCCCTGACGGCTACTGGATCTTTATTTTTGATGGCCGTTCCCAGAGAAGTTCTGGCCATTCTTCAGGCCGCGTTATACCACCCCGCTGGATGTGGGCGATTATTCTTGCCTGACTGCAGGCGAGCCACCTTGTAGAAATGACCCTTTATTAAACCGAAGAATTCACAGTGCAAATTGGTGACTTTTTCCAGATCGGATCCACTCCCGGATCCCATCTTCAATATTGCTTCCATAGCAGAAGTAGTGCTATCCAAGTCTTTGCCAATGCTTTCTAACACCTCATTATTCATTGCAATTTGGGACCACTTGACCCGCCTCATATCATTCATTGGAACAATCTCCGCTACAGCTTCTTCCACATTATTTTGCCCCTCTAAGTCCCCCCCCCACAGGAGATGAGTAATACATAGGGGGTTGTGGTCACTCTCCTGTCTACTAACCACCTTCATGTCGCTCATCAAATGCCAAATTGCCAGGTTGCAGATTACATAATCAATCCGGCTTTGCGAGCGACCATTATCGAAGGTGTTGGCCCCTTGGCCGTCACTCACTGTCCTTCCATTCAAATCTCTGAGCACCCTTTCGCTGCATAAAGCATTCATCTGGATTATACCTGCTGACCATCTACTTACAGGTTTTAAGTCCAGATTAGGGATCCCCCACTCAGAGTCTGCATCCTCTCCCGAGTGCCAGTCACCTACAGAAAGAGGCTCAAAGGTCATATTCAGGTCCCCAGCAATTAATATATTGTTGTCGCTTGGCTGGGCGCCAATCAGATGATCAAGCGCTGCCAGAACCTGGGATTTCCCTTCATCTGGCCCTCTTACGTACAAGTTATAGATGTCTGAGGGCTCCCCCAAAACCATGCTTATCCTGATCAGCTGGATGTCATTGTTACCAGATGGGAGCTCTACTACTCTTTCAAAGAGTGCCTGCCTGCCGGGCCCAGATGGTTAAACCCCTTTCGGCCTACCCTTGGGGCCCTTGAGGGCTGGGAGAGAGAAATTAAGGAAACCCAAGAGGAACAGGGGCTCACAGGCCCACATCTCTTGGAAGATACAAATGTCAAAGCCCTTTATAAAGGACACCCATTCGGTTGAGTGCATTCTAGAACCCAATCCTGCTATATTCCATGAGACTATTCTTCCCCCAGCCCTACTAGATTCACGCCACAGTACTGAGGGGGCTAGAGACAGGTCCCTTGGGCCATGTGCACTTGGGGAATCCTGTTCTCCCGCTACCTCTATGTTGGAGACACCAGGTTCCAACCCACCATCGACACTGGCTATTTCAACCTCTGCCAGGGGAGAACCTGCCAAACCCAAATATTCAACCCCCTCTACCCTACTACGTATCGTTCGGTGGTCCCTACCTCTGGGCCCCAGTTGGTCAATAGTCATTTTGCCTGAACCCCCTATGAGATAGTCAATCAATGCCAGATGTTGCTAGACGGTCTATCAGGATGGCATGTGAGACCGAATCGAAGGCTGCCGACAGGTCTAATAAAATCAGTACAGCCTTCTTACCCTGATCCATAGCAGTGCGTACGGTGTCTGTAGTAAACAGGAGGGCCGATTCTCTGGAGTGTTGGGCTCTAAAACCCGATTGATTCGGGTGCCAGGCGTTATTTTCCGCAAGGAACTTTGTGAGTTGTCTATTCACAAACATTTCCGTTAGTTTGCATAACACAGGGAGAAGCGAGATGGGCCGGAGATTAGACAAGGTGGTAGGGTCTGCTAATTGTTTTTTCTACAAAGACTTAACCGCCGCAAGTTTCCATTCTATAGGAATCATTGCAGTGTCGAGCGATGCATTTACAATGTTATTGATAACGGGGTTTACTGTGTCCACAAGGGCTTGAAGAAGAGTGGGGGGACACGGATCAAACGGAGATCCCGACTTGATCGACAATATGGCCTGGCGGGTTTCCAACAGACTAATAGGTTGAAACGTCGCCATACTGACCAAGTCTGAGCTTGCCAAGCTCCTTTCTTCTGCTATTAGAGTGTTAGGGGGGACAAAGTCTTTGGTAAGTACCTGTACTTTTTGTTTGAAGAAGTACACTATGGTGATGCAGAGCTTTTCAGACGGGGGAATTTCCTGCAACAGTATTTTTGGATTATTAAAACCATTTACGATCTTAAAAATTGATTTTTGTTTATTATTAGCCGCTTCTATTGCGGCCGTGTAGAAATTAGTTTTATCTTAATCAGTGCATGATAGTGTCTTCTCGCTGTTTTATATCTGCAGCGTTCCTCATCTTGGTAGTTTTTGCGCCACCTACGTTCAATTGCTTGCACCTCTCCTTGTTTCCCTTTCAGCATATGGGTAAACCAGGGGGCAGATGATCTTTTTCGGTTTGACCTCTTCCTAGCACTAACACGACCAGACTTCGCCTTAAGAATAGACATCCACTCCCCAAAGCTTTTATTGTCTATTAGAGGATTTCCTGTCATTAAAGGCCTACATTCACTAGCTATCGTGACCAGATCCGGGCGCCCAATGATCGTTTTCCAGCCCGAATTTCCAGTCTGCGAAATTTTCCCTGAGTATTAACCTGGGGCTCCCCCATCTAATGAAAAGTTAAAAGGGATCAGTGAGTGATCCGACCATGTCCGGACAATAGGAGGGTTTACTTCGAGCGTAGCTAAATTTGAGCAAATACAATCTAGGATATGTCCTGCCCTATGTGTTGTATTCAGTGTGAGTAATGGGAGACCTATTACACCCATTGCATCTTTAAACAAAATGGCTGCCGAATCTGTAGTGGAATCCAGATGAAGATTGATGTCCCGGAGTAGTGTAAAATTGGAGAATATAAGGGCCAAATTACTAAGTGCTTCCCAAATGCTTTCCAGGAACTCCTTATTCTGGCCTGGCGGATGATAAACTAATGCTCCGGCAAAGGTAGAGGAGTCATTAACCTTAATGCGGAACCCGGCGCATTCTGCTCCTTTAATGTCCGGGAGCTCGTTTATGGAGCATTTCCAGGTATCTCGGTAGATAATTGCAAGGCCTCCACCCCGTAGCTCCAGTCTATCTGCCTTTTGTATAAGATAACCTGGGGGCAGTGCGTGCACTATATCTGGATTACTCCATGTTTTCAGCCTGGTCTCCGTGATAAAGAGACAATCCAGATTGCTTTCAATTATCAGATCAAAAATGTGCAGCGCATATTTGGACATTAACCTTGCGTTTATGAGCCCCCCACGCAGCCGTTTATGGGGGCCTGTTACTGATGGTGGATTTTCCACACTCACATCGCTAAAGAGCGAGTTTGCCCATCCCCCCATTGGACGACCTTCTTGCCCATGCTGCTTTAAGGCAGCCGCCCTTTGCTTAGCACTGGCTCGGAACATTTCGGGGATTATAATAGTTGGACCGACCACCTCTTGTACAATAGGGTTTGGACCCCCTACCACCCTGGCCACCTCCGCAGCCTCTGGGGGCCCCACGTCAGCAGATAATATGTCCGGCAATCATCAATGATAGTGTCAATTTTGTCCATGATGCAGTTCATCGCCGCATGTATGGGTGATCCCTTTGCTTTCTTCTTCTTACTCCGTTTTTGGCGTTTGGCTGCCTCAATAGCCCCCCCATCCTTCCATGGATTTACGCTTGCCCATCCCCACTCACAACAGGTTGTAGTTCCCACACAGCTGAATATATGTATGTAGGTCGCAGTACGCACTGTACCTTTCGCGTTGGTGTGACACGCCCAGCTTCCTTAACGAGATGTGGCCCGTCCCGTCCTCAACCGTCCATGGACGGCCACAGACTGCCCGCCCTTTGTCCGGGCGCTGCGGAAACCGGATGTGGATGTATGCACCGGTGAGCTGGGGGCGGTCCTCCTCGCAGGTGGTATCTCGCACGGGCTCCTGGTCCTTGGAGTCCCGTGCGGTGCGTAGCCTGTCAGTTCTGACCCCCACAGCAAGATAGGGCGAGAGGCCCTCGATGTAAAACCCCTCCGGGGGTGACAGCAGCTCCGAGGGAACGTGCAGGACACGCGACCACCTGGGCTGAAGCAGCAAAGGGAGCCGGACCGCAGCAAGTAGGTCAAGCAGCGTCGGGCAGGGTAGAGGTAAAGGCAGCAGGAGACCTGAGACACAAGGGTGCCGAGGGTGGTAAAGGCGGCAGCTCCAGGCCCCTAGACTGGGCAAAACCGAGCAGAAAGGCACACCAAATACACACTGAAATGCCCAAGAGGCCTGTAAGTCAGACAGAGAAACAGCAGCGTTGGCAGTAGTGGCGGAAAAAGTGGCAGCTGCAAGCAGAGAACAGCGGTAATACTTGACTCCTCCTCCTCTGTCAGAGCAAGAGCTCGCTGTCCCCCCCCGCGGTTCACTCACCATTGCAAGGTTATAAGGGGGCTTACGGGGGTCTGCAGAGCTCTGTGATGGCGATGCAGGCCGTTGGGGACCAGCGGGGGGCCGAGACTGAGATTCGCGGGACCGCGAAGCAGCAGTGATTCGGCGGCTCGGCTAGGCGTCTCCCTCTGCAGCAGCGGTCTGCGTGAAAAAGCGGCCAGGATTCTCATGCATGCTCATCAACAGTTGATCTGCCACCAAACATGCTACTGAAATAGCAGAAGCCATCCTCTCCCATGACCTAGATGTAGCTTTCATTACGGAAACATGGCTCAACACCCTGTCCTACCCCAACATGGACCTGCTGGTGCCGCCTGGGTTCTCAATTATCCACAAAGATAGACATGAGCATAGAGGTGGTGGCATAGCAATCATTCACAAAAGTGACCTCTCCATCTCAGAAAGCTCCTATATAACTCCTTTGAATGCCTGTCGGTCAACATCAAATCACACATGAACAGGTCGCTTCGCTGCCATCTCCTATACCACCCTCCAGGCAACTCTAACGAATTTGGAACACAGCTCTCTGACCTGATCACCCAATGCGCACTCAGCAACGACAACAGTATAATTCTGGGCGACCTCAACTTAAGATGGAATGAAACAAAAAACCTGCTTATCCAACTCTCAACAGCCTCCTGCTAGATAACGGTATGACCCAATACTGCTCAGAAGAAACACACCACAGAGGAGCGATCCTTGATGCAATCATCTCAGACAGAAAAACAATCACTATGGACTACATCATTCCTGTGGACTGGTCTGACCACCACATTATACTTTTCCTTATCAACCAACCGGCCTTAACTCAACCCCCTATGCAGGCCCCTCCAAAATGGGTCAGGAACACAGTCCGAGTCCCCCGGGCTAAACTAGAAGAAGGGCTAAGCACGTTCCTCCCAAGCACGACGGAGCACCTCTCAACCACCGAACGCACCTCTCTCTACCACTCCAACATGATGCTCACCTTGGACCTTCTGGCGCCCCTGAAACTAAAAAAAAACAGAAGCACCTCCTCCAGGTCCTGGTTCACCACCGACATCAATGACGAAAGAAGACACCTCAGAACCTTAGAAAGAATCTGGAGGAACAATCCCTCCTCCCTCCACCGTGATCAACTCAAGGCAGCACGCAGAAACTATAATAAACACGTTAAGAACAAAAAGACAAATTTCTTCTGCTCCGCCTTAGACAGTGCAAAAAAAACCCCAAAGAACTCTTTAACATCATTAGGAGCCAAACATCCAAACCGATGACATCCAACATAGTGGTGTCCAAAGATCACTACACCAATTTTGCCAGCTTTTTCAGTGGAAAAATCGTCGAAATTAATCTCTCTCTCAGCACAAATCCCTCCACTCCCACGGAGACCATGAGGCCAACAACAAACGGCAACAACCCAGTGAACATACTTACTCACTGGTCTTCCTTCCCCCCATCCAGGTAGAAGATATAGTCAATCTGATCACCTCTGCTAAACCCTCATCCCACTTCCTAGATCAGCTGCCCATGAACCTGGCTAAAGACCTGAAGCTTACCCTAGCCCCAATCGGGTGCAAGATCATCAATAGCTCACTGAGCTCGGGAATCATCCGAGACTGCCTCAAAGTAGGACAAGTCACGCCGCTACTAAAAAAACCTGGGCTAGACACTGAGGACATGAACAACTTTAGACCGGTATTCAACCTTCCTCTTTTATCCAAAACTCTAGAAAGGTGTGTTCTTGTAATGTAATGTAATGTAAGTCGGTTTGTATAACGCGCGGCTATCACTCCAAGGAGCATCTTGGCGCTGAAACAGACCAGAAAAGTCTGGTCCGGCTGCTTTCAGTAGTATGGCCAGGGAACTCATATTAAGGCTCTAGCACACATGTCAGGGAGACTAAAGATCCAGGTCTTCAGTGCTTTTCAGAACTCAGATTCCCGGTTCATAGCACGGAGATGTGGGGGGAGTTTATTCCATGCTTTGGAACCTAGAACTGGCAGAGATTTGCCTCCCCTCGAGATGAGTCTAAAAGTCGGGATGGCCAGCAAATTGGCATTGGAGGATCTAAGGGTGCGTAATGGGTGGTAACGCGAAAACCACTTTTGTATGTACTTTGGTCCTCGTGAGTGAAAGGCCCTAAAGGTGATTACCAGGACTTTAAACAGCACCCGTTTGAGAATTGGTAGCCAGTGGAGAGTGTTCAATGCGGTAGACGCTGAGGATTTCTTTGGCCACTTCAAAACAAGCCTAGCGGCTGCATGCTGTACCATTTGCAACTTGTGTATGACGACCTTCTTGGTTCCCGCATATAGACTATTACAGTAGTCAAGTCTCGATGTTATGAGGGCGACTGCTACCATTTTCCTGGCTGATAGTCGGGTAATTAAAAAAAAATTCTTAAGCTCTTAATAACATTAAAACAGGTACCTGCTACTGACAGCGCCTGTTGTTTAAATGACAGGGAGGCGTCAAACTTGATGCCTAAGTTACGTGCTGCGTTAGTCGTGTTTGGCGGCACCTCCGCATCTTCAGGCCACCAATATTTAGGGATACAGGGCCAGATGCATCAAGCAAAGAAATAGCGATTCCTTATTAGCGATTATTAAGGATTCGCTAATAAGGTCTCGCTGTTAGCTATGCATGATGAGGATAGCGAAAAACTAAAGATTCGCAAAAAATCGCTAAATACAATAGCGATTGCATGTTAAGGAATCGCTATTGTGAAAAACCTCCATTCTCGCATTTTGCGATTCCGCTATTTGCGATAACGCAAATTGCGATATCGCAAATTGCGATATCGTGAAATCTACAGAGTTGCATTGGGAGCAGGCTGATGACATCACAATCAGGAAGTCAATCAGCCCATGCTGACACTTGTGCACAGAGGAACATAGAGGCAGAAGCAGAGTGCTGGGGGAGAGAGCAGAAAACACAAACTGTTGTTTGGTGACAGGTGGAGACAGCCAAAATGTCCCAAACAGCTACAGAGGAGGGTGCAGTGGCCAGGAAGAGAAACATCAAGTTCAGTGAGACTGAACTTGAGAACCTCATCGAGGAGGTGGCAAACAACCATGAGAAGCTGTTTGGGAAGCTCTCCCTTAAAGTACCAGAGGCTGAAAAACGAAGGATCTGGAACCGGATTAAAACAAAAGTGAATGCTGTGGGGGTCACCCACCGCAGCATAGATGACTTAAAGAAACAATGGAACGACCTGCGTAGCCGTGCCAAGGAGCGGATAGCGGGAAGGCTGAAGGAGGCGAAGGGGACCGGAGGAGGAAGCTCTACAGTCCCAGACAACACAGCCCCGGAGGACATGGTTGAGGGCACAATCCAGCCTGAAGCAGTGGTGGGAGTAAGGCAGCTGGATACATCCGGGGCGGCCAGTAGCACACAAGGTAACATTCATGATAATCAACATATCAATGTACATACTGATTGTGGCCAAACTGTAATCAACCTGTAAAATCACAGTAGAAATAGTCCAGTCCACATATTACATAGGGACACTAATGCATTATGGGACCTGTAGGCTGTAGAACCCAATTGGCTGTCACAATCCAACATTGTAAGCCCAAATGCTACCAAAATGCAGTACAGTCATTGATGAGAGACAGTGAAAGCCTAAATGTAAAGAATTTCAATGTTGCTCAACTTTTGCAACAACATAAAATAACATTGCACTGTTTCACATCACAGATGCAGCAGAAGTACACACTGATGACAGTGAATGTGGAGACAGCACACAGGTCATTGAAGAGGCTGCTGTGTCAAAACCTGTGACACCACCACCCAAATCCAAGGCACCAGCAAAACGCAGGGCCACAATTACACCACTGCAGCCAATGGAGACAGAACAGGAACCAGAAACTGCTCCTGGGACAAGCCGTCCAAGTGCGAGCCACACAACTACACCCCAGGCACATGTCCATCCAGGAACAAGACGCAGGGCAAGGACCCATATCTGGGCACAGGAGGCAGGAACTCCCAATGAGTGGGGTGGCGTGGAGTCACAGATGTTGCGGGTGCAGCGCCTGCAAGCGAGGCATATGGGAGCCATCAACCTGCAGATGACAAAAATGAACAAAAACATATCAGTCATGGCCGAGAGTGTGAGGGAACTAACTACTGCACTTGTGGAAGCAAACAGACAATCAAACAACACACTGCAGGAGGTGGCGCGTGTGATGCAGGAGGGACACACCACACAGAGGAGGAGGCATCACCAGTTTGTGACCTGCAAGGCTGGCTATACCAGGTCCAACAACAAGATTTGCAACAGCATAGCACAGCTGTCACGTCGGTCGGTGGAAATGCAGATTGATATGGGCCATTGTTGTGGGGATGTGTCCAAAGCACTTGGCCAAATTACCACTGCCGTTGAACTGATGCAGTCTACCACTGGTGAGCACGGCCATGTTACAGGGGAAGAGAGTAGCGAGGCATCCAGCCTAAGCAGCATCACTGCGCCACTCACCACTGTCAGGAGGAGCAGTAGCCGTAGACAAACACCTCCCGCTGCATCCGGGAATGTAGATGCAGATGCAGGTGAAAGACGTTTGGGTGTGAGAGGAAGGAAACGCTGAACATAATCAGAAGGGTGGAATTCATCATGGTGACGTAACCATGTCCAAGACATTCTTTGTGACTGCATTTCAAGTCCTTTGTGTGTCTCATATGTCCTTCAGTGCATGCAGTTAATGTGCTAATGGACACCAGCTATATTCAATTATACACCCCTACCGCTTCACCTGGTAATAAATATTTTTTTTCAAATGCAAATAAGTGTTGTGTGTCATCATTACATACCTTAGAAATAATGCTGGGTGATGTCTGTACGTTTCCTTTGCCCCTCCGCTGAACTCGTAAGATGGGCCCGGCTTGGGTGTGCTGGGGGCTGGTTGCCCTCAGTATCGGATTCCTCAATGGGGATACCTCTCCTTGTTGCTATATTGTGCAACATAGCACATGCCGCCACTATCGGCCGTTGTTTCTACACCTTAAGAACATATTTAGAAGACAATTATCATTTACGGCTAAAAACCGCTAATTTAAACAAACAATTTTCTTTGGTGTATTCCAATTGTTTTTTGTGACATTCAACTGTAAATAGTGTTTTGTGTATGTATGGTTTGTGTGAGAGTGTGAGATTGGAGTGCTAATGTTGATCAACAACGTTTGAATGTTTTTCTACTATTGCGTATTTGATAAAAATGTCATTTTAATGAATTTTTGTATTGTTTGTTCTCTTCATATCTGTGTATTTTGGTGAATCATAACCAACAAAAACTTTGAATAAATTGCATGAAAAATAAAAGAGAGTTAGACTGACAGACTGTCAAAACTCACACCCAGTTTAATTCTTTGTGTGTTGAAACCAAAGGTCCGTGATAATTATTAATTACAGTATTGGCATTTGTGTAGTTGTTTTGGATTTCAGAGGCTTGGCCTTACTGTGGGAAGCCCACACCCAGTGTTGTTTTGCCACTATCGTGCAGCATGTTTCCGGTTGGTACAGCATTGCTCCTCCAGTTTTATGCAGGATGCGGAAGCGACTCTTGAGCAATCCAAATGTCCGTTCGATTACATTATGTGTCCTGATGTGGGCTGCGTTGTACCTCTGTTGTTGTGGGCTGGCTGGGTTCAAGTATGGAGTCATGATGTAATGCCTAACCGCGTATGCACTTTCACCTACAGGGTTACAAGCAATGTGTTAGTGTCAGGTATGCATAGCCATTACATACTACAGTGATGAGTAATGTATTTAATTTACCTAGCAGGTGTCTGTCGCCAAAATCGCCCCTGAGCAGAAGTGTGTGCATGCCACTATGGCGGAAGATGTAAGAATTGTGGGTGCTCCCAGGGTATTGTGCTACGAGGTCGGTAATGATGTTTTTTGCATTGCACACTGCTTGGACATTTATCGAGCGATATGCTTTCCGGTTGCGCAAGATATACTCATTCACGGCAGGGGGACATATGGCTACGTGGGTGCAATCTATGCATCCGATCACGTGTGGAAACTGGGCAACTTGGTAGAAGTCCTGTTTTGTTTGGGTCAATTCCTGTAGGGTTGTGGGGAAGGTGATGTGGTTGTTGATCAAAGACATCATGGCGGCCAGGAAGGATTTAAAGAACCGCGAAAGGGAGTTCTGTGATACCCCTCCAGCTTCTGCCACTACATCCTGGAAGCTACCTGACGCAAGCAGGTGCAGGCAACATAGCACCTGGACATGAGTTGGGATGGCCTGGGTCCTATGTGTTTGGCGCTGCAATAGTGGGTCCAATTCATCTATTAAGTAGTGAATCATTGCAGCATTCAGCCTGTACTTGTCATATGTTTGCTCAGGAGTCTGTCCCAACAAAGTGATGCGCAGGCGGAAGATTCTCTCCTGGAATCTCCTTCTGGGCTGGCCTGCTGCAAGTATCCTCCTCCTCCTCGCAAAAATGAAGAGTGCTGCCATTGTGGAAGGCCACTATGGCCCCATGGGTCTGTTTAAAAAGGCTTCAGATGGATAGCAGGTGAGTAAAGTTTCTTTTTTTTTAGCACCTGATTGTGATTCCCTTTAAACTGCTATCGCAAAATTGTGATTTTTGATGTAATCGCTATTTGCGATTTTTCATGAATTGTGTATGCGATTATTTAGCGATTTCGCAATATCGATTTTGCGAAATCGCTAAATATTTCACAGTATCCTTGGATTCTCGCAATTTCCGATTCGCTAAGGGGGTTCCGCCTAGATTCTGCGATTTATTTAGCAAATTTGCATTTTTGATTTTGCGAATTCGCAATTTGTTTTTTTTTCGCATCATGAATAGCTTTTCTTTTATTTGCGATCGCAATAGCTAATTCGCACCTATTGCGATCGCAATTTTGTTTGATGCATCTGGCTGAAAGTCATTTTGTGGGCCCAACGGCAAAATTTCCGTTTTTCCCTTATTACACTTCAAATGGTTCCTACCCATCCACTCAAAGGTGGCTGCCAGGCTTTTAAAGTTCTCTTCCCTGTCCTTAGTGTCTTTATCGAGGACTAGGATCATCCGCATAAGAGATCACATCCATCCTAAAGGACGATATCAACCTGATCAGAGGGGCTGTGTAAACATTAAAGAGCGTCAGGCTCAGGCTAGATCCCTGAGGAACTCCTGAGGCGAGTGTTTTTTCCTCTGAACAGAAGTCTCCAAGGGTGACCACTTGACGCCGGGCTCTCAGAAAGTTCTTAATCCACTCCAATACGTCTCCTGCTATGCCAGATGTTGCTAGACGGTCTATCAGGATGGCATGTGAGACCGAATCGAAGGCTGCCGACAGGTCTAATAAAATCAGTACAGCCTTCTTACCCTGATCCATAGCAGTGCGTATGGTGTCTGTAGTAAACAGGAGGGCCGATTCTCTGGAGTGTTGGGCTCTAAAACCCGATTGATTCGGTGCCAGGCGTTATTTTCCGCAAGGAACTTTGTGAGTTGTCTATTCACAAACATTTCCGTTAGTTTGCATAACACAGGGAGAAGCGAGATGGGCCGGAGATTAGACAAGGTGGTAGGGTCTGCTAATTGTTTTTTCTACAAAGACTTAACCGCCGCAAGTTTCCATTCTATAGGAATCATTGCAGTGTCGAGCGATGCATTTACAATGTTATTGATAACGGGGTTTACTGTGTCCACAAGGGCTTGAAGAAGAGTGGGGGGACACGGATCAAACGGAGATCCCGACTTGATCGACAATATGGCCTGGCGGGTTTCCAACAGACTAATAGGTTGAAACGTCGCCATACTGACCAAGTCTGAGCTTGCCAAGCTCCTTTCTTCTGCTATTAGAGTGTTAGGGGGGACAAAGTCTTTGGTAAGTACCTGTACTTTTGTGTTTGAAGAAGTACACTATGGTGATGCAGAGCTTTTCAGACGGGGGAATTTCCTGCAACAGTATTTTTGGATTATTAAAACCATTTACGATCTTAAAAATTGATTTTTGTTTATTATTAGCCGCTTCTATTGCGGCCGTGTAGAAATTAGTTTTATCTTAATCAGTGCATGATAGTGTCTTCTCGCTGTTTTATATCTGCAGCGTTCCTCATCTTGGTAGTTTTTGCGCCACCTACGTTCAATTGCTTGCACCTCTCCTTGTTTCCCTTTCAGCATATGGGTAAACCAGGGGGCAGATGGTCTTTTTCGGTTTGACCTCTTCCTAGCACTAACACGACCAGACTTCGCCTTAAGAATAGACATCCACTCCCCAAAGCTTTTATTGTCTATTAGAGGATTTCCTGTCATTAAAGGCCTACATTCACTAGCTATCGTGACCAGATCCGGGCGCCCAATGATCGTTTTCCAGCCCGAATTTCCAGTCTGCGAAATTTTCCCTGAGTATTAACCTGGGGCTCCCCCATCTAATGAAAAGTTAAAAGGGATCAGTGAGTGATCCGACCATGTCCGGACAATAGGAGGGTTTACTTCGAGCGTAGCTAAATTTGAGCAAATACAATCTAGGATATGTCCTGCCCTATGTGTTGTATTCAGTGTGAGTAATGGGAGACCTATTACACCCATTGTATCTTTAAACAAAATGGCTGCCGAATCTGTAGTGGAATCCAGATGAAGATTGATGTCCCGGAGTAGTGTAAAATTGGAGAATATAAGGGCCAAATTACTAAGTGCTTCCCAAATGCTTTCCAGGAACTCCTTATTCTGGCCTGGCGGATGATAAACTAATGCTCCGGCAAAGGTAGAGGAGTCATTAACCTTAATGCGGAACCCGGCGCATTCTGCTCCTTTAATGTCCGGGAGCTCGTTTATGGAGCATTTCCAGGTATCGCGGTAGATAATTGCAAGGCCTCCACCCCGTAGCTCCAGTCTATCTGCCTTTTGTATAAGATAACCTGGGGGCAGTCCGTGCACTATATCTGGATTACTCCATGTTTTCAGCCTGGTCTCCGTGATAAAGAGACAATCCAGATTGCTTTCAATTATCAGATCAAAAATGTGCAGCGCATATTTGGACATTAACCTTGCGTTTATGAGCCCCCCACGCAGCCGTTTACGGGGGCCTGTTACTGATGGTGGATTTTCCACACTCACATCGCTAAAGAGCGAGTTTGCCCATCCCCCCATTGGACGACCTTCTTGCCCATGCTGCTTTAAGGCAGCCGCCCTTTGCTTAGCACTGGCTCGGAACATTTCGGGGATTATAATAGTTGGACCGACCACCTCTTGTACAATAGGGTTTGGACCCCCTACCACCCTGGCCACCTCCGCAGCCTCTGGGGGCCCCACGTCAGCAGATAATATGTCCGGCAATCATCAATGATAGTGTCAATTTTGTCCATGATGCAGTTCATCGCCGCATGTATGGGTGATCCCTTTGCTTTCTTCTTCTTACTCCGTTTTTGGCGTTTGGCTGCCTCAATAGCCCCCCCATCCTTCCATGGATTTACGCTTGCCCATCCCCACTCACAACAGGTTGTAGTTCCCACACAGCTGAATATATGTATGTAGGTCGCAGTACGCACTGTACCTTTCGCGTTGGTGTGACACGCCCAGCTTCCTTAACGAGATGTGGCCCGTCCCGTCCTCAACCGTCCACGGACGGCCACAGACTGCCCGCCCTTTGTCCGGGCGCTGCGGAAACCGGATGTGGATGTATGCACCGGTGAGCTGGGGGCGGTCCTCCTCGCAGGTGGTATCTCGCACGGGCTCCTGGTCCTTGGAGTCCCGTGCGGTGCGTAGCCTGTCAGTTCTGACCCCCACAGCAAGATAGGGCGAGAGGCCCTCGATGTAAAACCCCTCCGGGGGTGACAGCAGCTCCGAGGGAACGTGCAGGACACGCGACCACCTGGGCTGAAGCAGCAAAGGGAGCCGGACCGCAGCAAGTAGGTCAAGCAGCGTCGGGCAGGGTAGAGGTAAAGGCAGCAGGAGACCTGAGACACAAGGGTGCCGAGGGTGGTAAAGGCAGCAGCTCCAGGCCCCTAGACTGGGCAAAACCGAGCAGAAAGGCACACCAAATACACACTGAAATGCCCAAGAGGCCTGTAAGTCAGACAGAGAAACAGCAGCGTTGGCAGTAGTGGCGGAAAAAGTGGCAGCTGCAAGCAGAGAACAGCGGTAATACTTGACTCCTCCTCCTCTGTCAGAGCAAGAGCTCGCTGTCCCCCCCCGCGGTTCACTCACCATTGCAAGGTTATAAGGGGGCTTACGGGGGTCTGCAGAGCTCTGTGATGGCGATGCAGGCCGTTGGGGACCAGCGGGGGGCCGAGACTGAGATTCGCGGGACCGCGAAGCAGCAGTGATTCGGCGGCTCGGCTAGGCGTCTCCCTCTGCAGCAGCGGTCTGCGTGAAAAAGCGGCCAGGATTCTCATGCATGCTCATCAACAGTTGATCTGCCACCAAACATGCTACTGAAATAGCAGAAGCCATCCTCTCCCATGACCTAGATGTAGCTTTCATTACGGAAACATGGCTCAACACCCTGTCCTACCCCAACAAGGACCTGCTGGTGCCGCCTGGGTTCTCAATTATCCACAAAGATAGACATGAGCATAGAGGTGGTGGCATAGCAATCATTCACAAAAGTGACCTCTCCATCTCAGAAAGCTCCTATATAACTCCTTTGAATGCCTGTCGGTCAACATCAAATCACACATGAACAGGTCGCTTCGCTGCCATCTCCTATACCACCCTCCAGGCAACTCTAACGAATTTGGAACACAGCTCTCTGACCTGATCACCCAATGCGCACTCAGCAACGACAACAGTATAATTCTGGGCGATCTCAACTTAAGATGGAATGAAACAAAAAACCTGCTTATCCAACTCTCAACAGCCTCCTGCTAGATAACGGTATGACCCAACACTGCTCAGAAGAAACACACCACAGAGGAGCGATCCTTGATGCAATCATCTCAGACAGAAAAACAATCACTATGGACTACATCATTCCTGTGGACTGGTCTGACCACCACATTATACTTTTCCTTATCAACCAACCGGCCTTAACTCAACCCCCTATGCAGGCCCCTCCAAAATGGGTCAGGAACACAGTCCGAGTCCCCCGGGCTAAACTAGAAGAAGGGCTAAGCACGTTCCTCCCAAGCACGACGGAGCACCTCTCAACCACCGAACGCACCTCTCTCTACCACTCCAACATGATGCTCACCTTGGACCTTCTGGCGCCCCTGAAACTAAAAAAAAACAGAAGCACCTCCTCCAGGTCCTGGTTCACCACTGACATCAATGACGAAAGAAGACACCTCAGAACCTTAGAAAGAATCTGGAGGAACAATCCCTCCTCCCTCCACTGTGATCAACTCAAGGCAGCACGCAGAAACTATAATAAACACGTTAAGAACAAAAAGACAAATTTCTTCTGCTCCGCCTTAGACAGTGCAAAAAAAAACCCAAAGAACTCTTTAACATCATTAGGAGCCAAACATCCAAACCGATGACATCCAACATAGTGGTGTCCAAAGATCACTACACCAATTTTGCCAGCTTTTTCAGTGGAAAAATCGTCGAAATTAATCTCTCTCTCAGCACAAATCCCTCCACTCCCACGGAGACCATGAGGCCAACAACAAACGGCAACAACCCAGTGAACATACTTACTCACTGGTCTTCCTTCCCCCCATCCAGGTAGAAGATATAGTCAATCTGATCACCTCTGCTAAACCCTCATCCCACTTCCTAGATCAGCTGCCCATGAACCTGGCTAAAGACCTGAAGCTTACCCTAGCCCCAATCGGGTGCAAGATCATCAATAGCTCACTGAGCTCGGGAATCATCCGAGACTGCCTCAAAGTAGGACAAGTCACGCCGCTACTAAAAAAACCTGGGCTAGACACTGAGGACATGAACAACTTTAGACCGGTATTGAATCTTCCTCTTTTATCCAAAACTCTAGAAAGGTGTGTTCTTGTAATGTAATGTAATGTAAGTCGGTTTGTATAACGCGCGGCTATCACTCCAAGGAGCATCTTGGCGCTGAAACAGACCAGAAAAGTCTGGTCCGGCTGCTTTCAGTAGTATGGCCAGGGAACTCATATTAAGGCTCTAGCACACATGTCAGGGAGACTAAAGATCCAGGTCTTCAGTGCTTTTCAGAACTCAGATTCCCGGTTCATAGCACGGAGATGTGGGGGGAGTTTATTCCATGCTTTGGAACCTAGAACTGGCAGAGATTTGCCTCCCCTCGAGATGAGTCTAAAAGTCGGGATGGCCAGCAAATTGGCATTGGAGGATCTAAGGGTGCGTAATGGGTGGTAACGCGAAAACCACTTTTGTATGTACTTTGGTCCTCGTGAGTGAAAGGCCCTAAAGGTGATTACCAGGACTTTAAACAGCACCCGTTTGAGAATTGGTAGCCAGTGGAGAGTGTTCAATGCGGTAGACGCTGAGGATTTCTTTGGTCACTTCAAAACAAGCCTAGCGGCTGCATGCTGTACCATTTGCAACTTGTGTATGACGACCTTCTTGGTTCCCGCATATAGACTATTACAGTAGTCAAGTCTCGATGTTATGAGGGCGACTGCTACCATTTTCCTGGCTGATAGTCGGGTAATTAAAAAAAAATTCTTAAGCTCTTAATAACATTAAAACAGGTACCTGCTACTGACAGCGCCTGTTGTTTAAATGACAGGGAGGCGTCAAACTTGATGCCTAAGTTACGTGCTGCGTTAGTCGTGTTTGGCGGCACCTCCGCATCTTCAGGCCACCAATATTTAGGGATACAGGGCCAGATGCATCAAGCAAAGAAATAGCGATTCCTTATTAGCGATTATTAAGGATTCGCTAATAAGGTCTCGCTGTTAGCTATGCATGATGAGGATAGCGAAAAACTAAAGATTCGCAAAAAATCGCTAAATACAATAGCGATTGCATGTTAAGGAATCGCTATTGTGAAAAACCTCCATTCTCGCATTTTACGATTCCGCTATTTGCGATAACGCAAATTGCGATATCGCAAATTGCGATATCGTGAAATCTACAGAGTTGCATTGGGAGCAGGCTGATGACATCACAATCAGGAAGTCAATCAGCCCATGCTGACACTTGTGCACAGAGGAACATAGAGGCAGAAGCAGAGTGCTGGGGGAGAGAGCAGAAAACACAAACTGTTGTTTGGTGACAGGTGGAGACAGTCAAAATGTCCCAAACAGCTACAGAGGAGGGTGCAGTGGCCAGGAAGAGAAACATCAAGTTCAGTGAGACTGAACTTGAGAACCTCATCGAGGAGGTGGCAAACAACCATGAGAAGCTGTTTGGGAAGCTCTCCCTTAAAGTACCAGAGGCTGAAAAACGAAGGATCTGGAACCGGATTAAAACAAAAGTGAATGCTGTGGGGGTCACCCACCGCAGCATAGATGACTTAAAGAAACGATGGTACGACCTGCGTAGCCGTGCCAAGGAGCGGATAGCGGGAAGGCTGAAGGAGGCGAAGGGGACCGGAGAAGAAAGCTCTACAGTCCCAGACAACACAGCCCCGGAGGACATGGTTGAGGGCACAATCCAGCCTGAAGCAGTGGTGGGAGTAAGGCAGCTGGATACATCCGGGGCGGCCAGTAGCACACAAGGTAACATTCATGATAATCAACATATCAATGTACATACTGATTGTGGCCAAACTGTTCTCAACCTGTAAAATCACAGTAGAAATAGTCCAGTCCACATATTACATAGGGACACTAATGCATTATGGGACCTGTAGGCTGTAGAACCCAATTGGCTGTCACAATACAACATTGTAAGCCCAAATGCTACCAAAATGCAGTACAGTCATTGATGAGAGACAGTGAAAGCATACATGTAAAGAATTTCAATGTTGCTCAACTTTTGCAACAACATAAAATAACATTGCACTGTTTCACATCACAGATGCAGCAGAAGTACACACTGATGACAGTGAATGTGGAGACAGCACACAGGTCATTGAAGAGGCTGCTGTGTCAAAACCTGTGACACCACCACCCAAATCCAAGGCACCAGCAAAACGCAGGGCCACAATTACACCACTGCAGCCAATGGAGACAGAACAGGAACCAGAAACTGCTCCTGGGACAAGCCGTCCAAGTGCGAGCCACACAACTACACCCCAGGCACATGTCCATCCAGGAACAAGACGCAGGGCAAGGACCCATATCTGGGCACAGGAGGCAGGAACTCCCAATGAGTGGGGTGGCGTGGAGTCACAGATGTTGCGGGTGCAGCGCCTGCAAGCGAGGCATATGGGAGCCATCAACCTGCAGATGACAAAAATGAACAAAAACATATCAGTCATGGCCGAGAGTGTGAGGGAACTAACTACTGCACTTGTGGAAGCAAACAGACAATCAAACAACACACTGCAGGAGGTGGCGCGTGTGATGCAGGAGGGACACACCACACAGAGGAGGAGGCATCACCAGTTTGTGACCTGCAAGGCTGGCTATACCAGGTCCAACAACAAGATTTGCAACAGCATAGCACAGCTGTCATGTCGGTCGGTGGAAATGCAGATTGATATGGGCCATTGTTGTGGGGATGTGTCCAAAGCACTTGGCCAAATTACCACTGCCGTTGAACTGATGCAGTCTACCACTGGTGAGCACGGCCATGTTACAGGGGAAGAGAGTAGCGAGGCATCCAGCCTAAGCAGCATCACTGCGCCACTCACCACTGTCAGGAGGAGCAGTAGCCGTAGACAAACACCTCCCGCTGCATCCGGGAATGTAGATGCAGATGCAGGTGAAAGACGTTTGGGTGTGAGAGGAAGGAAACGCTGAACATAATCAGAAGGGTGGAATTCATCATGGTGACGTAACCATGTCCAAGACATTCTTTGTGACTGCATTTCAAGTCCTTTGTGTGTCTCATATGTCCTTCAGTGCATGCAGTTAATGTGCTAATGGACACCAGCTATATTCAATTATACACCCCTACCGCTTCACCTGGTAATAAATATTTTTTTTCAAATGCAAATAAGTGTTGTGTGTCATCATTACATACCTTAGAAATAATGCTGGGTGATGTCTGTACGTTTCCTTTGCCCCTCCGCTGAACTCGTAAGATGGGCCCGGCGTGGGTGTGCTGGGGGCTGGTTGCCCTCAGTATCGGATTCCTCAATGGGGATACCTCTCCTTGTTGCTATATTGTGCAACATAGCACATGCCGCCACTATCGGCCGTTGTTTCTACACCTTAAGAACATATTTAGAAGACAATTATCATTTACGGCTAAAAACCGCTAATTTAAACAAACAATTTTCTTTGGTGTATTCCAATTGTTTTTTGTGACATTCAACTGTAAATAGTGTTTTGTGTATGTATGGTTTGTGTGAGAGTGTGAGATTGGAGTGCTAATGTTGATCAACAACGTTTGAATGTTTTTCTACTATTGCGTATTTGATAAAAATGTCATTTTAATGAATTTTTGTATTGTTTGTTCTCTTCATATCTGTGTATTTTGGTGAATCATAACCAACAAAAACTTTGAATAAATTGCATGAAAAATAAAAGAGAGTTAGACTGACAGACTGTCAAAACTCACACCCAGTTTAATTCTTTGTGTGTTGAAACCAAAGGTCCGTGATAATTATTAATTACAGTATTGGCATTTGTGTAGTTGTTTTGGATTTCAGAGGCTTGGCCTTACTGTGGGAAGCCCACACCCAGTGTTGTTTTGCCACTATCGTGCAGCATGTTTCCGGTTGGTACAGCATTGCTCCTCCAGTTTTATGCAGGATGCGGAAGCGACTCTTGAGCAATCCAAATGTCCGTTCGATTACATTATGTGTCCTGATGTGGGCTGCGTTGTACCTCTGTTGTTGTGGGCTGGCTGGGTTCAAGTATGGAGTCATGATGTAATGCCTAACCGCGTATGCACTTTCACCTACAGGGTTACAAGCAATGTGTTAGTGTCAGGTATGCATAGCCATTACATACTACAGTGATGAGTAATGTATTTAATTTACCTAGCAGGTGTCTGTCGCCAAAATCGCCCCTGAGCAGAAGTGTGTGCATGCCACTATGGCGGAAGATGTAAGAATTGTGGGTGCTCCCAGGGTATTGTGCTACGAGGTCGGTAATGATGTTTTTTGCATTGCACACTGCTTGGACATTTATCGAGCGATATGCTTTCCGGTTGCGCAAGATATACTCATTCACGGCAGGGGGACATATGGCTACGTGGGTGCAATCTATGCATCCGATCACGTGTGGAAACTGGGCAACTTGGTAGAAGTCCTGTTTTGTTTGGGTCAATTCCTGTAGGGTTGTGGGGAAGGTGATGTGGTTGTTGATCAAAGACATCATGGCGGCCAGGAAGGATTTAAAGAACCGCGAAAGGGAGTTCTGTGATACCCCTCCAGCTTCTGCCACTACATCCTGGAAGCTACCTGACGCAAGCAGGTGCAGGCAACATAGCACCTGGACATGAGTTGGGATGGCCTGGGTCCTATGTGTTTGGCGCTGCAATAGTGGGTCCAATTCATCTATTAAGTAGTGAATCATTGCAGCATTCAGCCTGTACTTGTCATATGTTTGCTCAGGAGTCTGTCCCAACAAAGTGATGCGCAGGCGGAAGATTCTCTCCTGGAATCTCCTTCTGGGCTGGCCTGCTGCAAGTATCCTCCTCCTCCTCGCAAAAATGAAGAGTGCTGCCATTGTGGAAGGCCACTATGGCCCCATGGGTCTGTTTAAAAAGGCTTCAGATGGATAGCAGGTGAGTAAAGTTTCTTTTTTTTTAGCACCTGATTGTGATTCCCTTTAAACTGCTATCGCAAAATTGTGATTTTTGATGTAATCGCTATTTGCGATTTTTCATGAATTGTGTATGCGATTATTTAGCGATTTCGCAATATCGATTTTGCGAAATCGCTAAATATTTCACAGTATCCTTGGATTCTCGCAATTTCCGATTCGCTAAGGGGGTTCCGCCTAGATTCTGCGATTTATTTAGCAAATTTGCATTTTTGATTTTGCGAATTCGCAATTTGTTTTTTTTTCGCATCATGAATAGCTTTTCTTTTATTTGCGATCGCAATAGCTAATTCGCACCTATTGCGATCGCAATTTTGTTTGATGCATCTGGCTGAAAGTCATTTTGTGGGCCCAACGGCAAAATTTCCGTTTTTCCCTTATTACACTTCAAATGGTTCCTACCCATCCACTCAAAGGTGGCTGCCAGGCTTTTAAAGTTCTCTTCCCTGTCCTTAGTGTCTTTATCGAGGACTAGGATCATCCGCATAAGAGATCACATCCATCCTAAAGGACGATATCAACCTGATCAGAGGGGCTGTGTAAACATTAAAGAGCGTCAGGCTCAGGCTAGATCCCTGAGGAACTCCTGAGGCGAGTGTTTTTTCCTCTGAACAGAAGTCTCCAAGGGTGACCACTTGACGCCGGGCTCTCAGAAAGTTCTTAATCCACTCCAATACGTCTCCTGCTATGCCAGATGTTGCTAGACGGTCTATCAGGATGGCATGTGAGACCGAATCGAAGGCTGCCGACAGGTCTAATAAAATCAGTACAGCCTTCTTACCCTGATCCATAGCAGTGCGTATGGTGTCTGTAGTAAACAGGAGGGCCGATTCTCTGGAGTGTTGGGCTCTAAAACCCGATTGATTCGGTGCCAGGCGTTATTTTCCGCAAGGAACTTTGTGAGTTGTCTATTCACAAACATTTCCGTTAGTTTGCATAACACAGGGAGAAGCGAGATGGGCCGGAGATTAGACAAGGTGGTAGGGTCTGCTAATTGTTTTTTCTACAAAGACTTAACCGCCGCAAGTTTCCATTCTATAGGAATCATTGCAGTGTCGAGCGATGCATTTACAATGTTATTGATAACGGGGTTTACTGTGTCCACAAGGGCTTGAAGAAGAGTGGGGGGACACGGATCAAACGGAGATCCCGACTTGATCGACAATATGGCCTGGCGGGTTTCCAACAGACTAATAGGTTGAAACGTCGCCATACTGACCAAGTCTGAGCTTGCCAAGCTCCTTTCTTCTGCTATTAGAGTGTTAGGGGGGACAAAGTCTTTGGTAAGTACCTGTACTTTTGTGTTTGAAGAAGTACACTATGGTGATGCAGAGCTTTTCAGACGGGGGAATTTCCTGCAACAGTATTTTTGGATTATTAAAACCATTTACGATCTTAAAAATTGATTTTTGTTTATTATTAGCCGCTTCTATTGCGGCCGTGTAGAAATTAGTTTTATCTTAATCAGTGCATGATAGTGTCTTCTCGCTGTTTTATATCTGCAGCGTTCCTCATCTTGGTAGTTTTTGCGCCACCTACGTTCAATTGCTTGCACCTCTCCTTGTTTCCCTTTCAGCATATGGGTAAACCAGGGGGCAGATGGTCTTTTTCGGTTTGACCTCTTCCTAGCACTAACACGACCAGACTTCGCCTTAAGAATAGACATCCACTCCCCAAAGCTTTTATTGTCTATTAGAGGATTTCCTGTCATTAAAGGCCTACATTCACTAGCTATCGTGACCAGATCCGGGCGCCCAATGATCGTTTTCCAGCCCGAATTTCCAGTCTGCGAAATTTTCCCTGAGTATTAACCTGGGGCTCCCCCATCTAATGAAAAGTTAAAAGGGATCAGTGAGTGATCCGACCATGTCCGGACAATAGGAGGGTTTACTTCGAGCGTAGCTAAATTTGAGCAAATACAATCTAGGATATGTCCTGCCCTATGTGTTGTATTCAGTGTGAGTAATGGGAGACCTATTACACCCATTGTATCTTTAAACAAAATGGCTGCCGAATCTGTAGTGGAATCCAGATGAAGATTGATGTCCCGGAGTAGTGTAAAATTGGAGAATATAAGGGCCAAATTACTAAGTGCTTCCCAAATGCTTTCCAGGAACTCCTTATTCTGGCCTGGCGGATGATAAACTAATGCTCCGGCAAAGGTAGAGGAGTCATTAACCTTAATGCGGAACCCGGCGCATTCTGCTCCTTTAATGTCCGGGAGCTCGTTTATGGAGCATTTCCAGGTATCGCGGTAGATAATTGCAAGGCCTCCACCCCGTAGCTCCAGTCTATCTGCCTTTTGTATAAGATAACCTGGGGGCAGTCCGTGCACTATATCTGGATTACTCCATGTTTTCAGCCTGGTCTCCGTGATAAAGAGACAATCCAGATTGCTTTCAATTATCAGATCAAAAATGTGCAGCGCATATTTGGACATTAACCTTGCGTTTATGAGCCCCCCACGCAGCCGTTTACGGGGGCCTGTTACTGATGGTGGATTTTCCACACTCACATCGCTAAAGAGCGAGTTTGCCCATCCCCCCATTGGACGACCTTCTTGCCCATGCTGCTTTAAGGCAGCCGCCCTTTGCTTAGCACTGGCTCGGAACATTTCGGGGATTATAATAGTTGGACCGACCACCTCTTGTACAATAGGGTTTGGACCCCCTACCACCCTGGCCACCTCCGCAGCCTCTGGGGGCCCCACGTCAGCAGATAATATGTCCGGCAATCATCAATGATAGTGTCAATTTTGTCCATGATGCAGTTCATCGCCGCATGTATGGGTGATCCCTTTGCTTTCTTCTTCTTACTCCGTTTTTGGCGTTTGGCTGCCTCAATAGCCCCCCCATCCTTCCATGGATTTACGCTTGCCCATCCCCACTCACAACAGGTTGTAGTTCCCACACAGCTGAATATATGTATGTAGGTCGCAGTACGCACTGTACCTTTCGCGTTGGTGTGACACGCCCAGCTTCCTTAACGAGATGTGGCCCGTCCCGTCCTCAACCGTCCACGGACGGCCACAGACTGCCCGCCCTTTGTCCGGGCGCTGCGGAAACCGGATGTGGATGTATGCACCGGTGAGCTGGGGGCGGTCCTCCTCGCAGGTGGTATCTCGCACGGGCTCCTGGTCCTTGGAGTCCCGTGCGGTGCGTAGCCTGTCAGTTCTGACCCCCACAGCAAGATAGGGCGAGAGGCCCTCGATGTAAAACCCCTCCGGGGGTGACAGCAGCTCCGAGGGAACGTGCAGGACACGCGACCACCTGGGCTGAAGCAGCAAAGGGAGCCGGACCGCAGCAAGTAGGTCAAGCAGCGTCGGGCAGGGTAGAGGTAAAGGCAGCAGGAGACCTGAGACACAAGGGTGCCGAGGGTGGTAAAGGCAGCAGCTCCAGGCCCCTAGACTGGGCAAAACCGAGCAGAAAGGCACACCAAATACACACTGAAATGCCCAAGAGGCCTGTAAGTCAGACAGAGAAACAGCAGCGTTGGCAGTAGTGGCGGAAAAAGTGGCAGCTGCAAGCAGAGAACAGCGGTAATACTTGACTCCTCCTCCTCTGTCAGAGCAAGAGCTCGCTGTCCCCCCCCGCGGTTCACTCACCATTGCAAGGTTATAAGGGGGCTTACGGGGGTCTGCAGAGCTCTGTGATGGCGATGCAGGCCGTTGGGGACCAGCGGGGGGCCGAGACTGAGATTCGCGGGACCGCGAAGCAGCAGTGATTCGGCGGCTCGGCTAGGCGTCTCCCTCTGCAGCAGCGGTCTGCGTGAAAAAGCGGCCAGGATTCTCATGCATGCTCATCAACAGTTGATCTGCCACCAAACATGCTACTGAAATAGCAGAAGCCATCCTCTCCCATGACCTAGATGTAGCTTTCATTACGGAAACATGGCTCAACACCCTGTCCTACCCCAACAAGGACCTGCTGGTGCCGCCTGGGTTCTCAATTATCCACAAAGATAGACATGAGCATAGAGGTGGTGGCATAGCAATCATTCACAAAAGTGACCTCTCCATCTCAGAAAGCTCCTATATAACTCCTTTGAATGCCTGTCGGTCAACATCAAATCACACATGAACAGGTCGCTTCGCTGCCATCTCCTATACCACCCTCCAGGCAACTCTAACGAATTTGGAACACAGCTCTCTGACCTGATCACCCAATGCGCACTCAGCAACGACAACAGTATAATTCTGGGCGATCTCAACTTAAGATGGAATGAAACAAAAAACCTGCTTATCCAACTCTCAACAGCCTCCTGCTAGATAACGGTATGACCCAACACTGCTCAGAAGAAACACACCACAGAGGAGCGATCCTTGATGCAATCATCTCAGACAGAAAAACAATCACTATGGACTACATCATTCCTGTGGACTGGTCTGACCACCACATTATACTTTTCCTTATCAACCAACCGGCCTTAACTCAACCCCCTATGCAGGCCCCTCCAAAATGGGTCAGGAACACAGTCCGAGTCCCCCGGGCTAAACTAGAAGAAGGGCTAAGCACGTTCCTCCCAAGCACGACGGAGCACCTCTCAACCACCGAACGCACCTCTCTCTACCACTCCAACATGATGCTCACCTTGGACCTTCTGGCGCCCCTGAAACTAAAAAAAAACAGAAGCACCTCCTCCAGGTCCTGGTTCACCACTGACATCAATGACGAAAGAAGACACCTCAGAACCTTAGAAAGAATCTGGAGGAACAATCCCTCCTCCCTCCACTGTGATCAACTCAAGGCAGCACGCAGAAACTATAATAAACACGTTAAGAACAAAAAGACAAATTTCTTCTGCTCCGCCTTAGACAGTGCAAAAAAAAACCCAAAGAACTCTTTAACATCATTAGGAGCCAAACATCCAAACCGATGACATCCAACATAGTGGTGTCCAAAGATCACTACACCAATTTTGCCAGCTTTTTCAGTGGAAAAATCGTCGAAATTAATCTCTCTCTCAGCACAAATCCCTCCACTCCCACGGAGACCATGAGGCCAACAACAAACGGCAACAACCCAGTGAACATACTTACTCACTGGTCTTCCTTCCCCCCATCCAGGTAGAAGATATAGTCAATCTGATCACCTCTGCTAAACCCTCATCCCACTTCCTAGATCAGCTGCCCATGAACCTGGCTAAAGACCTGAAGCTTACCCTAGCCCCAATCGGGTGCAAGATCATCAATAGCTCACTGAGCTCGGGAATCATCCGAGACTGCCTCAAAGTAGGACAAGTCACGCCGCTACTAAAAAAACCTGGGCTAGACACTGAGGACATGAACAACTTTAGACCGGTATTGAATCTTCCTCTTTTATCCAAAACTCTAGAAAGGTGTGTTCTTGTAATGTAATGTAATGTAAGTCGGTTTGTATAACGCGCGGCTATCACTCCAAGGAGCATCTTGGCGCTGAAACAGACCAGAAAAGTCTGGTCCGGCTGCTTTCAGTAGTATGGCCAGGGAACTCATATTAAGGCTCTAGCACACATGTCAGGGAGACTAAAGATCCAGGTCTTCAGTGCTTTTCAGAACTCAGATTCCCGGTTCATAGCACGGAGATGTGGGGGGAGTTTATTCCATGCTTTGGAACCTAGAACTGGCAGAGATTTGCCTCCCCTCGAGATGAGTCTAAAAGTCGGGATGGCCAGCAAATTGGTATTGGAGGATCTAAGGGTGCGTAATGGGTGGTAACGCGAAAACCACTTTTGTATGTACTTTGGTCCTCGTGAGTGAAAGGCCCTAAAGGTGATTACCAGGACTTTAAACAGCACCCGTTTGAGAATTGGTAGCCAGTGGAGAGTGTTCAATGCGGTAGACGCTGAGGATTTCTTTGGTCACTTCAAAACAAGCCTAGCGGCTGCATGCTGTACCATTTGCAACTTGTGTATGACGACCTTCTTGGTTCCCGCATATAGACTATTACAGTAGTCAAGTCTCGATGTTATGAGGGCGACTGCTACCATTTTCCTGGCTGATAGTCGGGTAATTAAAAAAAAATTCTTAAGCTCTTAATAACATTAAAACAGGTACCTGCTACTGACAGCGCCTGTTGTTTAAATGACAGGGAGGCGTCAAACTTGATGCCTAAGTTACGTGCTGCGTTAGTCGTGTTTGGCGGCACCTCCGCATCTTCAGGCCACCAATATTTAGGGATACAGGGCCAGATGCATCAAGCAAAGAAATAGCGATTCCTTATTAGCGATTATTAAGGATTCGCTAATAAGGTCTCGCTGTTAGCTATGCATGATGAGGATAGCGAAAAACTAAAGATTCGCAAAAAATCGCTAAATACAATAGCGATTGCATGTTAAGGAATCGCTATTGTGAAAAACCTCCATTCTCGCATTTTACGATTCCGCTATTTGCGATAACGCAAATTGCGATATCGCAAATTGCGATATCGTGAAATCTACAGAGTTGCATTGGGAGCAGGCTGATGACATCACAATCAGGAAGTCAATCAGCCCATGCTGACACTTGTGCACAGAGGAACATAGAGGCAGAAGCAGAGTGCTGGGGGAGAGAGCAGAAAACACAAACTGTTGTTTGGTGACAGGTGGAGACAGTCAAAATGTCCCAAACAGCTACAGAGGAGGGTGCAGTGGCCAGGAAGAGAAACATCAAGTTCAGTGAGACTGAACTTGAGAACCTCATCGAGGAGGTGGCAAACAACCATGAGAAGCTGTTTGGGAAGCTCTCCCTTAAAGTACCAGAGGCTGAAAAACGAAGGATCTGGAACCGGATTAAAACAAAAGTGAATGCTGTGGGGGTCACCCACCGCAGCATAGATGACTTAAAGAAACGATGGTACGACCTGCGTAGCCGTGCCAAGGAGCGGATAGCGGGAAGGCTGAAGGAGGCGAAGGGGACCGGAGGAGGAAGCTCTACAGTCCCAGACAACACAGCCCCGGAGGACATGGTTGAGGGCACAATCCAGCCTGAAGCAGTGGTGGGAGTAAGGCAGCTGGATACATCCGGGGCGGCCAGTAGCACACAAGGTAACATTCATGATAATCAACATATCAATGTACATACTGATTGTGGCCAAACTGTTCTCAACCTGTAAAATCACAGTAGAAATAGTCCAGTCCACATATTACATAGGGACACTAATGCATTATGGGACCTGTAGGCTGTAGAACCCAATTGGCTGTCACAATACAACATTGTAAGCCCAAATGCTACCAAAATGCAGTACAGTCATTGATGAGAGACAGTGAAAGCATACATGTAAAGAATTTCAATGTTGCTCAACTTTTGCAACAACATAAAATAACATTGCACTGTTTCACATCACAGATGCAGCAGAAGTACACACTGATGACAGTGAATGTGGAGACAGCACACAGGTCATTGAAGAGGCTGCTGTGTCAAAACCTGTGACACCACCACCCAAATCCAAGGCACCAGCAAAACGCAGGGCCACAATTACACCACTGCAGCCAATGGAGACAGAACAGGAACCAGAAACTGCTCCTGGGACAAGCCGTCCAAGTGCGAGCCACACAACTACACCCCAGGCACATGTCCATCCAGGAACAAGACGCAGGGCAAGGACCCATATCTGGGCACAGGAGGCAGGAACTCCCAATGAGTGGGGTGGCGTGGAGTCACAGATGTTGCGGGTGCAGCGCCTGCAAGCGAGGCATATGGGAGCCATCAACCTGCAGATGACAAAAATGAACAAAAACATATCAGTCATGGCCGAGAGTGTGAGGGAACTAACTACTGCACTTGTGGAAGCAAACAGACAATCAAACAACACACTGCAGGAGGTGGCGCGTGTGATGCAGGAGGGACACACCACACAGAGGAGGAGGCATCACCAGTTTGTGACCTGCAAGGCTGGCTATACCAGGTCCAACAACAAGATTTGCAACAGCATAGCACAGCTGTCATGTCGGTCGGTGGAAATGCAGATTGATATGGGCCATTGTTGTGGGGATGTGTCCAAAGCACTTGGCCAAATTACCACTGCCGTTGAACTGATGCAGTCTACCACTGGTGAGCACGGCCATGTTACAGGGGAAGAGAGTAGCGAGGCATCCAGCCTAAGCAGCATCACTGCGCCACTCACCACTGTCAGGAGGAGCAGTAGCCGTAGACAAACACCTCCCGCTGCATCCGGGAATGTAGATGCAGATGCAGGTGAAAGACGTTTGGGTGTGAGAGGAAGGAAACGCTGAACATAATCAGAAGGGTGGAATTCATCATGGTGACGTAACCATGTCCAAGACATTCTTTGTGACTGCATTTCAAGTCCTTTGTGTGTCTCATATGTCCTTCAGTGCATGCAGTTAATGTGCTAATGGACACCAGCTATATTCAATTATACACCCCTACCGCTTCACCTGGTAATAAATATTTTTTTTCAAATGCAAATAAGTGTTGTGTGTCATCATTACATACCTTAGAAATAATGCTGGGTGATGTCTGTACGTTTCCTTTGCCCCTCCGCTGAACTCGTAAGATGGGCCCGGCGTGGGTGTGCTGGGGGCTGGTTGCCCTCAGTATCGGATTCCTCAATGGGGATACCTCTCCTTGTTGCTATATTGTGCAACATAGCACATGCCGCCACTATCGGCCGTTGTTTCTACACCTTAAGAACATATTTAGAAGACAATTATCATTTACGGCTAAAAACCGCTAATTTAAACAAACAATTTTCTTTGGTGTATTCCAATTGTTTTTTGTGACATTCAACTGTAAATAGTGTTTTGTGTATGTATGGTTTGTGTGAGAGTGTGAGATTGGAGTGCTAATGTTGATCAACAACGTTTGAATGTTTTTCTACTATTGCGTATTTGATAAAAATGTCATTTTAATGAATTTTTGTATTGTTTGTTCTCTTCATATCTGTGTATTTTGGTGAATCATAACCAACAAAAACTTTGAATAAATTGCATGAAAAATAAAAGAGAGTTAGACTGACAGACTGTCAAAACT
Source organism: Lissotriton vulgaris (assembly GCF_964263255.1). Taxonomy (NCBI): domain Eukaryota; kingdom Metazoa; phylum Chordata; class Amphibia; order Caudata; family Salamandridae; genus Lissotriton; species Lissotriton vulgaris. Next base: position 30,178,385 of record NC_141698.1, read on the forward strand.
CACACCCAGTTTAATTCTTTGTGTGTTGAAACCAAAGGTCCGTGATAATTATTAACCCTTTCGCTGCTGATGACGAGCTCAGCTCGTCATCACCCACGGGTGTCGTGTGCTGATGACGAGCTGAGCTCGTCATGAATAATGGCATCAAGAGTTTCCCAGCACAGGGGAAAAATCCCCACAGCAGCCATGTGGTTAATTACAGTATTGGCATTTGTGTAGTTGTTTTGGATTTCAGAGGCTTGGCCTTACTGTGGGAAGCCCACACCCAGTGTTGTTTTGCCACTATCGTGCAGCATGTTTCCGGTTGGTACAGCATTGCTCCTCCAGTTTTATGCAGGATGCGGAAGCGACTCTTGAGCAATCCAAATGTCCGTTCGATTACATTATGTGTCCTGATGTGGGCTGCGTTGTACCTCTGTTGTTGTGGGCTGGCTGGGTTCAAGTATGGAGTCATGATGTAATGCCTAACCGCGTATGCACTTTCACCTACAGGGTTACAAGCAATGTGTTAGTGTCAGGTATGCATAGCCATTACATACTACAGTGATGAGTAATGTATTTAATTTACCTAGCAGGTGTCTGTCGCCAAAATCGCCCCTGAGCAGACGTGTGTGCATGCCACTATGGCGGAAGATGTAGGAATTGTGGGTGCTCCCAGGGTATTGTGCTACGAGGTCGGTAATGATGTTTTTTGCATTGCACACTGCTTGGACATTTATCGAGTGATATGCTTTCCGGTTGCGCAAGATATACTCATTCACGGCAGGGGGACATATGGCTACGTGGGTGCAATCTATGCATCCGATCACGTGTGGAAACTGGGCAACTTGGTAGAAGTCCTGTTTTGTTTGGGTCAATTCCTGTAGGGTTGTGGGGAAGGTGATGTGGTTGTTGATCAAAGACATCATGGCGGCCAGGAAGGATTTAAAGAACCGCGAAAGGGAGTTCTGTGATACCCCTCCAGCTTCTGCCACTACATCCTGGAAGCTACCTGACGCAAGCAGGTGCAGGCAACATGGCACCTGGACATGAGTTGGGATGGCCTGGGTCCTATGTGTTTGGCGCTGCAATAGTGGGTCCAATTCATCTATTAAGTAGTGAATCATTGCAGCATTCAGCCTGTACTTGTCATATATTTGCTCAGGAGTCTGTCCCAACAAAGTGATGCGCAGGCGGAAGATTCTCTCCTGGAATCTCCTTCTGGGCTGGCCTGCTGCAAGTATCCTCCTCCTCGCAAAAATGAAGAGTGCTGCCATTGTGGAAGGCCACTATGGCCTCATGGGTCTGTTTAAAAAGGCTTCAGATGGATAGCAGGTGAGTAAAGTTTCTTTTTTTTTAGCACCTGATTGTGATTCCCTTTAAACTGCTATCGCAAAATTGTGATTTTTGATGTAATCGCTATATGCGATTTTTCATGAATTGTGTTTGCGATTATTTAGCGATTTCGCAATATCGATTTTGCGAAATCGCTAAATATTTCACAGTATCCTTGGATTCTCGCAATTTCCGATTCGCTAAGGGGGTTCCGCCTAGATTCTGCGATTTATTTAGCAAATTTGCATTTTTGATTTTGCGAATTCGCAATTTGTTTTTTTTTCGCATCATGAATAGCTTTTCTTTTATTTGCGATCGCAATAGCTAATTCGCACCTATTGCGATCGCAATTTTGTTTGATGCATCTGGCTGAAAGTCATTTTGTGGGCCCAACGGCAAAATTTCCGTTTTTCCCGTATTACACTTCAAATGGTTCCTACCCATCCACTCAAAGGTGGCTGCCAGGCTTTTAAAGTTCTCTTCCCTGTCCTTAGTGTCTTTATCGAGGACTAGGATCATCCGCATAAGAGATCACATCCATCCTAAAGGACGATATCAACCTGATCAGAGGGGCTGTGTAAACATTAAAGAGCGTCAGGCTCAGGCTAGATCCCTGAGGAACTCCTGAGGCGAGTGTTTTTTCCTCTGAACAGAAGTCTCCAAGGGTGACCACTTGACGCCGGGCTCTCAGAAAGTTCTTAATCCACTCCAATACGTCTCCTGCTATGCCAGATGTTGCTAGACGGTCTATCAGGATGGCATGTGAGACCGAATCGAAGGCTGCCGACAGGTCTAATAAAATCAGTACAGCCTTCTTACCCTGATCGATAGCAGTGCGTATGGTGTCTGTAGTAAACAGGAGGGCCGATTCTCTGGAGTGTTGGGCTCTAAAACCCGATTGATTCGGGTGCCAGGCGTTATTTTCCGCAAGGAACTTTGTGAGTTGTCTATTCACAAACATTTCCGTTAGTTTGCATAACACAGGGAGAAGCGAGATGGGCCGGAGATTAGACAAGGTGGTAGGGTCTGCTAATTGTTTTTTCTACAAAGACTTAACCGCCGCAAGTTTCCATTCTATAGGAATCATTGCAGTGTCGAGCGATGCATTTACAATGTTATTGATAACGGGGTTTACTGTGTCCACAAGGGCTTGAAGAAGAGTGGGGGGACACGGATCAAACGGAGATCCCGACTTGATCGACAATATGGCCTGGCGGGTTTCCAACAGACTAATAGGTTGAAACGTCGCCATACTGACCAAGTCTGAGCTTGCCAAGCTCTTTTCTTCTGCTATTAGAGTGTTAGGGGGGACAAAGTCTTTGGTAAGTACCTGTACTTTTTGTTTGAAGAAGTCCACTATGGTGTTGCAGAGCTTTTCAGACGGGGGAATTTCCTGCAACAGTATTTTTGGATTATTAAAACCATTTACGATCTTAAAAATTGATTTTTGTTTATTATTAGCCGCTTCTATTGCGGCCGTGTAGAAATTAGTTTTATCTTAATCAGTGCATGATAGTGTCTTCTCGCTGTTTTATATCTGCAGCGTTCCTCATCTTGGTAGTTTTTGCGCCACCTACGTTCAAGTGCTTGCACCTCTCCTTGTTTCACTTTCAGCATATGGGTAAACCAGGGGGCAGATGGTCTTTTTCGGTTTGACCTCTTCCTAGCACTAACACGACCAGACTTCGCCTTAAGAATAGACATCCACTCCCCAAAGCTTTTATTGTCTATTAGAGGATTTCCTGTCATTAAAGGCCTACATTCACTAGCTATCGTGACCAGATCCGGGCGCCCAATGATCGTTTTCCAGCCCGAATTTCCAGTCTGCGAAATTTTCCCTGAGTATTAACCAGTGGCTCCCCCATCTAATGAAAAGTTAAAAGGGATCAGTGAGTGATCCGACCATGTCTGGACAATAGGAGGGTTTACTTCGAGCGTAGCTAAATTTGAGCAAATACAATCTAGGATATGTCCTGCCCTATGTGTTGTATTCAGTGTGAGTAATGGGAGACCTATTACACCCATTGTATCTTTAAACAAAATGGCTGCCGAATCTGTAGTGGAATCCAGATGAAGATTGATGTCCCGGAGTAGTGTAAAATTGGAGAATATAAGGGCCAAATTACTAAGTGCTTCCCAAATGCTTTCCAGGAACTCCTTATTCTGGCCTGGCGGATGATAAACTAATGCTCCGGCAAAGGTAGAGGAGTCATTAACCTTAATGCGGAACCCGGCGCATTCTGCTCCTTTAATGTCCGGGAGCTCGTTTATGGAGCATTTCCAGGTATCTCGGTAGATAATTGCAAGGCCTCCACCCCGTAGCTCCAGTCTATCTGCCTTTTGTATAAGATAACCTGGGGGCAGTGCGTGCACTATATCTGGATTACTCCATGTTTTCAGCCTGGTCTCCGTGATAAAGAGACAATCCAGATTGCTTTCAATTATCAGATCAAAAATGTGCAGCGCATATTTGGACATTAACCTTGCGTTTATGAGCCCCCCACGCAGCCGTTTACGGGGGCCTGTTACTGATGGTATTTGCGTGAAAGGAAAGGATTTTTTCCAACCATAATAGCTGACCGGGCCCTCCCAAGATGCTAAGTCTAATAAATGCTGGCATGCATGGGTTTTGGTGTTTAAAGATAGTAAGAGTTCCCTACTGTAGGGGAGGGTTGTTTCTAAACAGGCATTATTACTGGCCCTAGGCCCGGCCGGTGCGCGGCGGGCGCAGACGGGCTTGCCTTCGGTGCACCATCGGCGCACCGGCTGCGCGCGTTTGCTGCGCGCGTCGACGCCATAAGTGCTTTAAGTAGTAGGCTGGGCTCGGTCCTAGTGCAAGACTAGACCGTCAACCTCTGCCAAGATGGCCTCCTGTAATGTGCCCCCAGAAGTGAGGATACTCGCTCCCTATGTGCCGCGCTATCTGTCTCCCTCCACACAAACAGCACCAGCTGCGGTGGACCGGGGCCAGAAGCTGCGCCGATGCAGTAAATGTTGCCAACAGCTCCGAAATTGTGCGCAATTAACAAACAAATCAGGTGACAATTTTAAAAAGCGCGTGCTACTCTGAATCGTAACTCATTCACGCAGCGCAGATCTGACTCAATTAGCAATTCAAAAATTGTTTTAACATTCGGTCTGACAATCGGACAGAGCTTAGTTAAGTATCTGAATACTTCTGAAGCAGCTTGAATCTGCTCGCGTCGGCGCCAGAAGCCCTCTAAGTAGTAGGCTGGGCTCGGTCCTAGTGCAAGACTAGACCGTCAACCTCAGCCAAGATGGCCTCCTGTAATGTGCCCCCGGAAGTGAGGATACTCGCTCCCTATGTGCTGCACTATCTGTTTCCCTCCACACAAGCAGCACCAGCTGCGGTGGACCGGGGAGAGAAGCTGCGCCTATGCAGTAAATGTTGCCAACAGCTCCAAAATTGTGCGCAGTTAAAAAACAAATCAGGTGACAATTTTAAAAAGCGTGTGCTACTCTGCATCGTAACTCATTCAGGCAGCGCAGATCTAACTCAATTATCAATTCTAAAATCGTTCTAACATTTGGTCTGACAAACGTACAGAGCTTAGTTAAGTATCTGATTACTTCTGAAGCAGCTTGAATCTGCTCGCGTCTGCGCCAGAAGCCCTCTAAGTAGTAGGCTGGGCTCGGTCCTAGTGCAAGACTACACCGTCAACCTCAGCCAAGATGGCCTCCTGTAATGTGCCCCCGGAAGGGAGGATGCTCGCTCCCTATGTGCCGCGCTATCTGTCTCCCTCCACACAAACAGCACCAGCTGCGGTGGACCGGGGAGAGAAGCGGCGTCTATGCAGTAAATGTTGCCAACAGCTCCGAAATTGTGCGCAGTTAAAAAACAAATCAGGTGACAATTTTAAAAAGCGCATGCTACTCTGAATCGTAACTCATTCAGGCAGCGCAGATCTAACTCAATTAGCAATTCTGAAATCGTTCTAACATTCGGTCTGACAATCGTACAGAGCTTAGTTAAGTATCTGAATACTTCTGAAGCAGCTTGAATGTGCTCGCGTCGGCGCCAGAAGCCCTCTAAGTAGTAGGCTGGGCTCGGTCCTAGTGCAAGACTAGACTGTCAACCTCAGCCAAGATGGCCTCCTGTAATGTGCCCCCGGAAGTGAGGATACTCGCTCCCTATCTGTCTTCCTCCACACAAACAGCACCAGCTGCGGTGGACCGGGGAGAGAAGCGGCGCCTATGCAGTAAATGTTGCCAACAGCTCCGAAATTGTGAGCAATTAAAAAACAAATCAGGTCACAATTTTAAAAAGCGCGTGCTACTCTGAACTGTAATTCATTCAGGCAGCGCATATCTAACTCAATTAGCAATTCTAAAATCATTCTAACATTCGGTCTGACAATCGTACAGAGCTTAGTTAAGTATCTGAATACTTCTGAAGCAGCTTGAATCTTCCACAGCTAACCCAACACCTAGAAAATATCAAGCTACTAGTCCCTCACCAATCAGGATTCAGAAAGGGATGCAGCACTGAAACCGCAATTTTAAATGTCTTAGACGATCTTCACAAGTCACTTGACTCAGACCAATGCAGCCTTCTCATTCTCCTAGATTTATCGGCCGCGTTCGACACAGTTGATCACACCCTGCTCCTCAAAGTCCTCCATGAAAGAGTGGGCATTGAAATGGTCGTACTAAACTGGTTCTCCTCTTTTCCTCACAACCGCACGCAAAGAATACAAATCAATAACTTTGAGTCTGACCCCTTCCCGTCAACAGAGGAGTTCCACAAGGATCAGTACTCTCTCCCCAACTTTTCAACATCTACATGGAACCCCTCACCACACTTCTCAGGAACTCCAACATCCCCTTCCACCTCTATGCAGACGACACACAACTTTATCTGGAAACCACCTAGATTAAAGACATACACAGACTAAATGTCATGCTCAAAGAGGTCCAACATTGGCTCTCAGCGAACCACCTTAAACTCAACCAAGAGAAAACAGAAGTTTTCCTCATCTCTAACAGAGATGAAAACCCCCAAATCGAAGAATGGCTCAAAGCCATTGATGTCCTCAATGGTGCCCTTGTGCCAACGGACTCGGTGAAATCCCTAGGTATTACCCTTGACCCCAAACTGGACATGAAAAAACACATCTCAAAAGCCGCCAAAAGCGCTTTCCTAAATCTGAAACTGCTATACAAAATAAAACCCTTCCTCCCCCCGAAAGATCCTAAACAAGACACCTAGGCACTGGTGCTCGCCAGAATTGATTATGGAATCGCAGCCCTGACCGGGACAGCAAAATCCCACCTAGGTCCCCTGACCACTACCCTCAATGCCGCAGCAAGATTGGTCACAGGAACTAAGAAATTCGAACACATTTCTCCGGCACTCAAGGAACTGAAGTGGCTCCCTTTTGATCAACGAGCCAGCTTCCATACAGCCTGTTTCACGCATAAAGCCCAGCACACAGGTAAACCAGAATACCTGGCCACCAAACTCAAAAGGGCTGGCCAGTCCAGGAACCACAGAAGTTCCAACACGCTTTTACTCATCCCACTGAAATCACGGAAACACAAAACCGCAAGTAAATCCTTCACAGGAAATGCACCTAAGATCTGGAACGCCCCTCCAACCCCCCCCTCCCACATGAGAACAATCACCTCCTACCCGAAATTCAAGATCCTATTCAAAGCCCTCTTCCTAGAGCGCTCTCGAACTTAATGAGAAATCCACAAGTTACTTTGGGAAGGGTAACTAACTCCTCTTCCTGATACCCCTCAGCCTGATGATCTGTATTGTAACTTTGTTTTTATGCTCTTGAGTTGGTAAATTGCAGATTGTTTGTCTTTGCCAAAAAATGCTCATAACTGTACCTGTTGTGAAGCGCTCCGATACCCTCGGGTCCAGCTAGCGCTATACAAAACTTCTAAATAAATACTAGTTGATCTCTTATCAGGTCGTCATGCAGTGCATCAAATTTGCAGTCTATCGCTAATTTAAAAAACATTCTACTACATAGCCATCCTCAGATTCTCCTTTACATTGTTTACGCTGAAAAAATGTATTCCTTGTAATGCCTATGCAGACTTAAGATGCAAAATATTTGTCCAAATCATGTAGAGCAGCTTCCAAAACATTGACATCAAAAGTAATTGCCGCTTTTGTCACTTGACTGTATGTTTTCAACCCTACTAGACCTAAGGAATGAAGAGGAATACTTTTCTTCTGATCTGCTGGCATTTTGTTGGCTTTGTTAACTGCATTAATATAGTTAATTAACCCCTTCTGTGCTCATGACGGAATGGTTATGTCATGAGAACAAGTGCAAGTGTGTTCATGGCATGCTGTTGTCATTACAACGTTTCACAGTTTTGGTGCTCGTGGGGCTATCCCAGCCCCCTGAGCACCAAAACGCATGCCACAGACTCTACCCCCCCCCCCCCCCAGGGAGGCAGTTGTGGGCAATAACCCCCGATCTGCTCACCCCAGGGAGGGCAGAGGGCCCAGTAGGTGCCAGGGATTTCACTGGCTTTTTTGTACATAGGGGTGGGGTCTGCTCAGAATGGGCATACCAATGCCCCCACCCCCAAATAAATAGTCACAGTCTTTCTGCCCCCTTTGGGGGCATATCGGGTCAAAAGCCCCCTTTCTGTCCCCTCCCTCATGGTGGAATCACCATGCAGGCACAAATGTCCTACCACCTAGCATTCCCCTTGCTCTACCAAGTAAGATTATAACTCACTTGCGCGGCTGTTCAATGCAGAATCAGCTTAAAACCTTTTTTTTTTAAATGCGGTGCTTAGAATACCCTTAATCCCTATGATTTAGGCCATTCCCAGTCACAGTCCCTTGGCCCACCCACACTAGTGAGGTATCATTTTACTCGGGAGAACAAGGGGAACGCATGGTGGTAGGACATTTGTGCCAACACTGTAATCCCACACGGAAATGTGTGGAAAAAGTGATTTTTTTGCAGCTACATTTGAGGTTTGCAGGGGAGTCTGGGTAGGGAAACGTTGTGGGATCCACACAAGCCATACCTCCTTGGACTACCCAGGGTGTTTAGTTTAAAAAAAAAATTTGAGTTTGGTAAGCTTCCCTAGATGGCCACCGGGCCCACGGCCAAAAACCCATGTGCCCACCCTTGCAAAATAGGTTGTTTTAGGTTGTTTTGTGATGGGTAATTTTGATGTCTCCACACAAGTGAAGTACCATTTTTATCAGGAGACTTTGGAGAATGCGGGGTGGCCGGAAGTTTGTGGACCCACGCAGATTCCAGAACTTCCCATCAAAGAAATGTGGGTAAAATTAGTTTTTTTATACAAAGTTCGAGGTTCGCAAGGGATTCTGGGAAACGGAACCAGATGAGAGCCACATAAGTCATCCCATCCTGGATTCCCCTGGGTTTCTAGTTTTTACAAATGTATAGGTTTGCTAGGTTTCCCTAGGTGCCGGCAGAGCTGGGGTTAAAAATCAACAGCTAGGCACTTTGAAAAAAAGGGTCAGTTTTCACTGTAAAAATGTATCTGAAAGAGACACGTTAGTGATAGGTTCCTTACCTTAGAATATCTCCAGGCGTCAGACTGGATCCGGAAATTTTTGCGTAGCAGTACCCTTGCGCGTCGGTAAGCGTGGTCTGCGGCTCCGCGTCCGTCGTCGGCGTCGTGGGCGCCTTGATGACGTTGTCGGAGTTCTTAGACGCCGCCTCCCCGTGCTGACTTCAGTTCTTCTTTTTTCTGCGCCAGCAAGCGCAGATCTGGAAAAAGCAGTACTTCTAGTCACTTTTTGACTAACTTTTTGGATCATTTTGATCATCTTTTCGAAGTCGAACGACTCCGATTGGTGCCATAGGGATGCCTGGATTTAAGCACTGCGAGGATTGCGACCGCACGATGTCGGTCACGGATCCTCACCGTCGGTGTCTACTCTGTCTCGGCGTCGACCACGACGACAAGGCCTGCCCCGACTGCCGGGCCCTGTCTTCGAAAGCCAGGTGTGAGCGGTCCCGCAGGCGGCTCGAACCCTGGCAGTCGGCCCGTGCCGCGAGAGGTCCCGGTCCCACCGGAGGTCGAGGGACAGGTCGCGGGGTCGGAGCCACCACAGCTCCGAGAGTTGGCACCTCTCCTCCAGGTCAAAGTCGTCGTCAGGTAAGAAACACAAGAAGTCGAAGAAGCGTCATCGCTCTTCTGATTCCCCCCGACCCTCGCGTGACGCGGCAGGGGGTTCGGGTGGCACCGCCCACGCGGCTCCGTCGGAGTCGCGGGCGCCACGTCCAGCTCTACACTCTCTGGTCCCTGGGCGAGACGCGACGCCGGAGGAGATCGAGCGCTTCCTCATGGCCATGAGGTCCCTCTCTCCTCCGATGGGCTCCGCGGGGCCTTCGGGCCCAGCAGACCCGTCTGGGGCCCCTAGCGGGTCGGGGGCTTTGGCCCCGATGCCGTCGAGTGCTTCGGCCCCGACGCCGCCGGCGCCTTCGGGCCCGGCACCGCAGGGCCCCACGGTCCCGACGCCGCCGGCGCCTTCGGGCCCGGCGCCGCAGTGCTCCACGGTCCCGACGCCCCCGGCGCCTTCCGGCCCGGCGCCGCAGGACCCCACTGGACCCGCTTCGGGATCCGGGTCGTCGCCGGTGGACCTTACGACCCTCCCCGGCGTTGGTCCGTCAGGTGTCACCTCCGGCGCCATCCTCGGGCAGCGCCGTCCCCGATGCCTCCCTCACTCCGGTTACGGCATCGAAACGGCGCCGCTGGGCGCCGCTTTTGATGCCTCTTGGGGAGTTTACCTTCTATGAACCGGCCTCATCGTTTGATGACCCTGACTATCAGGGGATGGGTGACGAGGAGTATTGGGAGGGGTCTGAGGACCCTCTGACCCGAGAGCGTCAGTCTCAGGAGGACTGGACAGGTGGACTTGGGGATGCCAGTGGTCTGGACACCTCACCAGACACTGGTTTTGTCTCACCTCCTACCGTGGCTTCGGAGGAGGGGGCAACCTACAGTGTGGTGTTGATGAGGGCTGCCAAGGCCTTGGGCCTTGAACTCCCCGTCGCGGCCGTGAGGACTAACCTCCTCACTGAGGTCCTTAAACCGCAGTCATGCCCGACAGAGCATCTGCTGCCGTTTAATGAGGCCTTGTCTGACGTTCTTTTGGGCACTTGGTCCAGGCCCACTACGGGTTCGCCCGTAGATAGGAACGTGGCCAGACGCCACCGCCCGGCCCCGGGCGACCCAGTTTTCCTGTCCACCCACCCCACCCCGAGAGCCTGGTCATCCAGGCATCCACTTCCCAGACCGCATTCCCGTCGGCTCCGCCGGACAGGGAATCCAAGAGGTACGAGCAGTACAGTAAAAAGATCTTCTCCTCCCTTGGTCGGGGACTGCGGTCTTCCAACACCGCATGCCTCTTGGGCCGCTACACCCACTCTCTGTGGTATACGGTTGCGGAAGTGCTGCCAGAGTGTCCGTTGGAGGTACGGGCCAAACTCGGCCAAGCCCTTGTGGAGGGCCTGGATGCAGCCAAATATTCTATCCGGTGTGGGCTGGATACCACTGACTCACTAGGTAGAGCAATGGCAACGACGGTTGCAATTAGATGCCACGCCTGGTTGAGGTCCGCCAAATGTTCGGCCGATGTCCAAAACACACCGATGGACATGCCGTTTGATGGCCGTCGCTTTTTTGGCGACAAGGCAGACCATGCGCTTGAGCGCTTTAAGGACTCCAGGGCTACGGCCAAGTCCTTGGGCCTCTCGGCCCCGTGCCAGCAAACGGGTGCCTTTCGCTCCTTTCGTGGCCAAGGAAGGGGCGCCCCCACACGGGCTGCCAGCCACATGCCGCAGGCTAACATCCAGCGGGGTGGGAGCCGTGGAAATCGCCGTGGAGGCGGTCGGGGACAACAGCGAGGCCAGTCCACACCCTCCCCCGCAGCATCCGCCTCTAAACCCTCCTAGTCCGTGCTTTTCGGCCCACGTGACGCCAGTGGGGGGCAGGGTTCACTATCACCACTCTCACTGGCGCACTGTCACTTCGGATAGGTGGGTGCCGCAGATCGTCCGAAGGGGCTACTCCCTCCCCTTCGAGATGACCCCCCAAGCCATGCCACCGCAACACCACCGAGTATTGGGGGATCATTTGCGGCTTCTGCAGGAGGAAGTTTCGGCCCTCTTGGCCATGGGGGCCATCGAGCGCGTTCCTGGGCCAGAAGTAGGATGTGGTTGCTACTCCCACTACTTTCTTGTACCTAAGAAGGGCAAAGGGGGCCTATGCCCTATCTTGCACCTACGGAACGTCAACGGCTTCCTCCGGAAGGAGAAGTTCAAGATGCTGACTCTGGCTCAGGTCTTAGCTGCCCTGGGCCCAGGAGCCTGGATGGTAGAGTTGGACTTGCAGGACGCTTATTTCCACATCCCCGTCCTGCCGGCCCACCGGCGTTACCTGCGGTTCACGGTAGGCCACGAGCACTTTCAGATTACCGTGCTCCCCTTCGGCCTTACCAGCGTCCCACTGGTGTTCACGAAGGTGATGGCGGTGGTCGCAGCTCATCTGCGCAGGTTAGGGGTTTCAGTCTTCCCCTATCTCGACGACTGGTTGTTGAAGTCGGGCTCGCCCCAGACAGTCGTCAGCCACCTCCAGACGACGGCAGACCTCTTGCACCAGCTGGGGTTCTCCATCAATGTGCCGAAGTCACACCTTTGCCCCTCTCAGAAGCACCTTTTCATCGGAGCGGTTCTTGATTCGGCGCAGTTTCGGATTTACCCACCCGAACAGCGGGTTTGGGATATACAGGCTCTGATTCCAATCGTTCAGCCTTTATCCCGGGTTTCGGTCAGGTTGACGCTGCGGCTTCTGGGGCTGATGGCTTCCTGCATCCTTCTGATGCATCACGCCCGTTGGCAGATGCGGGCTCTGCAGTGGGACCTGAAGTTTCAGTGGGCCCAGCATCAGGGCAACCTGTCCGACCATGTCCTGATCTCGGAGGGCACTGCGAGACAGCTGCAGTGGTGGCTCACAGACCGCGATTGGGTCAGCGGCAAATCCCTCTCACTTCCCCAACCGGAGCACCTAGTTGTGACGGACGCGTCCCTCCAGAGCTGGGGAGACCACATGGGAGAGGCGGAGATCAGAGGCCTCTGGTCTCCGGCGGAGTCCCGGCTCCATATCAACCTTTTGCAGCTGTGGGCGATTCGTCTAGCACTGAAGGCATTCCTCCCCTCTGTCCGAGGAAGTGTAGTGCAGGTGTTCACGGACAACACCTCCGCCATGTGGTACTGCAACAAACAGGGCGGGGTGGGGTCGTGGACCCTCTGCCAGGAGGCTCTGCGCCTCTGGCAATGGCTGGAACATCAGGGCGTGACCCTGGTGGTTCAACACCTGACAGGTTCTCTGAACTCCAGGGCGGAGGAACTCAGCCGCCGGTGCATGATGGATCACGAATGGCGTCTGAACTCGGACGTGGCTCAATGTCTCTTTCTGCAGTGGGGAGAGCCTTGGTTAGATCTTTTCGCCACCGAAGAGAACGCGCAATGTCATCAGTTTTGCGCGTTGGAATTTGTAAGGCGGCACTCGCTCGGAGACGCATTTCGTCGCGAGTGGAGTTGCGGTCTGTTGTACGCCTTTCCGCCTATACCACTTCTGCCCAGAGTGCTGAAGAAGATCAGGCGCGACCGGGCACAAGCCATCCTTGTGGCTCCGGACTGGGCACGAAGGTACTGGTATCCCGAGCTACTCAGTATGTCAGTCGATCCCCTGGTTTGTCTGCCTCTTCAGGAGGACCTTCTGTCGCAGCAGCAGGGGACGGTCCTCCACCCGAATCTTTCCAGTCTCCACCTCCATGCTTGGAGATTGAGCCGACTTGGCGACAGTTGAGGCCATTTGACTTGCCTACTGAAGTCTGTAACATAATTCTGGCAGCCAGGCGTCCCTCCACAAAGTCGGTATACGCCTGCAGGTGGAACAGATTTGTGGCATGGTGCACAGCAAAGGCTGTGGATCCTCTCTCTGCCCCTCTTTCTGAGGTTCTTCTCTTTCTTCTTTCTCTTGCCCAGCAGGGCTCTGTTCTGGGCACTATCAAGGGCTACCTTTCTGCTCTTTCAGCCTTTTTGAGGCTGCCTGATCAACCTTCTTTGTTCAAGTCCCCTATTGTTAATCGATTACTGAAAAGCATCACACATACGTTCCCTCCTGTTCCCTTTGTGATGCCTCAGTGGGACTTGAACTTGGTTCTTACTTTTCTGATGTTGCTCCCTTCGAGCCACTTCACAACTGTCCTCTCCGCCTTCTTACTTTGAAGACTGCCTTCCTGGTAGCCATCACCTCTGACAGGAGAGTGAGTGAGCTCCAGGCTCTATCCTGTAAACCTCATTTCCTCTCTGTCCATCCGGACAAGGTTGTGTTGCGGACGAGATCCTCTTTCCTGCCCAAGGTAGTCACAGCCTTCCACATCGGGCAATCCATCACCTTGCCCACCTTCTTTCCGTCTCCGCATCCCTCGAGAGAGGAAGAGAGGCTCCACCGTCTGGACCCAAAACGTGCGCTCTCTTACTATCTAGATCGCACACGCCAGTTCCGGGTGGATGACCAACTCTTTGTTGGTTAATTGGGGCGCCAAGAAGGGAAAGGCGGTACACAAGTGGACCATCTCGCGGTTGATCATCTTGTGTATCCAGGCGTGCTACTCCTTGGCTAAAAAGGAACCCCCTGTTGGACTGAGGGCTCATTCCACTCTGGCCACGACGACTACCACTGCCCTGGGCCGAGGAGTGCCCTTGCAGGACATTTGCCAGGCAGCTACGTGGGCCTCGCTGCACACGTTTGCAAGACATTATTGCCTGGACAGCCAAGTCCGGAGGGATGGCTTCTTTGGCCGTTCCGTCCTCCAGGACTTTCTGGTGTGATTATTGGTTTGCAGACCCACCACCGGGGTTGGTATTGCTGGGGTATCTATTCTAAGGTAAGGAATCTATCACTAACGTGTCTCTTTCAGATGCACAAGTTACTACTTGTGTAACGTATATATCTGTAAGAGACATTAGTTAGTGATAGATTCCTTACCGACCCACCCATCCTCCCCGTTCTGCGAACCGATATCTAGGGTTAAGGTCATCCCCTTTCAGGGCCCTAGTTTCAAGGCACCAGTGTTGGTTTTTAGCATAGCTCTGCGTTTCTGGCGCGGAAAAGCTGTGTCTAAGAACTGACGTCAGCACGCGGAGGCGGCGTCTAAGTACTCTGACGACGTCATCACGGCGCCCACAACGCCGACGACGGGCGCGGAGCCGCAGACGACGCCTACCGACGCGCAAGGGTTCTGCTACGCAAAAATTTCCGGATCCAGTCTGACGCCTGGGGATATTCTAAGGTAAGGAATCTATCACTAACTAATGTCTCTTACAGATATATCGTTACACAAGTAGTAACTTGTGCGTTGTGTCCATGTTGCTTTTTGGCCCGTTTCCTGTCGCAGGCACTAGGCCTACCCACCAAGTAAGGTACCATTTTTATCAGAAGACTTTGGGGAATGTGGAGTGGGTGGAATTTTGTGGATCCACACAGATTCCAGAACTTTCCATCACAGAAATGTGAGGAAAGTGTGTTTTTTAACAAAGTTTAAGGTTTGCAAGGGATTCTGGTAAACAGAACCTGGGGAGAGCCCCTCAAGTCACCACATCCTGGGTTTCCCTGGGTGTCTAGATTTAAAAAATGTATAGGTTTCCCCAGGTGCCGGCTGAGCTAGTGTTCAAAATCCACAGCTAGGCACTTTGTAAAAAAAGGGTTTGATTTCACTGTAAACATGTGGAGTGTGCACGTTGCGTTTTGGGCCATTTCCTGTGGCGGGCACTAGGCCTATCTACATAAGATAGGTACCATTTTTACCAAGAGACTTAGGGGAACAGAGAATTGTAGAGCAACAGTTACCTATTGACGTTTGATGCATTTCTGCTTTCTAAATGTAAGAGATTGTGTAAAAAACAAGTCACTTTGAAAAATGTCCGATTATTCAATGCTAGTAGGAGGTACCCACAATTTCGAAAATGTGCAAATAGCTACTGTTTCTAATCTCAATATTTTGTTCCCATTTTGGAAATACATAGGTGTGTTTAATACCTACTTTTCACTTTTAATATTTCACTCAAATGAATTGCTATATACCCCGGACACAATGAAACACCATTGCAAGACACTGCTTAGTTATTGGCTCCGGGTTCCTTAGGTTCTTGGTGAACATCCAAGTCCTATATATCCACACAACCAGAAAGGTCCAGCCGATGTAACTGAATATTGCTTTAAACAATCTGTCATATTTAGAAGAATTTACCGGTAAAACCGTTGATACAAATGGCTGTTTTTTTCTACTCATTTTCAATTTTTCTTATTTCCAACTGTTAGCTTCTATAAAGAAAACTGAAGGGTCTACACAAATGACCCCTTGCTGAATTCAGAATTTGGTCTACTTTTTTTTTTAAGAGCTTTATATAGTGCTAACTGGACCCAAGACATCGGGTATCAGAGCGCTTTACATGAGCACCAGTTTCGTTAAAGACGGACATATGAATTTTTGTTAGGCACGGGAAGATTAAGTCATTTGCCCAGAATCACAGGATGTTGAGCGCCGTTGCCGAGACTCAAACCATGTTCCCCTGCTTCGAGGTCGACAGCTTTAGCCGCAAGGCTACATCCTCTCCGCTAACTTTACTTTACTGAAATGTAAAGCTATCCAGGATCAAGAATTGCTTTCATACCCTTTTCTACCACTAACCATAAGGAGGTTGAAAGCACAAAAAATAGCAAATATAGGCTATGTCCCAGTAAATTGTCAAAACTGTGTAAAAAATGTGGTTTTCTAACAAAAACTTGTCAGTCCCTGAAAGCTGGGAAGATGGGGATTTCAGCACCACAAACCCTTTGTTAAAACGTTTTGCTGGGAAAAAGCCGCCGCTTTCTTATGCAGCACTTTTTTCCCTTTACCCCCCAAAAATAAATATATTTAGCTGTATTTTGGCTAATTTATGGGTTGCCTCTAGGGGAATCAACAAACTGTGGGTACCTTAAAAATCCCCATGATGTTGGAAGAAAAGGACCCAAATTTGGCATAGATACCTTATGTGGTCAAAAAGTTACAGGGGCCTAAGCACGAACTACCCCAAATAGCCAAAGAAAGGCTTAGCACGGGGTAAAAGGCCAAGCAGCAAAAGGGTTAACGAAACAGTCCTTCCACTCCACCCACCTCAGTGGAGATTCAGCTCTAGAAACCCAAATGCATGTGGTGGGCTTACACTGCAATTCTGTTCTGCCTTTGTAATTGTAATGTTATAGTATAGTCACTATCAAAGTTACTTTGTGTAAGATAATATACTTTCACCGCAGTACTATAAGCCCCAACAGTGTGTTAATTCCCTACTGTAACTCAATTAGGGAGTGTATCCTTCACCTGTTTCCTGTGTAACCCTACGGCATGCCCCGGAGCGACTCTAAATATTTTTCAAACGTGTTACTGACACGCACAATTCCTCCTCGTGTGCCCATGTATTCTTACTTTATAAATCCAAAATGGCAGTGTGGCATGTACAAAATTACTACGGAATCCTCTATACATCAGTGTTGCAGCGAGCGCATGAGTGTGGGAATGCTCGGCGGGTGCCAATGCAGTAGCTTGAGCGCTCTGCCGTATAATAATGCAGTTGATTACCTTTGCTGACCCTCGCTACAAAAAGGTGCCAATTCTTTCTGTTTCAGATTTGCCCTTTGCGTGTTGTGCTGCACTCTCACATACTTGTTTGAATGTCCCACTCCACCACTTTTGAGCATTTTCGTGTTGTACTCCAGATCAAGGAAAAATAAAGAGTTCTTGCGTGGGTAGGGCTTTCCATTCCAGCTCATCACCAAATTCTAGTGTGCCCATCCGTAATGCACGTATTAAGAACGCTGAGGCAGTATACATTAGTTACCCTGTATTTCCATATGCAAGACACGCAGACATACTCGTTCTGATATTTAGGTGCTGAGTGCACTGTTAGAACAATTGCCCAAGCCATATGTAATGGGTTTTAAACGTTCTTTGTTTATTTAAACTTGAACCGTGCATTGAAACATATAGGGCCACATGCATCAACATAAAACCAGGTCGCAAATTGGCAGATTCGCAGAATCTGCCCCTTTGCGACTGGTATTTTTGTTTTTGGGATGCATCATCCCTAATGCAAAAATCGCAATTTAAGGAATCGCTAAATTTGCGATTACTTAAATTGCGATTGCATTTAAGGTATCACCGTTTTTTTTGAGATTCTTACATGCATAGGCAATAGCTATTCTTTAATTGAAATTCTTTAAAAATCGCAATTAAAGATTCGCTATGTCTATTTTGATGCATGTGCACCATGGTCTCTTCTGGACTAAATTTCATCTGCATCTCTCCATTCTATCGTCTTATGTGCAACTTCGATAAATCACTTTACATTACTCACAGTTTACATACATACCTGAGAATTCATTTTGAGTTTATCCTATTACTCGGATGAATTAAATAATAATCGTTGATCATCAAATCTGTTGACTACAACAGGTATGTGGTCATACTTTTGCTAAAACCATGTTTTGGAAGTTTTCCCTGTTTCTTCCGGATTGCGAGATTATACACCGCAGCATGTGCAGGTGTTCATACAAAAAAAATACCAGCAGATTAGAGATGTATCAGCATGGGGGCACTCAATACAACAAACAAGAAATAAGGACATGGGCGGAAAGTGAAGGCAGGCTACAGAAGTTGATCAGAGCTTCAGTCCTTTCACAAGTCACTCTACAAAGGTGAAAGCAGTAAAGGTATAGGGCTGCAATAACAACAAAATATGAATGTGAGCAGAATGGGCGAACCCAGTTTATGAATTTGTAAAACAATGTAAATGGTAGTTGTTTTACTTTCAGAATGACTCTGGCCCATTAGTGAGCTTCCCGCGTTTATAATTTCTAAACCGTTGCTGCACAATGTATGGGTGGGCCCCCACTCTCAGGCCGTGGCCATCACTGGACCGAGATGAACTCGACACAAGACCACCATATGTAGTCAGGGTCTAATGCACTCTGACCTCGAACGGCCAGGTGCCCTTTATTTCATCTCTCAGGCTGAGTCCAGCCCTCGGGATGTGTGCAGCACAAATCTTGACATTGTGGCCGAGTAGCCCACTACATCCCTTGTAAACTTTATTAAAGAAAAGATTTCAACTACCAAACAAACTTGTCACATTCTGCACTGAGGTTCAGCACATAAAATCCCGGAGTCTCTGGCATGATCGAGGATTCATTCTTAGTATTCAGGTACGCTCGGGATTGCAGTTGAGTGTTTTGAATGTTTACATTTCTGTAGTAGGGGATCTCTGTGTATAGTCATAATCTAGTGAATAGTCCCGCCCATGTGCGTGGACCCCGGAGCAATCAAAAATAATCTCTTAAAGTGTCAAAAAGTGCAGAAATGCATAGACACTTAAGAGAGAATTTAAAGACATATAATGCAGCCCATAACAGGCTACACTGTCCAGTACTTCAGCTAGAAATTCCACCAAAAAAATCCACAAAACAGCACAGCCTGTCCAGATTTTCATTGTCTTCAGTACAAACCCCTCTGGGAGATAGAGAGGAAGACCTGGACAGACAAGCCCCATAGGCTGCCATTATGTGTCTCAGAATAGGGTACTGTGCCTTTAAGAGAACTTTCCAGAACTTCACAGTATCCCAGAATGCCTTGCAGGTCTCTTTTGCTTTCAGTTCTTTTTTCCGGCTCCTGCAAGCAGGACCCTGGAGCATTGAGCTCTCCCTGTTCAAGGGTTTTTGTTGGTGTTTTTGCACTAAAATCGTTTTTTGTGTACTTATCTGTACCTTAAAGCTTTCTTTTTGGCTTGTTGCACCCCTTGGTCGAAATAATGCCTGCATTATTTGATAAATGCCCGGAGTGCTCCAGGAAGAAGGCCAAGACAGATCCCCATGAGGTCTGTATCCTCTGCCTTCCTTCCTCTCACATCCCTGAGGAGTGTGAGATCTGCCAGGGTTTCTCTGGCAGGACCCTGAAAGACAGAAAGAAAATCAGGCTTCAGGGACTAGAAGAAAGGAGACAGAAGACGCAAGGTGGGTCTGGAGGGGCTTCTTCTGCCCATGCTGAGGCCCCTGGGGGGCTCCCCGGGGGCAGGAAGCCCAGCACTCGCCCCCATTCTCCGTCTGGGTCGGTGGCACCCTCCAAGACGTCGAGAGGAAAGTCCAATCTGGCTCCCCTTCTCCCCAGGGCTCTGGGTCGAGAAAACGTCGACCGTCGACGTCGAGGGACCTACATAGACCGCCGTCGGACGCGGAGACGGTGTCATCGTCGCTGTCTTCGGCGTCGACGTCGAGCGATCGGCGTCGACAGGATCGGCGTCGACAGGATCGGCGTCGACAGGAACGGCGTCGACAGGATCGGCGTCAACGCACGCCGCCGAGGCAATACCGTCGATCGCCTTCAAGACACAAGGCTTCATCGTCGTTGAGGGGATCCTCGTCGTCGAGCCCGCCGTCGACGCAGAAGCACTCGCCGGCGAGACGGAGGCGTGCCCCGTCGAGGCGAAGGAGATCGTCGTCGACGTCGAGACGCCCCAAGACAACGTCGAGGCGGTCGCCGTCGAGACGCAAGCGGTCGCCGTCACGACACAGGAGGTCGTCGTCGAGATGGTCCGGGTCGACGTCGAGACACGCGAGTCGCTCGACGCCGAAGAGAAAGAGACGGTCGACGCCGAAGGGCCGCTCGACGTCGAGGGACCGGCGGTCGACGCCTGAACACCGGTCAACGGTGCCGGATGCCCGTACTAAGCGGCCTGAGGCTGTGGGGGGCTCCCCTCAGCCCGGGAAGGATGGTGGATCACCGGGATCGGTGCACTCGGAGGTTTATACCCCAAAGAAGTCCGTTACACCTCCTCCTCCATTGCCTAGAGGCCCGCGTCCGAGGATGGCTACACCTCCTCCGTTGCCTCCTCTACCAGAGAAGCCTCCACCGGTTCCACCAAGGTCGGGCTCGTTGCCTTGAGGAAATATAAATTTTATGGTCAAGTTGTGTTCCCTAGCGAGTACCCCACCGTCTCCATGTACGAGTTAAAGTGCATGTAACTTCCCTCCTGTACCAGCTATGAAGACGCAAATACATTTGCGTCCAACGTTAACATGTCCTCTTTCAGACCCACCATGAATGGGTTGAGTGGTCCGTTCCTAAATATGCTATGCCAACGTCTTTTCGTAGTGTACTTCTACGTTTTCCAGCTCTAGCTGAGTAGGCCTCTGAATTTCTGCCACCGAGCCTCTTTTCTGGCTCTTGACTCTGACAGCCTCTGCCCAGGCTACCTCTGTACCCGTGAACTCTGACTTACTTTCAGCGCGGCCCTTCGCGCTCAGCTCAGCCTGCTTTCTGCCAAGACTGACTTCAACCTTCGAATTATCTGATCCGTTCCCTGAAAATACATTCCTGCCTGCTAGCTTCAGTAAACATCCTTCTTCAGCTGCAGAGCCAAAGGGCCGACCTGTCTCCATGCAAGTAATTCATAGCTTCTGTTGCCATGCTTCCCTGGAAGGCCCCGTGCCCCCACGCTTCTCATGCAGACACTCAGGCGCTTATACACGCACTTACAGTCAGTATAGAATAGCTTCTGCCCCAGAGACCTTTTCCGCCCAGATAGCTTAGTTCCTAAACATCAGATATCAGATATGATAGAAGCACAAGTTGATCTGACATGCCAGACTTCTGTCTCTTTCCGTCAGTTCAAATGTCAAGTCCCCAGCACCCTCCGACTCCATGTCATGCACACGTCATGCAGCTGCGCGCGCATCCAAGCTTCTGATTTCTGCTGACATTGCAACATTCCTGTTAGTGCCACCCCTTCCGTGACACTTTCTTGTGACGTTTCGAGAACACACCTCTAGTTCACGCCTCTTGATTACGCACATGTACCACGTGTATACTGTTATCTTGTCTTCTCTCAGCTGTTACGCCTTCTATACTGTTTCCAATGGTGTAAACTAAGTATATAAGCTATGTACTGTTAATAAAATGTAGCGCTCTATCCCTTCTGACACCCTGTGTGGTGTTCAGAACATGATATCCTGGTCTTGACCATTCCTTTTTAAGGAATAAAACCCCTAAGAACTCTAACACCACGGACTCTGTTTTCTTTCATTTCCGATTGAGTTATTATTGATTAAGTACTTACCTGCATAGAAATTAAGAGTAAATTATTTATTTACATCATTTTGGCGCCCGAACAGGGACCCCTCCCCCACCTCACGCGCCGGTTGGTGCGTTGCAACCTGTGTCCCCTGCCGTCAGTTAGCCAGAACATACGCGTACCGGCAGGATTTCCTGCATCTCCCTCTGACCCACGGAGGTGACGAAGACTGCGATCAGTACCCAGACGAGGCAGTGAGGAGTGCGGAGGATCCCGACCAGAGCCTAGCCGAAAGAAGCAAGGTCCGAGGTGTCAAGAGGCCCACCAGTTTTCCGAAGTTTTCCGAAGTTTTCCGAAGTTTTCCGAAGTTTTCCGAAGTTTTCCGAAGTATCGAGTCGAGTCCAGTCGAGTTTTCCGAGGCCTTCTGTTTCCGTGCTTCCCGGTGAGTACCATTGCTGGGACGTATCTAGACGGGTTTGGGTACACAAGTCCGGTCTGCACTGTTTTTAGGCAGTGTATCTGTGCTGTTTAGCAGTACATCAGTTTTCAAGTTCTTGCACTGTTTTTAGGCAGTGTATCTGTGCTGTTTAAGCAGTACATCCGATGTAGGGGGTAGTTATATATGTTACAAATGTCTTTTTATGTGATTAATGTTGTGGCATGAATGAGACCGTTTTATGTGTATTATTGTGTTTTCTGTACAAATAGCCGTATTCAGTAGTAAGTAGTAAGGACTGACCATTCAGTAATAAGTAAGCAAAATGCCGTTTCTTAACAAGTTAAAGCAGATAGGAACTAGGAAAAGGATACTGGAGGAAGCAATTCCTATCCCCCCTAGGGACACTCCAGGTAACTTCATGTATCATAAACATGGCATAGATGCCATATTGTATCTAGAATTATGGGCCGAGTACACTAAACATCTAGACGAGAGACACAGATGGCCCGTTATCGGAACATGGGATGCCGAGTGCATCATGAAGGTAGAAGAAGCATTATGGAAAAAGAAAGCCAGACAATCTCAGAAGGACGCCATAGAATTTTGGCGTAAGGAAGCACATAAGCGTGCTGAAAGAACACTCCGTAGAGAAGATAGACTGAAAGAATCAGAAAAAGCTCAAGAAAACGAACTAGTTACTGAGGGGATCCGAGTAAAAACAGAACAAATAGATCGAATCCGAAATAGCCAAGTAAACGGCATGTATCTTATGGCCGAGGGTACACCTGAGGCCATGTCAGAAATACCGAAAAATCTACCACCACCATTAGTTCCAACTAAAGCAATGCATAAAACTACTAAAGATATATTCCTAAATTCTTATCTAGAGGATGTAGCTCCCGCTTATACCAATCTGCCTGTTCGAGCCCTGCCTACTGACAGGGACGGGGGTGGCACCCCGCCTCCAGATCATGTTCCGCCAGTACCGCGACAGACCTCCCCCGCCCCGCCAGCCCCGCCACTTCCCGTACTCAAAACTGACCTACCGAAACCACGTTTGCCTGATCCACCTAAACGACAAATTCAAGTTCAGATACAGACTCCACAGGGAGATAATGCACAAGCTTCCGCTTCAGGAGGTGCGACCGCGGGTCCTCGGACCCCGCCACCAACTCACAGATTCAATCTCAGAGGTATGCAGAGTCCTCTCACGTACAGGTCTCCCCACTTCTCTAATTCATCCCGCCTTGACGCATTAAAAGAAAACATTTCAGTTTGCAGATATGATCCAGTACCCGGAAAAGACGATTTAATGATGTTGGCATCACTACGGTTAAGATCTGCTACTGATAACTTGCTATGCTATGTAGGAATGAAGGAGCGTCTAGATAGAATATATGAGTTTGTCCAGACAGGGAAAGACCCTGACAGTATTAAGGATGCCATGGAGAAACAGAAAGTTGACATGCAAGCACAGATACTACGATTTTTCATAAATTGTCTAATAAGAGAACGAGATAGGCCCGGAACAGATCAGAGTGAATTAGATGCATTGAACAAGTGGGGTCAAAATATAGCTGAAGGAAAACACGACAAGGGGACTTGCATAGCCTCTATGTACAAGAAGATTAGGAAAGCAGTGATAGCAGTACACCAGAAAGAGAAAGAAAAGGATTCCTCCGAGGAGGAAGAAGAACAGGAGGAACCCGAAAGAAATGTAGATACTATAGCGTATGTAGGTAAGGGAAATTACCTTAGGAAAGGCATCCGTCCAGAAAGTAAGAGAGTTTTTCTCTCTGCTTTAACAAATCCGAATTCTTCTGAACATCAGTTTCAGGAGACAGATAAAAGGCTTCGAGATCGAGTAGGGTACCACGTACTCAATTCTATGGATGAACAAGAACTAGCCCGATCAGCCATATTATGGGCCGAAAATCCAGACATGTACAATGATGATACTTTAGCACAGACGTTTCTGAACCTTTCCCCAGACGAGCAGAAATTAGCAGGTGTATACATGATTCAGCACCTCCTCATCAAATACAGAAACCATCATTCTGATCCAGGTCCCTTACACGAAACATTAGAAGCACTTCTCATGGACAGATGGAGAGGTTTCAGTACCAAGTTAATACAAATAATTCTAGAACAACGCCGTAAATATAGCACTTTTGTAAGCTCTGAATATGTTCCCGCCCCACCTCCAGAAAGGAAAATGTACCACATGCAATGCGGGGGTGGCATTGAGAGTCAGAACCCTTTACGGGAAGTCCACCCAGTAATGGGTGAGGACCGTGTCTTGAAGCGTGTATATGTTCACACGCCCCTGACCAAGTTAGAACTGTTAGAAATGAAGAAACTAGTCCCGTGTCATGATAAAGATCCTGCAGGTTTTCATAGAGAGCTTAAAGACATGTTACTAATGGGGGATTACACGTATGATGATATCATGAAAATGTTGAAGGTACTGTTGCCCACGGGCATCTACGAGAAATTAAAGGAAAAAGAATGGGAGGTGGGAGAGACAAAGATTGCATGGGCAGAATTAGAAGAAGAAGAAAAGAAACGTGTCCCAGGGGTAGGCCTTGGGGAAAAAACGAAAGCATTACCAGGTTTAATAGTGCAGGTCTTGCCAAGATTATTGACAACGAGGAAGGAAGATTGGGACGCAATCTCGTCCTGTAAACAGAAACATGATGAAGATACTAGTGACTTCTATTCAAGATTCGAGAAATGTTTCATTATTAATAGTGGCCTTAAACCAAGTAGCGAGTCATATCCGCATCTTTTTGTATCAAAGTTAGTCGAGAATTCCCTGTTAGCAGTCAAGAACCGTGTATACAAGGTCGAGAGTACATGGCAAGCAAATACGCCATCACAGATGTTACAAATGCTCCAATATCATCAGAACAGAATTAGAGAAGAACAAGATCAGGAACAAAAACGCATGAAAGACACAAAGATGAAAATGTTAGTAGCTCAGACGGTCCCAGCCGACGGCCACAGAAAGGGTGGGACCCAGACAAGTCACACTACAGCTCCCGTTAAAGGGACATGCAATTATTGCAAGCAACCAGGTCACTACGTACACGAATGCCCAGTTCTGAAGCACAACATAGAGACAGGTAAAACTAAAGAAAGACCGCATCCGCCTAGACAAGACCATAACCAGCATCAGTCTTCACAGAATGCACAGAATACACAGCCAATGCATGCTTCATCAGCACATACAGCACAGACAGTAGCGGTATCACAGCCACAGCCCATTGCCGCAACTCAGCAAGTTTCACAACAGATGTACCAGTATGCCCAGTCCGCTTACCCCGAATATTCACGATACACATGAAACAGCCTAGGGAGGGAAGGTGACTTGCCTCTTATTGAGATTCCTGTAGATCAAGAAGGTCCTTATGTACACAGTCAAGTATTGGGAAAAGACAGAAAGTTTTTAATTGACACAGGGGCAAGTCGCACAACAATTAGCCATGATGAAGTTCCAGGGGCACCCCTCTCAGGCTCACAGAATGTTTCCCTTGGTTTTTCAGGACAGCCTATTGTAAATGAAGTATCGCAACCAGTTCCCCTGGCTGTAGGTCCATTATCACGTGTTACAGACCTGTTACTCACGAAATCATGTCCAGAAAATCTGTTAGGAATTAAAACATTGAAGGCTCTAGGAGCTATAATATGCTGTTCCCCGGAGGGGGTTAGACTCTTTCTACGGGATTTCAAGGGTCATTATGTTTTGCGAGAATTCGATGTCAGATTGAAAAATGTACCAGATTACTTATGGGCAAAAGGCCCAACTGACGTAGGTTGTATGCACATCACTCCATACCGTGTTACACTCAAGACAGGAGTTGTTTTACCCAGAATCAGACAATACAAGTTACCACCCGATGCTGTAGTGGCTTTACTGAAAATCGTTGAAGAGCTTATTGCCCAAGGAGTGGTCGTAGAGACCGACTCCAATGTATGTAATTCACCTATCATTCCGATTCTTAAACGTACAGACCCCAATGCACCGCCAGTATATCGGCTGGTGATTGATCTTCGAGAACTGAATAAATGCATTATACCACAGTACCCTGTGGTTCCTGATATCTCTTCCCTATTGACTGCTATTGATTCAGAAGCAACGTTCTTTACTGTAATTGACCTCAAGAACGCCTTCTTCAGCGTACCTATTGATCCAGAGAGCCAATATCTCTTCGGATTCAGTTTAAATGGACGCAGTTTCAAATTTTCGCGCGCACCTCAAGGATTCACAGAAAGCCCCAGCATCTATAGTCAAGCACTGAAAAGACAACTAGATTGTATTCAAATGCCAATTAACACCGCTTTACTGCAATACGTCGATGATCTACTGATCACCGCACGAAGTGAGCCCGAATGTGAACAAGCATCACTGACAGTTTTACATTTCCTGGCCGACAAGGGGCACAAGGTGTCTCCTTCAAAGCTACAATTCTATGTTCAGCAAGTTGTGTACTTGGGTCACTTGCTGTCCAAAGTGGGGAGACAGCTCACTCCCGATCGCATTCAGTTAATTGTAAATATGCCACGACCCCAGACACAAAAAGAAGTGCGGGCCTTCATAGGCCTCACCTCGTACTGCAGACAATGGATTCCTCAATATGCATTTCTAGCTAAACCACTCATCCAGTTAACAACACAGGAGGCAGCGACTTCGACTGCCCTCCATTGGACTCAGGAACACACACAAGCTTTTGAAGAATTAAAGAAAGCCTTATGTCAAGCACCAGTTTTAGCGACACCATGTTACAGCAAACCGTTTACACTTTTTGTGACAGAACGTGATGGTACAGCGTTGTCTGTCCTCACTCAAGATCAAGCAGGTTCACATAAGCCTTGCGCTTATTTTTCTAGTACGTTGGATTCCGTAGCCCAGGCACTCCCTGCGTGCTTGAAGTCAGTAGCAGCAACAGCGTTAGCCATCAGACAGAGCGATTCAATAGTTTTAGGCCATCAGTTAACCGTACAAGTTCCACACTCTGTAGAGGTTCTGTTAAACAGAACCCAGACTCAACACTTGACTATAGCACGACTAACAGGTTATGAATTAACGCTATTCCAGCCACACATAGAAATCAGGCGCTGCAGTATCCTGAACCCCGCAACACTGTTAACCACAGTTATGACAGATCCAGCCCCACATGATTGTATAGAAATCATTAATGCAGTAACAAAGCCTAGACGAGATTTAACAGATGTTCCATTGACAAATCCAGACCTGACACTTTATGTGGACGGTTCATGCATGAGAACAAGTACAGGAGAATTAGTGGCTGCGTATGCAGTGACCACTGAAACTGAAGTTAAAGAAACACACCGTATTGACACACTGTCTGCTCAAGCAGCAGAGCTCATCGCTCTGACCCGAGCTTGTATACTAGCCAAGAACAGAAATGTTAACATATACACAGATTCCCGTTATGCATTCGGAGTTGTACACGACTTCGGAGTCCTCTGGCAAGAACGAGGTTTCTTGACCTCTCATGGTGCCAAGATACAGCACGGTCCCCTCATTCAAGCACTGTTAGAAGCAATACATTTGCCCTCGGGCATATCAGTCATGAAGTGTAAAGCACATACTAAGGTTACAGATTCTGTTTCCCAGGGTAACGACCTGGCAGATCAGACAGCAAAACATACAGCATTGACTCACATCCAGACAACTGATATGACAAAGCCAACAGTACCGACACAGTGTATGACAGTCAAAGATCCCGCCCTAGACGTAATTGATATTCAGACACATGCTACTCCAGAGGAATTAAAGAAATGGATTGAACTAGGAGGGATCCAGACAGATCAAGGTTGGATGACGAAGGGAAAATCTATATGGTTTCTCCCTGACTCTATGGTTCAAGTCATGATAAATACAGCACATAGCCCAGCACATCTGGGAGAGAAAGCGATGTTAGACAGTTTACAGAATCTCTGGAGCAACAAACACTTACGAGCAGCAGCAAAACAGAAAGTGCGTACTTGCATGATCTGTTGTCAGTTCAATCCAGGTAAAAGCGTCCCTGTAGAGCAAGGTGGATTTCATCCTCCCGATCACCCTTTTGAAGTCCTCCAGATGGATTATATCCAGATGGACCGTTGTCGAGGATTTAAATATGTTCTCGTAGTTGTCTGTGCTCTGTCCCGTTGGACCGAAGCATACCCAGTCCCAGATTACACTGCTCCGACCACTGCCAAGCAGCTGGTTCGTGAATTCTTCCCACGATACGGCTTGCCTCGTGTCGTGTACTCAGATAACGGTCAGCCATTCTCATCTGCATTAATGAAAGAAGTTTCTTTACTGCTAGGATACCAGTGGAAGTTCCATTGTGTCCGACATCCCGAAGCAGCAGGCCTTGTAGAAAGGCATAACCAGACACTAAAGATCCGCCTTGCCAAAATATGTCAGGAGAAAGGGGTCGACTGGATAGTCGCCCTGCCAGTGGCACTATTCTACATGAGGATGGTCGCCCATTCGAGATCAGGGCTATCCCCGTACGAAGTGGTCTTTGGCAGACCACCGAATATGTGGGGGACGCCCATTCCGAAGAAAATCACTGATGTTGATTGTAATATGTTGACAGATTACCTTGCCTCCTTGATGTCTGCACTCCAATCATGTCGTTCACAGGTTGCCGCAGCCTTCCCGGACAACACTGATGTAAAGCCGCACGACGTCCGTCCTGGCGACCTGGTTCTAGTGCGCAACTTCGACAGAAAGAGTCCGCTGGAGCCCCGCTGGAAGTCCCCGAAGACCGTTCTTCTCACCACAAGGACGGCAGTGAAAATCGAAGGGAGAAAGGGGTGGGTTCACACGAGTCATGTGAAAAAATTCTCTGGACTGAAACCTGACCGAGACTCGTCCACCCCCACCAAAGACTGTGTCGAACAAAAAGACTTTACAGACTCTGAACGAGAAAAAACTCCTCAAGAAAGTTATCGCATGAAACTCCGATCTAGCAAGTCAGACAGTTTAATTGTTTAAGTCCTCCCCTAGGTGAATCGGTTAAATAGTTTCTGACATGTATCCCCTAGATCGAGATAGAGAGAGAGAAGCCAAGAAACGTACATACTGTAAATCACTTCGTAGTCACTGTATAGTGACCCTATTAATAATGTTTATTCTAAGTATTTTTGTTATTGTTGCCAGCTTCCTGCTACCTATCTACTGGCCTATCTTCAAACGTGAACAATCTGTTTACAATGTCTCTGCTGAACACACTTTTAGTGAACTACCTGCACACGAACTCTCTTACAGACTTGCGCTGCGCAACAACACATTCATTAGTATGTTACACCATTCTCATCAGACTAATAATGCTACAGACTGCTGGATATGTGGCCGACTCCCTCCCTACCAGAATTACAAGGGAGCCCTTCCTCTCTTTCCGTACCCGTTCACTCACAATGGCTCCTGTGGTGCATGGTTTAAAATGATTAATTCCTTAGATCCTGATATTGCTGTTTTCGATGGAGGCTGGGTTTGGGGAAATCTGAACCTAGTCCTGCTAGATGTCTGTTACCCTGACAAGGAGGGACTCCCCATTCGAACAGGAACTGATCTAGAAAATGAAGTATATGGATTAGGTAACTACACCATTAGCCTTATGATCCTTACTGTAGAATCCGAAGCCGCACCAGTCCTGCCCCATATGTCAGTGTTACCAGTCGCTGGTGAATTATGTGTCCGAAAGAAAGGTTCAGTACACTTAGGTCATAGTAAATGCACTACTGTGGTCGAATTCAGTGATCAGGGTAAATCGTCCTTCAAAGCTATCAGTCACTCTTATTTTGTTTGTGGTCATACCGCATACATACGCTTGCCTCCAGACTGGGATGGTACCTGTTATATTGCATTCCTTCTGCCACCAGTATTTCTAGCTCCCCCTGATTACCATAGAAATTCCCGACTCATACAGACCAGACCCAAGAGAGAACTCCCGATTGTTGATCAGACCGAAACAGCATGGGAGCAATATACAGACTTTAATAAAGGATTCTTCTTCTTCCTAGGTCCTGTCCAGAATAGTAAACTCATTCGTAGATTAACTAGAACACTTGAAGCAGTAGTACATGAAACTGCCTCCGCCTTAGGTAACTTAACAGAGGAGCAATCTGCTATGCGGGTTGTTGTCCTTCAGAATCGTCTTGTTATTGACGTCATCTTGGCAGATAGAGGTGGAGCCTGTAAGGTCATCGGGTCGAGTTGCTGTGTTTTCATTCCACAAAATGCGCCATCTGTCTATCAAGCTATTACCCGTCTGCATAAAATTGCAAATCAGATACATCAGAATCCAGGCACCTGGACTTGGTCCGGTTGGTTCTGGACAACGTTAACAGCTTGGGGATGGAAGATCCTATCCTTCCTAGGCATTGGCCTAGTCATAGTATTCAGCTGCTGCCTGTGTCTACAATGTGGACCGGCGATATGTGGACTGTGTGCCACTTCCTGCATCGAACATTCCAGTTGTCTCTCAAATCGTCAAAGAAAGAAAGATGAACGAATTATGTTACAAGAACAAACTGATAGATTTATGATGATCGATATATCATGAAGGGTCCGTAGGGAACAAGGAGGGAATGAGGAAATATAAATTTTATGGTCAAGTTGTGTTCCCTAGCGAGTACCCCACCGTCTCCATGTACGAGTTAAAGTGCATGTAACTTCCCTCCTGTACCAGCTATGAAGACGCAAATACATTTGCGTCCAACGTTAACATGTCCTCTTTCAGACCCACCATGAATGGGTTGAGTGGTCCGTTCCTAAATATGCTATGCCAACGTCTTTTCGTAGTGTACTTCTACGTTTTCCAGCTCTAGCTGAGTAGGCCTCTGAATTTCTGCCACCGAGCCTCTTTTCTGGCTCTTGACTCTGACAGCCTCTGCCCAGGCTACCTCTGTACCCGTGAACTCTGACTTACTTTCAGCGCGGCCCTTCGCGCTCAGCTCAGCCTGCTTTCTGCCAAGACTGACTTCAACCTTCGAATTATCTGATCCGTTCCCTGAAAATACATTCCTGCCTGCTAGCTTCAGTAAACATCCTTCTTCAGCTGCAGAGCCAAAGGGCCGACCTGTCTCCATGCAAGTAATTCATAGCTTCTGTTGCCATGCTTCCCTGGAAGGCCCCGTGCCCCCACGCTTCTCATGCAGACACTCAGGCGCTTATACACGCACTTACAGTCAGTATAGAATAGCTTCTGCCCCAGAGACCTTTTCCGCCCAGATAGCTTAGTTCCTAAACATCAGATATCAGATATGATAGAAGCACAAGTTGATCTGACATGCCAGACTACTGTCTCTTTCCGTCAGTTCAAATGTCAAGTCCCCAGCACCCTCCGACTCCATGTCATGCACACGTCATGCAGCTGCGCGCGCATCCAAGCTTCTGATTTCTGCTGACATTGCAACATTCCTGTTAGTGCCACCCCTTCCGTGACACTTTCTTGTGACGTTTCGAGAACACACCTCTAGTTCACGCCTCTTGATTACGCACATGTACCACGTGTATACTGTTATCTTGTCTTCTCTCAGCTGTTACGCCTTCTATACTGTTTCCAATGGTGTAAACTAAGTATATAAGCTATGTACTGTTAATAAAATGTAGCGCTCTATCCCTTCTGACACCCTGTGTGGTGTTCAGAACATGATATCCTGGTCTTGACCATTCCTTTTTAAGGAATAAAACCCCTAAGAACTCTAACACCACGGACTCTGTTTTCTTTCATTTCCGATTGAGTTATTATTGATTAAGTACTTACCTGCATAGAAATTAAGAGTAAATTATTTATTTACATCAGCCTCACCTTCCGACCCCTCCCAAGAAGACTCCTAAGTCTAAAGAACCGCGTAAGCCCAGGTCGGCCACCCCGGACAGGCCGGTGGACCGGCCGAAGCCCAGGAGGTCGAAGTCTCGCTCCAGACGGAGAGAACGATCGAGGAGCAGGCGCAGGTCCTCCACTCGTTCCAGGCGGCGCCATAGGAGGCATAGATCCAGGACGGATACATCTTCCAGGACTCGCTCCTATTCCCCTACTCTGTCCGATTCCCCGGACACTAGGGTGTCTCCTATCGATGACATCGGTACATTCCAGGATGTTCTCCTGAGGGGGGCCGCGAAGTTGGGTATCACGGTGACGGCTCCTACACCTACGACGTCCGTGATATTCGAGACTTTGCACAAAAAGCACCTGTCTCGCCCTCTGTTGCCCTTGGTTCCGGGACTGGTTGAACCGGCACGAGAACTATTTCTTACGCCTGCGGTGGTTAGGGCCGCCCCTTCTCGGCTTTTGAAGAAATACAGGGCACCGGACTCTGACCCTGCCTTCCTGAGGATGGACCCAGTCCCCGACTCAGTGATTGTTACGGCAGCCAGAAAACAACACTCTACCTCCCCGTCCTCCACCGTGCCTCCGGACAAGGAGAGCCGCTGGATTGATTCGGCGGGAAGGAAAGCGTGCGGGACTTCTTCCACCACGATGAAGGCTTCCAGCGACTCGGCATTACTGGGACGATATGACCGGGCGCTTTGGGATTCCATGGAACAGTTCGCGGACCTTGTGCCGCGCGACAGGAAGGAGGACTTTATGGAAATCGTCAAGGAGGGGATGCTGGTTTCGAACCAGGCCATCAGTGCCGCGGCGGATATTTCCTTGTTGGCGGCACATGGCTACTGCCACGGTATCAACCAGCGCCGCCATGCATGGCTCAGGCTTACGTCTCTCAAGCCCGAGGCGCAACAGCGAGTGGCCAACCTGCCGTTTTCCGGGGACACGCTCTTCGGAAAACACGCAGATGACGAGATGGCCCGGATGAAGGCCGAGGCAGAGACCCTGACGGTAGTGGGCTTGGAAAAGCCCAAGGACAAGAAGCCATACCGCCAGTTCCAACGGCGGTTCGGTTCGCAAGGGAAAGGAAGAGGACAGTCTTCGGGACAACAGCAGCAGCAACAACAGCAGCAGTTCCGAAGACCTTTCCAGAAACGTCAGAGGGGTAGAGGTGGACAGCAGCCCTCTACCGCGAACAAGGGCCCGGCCGGGTCTCGACCCTGAGCGGTTACTTCCCCGTCATCCGTTACCCACTCCGGTGGGGGGAAGCGTTCAATTTTTCCTGGCAGAGTGGAGAAAAATTACTCAGGACAAGTGGGTGCTGAATATTGTTTGCAATGGATACAGTCTTCGGTTCATCAGCCCTCCTCCAGCGATCCCTCCGGTCAGCTCGCAGTATCAGCTGCGCGAGCTCCAGGCGGAGACCGATATCCTGTTGAGAAAAAGGGCGATAGAAGACGTACCTCTGTCTCAAAGAGGAAGAGGTCTGTACTCCCGGTTCTTTCTGGTTCGCAAAAAGGACAAGCACGAGTTCAGGCCCATTCTGGACTTGCGGCAGGCAAACAAGTGGATTCGCAGAGAAAAGTTTCGCATGCTGTCGTTGCATCAGATTTATCCTCAGTTGCAACAGGGGGACTGGCTTTGTGCCATAGACCTACAAGATGCGTACTTCCACGTGCCGATCGCGCACAAGCACAAGCACAGGAAGTTTCTGCGATTTCAAGTCGGCGCCAATCATTACCAATACACGGTGCTGCCTTTCGGACTGAAGTCTGCACCCAGGACATTCTCGAAGTGCATGGCAGTGGTAGCGGCACACCTACGGAAAGGCAAGGTGTTTGTCTACCCGTACCTGGACGATTGGTTGATCAAGGCCTCCTCCTTCTCAGAAGCTCAGGCAGACTTCCAGAAGACGTGCGTTCTCTTGAACAAGCTGGGGTTGCACATCAACATGTCCAAGTCTGTCCCGATCCCGGTCCAGTGCATTCAGTACTTGGGAGCCTCCATCAATACGCTGTCAGCAAGCGTGTCTCCTTCGGAGGAGCGACGGAGATCGATCCTTCGGAAGGCTCAGGCTCTTATGACCGTTCCATCTACAACAGTGAGGACGGTGTCTTCTCTACTGGGGTCGATGGCCTCTTGTATCTTCCTCACTCCTCATGCACGGCTACACATGAGACCTCTGCAGGAGTGCTTGGAGGACCAATGGGACCAGAGGAGAGGATCTTGGGACGACAAGATACAACTGTCTCTGCATGCTCTTCAGTCTCTGAGGTGGTGGTGTTCAGCGGAGAATCTCCTCAGAGGGGTTCCCTTCCACAAGGACATTCCTACTCAGACGATCGTGACGGATGCTTCTCTCCAGGGATGGGGAGCGCATTCGGGGGACTTACAGATCCAAGGCACGTGGTCTCAGACGGAGTCCACGTATCACATCAATTTCCTGGAACTCAAAGCTGTTCACTTGGCACTGAAGGCCTTTCATCCGTCCTTCCGGACCAACTCTCTGCTTGTGCAGACGGACAATACGACCACAATGTATTACCTCAACAAGCAGGGGGGGTCGAGATCGCGCACCCTGTCTCGGGAGGCGCAGGCTTCTGTCAAGAGGATTGACGATAACGGCTACCCATCTGCCGGGTGTGCAGAATGTTCAGGCGGACGCACTGAGCAGGCTGCTTCAGGAAAACCACGAGTGGGTCATAAACGACGACGTACTAGGAGAAGTCTTCGCGAGGTGGGGGACCCCAGACATAGATCTGTTCGCCACCGCCGAAAACAGCAAATGCCGAGACTTCGCCTCCAGGTACTACCAGCAAGGGACGCTGGGGAATGCACTCTGGATCAACTGGTCGAACGCTTTTCCGCCCATTCCCCTGATTCCAGCGGTGCTCATCAAGCTGTCCCGGTCCAGGGCACGGATGATCCTGATTGCCCCGGAATGGCCCAGACAGTGGTGGTTCACGGACCTTCTACACCGGTCCCTCCTTCCGCACATTCGGTTGCCGTGCAGGCCGGACCTTCTCACGAAGTTCGGGGGGCGGATGGTGCACCCCAACCTCTCGTCCTTGAGTTTGGCGGCATGGCTCCTGAGGTAGTGCAATATGGACATTTGAATCTACCTGAAGATTGTATGGACATACTGAAGGAGTCTAAGAGGCCCTCCACTCGAACGTCCTACGCTTACAAGTGGAAGAGGTTTTGTGTCTGGTGTGTGTCTAGGAACTTGGATCCTACGACGTGCAAGGAAGATGTCATCCTTCCCTACCTTCTGCATTTGGCGCGATCTGGCCTTAATGTTCACTCTATTAGGGTTCATCTCGCTGCATTGACTGCCTACAGGAAAAGCCCTTCACAGACTTCCTTCTTTCAGATCCCTGTGATCAAAGACTTTTTGGAAGGCTTGAAGAAAGTGTTCCCTCCTGTCAGGCTTCCATCGCCTTCATGGGAATTGAATGTGGTGCTGTCCAGTTTGATGAAGGAGCCTTTTGAACCCATTCATAAGGCTTCGTTGCAGCACCTGTCCTGGAAGGCGGCGTTCCTTGTGGCCATTACATCGGCCCGCAGGGTGAGTGAAATTCAGGCGTTGTGTTGTAATGAACCTTATACTGTATTTCATGCTGCTAAGGTTGTTATGCGTACTCACCCTAAATTTCTTCCCAAGGTTATTTCTGACTTTCATGTCAATCAGACTATAACTTTACCTACGTTTTTTGAGAATCCTTCATCTCCAGCGGAAAGGTCTTTACATTCCCTGGATGTTAGGAGGGTGTTGAAATTTTACCTGGATAAGACTAAAGGTATTCGTAGGTCAGACCAATTGTTTATCAATTATGGATCGGTCAGGACGGGTCTTGCGACCTCTAAGCAATCCATCTCTAGGTGGATTGTGTCCTGCATACAACTGTGTTACCAGAAAGCTAATAAGACCTTAGGAGGTAAGCCTAAGGCTCATTCCACCAGGGGCAAAGCTGCCACGACAGCCTTGCTCTGTAATGTGCCGATTGCAGAAATTTGCAAGGCCGCCACTTGGAAGTCAGTTCATACCTTTGCTAAGCATTACTGTCTGGACGCTGATGCCAGAGCAGATGCTCAGGTGGGACAGGCTTCGCTGCGGAATTTGTTCGCACAATAGTGGTGTTGGTTCTCTTTTCTCCACCGCCGCTTTGGTGTGGGGATGGGCTTGCCATTCTATTCACTAGATTATGACTATACACAGAGATCCCCTACTACAGAAGGAGTAGTTTCTTTTCTGTAACTCCAGTTCTGTAGTAGGGGTATCTCTGTTATAGTCATAAGCGCCCGCCCTCCTCCCCGGTGGAGAGAGATGTTCATGTGAGGAATGCTACAGGTCTGGCGTGTTACGCCTTCAAAAAGAACTGAAAGTAAGAGAGACCTGCAAGGCATTCTGGGATACTGTGAAGTTCTGGAAAGTTCTCTTAAAGGCACAGTACCCTATTCTGAGACACATAATGGCAGCCTATGGGACTTGTCTGTCCAGGTCTTCCTCTCTATCTCCCAGAGGGGTTTGTACTGAAGACAATGAAAATCTGGACAGGCTGTGCTGTTTTGTGGATTTTTTTGGTGGAATTTCTAGCTGAAGTACTGGACAGTGTAGCCTGTTATGGGCTGCATTATATGTCTTTAAATTCTCTCTTAAGTGTCTATGCATTTCTGCACTTTTTGACACTTTAAGAGATTATTTTTGATTGCTCCGGGGTCCACGCACATGGGCGGGACTATTCACTAGATTATGACTATAACAGAGATACCCCTACTACAGAACTGGAGTTACAGAAAAGTAACTACTCCTTCCTTCCTCTGGGCTCTACCTTCTTGGAGCACCATCCTGTGCTCCATTTGGGACTTCTTCTTGACCAGGGCTGTTCCTGCACATCTCCGACGACCAGGTCGGTTCACCACTGACACTCTCATCCTGGCCAGTGCTTGGAAGCATACTGAACCACAACACATTCCTCAACACTTTGGTGTCTCCACTTTTTGCTGTCAACATGGTCCCCTTTATTCCCCCCACTTCCCATGCCTCTCTTTCGAAGGGGGTACAAAACGTCCACCCTGGGTTTTGATCTTTGATGATCGCACTATCACCGACACTCAGGGATGGACTCAGGGCTCTCCTGTTCTGGCTCGACCTCTCGTGGTTCACCCTTCTCCTCTCCTGAGTGGCTGTGCATCTAGGACGGTTGCCAGCTAGAACCTGCAGGCAGGATATCTCGCCGAGATCTTCTCATCAGGCGATCACTCGGAGCACCCCCGTGGTGCTGTGGTGCATTTGCTGATAGTCTCGTAGAAACTGATGCAAGCTACACTCAGGATCTTCACTGCACTCAATCTTAATTTGTAGAGCCTTGTTGAGTGTTCTTATGAAACGCTTGAGTTCCCCGTTGGCTTGGGGTAATTGAGGAGTGATGTGACGATGTTTAACGTTCAGTTGGTGAAGGTATTCACGGAATTCTTGACCTTGAAAAGGAGTGCCGTAGTCGGTCTTAATTTTCTTGGGCAACCCTAGGAGTGTAAACACTTTTTCCAGAGCGGGCCAGACACACTTGAATGCAGTTGATCAAACCAGCTCCATTGCGGGGAACTTGGTATGGCTGTCCATTTTGACAGGTGTCAAAATCTGCTGAAGTCCATGCTTAGAGATGACAAGGGATGTGGGGGGCAGCCTCAGGGATAACAGGTGCTACCACCCGTGATGATGCATTACTGGCATGTCTTCACACTTTACTCGACAAGACGATCCACCTCTCAATCCTTGGAGGCCAATTGTGGGTGGTTCCAGCAAACAATGGTACAAGGGATTTGTGATCGTTCACAGGTTGAAACTGTTGTCCGCAGAGATAAAGATGAAAATGCTTGGAGGCCCAACGGATGGCCAAAGCCTCTCTCTCAATTTGTGCACATCGAGTCTCTACTGCTGGCAGTGCACTGCTTGCAAATGCTATGGGAACCTATTCACCTTACCTCACATATTACATCACCCATGACAACTTCTATTACATCATTGATAATATCACTGCAACATTTGCAGTCAAATTATTGCTGAGAAAGCTGTGCATGGCGTGGGCGCAAATTACAGTTACCTTAAGGCACTAGTTAAAGTTACTTGAGATAGCTATAATTATAACTGGTGAATTTGTGTGGGTTTTAGAGTTTAAAACGCCACCTTGTTTCACCCAACTATAACATTACTTGTGTGTATGTGTATTTATATATATATTGTAAAAACATAACGAATGATATTTCAACTGTATTAAGTTGAAAACAAGGAAATATACCTAATTCAGGCATATTAAGTTTGCATATGATATGAAGTTCTGATCCATTGAATTGTAAATAGATCAATATTGACTTTTCATTAACACTCTAAGATGGCTGTCATTTTCACTAAGCCTTAGATGTGGTGTAGTAGTCCTATTTTGATGTTCATGTTATTTTGATGTTTTCACTCTTTTCATGTGTATTTATACTTTATTGAAACAAACTGAGTTGACCCGTGACAAAGGAGCTTGGCTCTGAAACGGGTCGGGCAAGGTTTTGCCAATGACTAAAATAAATTAATTACACCACGCACTAAGGATTTGGGCTTGGTTCTTTTGGTTTGTAAATACCGAAGATTGGAGTAATTAGGGAAGTTCGCTACCTTGCCGGAGCCCACTGCCATCTGAGGCAGAGTAATCGGGACCCTGTTGTTTGTTGAATTTTCGGAAAACTACTCTGCCCGCAAGCCGTAACCGGCTTCTCTCCAAAGAAAAATATTGCCGAAATCAGGAAGTATCCAGCGCCGGGATTTTGAGGGAGGTCGGAGGACCGACTTCAGATGGTCTCGACGTGGGAGAAAGACCCTGACGTTCTTGGTGAGAGAAACAATCGTTGAGCGAGCAGGACACGGCGTGCATGCGGAACCGGCGGAGCGGCACGAGCTCTTTGCCGAGGAGAAGCGTGGGAGCGCAGAGGAAGAGCAGCGCTAATAGTCTCAGTGACAAGGGATTATTACATTTTTCAAAATGTTTTCGGCAGACCGTGAGGCTACAAGAAGGCAGGCAGCGGAGATGCTGTTTGTTCCAAGGTCTAACAGTGCAGGTGGCGCCGCGGGGCACAGTGAAACCACCGAAGGTGCCTCCCAAAGTGAAAAAGCATTATGGGATAAGCTGTGGAATGCAGCAAAGTTAAAACAGGTAAAATGGTGGGAGGCTGCAGCCCTCCAGAAATATGTGGATGCAAAGATGGTCCAGAGAGGACTGAGAATATTTGTAACACCAAGCTTTGCAGATCCTGACCCAGAATTAATAGAGGAATGGGTTATGTTAAAATTACTAATTAAATATGCCACTAAGGAGAAACAATGGTTGGCAATTTAAATTGAAAGACTGTCCTCATTATTAAAAGAACAGTATTCTGAATGTGAATTTGAAAAGGAAATTTAAAAAGTAAATCTAAGACTGCAAAAAGCTGAAGAAGAGAATAAAATGAAGAAACAACGAAAATTCCACAGAGACCAACATGAATATGACCTGAGACAAATCTTTATGTTTGGTAAGAGATTTGACCATTTGAGGGCTACAAGCCAGAAAGATGGAAGCAAAGCAGTAAAGGCACGAATTACAGTTGTGGAGGAAACAGAATCAAGAAGTTCTATGACTGAATTACCAAATGATCAGACAGCGAATAATGTCTCAGTGGTAGAGGAGGTTGGCGTGGAATCGCAACCAGGAGTAAAATTCAACATTTTAAAGCTATTCGACCTAATGGCAATAGCACGGCAAGGTCAAAATCAAGGAAGTCCAGGACCCCAGGGGAACAAAGGACGTGGTCAAGGCGCCAAAGGAGGAAAAAGTC
The DNA here is from genome assembly GCF_964263255.1 of Lissotriton vulgaris. NCBI lineage: Eukaryota > Metazoa > Chordata > Amphibia > Caudata > Salamandridae > Lissotriton > Lissotriton vulgaris. Next base: position 30,217,999 of record NC_141698.1, read on the forward strand.
GAGGCGCAAAAAACAAGGGAATTTAGACTCGTATGTGGGAATGACAACACAAGGAAAATCCGCGACCAAATGATGGAAGAACTTACAGTGGTAAATTTATCAGATATTGCACTCACTGATATTCAGATTAATGTGACTGATATTCAGATTAATGTGTTGTCTCTTGGTTTGACATTTTGCCCCACTAAGAAATTTGATTATACTATGGGTAGAATTGATTTGTGAGACTGTTAAGCTAGAAAAACCCCAATGGACTCAGTTCCACTATTCTGAGACACGTCCCATCAGCCCACCTCACTCGCGGAGCATCGTCATTTGGGACTGAGATATATAGATACAGTGAAGTGCACCCCTCAATGAGGGGGACTTTGCTCACACTATATAGAGGACACTAAACTGTGCAAGTTCTCAGTAGAGTGGTGCTGAAAAATGTTGAAAAGTGCAGTGCATGAAAAAGTGTGGATTAAAAATAGCTACCGGAAAACACCACCATCTTTTATTTAGTGTTTGCCAAGTGCCAAGATTGAAAAGAAGTGAAAAAACCATATAGTTTGAAATATTAACTATCTCAAGGCGATAGGATCAGGGTCGACATTTTTCAGCCATAATGGTTAATGTTAACCTGGCTTTCTTCAGGACCTAGTTTGAAAAATGCTACTGCAATAAAGAAGAATTTCAGTGTAAATGTAATTAATAAGAACTGGTACGATACCTCTACCAAAGACCTGGAGTACAAGTGAATGTTTCAGTATCCAGAAGATATAGGGTGTTCATCCATTCCCAGCTTTATGTGGGAGTAGACCTCACCTCGCCCGGCAACTGCTCGGTGTGGGAGGCCCCGCCCTGGCCGTCGGTACCTCTGTCTTTGACCAAGCCGAAGCAAATCTGACCCCAGCAACCTGAAAGGCGGTATGCGGGGCTTCCGTTAATCCTACAGCGCAGCAAAAAACCAAAACGGCAGTAATCAACCTACAAGAAGTAGACTGAAGTGCAAACAGCGAACTACAAATACCAGCAGACCTTAAGTGAAAGCCAGCCCCTTAAGGCGACCACCAGAGGGCCAGTACTCCTTTAATGGACAATCGTGCTGGGGAGCTGCTAATCTTCACTGCTGTGGCGTCCTCCTCCTTTGAAAAAGGTCTGGATTAGACCGAAATGCATCAGGAAATGCCAGGACACTCTTGCGCTGTAATCGGCAATAAATGCTTTTAAAACTGACGGAAGGGTGGCGACTCATTTTCTCCTCGGATATATTATTTGGATGTTTAGAGGCTTGGTTCTGCCTCGAGGAACGCACCTCCCACAAGAGCACCCAATGCCCGAACGGGGACCAAAATATATATGTATATATATATATATATATATATATATATATATATATGTGTATATCTATATATATATTCTGCTCACATCTTCTTTCACTCCGGTAAAAGAATGGACGGCACTCTGATTCGATTTCCACCAATTCATTAAATTTATTTAAATCAAAAACAGGACGCGTTTCGGCATAGCGCCTTTGTCTGCTGTTACTCACACAACGTCAGCTTACATTTTTAAATAAAGTTACATGGTGATGTCACATCTTCTAGTTAATTGACACAAAGGACGGACTAATTATAAGTTACAGGGTGGCCATCTTGAAGTGACCTAAAACTTCGATTCATTCTGGCCAGTGTGGACAAACGTAAGAATTGTTATTAAGCCCTTGGATGGGTAATATTTAACCAAACATAATTGTACTGGTAATGCATAAATGAATATATCCACATTACTTCATTCAACTGATCAAATTGAATTACATCATCAAATTCATAAACACAAAGGACGGACTGTTTTTTAAGTTTCACAGTTGCCATCTTGAGTTACCTAAAAGTTCAAATTGTTCTGGCCATTTTAGATAAACAAAAAAGTTTTGTTGTTATCAAGCCCTGGATGGGCTACTTGACTGAACATAATTATGCTAGTGGTCCTTAAATATATGTATCAATATTACTTGTTTCATCAATTGATCAGATTTAATAACATGTATCTATCATGTTCAGATGTCAACTTTTTGCAAGGAAGATCATTTTCATATAATTGTCAATCAATATAGGCTATGGGATGAGGTCTACTGAAGAAAGAAATATAAGATTTTACTGCTAGTCTATTGGCCTAAGTGCACGGCCAACTCCTCCCCAATGTTCAACCTATATGGACTTCTGGTACGGAGATCTATGATAAATCTCGACTCCAATCTTCTCATTTGTAGCTCCCTGTTTCCTCCCCGGTCTTTCAAGGGGACTTGATCTAAACAGAAGAATTTTAGAAGATTGCGGTCACTGTTGTGCTTTAAAGAAAAGTGTCTCGCAACAGGGTAACTGGGTTCATTGTGTTGGATAGCTCTTGCATGTTCCAGAATTCTTTTCTTTACTGGATGGATTGAACTGCCTACGTAATGTAGTTTGCAGGGGCATTCTAAACAATATACACAGAATGGACTTGTGCATGTAAGAAATTTATTGATTTTTCTTACTCTGCCTGTTTCTGGTATCTGATAAGAGGTTACTTTCATACTGCTCTGCCAGGATGTACAGTTATGACAAGGGAAAAACCCTGTAAGGTTACCTAATCGTGGTGATCTTGGAATGGAGTCAAAATGACTATGTACTAGAGTATCGTTTAAAGATCTGTTCCTTCTGTATGTTATTTTAGGGTGGGAAGACAGATCTTTGCCAAATATACCATCTGTTTTCAAGATATTCCATTGTCCGCCCAGGATTCGATCGATCATTTGTGAATCTCTGGAAAAGGTTGTAATGAAGCATGGAGTTTTATCCTCATTTTCTCTTTTCCTGAACGAATCTTTCAATAAACTGGATCTCGGAATATGAGAGGCTTTGTCATATGCATTTTGTAGGGTTTCAGCTGAGTATCCCCTAGATTTAAACCTTCCTATTGATTCTTGTGAAGCCTCTTCAAAATCCTCAACTAATGTGCAGTTCCTTTTTAAGCTCAACAGCTCCCCGTATTGTATGCTGTTCTTCAAGGGTACTGGATGACAGCTACTTGCTTCTAAGGTCGAGTTACCCGCAGTAGCTTTCCTGAAAAGGGAGGTACAAATTTGGCCGTCCTTAATGAATACTGTTAGATCCAAGAAGTCTACCTCCGGATTACTTATCGTGCCACTCAGGTGTAGATTAACTGTATTTTTGTTTGGACATTGGATATATTTTTCTGCCTCGGTTTTAGAACCTTTCCAAAAGATAAATAGGTCGTCAATATACCGGTACCACACGATTATTGACGAGACCCATTTCTGGTTGTCATCGGCCCAGGCCACCTGCTTCTCCCACCAGCCAACGAACATGTTCGCGTAGCTGGGGGCGAAGCAGGTGCCCATCGCCGTCCCTCTCCTTTGGTTGTAATACTGTTTCTGGAACAGAAAGATGTTATTATGTAAGCAGAAATGCAAAAATTCAATCAACATGCTGTTATGTTTCATAATTTTCAAAGAGCGAGTTTTGAGAAAATACTGGGTTGCCTGTATGCCATGGTTATGTGCTATACAGGTATATAGTCCTGTTACATCCAATACTATCATCAACATGTCTGGTTCCCAAGAAATATCCGAGATGATGCGGATAAAGTCAGAGGTATCTCTTACGTATGACGATAGAGTTTTAACATGTTCAATCAAAAAGAAATCCAAGCATTGCGAAATTGTTTCAGTTAAGCTGCCCTTGGAAGAAATTATAGGTCTCCCAGGTGGCAGAGTTGAATGTTTGTGGATTTTTGGAAGATGATAAAATGTGGTGACAGTTGGTTGCTGACACGTCAGATATTTCAGTTCATTTGTGTCCAACATCCCCTCTGCTGCCCATTTGTCAATCAATTCATGATACTCGACTATGCTGGTATTATAATCCTCTTTGGTGATTTTAGAGTAGCATTCGGTGTCTTTCAATTGTCGCAGTGCTTCTGTACAATAGTATTCCCTGGTCATCAAAACGATGTTGCCGCCTTTGTCGGACGGTTTACATACAATATTGACATTGGATTTCAGTTTATTAAGGGCTGTTCTTTGAGCCAGTGACAGGTTCCAGTGTTTGGAATTCCCACTTGAAGATCCTTTCGTTCTTGTTTTCTGTAAGTCAATTTTGACTGTTTCTTCGAAAACGTCAATTGCATCATGTGGCATAGTGGGGATGAATTTGGACGGAGGTTTAAATTTTGTGACTGCTCTTGTCTGAGATATCCCAAATTGTTCTGCTGTGTCAGCAATATCACTCATTTGCTGTTCAACGTCACTTGTTTGGCTTGCTATAGTTTGGAGCAACTCCAAATCAACTAATCCAAGATCAATAGTTGTATCAATTTCCCCACTGTCAATATTACCACTCTGAGCATTCTTTAATTTGTGGAATTTCTGTAAATTACAGTTTTCGTGTAAATAGGAACAGGTCTATTCTGGTTTGAGTATATTCAAATTCATTTGTTGGACAAAAAGTCAGTCCTTTCTTCAAAACTTGCTCTTCCATTTTTGAACGTTTATATGATGTTAGATTTATAATTGTTAAATCTTCAGTGGCATTCATCTCCTGTTCCCTCTCTTGCTCCTGGTTTGCGTGGCCATTCCTTGATTGCCTGAGGTGGAAGCCCCCTCGTCGTGTCTGCCTTGTCTTTGTCTTGCCTCTGGTGGTTTGCCTTTAGTTCCTCTCTCTTGCGATTGGCGCATGAGTTGGAACTCCTCGCGAAAATGGTCCTGTGAGGTTACTATACCTGCTCCTCGAGTTACCGCTCTTTCATCACCTGATTGTTCAGATTCAGTGTTATCTGATTCTGATGTCACGGCTTCTGGGATGGTTCTTTTAGTGCTTTTCTTGGGGTGTCGAATTTACGTGCAAATGTTAGGATACGGCCCTGCGCATAATCTTTGGCATCCCTTTGGAACTTCGTCTGTTTCCGTTATCTGATTTTATCCTCGTATGCCAACAATCGTGTTTTCATTTCATCATGTAATTGATCTCTTTGTGCCACATCAGGGTCCTGTGTTATAAGGGCTTCCAAATCATCAATCTCTTTTTGGCACTTCGCTCTGTCGCTCCACGCAAATTGTATTAATATTTTTAACATCCCACCGGACATTTCTGCAGTGTAACATGACCATTCATCCAGAAGCTGTGGGTCTGGGTTTTCATAAGCGGGGACCGTGTAAACACGGAGCCCTCGAGGAACATGCTTTACCTCCAAATACTTCTCCAAGGAGGTTGCCTCCCACCACTTGCAGATTTCACGATCATAAAGTCTTTCTAGCTGCGTGAATAAGGACTTGAGGGGGCTCTGACTACTGCCATTTTGTTTCTTTGCTGCTGTGCCTTGCATTGTATCAATCTGAAACAGTTCATCCGCGGTATCGCAGCGTGCCTGATCCGAATACATTGTTGGTAATGAGCTAGATGCAATATACGCTGGGAATAATACTTGTAGAGTCTGCAAGGGACTAACTGTCACTGCAACAATATTGCTGGCATACATGTGTGTGGTAATATTTGGTCTTAGTTTTAGTTACCTTAGGGACCGAGCTATAGTTACTTGAGAAAATTGGTGAATTTCTGTGGTTTTTAGAGTTTAAAACTTGACCTTGGTATTGCACATTTCACATAACTATTATGTTACTTTAACCTTTTGTTTTTTCTGTGAATTTCTAGTTTAAAAAAAAAATGAAAATCAATATTTAATTACAATGTGTGAATCCAACCCCTGCCATGCATGTGGTCCGGCAGAGAGTTAGCTGCAGCGTCTGGCCTGTAGCCAGGCTTGCGGCCAGCACCCTGCATGCTGCCAGCCCCATGCTGTGCCCGGCCTTTGGTCGGGCGCAGTGTGGTGTTACCCACAAGGTCTGACTGTGGCTAACCCCCGGAAAGAGAGCCAACCCCACCCAGCACAGAGCCGTCGGTCGTGCATGGTGGGGGATTGTCTACAGGGCATGGCCTGAAGATTGTCTTTTAAGTTTAAATTTCTTTATTTATTGACTATTGACCAACCACCTGCATGCAGCCAACTTGCTGTGGCCAATCCCATTAAGGCAGCCAACCACACACTGCGTCGGGCATTCGTTCATGCATGTTGTGGGTAGGCCTCAGGGCCTGACTGGGGCAAGATTCTGCGGCACCACCTGCATGCAACCAAACCCACGATGCACATGGCCTGTGGCCGTGAAAAGTATGGGGTTGACCACAAGGCCTGGCCTGCAACCAAGCCCTGTGGCCAACCCCCTAAAAGGCTCTCAACCTCACACTTCTTTTGGCTTTGTGCTGTGGGTGGTTGGCAACAGGACCCGGCCTTGGGGACCCAATTCCTGGGGCCCATGTGATATCTATGGAGAAGGGGCACACGTCCCCCTCCCTGGGCCTTTAATTGCTCAGGGAGAGGGGCTGCGTGGCTCCCTCCTTTTTTCTTAAGTTTATGGTCCTGGGGGATTGGGTCCCCAGGGCCGAAAGCAGCCTTGTGAGGGAGCGCGTGCCCCCTCCCCCATTAAACATGATGGGCTCTGGGAGATGGGGTCACCGGGCAGAAATCGGCTTGGAGAGGAGGTTTGTGCATCCCCTCTCACTTTACAAATGCAGCCAGCCCCCAGGTGATGGGTCCCATGGGCCAAAAAAGCCCAAGGAGTGAGGCTGGGTGGCCCTCTCCCCAGAAAATTGCATGTGACCCCAGGGGTAGGTACCTGGGGCCGAAACCAGCTTGGTGAAGGGGGCCACTTGCACCCTCCTCTCCCAAAAGTCAGAAACCTGGCCCACCCATGGAGCTTAAAAAAAAGCAGGCACTTGAGACTCTGCTTGTTTTTGTTTGCTAATTTTGCAACTGATTCATGGATTCTGATCAAGTTTGCTGCAAGACTTTAGAAAACGTTTTTGGGACCAGGCTTCCTTGTGTCTTTTTAATTTTTAGGTCTCGCCTAGACTAAAGCAAAGCGAAGCTTTGCTGTCTAGGGAGACAACTAATGTCGCCGCTTTCCGGGGAATGTGGACTGCAGACTGTGACGAGCTTGTCCTCCTGGAGATTGTAGCTCGTGAGCGCGCACGTCGCGTCGCCCTGCCTGATATTCCCATTCACACAAAGGCTCCCGCACGCATGCGCACATACACACTGCATACACACACACGCACCCCCCCTTTAACAGACACACGCGCAGACAGACACACGCACGCACAGACACACTACAACAGACACACGTGCACACCCCACCCCCACTCACCCCTCCTCCTCCGCAACACACTCACCTGTTCTGTCGGACCGGGACTCGATCAGGAGCCCTCGGGGCTCCTCGGACAGTGGCTTCTCTCTCGCGCCGCGATGGGGGCCGGACTTCCGGTTGGAGCCGCGCTGCGATTGGCCGGCTGCCCAACCGCTTCCGGGTCGCCGCAGGCAGCGCGGCGGCCCGGCAGGAACTTGAAGAAACTCCCTGGGCTGCGCTGGTGAATAGAAATTCAGCTGCGTGCATATGCTCAATCAGTGGAAAACTTCGAAGCAGAATGCATTGATGTACAGGATAATAAGACGGACTAATTAATGCGTAAAACAATACGAGGAACATATTGAGGCCTGGAATAATGAGGAAAACTAATTGGTATGTGGAACAACGAGAGAAACCTATTGACAGGAAGCACAATGAAAGAAAATCATTGGCACGTGGAGCCGTAAGTTAATTATTGACATACGGACTTTGCATCTCATAGACATGTCAAACCACAGCAAACTCATTGTGAAGCCGAGAGGGCTACGCAACGTACAGTGGAAGAATAGAAACGTAATGATTCGAGGCGCGCTTAATTAAAAAGAAACTCGATCGTATTGTTCAACAGTAACAGAAAGCAAAAAGTATGAGACGAGAGGTTTTCGGTAATGTATAGTGCATTACTAAGTTCTGCGTCATTGTGCAACAAATGATGCGCGGCACAGTAGGGTAACTCACTGGCATTTGGCCGAATGTATGGACTTTATTTATACGGGGAACAACAAAACAAACATAGCGCACTAACAAGAGCCGAAATTCAGTAATATGTGGCACGTGGTGAAACTGTGACGTGGTACAATTAGAGGGAACCATCCAGGTGTGGACATGACACAAGAATTTATCTGTGGCAGGATAGAAAAGACTCAGGGATGCGGTAGACAGGAAGAGGAACTCTTTCATATGTGGCAGGCACAGCGCAAAAAAAGATGCGGTGTATATGTGGCAGAATACGTGCTACTCCTTTATACAGAGGGCACTTGAAGAAGCCTCATCAATTTGTCACGAGTGAAAGTTTCATTACTCCGGAATTATCGGAGTAATTCTGGTAATTTCTTGTTACTCTTTTGATGTGAAATTACTGAAAATTGTGCGATTACGCCTGCTTGCGTAATTCTGATTAAAAATCCCACCAAAAAACATTGCGAGCAGGAGCTGTTACTTGCTGCTTATATTAGTGTACTGTTACATTAAGTGCTATTTTCTTATCGCAAAATTCAATGTTTCAAGCTTTATTACAAATGTCACAAAAAGATGTTAATATTTCACTTCTGTTCTTGGATTTTCGTCACAATAAAATACACTAAACATAATGTTCACAAAAGTTATTTACAAAAGTTTAAGCTATTGCCATTATAAATTAGAATCACTTTTAAGTATTAATTATTCAAAAGAAATAAAAGCCATTTTTATTTGTAATATCAACACATGTAAGTCACGTAAATACAAAACATGTTGCATTACCAATGCTATAAGTGTCACATTTGTGAAAGTTTTAACTATTGGCATTGTAAATGACAAAGCTATTAATTATGTTATTTAAAAAAAAACCACATAAATAAAACATTTGTCATTTACCATACCAATAGCTCCAACTTTCCTAAGGCGAGACCTATTGCATTGCAAATGCTTGTTTTTTTTAGTTAGGACTCAGGACCGACTCCTGAGTCCTAAGATGACTGCCACCACTTCCTGGTTTAGGTGGTGGCAAATAATCAGCTCTCAGTTTGAGATTTGTCAGGATCTGCTGAGCCTCTGCGTCCCTAGATATCAAAGTCTTTGAGCATTAACTGCTTAAAACTACTGAAAGGATTTACACCAAAACACAAAAGCACTCTTTAAGGACCTAGTACTAGCTTCCTGCCAAATCTGGTGTAAATTATTTTAACGGTTTAGGTTGTAGCTGTGTCTAAAGTTCCTATAGGAAAATGAAAAGGAAAAATGCGTTTTGGACCCCCCTTTTTAGGTCTCGCTGAGTCAGCGCGCATGTGCTGCTCAGAGAGACATTTAGTAGCGGCTTTTGGAAGTGCTCCCAAAGCGGCCACCAACTTGCGTTCACGCGCGAAAGCACGCGCGCTGCTGTGCGCGCATCCCCTGCGTGCTTTAGGGTGTCATCGCGATCACTTTCGCTTTCACGGACGCGCTGCGTTACTATTACTGCCGCACGGCCAATTTAATATTCACTTCACCCACCCGCCTCTCCTCAACACTACTTCTTCCTCCACCCCTTTGCATTTCCTCCCCAACACGTTTCTGCACCCTGCTTTTCTCCAACGCCTTTGGTCTGCCCTCCACCCGGTCTCTCACTGTTGGGTTATCGGGTTGTCACCTTGTCTCGGGAGCTAGCGTCCAGCTTGACAGCGCCATTAGCTAGCTTCATGGCATTCTGCAGCGGTCTGAGTCCCCTCACCGGAGGAAGCAACTGCCATCTCATAGATGGGAAACGATGGCCTACTCGAGCTCAAGCGGTACACAAACATTGACGCACTGTGGGGCACTGGCACTTCCTTTAGGAACGCTGCGGGTAATTTGTACTTCCGGCCACTCAAACCTAGTTGTCAGAAACCGAAGAAGGGCAAAAAGGAAATAAACATACTGGCAAAACTGTAAACTGTGCAAATGTAATCAACCGTTAATGATTACATAGACTCTAGTTATACTGGGTCACAAAACAGACTAGTGGACGCGGTCACCCAGAAAAAGTCAACATCATTGCATAATACTATAGTAGCCCACTGACATAAGGCGAAGACAGGAATCAATTAACATTGTACAATACCCTGCACTTGCCGGAAGGCCCAGCTGATGGGAAACTAGCATGGGTTTCAATAGCCAATCATAAGCTAAGGTACACAGAATCACCATCCAATTGAATCACGAAGACCCCGGTTATGCGCCTTATTACCTAGCAGCTGTAAGTACCGGAAGCAAGCATATCAGTCTAAGTAACAATAAAGGACAACTAGTATCAATATCAGGTATCGGCTGTTAAGGACTTTTTAAGGTCTTTTTTAGAAGCGAGCACTTTCTGGAGGATGGGGTCAGCGATGCAGGTGAGTCTGAAGGAAGGTTTGGTATATCCTAGAAAAAGTGAATGTTCTATGTACGTTTTTGTCTTCTCCATTAATACGCCGTTTCCAGGTCGCTGGTGACTGATACTCCCCTTCTATATTGCTCATCACATACAGGCGTCGATATCTACATCTGGTATAAGAGGCTTCACTCTCCAGTGAGCTGCATTGCACCGTCCAATTCCTAACACCAGGGTTTCATGCAGTGGGTACATCCTTCTCTAGATATTCTGCTGCTTCTGTGTTCAAGTTGCAGCTTTTGTCTGGGGCTGGTCGTATAGGTACGCACAGGGGCTGATCCTATGGGCATGCATATTTATTATCTTTGTTATGTGATGTGTGTCATTTGGATCTCATTTAACTTTGTCTAAACTATCGCCTAAATTGAGTGGTCTCAACTTTAGTGATATGTAAGTTTCTATCTAGTATCCTAACATTTACAGAAAGTGTGTTGGTTCGCAGTGGCTCAGTGCAACAAGCATTGGCATAGCCAATAGGTCTTGCCTTTGGGACCTTATAAGTGTTTAGTTATCCAGCACAATATCCTTGGTGCAACAAATCAACTGTTGCATGGCTAAACACGTATAAAGTCCCAAATGCTAGACCTATTGGCTATGCCAATGCTTGTTTCCTTGGCTACCGCCTGACGGATCACCCTGAAACTATCCAGGTGCAAACTAGGCTTAAAAGAGCACAATTCTGGGAAGTTTAGTTGCGATTCATCAAACATCGCAAAAGTTATTAGCAAAATAAAAAAATTAAAAAATCCATAATGTGTGACTGTGTGCGTGTGTGTGTGTGTGTGTGTGCGCGTGGATACATGTGTGTGTGTGTGTGTGTGTGAGGGTGTGTGTGTGTGATTGATCAAAAATGCCTAAAGTACACCGCTATCTCCGCCAGGGCTGGTGTCAGTGACTGCAACGGTCATGTATCACAAAGAGTCCAGAAGAAATGTGGCACATCAGCTAATGCACACCTGTATATTTATTTACATAGGAATGACGCGTTTTGGCTATCCCATAGCCTTTGTCAAGTTGACAAAGGCTATGGGATAGCCGAAACATGGCTTTATGTGTGCATGAATAAACTTGTGTACGTTAGCTGGTTTGCAGAGTTCTTTTTCCCCATGGGGATTTGTACTCTTTGTATATATTTTGTTGGTGATAGTGAATTGATGCGTAGTTTCAAGCATAATTTGACTATGACTTTTAAAAGACATGAGGGATTGAAGGCTAACATGGCTTGATAAAATGTATAGTTTGCTCATTTTAATGTGGCTGATTAAGTGGGAGTAGTCCAGTACTTCTGGGTTTTCAGTCACATGTGGAAAATTGTTATTAGAAAGTATTGTAGTCTGGGCTGGTTCAGTGGTAAATAAGGTCAGATATGACTGTGAGATTTGGGCAGCATTAGATCTTTGCTGGGAGCTGGTATGGTGTACAAATTTAGTTAACTAGTTAATTGAGACAAGTATCTGTTTCATAGAAAACATGTTTTTAATGAGCAGTGCAACTACATTAGTGTCTGAGCTTACTTTTGTATGTTCTTTTTAGGTGTCATAAGCGCAGGGGGTTGTTGCACACTTGCTCTAGCATTGGTTTGCCAAAAGAGAAAAATCCTGTTGCCTTGTGTTTTTATGAGAAAGTATTTTAAAAAATAGGCTTTTCCATTAGGTCCTCTTTGACTGCATTAATGAAGGGAAGTGTGAGACACATTTAGACAAATTTGCCTAAACTACCTGTGTCATGACTCTCACAATGTTGCACATTCAGGCAATTGGGGAGGAACATGGCGGCAGGCTGGCGCCGGTCGCAGGAGCTCGGCGAGGCAGCACAGCGAGCGGCGTGAAAAACGGCAGAATCGGCATGATTTAATGAAGCTATGTTTCCAAAACTTACCCGGTGAGTACAGGGATTCGGTTCCATTCCTTTTTGTTTAAAACGGAGGGCTGAGTTGGTTTCTTTCTTTTTTTTTTCTCGGTTTCGCTGTCGGAACTGCGGGCTGTTGCGGAGGCTCTGGGATCTAGGACCCGGGAGAGGACGTGGATGGGCAGAGAGGCGGAGCAAGCAGAGCAGGAGGTTGGGTCCGTGCTGCTCGATGGACCGTAGAGCGTCGGGTCAGGCTCTGGTTACGGGCCCGGACTGCCATTGTTAAAACCAGGTACCGGGGGTTGGAATGCAGAGATTACTTGCGGCAAGCCACATTTTTAATGCACCACACGGTATTGCATCACGACCCGGTAAGGTGGTCTCAGGCAGGGGGAGCAGAAACAAGACTGCATGGAGCAGGATTTAACTTCTGTCCATCCAGTTATTCCCTCAAGGAGCAGGGGGGCGGGGTGATAACAGCACAAAGTCCCCCAGAAGGAGCAGGGGGTCCAGCCAGCAGTTGGAGCCTAAAGGGAGTGAAGGCAAGTGTGGTGTTGGATTACTCGCACAGGGGCATCGGAAGGAATCGCCTCCCCTCAGGAGGAATAGATACCAGCTAAGGTCCCAACAGGAGCTGAGGACCAAGGGGATTCTGGATCACACGGAGGGTGTTGGGGTTACTCCATCAACCTCACGTAAAAAAAAAACAACAACAAAAATTGGGGATATTAAAAAATCAAAAGGGCCAAAAGTAGCTCACCCCTCTCAGAAGAATACCCCTTCCCTCAAAACCTACTTTAAAATGATCGAACAGGTAGCGGGCTCAGCTCAGGTAACAGACATAGCCCCGTCTGCGCAAGACAGTGCCCCCCCCATACACTCGAAAATCGCTTCACGCCCCTGGAAAGTATAGTGGATCTGGAGAAGAGTTCGAGCGGAGCGGTTGGGGACAGTGCCACAAATTTAATGGTGCGTAATCATGGGGGTCCTTCCAGCTGCTCTAGGGATACTATCACTAGCGACGATGTTTTAAGCACCCCTTTTCCTCCTCAGGCCCCTTCAGCCTCCTTGGCTCTACAGCCTCCACAGGAATTAAAAGAGGTTGAGGGCAATGCTGGAAATGCTGGAGGTATTGGAAACAGCCCCTCAAGTACTGAAGTGTCGGAGATAGGTCAATCTCAATCGCAATCTCAAGCCCAAGGTAGAGAACTTCACACGGACAGCACTATGCAGGCATCAGGACGGGCTAATAAGGACAGGGATAGTCTAGGCTCTTTGTTACAGGCATTGAGGGGGGACCTTTTGAACAAGTTTGAAATATCCGAAGCAAACCAGAAGGGTATTCGCAATAGGTGTGAAACCCTCGAGTCAAAATTGGATGACATATGCATACGTACGGGATCACTGGAGCTTAAAGTTTCATCACTGTCACAATCTGTCCAAGGGAACTCTAAAGATATAGACGCTTTAAAAGCCCAGAATCGATCCTTACAGATGGATATGGAGAGGTTGGAAATACAGGCCCGCAGGAATAATCTTAGGATTCTGAAGATACCAGAGGGAGCTGAGACGGACAACATAAAGGGGTTCGTATGTAAGCTGTTAAGAGAAGGGGTGTTAAAAGATCGACTAGATATCGATCTAGAGGCGGAAATACAAAGAGTGCATAGGGACCCTTTTAGGTTGCATCCGGATAGAAAAGCCCCCAGGAAGATCCTAGTCAATTTCCAGACCTACAGTATTAAGGAACTAATTTTAGGGAGGTGTCTAACACGGTCTACTCTTCACTATCGGGCCAAACCTTACCAAATTCGGTCAGACATCGGGGGGAGAACAGCACAAAGGCAGTCGGAGCTAGGCTCCAGAATGCCCGAACTAAGGTCACTTGGGGCGCAGGTTCAGATGAAGTTTCCCGCATTATTAAAAATAATGTGGAAAAATAAGATGTATAGCTGCAGTCAACCTGAAGATGTAGATGATCTCCTGTCCCAGATGAGAGGGTGAGGGGAATGTCATGTGGCAGGGTCCGGTCTTGGGGTGTGAAGAGGGGGAGTGGAAAAGAAAGGGAAAGCTGGGAAAGAAAAGAAAGGGAAAAGGGAGGAAAAGGAGGAAAGAAGGAAGAAAAGGAAAAGGAAAAAAAAGGAGAAGAAATAGAAGAAATAAAGGGAAGAAAGGGGAAAGGAAACGATGGGGAAAGGAGGAAGAAAGAAAAGGAAAAAAAAGAAAAAAAATATGGAAAATAAAAGGGACGTCAAAGGAGAAGAAGGGGAAAAAAAGGAAAGAAAGGGAAGTAGAAAGGAAAAAAGAAAGATTTATTTTTACAAAATACATAAAGTAAGGTTAAGGTTACACAGGCTACACTGGATATAAGTTGGAGTAGTTTCCTTTTTCTTTTTCATTGCGGATAAAGAAGATGCTGTGCTGCCCCAGGGAGGGTTCCTAAAAGGCGGTCTCATCGTCAAGCATCTAGGGTGGGTTCCTCAGGGGTGGGCTGGAGTGGGGATACTAGAGAGGGAGGAGGGGAGAGGGGGGGGGGTAAAATTCGAAAATTTGTCCTCATACAAAATAAAAGAAGGTTATTTTTTAGCTCTAGGTGTGTGGCTCATACGGATAGGCTATGATTGGGTCATCTAAGATAAAATTCCTCTCCTGGAATGTGAATGGTCTAGGAGGGAACAGTAAGTTGTTTTGGGTCTGTGAGTTTCTAAAAAATAGTGAAGCACATATTTATTTACTGCAGAAAACTCATTTGGAAGCCACGGACTGTGAACAAGCCTTTAGTAAATTAGGTTGGGTGCAGGAAGTGTTATGTTCCAAACAAAGAGGGTGCACAAGAGGTGTAGCAATAGTGGTAAGAGCAAATAAGGGGATTAAGGTTGAGAAATGGGACACAGACCAGTCTGGGAGATGGTTGGTGGCAACTTTGTCCATATGCGGGTCGACAATTATTTGTGCTGTATATTATGGTCCCAATGAGGACAACTCGGGTCCTCTCTTGAAACTTGAGACTAGCTTGTTACACACGTCTGCCCCAGTCATACTTGGTTGGGATTTTAATCTAGTCTTTGATAAACAATTGGATCAGACTTCGAAAGCAAAATATTCAGTCCCAACTAGAACGCTTTCTAGACTTAGGAACGTTATGAAAGATTTTAATTTGCTTGATATTTGGAGAGCAAAATATGAAAATGTTAGAGAGTTTTCGTTCTATAGTAAGAAGTACAAGCAATACTCAAGGACAGATTATTTTTTAGTTGATCGGGGGTTGTTTTCAGATGTAGGATCCATCTGTTATATTCCAGCTATTGTTTCAGATCATTCTGCAGTGGAGTTAGTCCGTAATCTTGGGTTTAAGACAACAGGGAAAAGGTGGACCCTAGAAAGGACCTTGTTATTGGTTGAGAGAGTGAAGGTGGAACTAAATGATAGAATAGGTGATTTCTTTAGTTTTAACATAGGCTCCGCCACTGAACAGAATGTTTGGGAGTCCTTTAAAGCATATCTGAGGGGGCTTCTGAGTTCTTTAATGACTCATAAGAGGAACACCAACAAGAAAAAAGAAATAGAGGGCCTTAAGGATATTAGGGAGAAAGAGCTGGAATTGCTTCAAGCAGCCCTGACAGCTAGGGAACATATTCCTCAGTTGGAGAGGGAGCTGGGTAGTCTACAAGCGGATTTTAATGCTAGATTGGATAAGATTATGAAGGATAGGTGGGATGCCAGCAAATTACAGAACTTCGCCTATGGCGAAAAATGTGGCTCCCTCCTGGCGTGGAAATCAAGAACAGAAAGGGTGAGAAATAATATCAAGAGTTTGATACAAAGGGGGTCAGGGGTGCTGCTATTAGAAGATGATAAAATCAGAGAGGAAGCCAGGTCATTTATGCAGAGTCTATATCAGGAGGATACTACTTATATACCAGAGGATGTTAAGACATGGTTAGACCTTAGGGATCTACCCCAATTATCCGAATCGGACAAGAAATATTTAGCTTCTGGCATTACGGAGGGGGAGATCAGAGAACAATTGATGAAAATGAGTCGGGGCAAAGCTGCTGGCCCAGACGGGTTACCAATTGAAGTCTATCTAGGCCTTTTAGAGAAGGTGGTGCCGGTATTAAAAGTACTTTTTAATAAAATCCTTATACAAGGTGAATGCATCCCCCTATCCTAGTCAGAAGCGACAGTATCACTGATTCCTAAACAAAATAAAGATCCCCAAAAAATGTAATCGTATAGACCTATCTCGTTATTAAACTCTGATTTGAAGATTTTCTCCGGGATATTGGCCACTAGGATGGCCAGAATTATTAAAACAATTATACACCCGGATCAGAGAGGGTTTATACCAGGGAGGCAGCTCAATGAGCTTACTTTCCAGGTAATCGGAGCAATCGACTACGCGGAGGAAAAGAAGTTGCCACTTACCATCATTGCAATCGATGCCGTTAAGGCATTTGATCAGGTTAATTGAGTGTATCTCTGAGAGACCATGAATAAGTTTGGCTTCCCAAAATTTTTTATTGGAGCAGTTAAAGCTCTCTATTTGAACCCTAGGGCGGTATCTCTGGGAGACCATGAATAAGTTTGGCTTCCCAAACTTTTTTATTGGAGCAGTTAAATCTCTCTATTTGAACCCTAGGGCGAAATTCCTAGTCAATTGTGCCCTAACTGGGTGGTTTAGTATTCTTAGAGGTACCAGGCAGGGGTGTCACCTGTCCCCTCTATTGTTTAATGTATATATCGAACCCTTTGTTTGTACACTTAGAATGGATCGTAACATCACACCTTTTAAAAGTGCGGATTTAGAGCTTAAAACTGCTCTATATGCAGATGACCTTCTTTTGTACACCTCGAATCATACAGTTGCAATCCCACGGCTATTCGAACTGGCTGAGGAATTCGGTAGAATCTCTGGTTATAAAAGCAACAGAGAGAAACCGAGATAATGGGTTGGAATAGTTTAGGCACCATACAGGGGGCCGGAGAACAGATGAGATACCTAGGAATCTATTTAACCCAGAAATTGATAGATATACCTAAGATAAGCTGGCAGAAGGTATCCAAGGAGGTGTGCAAGTTATTGTTGATATGGGGGAGTCTACCACTGAATATTTATGGGAGAGTCAATCTCGTAAAAATGACGATCCTGCCAAAATAACCTTCCTGTTCAATACAATTCCACTACCCTTCAATTCTAAGGATATCGCCAGTCTTCAAGGGAAGATTGGTTGCTTTATATGGGCAACAAAAACATCGAAGAATAGCCTGGAAGAAATTAAGGAGAGGTTTGAAGTTAGGGGGTTCGGCCTTACTCGATTTACTTTCTTATTGTCACGCCTTCCATTTTAAGAATTTTAGGATATTAGCCAATAAACTAGACTCTTCCTCGGAGGGTCGCTTATTTAGGCCAATGCTACATGATGTGCCGTAGGGACAGGAATTTTTTCTTTTTAAATTTGGTGACCCCAAGTTTTACAAAAAAGTACGTCTCAAGATCCTGCTGGCTGCTCTCAAGAATTGGGGCTATATCAGGAGGGTCCTGGGGATATCATATTACACCTTACAAGCTCCGATCTGGGACTCACCCGGCACTCCTGATTGCTTCTTGGATCAACTGTGTTGGCCGCTTAAATTAGCTGGTATCATGGTGTGGGGCGACCTTTGTAAAAACTCACAGCTTATGAATTGGTAGTCCCTTTCCAACTTGACGAATGGGACTCTTACAAGATTTAAGTTCTACCAGCTCTCTGCCTGGCGGGCAACACAGTCCTGGGGTAATGAAGAAGATAGTTTGCCCCTCACTTCCATTTCCAGAGCGGGCCAATGGAAACGTGAGATCTCCTTCTGGTATAGGGCCCTTACTGAAGCAGGTAACTGTTTGGACTCCGAGTTGGAGAATCTCTGGGGTAATGTTCTTACAGACAATCGAGAGGAGGTACGGAGAATCTGGTGCGACTCCTTCACCATGTCCCAGACAGTGGTTAAACCCGCGAATCTTAGGAGGAATCACCTTTATACTGTTTATAGAGTGTATTGGACTCCGACTAAATTATCCAAGGTAACCACAAGGATATACTATTGCCCCAGATGTAAACACCAGGCTGCGGACGACCAACATATGTTTATGGGTTGCCCGAGGATTGCTCCGTATTGGGCTGCAGTATGTGGCTTTCTGGAGGAGGTCCTATTAAAGCTAATTGAAGTCAGTACCAGATTGGTTTTCTTTGGTCTTCCGCCAGACTACTGTATAAGTACTCCCGCTTCAAAATTTCTGTTCTATGTAATAGTCATTGCCAGAAGGGAGATTTGTAGGGCATAGAAATCGGAGGCCCAGCCTACATTTGCTGACTGTCTTCAAAACATCATTATGACTAGCCAGTCAGATATGGCCTGCGATGAATCTAGTATTAATAAGATCTGGGCAGCTCTAGAGACCTGAAGGAAGAAGTAACATCGGTCCTATGATTATGCCAGAGGATTGTTGTCCGGTCCTCCCTAGTAACCTGTGGTTTGTTTAGCCGGGGGAACAGGAGTGGGACCAGGAGACAGCCTTACCTCTGAGCGAAATCTGTATGCCCGGCACAGACATCCAGGGTGGCTATTGTATATGTCTGTGTGGAAGGCGCAGAGGGGCCCCATCTAGAGTTTATCTGTTCTGGTGGCATGTATGAGGACAAAAGAAAGAAGAAAAAAAACAATGTTGCACATTCTAATAGTAATTGATAACGTTGGGACAATGTATTTAGTGATGAAGATCTTAAAATTATACAAGATTTTCCCTACGTGGGAAGGAGCGAGTGGACTTGGTAGCATAACATGCCACATTTTAGCATAAGGGATAAATATACGTGGAACAGTTTTTTGGTGCCCAGATGTGAAATGAATCCACTAATGTTCGATCTAAGATAGGCTGTAGTGTTAACCAATTTTGGTTGGGTTTTTAGAGACGCATCTCATTTGATCTGACTGCTGAGATTAGGTGAGGCAGACATAGCTAGTGTATGAGTAGTAGAGTGGCTAGCACTATGAAAAGTTATAACCTGAATTTCTATGTATTGCAGTACAATGTTTTCCTAGATGTTATGAAGTTTGTCTAAAGAATGGGGTTATCCAGTGCTTAATTTGAGCTAGTGGTTGCAGGTGGGGCCCACCAGCACTCATTTTTTGGGGACCGGCACTTATTTTTACTCATTGGAATGTAATATAGAGTAAAAGACTGAATTTCCCAAAACGGGGAAAGAAAGAGGAATTAAAGATATAAATGTGACAGAGAGAAAGCAGGGATACAAAAGAACTTGCACAAGTGAGATAAAGGGATGAATGAAAGCGGCATGAGGAGGAATCAAGACTACACAGCCTTAGCAGTTGGCAACTCCAATATCAGTCCCACTGGCCATGATCTTCTGAGCAGAATGTTGGATCCGCGGCACTTATTATTTTGCAAATTAAGCACTGGCCCTTTATCGTAAACATAAATGACTGAAAAGTGCTAAATGTTTTATTTAAGCTTAATGCTTACCGAAGAAGGTAGCGTGAGTGGATATGGTGTGGGAGACCTTCAGCAAAATCAGCTACGTAGAGCTTATTTGATATCAGGCAATAAGACCGTGAGCATTTCCAACATATCCACGCTATTTTATACTGGGCCAGACACAATTGGTAGGCACAAGAGTGCTGGGGAAAGGGGTGCGGGGTGACTGAACATAAGAACAGTTACATGAGCTCAGTTCTGAAATTAATTCATGTGAATTGATGTGGTGCAAATCAAGAGAGACCAAGGACGCTCTCGACCACTACAGATGAATAACAAATGTATCTGTCACTCAGCCTCATCTGGTAGTAGTGGAAGGGGAAATTCGTTCAGTGTCTTTTTAAATCTCTCCACACTTATTCTCTAGGTTTCTGAGCGCTTGTGTTGGTAGCTCCATGATTATATATCTTTGACACCAGATCTCAGGGAGACTGAGAACAAAGCTGCATTTGAATGGAAACTTTCTCATTATCTCAGCCTTGATGGCATTAACTGTTGTGTCTCTCATCATCTGCTGAATGTCCACACAGGCTTCCACTTTAGATTTGTGTTGTATGCCATGTATGGACACCCTGCAACTTGTTTCTGTGTTACTTTCCATTTTCCTTTTTATTTACTTGTTTATAGAATGTTACTTTTGGTCTGAAGCTGACACATCCTAGCACACAATGAAAGAGAAGATAATGAAAGGATCATTTAAAAACTATAAAATGTTCACAAACACCTACTAAAGACACTCCAGCCTGAATATCAAAGTCCATATTTAATGCAGAGATGAGACAAACTGGTAATACAGTAACACTTTTATTGTTGCGTAGATTGAAATAAATAAAAAGGTTCAAAGAAATAAAAAATTCACATTTTGCAAATTTATCATTCTTCACTTGTTGATAGAAGTATAGGAACTATTCACCTTCGGTTTTCTAGGAGAAAGACAAATTTATTAAAGTATAAATTTGAATATTTATTTCCATAGTGACACAATGTGAGTTATTACTGACAGCATCAAGCAAGCATTTTACTAAAAATAAGTTGAATCTTTCAAGGGAGCAAAAAACCTATGGAAAGAAAGTATTAACCCACAAACCGCATTGTATTTTTCTAAAATGAACACTGATCAAACGCGACTCATTACTTTTACCAGACTTATAGTCAGAACATTTTAGAATTGGCAGCCTTGTATATCTAGTCATTATGACGGCAATATCAATCGATGAGTATCGCTACAGGCGGTCACCGTCAAGAACAAGTATGTCTTTTTCTCAAAAAATAGGCTTTTATGTTTATGGGGATTAAGAATGTAGGTCTTATCCTTCAAAGTATACATTTGTGGCACGGAGGTAAATTTCTTTCCCTCACCTGCCACTAATGAATTTTCTTTTACATCGGTAGAACATTTTGTGTTATGATTCACACATAAATATAAATTCCATTCACTGTGAAAGTGCAGGAGCAGCTGAAAGAACACCTAAGAGGGATATACCATCTAAAAAAAGTCATTTTGAAACCACCTTAATTGTGAAGTCCAAGTAGAGCTGCAATTTTCTGATCTTTCCTGACTGGACTACTGAAGTGCCATCTAGCTGGCCATTCCTTCGCGCCTCTCGACGTCTCGATCAATGTATTCAAACTTTGAACCTCTACTGAACTCCAGCTTATATTGACTTTGTACATAACAATTGCTTGGAATTATTTCCAAGTATTTCCTCCATACACAAATTTTCAACTCAGTAGACAAACTCTTCTCAAGGTCCTAAAAGCTGACAGCTAGATCCAAAACTCTTTTTCTACGTAGAGTCTTTTGCTGCAAGCTTAAAAAGGCACAGAGCTAACCTTCTCCAGTAGTGCTACAATCTGTCGAAATTCCACCCTCTCCATAGCTTTGCCTGATCCCCGAATTACAAAAGCGAAATTCAATTAAACTTTTCCTTGAGTTTCCAGTCTGCACTGGCTCCACTGGTTCCCATCCTTCTGTAAGTCTACCTCACTCTTTTTAATCCGTCCACTGCAACTTCAAATTCGTTAAAGTGCTCCAAAGCAGGTACACAGTATGATGTTGGCAAAGTTAAAAACTAAACTTAAAATCGTGATTATGACGTCTGTTTGATTTAGCTTACCTTGCTCCCAACGTCACGACTCTTGATCCTGAGTTTATTCACTTGGGATTCAGCAATGTCTGCTCTCTCCCCTGCTTCCTCAAGTTCATGTTGCACTTTCCTGAATCGAGTCAGATGTGCATTAGCTTGTTCCTCCTAATGGGACGAAAACAACAAAATAAAAGTCACCTGCATGTAATGAATTTGAAGACCTACCCTAGCTGCTCAATGCCAATTATGAACAGGATCGTTTTCTATTGCTGTTGTAAAAACGCATCCTAACATACTTCATATCCTATCCCCTTTAACATTTGTGTTTGTGCACATAAAAGGTGTGTATAGGTGGTGGGAATTCTGGTCCACTCATCTAAATGGTATAAAACCAGACGTTTTTCTTTGACACCACATGTGATTAGAATGCAAACAGCGTCAAGTACCAAGATTTGGCCCTGATGCAAGCTGTAAGTGAATAGAAAATCATTCACCTAATCTGAACTTGAAACTGCTGGACCTCGTCATTCTTAAGCGCGTATCTGAATGAACTATTCTAATCCAGAAGTAAATGGCCCACATTTGTTCCGCGCATGTTGTGCCAGCCAAGACTAACCGTGTTCCTTATCTGCCATTACATTATGTGTAACTCCACTGAACCTGTCCCTTCACACGTGTGCCTTTGCATGGCAAACCAATTGAAAAGTTTTCAATTGATTAGATCAATACTTCCAGCTACCATCTGGGCTAGTGGAAATCCAGACTCGCGTCTGGACCACTCAGAGGCTCCTCTTTTATTTTAATTTAAAAATATATATTTTTATTATATTTTCTTACAACAAATAATTTTTAAAACGCTACATAGGTTAACCGAAACCCCCGGGTTTCGGTGGCACTCAGATGCATAGGAAACATCAAGTGACTGTGTCAGCCTTAAGTCAGAATGAAGTTGGTAAATACTCAGATCGGAAAATGGCACAATTCCATCTCTAGACCCACAAAGATCACAGCCATTCCAGGGACTCTCCTACCCCATGGCTCCCCTCCATCACTCCCCATCTTCCTCAGACCAACGATCCCATAGCTTTACGAGCTTCCGGAGTCAACCCTGTGGGCAGGAGATCAGCCACTCTTCCTGCCTACAGCACTCCATATTGCATTCCCAATCTCTCAATGTCAGAATATGTGCAGAATCCCAATAACGTATCACATCCCTCCATGGAAAGATTGTATACCTAACTTGGGTCACCTCTCCCCAGACTCCCAGGCAGACCAACGAGGAGTGAGCTCCAGCAATTACCCCAGCACCCCAGAGTGCCTAAGTTGAACCCCTTCCTAGATGGCCTTTACTCTTGTGCACCCCCAAAGTGTACGGAGCAGCATTTCCCGCTGTCGAAAGCCCCTCAGGCAGCGAGCCAGTCTCATCTCTCATAACACAGAGCCTTATGCACGTAAACTATGCCCAGTGCAACAGCTTTGACTAAATGAGCTGGAGCCCCACCTGGATGGCAACTTCCCTGGGGTATTTACAGGCCTCCTCCCACTAAATGTCCTCCGTTATACCCAGGTCTTCCTCTCTTTATCACAGCCTCTGTAACGGGGCCTGACCATTCATGAGGAGTGATTAATACAGTTGTGAAATAGCATGTCTACAAAAAGTGGGGAGACCAGTGCCCAATACTCCAATGAGCTCTCGTCCGCCAGGTCCTGAGTGCATTTGATCTGCTGTGTCAAGATAGACGTAATCTGTAGATCTCGTAAAAAATGCCTCCCCACCCCGGCATACCATACAGCCTTTGGAAGTTTGAGCACATCAGCTTTCCCTCCCCTCCCCAGAGACCATCCACTTTTGAGATGCCAATCATATTGCCGCGCCTGTGGCTCAACAGTCTTTGGACCTCTGCCAACGCACCTAAGTCTGAATGCGATGTCTCCAGTGCTCATCGACCAGCTGATCTCATTCCAGGAGAGGATTCCAAGATTGGTGCCCCTGGCTAGTTGTTGAGAACCCATCTGTACCACTGTCTGTGAGTAATCTGAGTATTCCAAATTCCCCCATTTGCCACTTTAATCCCACTCCCACTATAGAAGCTGCAGCTCCCTTAAACTGTCCCCTCTAACCCCCTCCCTGCCACCTCGTGCTGCAAGTATTGAATGAGCCATCCCTCAATGCTCAAGGCACCTGTCGCCCTCCCCCAACTTTGGGTTTTGTTGTAGCACCATAACTCGTCCAGTAGGAGTTATGGTCCCTGCTGGTTCAGACTCCACCCAGAGCACAGCCAGCCTGCTCATATCACAACCCCGCAGCCCTGAATTCCAGCGGGGTCCCATAGGCATCCCCCATCAGATGGCCCATCAGGCGACCTTATTTGTTGTCATTGTGTGACCATCGAGAGGTCCACTTTCTCAACGTCTGCCCTGGAGCTAGTCGATCCATCTTCAGATAGCCCCAGATTCCTAGCAAAGGCCACAGAGGGCTGCAGGAGGCCACGTTGTAGCTCCACAACCATCTTGTCCTTGTCTCTCTCCTTTCATGCCTCAGCCTTGGTGGGGTCACCCTTGAGCCCCGACATGGACGCTGTCGTGGCTGTTGAGTCTGCCACCAGGTGAGCGCTCTTCAGCATGGCCCTGCGGCATTAGGTGGCCCTGCCTCGCCAGCCAGTCCCACACCTCCTTTGCCTCCCTTAAGAAATGGACTGATGTGCCCACTATCACCCAGACATGGTCAGAAACAGAAAGGCATATTTGAAATTGGGATGCCACAGATGTTTCTTGACAAACAAAAAGGACTCACATTTATATTGGACTGAAGTCGAATAATCTGAGTAGATACTCATTGGGCTGTCCGTAACTAGCCAGGTCACATGAACTGGTGCAAAGTGTAGGATGTTGTCCCTAAAATTTAGCAAGCCAGCCACTATTAGTCTGGTTATCATTCCAAATGCCGGGGACCGATCCAACACCCTATGCACCCTCTCCACAGAGAACAATGTTGTCACCCTTCCCCCTAGACCTCGGAAGACAGCCATTGCTCTACAAAGAGTTACCTCAAGGGTCCCTCAGCCTAATCTGTGACCCCCACCAAATGCATATTGTTAAGGCAGGTGCGCCCCTCAGCATCTTCCACCTTGGCTGATAGGACTTTTATCTCCCTCTGCAGCCTGGTCAACCTGTTCTCATGGTCCATCACAGCTGGTTGGAGCTGGGCCATAGTCGACTCTGCATCAGTGACCCTATCGGCCAGGGTAAATAGATCCGCATCAATCACCACTGCCTCTATTTTATGCCCTGGTACCTCCTTCATGTCTAGGATGGCTGCCAGGATCATGGCTGTGTGGGCTTCAAGTCCATTATGGCTCCCACCGGAGCGTGGCCCTCCATGGCCTCCTTCAGGGGCATGGTGCCCCCCCCCCCCTGTTTATTGTGCACCTTTGTAGGGGCCAGCAGGGCCATGATTATCCATCGGCTCCCTCACCAGCAGCCATATGTCTGGCCCTGCAACCCTGGCCAGACCGGGGAGGGATTCATTGCCAAGTCACTTCTTGCCCCACTGAGGGCCCGCTTCTCCGTCTGGCGCACCAACAAATCTAACAGAGATCTGAGCTGCTGATGTCTCTGCAGGGCCCACTCCTTGGCCCGCTACACCAGAAGAGGAGTGGTGGTTTCCGATGGCATTGGCCCCAGCCGGCAACAGAGGCATTGCATCTCATAGTTGTGCCCACCCCCAGCCAAACTCAGCTCCCAAGGACTATTTTTGTCGTATCTTGGCTCACTCCGAGATCACTGGAACCCCGAAGAAGGCCGAGCCAAACAGGCCCATCTGCTGGGTCCACGCACCCTTGCCGGATTCCACGCACCTCTCTGTGCCCTCCAGTGCCTCTTTATGGTGTTGGCCCAGCACAGCCTCTGATACCACCGATCACTTTGCCACCTGGCCTGGCACACCTAGCTGGACGTGGCCCCCACTGTGTTCCATATCGGGCCCTCCAGCGCCCGCTGGCTCCTCAGTGTCATCTGGCACTTCTCCGGGCTGTCAGCCATCAGCAGCTGTGGAGAGAGCTCCACCACGGCCAAGCTCACCACACTAGCAGCCTGCTGCAGGTGACTCCTGGCATTTAGCCTCTAAGCCCGTCTTGGGTTCCACAGCTCCTCAGGGTCATCCCCAACACATCCAGGTCCCTAATTAGCTACACAGGGGCATGGGGCTGGGGTAAATGGCTCAGGATACTCACACCAGCGGACCAGTGCCTTCGGAGCATCGGGCTATGTGTCAAACTACATTGACACATTGGCCACACACCCGCACGAGGCTCCTCTAATCAAAAGTTCCTACATGCCCAGCTGTCTGGCTAAGGGTACAAACTAGAGTGCCCTTCCTATTATCAGAATCTGTTTGGCAATTCATAAAAATAAGTGACGGCGCATTGCTTTAATCATGGACTGTTATGATAGTTTGTTCTCCTAGAGGAGAATTTCTTTTCAATATATTTTAAGAATTATCAGCTCTGCTTTTCAACATTGCTATTGCATAGTGTGGCAGTTAGATTCTTATCACATATTGTTTGTATAATCACAGTGTTATAGAAAGAAAGTCATTTTGTGAACCAGTATCTCTTTGTTTATGTGTGCATAGGTGCCTGTTTCACATAAACAGTATGTTTAAAAATATTTTTTAACTTACTGATTCCTCAACTTGTCTCTTGTAGGCTTTGACCTTTAATTGCAATTTGTCTGCTAGGTCCTGGAGTCTTAGTACATTTTTCTTATCTTCTTCAGACTTTAAGTGAAAGAAAAATACACATCATCAGTGCAGTCTTTGGTTGTACTTTAAATGACCACTGTCTGGTAAACTTAGAAGCAAATGTTGACTATGATGTAGACGATGTTTACTTTGATGAGAACATCAGTATGGGTGAAGATGTACAGTAATTAGGTGCAAAGCAATCTAGAGAAATTGTAGTGTTTAGATTTCTGATAGTATTATGCTGATATGCATGTTCTGCATGTTCTTGATGTTCTTGGGTGTTGCAAAACTTTCAGTTAGGTTATCAAGAACACATAAAGATGGTAGACTATAATAGCTTCTGAGACACACTGGGCATGTCTTCTGGTGTGAGCGGATGTAGTTGTCCAAGGCACCTTAAGTGAATCGAGGACTTAGAGAGGCTGTACTTAAAAGGTAGTACTTTTTACATTATAAAAAGCATTACTCAGAGGAGCTAAAAGAAAAGCTAATCTGTAAACGAAGGGAATGAGAGATACAGTCAAGTTAAACTTCATGGAGAAAAGCCAATTATGTATGACTATAACAAAATTCGTTATCAAAAAAGGGGGGAAATACTAGATGGGCTTTTGATACTAGGTCCAGCGTACTTGCCCTAAACACAGTGAAACAAAAAATGGTACACAGTTCCTAGGTGAAGTAATTTTCACCACAATGATCCAAGACAATATAGTCTTTCAAAGACTGGGAAGAAAACAGGGGTCGTATAGACTAGAGGAGAAAGGGAATTCCTCCTCTCGGAACTAGGGCTCTCACACACAGAGCAAGCTAGGTGTCATGCTTCATCATATGAGCCTTCTCCTCGTTGGGCCGGCTCTGCAATTCCCAACCGGCACCCTTAAAGGGGCTCTTTGCCGGAGATCTTTTGTTTCTTGCCGAAAGGGTGCAGTGGGGGCGAGGGGCCTAGGTAAGTGTAGAGGAGTGTGGTGTGATTTTAAAATAGGTCAGGGATTCCTCTGGAAAACGTTATTCTGTTGGGTACCCTGCCTAAAGTAAAAAGCTACGGGAGGGGTAATGTGTTCTGTTAACTATGTGACAGAATGTCTACTCCCAGATGGTCGACATGTTTCTCGCCTTGTGATTGTCAAAGTCAGATCAGTGGCGATTCTTCAGGACCGTGCATAAAACAATTAGTGAAAAAACATCCTATCTACATATAAAAAAGTGGTAAGTATAACAAAATTCGAACAGTAAATGCACAAATACCTGATATGTCAGTTCCTTAACTCGCCTCTCGTACTTGCGGACACCCTTAATGGCTTCTACCCCACGTTTCTGTTCAGCTTCCAGCTCGTTCTCCAGTTCATGGACCTGAAGTTGGAATTGATATGGTTATATTATTCCCTCACTGACCCTTACCTCCAGACCCTAACAATTTGCACTCTGCTGTGTAACTCACTCTGCTCTCCAGTTTTTGGAGCTGCTTCTTCCCTCCTTTCATCGCGAGCTGCTCAGCCTCATCCAGGCGATGCTGTAGGTCCTTCACGGTCTGCTCCAGGTTCTTCTTCATTCTCTCAAGATGGGCGCTTGTGTCT
The DNA here is from genome assembly GCF_964263255.1 of Lissotriton vulgaris. NCBI lineage: Eukaryota > Metazoa > Chordata > Amphibia > Caudata > Salamandridae > Lissotriton > Lissotriton vulgaris. The sequence goes on from NC_141698.1 coordinate 30,246,153, forward strand.
TGTTCCTTCTTCAGCTCTTCAGCCATCAAAGCAGCCTTCATGAAAGCATAAAAATGAGACTTACTATAGAACACAACAGATTCTTTTGATTCACACTCTTCTAATGAATCAAATTAACTACAAATAGTCATAAAATCCATATAGGTACGGTGGGAGTAAGCAAAGGTTTTATTTGACTGATCTTTTAAAATTAAAATTTTTATTTTTTGCAATAACCAGTCACAAGTGTACATGTATATTGTTTTGTGATAATTCAAAATAAATATGTACGTAATTCCTTAGTTTCAATAAGGAACCTACATCGGTAATGGCCTTCTTGGCTTTTTCTTCAGCATTCCTGGCTTCCTGGATGGCTTCCTCTACTTCACTCTGGAGCTGGCTGCTGTCACTCTCAAGCTTCTTTTTGGTGTTGATCAAACTTGTATTCTTAAAAAGAAAGAAACATACATTCAACATTAACCTGTGAGCAACTGGAAAACCACCAAGTTCATGATTGGTTTCAAACCACACTATACCTGACAGGAATGTCATGTGCTATGTTCTCTTTGCACCCTTTATAAGACCCCGTTGTTCGTAATAGGATATTTATATATCATGAAATGCAAGGCCAGAAAAAAAGGTTCTACCTGAGAATGGAGGAGCTGCAAACGTTCACTGGCATCAAGAAGTTCTTGTTCAGCAGATTTACGAGATCGTTCTGTCTGTTCAAGAGCAGCTCTTAGCTCTTCAATTTCTGCCTGCTGCAGATTGTTTCTACGTTCAATGACAGCCACCTGCTCCTTCAGGTCTTCTTGTCCCCTAGTAGCATCATCAAGATGTAATTGGGCATCCTATAAAAAAATAACCATGTTATGACTTACCTATCTTTACCCAAAAAGAAAAGTAGAACACTACTTGTCTCCTGTTATTATCAAAGTACCTTGAGCTGACCCTGTACATTCCTGAGCTGCTTCTGTGCTTCTGCAGCCTGGCGGTTGGCATGGCTGAGCTGAATCTCTATTTCATTCAGATCTCCTTCCATTTTCTTCTTTACCCTCAGGGCATCATTCCTGCTTCTGATCTCAGAATCCAGTGTGCTCTGCAGAGAATCTACAGCCCTCTGGTTGTTCCTCTTCAGCTGCTCAATCTCCTCATCTTTCTCTGCCACCTTCCTGTCGACCTCACCCTTGATCTGGTTCAGCTCCAGTTGGATGCGAAGGATCTTAGCTTCTTCATGTTCCAATGATCCCTTTCATAACATACAAATAAAGTTTGAAGACCATTTAATCATTACTCAGACTCACCAATTCAACTGAATGTTTTTATTGTTATTAACATGTCTCTTTTACATACTTCTGCTTCTTCCAGGGCTGTTTGAAAGTCACTCTTTTCTTGCTCAACCTGTTTTTTTGCTTTTTCCAGTTCATGAATACACTTTCCAGTTTCTCCAATCTGTTCAGTAAGATCTGAGATCTCCTCTGGAAAGGATGTAGATATACAATGAATGTAGCATAATTTCTAAAGAAATATGTATTAACCATTGAATAAGCGATATAAAAGACATCTTTAATTAGATTAATTTGTATGAGAGATTGCTGTACTGACTTTCCCCTACATAGAATTTGTTAATTAATCATTTCTCTTTGTATATTAGAAATTAAATTGTTTGTACTGTGAGATTTTCAGCTGATTTCTAGGCCATTATAAATAGTTTGACGTTTCCCATTTGTAGTTTTGATAAGTAGCCTTCTGTAATTATTTTGGGGTTGACCTTTAAGTCTTGTCAAGTGGTCTCCAGAAAACTAGTGGCTTTTTTCCCATGCTTATTTTACACTATCTCTAGTTAACTTTCAACCCAGTGTCTTTTTACAGGTTTATTTTACACTCTCTCTAGTTAACCTACCATTATTTAGCTTATCGCAAACTATAGTCTTTTGATTCATTTCTGCTTCAAATAATACAGTCAACTGTGCACAAGCCTCAGAGTCACTAGCCTCTTATTCTGTCTTAAAAGTTACCTCTTTGTTCAAATCACAGCCCTACAGAATTTACTTCATTCAACCATGGAGCCATCATTTAAATGGTCCACAACAATTTTCAGAAAAGTCTCTGAAATTTCATAGAGAGAGTTTGTTACAATGGCAGCCAGTCTGACTTAGAAGCATCTTTCATTGCTGACTTAGATGAACAAAAAATGTTGGGCAGTTTTCTATCACAATTCTAGAACAGACTTAAACCAAAGATAGCATCATTGATGATTAAAAGAAACTTAAGTGCGATACATCTATAGTTCAGGTGTTGCTATTTCTCAAATGAACAATAATGTTACAATCGAAAAAAGATTTTGTATTTTAAAACAGGCATCTTAATCCCTCATAAATCACAAATATTTTTGACCATTATGTTAACAAAATTTTAGTGAGAGATTAAGCTTGGCGAAATTGTAAACAGCTACCATGTATTTGTATCTTGAGTAACCTGAGCTTCATTAGCATATACTGAGAAACTTACGTTGCAGGTTCTTGTTTTCACGTTTAAAGGTTTCAAGGTGATCCAGAGACTCCTCATACGCATTCTTCATCTTGAACAGTTCAGTACTCAAGGAGCGGGTATCCTTCAGCGTGGCTTCTAATTCAGCCTGGCCTTCCTCATACTTTTGTTTCCAGTCTGCAAGAACCTGTTAAAAAATGATGCAGCACACTTAGTAAAACTGCACAAAGTACATCAAATGCTTTCTGTGAATGTTTGTGTCAAGTGTTACCTTATCGAAGTTCCTCTGTTTCTTGTCAAGAGCTGCAGCAGCACTGTTAGCTCTCTCGACATCGACCATGAAGTCCTCTACTTCAGACTGTAGTCTCTGCTTGGTCTTTTCCAGAGATGCACACTTGGAGTTCACAGCTTCAACCTGTTCCTCAGCATCCTGAAGTCTCTGAGCCAGCTTTTTCCTAGATATTTGCAAGAACCAGATTATTATACAGTGGAAATGACTCAACTATTTCACATCAACATATATTGGCTTATTGAACTCAGCATACTTGGCCTCTTCCAGTTCCTCAGTCCGCTGAATGGCATCAGTTTCATACTTGGTCCTCCACTGGGCAACTTCCCCATTGGCTTTGGACAGAGCACGCTGGAGCTCAGCTTTAGCTTCTTGTTCTTCTTCATATTGCTCACGGAGCAAATCACAATCATGCCGAGCAGATTGCAACGCGTGTGCCAAGGCATTCTTTGCCTGTAAGTAGATGAAAATGTAAATACACCTTCACAGTATTAATGTTGTATGACACAGCATTTCAGTATGAAAGAGTAGAAGTGTGGTGCTGTTTTTGAATGACATTGGTTCAACAATAAGTGCATTATTTTGTTAGGTTATGTACAATTGTAGAGCGCACTATCACCCAGGAGGGTATCCTAGCGCTAAGCAGGTGTGAGCCTAGCCAAACCTCAGGCCTAGAGGGGACTATTCGAAAAGCCAGGACTTCAGCTTCCTGTAAAGTTCAAAAAGTGGGGAGGAGTATCTTCAGTGTAGTAGCTTGTTGTTCCACGCTTTAGGATCAATGTAAGAGAGGGCTTGACTGCCAGGTCTGCTTTCCCTATAAGTAGGATGTATGCAAGTAGGGGAGCGGATGTGTTTGGCAGGTTTGTGAAAGCAAATGCGATTGTTGTCGTTGGTGTAGGAGAGGACTTTGATGTTGTGAGAGTGGATGATGCTGGCTAGAGGGATCGTGTATGCGTTGAAGAGGGTCGGGCTCAGGTAGGATCCTTGCACAACTTACCAGATGAGGTTGCATGCATTTGAGGTGGTATGATTGCAGGCAGACTCGCTGGGCCCCTCTAGTGAAGAAAGAGCAAAACCCTTGGAGTGTGTGTCCCTGGATCCTGATGTCATATGAGCGTTGGATGAAAATAGTGTGGGAGACTGTGTCAAATGCTGCAGAAATGTCCAGACTCTTGCGGTCCTGACTAATGCGGATCATGTATCAAGGAGCAGTCATATAGAGCAATGCATTTCTGTATGTGATGATCTGGTGTGACAGAAGTATATGTAAACAAACTTAAATACTTCAGATTTCAGTGACTTGATATGATTTTTTTCATGGGCCATTATTTGTTTTGAAAAAAAGTCTTTATGTTGAGCTCAGGCTTAAGAGAGGTTTTAACGAAATATGGACACAGATAGCAGTGACTATGCCTATATTGATTTGCTAATGTGCCTTTACTGTAATTGTGAGCTTTTGCTTATCCTGGGTGTACAGATTACTATCATGCCTTCATTAGCTCGAGGAGATCATACTGGTCAAATACCCTCTCAGCTGTGTCAATTTGAGAGAACTAAGATATGCGGCCAAGTTGCTTCTGCCATAATGCGTTTTGGTATACCCTGTTACAGAACAGTATAATTTCCTAAAAATGTCAATAACCTATGGGTTCTTGTCTTGGCACCAGTTTTTATCCCTAAAAGGTTTTCCTGTCACCACCTCTCTTGACATGACCTGTCATCAAGCTCTAGCCGGCTTGTGTTTCCAGGTAGAAAGTTTGAAAGACTTCGGCCAGTGGTGTCAGAGATCTTTCTCCCAGGGTATATCAGTTGTTGACTAATTTTGTATGTTTTCTATCTGAACTGAGAGCCCTGTGAAGCCACTTCACTTTGCTGTCTTACAGGAATCACACAAACTCATCCACTCTATTTGGGTTGGCTTCCGTAACTGCACGAAAACGTAGTTTGCATTCCATTGCCTGAACTGACGCGGATGAAAAGGCGGTGATGCTTTGAAAGGGACGTATGCATGTTCTTGAGCTCTATTGATATTGTGTCTAAGTTTCCCCTTAAGCTACTATTACCATAAAATGCATCTCGTTCATTTCAAATGCTGTTTCTGTCAGCAAACTGTGGTCTTCAATATTCTGTGAAGACATTTGCTTGGGGCAGAGTTTTAAGAGTCGAAAATAAGGTACCTTTGTTTCCTCTTCCAGCTGTCTCTTCAGCTCTTCTGTCTGCTGAGTGAAGGCTTGTTTGCCTCTAGAGAGTTGGGAGATCAACGATTCCTTTTCATCCAGCTGGCGAGAGAGTTCACCTTTAACAAACAAGCAAGCTATGTAAGTACCTTTCATGTAATTTTTTATTGCTTTCCTGACATATTTGTGTTTCTTCTTGGGAATCCTTTCCTGAGGTTGTGCATATGCAGTGATTATCACCTCACACCAAGAGTGTGAAACTTTGTTTGACGAATCCACAATCATAAGGAATGCATTACATTAAAGAAAATTGTGAGGTGCTTTGAGAAGAATGCAATCAGTCATGCATAGTGAAACAGGGTATCCATATTGCTAAATACTCCTTTACGAATCTTGTAAGGATTACTCTATAACTTTAAGGATATGTGCTATAGATCAACAAACATTTGTGTTAAAATTCGTACCATTTTCTGTCTGGAAGCGTGCCTTCTGAGTGGTGAGGTCATTAATAAGACGCTGATGCTCGTCGTCTTTAGCTTTAACCTCACTAAGTTGGTCTTCTAAAAGCCGACTAACCTTCTCAAGGTTGGCCTTTAAAAAAGATCGCATTGGTATTATAATCCATAACTGAATGAAACTTCATTATCAGAAGATTGCAATCTAATGTCTCACCTTAGACTTGGAAACATTCTCCATGTTGCTGGCAAGGTCATCGATTTCCATTTTGTATTCACTCTTTTCTTTCTCCAGCTTTTGCTTGACCCGCTGTAGATTGTCGATCTGTTCCCCAAGTTCTGCAACACTGTCTGCATGCTTCTTGCGAAAGGCAGCAGCAGTTGCTTCATGCTGTAGAGTGGACTCTTCTAGATCTCGCCTCATTTTCTGGAACTCTGCTTCACGCTTCTTGTTCATTTCAATCTGGGCTGAAGTGGCTCCACCAGCTTCTTCCAGTCTTTCACTGATTTCTTCAAGTTCCCTGGAGAGATCAGCCCTCAGTTTCTCCACCTTTGCCCGAGCTGCACGCTCAGCTTCAATTTCCTCCTCCAGTTCTTCAATACGAGCCTCAAATATTCAAATATTAAATGTTATCAATGGCATTCTAATGATAACAATATGCATTTCTGCCATGCTAATTAACTTAATGAAGTACATCTATTAAATGTAAGTACCTGAAGCTCTTTGATTTTTTTCTGCAGCTGGGCTCCAAGAGATTGTTCATCTTCAATCTTGCTCTGAAATTGATTTATTTCAAAGTCTTTCCTGTTTTTGTGGAAAATGTGGTGTTATTTTCAAGTAATTTATGTAAGCGTAGGATTTTGTCAGTAGAGCTTTGGGTCTATTGGTTTGAACATAACAACATTTACTTTATTAACACAAAATAAAATACAAAATAGGAAAAGAATAATAATACACTAAAACACTACATAACTTCATTGCATATAAACCGAATTGATGCTTGCTTCAACCATCACCCACTAACCCTGCTTCTGCTTTGCCCCCACTTCCTGTGGTCTCTGGCAGCTAGTGTATTGCCTCCTTTACTTCTTTGGTGCCTTCACTGAATTCTTTCTCACCTTGCAGTCTTTGGGCCCCATCCTTTCACCCTGTGTAGTCTATAGCTCTCTCCTCCTTCTGATCTGCCACTCCCTTTTCTTTCTTTGTGCCATGTGTGCCAGGTTAGCCCTCATTACATACAGACTGGTAATGACGCTGGAAATTTCAGGTCAGTAGCTACAGTTACAAACCTTAATAATACCCCATTACAGGCTGGACCCTGATGTTCCACGTAGAAATGGGTAAAACCAGGTGAATTTGATTTAACTCCATGCGCGCTAGCGGAATTCCGCTCCTGCGCTGAGTTTTTGTAAATCGCACTTTACGTGACGAGCTGGGCTCGTCATCAGCGTGCGAGGAGGCTACGCCATGACGAGCCCAGCTCGTCATCAGCCTGGAAGGGGTTAAAACACCTATACCCCTGTTTATTCTTCACTCCTTACCGCATTTTTGCCAAGGAATTCCAGCTTCTTTGACCAGCTGAAGTCCTTAGGGGGAGATGTCAGTGCCCTTGGCATTACCATGTTACTCGTAATCCCAATGGTCCAGGTAACTCATGCTACCGGGCCCATCAGAGCTTACGAACAATATGAATAAGTGCCATTGTGTCAGTGTCAAAGGTAGCATGTTGTATTTTTCCCAGCATCTCTCCTTATCTGCCTATCCCCATCTCTTTTCCCCCACCCAAAATCCTCTTCTTAAACTATCCCCGAACGTTCCTGTATACTATGGCCCGCATGATGTTTCCGTGGCCACAGATTGATGTTATTGTGGTCCCCCTACCCCTCGCCTGCTGGTATGGTATGGTAAAAATATTTATACCGCGCACGGTCACCAAATGGTTTCATGACGCTCGTCTTTTGCTGTCGTCTTTTTTTCTGCAGCCTCCACATAGATTGTCCTTTGGTTTTTTTTTTACATTCTAACTGCAGCCATTTATGTGTCGAAGAAATGAAAATCACACCTAATGAATTAGATGGCATTCCAAGGTACATATATTGGATTGCAATCTAATTCACTCCAGTCAAACTCATTTCTTGCAGTGTAATCCCTTGTACATTTCCAACGGTCACTATCTGTTCTTCTGGCATCTTGAACATTTGCAAAACAAATATATATATATTTATAAAACATGAATTTAAACCACGTTCCTAGCCACAAGAGGACTATTCAATTAATTGAGACTATTCTCAAAGGAGTGGGACTCACACCCCAACAAATGACATTTTCTTTATCTTCGAGATGTGATAATCACACCCATCAACTGAGACTGTTCTTCCAAGTGTGAGAGACACAAGGTTAGCAGGATTCTGTTGCATCTTTAGGCCCTAATGCTACCCTTCTTTGTATATGGAGCATGCTGTTTTTGACTATGATCGTTTATCAGTCAGCTGTGCTCCATGGACTCCTCTTCTGGTGCCGTTCTTTCTCTTGTACCTTCCTCTCTCTTCCCTTAAGGGTGCTTCCCCTTCTGGTGTTTGTTGTTTTGCCCTGTGTTCTGTGCCCTGTGTAACCTTTCATCCATCTCAGTAAAGGCCCTCTTTTTGCCCGTGGCAGACCTCTGCCTCCCGAGTCCGGATTTTGTTGTGTTGGAAACAGACACATTCAAAAACACACAAGAAATAATATGTATACTTTTCATTAATGAGGTATTCTCGAAATTGATGTCTTCTAAATATGTGTACATTTGGTTTGAAAGTTACCTGTAATAACAAATAGTTTTTTAATAAAACAATTTATAAAAAGTTCGAAATATTCATCATTGAAACTGAAACAAAAACATGTTTTTAGAAATCAGGTTTTCTCTATTGACACTAACTTCTTCAGTTTTTCATCGCTTTGCTGCTTATCATTCTCAAGATCCATCGTTGTTTCCTGGGACAGCTTTAGGTCACCCTCAAGCTTCCTCTTGGCCCTCTCTAGGTCCATGCGAAGTTTCTTCTCTTGTTCCAAGGAGCCTTCAAGCTGTTAATGTTAAACATATCGGTTAATTGTTGCTATTCAAAAAAATTTCTTATCTTTAATACTAATTACTGATGAAAATGGCCACTCAGCTGGAGAGTTTTGAAAGAGATACACTTATTATTGGTAAATTCCATGTACTGGTTCAGCATTATAACAAGAAATGTGTTGAGGTTTTCTTTATTATTTCTCTTTTCATGGATACTTACATCATCTACTTGCTGTTCCAGCTTAGTTTTGGCTTTGGTCAGAGTACTGACTTTGTCTTCCTCTGCCTGTAGGTCATCCAGGGTCTGCTGATGGGCCTCCTGGAGAGCTTTCTTCTCCTTGGAAACCTTTGCAATGTTTTCATCTAGTACTGCCATTTCCTCTGTGAGGTTTTTCACCTAAATCACACAGATGAGTAGCTGTAATTTTATTTATTCTTCAATTTACTATGTTGATGCTTAGATTTAAATAGAACATCATCACATTACCTTATTCTCCGTGGCATGCTTTTCCTTCTCTACTTTGGCAAGAGTAAGCTCAAGGTCATCGATGTCTTTCTTCAGCTCAGAACATTCATCCTCCAGTTTCCTCTTCTTGGCTGTCAGCTCAGCATTACTTTCCTCTTCATCTTCAAGTCTTTCTGTCAGCTCTTTCACTTTACCTTCCAGTTGAATTTTATTTTTAATGAGACCTTCACATCGTTCTTCTGCATCTGCCATGTTTTCACTTTCCTAATTGAATATTACAATCAAACATGTTTCATTTATTTTTGTTTATAAAAACTTACTTAGTCATCATTGAAATTTATGAAATTTCACCTACCGACTGAACCTGTAATGCAAGATCATTTTTCTCCTGCATAAGGGAAACCATTTTCTCCTCCAGTTCCTTCTTCCTTGCTTCAGATTTGACCAGAGCTTCTTTTGTCTTTTCAAACTCTTCTTTCATGTTTGCCATTTCCTTTTCTGTTTCTGCACTCTGCAGAAGTGGCTTTATCTTAAAGTAAAGCTTCATCCATGGCCAGGTTTTGACATTCATGAATGACCTGATATTGTACTGGATGGTCATTATGGCTTCTCTGTTCAGGGTTGAAATAAAGAAGTAGTTAAAAAAGGACCCATTTGGATTATTAATATAAGTTTCACTGATGAATCAGTTCTGATAAAAACCTTCTTTCCATCATCTTCTTGAATTCTACTCTCATGAGGAACCCTCTGCAAGCCGCCTGTGTGCGTGTGATGAGCTCTGACAGCTTTTCATCTCTCATTTCTTCAAGACCACCCAGGAGACCAGCTTTGAAGAACACCTTTAATGAATAAAGTGAATGAGAAAAGTTCTTCTTCCAATATCATCAGCTTCTATTTTATGAAGTGATTACATAATTCCCTACCTTTGTGTGTCCAAGTTTGTACTGAGTGTGGTCAATATCTATGGAACCCAACAGTTTTTCACAAGCCTTCTTGCTGTCAATAAATGCGCCCTCTGGAATCGCACTTGCATTGAGCACTTTGTACCTTAAATAAATTATGTAAAAACATAGTTTTGTGGTAATAACACCAGGTTTACTTAAATTATTTAAAATATGAATTTGATAAATGGAAAGCTCATACAAATATTATCTTACATATTTATGAGAAAGAAGTCCTGTGTATGAGTTTGCTTTCTCTCACTTCGTCAGTGCATATCCTAGTTTTTCCATGAGTCATAAAACAATTATGCTAACTCTTAACTATAAAGGTATAATATACATTTCTATTCTTGTAATGTAACTATGCACTGTGCAATTGTTAAGTTATGGTTTAAGATGTATTTAACTGTTTTGTGCAGTCTTTTTACCTTTGCTTAAAATCACCATAGAGGATCCTGCTTGGGAATCCCTTTCTGCAAATTCTGATGCCTTCTAAGACACCATTACATCTCAACTGATGGATCAGCAGATGATTGTCCATTACACCTAAAGGCAGAGAGTAGAGCTCATATCAGTTCACTTAATGCTCACATGCAACACAGTGATAGTCAAATACTGTACGAATGGGTAGTCATTAAAGAGACACTCTACCTGGAGTCTTTGTCTCATTAGGAATCAGGCAACGTACAAAGTGGGGATGAGTGCTCCTCAGGTTAGTCATCAGCTTGCCCAGATTTTCCTGTAGTATTAGTGATATACGTGTATTTAAAATATTGCAGATATTTTAGTCAATGCCTCACAAATTTGATGCAACAATTAACTCTGAAGACGTATTGTCCTGTATGTGTACCAAAAGGCTATTTGTACAGGAGAAATATAAAGGTATGTGTACTACTCACTCTGAACAAAGCGGACACCGTCTGGAAAGACCCACCCTTCTTCTTCTTTCCACTCTTTCCACCAGCAGCAGCTGCTTCTATAATTTGAACATAGCAAAACAAATCCATCATCAGGCACTTGCTCAAGAGTGCACACTTTGCATATTTTTCTTTATGTCTTTTTACATATGTTACTGCAAAATATTTACCAGCCTCTGCAGCAGTTGCTGTGTAAAGCATGGACAATACTTTAAGGGATGCCTTCTGATACAGTTGGATAACAGAGTCATTCAATGGATCCTTGTTCTTCTCCAGCCAGCCAGTGATGTTGTAATCCACAGTACCAGCATAATGCACCAGAGAGAAGTGAGCTTCAGCCTTTCCTTTACCTGGCTTAGGTTTCTCAAAGTTCTTACACTTGCCCAGATGTTGGTCATAGAGCTTGTTCTTGAAGGATGTGTCTGTAGACTTGGGGAACATGCACTCCTCTTCAAGGATGGAGAAAATACCCATGGGCTGAGAAGTATAAAGATTTCTATGAGTCTTTAGTGTATTTGTTCATTATATATAGAAATCCACAAGTTGTTCACATAGACACCCACCTTTTCAATAAGCTCAATACAGGCAGCCAGATCCATGCCGAAGTCAATGAATTCCCAGTCAATGCCTTCCTTCTTGTATTCCTCTTGTTCCAAGACAAACATGTGGTGGTTGAAGAACTGTTGCAGTTTTTCATTGGTGAAGTTGATACACAGCTGTTCTAAGGTGTTGAACTAAAACATAACACAGATTTTCTGTGATTAGATATTTATTGTGATCAGAGTGCCAGCATGGTTTAAAACATCATCCACCAAAAGATCTGAAACTTACATCAAAAATCTCAAACCCTGCAATATCCAAGACACCGATGTAGTATTGCCTGGCTTGTTTGGTGTCCAGCTGTTGGTTGATGCGGATCACCATCCATAAGAAGAGCTTTTCATAAATAGACTTGGAGAGCGCACCAATGGAATTATAGACCTTTTGGGGAAAAGATTAAATTGGTCAGCTTCAAGTAGTATAGTGTGCCGTACATTGTTTGTTTTCTGCATGTTTAAAAGATCCAAATATTTTTGTTAGTCATATACAAAGAAGGAAATGTTAAGGAGATTGCTTGCGGAGAGGCGGTGGTGTGAGCTCCTAAAGCTATACCCCGTTTTTCTTGAAAAAGTCCTCCACACCTATTGCTAGAAAATACCAGGTGCAGAATGGGCTAAGTAGTTCAATTTTTTACTTTTTGTTTTATTATATGGCACATAGTAAGATATTACCTGCCATGTTTATACATAAATAAGGCTCTTTTTCTCTCTGGGAGTTCAGCTGCAATCTTTGCAAGAAGATCTGCATGTAGGGGTTGGTTTTAGGGATGAATGCTTTTCTTCTTCATTCTCAGGCTGGAGTATTTTAAACAGCATGAATTTTATGGTCCTAATTCCAGTTCCAAAATCAGTAAGGCAAGAAAAAAGAGTGTCTTCCAAAACAAAGTCACTATACACCTTCCCAAGACAATAACTGTACAACAAGTACTCTTAATGTGAAGTAAATAGGTGAAATATCCTGTCTATTCAGGTAGTTTGTATTGGACTTTATTCCTGTCTCCGGTGTGTCGATTAGATAATGCATAGAAGTGGCGGAGTGATCAGCAAAATGGCCAATTTGCAGCTATTCTAACCAGTTCTGCCGGCCTGTTTCGTAATCCTACCATAATCCTGTGATCTTCATACTGTCCAAATTCAGAAAACATGATCAGATTACCAAGGTCCACAACAGAGCAGGCTGAAAGAAGAGCCCATAATCACGCACCAAACTAGAGGCCTAATAGGCACCCTCAGCATGGTGGCAAGGGTGGAGAGCGGCAAGATCGGGACACCAGACAATGATTCTCGCAGTGAGTGAAGCCAGAGAAGCCCCTTTCCTGTAATAGAATAAGGTGCAGATGGCCCGCATCCCTCTCCCCATCACAACGTGAGGGGCTGAGCACTGAAACCTGAGCAGAGTCCGTGGCAGGCGGGGTGGGCAGGCTGAGCCCTCCCATGGAAGAGACGTAAAACACTCTGAAGTTACGACAGTTAGATGTGGACAGGGCTGGTGAGGACAGATGTAATATAGAACAGAGCAAATGCCAATGCTGAGACTGACTGTTATCCTATTTACTGACCAGTTTCATGAAAATGAAACATGAAAATCTGCTTTAGAAATTGCACCTAAGTAGTAAATAAACTTTTCAATCTTCATTTATTTTTTCAAAGAACGACAAAATTTGTTGTGCATCACAATACAAAATGAACATAGATATTACAATATGGCAATATATATACAATCCTTGAAATGTTCACAAATTTCCTTCTCAACATTTATCCCATACACTTGGCCAATTTAGCATTCATTTCACATTCATCCAAACATCCATCCTACATACAAAGATCCCTTGTCACATTTATATGCATACTGAACAGTTAAAGCAACGGAAAAAACAACACTGATTTGTGTTCATCAACCCTTTTCTCAAATTAATTATTTTCCAATCTACAATATTATCTTCTGAGTGACCAGGGACCAGGTCGGTTGACGCGTTTCGAACCCCAACTGTTTATGGGTTCTCCTCAGGACCAACAACTTTCTTCAGTTATCCAGCAAATGGTAATGATCCATGTATACCACACTCCATACGTCGTGCACAGAAGTTACTTCTTAGCACTTAGCGAACGGGTCCAGGTTTGAAACGACAGCCGTGGGTCCGCGTGGTCCACGGTTGTCCCTGTTATGTGCACCAGTTTCTGTGTTATATTAGTTGTCTACCGCCTTTGTATCTGTTCCACAACCAAGCTTCCAAGTGCCCTCGACTCCCTGTATGAATACTTTAAACGTTTTCTCTAACTTGCTCGCAGCAGCCGCTGCACGCATTCTGGGTCTTCCTTGCCGTCTCGAGTATTCAGAGACTTTTAATTGCGTCGCGGCTGCATTTCCTTCCTTCCCTGCCGTTCGCTGCAATTCTCTTGTTGGTCTCGCCAGCGAGACTTATTGTCAGCGTGATGCCTCCCTAGGGAGGCAGACCGGGGCACGTGCAGATTCTGGTGTTTGAACGCGCTCCTCTCCGGAAGACGTGCTGCGCGTGAATTACAGTTAAGTGGTCCTCTCCGGGAGACTTGCTATCATTTAGCGGCATGGGGCGCCTGTCGGCATGCTTGTCGTAATTACTTTCTTTGTTCTGCTCGGGAGCAGGCGTCTTACTGGCGCCACGCGTTCAATAGGCATAAAAGAGGCTTGTTGTGTGTGCTGTTCTTTTCGCCTGCTCCATATTGTTGTTTTTAAATGGGTAAAGCAAATAAAATGCCCTACCGACTAAAGCTGTTGCTTGTTATTCCACTTCCCTGCATTACAGATCTTTTTCACACTCACCTAGTTTCGGCTGACCATACGTCACCCAGCATTAATTAGGACTACTCACTGTCCTCCTTCCTTCTTCATAACCCTGAGCCATAGTTCTACGTCACTGTCTCTAGCTGCCCAGGGTTTCACATGCCGGCTAGTTGTCTTTCCTTTTGTTAATATATTGATGGCAAAGAGGAAACTACTCCTATATCTCGGAGCATGAACACCTATAAAGACACTCCTCCAATCTAATGCAACAAATAAAAACTCCCTGATGCTCCCGCTGCTTTTGCCTCAGCCGAGCTGCACACCTGACAGCAAACAGAGGTGAGTATACCAGATGCACGTTGAGTGAGTGATTTTACAGTTTTGTAGTGGCCATATGGGTGTGTGTTGTTACTCCAATAAACTAACAAATGCTACAAAGCACTGATGATTAAATACTGTGTTAAGTTGTGGAAGCACGTTATCTGACCACACTGCTCGCTAGAGAAAATTAGGTGTTTCTATGTTTTCTCACTCTGTATCAAGCGCTGCTAGCCAGTGAAGTCGAGTTGCGCAGTTCGCTAGTAAAGAGCACTGATTGTTTTCACTTTTCCCTTCATGTATTTTCTGAGACTTTATTTTAACTGGACTGCAATCGTTGCTATTTGAAACATATGATTGACGTCGTCAGTGGCATGAAAGTGAAATGATGGCATGTATTTGCAGATGTGGTGGTGTGACAAACGTACTCTTTTGCTAACAAGCACTGGTGTTTTTATTTTTCTGAATGAGGTTTGGGCTGCCAGGGAAGGAATATGTGACATTTTTCCGCATGCATTTACAACGCGGTTGTTATAACGACCGCACTGTTACCACGCATACCATTACCCCGCAAGTCATCACAACGACTTGCTCGGGATGGTATGGTGGTTACAACGCAGTCGTTGTAACAGCTTCGTTGTAATTACATGCATTGCAAAAGATTTGTGGTAAGTGCTGTTTACCTGCAGGGAAGTAATCATTTACTACGACTATATCAATCAAACGAGTGAGGGTGCCCTCTTCACCCCCCGGGAAGATGATTTGTTTAAAACACTGATGGATGGCAGAGTTTAATTTCTTGACAGTGTCAGCACTTTCAACTTTCCAGCACCTTTTTTTTTTTTTAAACTAGCAAATGCGATTGATGTGCCCAAAATGATGCTCCCTCTTTCCCGGCCCCACAAAATGCTTTCTGTGGCCATTGAGATTGAAAGTGCCCGTACTATGCGCTCTCGTATGGCTACTTCACCAAGACACTAAGGCCTTGGTCACAGAGGGGGTTCAGGGCAGTACAGGTGCGGGGAGGGAGGAAGGATGAGGGGTTTACATTACAGAACCTCCAGGGACCTGTCCTACACTCTGTACTGTAAATGCCCCATCTGCCCTTCTTGAGGCACTGTCCCCTTAATGAAATCTCATGCAAATGTTCAGATATGTTGTTTATTACGTTTGCAAATGGTGACAGTTGCTGGCAGGGCCAGTACTGATTATTGTTGAATGATTGATTAGTATGCATTAAGATTGGCATTTAGATTGGCATATATTCATTCCCTAAATTAAAACTTAAATAAAGGCTGTCACTCGCTACCTTGAGGCATCTTTTTTAAACATTTAATGTTGAGTTAGTATTGTCAATCTGGTTTTAAAACTACAATGAAGATGTAGCAAAGTAAGAATATCGGTCCAAGGTGTGTTACTGGATAGTGTAGGTGCAAAGCTGGCTCAGTGAAGAGGGGTTAGACTTCAATAACTTACAGGATACCAGTGAGTTTTTTAAAATCTACAAAGCCCACTTGATGCTCAACAAAAATAATCCATATAAAGCCAACTGTATTCTTTTAGCAAATGGAAGTGCGAGCCCAAGATAGCGGGCCATAGTATTCCAGGTGATCATTAATGTGTTGGTCTATTGGCAAAAAGGCTAAGTGCTCACTACTGAAGGTGTAATCTGCATGTAACAGGTATCCATGTTATAATCTGCATCCTATTATAACCTGGTAAGACACGGGTTGGAATCCTGTAACAACTGACTCAATTGGTCATCTTTATGAAGTCAATAGTGTTGGTACTCTGCAGTTTTGTGGTAAGAGCATCTTTTCCTAAAGCAGAAAAAGTCAATTCATTTTTGATCAGCATGGTTTAATTGGCTATTTTTATTGTTATTGATTGTATTAAGTCTATGGCTGCATGGATGAATACTTATAAGGTCCAAAAGGCGAGACCAATTGCATTGCAAATGCTTGTTACTAATAGAATACAAGACAAGAAAAGTCCAAGGGTGGGTGAAGGGTTTACCATCTCCAGGAAAACTTAACTATGGGTGATTCTTCATCCCTACAGAGGGGTCGGGAAATTGCTGAATCATATTTAGTCAGCTTTCACAACACCTGTCCAGTATGGCCACTCCATGAAGACCCCCTTACAGGTCTGAGTTATTTGCATGCATTTTCTTACTGCACACTGGAGTCAGGACTAATGTTGTAGTTTAAAAGTCAGTCGTTTCAGCGTTTTCCCTTTCAAGCTTAGGACATTACCACCATGAACACACACACATAGGGATACCAGGAGCACCCCTCTAGCAAGGATTGTAGCCCTCATTGGTACAACACCTTTGGAAGGGGCCCTATGATGAAGTATGCCATCGTTGGTGTGGGTGAGGGGTTTTGATCTGTAAGTAGAACATCACATCCATATCTGAATAAACAGGATATTCTCTCTTCCAAAAACACCAGCACAAACTATGGAGCTTTATATTAGCTACTTCAATACAAGCAATGATAAAGCAACTCTACCCAAGTCATTATTTCCTAATGCGTCTGTTTTACCAGTAAAGCGCCCTTTAGAAATAGGTATTTTACTGCTGCAGCTCGGATAGCAAAATAACACTATTACTAAACAGTCACAGAATGAGGCAAAAGAGACACCACTGTGTCCAGAGTGCTGCCTGCTGAAATGGAGAAGAAGAATGCTGATGCTTTGAACTTGAAGTCGAAGCAGTACTTTATGACTAAAATTTGCAAGCATAATTAAAAGTTAATAAGGGAACAGCACAGAAATGCACATATGAATCTGCAATCAATCTATCAGATAAAAGAGTAGACCCGCCTAAAGTGGGCAGATATGTGGCACCGACAGTTGACAGACAAAGCAGAGCCGTTGGTTCTTGTGCTGTTAGATCTGTATGCCACATTCGATTCAGTATCTTACACTATTCTATTTGCCGTCTACAGGAGAGTAGAATTAGAGGAAGGCGCTCAATTGGTGTTTATATTACCTGGAAGGTAGGTCTTAGGCAATCTACCTACCTTATTTGTGTCAGAGTACTAGACACAACACCAAGGCATTCCTTAGGGGTCAGCATTAACCCCAGTGCATTTCAACATCTAAGTACATCTGTTGGTTAAGTTGGGAAATGTTTTGGCCTTTGCTGCATAAATTATGCAGATACTACCCAACTTATCATTACTATGGAAAGATCGAGCTGTGCCCCCTTTGAGTTCCCCCAACTGAGTAAAGCTGCGGTGTCAGATTGGCTACTATGTAAGATTGTGATGTTCAACTCAGAAAACAAGCATTTTCAATGCAATAGGTCTCGCATTAATTAAGTTTGAGCTATTGGCATTGTTAAATATTGCAACACCAACTGCAACAAAAGTCTATAAATTGTAGGCCAAAAAAATGTGTATTTATTTTTGAAGCAATGGTGGCATGCTGCGCTTTAGATGATTATGTTTAAAAGTAAAGTGCGCCATACTTTTGCTACTATAGTTATTTGTGGATGCGTTAACAATTGATGTGTGCACTGATGGCTGGTGGTGTGTGTGCCTGTGGAAATTGTGCACTAATGGCTTTTGGTGTGTGTGCCTTGTGGAAGTGTGCACTGCCGGCTGGTGGTGTGTTTGCCTGGTGAAAGCGTGCACTGATGGCTGGTGGTGTGTGCCTGGTGAAAGCGTGCACTGGTGGTGTGTGTGTGCCTGGTGAAAGCGTGCACTGACGGCTGGTGGTAGGTATGTGCCTGGTGAAATCGTGCACTGACGGCTGGTGGTGTGTGCCTGGTGAAAGCGTGCACTGACGTCTGGTGGTGTGTGTGTGCTTGGTGAAAACATGCACTGACATCTGGTGGTGTGTGCCTGGTGGAAGCCTGCACTGAAGGCTGATGGTGTTTGTGCCCGGTGAAAGCGTGCACTGACGGCTGGTGGTGTTTGTGTCCGGTGAAAGCGTGCACTGACGACTGATGGTGTCTGTGTCTGGTGAAAGTGTGCACTGATGGTGTGGTTGTTTGAGTGGTTGTGCGTGTGGTTGTATGTGTGGTTGTATGTGTGGTTGTGGTTGTGTGTGTGTGTGGTTTTGTGTTTGGTTATGTGTGTGTGTGTGGTTGTGGTTGTGTGTGGTTGTGTGTGTGGTTGTGTGTTTGGTTGTGTGTGGTTGTGTGTGTGGTTGCATGTGTGTGCTTGTGATTGTGTGTATGGTTGTGGTTGTGTGTGTGGTTGTGTGGTTGGTTGTGTGTGGTTGTGTGTGTAGTTCGTGTGTGGTTGTGATTGTGTTTGTGTTTGTGGTTGTGTGTGTGTGTGTGTGGTTGTGTGTGGCTGTGTGTGTGTGTGTGTGTGTGAGTGGGTGTGTGGGAGTGTGTGTGGTTGTGTGTGGTTGTGTGGTTTGGTGTGGTTGTGTGTGTGTGTGTGGTTGTGTGTGTGTGGTTCTGTGTGTGTGGTTGTGGTTGTGTGTGGTTGGGTGGTTGGTTGTGTGTGGTTGTGTGTGTTTGTGTGTGTGGTTGTGCTTGTGGTTGTGTGGGTGTGGTTTTGGGTGTGGTAGTGTGTGTGGTTGTATGTGTGGTTGTGTGTGTGTGGTTGTATGTTTGGTTGTATGTGTGGTTGTGGCTGTGTGTGTGGTTGTGGTTGTGTGTGTGTGTGGTTGCGGTGTCCCTGAGTGGTGTGGTGGTCTCCCTGAGTGATGTGGTGGTGTCCCTGAGTGATGTGGTGGTGTCCCTAAGTGATGTGGTGGTGCCCCTGGGTGGTGCCCCTGAGTGATGTGGTGGTGTCCCTGAGTGATGTGGTGGTACCCCTGAGTGATGTAGGGGTGTTCCTGAGTGATGTGGTGGTGCCCCTGAGTGATGTGGTGGTATTGCTGAACGCTTCCTCCTGGTCACGTGACTGCATGCAAGCCGCTTTCTGAGCAAGTTGTCATGGCAACTGATCATTTCTATTACTGCAACGTGTTCTGTTTTACATTATGCCCCTGTCACTTGCTTGGAAATTTCCAGCTTAAATATGAATTTATGAGGAGAAAGCTCAAAATCTTCTGCAGGAGGGGAGGGGGGAAATAGAGTGGGGGAGAATGGGGGCAGAGATAATGAAACTTTGAGGAGGGGGCAGAACTTATGGCGACTTTAGGTAGTGCTGGGGAGGGGGGGCGGAGTTGCACTGTTTCAAAGGCCCTATGCGCATGGGTTTACGCGGCTCCTGGCTTTATGACCTTCAGAGCTCCTGTATGGCTGCATTTTAGTAATGCACCTCGTTTTCAGTCTTTCCTTTTAAACATCATGGTTTTCCATTTGGTGTTAGCCAATT
This sequence comes from Lissotriton vulgaris, assembly GCF_964263255.1. Taxonomy (NCBI): domain Eukaryota; kingdom Metazoa; phylum Chordata; class Amphibia; order Caudata; family Salamandridae; genus Lissotriton; species Lissotriton vulgaris. The sequence continues at coordinate 30,265,880 of NC_141698.1, forward strand.
GGTACTATTCAGCTAAAACAAGACTACACGTCCCAGTATGCACTACTGTAGTTACGGAAAGCCTAAGACTGGAAATGATGGAGTCCTGATATCAGTTGCCCCAATGAACAAATGGCACCAGGGCCTCGAGGCAAGTCATCCAAACGTTTTGGGTTGCTGTAACCATATTTTTCACTGGCTTCTTTATTTCAGTGCTCTTTACATTGTCAACGGTGGTCTATGTAGTGATAGGTGAATGTGCTTCGCCTTGATTCATATTGTTTTTCCCCTCTGTCTCTGGACCGAGCTTTCATGGTATGGGTGGGATGGTGCCTGCCGTTGGGTTGAAAAGGGGAATCGAGAGAGAAAGAAGAGATGGCGAGTCAGAGTGAAGGGGAGAGAAAGAGGTGAATTAAGGGGGAGAGGATGAGACAAATGGAAGACAGACTGCAGCAAAAAAGACGGTAAAGAAGAGAGAGGTGCAGCTATGGAGGCCGTGGCATCCCGGGAGGTATATACGTTCGAGTATTTAATAAAAAGCGAGTGAGGGAAGGGGCAAGTGAAGCAAGGAAGAGAAGAACGTGAGAAGTGGTGAACAAAGGGACAGCGGAAAGAGAGGCAGAGGAAAGAGGAAAAGCAGAAAGCAAGGGGTTGATATTTAGGGAAGACAGAAAGAGAGCGATTGGAGGGGCGAGCAAGACAGAGGCAGAGCGAGCCAGCAATGCAGAGGGGGCTGGGGAGGGGCGGCTGGGGAGGGCCTAGACACGGTGGGGGAGGAGGGGGCAGGAGATGCAAGACACGGCCAGACCAACGCGAGAGCAGGGAAAGACACTGTATAGGGAGAGAAGGGCATTCCTTTGAAGTTTGATGCGGCGGGCGGGGTGAGGCAGCTTTGAAGTGGGGGGCAGGGATAAGGACACTTTGAGGAGGGGCAGAACTTATGGCGACTTTAGGTAGTGCTGGGAAGGGGGACTGGGGTGCACTGTTTCAAAGCCCCTATGGGCATGGGTTTACGCTGCTCCTGGCGGTATGACCTTCAGAGCTCCAGTATGACTGCATTTTAGTAATGCACCTCGTTTTCAGTCTTTCCTTTTAAACATCATGGTTTTCCATTTGGTGTTATCCAATTGGTACTGTTCAGCTTAACCAAGACTACGCGTCCCAGCATGCACCACTGTAGTTACGGAAAGCCTAAGACTGGAAATGATGGAGTCCTGATACCAGTTTCCCCAATGAACAAATGGCACCAGGGCCCCAAGGCAAGTAATCCGAACGTTTTGGGTTGCTGTAACCATATTTTTCACTCGCTTATTTATTTCAGTGCTCTTTACATTGTCACCGGTGGTCTATGTAGTGATAGGTGAATGTGCTTCGCCTTGATTCTCATTGTTTTTTCCCCTCTGTCTCTGGACCGAGCTTTCGTGGTATGGTTGGGATAGTGCGTGCCGTTGGGTTGAAAAGGGGAATCGATAGAGAAAGAAGAGATGGCGAGTCAGAGTGAAGGGGAGAGAAAGACGTGAAGTAAGGGGGAGAGGGTGAGACAAATGGAAGACAGACTGCAGCAAAAAAGACGGCAAAGAAGAGAGAGGTGCAGCTATGGAGGCCATGGCATCCCGGGAGGTATTTAAGTTCGAGTATTTAATAAAAAGCGAGTGAGGTAAGGGGCAAGTGAAGCAAGGAAGAGAAGAACGTGAGAAGTGGTGAACAAAGGGACAGCGGAAAGAGAGGCAGAGGAAAAGCAGAAAGCAAGGGGGGCATATTTAGGGAAGACAGAAAGAGAGCGATTGGAGGGGCGAGCAAGACAGAGGCAAAGTGAGCCAGCGATGCGGAGGGGGCTGGGGAGGGACGGCTGGGGAGGGCCTAGACACAGTGTGGGAGGAGGGGGCTGGAGACGCGAAACGTGGCCAGACCAACGCGAGAGCAGGGAAAGACACTGTATAGGGAGAGAAAGGCATTCCTTTGAAGTCTGATGCGGCGGGCGGGGAGCGGTAGCCTTTGAAGTATGATGGGGGGGAGCGGCAGCTTTGAAGTCTGATGCGAGGTACAGACAAATGGTGGTTTTTGACGTGGCTGGTTTGTGCACACGCCTGTTTCACATGAACTGTGGCTAATCTGCAATTTTGGTAGAGTTTTGGGACCGCTTACTGGAATTCTCGACAAACATGCATTGCTAAAGCAATGCTTTAGGTCGAGACCTAAAAACAGAGGTGCTTTCTTATCCCTTGTCCACTGGACTTCTGCCTTCTGCCCTCCTTCTGTCTTATCCGTCTCTGCCTTAACTGTAAAAAACTTGGGGGTATACCTCGAGTTGGAATTCTCGTAAGAAGGGAAGTTCAAACATGTTGCCTCTACTTGCTTCTTCCTTCTGAAGGTCCTCATGATAATATTGCCCTTTCTCTAAAAAAACATGAATTTTGTGTTGATCCATCTACCAAACAATAAGTCATTAGGAAAATGGGAGGGGTGTAAAGAAGTAGTGTCAGTACCGGGAATCAAATGGCAAAATACATTTGGTAGTTCATTTTTATTTTTTTCTATTTTTTTAAATGTTTCATTTGCAGTTTAGAAATGTTCAGAAAGCTTGTTAATATGATGGTTTTATTTCATTGTACTTTCTTAAATAAAAGGTCCCCTTTAATTCCATTGCATCAACTAACATATGTTCCCATATTCATAGGAATGACAAGATCCGCTGGAGAACGGTTGATTCACTCGAAAATGTTTGCTGTTTAAAGAAACCAAAAAACCTGGGTGAAAGTTTAACCCCTTCCATGCTGGGCCGATTTTCCTCGTGTGCTAGGCTTTTAAACAATCAATGACTTTATGACGGCCCCCAGCCGTCATCAGCACACGAGCACTGTAATGCATGACGGATGGGGGCCGTCATCAGCATGGAAGGGGTTAAAAAGAAGTTGAAGAATTACTGGGGCAATAGGTCCCGTAATTACTGATCCCGCTGGTAATTCCTCATGTCTATGGGAACCCGCAAAGTGCCGCTAGACATTCCCGGTATGTCTGCCTTCCCCCAAGAGTTACCAGGACTTCTGGTATTAATACATTCACTGAGGTGAAGTTACCGGGCCTCACAAAGGAGACCTTGTAGTGAGTGCAACGGAGGAGTCCTGTAGTTTCACAACAGAATGCAGACCAGAATGGTGAGTTGAGGATTTTTGGCTAAGTTCGGTTGAAAGCTCCAAGTATAGATATTAATAGGTACATTGTGTCCATGGGTCAACTCAGATTCTTTTCTTGCAATTCACTGAATTGTCCAACAGTAGGAAAAGTAGCGGGGGTAAAACATTCTATGTAAGTTGGATTTTTGAGGCGGACCAATGACCATTATTTTTAATATGACAATGGCACATCTGCTTTTCGTCACATTACATTTTAGTTAAGTAATAAATGAAAGCTTAATTTACACCAGCCCTTAAGCAGCCATATTTTAGAAGTCGGCACATTTTTTGTAGCACCAGCGTACACATGGGAAGGTGGGACATTTTGATATTTGTGAAAATGCGTTGTGAAAATACGTTGTGTTTGCTGACTTCACAAGTGACAGAAAACACAGTGACTTAGGGGCATATCAGCAAGGAGCGGCGATGAATAACACAAAGCGCGCTTAGTGCTTTGTTATTCATCGTCGTCTATCTCTGGAATTTATCTCCCTGGTAGCGCATTATCAACAACGCGTTGCTCCAGGGCGATAAAAATTCCAGAGATAGTGGGAGAAATCGCCGTTTTGCAGGGAACATCGCTGGTTTTCCAGCGATGTTCCCTGCAAAAGGGTGATAATCTTGCTGATATGACCCTGTGGTTGTAGCAGCATAATACACCCCCTATGTTAGGGATGGGTAAGTCAGGATTTTAGCAGATGTTAGTTTTTGGAGAAAACAGCAGTGCACATTGCGATATTTACAAGGCTGTACTGCCCAGTGAGGCCCACTTTGCATCTCATTAGAGATGCAAAGGGAGGCGTCGGGGAAAAAGGGTACTAACATGCGATTATGCATGATATCACCCTCTTGTAAATAGGGCAATAGTTTTATCTCTGCTTTTTTGACTTTTAAAGCCAAAAAAGCGGAGATAAAGCCCTTGTTAATATGCCCCTAAGTCATTAATTTAAAATATGTATGAAACACAGTATAAGATAAATTGCACACAGTCATAAAACGTGCAAAAATATTTCCTTTATATGTTTTAGTGTTTTCAAAAGTTACATTTTTAGTAATGCGCTGATTATAACTAGTGCAAACATTTTTTTAGGGTTCGTTTTAAAGGACACATCCTAGATTTGTATTTCTTTCAGGTAGCAGACACCCTAGAGAGAATGCTTGTTCCTTCTAACTCCCCTTCCTCCTACTTCACGCTAAAGAAATCCCTTCTTCTCCCCTTTCAACCTGAAGCAACTCAGCCGTTCAGGAATACTTGTTTTTTAAAATAAAAAGTATGGGAACTGTTTTGATCAAATTGTTAAATCTTGGGAATATCTTTTTCCTACTCCATACCGACTTCGACCTCTGGGATGCAGCCTCTTCACTTTTGCCCCAGCCGTCCTCTTTGGCCACAATTCGCATCCGTGAATCCGTGATAGGCAAGATGTATTTCAGTATTTTCCTCACTAACAAAAGGTTCGATTGAGTTATTTGGCAGGGTGCTAACTTTGCCCCAACTTAATGTTCTGGGTCAATGTTGGAATGCTTACTGCTAACTGAAGGTACACAGGTAGCTAAATGGATCTTAGACCTGAGTATAAATAATGACAAGCTAAAGTGGGATTCCATTTACCAAGGAGTACACAGAGTGTTCATTGCCTCCAAGTGCATTTACGAGGCCAGTGATGATATCCACATTTCTTACAAATCAAGTGTCTGCTTTAGATTCCAGCAGAAAGGAAACATTGCTCATAAGTTACTGGTGTGTCTTTGGTGAATAGATTTTGACTAAAATGTTTCATATACAGTTCAGAAATATTAGAACAATTGCTATTTGGAGAGAAAGTTCCCACATAACCATTTTTAAGGATCACTGAGAGAACTGTTCTGCACATGGGAACTAAAGAGACTATCTGTTGGTACTCTACATGGTTAAAGATACTTTTTCTATTTTGAATTGCATTTGTTCACTATCTTATTACACTTCAGTGTAAGAATTGATAATTAATAAAAGTGGTTCTGAGTTGCCTTCACTTACATTTTTTGTAAGTTTGCCATAGTGCAACTGTTGTTCAGAAAGAAGTTCATTTTATTGATTCCAATATGTCAAGTGTATATTGAAAATGCAAAATAAAGGTTGAAAAGGTACCTGATTAACAGTCTGCCCCTTAGTGACATATTCATTGCCAACCTTCACTCTTGGGTAGCACAGTGATTTCAGTAAGTCAGCTGAGTTCAGACCCATCAAATAAGAAATCTTGTCAGCAACTGCAGGTAGAAATGAGAGGTGGGAGTGTGTTACCGTCTTTTGTTTCATCATCTAATTTTACAATTCGTGTAAACACTTTACCTTGTAAACATTAGCATGTTGTCCATCACAATGCAACATGTTATCTATTAGAGTGTAACTGAATTTCAGCCACGCATTGCCTCCCATTCTAGGGGTCTTACAATCTCATTACTTTCCTATGCCCATTTACAGTTAACAGGATTCTGTAATATGAATTTGTCAGTAATCATTACCTTGTAAAAGTCAAGCGAGTGACTGATTAGTCTTGTTAGGTGTTCTTCTTTAATGTCTCCACAGACATGAAAGTGTTGCAATTAAGAAGTAGTAAGAAGTAGTATAAATACTGAATCATCCTTACACTAACTAGTATACAGTGCTCTCTTACTTTTAAAGTTAAGGCAATATAATATCCAGCTCACATACAAAGAATCAATCTCTATTTACACACCATTGACAGATATCAGTGCATGGTTAGACTATTCCTATCTGAAACAGAACAGAATGCAGCACGATGTTGTGTGAAATGTCCCAGTCGTCACAGCCATGGCACCATTAAAAATTATCAGAAGACTCCTGCTTATGTCCCACAAATGTTTGAGGGCCAGTAAGATGTGGCAATTGTAGTTGCTAAAAAACAACCCCATATATAACATTTAGCAACATATATTTTTTATGGACCTGCATCAGAGGCTGTGGCTGTTTGTCAGACTCTCCACTTACGTGCAGAAAGCCTCACACAACACGTCTAGTCTGTTTCTTATCTTCATGCACAGCACCCAACTTCCTCAGGAACAGGACAACCTACAACTAGCATGCTTTGAACCATGAACCTCAAGGCACCTGTGATGCAAAGAAAGAATCTCCTATTGTCCTTGTCTGTACTACAAATCACGATGTAAAGTAGACATACCAAGGAGCTACTTTTGCAATAGTCAAAAAAGTGTTTTAGGTAGGGGCGGGTGTAACCTGTGTAGCGTAATCACACAGAATTGTCTAAGAATTCTGCAAGATTACATGGAATGGCGTTAATTGCTATTTCTGGGGGGTAAAAATGCAGTGGACGCAAGGGGGCATATTTGTGCAAAGAAATAGCACCAAATGCAACAGAACATCAATAGCGAGCGTGAGGAGCCGCTCGTGCTTGCCAAATGTGCTCATGGGGTAGGATTTTCCCCTAAGTTACTCCCAGTATGTACCTCAATTTTCTTAGCTCAAAATTGACATGACACTGCATCCTGCAGTAATAAATATTGCTTAATGCATGAGAACACCAATGGTGAGTGCAGGCAGCCACTCATACTCACTAAATGTGCTCTCGCAGTTAGGATTTCCCCCCCAAATTATGCAAGCAGGCGTAATTGTGTAATTATCTATAATCTGCTTCAAAGAGTAATGTGGAAATACCAAAATGACTCCAGTGCAATTGAAACTTCACCCAGGCCTAGTTTTAGGCTTTGCAAGGAGTATATGATGCCCTAAATATATACCAATGCAATATAATACAATATATATTTGTTTGAAACAAGCAAGAAGTTGAAATGTTATAGTTTTAAAATCCTCTACTGTTTTATGGAGTTTTCACATATTATTTTCTTTCTTTGTACATTAAAGTAATATTGTGTCTGTTTGTCCAAATGTCTTTATATCCTGTCTCTTCTTATAAAACCTTTTTCTCTTACATCGTAAATCACTCTGCTTTCTGCCACTGTAACGTTCTGTCTTCAAACCCATCTCAACTTGGTTTTTTTCATATATTCTATAGGCAGGTTCTAGTTTTAAACACTGGGCGACAAAGTTGCACATTAATTACTGATGATTTTCTCTTTGATGAAGTGCACTGCATGCCCTACCATCTGTGCCGTCGGGCTCGGCCTGCTCCTCACGCTGCTTCTGCTTGAACTTCATGTTTCCGTGGTGAATGACTGCTCCCGTCAGCTTGTAGATGGCAATCTTCTCATCTTGGTTGAACCCGAGGATATCAATGGCACTCTGTGATGAAACAAGGGGGAGGATGTTATGAATGATACTATTTAGTTAGGGACATAGCCATGTATTGGTTTGTAGTCCTTATTTATATTAATTTTACTTAACAACGCGAGGTGAGCTGCGGTTATTGTAACTCACATCAGTAGCCAGCAGCTCCTCTTCGTCATCAATGCTCTTCACCGCAATTTCACCCTGGCTGATGGTTGGGAAGTCATATGGGTTAGTGGTAATGAGGAGCATTTCTGTTTAGGAGAAAGAATATGTGGAGTCAAATGTTACAGTAGGTCCTTGCACATGATACACCAATGGCTATCTAGGTGCAAAGTGCTTGAATTCCCTTCTGACTAAATGTTATGGGTATCTAAAAATCTAACATTTTACAGTTTAATTTATAGATATTTTAACACCTTTATTTACCGACACCATCAAGTGTTTTCATTTGAAAACAATTTTGATGATGCATATGTCAAAATAATCTAAGTCAGTCATTAAAATTCAAGCATCCTTGCAATTTAAACAGCTTTATGATTTGAATACTAAATATTTGGCTATGGTATTTCTTCAGGATAATTAATGGCATAACATGGGAGGAAGATTTTCTACTCATGAGATTAGATGTCTGCAGCCTCTACACATCTATCCCTCATGATTTAGGGATAGAGGCTTGTTGTCATTCCTGCGAGCAAGTTCTCTGTCTCAATTATTCCACACTGAAGCCATCCTGGACATGATCAAGTTCTGTCTTGACAACACTTTCTTCATTTTTGACAACAAACACTATCGACAAATCCTGGGCACTCTGATGCGGAGTTGTTTCGCCCCCAACTAGGCTTGTCTTTACATGGGCTGGGGGGAGGAGCAAACCATGAGTGACACCCGTCTCTGTGATGAACATGTAGAGCTCTGGGCTTGCTACATTGATGAAATTTTTGCCATCTGGAAGGGGTCCAATAAACTTGCTTTACAGTTTGTGGAAGAACTCAATTTCAATAATCTTAACTTGAAATTCACGAGTAACATCAACAAAAATAGCCATGAATTTTTAGATTTAAGGCTCACCATAATGAATTCTCAGGTTGACACTGTTCTGTTTAGGAAAAACACCCACTGGAAACAGCATTTTGCCCATAACTAGTTGCCATCCTAAGAGTTTAGTCAGTAGCATGTACTATGTTGAGCTAATCCGCGCAAGGTGTAATTGTAGTAATGGCACAATTCCTGTGAGAATGTGAGAAAAGAATTATGTTGGCAGGTTCCGTGCTAGGGGCTACAGCACTGACATATTGAAGCAACTGACAACACACCAGGCCGGCCACACCCTGGATTTGATCTTTACCAATCTGCCCAATTTAATCAACGAAGCCCCGCTCCCCATGATCTGGACTGATTATTATCTTTTAAAATTTAGTTTTCCCAAACCCAACGGGATGATCTTTAGAAACCATAAAAGTAATACTATTCTAGTCTGACTGTGGCGTAACATGACTTCAGAGGCCTTCCTGGCTCATTTTAAACCTCTCATAGACCAATCAAACAATATTGAACAAATGTTAACCCAACTAAAAACCTCCATCGGGGAAACGCTGGACAAAATAATACCTGAAACCAGTGTGAATGTGAAAACCATTGCGGCCCCCTGGTTCACTGCTGACCTAAAAAACACACAAGCTGATCAGCAGATCTGCAAAACGCCAGTGGAGAAAAACTAAAACAAGGGAGGACCGGGAGAATTACAAACTAGCACACTCCAATTATATAAAAAATATAAAAGCGGCGAAAAAACTCTATCTCACTCAAAGAATAAATAAAGCGGTCCACTCTAGTAAAGAGCTTTATAAAATCCTGAAGGAATTCACTGCCCTCCAAGTAGAACAATCAGTATTTACTCCCACGGTGGAATGGGTAAACTCGTTGTCTTCCTATTTTGATACTAAAATTAAGTTGATCTATGGCGCATTTCCGGACACTAGCCAAGACTCATCACCTCTTGTTGATGACGATCCCTCTCTCATATTCACTATCAATGTAGCCTCGGATACGCCATATCTTACAGAATTAGATCCTATCACTCCCTTTGAAGCTCTTGAAGGCCTTAGGAAAATTAAATCCGGCTCGTCCACAGACCTTTTGTCTCCCCGCAATTGCTCGGAGATACTCCCGATACTGGCTAGCTACCTTACTAGCATCTTTAACACTTCGTTTGAGCTAGCCCTCATACCCAGATGTTGGAAGCACGCCATGGTCAAACCTATTTTTAAAAAGCCATCCAGTGACCCCACTCGCTCGACTATCGACCTATTTCTTTACTTCCCTATTTTGGGAAGGTATTAGAATATTTGGTGAACAAGCGTCTTACTACCTACATTGAAACATATAAGCTCCTAGACCCCTCTCAGTCGGGGTTCCGAGCTGCCCATGGCACTGAGACAGCTGTAATGGAGATTGTGGACAGTATCAGACTCACCCTAGATAAAGGCGATTCCGCAATTCTTGTTCTATTGGATTTATCGGCTGCTTTTGACACCATCTCCCACAGCATTCTGAAACATCGGCTGTGGGAGATAGGCTTCAGAGGCAAGGCCTTATCTTGGTTTGAAAATTATTTGGCGGATCGCTCCACCTCCATTAGGATTGACACTATTGTTTCCAGTAGTCTGCCGCTTACTGTAGGAGTCCCTCAGGGGTCAATTCTAAGCCCCATGTTATTCAATATATACCTTACTCCGTTAGCCAATATAATAAAAGCCCATGGCTTCACAACAGTGCCGTACGCCGACGACACTCAGGTGCTTATCAGCTGTAAGGCTGATTTTCATGAAACATGTATTAGATTTAAAAAGTGTATGATTGACATCAGCAAATGGATGTGTGACAACAAGCTTCTACTGAACTACAGCATAACGGAAATCATTTTGTTCGGTAAGGCAAATTAAGTTTGGTCACAGGACTGGTGGCCCCAAGAACTGGGACCCTGCCCGGCACCCAAGGAGGTGGTTCGTAACCTAGGAATCATGATAGACGTTTCTCTCTCCATGAAAACCCATATTAACCAAGTATCCGGCATCTGCTACGGGATCATGCATAAATTGCGTAAAAATTTTAAATGGCTACCTCTGGAAACCAGAAAACTACTGGTGCAAGGTTTAATCATGAGTCGCTTGGACTACGGCAACGCCCTATTTACAACAATCAATGAGTGCTTACTCTCTAAATTACAAACGCTGCAGAATGTTGCGGCAAGACTGGTGCTTGGCCTTCCTTTTCATGCCGAGCCTTAAGCAACTACGCTGGCTGCCAATCCGCCAGAGAAGCCATTTCAAAGTTCTCAGTGTGACTCTCAAACTTCTCTACAGTACCGGGCCAGCATATCTTGCTAAAAAATTGGTCTGGTATCGTCCCACCAGATCATTAAGATCCAGCTCAAAATCCCTCCTAGGTCAACCTCAGGCCTGGACGTCGCGTAATGGATATTGGTCCTTTTCCTATGTGGCTCCTCATCTCTGGAATAATCCTTCCATCCATCCATCTTCTGTCAATTACCAACCGCCAGCTATTTCGAAAAAACTTAAAAACCTGGCTCTTTCCGAAATAACTGCTACCTAGCAGCCCCAGCATACGTCAAGGTTGCTGTTCTTTACTGCAAAGCGCCCTGAGACCGAAAGGTGATTTGTGCGCTCTACAAAAGCATCTGACTTATGACTTATGACTGATATCAAAGTGAACAAACTCAAGAGGGAAGCTCTCCTTGTCTCAGAGTAAGAAATTATTTACTAAACAAGCCAATGAATTAAGGAGAGTGCCACACAAACATTGGCATGTGCTTCACACTGATGATAATAGCTCTAAACATGTGACCACTCATCCTCATACGCAAGAAGTAAATACCTGAAGACTTACTCTGCAATAATATGATCACCAATCAATGTGAAGATAATGGTACAAACAGCACTGCAGGATTTGTGACATGCAGGAATTGCACAGCTTGCAAGTCCAGTGCTGATATATGCTCATTTGTGAAACCTCCCACAGGTTCACGATTTGCCAAGGCCTGTCATGTAACTCTGAATTCTGTGTCTATGCCCTAAAATGACTGTGCAATCTTTACTATATTGGGAGCGTGATACATAGAGTCAAAAAATGCACATTGGAGCACATGAAGGTCATTGTGCACAATGGCAAACAATATCCTGTGGCAAGGCAATTTAAGGAATTCCATATGGGCAAGGCAGACTTGTTACATGTTTTGCATTTTACAAGGTCGTGACCCACATCAGAATGTGGGGGAGAGGGTGTCTGAGGCGAAAGGTTTCTAGCGCTCAGGAAGCTGGAATCTCGTCACATTATTTGGTTCAACATGCCATATCCACAGGGATTGAATATGGATGAGGAGCTAGCTGTACATTTTGGATAAAGTTGTTACTATGAGGGTGTGTAGACTGGAGTAACTGTTCATTGTTTCTGCTCATTCATAATTCACTAATTATCTGTCTTTCTCTGAAAACTTTACACTTCATGTTTCTATCCTCCAATTATAAGGTTTTGATCACTGGTTTTGTCACATTTGTTTATATGTGCACTGTTTTGGTATGGGAGACCACAAAGATAAATAGGCATCCAATTAAGTTAAACAAGAACTATCTTGTTTATATTCTTCTATTTTTGTTATTGCTATCTGTTAACATTGGTATATTGATGTGCATGATGATTTAGGGCCCTGTAAGGGTACATTGTTATTGTAGCTATTATTTTTCTTATGTTGGCATTTTGATAGGTTATTAATACTGTGATAAGGTATTTCTGGCACCAATTTGAGTATATTTACTGAGTGCTTTTATGACTTATTTCCATTTTTGAATGTTATTCATACGAAGATTGCCTCATTTAAGATTGATATTACTGACATTAGGTTGTTACATTAGTAATCAACTGTTGTGCCTGCCCGCTTGGGCTGAATGTTGAACATTTTGGAAATTGGTTAATGCAGTACAAACATTTACTTTATGTGTTTCAAACATTAATATTATACAGTGCGAGTTGTTTGCATACTGTGTGTGCAGGGAAATTATGCGCCTATCCACTTGGGTATGACTGTTAAAGTGTACACCTGGAAGGACAAAACTCTTTAGTTGTCTGCATCATGCCTGTTTCAGTTTTGGTGAATTAACAACAGGCTTGCTCAATTTTTAATGCATCCTTTTGTGCCCTTATACGTTGTTGTATTTCTGGAGCACATCATGTTACAGTATGTATTGGCCTTCTCAATATAAGCTGTTCTAGCTTATCCACTCAATTACTAATGTTTTTACACTCTCTATGGATGTAATTAGCCGTTCTAAGCATATACCTATTTATTTATTTTGGACCTAATGCCTTACCTGTGGGTCTATCATTATACCTTGTCACTGGTGATCGAATGCCCACTTCAGCATGATTGGTGATTTATTTATGCACTAGGAACACTAACATGACAATATTTGGCTGCATTGTTTCTTGTATTTTGGTGAATTCATGACATGTTTGTTTAATCATGAATGTAATGTTTCGTCAAACATCACGTTCCTCTAGATTTTTATTCCTTAGATGAATGAGAATAATTGCAGCAATATTGGGCATTTTCAATATAAGCTACATACGCCTGTAACTTAAATCGTATTCTTTCTACAATACTCTCATGTATGCAAAAATCCTTTCTAAGATGGCACCAATTTATTTTGAACCCTTGCAGCACGCGCAGTCCCTCATTTGTTTCTATGGCACTGGTGAAAGTAAATGTATGTAAATTTGACTGATGAAGATCACTGGTGATCAAGAGTACTTGGGTTCTCGCAATGCATGAGTGTGTCACTGCCATTGCAATAGGCACTTGGGAATTCTGACATCTGGAGAGTGTGCGTTTCTTTGTGACACACTAAGTTTTGGATTAGAATATTACAGGATCCCCGCCCCTGAGAACACGTCGCAATCATTGGGGATAGATGCACAGCTGGGATGCTGTCTTTTGTGAGAGTGTGTGTGTGTGTATGTATATATGTATATATATATATATATATATATATATATATATATATATATATATATATATATATATTCTTTCCACAATTCCTCCTTGTATCGAAGAAAACCCGGGCAAGTCCGGGTTTTCTTCGATACAAGGAGGAATCGTTGAAAGAGTGTTTTGGGCTTCCGGTAGCCCTATCCTGGACGGCACGTTAACCCTGCCTGGCGTATCCTTGACCGGAATTGGTGGAGTTGCATATATATATATATATATCAAGCACACGCTTTCACTTATCAACTTCTAATTATGCTTGCAATTTGCAGATATCAGTCATAAGGTTTTCCTTCAACTTCAAGTTCTGGGCCTCACCATGCTTCTTTATCTCTATGTCAACAGGATGCACTTTGGACTCAGTGGTGTCTCTTTGTCTTATTTTGTAATAGTTTAGTAATAGTATTATTTTACTGTCACAGCTGCAGCAGTTGAATATCTACTTCTAAGGGACATTGAACTAATAAAACAGAAGCATTAAGAAATATTGACTCCATCACTGCTGTTCTTGAAGTAGCTACTAATTCAGCTCCTAATGTTTGTGCTTGTGTTTTTGGAAGAAGGAATATCCTCTCTATTCAGATATGGATGTGATGTTATGTGTTATGTTACCTGGGGGTTTTGAACTTTTGGAAGTAAAGTATGCACTAAATGGCTCTCAACATTTCTTTACATAGCCATCAACTGTGATTACCTGAGATTTAACACTCCGTTTCAAGTGTAAAACGTTCAGTAATTAATATCATTGTTCATATTCAGTTTGGAAACGTTGTTGGTGAGAATGATTGCCAGATAAAGCTATTTTCTGAATCTTTCATTTAATGCGATTCAATGCTAAGGAAACCTGAATGTTCCGCAACTACTTCATGTTAGTCAAATAGAGATGATTTTATTTTTTTAAAGTCAAATCAGACTTCAAGTGATGTTTATCCCTGTTATTTCTGCAATGCTGTCTTGGCCTTCCTTAACACAGTAATGCAATTTAATTCTGAAAACTGGAGCACTGACCCATTTCTAAAACTTACCGACAAGCTCTGGCTTCTTATTGGTCATTATCTGGTAGAAGATATGGTAACTCCTCTCGGCTGAGAGCTGAAATGTTACTCTAGACTTTTCCAGCAGATCTGTAAAATAAAGCATCGATAATAAAGAGTACTACTTATTTTGGGTCATGTTTGATGATATATATAGATTTTAGAGTCAACGCTTACATGTTTCTATATCTGCAGAAGCCAGTTTTCCTGTAGTTCCAAAATGGATTCTGATAAATTTACCCTAAAGGGTAAATAGAGGCTAAAATAAATTCAAGTTTTTATTGCGAGACAGCAAATTACTCTTTTAAAGTGAGAATTAGGAAGGAAGTAAATGAAGTTGGAAGTCTTACGAAACGAGATGAGTTGTCATTCCTCACGGTCTTGGCATTACCAAAGGCTTCCAGCAGCGGGTTAGCCTGGATGATTTGATCTTCCAGAGTTCCCTATTAGAGGCAAAGTTTCACCATGTATGAAATTGTCTGTCATATCGAGAATCATGAGCAGCCTTTGTAAAAATGAATTAAACATAATTTACAAACCTGCATCTTGTTGGCCATGGCTGGGGCCTCCTTTTTCTTATCAGTAGCTACTGCAATTGTTGCAAAGTACTGGATGACGCGCTTGGTGTTCACAGTCTTCCCTGCACCAGATTCTCCACTTTAAATAAAATCAGAACAATTAATTGGTCATGTACGTTGACTTGTTACACCATAAAACATGTGCTTCTTGCAAAGGACTTTTTAGCAATATGTGATTTACTCACGTGATCAAGACGGACTGGTTTTCACGATCTTTTTAAAAGAAAATAAATAAATGTCATTTTTGGGTAGGCCATGATGAATTTGAAACAGTGCACACAATTTAAATCAAACCCTTACCTGTCAACATGAACTGATAGGCATTATCAGAGATGGAGAAGATGTGAGGTGGGGCTTCCTGGCGCTTCTTGCCTCTGTAGGCATCTACAACCTCAGGGTTGTACACCGGCAGCCACTTGTAGGGGTTCACAGTGGCACAGAAAAGACCAGAGTAGGTCTGTAAAGGGAAACAACTTATTTAGGTGTCAGGAACCATAATTTTGTAGTAACGAGAAGAGAGTTTCTACTTTGACATGTTTTAAGCATTCCCAATTATCTTTATTGGTTACCTTTCATTTCTATTCATTTGCTAATATCACCAGTACCCTGAAGACTATCTGATTACTCCTGCATTGTGACCTGATAGCAATCCGGTCCATTATAGGATCTGCCACTGTGGCTTGGCATTTCAGTGATGCCAGGATCTCTTCCATGCCGACTGTGATACACCAGGGGCCCAAATGGTTCAACGCTGAATGCTCTGCAGCACAAACTACCTTAACTAAAGCTTTGCGCCAAAACCCAAGAGATAGAAACATGGTTATACTGGCTAGGAAACAATATAGGCAGGCAATTAGAAAAAGGAAAAATGAACTGAAGACCAAAGCATGGGAAGACCTGGACAAGGCAGTCGATTTAAGGGATAATAGACTCTTTTGGGAAGTAATAAATAGGCCCTTTTTAAAATCAGGGGACGAAAATACTATTCGAGTTCATTTACCAGAGGAAACCTGGGTAACTCATTACAATAAAATCTTTAATCCCAAAGAGATATTACAGACTGCTACCTCGGAGGAGGACGATTCCTGTTATATTAATATGGAATCAGCTAAGAAGCTTAGTGAATCACTAATGCTCGCAGAAGTAGAGCTAGCTCTGACTAAGGGGGCGCCCTCAAAGGCCCCAGGCCCTGACTCAGTACCTTTTAGATCTTTTTAAATGTAATCGAGAGGTTTGGTGTCCTCTACTTATGAATGTTTTTAAGGCGTTAATACTTGGCCCTATTCCGACCTCTTGGAAAGAGGCCGTTTTGGTTCCAATTTTTAAAAAGGGTGACAAGTATGATCCAAGATGTTATAGGCCAGTATCACTAATAGACTCAACATGTAAGCTAATGGGTAGGGTGATATTGGCACGGCTGGAAACATGGGCTGAGTCATCAGGGGTAATTGTAGAATCTCAATATGGTTTTAGGAAGGGGAAAGGAACTATCGAGCAGTGCCTGAACCTGGCATTGATTATGGGCAAGTACATGGGTGCCAAGAATGGTTCTATACACTTGGCATTCATGGACTTGTCCAGTGCCTTTGACACAGTATGCAGGGACAAATTATGGCGCATGATGGACTCTATGGCTTTTGAAGAACCACTGGTCACCCTGCTCCGCAGGTTACATACCGCCACAACGGTTAGGATTAGATATGGCCGTGGTGGAGAGAAATCAAAACCTATATTATCCACTGAAGGTGTCCGACACGGATGTATTTTAGCACCCTTTTTATTTCTGGTCTATACAAATGGCTTAGAGGGCTTCTTATTAGAAACGACTGCTGATTTTCCAAAGATAAACGGAAAAAGAATGCCAATGTTGTCTTATGCAGATGACACTGTCTTAATGGCACTTACCCCCAACAGCATGCAGATTTCTCTGAATGCTTTTGATACATTTATGGGCAAACTAGAATTAGGTGTTAATTTTACTAAATCTTTTGCCATGACCTGTGGTCAAAAAAATGTTAAAACACGGAAATATGTGGTGAAGAACGCTACTATTGAGAAAGTGGATAACTTCTGCTATCTGGGTAACCTTTTTAACAAAAAATTGAATTGGGAACCTTTGCTGACAGCCCGGGTTCAGAAGGTTGCACAGTTAATTGAAGCCCTCTTCCGTTTTGCCAGCAAATTAGGCCAGCGACGTGTAGCAGAAATTACATTGTTATACAAAGCTAAGTGTGTTTCTGCCTTGACCTATGGCGCAGGGGTTTGGGGTTCACAAAACTGTGAAAAAATACAAATTGTGGAAAATAAGTTTGTTAAACGTTTATTATCTGTTCCACTGGGCACATCTAATATATTTTGCCACGGAGAAGTTGGAATCGAGTTTATAAGTGATATTATTCACGTCGCCCCTCTAACATTATGGGCTAAAGTTTGGCGATCTGAAGAATTGAAATTAACAAAAGATATTATTCAAGATTGCCTTAAAACTTGAATATTACACCCAAATCCCGTGGCTACGATATGTCAGAGAGACTTTTAATAACATAGGTTTAAGTAAGATGTTTACAAATCCCGAAATGCTTGGTAAGGATGCTAAGGAGATTATCAAAAATGCTTATAGTGTCAACTTAGGTTCTTTTAAGACAAATGATCATGCATTAAGTGTACGGGGAAAACTAGTTCGCCAGTTTTATTTGTCATATATTATGAACACGCAATGGCGTTTTTATCTTACAAGATTTCGCCTTGGCACTTTACATTTTCTGTTTGCATTTCCAAAGCAGGGGGGTTGGTGGGAGAAGCTACCCTGCTGCCCCTGTAACAATAGGGTTTCGCAAAATACTCTTCACCTTCTTCTTTTTTGCACTTTTTATAAAGTTCCAAGAAACACTTTCCTTAAACCATTATTAGAATCATTTGGAACGCGTTATTATAAAGAAGCGTATGACCTCTTGTTATCTTTGTCAACTGTACATATTTGTAATGCCGTTTTAAACTTTATTAGATCAGCTTTGGTGATTAGAAATAGATACTGATGGAAATTGGTTTTAAAAAATTGTGTAAACATGTACTGTGATTTTATGGTGGATTAATTGCAATGTCTTTTAAAATTGTCTATGTATACTTTTATGATTTCTACATGGAATCGAAATAAAGTTATTTGACTTGACTTGACTGTGAAATGATATGATTAACCTTGCGCTTCACAATAGTAATCTATGCAGGTGGAGTTTCTTAGAATTTTAGTAACCAAGACTATAATCTTTCTGGCACCTTTGACCTAGCTGAGGAAACACTGGTGTTTATGTTGCCCGTTTAGCACTGGCGGCAAAAAAGAAATGCAGAGGCTAGCTTGGGTTTAATCAGGTTTGCAACATGAGTAATTAACGAGGTTCAAAAGGAAGTCAGTAGGGCAAAAGCAGTAGAGTATATATGTGTTTAATGATAATGAAACCCAGAAGGTGGAGCAGTGGAGAAACTAGTATTATAACAGTGCACTTGGGTCCTTGCCGTAAGACAAAACAACACTTATAGGCACACAGATCAATTGTGTCAGTTTCTTTACATGCACTGAGTTGTTTCACCCCTTAAGAGGTGATAAATGTCATACACTGGTCATTGAACGTACATGGCCCAAATCACAAAGCTTTTTTTCCGTAAGTGTGATTTGTTCATAAAATTCAGGAGTAAGTTACACCTACGTCATGAGTATGTCACACCTACTGACAAAAAAATCTTAGTGCAAAAGAGCAAGCCGTGCTGAAGCGTCCCTGATTTGTACTTACGTAGATCATCCAAGCTGCATATCGGTCAGCGAGGTTAAACAACACGGAGGCTTCATTCAGATGGGTCATTATGACCATGTCTTCAATCTTGTCGTACTTGGGAGGATTCTGGGGGTAGACTTGGGTGTCTTTGACTGTTACAGACTAGGAAGAAAGAAAGACAGGCAAAGATAAAGTTGGAGTTGAGCAGAGATGTCTGGCTGCATTATGGTGCTAGGCTTGTTTACGTCATTGTTGGTACAAGACTCTTTTTACCCTTCCATCATCGGTCTTCACGGTGACTTTGCCACCTTCTCGGGACGTGATCATTCCCTTAACGAAAAGCTCTTTTTCATCATCTACGAAGCAGGAGTTCTTGGCATCAAAGGGCCTATTCTGAGCCTCCAAGCGTTCTTTGTCAGACTTGCGCAGGTATTGTGCGGCTGGCCCAAACACAGCCATTTCTGCATCGGAGGCCATGGCTGCTGGCAATTACTAAAGTGGTTAGAAACAAGATTTTTGTCATACAAAGATAAAGGGTGTTTTATTGTCACAAACATCACTGAAACAGGTGAATGTAGTTTATCCATTTATCACCCTCACATATTGCACTTTGACCATAAAGACTTCTGTAGATCGCGAATTACGACACTCTCTGAGCCTGCAGTTTACCTGCTCTGGTTCAAGCCAGTGAAGCTTTTGAACCTGTTGATCACAAGTGAAATATTTGTAATGAGTCCACTTCACTAAAACACAAGCATGTTTAACACTTACTGACAACATGCTAGTCATTTGTTCTGAAAGTCGTGGACTTGACAGGGCTAGACTCGGCACTCAATGGGCACCACCAGTGGCACTGGGGCAGCCGGGTGCAGAGTGCCAATGTTAGCCAATGGGGCTAGGGGTCACCCTGGCTAGAGACTGCTCATGGGCAGGACACTCAGACTGAGTGACAGAGGCTTGTCAGGAGCAGTGAGGAAGCTTGCTTGGACATTAAACTTCAGGTGCAAGCACTCCATCAGCAGGCTTAGAAGCAGTAACTCTAAGGCTCATGTAGGCTGCTAGAAGTGATCCAATCCCCAGTCTGTGCTGCACAGAAAACAGAAGAAATGCTCCCCCTTATTCCAGATGAAAGGTCTTGTGTACATACAGCTCATTGAGTCAAAACATTCTCAATTTTTCCTCACCTGCCCCTTCACATCCACTTGCAAAGCTTACACCTTTCATCCTAATCCCAGTAAAGCGCCTCAGAAGACACTACATACGTGTATCCTTTCAAGAAATTAACCGTGAAATGGACTTAAGCAAGTAGAACTCATCAAGCTACATACACATTCTGTCGTCACTGGAAGAGGTAGGGTAGGCAGACGTGTTTGAAAACATGCTTCAGGCCAGTACGACGTAGGCTAACTCTTCCTCTGTGCAACATGTAACCTCTTCCCTGCACCGTTTGTAAAAAAAAATTAACGCTGAACGCTGAATAAAACATTGTGCTGACCGAGCATTCAGCTCTGCCTTCAGTGCATCTTCCGCATCAGTAGATCCACTGGAAGAGGCAAAATCCGTATAGCTACAAGAAATAGCCTGTAACCATCAGCTTTGAATTCAAATAATACAGCATCTTACAGTCTATCATGTCTTGCTTCCAGCGAAAGGTCCTGTAATCCCTGTAATTCCAATGATCCTTTATTCTGTTGTCAATGTGAGAGAACAATCCTTTTTCTAGGTACCCTGATCATGGAGTGCAGTTTAGTGGATTTCGTACCATCCTACTGGACTCTAACCACATGGTACTTACTTAGTGATTGTTTGCCCTGCTTTCCTAGGGTGCAACTCAGCGCTATGTATTTAAGGCAAAGACAACCAGCTTTTCACAAATCTCCTTAATAAATAAATGTATATGGCATCGAATCAGAGACTTTACCATATACGGTTGATCAATCTACCTGCAAGTACATTTTCTACCCTCTAACCAGAGCACCTTTCTCCAATCTATATACTTACTGCAACACACAAAACCATTATATAAATACACACAAGAAATAGGGGAAGCTTACAGTCTTGTCAGATGGTGTGCCTGTTCTGTGTGTTTTAAGTAGGTGCATTGATGTTGCTACTTCTAAGTGAACACGAATGAAGCGTTTACGGGTTTTCCACATGCTGTTCCACACGTTTTTCGTGTGTTTGTTTTTTTGGGTGTATATGCGTTTGTGTGTGTAAGTGTGTCCTGCTGATACTTGTGTGGTAACTGTTGAGTATATGAAGGAAACTTGCTCTACTGTTCCTTTGCATTGGGGCTTATGCTGCTTCTGCGGCATAGCTCACTGTAGTGTGTGTTAGTGAAGTATAGTAAACATCTTTTCACTATTTAAAAGCTGCTGTCAATGCGTGTCCTCTACAGAGACTCATATATTAATCAATATACAAAGTGCCATCCTGTTGGTAAACATAGTGCTTTACTGATGCCCCCGATGCATAGTGGGGTCATGGCAGCTCACACGGATTTTAAAGCAGCATCGAGTTGGCCGGCTACGGGCATATGTCAGAGTGGAGGTATGGCCTATCCCTCTCTGCCAGTTGCTACAATCTGAGCCATCTGATAATGTTACCATCCCTCCTGCTACCCAATCCATAGCTGTGTGTGATTTTGTACGTGTTTGCTCTGGCTGTATCCTTCCCTTGAGTGGCAAATGGGAGCCCTACGATCAATTATTGAGTATGGCCAGGTTTCAGTTTGCTAAAATCACAATGTTAACGCTCCCTTTTTGTTTTTTAAAGTCTTTTCCAGTTTTCAGAATACTTTTTGTCAGTTTATACTTATATCTCCCCTCGTCAGTTGGTAAAGAACAGTCTGTAAGGGCGTCTTCAGGTGTCGGATGTCCTTCAGTATTAACGATCTGTGTGTCCAACAATTTAGAAAGACTGTGTGGATATGTGTACCAGCCCCTAATAGAAACATGTTTATTAAGAATTATCCTCAATAATCTGAGGGGCCGCTCAGTATTGAGTTCAATGTTTCCAGTACCGTTGAGGGTTGAAACACCCCTGAAAGCTGTGTGGATATGTGTATCAGCCACTAATAGAAGCATGTTTATCAAGAATTATCCTCAATAATGAGGGTCTACTAAGTTATTGAGTTGAATGTTTGCAGTTCTGTAGAGGGGGGGCAGCCTTGAAAGTTGTGTGGATATGTGTATCAGCTCCTAATAGAAGCATGTTTATCAAACATTATCCTCAGTAATGAGGGTCCACTCAGTTATTGAGTTCAATGTTTCCAGTACAGTGGGGTTGAAAGCCCTGCATGCCATGTGGATATGTGTACTAAGCCCTAATAGAATCATGTTTATCAAACATTATCCTCAGTAATGAGGGTCCAGTCAGTTATTGAGTTCAATGTTTCCAGTACCGTAGAGGGGTGACACAGTACATGTCTCAAGCAGCCAGTAAAGGGGGGTCTACCACCTCTTGCAGAGTCGCTGATTTTTGAATGACTACTGGAGAAAGCATGTCTGCTGATCACTAGCATCACTCACAAGCTTGGTTTCTCCCACCCACACGACAGAGGAGAGTATGTGCTACTGTTGGGCCATCATGTGTGCTTGGTATGCATGTATGTAGGGCTGACACAGTACATGTCTCAAGCAGTCAGTAAAGAGGGGTTTACCACATTTGCAGAGTCGCTGCTGACTTCTGGACATGTCTGCTGATCACTAACATCACTCAAATGCTTGGTTTCCCCTCCACACGACAGAGGAGAGTATGTGCTACTGTTGGACCATCATGTATGCTTGGTATGCATGTATGTAGGGCTGACACAGTACATGTCTCAAGCAGTCAGTAAAGAGGGGTCTACCACATTTGCAGAGTCGCTGCTGACTTCTGGACATGTCTGCTGATCACTAGCATCACTCAAATGCTTGGTTTCCCCTCCACACGACAGAGGAGAGTATGTGCTACTGTTGGACCATCATGTATGCTTGGTATGCATGCATGTAGGGCTGACCTGCCGCTCTAGCGTCCGAGATCTTTGGAGATGATCGTCGTTCCCAGACTCATGGGACTGCTCCTTCCACAAGAGCACAGGAAGCCTTGTACCTGTGCTGGGTGAAGCGTGAACAAGAAGCTCTTACGGGATATTATGATTGGAGTACTCTGACCATATGTAGCAAGTGCTGTTCTGAGTGTTACAGGATCCTAGCCCCACTGAGCTGTCTCTGCTGAGGGCTGGGTTCTGGACCCTCCAATGCTTGAAGATTGTTGTTGTGTAACAATGCATGATGCGTTAGTATTCAACCATGAACACCTAAAGCAAATAATGTCTGACATCCTGTGACTTCATGATTTACCCCTCAATGGAACGAAAGCCTTACCTGACAGTGTCGCTGTGTTGGGAAAAAGAAACCTTCACCAGGGTCCCTGGAAGGAAAAGCAAAATACCTGTGTTATTAAGATTATTCAAAATTACAATTAGAAAAGCCTTCTAGTTATAGTTGGTGCCTCACATGAATAAATGACGAGTGAGTGAGTTCCTGAGGGAGTGGTTCATACATTGAATGGAAGCTAATGAGTGGGTGACTATAAAGGAGTGAAAGCAGCAGCAGATAAGTGAGTGAGTTACTAAGTGACCAATTAATGTAGTGACTGAACAAGGAACTGAATGAAATAGTAAGGGGAAGGCAAAGGCATTATCAAGTGGGCAGGTATGTGAATGGTGAGTGAGTGATGAAGGGAAAGAGAAATGAAACTAAAGTGCAGGTGCAGAACTCGAGACATGCAGCTTCTGCACGTCTTCACGTCACAGACAAAGTTTCTGCACTTACCTGAAAAGTCTGAAGCTTCAGCACTGGGACTTAATCGCTTCTTATATAGGAAGTTCGCCTGCTGATTCAGCACCTGTGCCCTCCCTCTCATGGGAATAAGGCACAGCGAAAGTTCTGCTGAAATCCAAGCCACCGTGCACTGTTAATACTAAATATATCTGGTATAATTAAACCTGCCTATTGGTGCCAAGTAGCTCCGAGCTTTAATATGGGCAGGAGATTTATGATTTCGAAATGAGAGCATGCAGTGCAGGAAGCCCTTTCTGGCTGCCGGACTCTGAATGTCTGAGGCAATATTCTAATAAAAATGGACACACTGTTCTAACTTTCTTTTAGAGAAGGCTCAATAGAGTTTGCTACTGTTTATTTATATTTATATTTGGGCACATGCTAAAATGTGAGCACAATATTAATGTGTCTCATTAGAAAGGTTCCCATGTTTGTGATGTTTCTGGCTTCTTTAAATGCACCTCAGCTCTAATAACAACATGAGGCGCAGAGGTTCCATTCTTTGCATCTTCGTGTCGCATGGCTGGGGACCCTCTACAACTGACACTATTCACTAGCATCCAAAGATGACGTGTCCCAATTAGACTTAAGTACTTCCATTCTATTGGACGCTCTGGATGGGCTTTGGGCTCTGTAGTGCTAGCCGTTTCCACTCTGGTGTCAGTCTTCTTTCGCTATCATTCCTTCAATATCAAAGATTGCAGGTGTCTTCTGCGTGACAAAACATTGGGTACTCTGCCAGGAAAGGAAAGTTGGTCCCAAAACCTCTCTGATGTTCGGAGGTGGCTTGATCAAGCAGCCAAGACCAAGCTCTAAGGAGGAGGTGTCACACTGGGAACTCATGTACTATAACTCAGTTTTCGTAGCAACAATCAAGTATTGTCCAGCCAGCATTCTTAGTTACAAAAACCCTTTAATAACAGCCTACATGCATAAATATATAAGCAAATTGATGTAAGTGACACAGATTAATAAAGCACCAAAATATGGGGGAAGCTCCTACACTTTCCACACTATTTTCCAAAATACAATTTTGGGGGATCTAGCTGATAGTGAATGCTGTGCTTTTAGACATACAATGGCGTACTCATCTCGCACCAAAGCTATGAATGCTAATACTTTGTTCTCGATCACTAGCTGATAACAATCACAAGGTAAACTACACAGAATAAATGCAACCTGTTCGGAGTGAAAACAAAATCCTACCATGGTAAAACAGCGTCTGTGTTCTCTGCAAACCTGATTGTCTCCCTAGGTAGGCTTCGAGTTTGCTGTTACCTGGAAACTTGAATATCTCCCAATCCATCTGTGATAGTGATACTGAGTCAAAGACTTAATGTCTAGGGAGGATGATCGCATTATTGAAAGGAGCTCATGTGGTGTCTGAACACCGGGGTGTTTGTGCGCACAATAACAAACTTTACACTCAAAGGGCATACCTGACCTCTTTAAGCTTCTGGATCTGGCTGGTAAGCAATTCCATCGTGGAGGAAGGGAGAGGGGTTGGATATATGGTCTGCAAGGCAGGGCTAGGGGACCCTCAAATATGACGCAGTAATACTTGTAGTAACCAGGCCACTGAGGTTTGGTGATACTGACTTCCCTCCCTTCATCGTTTTAGTGGGACCTGGGAAAAGTCAAAGGGGGTGGGGACGGTGCTTAAAAGTGTACAAGCAAAACAAATTCCCACACCTCGATACCCTGATTCACCCGGACCAGCCCGGATTCATGCCAAATAGGAGCACTGCGCTTAATCTCAGGACGATGTACGCAGTAATGGCGCGTATACCCTGTCTCCAAGAACCTGCAGTTATCCTCTCTCTCGATGCCCGCATGGCATTTGATATTTTGGAATGGCCATATTTGTTTGCAGTTCTCAGACACCTGGGCTTCGGCCCAAAATTCTATGCTTGGGTGAAATTACTGTACTCACGTCTACTTGCGCATGTGTTGGCGAATAGGCATATCTCCAACGACTTTCCATTAGGACGGGGTACGTGCCAGGGATGCCCCTTGTCTCCATTATTGTTTGCGCTGGCGCTGGAGCCATTGGCGGCCTGGATCAGATGGGATCCCATGATCTGGGGACTAAACTGGACAGCGACTTGGGAAGACGGCATTTCATTATATGTGGACGATATGCTGTTGTATCTGTTTTCCTCCAAGACGCTCAATATTAATACTGCTAAATATTTGCAAAATTTTCAGTCGGGCATCGGGGTATACCATCAAGTGGTCCAAATTGGTGTTGTTCATCCTTAAGGGCCCGCCCCCATTGCTTCCGGCGGATTGCCCACTTACGATCATGGAAGAATCGTTGAAATACCTGGGTATTTGGGTGACGTCTAGATCGGATGCCTTCCTCGTCAAAAATTTGGAGCCCCCTCTTGAATGATTTCGGCGGGATGTGTTGAACTGGCATGCCCTGCCTCTGACCCTCCTGGGCAAGGCAGCCCTTTTTAAAATGATGACACTTCCCCGGCTCCTCTATGTCTCAGAAAATACCCCGTTCACAGTCCCTTTAAAATATTTTAAAAGTATAGAAGCGATTGTCTCGGGCCTACTTTGGGGAAATAAACCGGCGCGTATTTTTAAGGGGTAAATTGATCCGGAGCTAGTATGATGGAGGTATAGCCCTCCCAGATATTCAGTTGTATTACTGGGCAGCCCAACTGAAAATAATTAATCAATGGCTACACACATCCCAAGCAGAACCGGCATTTCAGGCAGACAGGCATGACCTGGGTGAGGCTGGAGTTCTCTCTGCGCTATTTGATAGGGGTGGCTCCTCTTCCCTGTTGGGACCAACGGCGCATCCACCTGGTATGCTGCTCAGACTCATCTAAAATGCTCAAAGGTAATCGCCCAAATAACTCCCCTCTGGTCAGCACGGCAGCTGGGTAGACTTCGAAATAGTAAGGGATTTGGGGCGTGGTATTTAATAGGCATCTCCACGGTGGGAGACTTATGGATGAAAGGCGCGATAGTATCATTCGACCAGCTCCAGGCCTAATATGAATTAGCAGCCACCGAGAAGTTTAGGTATATGCAGATCAAACACGCTCTGCAATCTGTTCTCCCACCTGGCACAGATGTGCCTGAATCCACTCCCTTAGAGGACAGATTGCTTACTGAGCATATGCCCAAGAAGGCGACCTCATTTACCTATCGTAAACTAATCAACAACATAATGGACCCTACACTAAAATTACAGCACAAATGGTCCACTGATTTGGGGGAACTCGATGAAGCGGACTGGCAGACAGCACTGTCCTCCCCGCAAGAGGTGGCTATACCCTCTAGACTCCGCCTGGTACAGCTCAAGATATTACACCATGTTTACTATACGAGGGTCACCCTTTATATCATAGGCAGGGCCACACACCACTTCTGCCTTAGGGGTTGCGGGGAGGAGGGAACATTCTTTCACACTCTATGGCAGTGCCCCCAGAATGCAGAGTATTGGGCTAAAGTCATGAAAACGGTGTCTCAGGTGGTCGAGTTGTCGGTTGCCCCTGAGCCCAGATGTTTTCTCCTGAACCTCTGGGAGCCAATTAATCTCACTCACCCCGCTCAGGACTGGGTGACGCTGGGTATGATATATGCTAAACGAAACATAGCCAAATATTGGGGAGCCGAAGAGGTACCGGCGCTTAAAGATTGGTGCAAAGATTTGAATGCAGCAATGATGGCAGAGAGAGTGGTTTATCTACACTGTGACTGCCCCCGGAAATGGGAGAAAATGTGTGGGGCCTGGAACAAATACAGGGGATATCTATGTGAACCGCCTACGCTGGATGGGGAGAGTGAATCTGAATAGGAGGGGGGGGGGAGACTCGGGGGAAGTGCCAATAGGACTGAGTTTCGTACCACTGTTTTTGCTGATGAGTATAATGTTGCAGATGACTATTGTACCCTGTGCTACCCATTGTCTGTGCCATATGACTGTGATTTGCCCTGTATCATATTCAATAAAAACAGTTTTTAAAAAAAAAGTGTACAAGCAAAACAAATTGAATGCTGGTGGAGGGGATGCTAGAAAGAGTCACACTCAGATCACAAGGTAGATTGTTCTAGGACAGCCACCCTCTCTTCTCTGATGAGGAGTAGAGACAGTTCTTGACAGTCTTTTCCAAGGCTGAGATCAAACACAATGTGCTGTTCCTAACGAAGGGTAACACCATTTGTGTACCTTAGTGGTTGAGAGGTCAGACAGAGTGTTTTACTTGTTGGAGCAAAAGAGCTCACCCACCCTAAAGGGTGGCATGCTCTTCATCATTCGGTTAGCTTCTCCTGCTGCAAAGCAAGTGGACCATATAGACGGGGTAGGGTGATGTTTATGCCCACAAATGGTATATATAATGTCATCAATTGGCCAAATAGCCCATGTATTCCAAGGGGCTTGGTTCCAGTATGGATTGGCTCAGTTTTAGTGTGTGGAATTATCCATCTACAAAGAACGAGGTATAAAATGTGTACCTTGGTGAATACGCATTTGAGTGATCAAGGTTCAAGATTTTTATTAGAGATTTAGATCTTACAATGAGATCTACAATATATAAATAGCAATTAATACAACTTTAAAAATAGCTAAAAAATGTAGAAATATTACAGCACATTAATTTATTCAAAGGACAGTTTATCACCTCCATAGCAGCTTTAGCAGTTGCAAATCCATTAAAAAAGGGGTCTTTTAAAAATCTCTATTGATAAACCCTTAAGACAGGACAGAGAATGTTCAATGGTCTGTATACCATTATGACATAAAGTGCAAGTTCATTCGTCTCAGACTACCTTCTGCCATGCATCTGTCACACTTTTTAATGGTAAACATTTCAAACTACAAAGCATTATACATCTTTGCACCCAGTGATCCAGGTTTCAGTTCAAATACGCTTGAGGTACTGCTGCCTGACATGATTAAGTGACACACTGGAACTGAGGTTTCACGCTATATAATAACCATATCATTCTCCATCGAACAGGGTGCTATAGTAAGCTTTAAAAATCTTTTAAGGTGAACATAGCTCATATTCACAATCTCTGAATTAGTCAGGGAAAAGTGCTAAAGGGCAGCTAAAATATTAGTTCTAAATGGACTGGCCGCAGTGGTGGGAAGAAGACATTCCATGGCCATAAGACTCCTTAAAGACTTTTGCTTGGCATAAAGGATACAATACCATCTTAGATTGGCAGCTATCTTCTTATGTAGGTGCTCACCAATCTAAATTCTAGCCTTAGCGCTTCTATTGAGGCCATTGAATTTAAAGTGCAAATAGTGCAGAGGATCTTCCCCTTCACCTTATACATAAAGTGCTATTACTTAATATTTATTGTCTCTAGAGCATAAAGAAGGGTCGACTAAATCTACATTTTATATACTGTTAGGAGATGATTAAAGTGCCTGTTACCTGATTTTTTTTTTTTTTTTTTTTTTTTTTTTTAAGACGTTTATTAATGTTCAAAGGTACAGTACACATAGCAAAGCCTACAACCCTGCGGGCCGGCTGCAAATGAACGGTAAATCGTGGGGGTGTGGGCCATCATAAAAAGGGCATGTCATTGCGTCCCTTGTGTCCCCGGTGTGCTAGGACTTGGAGAAGATAATCACATTTTCTTAAGTCAAGAAAGGAAAAGTCCATAAATGACGCCTTATTTTTCATTTTTTTTCTAGAACTGAGCCATGAAATCGGCAAACTAAACAAAACAGTTCGTATCGGTGCGTCCCAATGTTCCTATCGCGGCTTCCCCACTCGAAGTCTGTCCCACAGGCACGGTGTTAGCAGGTGCCACCTCTGTGCGATGTGTTGTTTGCCGATGCTGTCACAGCGCAACTGGAGGTCAGAGGTGTGCGCGCGCAAGTGTGCCTGAACTTGGAGTGGGATGGCCCCTGCGGGCCATGGTGTGCCATCGGTCGCCGGCCTTGTTAGTGGAGCATGTGGCATTCAGGTGGAGGAGCCTCGCTGCCGGTGTGGCTATCTGCGTCCACGCCTGCAGTCGCCATCCGTAGCGCCGTCAGCGGCTTCTGCCCTCTCCAACATGAGGGGGCAGAGAGGCCACCGTCCGTGAGCAGGGGTCCGATACTACAAACATGTAAACATATATGTGATAGTGGGTGGGGGGGGGGGGGGGGTGGAGTGTGCTTGCGGGGGCGATGTCAGCAGCTTTATGCTCGGGGCGCGCTGCTGGGCAATGGCCGCTGATGGGCGCCTGCGTGGGTGTTGGGTCGTGTCCGAGGTTCACGCGCTGGCTGTTTCTTGTCTGCGTCAGGGGGGGGGGGGGGGGGTGGGGGGGTGGCGCCGCTTGCGATGATTCCTGCGATACAGCATTAGCCCCTGTGACCCACCTCCGGCCTCACCCAGTCTACGTGAGCCCTCTGACAGTGCCCTCCCCCTTCAGGGACCCCAGGATGCCATCCCAGAGCTGAGCTATCGGGAACTGCCGCAGGCCCGCTATTTCTTCCCGGCGGAGCGCCGTGCCTTCCGCCCCGGCCCAGTTGGTAAAGGATGCGAACCAGTGTTTTGGGGTGGGCGGTTCCCGCCGCTTCCAGTGTCGCGTAATCAGCCGTTTGGCCGTAACGAGGCCCAGATCCCAGAACCGTGCCTGCGTTTTGTTTAGCTTGGTTCTTTTATAGAGGCCGAGGATGCACGCCTCCCACGTGTCCGGCAGGCCCGGGCCCGTGCTGTGGTTCAGGAGTGAGGTCACCTCCCCCCAGTACGTGGTCAGGGTTGGGCAGTGCCAAAGCATGTGCAGGATGTCTGCGCCTAACAGGTCACATCTGGGACAAACAGCTGTGTCGACTGCAAAGTATCTGTTTATTCTATCTGGCGTTAGGTATGCCTGGTGCAAGATGTATAGTTGGATGACACGGAAGCGGGAATTGCGGGGGATGTTCACGGGGCTAGCCAGTACTAGGTTCCACTCCTTGTCCGTCCAATCCCTCCCACGGTGCGCCGCCCATTTAGCCCTAATCTGCTGCGTGGGTTTTTGCGTGTGGATAAGAAGCGCCTGCGCCAACCAATGCGTGATGTGCGAGCCTCTGCCCATTACATGTAGATATTGGACCAGGTGGTGCATCGGTGGTTCATCCTGGATGTCACCCCAGGAGTCAGTGTATGCCCGCAGCACCGATGCATGGAGTAGGAACTGCCCGGCCGGGAGTCCCGTGGTGTCAGATAACTCCGCAAATGAGAGCAGGGCTCCGTCAGAATACAGGTCACCCATGGTCTCTACTCCAGCCGCGACCCAGTGGTCCAGAGTGCGCTGCGTAACCATCCCGCTCCTCCTGGGGGTGCCCAGCAGGGGGAGGGCAGGAGCATATGGCCTGGTGTTGTGCGTCAGCTTCAGGCTGCGGAGAAAACATTTGCGGGCCACGGCCACATGCATAGGCAGGGGACGGGGTCCCTTGGTCAAAGGGTGAAACAGGGCGCAGGTCTGGGGATGTGTCCACTGGTAGTCCGCAGTGGCCGTATCGTCCAGATGTGCATCGCTGAGCCAGTACGTCACCCACTGGAGCTGCGCGGCCAGGTAATACAGCTCCATGTTGGGGACAGCCAATCCTCCCTCCGCGGTCGGAGAGTACAGTTTAGCCAGTGCCACTCGAGGTCGCCCCGTGTTCCAGATCAAGCCACGGAGCATTGATTCCAGATCGCGGAATATCCGCGTGGGGACATACGTGGGGATATTCGCGAAGTAGTATAGCACCCTAGGGAGCGCAATCATTTTAGTAAGGGCGATGCGGCTGGGCACGTTCAGCGGAAGGGTTTTCCAGAAGGACATCTGGGCTCGCAGAGAAGAAATGGCGCGCACCAGATTGCCCTCTAGTAAGTCCTGTGGGTCTCTATAGATGTGCAGTCCTAGGTATTTAAACGTGGTCGGGTACCAAGCGAGCCTGGCCCCTCCAAGATGCACATCGCATTCCTCCTGATCACGGCTAAACGAGTATGCCCCGGACTTGGCCCAGTTAACCCTGAGGCCCGAGACCTCTGCGAAGTTCTGGAAGACGTCCGATAGCTCGGCTGGCACCGCAGTGAGGTCCCGCACATAAAGCAGCAGGTCGTCTGCGTAGAGTGAGACTATGTGCGTTCCGTCAGCCAATGGGATCCCCCATTCCGCTCCTCTGTCCCGTAGCAGAGCTGCTAGTGGTTCGATGGCTAAGGAGAAGAGGAGGGGGGACAGGGGGCAGCCTTGCCTGGTGCCTCTGCGCACCCCAATCTTCTCCGACAGCAGCCTTCCCGTCCTCACTCGGACACTGGGTCCCTGGTAGAGCAGACCGACCATGTCGGCAAATGCATCTCCCACCTCAAATCTGTCCAGCACGGCTCCCAGGTATGGCCATTCTACCGAATCGAAGGCCTTCTCCAGGTCCAGGACCAGGCACCCCGATCTAGGCCAATGCGTCAGAGCAAGTGCCTGTTACCTGATGCTCCATAAAGTGGCTTCAGTGCATTCCTATGAGCATATGGCTTCTTAAATATGTGTGCAATATGTTCAGTATCTGTCGAATTCTAAGGCAGAATTATTATAGAACCACTTATATTTTGTATTGGTCCGATGACCTTTTGTACCGAACCTCGTAATCTTGCTTTTATTTATATTTACCTTCTGGAATGGAGTTTCTGACTAAGATGACAAAATATCTAGACAACAACAACAATAACTTTATTCAGCTTTAAAGATAAAACCATAAAAGTCATACAAACATCAATATACCATCATTCTGGTTACAAATTGACAAATATAGTAAGTTACACAGGATGAAAATACATGAATTGCAATACAGATATTAATTACAGCTTGCCCTGAGTCTGACGGCGACCCGTAAAAAACTTAAGAGTGTACAAAACGGTATCACTAGAGAGAAGTTGTAAAAAGACAAAAGATGGTCTCACCCTCCTAAAAGCCATTTTCAGGTCTCGCTGAGTCAGCGCACATGCGCTGCTCGAAGAGACATTTAGTAGCGGCTTTAGGAAGTGCTCCCAAAGTGGCCGCCAGCTTGCTAGAATGCGCACAGGCACAGAGCACTTTTTCACGTCACGCGCGCATCACTCAAGCCACCACTCGCGTTTTTTTTTAATTTAATTTTTGCGTATGCCACACAACTCCCGGCCAGGTCGCGCAGCCAATGCTTGTTTTCAATGAGTTACAAATTTAACAAGATTATAACAGACTGTATATTATATTAATATATCTGTGGCTTGTTTAAGGTCAGCTTTTTTTGGCATTGTTGAAGGTATTAAAGTTACATACGCTTCTTTTCTGGATAAGAAATTGCATGTGTTTGAGCTTGTTTCTTTACCTGGTAGTCTGCACACCATAAAGTCATGCGGAATGTTAAATCCAGCTTAAACTCTTAACATTGAGGCTTTGGCTTTTCTTTTAACGAGTGCAAAAGCTTATTGTAGCCGAAATTTGTTTTTTAAACAGAGTCAAGTTCCACTGGCCCATTACCATTTCTAGTCAACTCACATCAATAAAAATATGCAATTTTAATACTTGCGGATGAAACTTTTTTGGTTAAGTGTGTAGCAGCAGGATCCAACTTGCCAAGTATCCAGCATCCAGTTCCTTAGAGGAAGGTTGTAGTGCCCACCAGATTGCTTAACCGCTCACCTTAAGCCTCAGAGTGATGTTGCAGTGATTGACTTAGTTCGCTAAAGTGCGTTTGCCTCTAATTATGCCGACTAACTTTCTTGCCTCAGTGTGAGCCTCGAGCTCATTATCCTGCCGGCAGACTGTGAACACCCTTTAATTAAAACGCGAGCTCCTCCGACATTTCATACTTGCCAACCTCGTTTGAAGTGGATTTTAATGGCACAACTGATCGCCGTTGCAGCACTGTAGTATCATGTGTTTTTGTCTTCTGGGTTCCCTTATGCGTTCTGAAATTAGTGGTTTCACTGGAGTCTTTTCGCAGCGCTCTGCAGCACGGTAAAAACGAGGTCCATAGGCAATCAATTGGATCTTACTGACCTTGTTAGTCCCAGGCTGCAGCTAAATGCATTGCAGGTCTGCTGTGCCCTTCTGAAAATCATGCAGTGTATTCCCACTCTCTGTGAAGTGCTTTCTTTTACGTAGTTTTGAAACTTCTTTTCAAACCTTTGTGGCAACCCTTTCCTGCCCAGCTGTAACGTGTCTTGTCTCGCGATTTAATTGGCTGCACCCTTATGTTGTTTTGCTCTAGTCCATGGCATAGAATTGCCTGTTCCTATGCCATAGTCTGTATTTCGGCGAAACATTCTTATGCTCTGACATATCGTGACGCTTTTTAGTGTCTCTGCTGTTCTGTATATCTTGTCTGTGGTACCTGTTATCTGTTGCTGCGCAGTTTCCTCTCTGAACAAGTATTGGCATAGCCAATAGGTCTCGCTTTTGGGACCTTCTAAGTATTTAGTTATGCAGCATAATATCCTTGTGTCGTAATTTGACAATGGCTGGGTTAGCGCTTAGCTGTGCTACACGTTTTTTCCCTCCTTAAATTGACTATACATGGAAACGCCATTTTGTATGTTACGGCGGCCATCTTAGATCATGAGCAGCCTCGTGGCCAGCGTGGCTTTTAGTCCGTTGTCCGTACCACTGACCACCCTAGTTTGCCCAGCAACAGGCTATTTTTAGTACTGGTCAAGCCTGTACATGCGCAGTTCCCACTGACCAGTCACCCCTCAGGAATGTGCCGCCAAACTAACCAGCGGGGTTGTAACCCCTCCAATGAGCTGGCTGTGTTCCAAAAGATGACCATATATGTACATAACGTTCTGTAACTTTGTACCGCCTATTGTTTTATTACCTGTAAATTGTATAAAAGAACGGGTCACACCGATGTTCGGTGTGATACTTCTTGCATTACCGAAGGGTGCTGTAGGAATGTACCACCACCCCATGGGGTCTTAATAAACTTGTTCTTTGAATTTTACAGTTTCCGTGCCAACAGTTCTTGAATGTAAGTGGGTTATCTACGGAGCATGTAGGCCTTGGGAACCCTGATTACTTCAAATTGGCGACCACGAAGGGACTCATCGGCGACTAGGATGCCCGAAGGAGAGGTCGTGACGAAGGTTTGGAAACTCGCCATGGACGCGTACGCTGCCACCGAGTGACCCGAGTCTTGGCACCTGCGGTGTTTCTTCCTTTCCTTCCGATCTGACCTTCCAGGTGGCGCCGGTCTCCGACTGAGTTTTCGATCGTCTGCGTTGCTGGGAAAGTGCCGTTTGGCTGATTCGATCACAAGACCTTGGCAGTTGGAATCTGAACATTTGAGATTTTGGGTAAGATTTGTGTTCGGTAAGGTAGTCTTCGGACGCTTACTGAAGTCCTATGATTTGTGATCGGTAAGGTAGTCTTCGGACGCTTGCCGGAGTTCTATGACCTATGATTTTGACTTGAGTTAGCTAACGTTTGTGAATTTGTGACTTTCGAATTTATATGTGTAGTGCACTTCACATAGGCAGGCATGTAGAGATGTTTCTCTAACTTTGTTTTTTTTTCCTCTGAGCGGCACATTTGTGTGAAGTACTGTAAGTGCCATTTTATACGGTATCACGCTTTCGTGATACTTTTCGAACATGCCTGTTTTAAGCACACTCCGAGGGATGTGCTGTTTTGGAAATGGTACCACAATTAGGTTAGCAGAAGCACAGCCGGCTCCCCCAGAAGGAACACCAAACCGTGACATGTATATAAAATTTGGCCTTCCCCCTATAATGTACAGCAAATTATGGCATAAGTATACCAAGTCTGATCCTGAATTGCAATGGCCTCTACATGGGTCATTCGATTTACGAAAAGTACAGTTTGTGGAACAATGTCTGTTTCAACGCAGGTCTAGACAAAACATGTTTGATTGTGTGCGAATGTGGGAGAAAGCGGTGCGTGAGCGAATGAAACGTGAAGTTGCCTTGGCGGACAAAGAGCAGCGCAAGGCTGCTCGGGATAAGGCTTTACAGCTTGAGGAAAAAGAGGCTCAGGAGAAGAAAGAGAGGGAGGAACGGGAACGTGAATTGCAAACGACTGGTCAATTTCCTATTCGCCGACGGCTTTATCCTGTCCTTAATAATGAAATTGATGATTTTTCATTGCTAGATCGGTCACCGCCTCCGTACGTTTCGCCTACGGCTCCAACTGCAGAATCGGACGATGAAGGACAGGATAAGCCGGAAAAGAAGGGTGTATCCGCTCTCAGGTTTTCTGCGGAGAGGTCCGCACATTTGCGTAGTTAGGCTCGTAAAGTGAATACGAACTTTGTTTCTCAGTCTGAGGTTGTTACGGAAAGGGGTAGATGGACGGATCATGAATTACTGTATTTTCTGGCTAACTTGGCAGATGAGGTTGTTACTGCATATCGTCAACTTTCAGATACGTTTGAATCTAAAGCTGTGTCAGTTCATCGTGAGAATCTGGATAAAGGTTTATTTGATCTTGCAGATGTTGATGCCTTTTACAAACAACTGATCCAGCTGCAAGATGAGACCACCAGATTGCGGGAGGAGCGGAAAAAGAAAAAGGAGTCCGAGCTGGAGTCTAACGGGCAGTCTAAGGAGTGTTCTCTCCGGGGTTCAGATAAGAGTTCTGCACTGCATGTTATGCCTATGCGTGAAGCCGCACCTTTGTATGTTCCACCAAAAGGGGACGGTACAGATGATGATAAATTGTCAAAGAATGCGAAGGGATATTTTATATATAACTGGGTGTATACTCCTTGGAATAGAGCAGATGTTATGGCATTGAAAAATTCTCTACCTGACCTTCGGAAAAATCCGGCGGCATTTTATGAAGGGGTGGAAGGGGCCATTTCGTCTTGTGTGATGACTCTTGTTGATATAGATCTGTTTTTTGGGTTAATTCTTCCACCTGATATGTGGAGACAAATTCGTAAAAATAATGATGAAACAATACTTGGGGGGACATGGAAAGAAATAAATGCTGCCGAGTTAGATAGGGAACCGGCATGTAAGCCTTGTCAGTTGATTTTAGACCTCCCGGCGGCTATTTTAAATAAATTGAAAACGCTCGTGCCTTCTAAAAAGATCGATTGGACCATGTTAGCTTCGTGCAAACAAAAGCCTGATGAAACGGTTTCAGATTTCTTTACGCGCTTTGAAGAGGCGTTTCATGATTACAGTGGTCAATCTTTAACAGATGATACGGGTCGGCATTTGTTTGTAGATAAGTATGTGGCTAATCTCCTACCGGAGATTGCAAAACGATTGAAATTGAGTGAAAGTTCCTGGGCCACGGCGACCCCTGCATCTTTGTTAACTATGGCTCAGTATTACGAGCGGCAGGAGTTGGAGGCTAAAGAAAGTGTTGATAAAAAGGCGAAAGAATTGAAAACGAAGGTGATGTTGGCGCAGGTTCGGGGAACACAAGGTAGAGGGAATGATAGAGGTAGACGTGGTGGCGGAAATACGTCGTACGGTCGTACGGATATAGCGGAGGATCAATGTGCCTACTGTAAAGAGTTTGGGCATTGGGCTGACGATTGTCCGGTACTTCGTGAGCAGCGTAGCCAGCGTGGTCGAGGAGGCGGTAGGTCGAGAGGCAGTTATACGGGGGCGAGAGGTGGTGGAGGTGATCGTGGAAGGGTTGAGGAAAGGGGCCGTGGCCAGGACGAACGAAACACTTTTGATAGACGAAACCAATATCAAATATCGGAGGGTGAGAATGTGGAGCACCAGGATTATGTGCATGCATAGGACTGCATAGGATGGGGTGCGGAATCAATCGAAGTGCCGGTAGATTAGAAGGGTCCATATGTAACAGCGGGTATTCTGGGTTCTACTGATCGATTTTTAGTCGACACAGGGGCTACTCGTAGCGCTTTGTCGAAAAACTTGGTTCCGAGGGCTCCCCTGTCTGGCGAAATGATAACATGTGTAGGGTTCGATGGCACACCCTCCCCTAGCCCATTGTCAAAACCTCTTGCACTTTGTATTGACAAATTTTTCAGTTTTGGTAAATTTTTGTTATCGCCCCATACACCAGATAATATCCTGGGTATTGACTTGCTTAAATATTTTCGAGCAACAATACGGTGCGCTCCTGAGGGAGTGCGGGTTATCCTGAATGACAATTATCCTGACACAGATAGATTTTGCACCATATTAGACATTCCAGCTTTGGCCTCTTTACCGCACACGTTATGGGCGACCTCAGATACGGATGTGGGAGAGATGCGTATTCCACCTATTCACATTACTGTTAAGGAGGGAGCCTCTCTACCACGAGTGCCACAGTATAAGATTTCGAGAGAAGGTGAAATTGCC
Organism: Lissotriton vulgaris; assembly: GCF_964263255.1. Classification (NCBI taxonomy): domain Eukaryota; kingdom Metazoa; phylum Chordata; class Amphibia; order Caudata; family Salamandridae; genus Lissotriton; species Lissotriton vulgaris. The sequence goes on from NC_141698.1 coordinate 30,303,805, forward strand.
CTGACACACATTGTTCAGGATTTGATAATTGCAGGGGTGGTGGAGGAGGTTCCTTATAATGTTTGTAACAGCCCTATTCTCCCGATTCTTAAAAGAGATACTGACGACAAAGTTTATCAGTTTATTATTGACTTGAGAGAGATTAACAAGATTGTCATTCCCCAATACCCGGTGGTGTCCGACATTACGACCTTGCTTACATTGGTGCCACCAACGGCCACGACCTTTAGTGTAATCGATTTGAAAAACGCGTTCTTTTCCATCCCTGTCCATGCTGATAGCAGATATCTGTTTGGCTTCACGTTAAATAATAAATCGTATAGATTTTGTCGTGTTCCCCAAGGTTACACTGAGAGCCCGAGTATCTACAGTCAGGCTCTGAAACGACAGCTTGATTCCTTTGAGTTACAGTCTGGGGTTGTCCTTATTCAGTATGTGGATGACCTTTTGCTTGCTGCAGACTCTTATGCACAATGTGAGGAGAGTACGATTGCTTTGCTTTCTTTTCTGGCACAGAACAATCACAAGGTCTCTAAGAAAAAGCTCCAATATTGTAGACCCAAGGTGACCTACCTCGGTCATCTTTTGTCTAAGGAGGGGCGTGCATTAACATCAGATCGAATTCAAGCAATTTTAGATACACCAGTCCCCCGCACACAGAGAGATGTACGTGCCTTCATAGGATTAACGTCCTTTTGTAGACAGTGGATCATGGGGTTTTCGCACATTATAAAACCTTTGCTAGCGTTATTGTCCAAAGCTACACCAATGCCCCTTGAATGGACAGATGAATGTCAGAATGCTTTTGAACAATTGAGACAGGCCCTTTGCTCTGCACCCGTGTTAGGTACACCAGACTACACAAAGATTTTCACATTGTACGTGCACGAGAAAGATGGGTGCGCGTTGTCAGTGTTAGTGCAGGCACACGGGGATAAGCAGAGGCCATGTGCGTATTTTTCTGCCATTCTTGATCCTGTAGCACGAGGGTTACCTGGGTGTTTCCGAGCAGTGGCAGCAACAGCAGTAGCTATACGGCAGAGTGAGGGAATAGTGTTATCGCACAAATTGCTGGTGTTAGTTCCCCACGCAGTAGATGCCCTGTTAAATCAAACAAAGACCCAATACCTTACGAGTGCACGGTTAACAGGATATGAGCTTACACTTTTGGCGCCACATATCACACTGAAAAGATGCGCTACCCTAAACCCTGCCACTTTATTGCCCTATCCGGTCGAGGAGGGTCAGGAAGAAAAACATCATGATTGTGTTTTCCTGACCGAGGAACAGACAAAGGGTCGTGTCGACTTACAGGATATGCCACTTCCAGATGTGGATGGGGAACTGTGGGTTGATGGATCGTGCTTGAGGCTGCCAGATGGCACGACTTCCGCAGCCTATGCGATCACGACACTTAAGACGGTGGTAGAAACAGCACGAATACCACAGAAATCGGCTCAGGCAGCAGAGCTGATAGGCCAGCACTCAATTTGCAGGCTCTTGCTAAGGCTATGTGTGAACATATACACAGACAGCCGGTACGCCTTCGGAGTAGCACATGACTTTGGGCTACTCTGGAGAGAGCGTGGGTTTTTAACTTCTCACGGAGTACACATCATGCATGGAGAACTGGTGCGTGATCTCTTAAACGCGTTGCTTTGTCCAAAGAAAGTAGCGATAATAAAATGGAGCGCCCATAAAAAGATTACCGATAAAGTGGGTCAAGGAAATGCCTTCGCAGACAGCATAGCGAGACAAACGGCTATGTCTCGGATTGACTCCCCCATGTATGTGACACAATCACAGGCTGAGCGATGGAGCGATGCTAGAGCAGAAATCTTGGATATTCAGAAATCAGCTACTGAATCATCAGAACTTGCGGCATGGGCAGCAGAAGGGGTACTAGATGATGAAGGTTGTTGGAGAAGCAAGGACATGGAAAAATGGAAATTGCCTGCAGCTTACTTGCAGGCGATGGTCCAAATGACACATGGGTTGGCGCATGTGGGAGCTCTTGCAATCACTCGACTGTTAACACAAGTTTGGGAACATCCCGAGATTGCTAATACTGCTAAGAGAGTAGTGCAGACCTGCCTGGTATGTTTACAACACAATCCTGGAAAGGGGACCCATACTCCGAAAGGAGGGTTCGTTCCACCCTCTGCACCATTTGAGGTACTCCAAATGGATTATATCCAGCTTGAGCGTTGCAACAATCTGAAGTACGTCTTAGTGGTGGTATGTGCCTTTAGCAAATGGGTTGAGGCCTTCCCCACGAAAGACAATACAGCCCTAACAACGGCTAAGGTGTTGCTTAAGGAATTCTTTCCTCGCTTTGGAGTTTGCAAATTTTTGTGGAGCGATAATGGGCCTCATTTTGTTGGGAAGATTGTGGAGTATGTACTGAAGGGGTTAGGGATTCAGCAGAAGTTTCACGCTGTGTTCCACCCTCAGTCGGCAGGTCTGGTTGAGCGGTACAATGCTACGCTAAAACTCAAATTGGCCAAGATCGTGGCATCCACGTCGTTGAAGTGGCCTGATGCTTTGCCGCTAGCATTACTCTCTCTCAGATCAGTACCCCACTCGCGAACTGGCCTCACACCATATGAGGTGGTGTTTGGTCGCCCTATGAATATCTGGGGGGTGCCCAAGCCGCGGTTAATACATGATGTGCCTTGTATAATGATGAACGATTATTTGGCACGATTAACACATGATTTGCTTTCTATTCATCAACAGGTTCGAGAAGCGCTCCCTGACAACTCTACTGGAGAGGGCCATGATCTTCGCCCCGGCAACCACGTCATGATTCGGTCGTTTGAGAGGGCGAGCAGTTTGGAGCCGAGGTGGAAGGGCCCTCAACAGGTCCTCCTGGCAACCCGGACAGCGGTACGAGTGACCAACAGGAAGCGGTGGGTGCACTCGACACACTGCCGTCGTGTCTCTCCTAATCTGGTGAATCCTGCTGTGTTGACCGACTACAAGGAGATTTTGGAGAAGGAAAAGAGCCCAGCGGTGGCGTCGGCCGAAGTTGAGGGAGCCTTCCCGGACCACGCTGTTGCTGGACGAGAGCGTTACAATCTGCGGCCACGATAAGAAGATTTTTTTTGGTTTTCGAGACTGGTTGGTTACCGCTCTGGGGTTTGTGAAACGGAAACCGGGAATTCCAAGGGGGGGGGGATCAGTTTTGCCAAGTGTAGCGACACCCGTCTTGGCCCGGAGAAGAAAACAACGGCTACCTCGGAGCTCAGCACCGTATTTTTCTTTTTTAGGTATACACACATGTGTATCTGAGACTTTGTGAACAATTTGAACTATTTGAGAGATTAAGAACTTTCTGGACTATGGCGTCTTCCGTATCACGGGATAAACGAATACTTGGTGCCATCCTTTTCGTCTTGATCATTGTGGTAATAGCTGTGATAGCTTGGGTAGTTGAACTTGTGGTACCTGCACGTGAACATTTGCTATCGACTACCCCGGCTCCATCTGAACATTTTCACTTCACCTTGCCCTACCATGAAGAACGGCACCGACAGACTTATTTGAACAATAGCTTTATTCAGATTCGGCATCATACACATAATATGACAAATACCACTAATTGCTGGGTGTGTGGGATGTTGCCCGGGCACCAGAAGAAAGGGGGCACTCCACTCATTCCACTCCCGTTTTCGCATAATGGATCCTGCAATGCCTGGTACACTCTTCTCTTTACTTTGAGATGGCCAACAAAAGGGGTGGTGCTTTTCCGTTTGAATAAAATCTGTTACCATGACCGGGATGGGTATCCACGAGCTGAGGGTACTCGATTTGAATGGGAGGAGTACCGCCCCGACAATGTGTCTGCTCCACGTGTTTACAGCAACCAACGTAACATTAATGTCTCTAGTTCGCATGTTATTAATGTTATTGCCACTAAAGCTGATTTGTGTATACGCAATAAAGGTACCATCTCGGTTGGGAAAAGTGAATGCAATACTACACTCACGTTTGACAGCCCAAATGGCATATCGTTTATAGCATCTCGTAATACATATTTTATTTGTGGAACGAAGGGTTATCATCAGCTCCCGTTGGGATGGTTAGGTACTTGCTATGTATCCTTTGTATTGCCCCCTGTATTCATTGCCCCACCAATGTATCATAATGACTATATTCTGTATCATGATTTCGTGCTGAATCGTGCTAAACGTGCTGTTGTTCTGGATGACATTGACCAGACGGACACTGCTTTGCAACAGTATGTGGACTTTAATTTGGGGTTGTTTTCCTTTGTTGGGGCTGCATTGAATAGTCGAAAGATACGACGATTGACCCGTGTTGTTGAGGCTGTAGCCAACGATACCGCCATTGCACTTGGGAATATTACTGAAGAACTCCAGATTTCTAGGATCGTTACACTCCAAAATAGGATGGTGTTAGACGTAGTTTTAGCCGATCATGGGGGGGCATGCAGAATTATCGGAAGTAGCTGCTGTGTTTATATACCTGACAATTCACCATCTGTTTATGATGCCATTTCAAAACTACATAAGATAGCTGCTGAAATACACCCGGACAATGGAACTTGGACTCTTTCAGGGTGGTTCTGGTCAATGCTTACCACTTGGGGTTGGAAGCTGCTAACGATTCTATGTATCATTGTGGGGATATTGTTCCTTGTATGTTTGTGTATTCAATGTGGCCCAGCTGTATGTTCCATGTGCTTATCAGCTTGCATACCATCACGACGAGCCCTTGCCCATGACAAAATGATGCTTCATAAAGAAGTAACTCAAATAATGCTGATTGATATTGAAGATGAACACCCTGATTATGTTCACTATGAGGTAGCTTCAGCTAAACGCTAAAAGGGTCGTCTGTCGTAATTTGACAATGGCTGGGTTAGCGCTTAGCTGTGCTACACGTTTTTTCCCTCCTTAAATTGACTATACATGGAAACGCCATTTTGTATGTTACGGCGGCCATCTTAGATCATGAGCAGCCTCGTGGCCAGCGTGGCTTTTAGTCCGTTGTCCGTACCACTGACCACCCTAGTTTGCCCAGCAACAGGCTATTTTTAGTACTGGTCAAGCCTGTACATGCGCAGTTCCCACTGACCAGTCACCCCTCAGGAATGTGCCGCCAAACTAACCAGCGGGGTTGTAACCCCTCCAATGAGCTGGCTGTGTTCCAAAAGATGACCATATATGTACATAACGTTCTGTAACTTTGTACCGCCTATTGTTTTATTACCTGTAAATTGTATAAAAGAACGGGTCACACCGATGTTCGGTGTGATACTTCTTGCATTACCGAAGGGTGCTGTAGAAATGTACCACCACCCCATGGGGTCTTAATAAACTTGTTCTTTGAATTTTACAGTTTCCGTGCCAACAGTTCTTGAATGTAAGTGGGTTATCTACGGAGCATGTAGGCCTTGGGAACCCTGATTACTTCACTTGGTGCAACAACATCAACTGTTCCGTGGATAAACACTTATAAGGTCCGAGACATATTGTCTATGCTTATAATGCGAGACCTATTGGCTATGCCAATGCTTGTCTAAGAATGGGAATAATAAATAACTTTCTAGGAACCGCATAAAAAGCACAAAACATAAAAAAGTACATCATGTCCTGAGGAGACTCACCGTCGCAGCCACAGGGCATGAGGCACTGACCTCTATGGGAGCCAAGGGTGTGTGCTAATAAGTTGTGAACGCGGTCGAGCCGGAACCTCGTTAATAAAAAACGATTGCAAATACCTTTTAGCCCTAGGAGATAAGGCTCGATGGTATGCACATTTTTGAGTAAAATATACTTTTGCACACTGGGCTTGCATTGCTCTTTTCCCTCTCTTTCAAAATGATGTGTTCTTAAAAAGCACACCTTGGCCAAAATAAGGTCCCTTTTACATGTACGCTCCGGATTCATAAAAAGATCTGCTCTTCCTAGCCTGGCGAGACCAACACTTATGTACTGGAGCCATCGAATATGTGCAACATAATCAAGAGAAAGACAATCCCGTAGGACGTCTTTACTAAGTGTATTCTCTTGCTTGGCCCAAATCTTGAGCCACAAAGCCAGGGGACGGAAGGCTACTTCATCTGAAAGGAAAGTCATCTCCAGTTCCTCCTGGACAACATAAATTGGGATACTTTGCGGGACAGAGAGGACTCTGCTCAAAAAGGAATTTTCAGCACTTTGCATGGCCCCCAGCTCAATGTGGCCCCATATCTAACTCCTGTACCTAACCTTCGAGATACATTTTGCTTGGTAGATCTTCAAAGTGGGAGGAAAACCCCTATAGGATTTCATCCCACTCTGCTCGCAAAGTTAAAGACGGCTGCAGAGGCTTTCACTAGATCATCTTTCTTCTGATTAAGCTAGAAATTTCTGGAGATCTTTGGGTGTCAAGTCTAGCAGAACAATATTGCCCGCATAAAGCGAAGTCCCCAAAGGATGAAGGCCTTGCTCACCACATCGTGCAGGTCCGCCATATATTGGGGGGAAAAGCAGGAGTGCCAACAGGCATCTCTGTTTCAACCCACTACTGGTCAGAATGTTCGGCGTCATTCCACGCCTACCTCCTAACTTAACATAACACCAGCTATTTTTTCCAAAGGGTCAGCGAAGGTCAAAAATAGTTGAAAAATCTATGAAAGCTGCATAGACAGGCGTCCCTCAATATTTCAGATATTTCTTTAGTACAAGATGGTTTGCCATTATATTTTCTAAGGTTGAGTGATCAGCTCTAAACCCTGCCTGCTGCAAAGGAATACATTTTTTCTTACACCCTTTCAAGTAGTTGAGATAACACACTTTCGGAAAAAAATCTTTCCTTTGGAGTCCAACAGGGTGATCTTTCTATAATCGACAGGAACATTGGAGGGGCCTTATTTATGTAACAGCGTAATAATACGGCCCCTCATAGAGCTAGGGACCACCACAGCCAAGCAACAATAGTGGAAAAGCTCCACTAATTAGGTGGCCCATAAATCAGGTCTAGTTTTCTGATAGAAATAGTTAGTTGGTCTGGACCTCTTGTTCCAGGGTTCCTAGCAGCTTTAAGATAATCCAACACTTCCTTTCTCATAGGGGGAAGAAGTGGAGCGCAACTCCCAGCTGAACCCTTATCTATGGATCCAATAACACTGTTACTGGGTATCTATGAGTTTAAAGCATAGAGGGTAAAAATTTACTTTTGCCATTCCATGCTAGAATTATTATTTATCTTAGGTTTGGAGAAGGTGCCACTCTTTTCCCTTATGATTGTTCAAAAGGCTTTTAGATTTTACATTTTACTGCTTCTGTTATTTTTATCCAGACTCATTGGGATTCTTACCCATCTAGTTTAAGTGAGACATCCACTTATTTAATTCCTTAGAATAAAAGGTGTATTGCCTTCTTCGCAGATGATCAATGAGTTTGTTAAAAACACACAGTTTATTCAAGTTATTGGATTGCCTTAAGGGTTTCTTGCAAGGGATACCCTTCGAATTCTGAGTTATTCTCACTAGTTATCCCATGTCTTCCTCAAATATGTCTACAGGTAACCATGCTGATGGGGAAGATTTTCCAAATTGTTCCCTAATTTTACTGATAGCAACTGTTTATCTATCTTGATCCATAAAACCTTTCCATTATCTACGCTAAGTAGCACATCTTATCGGGGGCGTGGCCAAGGAGGCGACCAAGATGGCCGCATCTGCCTGAAGCTCCGCCGATCAGGCGTCTATGCTTCCTTTTATCTCGATGTAGGAGCTATCGTTTGCTACTGGGCACCATCCTTCAGTGCCCCGGACCATGCGGAGCACAATCGGAGGTCCGGGAGAGAGACGTGATATGCCCGGGAGGAGCGCTGGTGCCTGCTGAGGTGGTGACGGTGTTGTGGCCTACATCTTGGAATCGCGGCGCAGCAGAGAGTGTGGTAAGTCCATGCCCATTGCTGCCCTTTTGCGGGGCCGCTGCGCGTTTCTGCCTGACCGGCTTCCCTCCTGCTGGTCGCTCTCTGGCTGCCGCTCCTTCAGATCGGACCCCTTGGCCTTGGGCAGGCTTCGGGCTTCCAAGGCCTGGTGCGTGCTCCGGGACCGGGGCCTGGATTGCTGGGGCCGGCGGGCTTGGAGGGGTAGGCCCGCGGGGGATCTGGGGTACGGGTGGAGGATGAGTGCGGGGGCTGCATTGTGGTGGTGCGGGTCGGCTTGACCTCCCCCCTCGGCGCCTCGGGGGGGGGGGCTCCGCTGCCGGTAGGGTGTTGGGGCCTACACTGGTGGTTATTTCCCGATGTGTTTGGCTTTGCCTCGTGCTGGTCGGGGACCTTCCTGGGGGCGCTGGCTGCTATGTGGCCTACATTGATGCACTCGCTCCTAGGTCTTTGCTGCCTACTCCGGCCTTGCTATCCTGGGCTGGCTTGATCCTGCGACCGATGTTCCGGACCCCTGCTGCTACGCCCATACCTGTGCCTCTGCTTTCCTGACCGTACCCGGACATTGCTGTGACGCCTGAGTCCCCTGCCCCCGCCGGAGCGCAAGCGAAAACCATCTTGAGTAAGGTCTTGTTTATTCGTTTTTCTTTTTCTTTTTGTCTCCACAGTGGTTTCTGGTCCTGATGAGAACCCCCAAAGTGGTTGGGGTTTGAAACGTGTAGACCATTCCGTGTTTCCACTATCAAACAATTGTTCATGTATTTTGATTAAGACTGCTGGTGCACTGTTAAAATTTGTTTTGTTTGAAAATTCTTTTCATATGAAAAATTGGTGCAAATGTTAAAATACCCCAAGTAGTACTTTGTGTGGGTAGTGGTTTGGCCTCTCTTCAAAAATTTAGATTGGCCCACTAGGACTGTGTGGTGTATGTTTAATGTGGTGACTGTTTGAGTAGAGTTGGATTTTTTGTGAGTGGATGTTTGAACAATTGAATGGATAATGATTGAAAGTAACAGTATGTAGTTAATATTTATTCATTTAGCATTTTATGTATGTATATATCCCCTACATGTTTCTCAAAAAAGAAAAAAACTTTTTGAATACTGAAAATAAGAGCAATTAATAAGCGCATTGGTGCTTGGCTTGGTTAACCTTGCACTAACTATTCAGTGGTTATACATTTTCATCAGTACTGGAATCTTGTTTGGTTTTTAGCACCTGTCTCTGCAGCACTGAGGTCCCAGGAAATACAATTGTTTCCCTACCTCAATGACTGGTTGCTCAAGGGTCCTTCGGAACAGATTACAAAGAAGGCTGTCAGGAGATGCCTTCATCTCTTTTCAAATCTAGGTCTCACGCTCAACTTAAACCAATCTCAGTTGCATCCTCTCCAAGTGATACCTTTCCTGGGAGCAATGCTAGACCATACAATGCAAAGCATTCTTATCAGAAGATCATCAGATAAAACTACAAAAACTAGCAAAGTCAATCTCAAAAATAAGGTCAGTTTCTGTCCGGACATTTGCTTCTCTTCTGGGGATGTGCTTGTCTGCAATAAACCTGGTTCCTTTGGCAAGGCTCAGAATGAGGCCTCTACAAGAAGAACTGCACCTGCAATGGCAACAAGCCATAGGACCATTCGACGACTCCATCAGGGTGACATTCATTCTCTCCAGTGGAGGTCTCTGAAAGCAAACTTGACTCCGAGCGTCAAGTTCCTGACAACTCCCCCAGAGTTTGTTCTGACAACGGACCCATCCATGGAGGGCTAGAGAGGTTATCTTCAAGACTCTCAGACTCAGGGAAGATGGTCCAAACAGTACCAACAGAAACACATCAACAACTTGGAATTGCGGGTCGTTTTTCTCTCTCTGCAGACATTCCTTCTGAGGATTGCGGGCTCCTCAGTGCTGGTCAACACTGACAATATGACCAGCATGTATTACATCAACACACAGGGAGGAACGAGGTCACTGTCCCTATCACAGGAGGCTCAGGAGCTGTGGGAGTGGGTGACAGAACACAGTATAACCCTAAGAGCAGAACATGTCAAGGGGCATCAGAACACTTTGGCCGACACCCTCAACAGATCTCTTTCAGGATGTCACGAGTAGAAACTGGAGCAGGAACAGGTGGAGAAGGTCTTTCGCATTTGGGGCAAGTCAACTCTTGATTTGTTTGCAACGAGAGAGAACAGCAAATGCCTTTACTACGCCAGCAGATTCCCTTAACGGGGATCAAGAGGGCATGCCCTGTCCATGCAATGGTCAGGGATCTATGCCTACGCTTTACCCCCAATACCATATATACCAAAAGTGCTCCAAAAGATGAAAACGGAACATTGCAGTTTCATCCTGATTGCACCTCGCTGGCCGAGACAGTATTGGTTCCAAGAGCTACTTCTGTTGTCACAGGAACACCCTGTTCTTCTGCTTCCAACACTCACAATGTTGACAAGGGAAAGAGGTCAGATACTGCACCCAGATCTACAGTCGCTTCACTTGCACGCTTGGCTCCTGATTTCCTAGAATTTAAAGATCTTAATATATCTCAGGATCATAGGGAAATTTTATCTAAATCCTGTGCTCAAAGTACAGTCGAGACGTATCGCTTGAAGTGGAAGCGATTTTGTCATTGGTGTGACGCAAATGACTTTCATCCACTCCAGGCTCCAGCGGAGGATATCCTTTCTTATTTGCTATCTCTAGCCAAAGAGGGACTTGTATTCACTTCTATCAAGGTTCACCTGGCGGCAATTTCCAGATTTCGAAAGACATCTAACAAACCATCACTTTGCTCTTCTTCACTTATCAAACAATTTTTAAAAGGGCTCTTTCGAGTCTTTCCTCCGATTCGGCCACTACCTCCGGAGTGGGATTGAACATAGTTTTATCTCAGCTAATGAAAAGACCATTTGAGCAAATTCACAGGGCTGAGCTTAAATTTGTAACCTGGAAAGTGGCTATATTATTAGCTCTAACATCAGCCCGAAGGGTTAGTGAAATTCAAACCTTCATCATTTCAGAACCCTTTCTACATTTCACTAGAGATTACGTAACTTTACGGACAAATCCCAAATTAATTCCTAAAGTACCGTCTTAAATCCATCTAAATCAGCCCATGAAACTCAAAACATTCTTTCCGGACCCAGATACTCGGGCGGAAAGAGCTTTACACTCTCTCGACGTCAAACTTTGCCTTACATTTTATCTCCAGAATACAAAGGAAATTAGGCGATCCAATCAATTATTTGTCACCTATGGTCAAGCCACACTGGGACAGGCTGTAACGAAGGCAACCATAGCCAGATGGATTGCTTCTGTTATTCATTTTTGCCATGATAAAGCCAACAAACCTTTACAAAGAAAGGTCAAAGCGCATTCCACTAGGACAATGGCGGCTTCTACGGCATTATTTGCTGGTGTTACATTGAAAAACCTCTGTTGTGCTGCAACATGGAAGAATGTCCACATGTTCACGAAGCACTACTTCCTACAGTCTGCGTCGCAGGACGATGCAGAGGTGGGACAAGCTGTTCTTCAACATCTTCTTCATTAAGGTTAGAATCATAATGTATTTTATGTTGCATTTATTTATGTACAAATATGAATATGTTTCTATTATCTTAACAGTTGTTAATTGTTGGATATTATTGCACAGTATGTTGATGTTCTATAAGTATTTCATTTTAACATGGATTGCTATGTTTTGGTAATATTCTAACCTTCCTGGATGTGTTGGGGAGTATATACATTCTGCCTCCCTCTGTCCGCAAATGACACTATTGGGCTTACTGCTTGCTATTCTGATTCAGGCATGTGAATCTATGAAAGATACCCCAATACTGGATAAGAAAACAAGTTACTTACTACAGTTATCCAGTATTGGTATCTTTCATAGATTCACATGCACCCACCCTCTTCCCCGGCAGGACAGTTTTCTATTTGGGATACCTACTTCTCACTTGTGCTAAGGAAAATCTGAGGAGAAATGCCTCTGCTGGGAAGGTTCTAGAGGGTGCTGGCAGATGATTGGTTGGAACTATTTTGTAGTTCTTTTCATATAATGAGGTAGATAGGCTACTAAGTTTTGGGCCTTCTGGGCCTAGTGTCTTTTTAGCCTACTACAGTTCTTACTGAGGCACTGCTTTTGTAGATATATATATATTTTACTGTAGGACTGCTGCCTCGGCAACGGGGAATGATTCAGGTATGTGAATCTATGAAAGATACCAATACTGGATAACTGTAGTTACAGGTAAGTAACTTGTTTTGATCACTTTCAGGGATCTACCATGTATCCACATCCTCTGGTATCCCGTTAATGGTGAAAAGAAGAATATTGTGATCACTCAAATTATTCTTTATAACCTTTAGATCAGCTAGATACTGGAAAACCATGTACGAGCGAACAACATAGGCCCTCCTTGCGATTTCGGGTGGACTTGCGTCCGCCCAACACCATAGCGGAGAAGGTACTCCCCGACCATAGGTCAGCGGTTTTGCCCCCCTTATGTGGATGGAACTGCAGATAGTGCGGTTGGAAACATCCATTTTCCAATGGGAGCTTGTGCGACGGGCTGAAAACGTCCGTAGCATAAGCTCCCATTGGAAAATGGAAGTTTGTAAACATCCCCGCACTGTGTGGCAGGCAACTCACTTTGGGGAGAGGAGTTTGTCTAATGGATAGGGCGGTCAACCTCGAACCTGGGGAACTGGGTTCGAGTCGCGGCAATGACACTGAACATCCTGTGATTCTTGGCAAATCACTTAGGGCCAGATGTAGCAAGCCAAATTACGATTGCAAAAGTTGAAGTTCTGTGAATTTCGGCGTTTGAGATCGTAATTCAGCTGTATGCAATGTAGAACGGCAAATACCTACTTGCAAAATAAGGAATCGCAAAAATTGTGATTCCTTATATTGAGCAAGCATTTAGAGAATCGCAATTTGCGATTATCTAAATGCTATGCTAGTAGGCATCGCAAATTGCGATATTGCCGTTAGGAATCCCAAATTAACACCAACTTCAAGTTGAAATTGAAATTGCGCACGCAATTTGCGAGTACCTATTGGGTACTCGCAAATTGCGTGCGCAATTCCCATTCATTCCTATGGGCCTCTAGGCCCATAGAAATGAATGGAGAGGTATTCCTTGATTGCGAATCGCAATTTGCAATTCGCAATTAAGGAATATTAAGGAATCGCAAAAAATATTGCGATTCCTACCTACATGGCTTTTTGCAAGTCCTTAATAGCGATTCCCTAAAAATCACTATCAAGGACGCGCTAAACTGCTCTTACCTACATCTGGCGCATAATCTTCCCATGCCTAACAAAAATGAATGTGTCCTCGTGTAATACAACTGGTGCTATGTAAAGCACTCTGATTTGGCTCAAGTTTGCGCTATATAAAACTCTGTAAAATAAAAAAAATTAAAAAGATATCTAGGTTGTCAGTTTTTTCCTGGACTTCCCTCGGGAGATGAAACCAGCGCAAGATTTGTGACCAATACAAGTGTGCACTGTGCATGGACTCCTTTTCTACTGGCTACAGGCTGACTGCACAATCCTCCACTACGCCACCATAGGCACTGGCGAGAGAACTGTCAAGTATCCAACTAACTCACTGCTAAAAAGTATTGGAGAACTAGACCCTCACAAGAAAGGGCTGGCGACTTGCCAGCCGCACCCGCACCTAGCTGAGTGCCTCCACAGGGAGCACCCCCCCCCCTTTCTGTGCCTAATGCAAAGCTACAAAGTATTTCCCAAAGTTCTTCACAAGCAGAGAGATAGTGATAATGGTGGTGACAAAGGCAAAGCAAAGGTTTCCCCAGCTGTCATGGGCCAATCATCCAACCCGGCATCAAAGAATTGTGGGTGTGACAGTGGCTACAGCCTAGGCTGGAAGGATGGAATGCAAGACTATAACATAATGCTTCAATCAAGCTTTAAACCAGGGCACGACCATATTAGAGATGTTTTTAACAATCTTCCCCTGATCTACCCTGGAGAAGGAGGACGGGTCAAAGGTCAAGGGGGGCATGGTGCCCCAAGCGCACCGAGTCCTGGCTCGGCAGCCTCCGCAGCACCTGTGCTCACCCCCCTGACAGGGCCCCTACTACTGGGGGACTCACACTATAAAGACCGAACAGAGCACCAGGCGCTCACCTCACGCCCTTATGACCTCCGCCCCTCTCACCTCCTTGCACCTCACAGCTGTGAGCATCAAGCTTCCCATTCCCACTCAATGCCTGTTTTGTTTCCCATCTGAACTATTATATTCTGGCATCGATCATTTTGACGACATCACATTCTGTAGTTCACCGTCCCACCTGGGCTGCCAGAAATAGTTGAACTTGGGGTGAATGTGCGATGGGTCGCAACGCCCCAAGGAAGGGACTGGATGGGACCTGAGTGGGATCAGATGTTAGTAGAGAGGAGTCGGCCACAAGGCGGACTCGTGCTGCCTTCTCTCTGCAATCCTACTTCACCCCCCGGGTGATGACTCGGAGCCTGCCAGTCTTCGGTGAATTACGAGAGCATCACCTGACACCGGGCCGCGTGCCGAGCGGGCACGAGCGCGACCAGCTGCCTCTGTGGTCCAATCTCATCTAACCTCCTCTGACTGCTGGGTTTCTCCGATAGGTCGCACCATGCGCTCGGCTCCACTCACCGAAGGAGGCTGGGGCTGGGGCAGTCAGTGCTTCATGAGCTTCTACGCCTCTAGGCTCGGGGTGGGGCTGTTTGACTCTCGGCCCTGACTCCTGTCCCCCGAGTCCGAGCAGGCGCTCAGCGGTGCTCCACAGCGATGCTCGGCTTGCAGCGTGCTGCAGCTGTCGAGCTCGTTCGCTCGACCGATCTAGTCTCGCTCAGGATTGCATCCCATATCTCACAGATATCAATGCGTGGGACTAAATGAGGGCCCCCAGAAGGGTTGTGAATCCCCTGAAGGGGTGGGGCCCCTGCGCCATAGGGACTGCAGGGGCCTGTGCTGTTCTCCTTGTCTCACTACCACTGGTTAGAACTTTAAAATACAACCAACCAGGTTGGGGCAGTTTTTTCTAGGTCAGTAAGTAATGCTTGATACAGCAAGCTTTTCTCTGCTCCCTTAATGCACTTTGTAGTTGGTCCCTAAGAGACGCCGTACAGCTATATTTCCCAGGGTCTTCTCTGTTAATAAACCCTTGTGTTGATTCATCAGATAGGTAAAGAACACAGAGGAGGTGAGCATGGGCTGTCCTAGCTGTTTCCCTTTAGGAAGTAGCCACCTTCAGTCTTACATTCATAGATGTTTGTGATCATCGAATGCAGTGAACATTATTGTAATCAGTCTTCCTGCAGCATCTACGTCTACGTTTTTGCGACCATTAGTGAAAAAGCACGTTGGATAACGTTTGTAAACAACCTTGCTGACTAAAGTAAATAAGAAGAGGTTCAGTTTACCTGTGGTTACTGTAGTGCCTTATGATAATGTTCAAGGAGATCTGTGTGGTCCTTGGTGGACTCCTTACAATGTTACATCATCAGTTGAGGTGTGTCTGGGTTTGGTCAATAAGGTTTGTGATGCAGTGCGTTCAGTTAACAGTTGCATGCTGAATAATAATGACGTGCTTTACAGAGCGCCATGTGTGACGTGTTCCTTTACATGCTTCAGAGCTCGGGAGGACGCTACAGTTATTGAGATTAATTTACTAGGGGTGCCATTAGGCTTCATCTCAAAATGTAGCTACTGTACCCAATTTCAATCATTCTGCCACCAGCCAGAACCTGATTGGCAATGTTGAGGGGGGTACACCCTCAAAACTTCAGAGTGGGGGGACAGGTTCTAAGTTTTACCTATCTTTGAGTAAACCAAGTATGTTCCCAAGCTGCACTAGATTTGGACTTTGAATTCCTTTTTTGATCAGGGACTTCTCATATTTAACAAAAGTAAAAGTTGCAGGGGCACACAAAAGAAAAATTGGGGAATAGGACAACTGCCTTGTCAGTGAGCGACTTCCATGCTTAAATGGAGCGAATGTCTGAAATATTCAGTAATGTTTGTTCTGTTGAACAGAGATGCTATGTCTCTAGCATAGTAGCGCTAATTGGTCCACTTATTCTCAGAACGTTTTTAGGTCATTGACTGGTTTGTAGGTTAGAAAAATATTGGGACCCATTTCAAAAAGCAAGCATGTAATGTCCCATTCTGAAACATGCCAGCAATAGTAGCTTGATTTTGGTGTGCCGGTGTATCTGCTGTGTGTGCAAAATATTAGGCACACTACAACTTACTACTGAGGTGTGAATGTGGAGCGAACAGAAAGAGGGACCCAATATTGGGTAATATCTTCTTTAGAAACATCACATCGATGATCAGTCACAAATAAACATAGGTAGAAGACCATATGCACACACTTTAAATAACACAGCATATGAAAAGCCAAGATATATATACATTGCTAGTCCATGGGAGGCTTAATTAAAGGACCTGCTTCACACGCCGCAGCAACTGCACCTCGTCGACAGCCACTGAATCATTACCTTGGGTGCATGTAAGTAAGTGGTAGTTGCCATATACTGCTTCCCTCCACAAGTGATTCTGGACATGGCTGCAGATTAGAAGCAGAGACTCACTTCACCGACGGCCCACTTAATACCATCCCTGCCATAGCAACATGCTGGCTACACTCCACGTAGTCACCACTGTATCAATCGAAAAGACCTGTGAATATTACAGGCAAGCCAATCTTGTTGCTTGCACACGGTATTAAGATGGATGCTTTACCAAGCAAGTGCTGCAGTAGATCACCATGTCAAGGTCTCTGTAGGGCAGCAGTGCGATAGGTGCCATTGACTGCACACGTGTGGCAGTGCAGCCACCACAGGCTAAGTGCAAACTATTACTGCAATCAAAACCACCTGAATAAAGATTGGAACCTGCATTGTCTAGGACTGCTTCATTCATATGTATACTACTTTCCTTCTGCATCACAAGGCAGCTAAATCTTTTTTCAGTAATCAGTCATACTCCAGTTGTGGGAATTCCCCTGAAATCAGTCCAGATGCGGGGTAGCACTGGTGAAACAATACCTAATCATTGATCAGGGTGTTCTTGCTGTTCTGCAGTTTGAGCAGTATTACCTTGCCTCTCAAATCTGGTGAATTGCCAGGTGGTTGACTGGTTTGCACCTGTAAGACACGG
Organism: Lissotriton vulgaris; assembly: GCF_964263255.1. Classification (NCBI taxonomy): domain Eukaryota; kingdom Metazoa; phylum Chordata; class Amphibia; order Caudata; family Salamandridae; genus Lissotriton; species Lissotriton vulgaris. The sequence goes on from NC_141698.1 coordinate 30,320,897, forward strand.
CCACGACCATGCCCGTGTGGAGAGAGACTACCCACAATCCTGCATCTGTTTCACCCCTGCACATGGGCAAAACCACCTGACATCTTGTTGCTGTGAGTGGCACATCACTGCTACCCAATGTATCTCAACCTCACTCGTTCCGTGGCTCCTTAAACGCCAGCTGTATACTCAGGACACCTAGGAGTGGCAGATTCACTTTGTCAACAGAACTGACCATATGGCACGCTGCAGGCAGACACACCCTAGGGGATCTCTATCGGGAGGGCACCCTGGTCCCATGTTAGACGTTAATCGAAGACGATTCTTAACCCCGGGTCAATTTTTGTTACATATCTCTGTGATTGGCTCCTTCGCCGCACATAGTGTGAGATGACCTATGATGCAATATTTCCATGTCACAGGGTCTGGTAGACACCTCTTCTGTTGGTTTGCTGACTCACTGCAGATTCATACTGGCCTGCCGCTCACTGCCTTGCATTGGCGATGGGAGACCAATTTAACACACCCCTGCACAGATAATGAATGGGCCTCTTTTTTGAAATGCCCAGTGTACATGCCGTCTAATTATCTGATTTAAACTCATTCAATTCTACATCATGTATATGGCCTACCGCACACCTGACAAAACTAATCGCTGTTATCATCGTACAGATGCTGCTTGCCCTAGGTGTCAGCAGATAGATACTGACATGCTTCATATGCTATGGGCTTGTCCAAATTTACACAGTTACTGGTTGGGTGTTACAACCCACTTGTCTACATGCACCAAGCGCCGAGACCTCCATACATGGGAGATATGTCTTCTGGGTCTCTATCACAGACATAAGAAACATAAAGCTACATCCCGTTCCCTGATCTAGACTTCTTAGTGGCCAAGCGCCTTATTACTCGCAGGTGAAAGTGACCTGAACCCCCGCCATTGGTTGCCTGGACATGCTCGCTACTCCATCGGGTGCAGTAAACTGTTGCCCTGCATAGGGACGATAACCTCGGATTGGTTAAATGCCCTCTTGCAAATTGCTGGGAAGTATTCTGATTGCACTCCTAACGGACACTTATATCGTCGGTACTGTGGACTTACCTTAGATGGACGCAGACAACCTCCTCCATAATTAATGGTTCTGTGCTGGCCACTGGTGGCTATCAGATCCACCTCGCAGACTTGTTTCTATGGGTACCTATTTTTTGTACACAAACAAAAATCGGTGTCGTGTTACTATGTCAGTTGAGGAATGGGGGCTGGATCCACGTGTATTGTCTCTTGGTTTGATGTTTTTGTTTCTTTTGTTGTTATGTATTGTGTTTCCATCACAAACTGTTTTTACATCCCGGATGTTGAACTTGCTATTTCGCAATGCGGATTATTCTGCTGATCTCATTTATTTTCCAATGGGACATTGTTAGTCTGAATGCGTCAATCAGGCACTACTTTTTAAACTTACTTGTCTTCTCTTGTACCCTCGGACATTCGTCCCTGCTGACACTCGCTGACAATTGTGAGTACTGCTGCCAGACATTATATATTGTCCTGCTTAGTTCCTACAAGTTTATTGCACTGTGAAATGAAAAACTTATAAACAAATGCAAACAATCAAAAAACCAGTCATACTCCAGTTGGTTGCAGACGATTATGGAAATATGTGGCTGCTTGGTGAGAATAGCAAAAACACACAGTACATGCATGTTCAGTAGGGTGGGAGATCATTGTCAGGGGCATAGCTGTCAGTGGTGCAACCAGCGCAGTGGCCAGCAGTGTAACACAAAGTGGTGTGGCCCCTTTGTAGAATGTGATAAGGGGCCCGAGTCGCCCATATCGCACAAATATTCATTGGCTTTGTGCTATATGGGGCCCCATAACGGGTTGGGGACTCCCTGGAGGGTTGGGACCACCTGCACAGCAGAGGCTGCAGAGACCTGCGTTAGGCCCCTGACAGTGGTCACAGGGCCAAGAGGAGTGGGGGCCCAGCCTGCCATGCAGCAGATGTGTTTTATTAATAGGTGGCCCACCCAGTCTTCATTTCATTTGCTGGTGCCAGGAGACTGGCTCATGTGCTCGGTTTCCCCAGGGGAGGGCTTGGAGAGAGTCCCTTGTCACAAAAAGTGAGGCAAAGGGGACAGAAAAAACGTAGTTAAAAATAGAGAGAGAAAACCTGAAGAGAAATATAAAGGTTAAGAAGATAAAGGAAAGCGGGGACATCAGAGACATGGAGATGAGATGCCGCAAAAATTAGAGCATATCAGGAAAAATTTGAAGAAAGGTAAGAAGACAAGTGGCAGAAAGAAAGAATATAATAACAATAAGATATGTGGGAGGGAAAGAGAGAAGTGCAGAAATAAGGATGTCAGAGAAAATAGGAGGACAAAGAAGCGAGACTAAGATAAAGAGAGAGAATTGAAGACAAGATATAGCTGTGAAAGAAAAGGTGAGGAAAGAGATTAAGGGGACAGAGAGATTGGAAGGAGGTTGACGAGTTTGTAGGTCACAAATAGAAGATAGCATAAAGAGGATTAAGGATAAGTGGGGTGAAACAAAGGGAGAACGAAAAGGAGAAATAGATATTGGGGAGAAGGAGTAAAAAAGAAAGAGGAAGAAAGTGAGGAACTAGATAATGACAATTTAGAGAACTTCAAAAGTGAGAGTGGAAGTCGATGGAGGAAGTGAAAGAAGGAAAAAGGAGAAAAAGAGAAGAGAGGGATAAGACAGCTACAATATAGGAAGAGGAGTATAGCTATCATTATTGCTGGAGGTGCAGTCCAATTGGGACCAAGTGGTGCAAGGAGCCCAATTAATCTCAGATCAGGATATCTTCTGATACCGTAACTGTGGAGAGGTTAAAGGGTCTCATCTTTTTTGTTCGTATTTGGACCATGACCGTCTTGCGTGAGGAGCTGGTCAGGTGTCTTGGATAGTTTGCAGATGTAGCACGAAGAGCCGTTTATAACTGGAGCTTCGCATAAGCGGTAGTTGCTTACACTAGTTGTTGGCGCGAACTGCAGATCTCACTGGAGCTTTGCTTAAGCGGTTGTCACAGACAGTACCTATTGGCACGAAGAGCAGGTCCTGCTGGAGCTTTACTTCAGCAGTCAATTCTCAGCGCAAAGTGGTCACTTCATGGTCTCAAGGAGTCCCAAATGTCTGTATCTTCAACTTTTATTCAGGAGAAGTTCACTCTGATGACAGCAAAAATGTCATCCCTGAATGGCTCCTCTTTGGGATCAGGAGTTACTCCAGAAGAGGCCAGCAGCAGGGTCATGAAGGGCTAGACAGTTTCAGTGGTGCTGTTCAGCGTGGCTTTTGCATGGAGGCCTCTGGAAGCTTGTGGTGTCTCTGTGTCTGAAACAGGAGGTCAGGTAACTGACCATTGGAGTTACTTCTGGAGAGCCTGGGTTGAAGGCAAGCAGGTCCAATCTGCCTTCTTCAGGCAGCAGTGCAGTTCTTCTTCTGAAGCTTCCACAGGTGCAGGAGTGTTCTGAATAAAGGTACTGAAGATGCCACATTTTTTCCTGGAACCAGCCTTTGTTTGCGGAATTGTTATTGTTATTGTTATTGTTATTGTAATGTTATATCGTGCCTAATCACCTACAGGTCTCTAAGCGCTTGGAAAGATGGTAACAGATAATAACTTGACAAGGTGAAAGCTGAGGACGTAGCTGGATTATACTGTGCTCATTATTTTTCTGAACAGTAGTGTTTTTAGGCTCTTTCTGAATCGCAATAGGTTCCCTTCCCCACGCAGCACCACAGGCAGCCTGTTCCATAACTGGGGAACTAACACTGAAAAGGGTCTCCCTCCCTTAGTCACTAACCTATGACGAGGGCAGACCAGTAGCTGGGAGTCTGAGGATCGGAGTGTTCTCATAGGGCAATACAGCTGCAAACGATCTTTAATGTAGGCTGGGGCCTTACCATAGATTGCCCTATGGGCCGTACATAAGTTCTTGAATTCCACTCTTTCTTTAATGGGGAGCCAATGCAAACTTTGTAGTAGGGGAGTGGCTTTAGATCTCCTCGGGAGTCTGAAGATCAACCGAGCAGCGTCATTCATTATGACCTGAAGCCTACTGGTCAGAGTTTTAGGTAAGCCAAGGGTAAAGGGCATTACCATAATCAATTCTGGAGATGATGGTGGCTGCTACTATTGATCGCATCATGGATTGTGAGAGGACAGGAGTTAGCTTCCGCAGTTGCCGAATGATGTTTGTAAAGCTTCCCACAACCGAAGAGATCTGAGGGGCCATTGACAGGTCACCATCCAGCTTAATCCCCAAGCTCTTTACAAACGGGCTTGGTTTTGGGGCAGGGCCTAACTCAGTGGGCCAATAAAGATCACACCATGGTGAGGTAGTGGATGAAATCACTAATACCTCAGTCTTATCTGGATTAATTTTTAGCAGGTTATCCGTCATCCATTGCACTGTGAACCGTAGGATGTTCTGAGCTTGGAGTTGTGCGGCCATAGTGTCATCGACACTTAACAATAATTGCATGTCGTCTGCGTAGTTAAAGACTTTACAGCCCATGGTAACCAAAGAGGCAATCAACGGTTGCAAGTAGAGTTTAAATAGAAGCGGGGACAGGGCAGACCCCTGTGGTACCCCGCACTCTAAAATCCCCATCTCAGATGTTTCGTCCCCTAGGTGTATCTTTTGGGTCCTTCCTATAAGGAAAGATTGCAACCATTGAAAGGCCAGGCCCTTAATCCCAAAATCCTTCAGTCTTTCCAAGAGCAAGGCATGGCTGACAGTATCGAACGCCGCTGATAGGTCCAACAAAATCAGGGCGCTCGGTTTCTTGCAGTCAGCCATGCCTCTTAGTTCATCCAGCACCGAGAGCATCACCAACTCGGTGCTGTGATGAGCTCGGAAACCTGCCTGTCGCTCATGGAGCAGATGATGAGATTCCAGATAGAGGGACAGGGATTTTAACACGTGCTGCTCAAGAATTTTTGAGAGAAAAGGCAGCTGGGAGATAGGTCTGTAATTCTTTAACACCGCAGGGTCCGACCCAGGTTTTTTCAATAAAGGTCTTACACGTGCCTCCTTAAGTTCAACCGGTAGATACCCCGTATCTAATGATCTATTAAGGAGGGAGATTATACATTTCTCCAATAAGGGGCGCGCAACACGGAAGATCTCAGGTGGGCATGGATCAGCTGGGGAACCAGATTTAATTTTACCCATCAGCTGTTCCAGAATCAATGCATCCATCTCTGGAAACGCTTCAAGGGAGCAGTCAATCACGTTCTCAGATGCTGATGTTATCGCAGTCCCCATTGCCACCCCATTCTTTATCTCCTGGATAATGATCTTCACCTTCTCCAAAAAGTAAGCCTGAAAGGTGTTGCAGTCAATGGGAACCTTGGAGTTATCTGGTTTTTTACTCGACTCTGCCAGTATTTTAAAGGTCTCTTTCTGAATATTCGCTGCCTTACTCAGGCAGGACTCAAAGTGTTCCGCTTTAGCTTGGGTCATGAGATTTTTATATTGGCGAAGGGATGCTTTATAAAGATTCCTGTCAGTATCCTGTTTGGTTTTTCTCCACACTCTTTCCAAAGCTCTAAGCTTTCTTTTTGCTTCCCTTAAGGGTGGCGTAAACCAGAGGGCCCCTTTTCCAGATCCCTTTATTCGCTGTATTCTCACCAGCGCAATTTGGTCAATGGCCCGGATCATGCTCCTCGTTAAGTCAGAGTATTCACGGTCCAGGCTACACCCCAGATGTACGGCCTGGGGTGTTACCGGGAGCTCCTTGGTCAGGGACGCTAGGTCAACCTCAGCCCATTTCCGGGTTTTCCTGATGCCAAGCGGACAGCTAGTAATACAGCCTTTAAGGCGGGCCTCACAGAATACCAAATGGTGGTCAGACCAAATGCAAGGCGCTACATCTTTAAGAGTTAGACTAGCATCTGTGGTCCACACGAGGTCAAGAGTGTGGCCTTTTTCATGTGTGGGGACATCCACAATTTGTTTAAAGCCCACTGCAGACATTAAGATGTCAAGCTGGCGCATTGCATTGTCTACCCGCAAAGTGTTCTGGTCAGTACTTCCCATTGACCTGTGCTTGTCTCCAAACTCTCTAGGGTGACAAAGGTAAGAGTAGGCCTAGTATCAGGTTCCTTTGCGAAAGCTACAGGTAGGGCCCTTTGAAGTGTAATCAGAGTAGGGCACAACTTGTCTTCAGCCATCCTGTCAGGAAGACCCTCTCCCTCCACACCTAGTTCTCCTTTGCTTCAACGACTAGAAGCAAAACATAAAACACCACAGCAGGGCCATTCACTTTAATTTAAGGCATGAAGATGCCAACTTCTACAAGTCAATCACAAGGAGATGTGAAACTTTCAGACACTCACCCCCAGTAACAGATCTGGGTTGAATCCATCATCGTTCTTTAGCTCACTTCGGCAACCCAGGTCAGATCCAACCATATGCAAATGAGTCTCGACCCTGTTCCTCATGGGAACAGTCCAGCCCGAACTGCCAAGTCAGGTCTTCGCTGAACCAGAAACAAGCATCCTGGGACCGGTTTCGGGGTAACATTGCTAGCTTGACTCCATGATGGACAGAATGCTGAATGAAGCAAACTTCACCTCCAGTCAAGAGATCTGTGTTAAATCCATTGTTATTGTGCTCACTACAATACGAGAGTTTGGACATGTGACAGGGTCAAGACTGAATTGCATATGTCTGGGTTTAAACTGGAATGGCATGGGGAGAAAATAAACAATGGAATTAGGCCCAGATCTCTGTACTGGGGTGAATGTTTGACATTGTTCGACATTCTGTTCATCAATTGTTCTTTTTGCATTTGTCACCCCGAGTGGGACGAGTATGCCCAGTTGTGGTTCTCATGCTCTCCATGTCAATGGAGTCAAGCTAGCCTGGCTGACAAGGGGTGAAACCACTAAACCAGTCACAGGATGCTTGTTTCAAGTCCAGGGAGGACCTGGCCTGGCAGTTCGGGCAGGACTGTTCCCATGGGGAGCAGGGTCAAGACTGATTTGCATATGTCTGGGTTTAAACTGGAATGTCATGGGGAGCAGAAAATGTAGGATTTAGCCCCAGATCTCTGTACTGGGGTGAATGTTTTGATATTGTTCAACATTCTGTCTATCCATTGTTCTTTTTCCCAATTGAAAGTTAGCACTTATTAAGATCCTTAAAGTAGCCCAATGTTATTCTGTGGGAGAGGCAGTAGTGAAAACAAATGTAAGAGTTTTCCACTATAGAACTTTTAAAACGTAAGAGTACATATCCAACTTTTTAAATACATTACATCTTGCCCTCTGGGCTGGTTAGGGCCTACCGCAGGGGTAACATTTAAGTATTAAATAGGAAGCTTTAGGCCTGGCAACAGGTGTACCTTGCCAGGCTGAAAGGGCAGTTTAAAACAGCCTGCACAAGCTGAAATGGCAGGCCTGGGAAATTTCTTAAAGGGCTCCTTTAGTGGTTGGCACAATAAGTATTGCAGACCCACTAATAGCACTTAATTTACAGACCCTTGGTACATTTAGTACCATTTTACTAGGGACTTAAAAGTAAATTTAAATGTGCCAATTGGGTGTAAGCCGATTTGACCATGTTTAGGGAAGAGAATACAAGCACTTGAGCTCTGGTTAATGGAAAGTGTCCTAAGGCCAAGAAAAATGAATTCAGCAGAAATATGAGGGGTGAAAGCAAAATATCTGGGGATGGCCCTGCAGAAAGAGAAAAGTCCATCACTTAGCACTAGGGTGAGCATTTCTCCACAGATCCTCTAAGCCACATTTGTGCAGTCATGCTAGGCCTCTTGTTGAGAAATTTCCAGCCTGGCAAAACCGCTGGCCCGACAGGTTAAGTTCATTGTTTTTCACAAGGTTCAGATCGCCTTCCACCAAGATGGTGGCATCAGGAAATTGCAAGGTCTCCAACAGAGTCTTCTCAATAAAGTATTCCTGCTGTTTGTTTGGAGCGTATATTGATGATATCTTGGTATGTAGGGTTCTATCAGTATGCAGTATACCAGTAGACAACCTCTAATCTTGCCAATTGTGCAGGTCTCCTCCCCTTTGAAGTACCAGGACAGTAATATATTAACCCCTCCTTTCTTCACTTCCCTGCAGGATCAGGTTATCCTAACTACTGAATTTGTGAGTTGGTGTGGTAATGGTTACACCAGCTCCAGGAAGTGGCGCTGTGGAGGGCAGGCCTGTGTATGTGACTCATGAGCCATAGTGTTAGTGTTTTGAACAGTATGGTTGACTGAAATGGCAAAAAGTGAAACAAATCCTGAAGATAAACGAAAATGACATTACCCCAAACAGGCCCATTATCACTGGGAATATTCAACTTACGTCCATAAAGCACTGCTCGGACTGGAGCATAGACATCTTCCATCTGGAGGTGAAGGAGCCCACTCCATGCCTTTCCTGCTTCTAAGATGGTTCTGATGGAAGGTGAGCCAGACTCATCATAGCAATCGAGGTGTTGACTCAAGGATGGAGCAGTCTCTGCCCTGTGTGTGACTTACGTTTGTCCAAGACCACTCTATGGTCCTGTTCAATCACGCTGGAGTTAGTGCGTGAACGCCTGGCTGCTTTGGCAAGACGCTGCCAGTATGATGCACATGTGGGTGAAGCCCATTGAAATTCCCATGGGGGCACTGTGTGGCCTCTGTTTGCAGACCCAATATGCGCCCTACCTCAGGGATCGACCTGGGCTGATAAAGTTTCCCTTCCCAGCAAAAGATGATCTTGAATTGGTGCCCCATGCCATAAAAGATGTCTTTGAAGTGCAGGAATCCGGTGTTTGGTTTGATGTCCCTGCAGCACTAGAGAGTGAATGTGGAGAGATCCTGGAATAACACTATCTTGTGGCCTCAGAATTAGAGAAGGTGCGAGTCTCTGTTTTTCTGGAGGAATTACTCTGTTAGCTGAAAGCCATAGACACATGCTAGGATATCAGGGGTCTGAGCATTGTTGCAACTGGGGTGGCCCACTCATTGGGCTGTGTCTAGCTGTAGGTGTCCCCCTTCTTCACATCCCAAAATATGTTGGAACATGGCTTTAACGTATCTCCCAATGTTTGTACCTTCCATTCCTTTGTACAAGTGCAATGACACTTTGATGGGTACCATTTTTTGCAGCTAACTTGGTGAACCACTTTTTAGACCATTTTAAATGACAATTTGTCCTGAATACCAACAATCCTTTCAGTTCGAATTGTTGTTGGAATCGGTATGTTGATGATATTTGTGTGATCTGGGAGGGTACTAGGATGCAAAAAGAACTATCTCAGAACAATGTCATACATTCACCCCAGTACAGAGATCTGGGCCTAAATCCATCGTTTATTTGCTCACCATGCCATTCCAGTTTGGACCCAGCCATATGCAAATAAGTCTTGACCCTGCGCCCAATGGGAACAGTCCAGACCGAACTGCCAGGCCAGGTCCTCCCTGGACTGGAAACAAGCATCCTAGGACCGGCTTCGGGGTTACACCCTCTTCAGCCAGGATAGCCTGATTCCAATGGCATGGAGAGCACGTGATTCCCGTCTGAGCCTACCCGTCCCACTCGGGGTGACAAATGCAAAAAGAGCTATTGATGGACAGAATGCAGAATAATGTCATACATTCACCCCAGTACAGAGATCTGGGCCTAAATCCATTGTTGGATGCTTGTTTCCGTTCCAGGGAAGACATGGCTTGGTAGTTCAGGCTGGACTGTTCCCATGTGGCACAGGGCCAGACTGATTTGCATATGATTATGTTTGAACTGGGATGGCGGAGTGAGCTAAAGAATGTTGATGGATTAAACCCGGATCACTTGACTTGGGGTGAGTGCTTGCATTTTTCAACACTTCGTCAATCATCCCCTTTGGTTTTGCTTTGTTTGCCCTAAGTTGGCAGGATATGCCCAGACGTGGGTCCCTTGTTCACTTTGCCACTGGAATTAAGCTAGCCTGGCTGATGACGGCTGATTAGCCAGAAACTGGTCCCAGGATGCTTGTTTCCGGTCCAGGGAAGACATGGCTTGGCAGTTCGGACTGGACTGTTCCCATGAGGCACTGGGTCAGACTGATTTGCATATGGCCATGTCTGAACTGGGGTGAACTTAAGAATGATGATGGATTAAACCTAGGTCAGTTGACTGGGGTCCATCATCCCCTTTGGTTTTGCTGAGTACTAGGATGTCCCTGGTTGAAATTCAAGGAATATTTCAATACTACCTAACCTAACTTGAGATTTACCATGAATTCTGTAACAGGAAAGATCTCCTTCTTTGATTTCAGTACTAATCATCAGGAAGGCATACTCAGGTCTATATAGAAAACCCACAGAGAGGAACACTTTCTTAAAATACCAAAGCATTCATCCCAGGGCCATTAAAGATGACCTAGGCTATGGCAACTTTTTAAGACTGAGAGGCAACTCTAGCAGGAAAACATGAACACAATATTCTAATAACAAAGCTACCCAAAAGGACCTGAATAAGATTGTTTCCCTTACCACCGTCTCGCCTCACAAAAATCAAGTGGTGAAACCATCAAAAATCATTGGTCATTCCTGCAGACTAACAACAACTCCCTAGATTTTCCTTTATTCTGCCATAGTAGAGGCAGAAATCTAAAGGACAATATGGTCCATGTGGCTACAAAGCAAACAGAGAAAAAAGATACCTTAGAGGTCACTTGGGATTTAACAGTAGTAGGAGACCATATTTGATATACAAATCGCATTGCTTGCAAGTTCACTATGAATGCAAAGGTATTTCTACATGGCACCTTACCGTGGGGCCTGAAATTCTTCTCAAACTGCAATTCGTCAAATGTGGTCTGTATATGGTGTCAGTGTAATTCGATTTACATAGGGCAAAGTAGACAGCAAATCAAGAAACGCATTGGACAGCACAGGAGCAGATTCAAATGTAAAGTTGCCAACGTGCCCCTTAAAGCTCATTTCTAAAGCTACAAGCATAGTGTAGACGATTTAAGATAGCAGATCATCAAAAGAGTAGGATCACTTAAAAAATATTGAGGCCTATATTATCAAAACATGAAAATATCAGAAATTAAAGTATAGGTAACAAAAATACTGACTTCCTACACTTTACTAATAAAACCACAAATATTGAGAACACGACTATTGTTAAAAAATATTGATTTTTATCTATATCAAAAGCAGAAATATCGAAAAAAAATATTATTACCTTTAAATAAACATATAATATGTCAAGAATATCAATTCACAGAATATTGACTGCAATAATATTGCAAAATAATTACATATTCTTTAATACATATTACAGTAGTCACTTTTTACATAAAACAATTATTGGAAATATACCTAAAACATTTTATTCACATGTATAAATTAAATATAAATATATTATATCAACAAAACGTTTAACATTCACCCCAAAAATTGATATACCAAAATTCATTATAATACAACCTCCAAAAAATAACCATTAACTGCAAACATTTAAACAACAACCTAAATATTAATAATGTATATAAAAATAAATGTATATTCAAAACTAGCAAACTATATATCATACTTTAAAAATGTAACCTGAATTAGTGTGTACCATAGAAGGACATAAAATCCAAACTATAAGCAAACCAACCAATAAAATGAAAGTATAAACAACGTTTACCAATAAAATTAGACCATTAAATCAACAATATAAAAGGCACACTAATTTAAACAACTAATTACTTCAAAAATGACAAATGCTCTAAGACATGGTACTCATAGTACGGCCCGCGGGCCGCCAGCGGCCCGGCAAGCCTTCCTTGGCAGCCCGCGGACCTTGCAGAGGACATATCTGTGTTTAAAAAAATAAATTATATTGTTCCAGGAAACACGCAGTTTGCAGCAGCCCGGACTCTCAGAGACTCTGCTCTGTGGGGGCCGGGTGATTCCAGTGAAGAGTGGAGCTGCAGGGGCCTAGGAGGTGAACAAAGCCTCATTAACATGTTAATGGTCTTTTAAAGACCTGTGAAGTACTGAGGTGCAGCTGTGTGTGTGTGTGCCAGGGACTCTGTCTCAGCCCTGGCTGAGGGCTGACGCACACACACGGGGTGAGATGACAGAGGGAGGGAGAGGGAGACAGAGGGAAGGAGAGGGCTCAAAATGGATCAAAAGTTAGCCCAAAAAAGTTGGCAACACGTTTTCCCGTGCAGTGGAAAGGCATTCGCAAAGGCTGAATAAATCATCAGATGGGATTAATTCCTCGAAAATGTATTCATCAGAAATACTTTGGTCCCAATTACTGGTGTCTCTGGAATTCCTCATCAGTATTCTTGCATCACACATTAAATTACCAATATTATGGATACTAGTGAATTACCTTGCTGGAACCGGGAATACAATCTTTTCGCAGAAATCCTCCATTCTTCAGCCTATTCACACCCAGCAACTTCACAGGCTTTCAAAGGGAATTATCGCAAATGCAGTATTCCCCTATTAATAACAATTGCCAATTCGTCCAGAAACAGAATCCGGAATTCCACAGGACACACGATGGGGCCTTAGTGATGTTGATGCTCATTTCTTCAGCAGGGGGCTGCCACAAAAAGATCATTAACAACATTTTCTGATCACAGTGACTGATTCACATCTAGCACGAAGATTAAATATGGCGACACGCAAATGAGACGGGAATAATAAACAATACATACAGAATAAAAGAGAACACAGAGTTTGGCGGCCTGGAGAGATTATTTTGGTAGGAAAATATGGATGTCCATGATGCATTTTGTTTAGCAGACACTATTTAAAGAGTAGTCCAAGTAGGCAACAGAGACCGTTCGTTCGACAGAGGAAGGGAGAGAGAGAGGCAGTCAGGGGGAGACAGAGGAAGGGAGACAGAGGGAGGGAGAGGGAGACCGAGGTAGAGGGAGAAAGAGGGAGAGGGAGGGAAGGAGAGGGAGAAAGGGAGCGGGAGAAAGAGGGGGAGGGAAGGAGAGGAAGGGAGGGAGGGAGAGGGAGACAGAGGTTGACAGAGGGAGGGAGACAGAGAGGGAGAGAGAGGCAGTCAGGGGAGACAGAGGGAGGGAGACAGGGAAAGGGAGGGAGACAGAGGGTGAGGGAGGGAGAGGGAGACTGAGGAAGAAGGAGGGAGGAAGGGAGAAAGAGGGAGGGAGGAAGGGAGAGAGAGAGGGGTGGGGAGACAGAGGTTGACAGAGGGTGACAAAGAGAGTGAGACCGAGAGAGGCAGTCAGGGAGAGACAGAGGGAGGGAGACAGAGGGAGAAAGAGGGAGGGAGACAGAGGGAGGGAGGGAGTGAGACAGAGGGAGGGAGACAGAGAGGGACGGAGGCAGAGCGGGAGGGAGACAGAGCGGGAGGGAGACAGAGCGGGAGGGAGACAGAGAGGGAGGGAGACAGAAGGAGGGAGACAGAGGGAGGGAGACAGAGGGAGACAGAGAGGGCGACTGAGGGAGGAGGGCGACAGAGGAGGGAGATAGACAGAGGAACGGAGACAGAGGGACGGAGAGAGGGAGACAGAGAGAGAGAGGGAGACAGAGGGAGACAGAGGGAAGAGGGTGACAGAGGGAGGGCGACAAAGGGAGGGCAACAGAGGGAGGGCGACAGAGGGAGACAGACGGAGGGAGACAGAGAGGGAGGTAGACAGAAGGAGGGAGACAGAGGAAGGGAGACAGAGGGGGACGGAGACAGAGGGAGACAGAGAGGGTGACAGAGGGAGGAGGACGACAGAGGAGGGAGAAGGGCAGAGGGACAGAGACAGAGGGAGACAGGGACGGAGAGAGGGAGGCAGAGAGAGAGAGGGAGACAGAGAAAGAGGGTGACAGGGAGGGCGACAGAGGGAGGGCGACAGAGGGAGACAGACGGAGGGAGACAGACAGAGGGAGACAGACGGAGGGAGACAGACGGAGACAGACTGAGGGAGACAGATGGAGGGAGACAGACAGAGGGAGACAGACAGAGGGAGACAGACGGAGGGAGAGAGAGCGAGGGAGAGGGAGGGAGGGAGGGAGAGAGAGGAAGACAGAGAGAGAGAGGGGGAGGGAGAGAGAGAGAGATGTCTGTATGCCGGGTGGTGGCTTCGTGGACGAAGGCGTCTGCTGTAGGGACCTGTGTTCAACCTCATGGTCACAATTTTTTTTTGCTTTAGCCCCGCCCCCTCCCCTTCTGACCCTGCCCCCACCGGTGCGGCTCTCAGCCACAAACCACGCTGTAAATTTGGCCCACAAGAGAAAGTTTGTGAGTACCCATGCTCTAAGATGAGGAAACTCTGCCGGATTCTCTCACTACACAATTAAAGAAGAAATATATACATCTCAACAACTACTTAACCAAGTAAGTAAAACTTATATTCACCCCTTGTGTGCTCATGACGGAACGGTTCCGTCATGAGCACAAGTGCAACTGAGCTCATGAATGAACCATTCCGTCATGAGCACATTTGCACAAAATCCCTCTGCTGGAAACAGCAGAGGGATTTCATATTTTTTGCCTTGGGAGGTGCGGAAGAGCTTCCCTAACCTTCCAAGGCATTTTTTTTGTTTTCCTTGTAATGATGATCGTGCGCATGGTGTGCTGATGTCTGTCATTGCAACAAAATGAAACTGAAACCTAGTTTCCGTTTCACTGTTATGGTGCTTGTGGGGCTATCTCAGCCCACGAGCACCGAACCAAATGAGAATCTCCCCTTTCCAATGATACCCTTCCCTAGCCCTCCTGGGAAGATCCCCAAGCAGGGATCCACCCACTAGCCACCAGGGAGGGGGGATCGTCCCCTTGGGCAAGGGCCTTTGCTCCCCCATTTTATTCTGTAACGATCAGTCTTTCTGCCCCCCATTGGGGGGGCCGAAAGCACCCTAGACACTAAGGATTACTTTTTAGGTCTTGCCTACGCAGCGCGCATGCGCTGATTAAGAGGAGACCTTTAGTAATCGATTTGCTTTTTCTGCCAAAAACGTGCACTCTTTGCATTGCTTTGAATGGCTACGCGTGCACGTTTGGCGATTCCCTTCTGGGAGCGAGCTTTGGCGACATCTGTTTGAAATTATCTTTCAAACAGATGGTGCCACTGCTCGCTCCCACAAGGGAAACGCTGTGTGTGTCTCGGCCGCACTCCCTCACCCCACCCACTTGTTAACCCCGCGGGCTACGCTGAGAGACTTTTTTTTCTATTTGTTCTGTTTGCTGCTCCGCGCGGCTCACGTTCAAGGTCCAAATTTTGTATAGCGCACTACTCACCCAGAGGGTCTCAAGGCGCTTGGGGGAGGGAGGTGTATTAATTTATCAAATATCCAAGTTTTTAGTTGCTTTCTGAAGGAGAGGTGGTTCTGTGTAAGGCGGAGGTGGGTGGGGAGAGAATCCCAAGTTTTGCCCGCTAAGTAGGAGAAGGATCTTCCCCCCATGGTGGATCTGTGGATGCACGGAATTGCGGCGAGGGCTTGATTGGACGATCGTAGTTGTCGGGAGGGGGTGTAGAAGGATAGACGCGTGTTGAGGCATTCGGGTCCTAGGTCGTAGAGGGCTTTGTGTGCGTGGGTGAGGTGACGGAACGTTATTCTCTTGTTGACAGGGAGCCAATGGAGGTCTTTCAGGTGGCCGGAGATGTGAGCTTGCCGAGGGATGTCCAAAATTAGTCTGGCTGAGGCGTTTTGGATGCGTTGGAGTTTTTTCTGTAGTTTGGCTGTGGTTCCGGCGTAGAGGGTGTTTCCGTAATCCAGTCGGCTTGTGACCAGTGCATGGGTGACCGTCTTTCTTGTTTCGGTGGGGATCCAAAGGAAGATTTTTTTGAGCATTCGTAGGATGTTGAAGCAAGATGATGAGACGGCGTTTACTTGTCTAGTCATCGAGAGGGAGGAGTCTAGGATGAAGCCCAGGTTACGTGCATGGTCCGTAAGTATAGGTGCGGTTCCGAGGGCCGGAGGCCACCATGAGTCGTCCCAGGCAGAGGGGGATGGCCCTAGGATGAGGACTTCTGTTTTGTCCGAGTTTAGTTTTAAACGGCTGTTGTTCATCCACTTGGCTACTTCTTTCATTCCTTCGTGTAAGTTGGTTTTGGCGGTGTTTGGGTCTTTGGTGAGGGAGAGGATCAGCTGGGTGTCGTCTGCGTAGGAGATGATGTTGAGGTTGTGTTGGCGTGCGATGGAGGCGAGGGGACTCATGTATACGTTGAAGAGGGTGGGACTGAGTGATGATCCTTGTGGTACGCCGCAGATGACTTCGGTGGCCTCTGATTTGAAAGGGGGGACGGCGGACTCTCTGTGTTCTTCCTGTGAGGAATGAGATGATCCAGTCCAATGCTTTTCCTTGTATTCCGACGTTGCTGAGGCGTTGTATGAGGGTGCTATGACAGACTGTGTCGAAGGCTGCGGAGAGGTCAAGTAAGATGAGAGCGACTGTTTCTCCGTTGTCCAGAAGTGTTCGGATGTCGTCTGTTGCAGCGATGAGGGCGGTTTCGGTGCTGTGTTTGGCTCGGAAGCCGGACTGTGAGGGGTCGAGGGATTTGTTGGATTCGAGGAAGGCGGCGAGCTGACTGTTGACGGCTTTCTCGATGACTTTGGCCGGGAATGGGAGGAGCGAGATGGGGCGGTAGTTCTTAAGTTCGGTTGGGTCTGCCGTGGGTTTCTTCAGAAGGGCGCTGAGTTCGGCATGTTTCCAGGTTTCCGGGAAGGTAGCGGAGTTGAGGGAACAGTTAATGACATCGCGGAGATGGGGTGCGATGATGGAGTCTGCT
This sequence comes from Lissotriton vulgaris, assembly GCF_964263255.1. Lineage (NCBI taxonomy): Eukaryota > Metazoa > Chordata > Amphibia > Caudata > Salamandridae > Lissotriton > Lissotriton vulgaris. The sequence continues at coordinate 30,337,592 of NC_141698.1, forward strand.
TTGTTGAAAATGTGGTGGGGACATGGGTCGGTTGGTGATCCTGAGTGGATGGAGTTTATCAGGCGGATGGTGTCTTCGGTGGTGATTGGGTTCCAGGCGCAAAGGTTGTTAGTGTGCGGTTTTGGTTCGGAGGTGGGTGGAGTGGACTGGTCTTCGGACTGGTTTTCAAAGCTGTTATGTATTTCGGCGATTTTGTTGTGGAAGAACGAGGCTAGAGAGTCGCAGAGGTATTGGGAGGGAGTGATGTCGTTAGTGCTAGCGGAGGGGTTAGTGAATTCTTTGACGATGTTGAATAGTTCCTTGCTGTTTTGGGCATTGTTGTCAAGTTGATCCTTGAATGCTGATTTCTTGGTGGATCGGATTAGTTGATGGTGTTTGCGGGTGGCGTTCTTGAAGGTGGCTAGGTTGTCAGTGGTTGGGTTTTTTCTTCAGGTTTTCTCGAGAGTACGACAGAACTTCTTGTATTTTTTAGGTCATCGTTGAACCAGGGGGCTTTTTTGCTGCCTTGCTTGATTAGATGGTTTTTCAAGGGTGCTAGTTCGTCGGCGCTGTGGGTGATCCACTGTTTGAGGTTGGTGGCTGCTTGGTTAGGGTCCGATGAATTGGCGGGGGGGTTTTGGTGAAGCGATGTGAAGAGCTGGTCGGTGGTGATTTTGTTCCAATTGCTTCGGGGAATGGGCTGTGGGGGGTTGTGGGTCGTGGACTTTTTGTAGTTGAAGTGAACGCAGCTGTGGTCCGTCCAATGGAGAGCTGTGGTGTGATCGAAGGAGATGTGCTTGCTGGAGGTGAAGATAGGGTCAAGCGTGTGTCCGGCGAAGTGGGTGGGGGTGTCAACGAGTTGTTTGAGTCCGAGATTGGCCAGGTTGTCCAGGAGGGTGGTGGTGGTGTTGTCGTTTTTCTTTTCCAGGTGAAAGTTGAGGTCTCCCAGTAGAATGTAGTTCTCGGATGGGAGGGCATGTGGACTGATGAAGTCAGCGATGTCTTCGCTGAATTGTGTGCGGGGTCCTGGGGGTCTGTAGATGAGGGTGCCTCTGAGTGTGGTTTTGGGGTCGGGGTGGATCTGGAAGTGAAGGTGTTCGGCGGTAGCGAGGTTATCGTTGGAACTGGTCGTGATGCGGATGGTGTTCTTGTGGACAATGGCGATGCCTCCTTCTGTTTGGTTGGTGCGATCTTTTCGGATGATCTTGTAGGTGTCCGGGATGGCTATGGCGTTGTCGGGTGCTGATGAGGCGTTCATCCATGTTTCTGTAAGGAAGGCGACATCCGGCGATGTAGTGTCGAGTAGGTTCCAGAGTTCGATGGAGTGTCTGTGGACTGAGCGGGTGTTGAGCAGGAAGCATTTTAGATGGTTAGTGTCGGAGCTCTGTTTGGAGTTTGTGGATTTGGTGTGGGTCCTGATGCAGTCGAACTTGCAGGAGTGGCAGGTGAAGGGTCCATGTGTATGTCCTGGTGCGGCTTGGTAGCAGTTTGGTGATAGGCCGGGGTTAAGGGCTGAGAGGGTTGCAGCGTCGTAGGTAATGCGGGTGGGATGGGATTTGCGGGGAGCAGGGGGTATGGCGCTGGGCGCGGTCCAGGGGCGGACGGGCGTAGACGGGCTTACCTTTGGCGCACCTTCGGCGCGCATGGGGCGCGACCGCTGCGCGTGGACGCTGCACGCGGAGGCATCTGTCATATGTGGATAGTGGAAGGGGAGGGGCGAGGGAGGAGCAGCTGGGAGGCGAGAGCGGGGTGGAGATCCTGGCAGGGAGGCACAAGAACAACAACAAAATGGCAGCAAGCCAAAAGCGAAACAGGATTGGGGCACAATCAGCGTAAACGCGATGCAAATGGCAGTGGCACCGGCACAATCAGGCACAAATCAATTCCACAGGCAGCGCAGCACAATTGAAAATACAGTCAAAGCGCACTTTGGCAATCCAGCGATACGACACAAAAATGATGATCAAATCAATAAACAATCAGGCAATCTAGCGCTACGATACAATTGCGATAATCAATCAGGCAATAGCAGATGTGGGAGCGAGGCGAGGCAGCAGACAGCAGTGTGGCGGTATAGCGCTACGATACCAGGTGGCAGGCAGAGCGGGTAGCAGCGTGAGGAGCAACCGCTTCAGTTGGGAATTTGTGCATTCTGCCTGGTAGATAAACTGACGTCATTGCGGTGACACATTTGCTCCTTTGCAACAGTGAAACCAAGCATAGACTCTTCGCCACCACTGCCTTCGGTTGTGAAATTGCCCCTCACTCTCATTATTTCATATCAACACTTTGTGTGGCAGCCACTAATGCGAGCAGGCAGTTTGGACTGTGCTGACACATTTTTAGAAAGTTTGTTTCACCCCATCTCTACTGCTGCAGAATGTATTCAGCGTATTATAAACCGTGGAAGAGCATGTGTGCTGGTACAGTGCTGTGGATGCTGAAGCCGAGTAGAACAGTGTTTCCAACCCCCTTTGCTGTACATGGGTCGATGACAGCTGCTCCCCACGGTTAACCTTTCATTGTCTCACTTTTTTGTGTCCGTCCTGTTAACCTTCGGTCTCCCTGCTTTATGTCAGCGCTTCCTTCGATTAGCTTCCTGATACCACTCCTCCACCTCTGGTGCACTTCCGCTTTTTGCCAGAGGAAGCCATGGCTCAGGCTGAGAATGAAGTTCACAGGGCAATTGTGCAATGTTTCTTTACCCAAACTTTGTAGGGAAAAGGAGCCTAAGGATCTAATCCTTCTCAGAGTATTTTTCCACCCAAGAATTTTCGTTGCGTTCTAATATTTGTTTTATTGCCGTTCCCATTGTTAATGGAGGAGCCTACAATACCAGAATGCACAGGAAGTGAGTTGCTTTATGTGGCACTCACTCAGCCAAAGGAAAGCTTGCGAACGTTCGTCTTGATGTGCTGGAAAAAAACAGGTTTCTGGTTCTAAGTTTAAGCTAATTTGATGTCTGCTAGCTTCCTGACAAAATGGATACTTTTACTTTTTTATGTAGGCATGGGGAGAGCAGATGCCAAAACTCAAATCTGGTTCCCCAGTTTTAAAGTTGGCAGCTCTGGGTGTTAATTCACATCCTCTTCCCAAATATTGCTGTGCGTAGGCATTAGTACCTTTGTCTGGGAGTGGGTGAGGCACTTACAACTGACCGGGCTGGAGCAGGGGAGAGGCGAGCAGGACCCCAACATTGCTGCCACCGCCAGGAGTCCAATTGAGCAGTCCACAGCACCGCCGCTCCGGGACTACATCTCCCGGCGGCCCTAGCGGCGGCGCTGCTTCCTGGTTCACGTGGGAAGCGCCAGAAGGTGCCTTAAAGGGCAGCTCCGCCCAGCTTCGCGGGACGCGAGCGGGACGCCGGGCTAAGCCCGGGCAAAGGGCAGGCCCTCTGTGGCCCTCAGAGGCACGAGGAGGACGGGACGGGCCACCATACTTGGCATCATCACAGGAGAAAGTACTGTCAGGTTCTATCCTTTCCATTTCTATCCCTACCGCTTTGAGCTGTCTACTCTTGAGGATTCTGTCTCCCAACTACAATGTCCATCTGGGAAGAGCTGAATGCCCTCTGTGGCACAAACTATATCCCGGATGCACCAACCACCCCCATAGTGACCGGAGTCACTGATCAAGCAATTTGCACTCCCCAGGCATCCCCCGATACAACCCTCTTTCCATCTAATTACTGCAGCCCCTCTGTACCTGGCCCCAACCCAGCCTCATTACCATTGGATAAGGCTGAGACTCGATCCCCCCTACAATCGACCCTTCTGGCCCAAATCGAGCGACTGCTACACACTGCTCTATCTCCACTGGTAGTTAAAATTAATGATTTGGGGGACAGACTGTGCAGGATCGAGAAAACTGTAGTACGGTCATACCCACAAACCGGAAACACTGCTATTCCCACACGCTCTACCCCCACCAACACCCAGGAAAGGTCTACGAACAATGCCCCCAGGATACTGCAAACTTGTGACTCCCCTGTTATACCACCCATCCAAAGTGGTCGCAGTGATACCCTTAATCCCGATCATGCCCCACATAGAGCTCCTGTGATCGCACTAAAAAGAAGGCATCGCATTGATTTACCCCCCGAAGCAGCCCCATACGTCACCGTTCTGTCAGGGGTCCCTGCACTCAGACCCGGAAAACGTGAACTGCATCAGGACCTACTGAACAAAGCCATCTTTTGGCTCAAAAACAATAGACCACTACCTTCTGCGCTAGACGGTGGGATACTAAGCGTCAGAAGGGTGGGGTGGCTTGGTCATCTGCCCAAAAATGTTCCGGGGGACTTGATTTTGGTTAAGTTTAAACACAGGAACATTGCCCCCTGCTTGCGATCTACCCAGCCCAAACTTGGTGATGGCTCCATCTGTATTTGGGACCTGCACCGAATCACCATAACAGCGGGTGAAAAAGGGGGATTCTGTTTATCTTGGGTTATTATTTTGAATGCTAAACTATTTTAGTTGGGTGTAAACCTATTTTCTTTTTAATTAGGCAATGTTATGTTGAGTTATTTTTGCATGTATGCATTTTTTTTTGTGTTGCTTTTATGGTCAAAAGCCGAATAAAGCTTATTTGATGATGGGTGAGTTTTTCTGTAGTCACCCTGAAAGGGGGTGGGGGGAGTGCCTGAGACTGTAGCAGTTCACAAGCAGAGTAGTTTACGCTAACCCCATGTGTGACCTTGGTCTAAGTTACATCCCAGTTTAATCACCGCACATTTTAGGAAACTCATTCTCTCACTCACCTGTACGTTTGGAGGGTTACTGATCTATAGACCCCGGTTTTAGGGTGCCTTTTCTGCAAGAAATTAAGCAGCTTCTAGAGACACTCATAGCTGACCACGCATGAACTATCCTAGGGGACTTTAATTTTTACTTGGAAGAAAGAGAAAACACAGACTCAAATACCCTCCTAGAGACACTCGAGAGTATTGGATTTGCATAATTAGTAACAGCGCCGACTCATAAGGCAGGACATATGTTGAATTATATTTTTTCCAATGACTCACGTATTGCCTTCCAACACACAATTCCTTTCTGTTGGTCAGACCACAGTGCAGTTCAGTTTGCCTCCAGTATTAAGCAAAGAACAGAGATCCTCCCAAGGTCCTAGCACATTTAGCAACTGGAAAGGTATTTCAGCCACCACTCTGATTAATGCCTTAGAAAACATTTCCTGTACTATCCATGAGGACTCTAATCTAGGGGCTGAGACCTTTGATACATGGCTGAAATCAGCAGCGGATATAGTGGCACCTCCTAAAATATATACTTAGAACAAATGCCGCTCCTCAGCTCCTTGGTACAATGACAAACTAAGGCATTCAAAACAATGTTGTCGTCCTGCTGAGCGGGCATGGAGACGAACCCGAGAGGATCATGATAGAATTATTTATAAAGCCAGGGTCAAGGATTATAAAGCTGCGCTTGCGAAAGAAAAATCTTTGTACTGCACACAGGCAATTGATAACTCTAAATCCACCAAATAACTGTTTCAGCTGGTACAACAGCTTTCATCCTCTCAATCCTTGGCAGAACCGGACACATCACAAACATTTTGGGATCAATTTACTTCCTTTTTTCAGAATAAGGTCACAGACATATACACTGGACTAGACGCAAACTCCAATATGCCCACAGAAAATCCAACAGTAAACAGCCCTACCAAAGATGGTCCACTGTTGTCTAATGCTGAACACAGAGGCCTTCCAAGATTTTGAGACCTGACACCCTCTACTCTCGTACAGTATCTGAAGAGAATGCATTCTGGCTCTCCTATGGAGGCATGCCCACAGGCAATCTTACATATGGTTGCTGATACTATAGCAGAACCCCTCTGTAAATTAATGAATATCATCATCCGCTCTCTAATTTATCCCCATTCTTGGAAACAAGCCATAATCAGACCTCTTCTGAAGAAACCAAATCTGGACTCTAGGGACTGTAAGAATTACTGTCCCATCTCTCTGCTTCCTGTTCCATCAAAATTCTTGGAGACACATCTCAATAAGCAGCTTATGGAAACAGCAGATAGGCAATTCTGGCTCAATGAGTCACAGTTTGGTTTCAGAAGGCATCACGGTACAGAAACGGCCCTGGTTTGTGCCTCTGATTACATCAGGCGTAAGGTAGACGTAGAGCAGGGAGTGGTGCTAATTCTCTTGGATCTGACAGCAGCATTTGACACCATCTCTCCTATATTGCTGCTGGACAGACTCCGGACTCTTGGTATATCCCATCAAGCCCTTGCCCTTCTGTCCTCATTCCTGACAGGGAGATCCCAAAGAGTGAATCTAAAATCTTTTCACTCTGACTCCTACTCATTACCTTGTGTAGTCCCGCGGGGGTCTTCCTTGAGTCCCACCCTTTTTAATCTGTATGGGGCACCCCTCGCTACAGTAATCCACTCTTTTGGATTGGAGGTGGTGTCCTATGCAGATGATACTCAAATTATGGTTACCACCCCTAAGGGGCTGGGTAATGGTCAGAGAATGTCTGCGGCTGCATGTCCGGAGTAGCAAAGTGGATGTCGGCTAACTTCCTTAAACTTAATGGGGAAAAACTGAGGTGATGATATTCGGATCAGGGACAGCCAAATGGAACAGTAACTGCTGACCTCAATCTTTAGGATGCTGTCCTGTCCTGAGTGAAAAGGCCAATAATTTGGGAGTCTTGATGGATATGGAACTTAGCTTCATGGCCCAAGTGAACCGTACCATTTCCACATGCTCCTGGCTGGCTTATAAGGATGTTAAAAAAAATCTTCCCTTTCATCCAGCGTTCAACCAGGATCCAGGTAGCTCCGGCTCTGGTAATGGCCAGATTAGACAACTGCAATGCCCTGTACCTGGCTGCTAGTAAGGGCTTACAACATAAACTCCAGGTACTGCAGTATGCACTGGTAAGACTCATTCTGGACCTTCCCAAAAGACAATCAGCCAAAAAGGGACTAGAATACCTACACTGGCTCCCCATTGAACAACACATCAGTTTTAAAGCACTGTGTATGGTCCATAAGTCACTGCATGACTCCTATCCTTTGAGACTGAAGACCAAGTTCAAATGATATTCCCCAGGCCAACTACTTTGCTTCTCTCATTAAATGCAACTTCTGGTACCAAGAACCAAGAAGAAGAAGTGGGGGGATAGGGCTTTCTCAGTGGCAGCGTGTAAGCTCTAAAATTCCCTACCCTTGGCTCTCAGATCTATTCCTCTGCTGCTCCCGTTTAGAAAAGCCCTTAGGATCTGGCTGTTCTCAGACAGACGGTGAGCTGAAGCCTCTCCATTCTTCTTCTGGACGATGTGTTATTTGCAGTCTTTCTCTAGCGCCTTGATAGCCTTGGGTGATTGTTGCGCTATATAAATATCAAAATCAAATCAAAATCAAAATCAAGGGTGTCTCAAGTTGGGAGACTTCCACACCCCAGAGGTGGTTTTATGACATTTAAAGATTGCTGCAAAATAAAGCTACATCTGGAGAATACAACTATACATCAGTTTGTAATTCCAAACCTAATGCATGCACATTCCAAAGTATTAAATTCCTTAAAACAAACTGAAAAGTTGTATGACCAACAAAGCTATCCACAGTGTTTTTGTTGATAATTGTATTATATTGGGATTATATAGTGCTTACTACCCCGACAAGGCACCTACACGCTTTATTACGTTTTTCTTGCTCCTTAGGAATAGAGGAACCCAAGCATTGCCTCATCGCCACTGATGATTGAGAGCCGAATGGGCGAACTCAGTTTATGAATTTAAAAAACAATGGAAATGGTAGGTGTTTCACCTTAAGAATGACTCTGGTCCATTAGTGAGCTTCCCTCGTTTAAAAATTCTAAACTGTTGCTGCAAAATGTATGGGTGGGCCCCCACTCCAAGGCAGTGGCCATCACTGGACAGAGATGCACTCACGACAGAAGACCACCATATGTAGTCAGGGTCTGATTTCGAATGGTCAGGTGCCCTTTATTTCATCTCTCAGGCTGAGTCCAGCCCTCGGTATGTGTGCAGCACAAATCTTGACATTGTGGCCGAGTGGCCCACTACATCCCTTGTAAACTTTATTAATGCAAAGAATAAAATAAAAGATAGCAACTACCAAACGAACTGGTCACATTCTGCACTGAGGTTCAGTAAATAAAATACCGCAGTCTCTGGCTTGATCGAGGATTTGTCGTTAGGTGTTACGAACACCCTCAAGTGTACAGGTCCTCTCGGGATCATAGTTGAGTGTTTTGAATGTTTACATTTCCTTCCTCTGGGCTCTCACTTCTTGGAGCACCATCGTCAAAGTGTCAGAGACCTTCCTGTGCTCGACTTGGGACATCTTCTTGACCAGGGCTGTTCCTGCACATATCCAACTACCAGGCTGGTTCACCACTGATACTGTCATCCTGGCCAGTGCTTGGAAGCCTACTGAACCAAAACACATTCCTCAACACTTCGGTGTCACCTCTTTTTGCTGTCAACATGGACCCCTTTATTCTCACCACTTCCCATGCCTCTCTTTCGAAGGGGGTACAAAACATCTACCCTGGGTGGTGATCTTTGATGATTGCACTATTACCGACACTCAGGGATGGCCTCACGGCTCTCCCGTTGTGTCTCGCCCTCTCGTTCTTCACCCTTCTCCTCTCCTGAGTGGCCTGTGCATCGAGGACAGTTGGTTGCCAGCTAGAACCTGCAGGCAGGATATCTCGTTGAGATCTTCTCATCAGGAGATCACTTGGAGCACCCCACCATGGTGCTGTGGGGCATTTGCCGATAGTCTCGTAGAAACTGATGCAAGCTACACTCATGATCTTCACTGCACTGAATCCTAATTTGTAGAGCCTTATTGAGTGTTCTCATGAAACGCTTGAGTTCCCCGTTGGCTTAGGGCCATTGAGCAGTGATGTGACAATGTTTAATGTTCAGCTGGTGAAGGTATTCATGGAATTCTTGACCTTGAAAAAGAGGGCCGTTGTCTATCTTAATTTTCTTGGGCAACCCTAGGAGTGTAAACACTTTTTCCAGAGCGGGCCAGACTCACTTGAATGCAGTTGATTGAACCAGCTCCATGGTGGGGAACTTGGTATGGCTGCCCGTTTTGACAGGTGTCAAAAGCTGCTGAAGTCCATGCTTAGAGATGACCAGGGATGTGGGGAGCAACCTCAGGGATGACAGGTGCTATCGCCCGTGATGATGCATTGCTGGCATGTCTTCACTCTCTCCTTGACAAGACAATCTACCTCTCAATCCTTTTAGGCCCATTGTGGGTGGCTCCAGCAAACAATGGTACAAGGGGTTTGTGATCGGTCACAAGTTGAAATTGTTGTCCGCAGACATAAAGATGAAAATGCTTGCAGGCCCAACGGATGGCCAAAGCCTCTCTCTAAATTTGTGCAACTTGAGTCTCTTCTGCTGGCAGTGCCCTGCTTGCAAATGCAATGGGGACCTGTTCACCTTATCTTACATATTACATCACCCATGACAACTTCTGTTACACAATTGATAATATCACAGCAACATTTGCAGTGAAATTATTGCTGAGAAAACTGTGCATGGCGGGGGCACAAGTTACAGTTACCTTAAGGCATGAGTTATAGTTACTTGAGATAACTATAATTATAACTGGTGAATTTCTGTGGCTTTTAGAGTTTAAAATACTACATTGATACTGGACATTTCACCTAACTATAACGTCACTTGAGTGTGTATATATATATATATATATATATCTCCTCAGGGAGTAAAACTTCTAGAGTTTGCAAAGCTCTAACTGTCACTGCAACAATATTGCTGGCATACATGTGTGTGGTGATATTTTGTCTTAGTTTTAGTTACCTTAGGGACCGATTTATAGTTACTTGAGAAATTTGGTGAATTTCTTTGGTTATTAGAGTTTAAAGCTTGACCTTGGTTTTGCACATTTCACCTAACTGTTATATTACGTCAACCTTTTGTTTTTTCGGTGAATTTCGAGTTAAAAAAAAAATGAAAATCAATATTTATTTACAATATGTGAATCCAACCCCCGCTGTGCATGTGGTCCGGCAGAGAGTTAGCTGCAGGGCCTGGCCTGTGGACAGGCCTTGCCGCCAGCTCCCTGCATTCAGCCAGCCCCATGCTGTGCCCGGCCTTTGGTCGTGCGCAGTAGGGTGTTGCCCACAAGGTCTGACTGTGGCTAACCCCCAGAAAGGGAGCCAATCCCACCCTCCACAGAGCCTTCGGTCGTGCAAGGTGGGGGGTTGCCTACCGGGCATAGCCTGAGGATTGTCTTTTGACCAACCACTTGTATGCAGCCAACTATCCGTGGCCAATCCCCATAAAGGCAGCTAACCACACACTGCGTCGGGCATTCGATCATGCATGTTGTGGGTAGGCCTAAGGGCCTGGCTGTGGCCAGATCCTGCGGCACCACCTGCATGCAACTAAACCCACGATGCGCATGGCCTTTGGACGTGAAAAGTATGGGGTTCGGCTCAAGGCCTGGCCTGCGACCAAGCCCTGTGGCCAAACCCCTCAAAGGCCCTCAACCTCACACTGCCTTTGACTGTGTGCTGTGGGTGGTTGGCCACAGGGCCTGGCCCTGGGGACCCTATTCATGGCGCCCGGTGTGATATTTTGGGGGAAGGGGCACACGTCCCCCTCCCTGGGCCTTTAATTGCTCAGGGAGAAGGGCTGCTTGGCCCCCTCCTTTTTTGGTCGAGCTGGTGTACCAGCGAAGCATCTTTTGTCAGCCACTTCCTGGGAATGTGAGACAGGGGATGGGCACGCGCAGGGGATTCTCCCATGTGAGCGCGCACGTTCACCCACACGCCGTGCACATCTCCTGTTCCCATTGCCAGGAAGCGGAAAACACATACATGCAGACACACACGCGCGCACACACACACACACACACAACAGACAAACTTGCACACATACACACAAACAGACACACGGGCACACACACAGACAGACGCACGCACGCACACACAGACACACTCGCACACACACGCGCGCACACACACACATGCGCACACCCCCCCCCCACACACACACACTCACCGGGCTCTTTCCGCGTGACCCTCTCTCCCTCGGCAGCCAGCGGGTCAGTCTCGGTAACATACGGGGCTCTCCACGAGCACGGGAGCCCCGCTACCTCACACGCAAATCTTCCAGCTGGCTTCAGGGGCACAGGAGCGCGGGGTAGGCTCCCGTCTGCTTCCTGTTTGTGGCCTGCCCCCGTCCCAACACAGGTTGCCTGGCTTCCTGTCCAAACCGGGCTGCCGCGGTGAGTTTTTCAATACCTGACTTGTTGTTCTTTGCTCTTGTTACCAGCTTTTTTTATGGACATACAGGGAAACTGGCATCTGTGCGGCGATATCTGAACGTGCTGCTCTACAGTGTTGATACTTTGTTATCCGGGATTTCCGAATATAGACACACAGGGACACTGGCATCTGTGCGTCTATATCTTAGAGCTTGATATCTTGGAGCTTTGTTCTCCTGTTAGTGCGTTTTGCCATGATAATACTTCACTTATTTGATCGGGCCCCTGTACAGTGTTGATCTTTTCACTGCGCTTTCTTTCCTGTTAGATCTCTTGGAGCTTTGTTCCCTGGTTAGTGCGTAGCTTTTCACACACAAGCATATGTTTTTGAGCATATGTTTTTTTTTGTTTTTTTTACATTGCTTTGGTGCCACTGGATGGTGCGCACAAGGACACTGGCATCTGTGCGGCGATATCTTAGAGATTTCTTCTCCGCACTTCTCATACTCTCACAGACTCTCCCTCTTTCACACTCTCACTAACACTCTCACAGACTCTCACTCTCTCACTGACACTCTCACTCACACTAACTCTCACTCTCACTGACTCACTCACACTGAATCTCTCACTCACACTGACTCTCACTCACACTGATTCTCTCACTCTCACTGACAGACTCTCCCACTCACTCACTGTCACAAACAGACTCTCACTGACTGACTCTCCCACTCACTGACTCACTCACTCACTGTCCAGACTCTCACGGACGGACTCACCCACTCTCTCTCACTCACTAACTGACTCTCTCACTCACTGACTGACTCCCCCACTCATTCTCACTCACTGACTCACTCACTCACTCTCAACACATATTGCATTACAAATGCAATAGGTGTCACATTTGCGAAAGTTTAAGCTATTGACATTGTAAATGACAATGCTATTAATGTATCTATTTTCAAAACCAACCCATAAATAAAAAATGTGTAATGTACAATGCCAATAGCTCAAACTTTCCTAATGCGAAACCTATTGCATTGCAAATGCTTGTTTCTTAAGTTCACGGTCCTGAGGGATTGGTTTCCCAGGGCCAAAAGCAGCCTTGTGATTGAGTGTGTGCCCCCTCCCCCTTTAACCATGGTGGGCTCCGGAAGATGGGGTTGCCGGGGCAGAAATCGGCTTGGAGAGGGGGGCTGTTCACCCCCTCCCACTTTACAAATGCAGCCAGCCCTCAGGGGATGGGTCCCACGGGCCAAAAAAGGTCCATAGAGTGGGGTTGAGTGGCCCTCTCCCCAGAAAATTGCAGGTGACCCCAGGAGTAGGTCCCTGAGGCCGAAATCAGCTTGGTGAAGGAGGCCACTTGCACCCTCCTCTCCCAAAAGCCAGGAACCTGGCCCACCCATGGGGCTTAAATAAAGCAGGCACTTGAGACTCTGCTTGTTCTTTTTGCTAATTTTGCTGCAGATTCACAGATCCTCTGCAAGTTTGTTGCAAGATTATTAAAAAACGTTTTTGGGACCAGCTTCCTTGAGTCTTTTTTCATTTACTGCCACAACTTCCTGGTTTAGGTTGTGGCAGTGAATCAGATCTCAGTTTGAGATCTGTCAGGATCTGCGGAGCCTCCGCTTCCCTCGATATCACAGTCTTTGAGCATTAACTGCTTAAAACTACTGAACCCAAAGCACTCTTTAAGGACCTAGTTCTAGCTTTCTGCCAAATCTGGTGTAAATCCTTTCTACGGTTTAGGTTGTAGGTGTGTCTAAAGTTCCAATAGGAAAATTAAAAGGAAAAATGCTTTTTAGAACCCCTTTTTTCCTTTGCTCCTGCCTGACGGATCACCCTGAAACTATCCAGGGGCAAACTAGGCAAAAAAGAGCACACTTCTGGAAAGTTTAGTTGCGATTTGTCAAACATCGCCAAAGTTATTAGCAACACAAAAAATGTAAAAATCCATTATATATATATATATATATATATATATATATATATATATATATAAATATTTGTTTGTGCGTGTGTGCATGTGTGTGTATGTGTGCGTGTGTGTGGGTTTGTGTGTGTGAGTGAGTGATCAAAAAATGCACCGCTATTTCCGCCGGGGCTGGTGTCAGTGACTGCAACAGTCACGTATCACAAAGAGTCCAGAAGAAATGTGGCACATCAGCTAACACACAACTCATTTACATAGGAATGACGCGTTTTGGCTATCTCATAGCCTTTGCCAAGTTGAAAAAGGCTATGGGATAGCCGAAACATGCCGTTCTGTGTGATGAATAAACTTGTGTACGTTAGCTGGTTTGCCGAGTTCTTTCTTCCCCACGGGGATTTGTACTCTTTGTATATATATTTTGTTGGTGATAGTGAATTGATGAGTAGTTTCAAGCATAACTTTACTGAGACATTTAAAAGACATGAGGGATTGAAGGCTAAACTGGCTTATAACATGTTTTGTTTGTTAGTTTTGATGTGGCTGATTAAGCGGGATTAGTCCAGTACTTTTGGGTATGGTTTTCATTCACATGTGGAGAATTGTTATTAGAAAGTATTATAGACTGGACTGGTTGAGGGGTAATTAAGGTCAGATTTGACTGTGAGATTTGGCCAGCATTAGATCTTTGCTGGGAGTTTGTATGGTGTCCAAAGTTAGTTAACTAGTTAATTGAGATAAGTATCTGTTTCATAGAAAACATGTTTTTATGTTATGTTATTTTATGTTAATAAAGCTATTAAAGCACACTTTTACCCAAGGTTGTCCTGGCGCTGAGCACTGCCTAGCTGGTTTCCAGAAGAAGAATATGGCTATTGGGAAAACAACCATGTTTTCAGCCCCTTATTCAGTAAGGGACTGAAAACATGGCAGATTGTTCCGACCTTTTGCAGCACAAACAATGAAACTACTGCCGCCCCAGTTAGCTTTTTTTTACACGGGGAATGGTCCCTTGCTTTGCTTCCGAGGAACGCAACGTTCTTCCGGGGACATACCATTGAAGGCGTTTTCCCAGATAATCAGCGCCACTGCCCATCAAGGACTTAAAGACCGTGCAAAGCGCTTTGAATTGTGCACATTCTTTTACTGGGAACCAGTGAAGGTGTCGAAATCCCGTTCTAACTGAGACGAACCTTGGTGTGACCGTTAGCAGCCTGGCTGCCACATTTTGCACCAGCTGGAGTCTGTTCAGATGTTTCTTTTGAATACTCAAGTACAGACTATTACAATAATCCAGCCGCGATAAAATGAGCGATGTGACTGCTGTCCTAAAGCTGTCCTCTGTTAAAAAGAATGTTATTTTCTTCAAAATTCTAGGGAGGAAGAAGCTCGTCGAGACAACCCCACTGACCTGATCGCCAAAGGTAAGTTTGTTATCCATAATCACCCCCAGGTTCTCGGCTTTCATAGTGGGGGCTGGGGGCATTCCCATTTTTTCAGGCCACCAGAGGTTAGGGTTATTGCCAAATATGATGACCTCCATTTTTATAACGAGCAGGGCAACTACATGGGGGTGTGAGCTTACATTTGTATGTTCATTTTAGGTGTGCGAAGTGCAGGGGGTGGTGGCACACTTGCTCGAGCATTGGTTTGCCAAAAATGAACAATTTTGTTGCCTTGTGTTTTTATGGGAAAGTATTTAATAAAAATAGGCTTTTCCATTAGGTCCTCTTTGAAGGGAAAGTGGGAGATACATTTAGACAAATTTGCCTAAACTACCTGTGTCATGGCTCTCACAATGTTGCATATTCTAATAGTAATTGATAACGTTGGGACAATGGATTCAGTGATGAAGATCTTAAAATGATACAGGATTTTCCGTACTTGGGAATGAGCGAGTGGACTTCCATATTTTAGCCTGAGGGACAAATATACGTTGAACTGTTTTTGGGTGTCCAGACGTGAAATAATCCACTAATGGTCGATCTTTGGGTTTTTAGAGGCGCATCTCGTTTGATCTGACTGGTGAGATTACTTGAGGCAGCAATAACTAGTGGATGAGTAGGGGAGTGGCTAGCACAATGAAAAGTTATAACCTTAATTTCTATGTATTGTACTAAAATGTTTTCCTAGATTTTATGAAGTTTGTCTAAAGAATGGGGTTATCCAGTGCTTAATTTGAGCTAGTGGTTGCAGGTGGGGCCCACCAGCACTCATTTTTTTGGGGACGGCACTTATTTTTCCTCATTGGACTTTAATCCAGAGCAAGAGATGGAATTTCACAAAACGGGGAAAAAGAGGAATAAAACGATGTAAATGTGACATAGAGAGAAAGCAGGGATGAAAAAGAACTTGCACGAGTGAGATCAAGGGATGGACGAAAGCGGCATGAGGAGGAATCAAGACTACACAGCCTTAGCATTTGGCAACTCCAATATCAGTCCCGCTGGCCATGAGCTTCTGAGCAAAACGTTGGGTCCGCGGCACTTATTATTTTACAAAGTAAGCACTGGCCCCTTTATCATGAACAGAAATGACTGAAAAGTGGTAAACGTTTTATTTAAGCTTAATGCTGACCAAAGCAGGTAGCGTGAGTAGATATGGTGTAGGAGACCTTCAGCAAAATCATATACTGGGCCAGACACAATTGGTAGGCACAAGAGTGCTGGGGAAAGGGGTGCGGGGTGACAGAACATAAGACCAGTTACATGAGCTCAGTTCTGAAATTAATTCATGTGAATTGATGTGGTGCAGATCAAGAGAGACCAATGACACTCTCGACCACTACAGATAAATAACATATGTGTCTGTCACTCAACCTCATATGATATTAATGGCAGGGTAAATTCTTTCAGTGTCTTTTTAAATCTCTCCACACTTATTCTCCAGGTTTCTGAGCGCTTGTGTTGGTAGCTCCATGATTGTATATCTTTGACACCAGATCTAGGGAGACTAAGAGTAAAGCTGCATTTGAATGGAAACTTTCTCATTATCTCAGCCTTGATGGCATTAACTGTTGAGTCTCTCATCATCTGCTGAATGTCCACACAGGCTTCCACTTTAGATTTGTGTTGTATGCCATGTATGGACACCCTGCAACTTGTTTCTGTGTTACTTTTCATTTTCCTTTTTATTTACTTGTTTATAGAATGTTACTTTTGGTCTGAAGCTGACACATCCTAGCACACAATGAAAGAGAAGATAATGAAAGGATCATTTAAAAACTATAAAATGTTCACAAACACCTACTGAAGACACTCCAGCCTGAATATCAAAGTCCATATTTAATACAGAGATGAGACAAACTGGTAATACAGTAACACATTTATTGTTGTGCAGATTGAAATACATAAAAAGGTTCAAAGAAGTAAAAAATTCACATTTTGCAAATTTATAATTCTTCACTTGTTGATAGAAGTATAGGAACTATTCACCTTCGGTTTTCTAGGAGAAAGACACATTTATTAAAGCATAAATTTGAATATGTATTTCTATAATGACACAATGTGAGTTATTAATGACAGCATCAAGCAAGCATTTTACTAAAAATAAGTTGAATCTTTCAAGGGAGCAAAATATCTATGGAAAGAAAGTATTAACCCACAAACAGCTTTGTATTTTTCTAAAATGAACACTGGTCAAACGCGACCAATTACTTTTACCAGACTTATAGTCAAAACATTTTAGAATTGGCAGCCTTGAATATCTAGTCGTTATGACGGCAATATCAATCAATGAGTATCGCTAAAGGCGTTCACTGTCAAGAACAAGTTTGTAGTTTTCATAAAGAAGCAGTTTTTGTGTGGGGATTAAGAACGAAGGTCTTATCGTTCAAAAGTATTGTTTTGTAGCAAAGAGGTGATTTTCTTTACCTCATCTGACACTAATGAATTTTCTTATTTTATATCAGTAGAACATTTTGTGTTATGATTTACACATACATATGAATTCCATTCATTGCGAAAGTGAAGGAGCAGCAGAAGAACTCCTAAGAGAGATATACCATCTAAAAAAGTCATTTTGAAACAAGTCCAAGTAGAGCTGCAATTCTCTGATCTTTCCTGCCTGGACTACTGGAGTGCCATCTAGGTGGCCATTCCTTCGCGCCTCTCGATGTCCAGATCAATGTATTCAAACTTTGAACCTCTTCTGAACTCAAGCATACATTGACTTTGTACATAACAATTGCTTTAAATTATTTCCAAGTATTTCCGCCATACACACATTTTCAACTCAGTAGACAAACTCTTCTCAAGGTCCTAAAAGTTGACAACTAGATCCAAAACTCTTTTTCCTCTTAGAGTCTCTTGCTGCAAGCTTAAAAAGACACAGAGCTAACCATCTTCAGTAGTGCTTCAATCTGTCGAAATTCCACCCTGTTCATGGTTTTGCCTGATCCCCGAATTACAAAAGCGAAATACAATTAAACTTTGCCTTGAGCTCCCTTCTGTAAGTCTACCTCACTCTTTTTAATCCGTCCACTGCAACTTCAAATTCGTTAAAGTGCTCCAAAGCTGGTACAGAGTATGATGTTAAGTTAAAAACTAAACACAAAATCGTGATTATGATGTTTGTTTGATTTAGCTTACCTTGCTCCCAACGTCACGACTCTTGGTCCTGAGTTTATTCACTTGGGATTCAGCAATGTCGGCCCTCTCCCCTGCTTCCTCAAGTTCATGTTGCACTTTCCTGAATCGAATCAGATGTGAATTGGCTTGTTCCTCCTAATGGGACGAAAACAACAAAATAAAAGTCACCTGCATGTAAATAATTTTCAGACCTACCCTAGCTGCACAATGCCAATGGAGAAGCGTGGCTCAATGGTTAGAGCGACAGACCCTGATGCAGATGTCTGGCCTGGGACCAGGGTAAAATTCCCGCCTCGGCGGCTCTTAGACTCAATCTCCCCGGACCTGATAATTCTCGCCTCGGTGCCTAGTCTTATCGTGGGTCCCACTCTGTGACTCTGGGCAATAGCTTGCTTAATCTCCACAACGGCCCCAGCAGCGCTTGGATGCCTGGCTTCACCTTGGGGGTGCCCAGGGGTGGACATCTCACAGGAAAGCCAGGAAGGGTTCCACAGCGGTATGAATACAGCGCTACGAGACCTCTGGGTAGAGGCGCTATATAAATACAAACACATTTACATTTAATTGTAAACAGGATCGTTTTCTATTGCTGTTGTAAAAACGCATCCTAACATACTTCATATCCTATCACCTTTAACATTTGTGTTTGTGCACATAAAAGGTGTGTATAGGTGGTGTGAATTCTGGTCTACTCATCTAAATGGTATAAAACCAGAACGCTTTTCTTTGACACCACATGTGATAGGAATGCAAACATCGTCAAGTACCAAGATTTGGCCCTGATGCGAGCTGTTTTACGAATTTAAGTCAATAGAAAATCATTCACCTAATCTGAACTTGAAACTGCTGGACCTCGTCTTTCTTAGGCGCATATCTGAATGAACTATTCTAAACCAGAAGTAAATGGCCCACATTTGTTCCGCGCATGTTGTGTCAGCCAAGACTACTGTTGTTCCTTATCTGCCATTACATTATGTGTAACTCCACTGAGCCTGTTCCTTCACACATGTGCAATCCAATTGTAAAGTTTTCAATTGTTTAGATCAATACTTGCAGCTCCCATCTGGGCTAGTGGAAATCCAGGCTCTCGCTGCACCACTGAGAGGCTCCTCTTTTATTTTAAATCTTTTTATTATATTTCTTACAACAAATAATTTGTAAAACGCTGCATAGGTTAACCGAAACCCCCAGGTTTCTGTGGCACACAGATGCATAGGAAACATCAAGTGCCAGTGTCCGCCTTAAGTTAGAATAGAGTTGCTAAATACTCAGATCGGAAAATGGCACAATTCCATCCCTAGGCCCACACAGATCACATCCATTCCATGCAATCTCCTACCCTATGGCTCCCCTCCATCACTCCCCATCTTCCTCAGACCAATGATCCCATAGCTTTAAGAACTTCCGGAGGTAACCCTGTGGGCAGTAGATCAGCCACTCTTCCTGCCTACACCACTCCATATTGGATTCCCAGTCTCTCAATGTCAGAATCTGTGCAGTATCCAAACAACTTATCACATCCTTCCTTGCAATGAATGTGTACCTAACTTGGGTCACCTCTCCTCAGATGCCCAGGCAGACCAACGAGGAGTGAGCTCCAGCAATTACCCCAGCACCCCAGAGTGCCTAAGTTGAACCCCCTCCTAGAAGGCCCTTACTCTTGTGCATCCCCAAAGTGTACGGAGACGCATTTCCCACTGTCCAAATCCCCTCTGGCAGCGTGGAGTGCAAAAAAACGATGGATTTAGGCCCAGATCTCTGTACTGGGGTGAATGTATGACATTGTTCTGCATTCTGTCCATCAACTGTTGTTTTTGCATTCTTATCTCCCATAACACAGAGCCTTGTGCGCGTAAATTATACCCAGTGCAACAGCTTTGACTAAATGAGCCGGAACCCCACCTGGATGGCAACTTCCCTGGGGTATTTACAGGCCTCCTCCCACTCAATGTCCTCCTTTATACCCAGGTCTTCCTCTCCTCTTTCTTACAGCTTCTGTAACGGGGCATGGCCATTCATGAGGAGTTTGTAATACAGTTGTGAAATAGCATGTCTACAAAAAGTGGGGCGACCAATGAGCAATACTCCAATGGGCCAACGCACCTAAGTCTGACTGCGATGGCTCCAGTGCCAATCGACCAGCTGATCGCATTCCAGGAGAGGATTCTAAGATAGGTGCCCCCGGCTAGTTGTTGAGAACCCATCTGTACCATTGTCTGTGAGTAATCCGAGTGTTCCAAATGCCCCCATTTGCTACTTTATTCCCACTCCCTCTATAGCAGCTGCGCCTCCCTTCAACTGTCCCCTTCCAACCCCTCTCCCTGCCACCTTGTGCTGCAAGTATTGAATGAGCCATCCCTCAATGCTCAAGGCACCTATCACCCCCCGCCCCCAACTTTGGGTTTTGTTGTAGCACCATAACTAGTCCAATAGGAGTATTGCGTGGCCGGCCCTGAAGGTTCAGACTCCATCCAGAGCACAGCCAACCTGCTCATATCACAACCCCACAGCACCAAACCCCAGAGGGGTCCCATAGGCATCCTCCATCAGGTGTCCATCAGGCGATCTTATCGGTTGTCATTGCGTGACCCTCGGGAGGTACACTTTCTCAATGTCTGCGCAGGAGCTAGTCGATCCATCTTCCAACAGCCCCAGATTCAAAGCAAGGGCCACTGAGGGCTGCAGGAGGCCTCGTTGTAGCTCCATGACCATCTTGTCCTTATCTCTCTCCTTTCGTGCCTCAGCCTTGGTGGGATCACCTTTAAGCCCCGACATGGACGCTATCACAGCTGTTGAGTCTGCCACCAGGGGAGCGCTCTTCAGCATGGCCCGCGGCATTAGGTGGCCCTGCCTCGCCAGCCAGTCCCACACCTCCTTTGCCTCCCTGAAGAAATGAACTGATGTGCCCACCACCACCAGACATGGTCAGAAACAGAAAGGCATATTTGAAGTTGGGAGGCCACAGATGTTTCTTGACAAACAAAAAGGACTCACATTTATGTTGGACTGAAGTCGTATAGTCCGAGTAGATACTCGTCGGGCTGTACTTAACCAGCCAGGTCACATGAACTGGTGCCAAGTGTAGGATGTTGCCCTTAAAATTTAGCAAGCCAGCCACTATTAGTCTGGTTATCACTCCAGGTACCGGGGACCGACCCAACACCCTATGCACCCTCTCCACAGAGAACAATGTTGTCACCCTTCTCCCCCAGGACCTCAGAAGACAGCCATTGCTCCACAAAGAGTTACCTCAAGGGTCCCTCAGTCTAATCCGTGACCCCCACCAAATGCATATTGTTACGGCAGGTGCGCCCCTCAGTATCTTCCACCTTGGCTGATAGGACTTTTATCTCCCTTTGCTGCCTGGTCAACCTGTTCTCATGGTCCATCACAGCTGGTTGGAGCTGGGCCATAGTCGACTCTGCATCAGTGACCCTATCGGCCAGGGTCAATAGATCCACATCAATCACCACTGCCTCTATTTTATGCTCCAGTTCCTCCTTTGTATCTAGGATGGTTGCCAGGATCATCGCTGTGTGGGCTTCAAGTCCATTATGCACCCCGGGCCAGACGGGGAGAGATTCATTGCCAAGTCACTTCTAGCCCCACTGAGGGCCCACTTCTCCGCCTGGCACACCAACAGCTCTAACTGGGATCTGAGCTGCTAATGTCTCTGCATGGCCCACTCGTTGGCCTCGCTGCACCAGAAGAGGTGTGGTGGATTCCGATGGCATGGGCCGCAGCCGTCCACAGAGGCATTGCGTCTTGTAGTTCTGCCCACCCCCCAGGCTAACTCAGCTCCCAAGGACTATTCTTGTTGTATCTTGGCTCAATCCGAGATCCCTGGAACCCCCAAGAAGGCCGAGCCACACAGGCCCATCTGACGGCGGGTCTACAGCACCCTTGCCGGATTCCACGCAATTCTCTGTGGCTTCCTGTGCCTCTTTATGGTGCCGGCCCAGCGCAGCCTCTGATACCACTGATCGCTGCACCGCCAGCCTGGCACACCTAGCGGGACGCGGCCCCCACTATGCTCCATATCGGGCCCCTCCAGCGCCCACTGGCTCCTCTGTGTCATCTGGCACTTCTCCTGCCTGTCAGCCATCAGCAGCTGAGGAGAGAGCTCCACCACTGCCAAGCTCACCACACTAGCAGCCTGCCGCAGGTGGCTCCTGGAATTTGTCCTCTAAGCCCGTCTTGGACTCCACAGCTCCTTAGGGTCATCCCCAACACATCCAGGTCCCCAATTAGTTACACAGGGGCATGGGAATGAGATAAATGGTTCAGAATACTCACATCAGCAGGCCAGTGCGGTCGAAACATTGGGCTATGTGTCAGACTCCATTGACGCATTGGTCACACACCCCTACGAGGCACCTCTAATACAAAGTTCTGACATGCCCAGCTGTCCGGCTAGGGGTACAAACTAGAGTGCTCTTCCTATTATCAGAATCTGTTTGAGAATTTATAAAAGTAAGTGACGGCGCATTGCTTTAATCATGACTGTTATGATAGTTTGTTCTCTTAGAGGACAATTTCTTTTTAATATATATTAAAAATTCTCAGCTGTGCTTTTCAACATTGCTAGTGCATAGTGTGGCAGTTAGATTTTTATCACATATTGTTTGTATAATCACATTGTTATGGAAAGAAAGTCATTTTGTGAACCAGTAGCTCTATTTTGATGTGTGCATAGG
This sequence comes from Lissotriton vulgaris, assembly GCF_964263255.1. Lineage (NCBI taxonomy): Eukaryota > Metazoa > Chordata > Amphibia > Caudata > Salamandridae > Lissotriton > Lissotriton vulgaris. The sequence continues at coordinate 30,360,043 of NC_141698.1, forward strand.
TGCCTGTTTCACATAAATAGTATGTTTAAATATATTTTTTAACTTACTGTTTCCTCAACTTGTCTCTTGTAAGCTTTGACCTTTAATTGCAATTTGTCTGCTAGGTCCTGGAGTCTTAGGACATTTTTCTTATCCTCTTCAGACTTTAAGCAAAAGGAAAATACACATCATCAGTGCAGTCTTTGGTTGTACTTTAAATGACCACAGTCTGGTAAACTTAGAAACAAATGTAGACTACGATATAGAAGATGTTTACTTTGATGAGAACATCAGTATGTGTGAGGATGTACAGTAATTAGGTGCAAAGAAATCTAGAGAAATTGTAGTGTTTAGATTTCTGTTAGTATTATGCTGCTATGCATGTTCTTGGGTGTTGCAAAACGTTCAGTTAGGTTATCAAAGTCACATAAAGATGGTAGACTACAATAGCTTCTGAGACACACTGGACATGTCTTCTGGTGTGAGCAGATGTAGTTGTCCAAGGCGCCTTAAGTGAATTGAGGACTTAGAGAGGCTGTACTTAAAAGGCAGTACTTTTTACATTATAAAAGCAGTACTCTCAGAGGAGCTAAAAGAAAAGCTCTTCTGTAAACAAAGGGAACGAGGGGTACAGTCAAGTTAAACTTCATGGAGAATAGCCAATTATGTATGACTATAACAAAATTCAAACAGTAAATGTACAAATACCTGATATGTCAGTTCCTTAACTCTTCTCTCATATTTGCGAACACCCTTAATGGCTTCCACTCCACGTTTCTGTTCAGCTTCCAGCTCGTTCTCCAGTTCATGGACCTGGAGTGGAATTGATATGGTTATACTATTCCCTCACAGTACCCTACCTCCAGACCCTAACAATTCGAACTCTGCTGTGTAACTCACTCTGCTCTCCAGTTTTTGGAGCTGCTTCTTCCCTCCCTTCATCGCGAGTTGCTCAGCCTCATCCAGGCGATGCTGCAGGTCCTTCACGGTCTGCTCCAGGTTCTTCTTCATCCTCTCAAGATGGGCGCTTGTGTCTTGTTCCTTCTTCAGCTCTTCAGCCATCAAAGCAGCCTTCATGAAAGCATATAAATGTGACTTACTATAGAACAAAACAGATTCTTTTGAATCACATTCTTCTAATGAATCACACTAACCACAAAAAGTCATACAATCCATTTAGGTACTGTGAGAGTAAGGAAATGTTTTATTTGACTGAGCTTTTAAAATTACAATTTTCAATAAGGAACCTACATCGGTAATGGCCTTCTTGGCTTTTTCTTCAGCATTCCTGGCTTCCTGGATGGCTTCCTCTACTTCGCTCTGGAGCTGGCTGCTGTCACTCTCAAGCTTCTTTTTGGTGTTGATCAAACTTGTATTCTTAAAAAGAAAGAAACATACATTCAACATTAACCTGTGAGCAACTGGAAAACCACCAAGTTCATGATTGGTTTCAAACCACACTATTTTTCGTGATAAGATATTTATATATATCATGAAATGCATGCCAGAAAAAAAGGTTCTACCTGAGAATGGAGGAGCTGCAAACGTTCACTGGCATCAAGAAGTTCTTGTTCAGCAGATTTACGAGATCGTTCTGTCTGTTCAAGAGCAGCTCTTAGCTCTTCAATTTCCGCCTGTTGCAGATTGTTTCTACGTTCAATGACAGCCACCTGTTCCTTCAGGTCTTCTTGTCCCCTAGTAGCATCATCAAGATGTAATTGGGCATCCTATAAAAAAACAACCTTGTTATGACTGAGCTATCTTTACCCAAAAGGAAAGTTAGAACCCCACTTGTATCCTGTTATTATCAAAGTACCTTGAGTTGACCTTGTATGTTTCTGAGCTGCTTCTGTGCTTCTGCAGCCTGGCGGTTGGCATGGCTGAGCTGAATCTCTATTTCATTAAGATCTCCTTCCATTTTCTTCTTTACCCTCAGGGCATCATTCCTGCTTCTGATCTCAGAATCCAGTGTGCTCTGCAGAGAATCTACAGCCCTCTGGTTGTTCCTCTTTAACTGTTCAATCTCCTCATCTTTTTCTGCAATCTTCCTGTCAACCTCGGATTTCACCTGGTTCAGCTCAAGTTGGATTCGCAGGATCTTAGCTTCTTCATGTTCCAATGATCCCTTTTATAACATAAAAATACAGTTTGAAGACCATTGCTCAGACTCACCAATTTAATTGAATTGTTTTATTGTTATTAACATGTCTCTTGTACATACTTCTGCTTCTTCCAGGGCTGTTTGGAAGTCACTTTTTTCTTGCTCAGCCTGTTTTTTTGCTTTTTCCAGTTCATGAATAGACTTTCCAGTTTCTCCAATCTGTTCAGTAAGATCTGAGATCTCCTCTGGAAAGGATATAGATATACAATGAATGTAGCATAATTTCTAAAGAAATATGTATTAACCTTTGAATAAGCAATATAAAAGAGGTCTTTAATGAGATTAATTTTTATGAGAGATTGCTGTGCTGATTTTCCCCTACAAACAATTTGTTAATTAATCATTTCTCTTTTTGTATACCCGAAAAGAAATTGTTTGTACTGTGAGATATTCGACTGATTTCTAGGCCATTATAAATAGTTTGACATTTCTCATCTGTAGTTTTTATAAGTAGTCTTCTGTAAATATTTTGGGTTTGACCTTTAAGTCTTGTCAAGTGGTCTCCAGCAAACTAGTGGCTTTTTCCATGCTTATTTTACACTGTCTCTAGTTAACTTTCAATCCACTGTCTTTTTCCCGGCTTATTTTACACTCTCTCTAGTTAACCTTCCATTATTTAGCTGATCACAAACATATTCTTTTGATTAATTTCTGCTTCAAAAAAATGCAGTAAACTGTGCACAAGCCTCAGAGTCACTAGCCTCTTATTCTGTCTTAAATGTTAACTCTTTGTTCAAATCACTGCCCTATTGAATGTACTTCATTCAACCATGGAGATATCATTTAAATGGGCCACAACAATTTTCAGAAAAGACTCTGAAATTTCATAGAGAGAGTTTGTTACAATGGCAGCCAGTCTGACTTAGAAGCATCTTTCGTTGCTGACTTAGATGAATAAAAAATGTTGGACAGTTTTCTTTCCCAATTCGAGAACAGAGTCAATCCAAAGATAGCATCATTGATGATTAAAAGAAACTTAAGTGCGATACATCTATAGTTCAGGGGTTGCTATTTCTCAAATGAACAATAATGTTACAATCGAAAAAAGATTTTGTATTTTAAAACAGGCATCTTAATCCCTTATAAATCACTAATATTTTTGGCCATTATGTTAACTAAATTTTACTGAGAGATTAAGATTGGCGAAATTGTTAACAGCTATCATGTATCTTGAGTAACCTGAGCTTCATTAGCATATACTGAGAAACTTACGTTGCAGGTTCTTGTTTTCACGTTTCAAGGTTTCAAGGTGATCCAGAGACTCCTCATACGCATTCTTCATCTTGAACAGTTCAGTACTCAAGGAGCGGGTATCCTTCAGCGTGGCTTCTAATTCAGCCTGGCCTTCCTCATACTTTTGTTTCCAGTCTGCAAGGACCTGTTAAAAAATGATGCAGTACACTTAGTAAATCTGCACAATGTACATCAAATGCTTTCTATGAATCTTTGTGTCAAGTGTTACCTTATCGAAGTTCCTCTGTTTCTTGTCAAGAGCTGCGGCAGCACTGTTAGCTCTCTCAACATCGACCATGAAGTCCTCTACTTCAGACTGTAGTCTCTGCTTGGTCTTTTCCAGAGATGCACACTTGGAGTTCACAGCTTCAACCTGTTCCTCAGCATCCTGAAGTCTCTGAGCCAGCTTTTTCCTAGATATTTGCAAGAACCAGATTATTATACAGTGGGAATAACTCAGCTATTTCACATCAACATATATTGGCTTATTGAACTCCGCATACTTGGCCTCTTCCAGTTCCTCTGTCCGCTGAATGGCATCAGTTTCATACTTGGTCCTCCACTGGGCAACTTCCCCATTGGCTTTCGACAGAGCACGCTGGAGCTCTGCCTTGGCTTCTTGTTCTTCTTCATATTGCTCACGAAGCAAATCGCAATCATGCCGAGCAGATTGCAACGCGTGTGCCAAGGCATTCTTTGCCTGTAAGTAGACCAAAATGTAAATACACCTTCACAGTATTAATGTTGTATGACACAGCATTTCAGTATGAAAGAGTAGAAGTGTGGTGCTGTTTTTGAATGACATTGGTTCAACAATAAGTGCATTATGTTGTTAGGTTATGTAGAATTGTAGAGCACAATATCACCCGGGAGGGTATCCTACTACTAAGCAGGTGTGAGCCTAGTCAAACCTAAGGCCTAGAGGGGACATTTCGAAAAGCCAGGTCTTCAGCTTCCTGTAGAGATCAAAAAGTATGGGGGGGTCTCTTAAGTGTGGTAGTGTGTTGTCCCACGCTTTAGGATCAATGTAAGAGAGGGCTTGACTGCCAGGTCAGCTTTCCCTATGAGAGGGATATATACAAGTAGGGGAGCGGATGTGTTTGGCAGGTTTGAGAAAGCAAATGCGATTGTTGTCGTTGGTGTAGGAGAGGACGTTGATGTTGTGAGAGTGGATGATGCTGGCTAGAGGGATCGTGTATGCGTTGATGAGGGTCGGGCTCAGGTAGGATCCTTGCACAACTTACCAGATGAGGTTGCATGCATTTGAGGTGGTATGATTGCAGGCAGACTCGCTGGGCCCTTCTAGTGAGGAAAGAGCAAAACCCTTGGAGTGTGTGTCCCTGGATCCTGATGTCATATGGGCGTTGGATGAAAATAGTGTGGGAGACTGTGTCAAATGCTGCAGAAATGTCCAGACTCATGCGGTCCAGACTAATGCGGATCATGTATCAAGGAGCAGTCATATAGAGCAATGTATTTCTGTATGTGATGATCTGGTGTGACAGAAGTATATGTAAACAAACTTAAATACTTCAAATTTCAGTGACTTGATATGATTTTTTTCATGGGCCACTATCTGTTTTTAAAAAAACTCTTTATGTTGGGCTCAGGCTTAGGAGAGGTTAAAACGAAATTTGGACTCAGCCAGCAGTGACTATGCCTATATTGATTTGCCAATGTGCCTTTACTGTAATTGTGAGCTTCTGCTGATCCTGGGTGTACAGATTACTATCATGCTTCCATTAGCTTCAGTAGATCATACTGTTCGAATACCCTCAGCTGCTTCTGCCTTAATGCGTTTTGGTATACCCTGTTACAGAACAGTATAATTTCCTAACAATGTCAATAACCTATGGTTCTTGTCCTGGCACCAGTTTTTATCTCTAACAGGTTCTCCTATCACCACCTCTCTGGACCTGATCTGTCATCAAGCACTAGCCGGCTTGTGTTTCAAGGTAGAACGTTTGAAAAACTTCGGCTAGTGGTGTCAGAGATCTTTCTATCAGGGTATCTCAGTTGTTGACTAATTTTGTATGTTTTCTATCTGAACTGAGAGCCCTGTGAACCCAATTCACTGTCATACAAGAGTCTCACAAACTCATCCTCTGTATTTGGGTTGACTTCCGTAACTGCGCGAAAACGTAGTTTGCATTCCATTACCTGAACTGATGCGGATGAAAAGGTAGTGGTGCTTTGAAAGGGACGTATGCATGTTCTTGAGCTCTATTGATATTGTGTCTAAGTTTCCCCTTAAGCTACTATTACCATAAAATGCATCTCGTTCATTTCAAATGCTGTTTCTGTCAGCAAAATCCGGTCTTTAATATTCTGTGAAGACATTTGCTTGGGGCAGAGTTTTAAGAGTCGAAAATAAGGTACCTTTGTTTCCTCTTCCAGCTGTCTCTTCAGCTCTTCTGTCTGCTGAGTGAAGGCTTGTTTGCCTCTAGTGAGCTGGGAGATCAACGATTCTTTTTCATCCAGCTGGCGAGAGAGTTCACCTTTAACAAACAAGCAAGTCATGTAAGTACCTTTCGTGTATTTTTTTAATGCTTTTCTGACATATGTTTGTTTCTTCTTGGGAATCCTTTCCCGAGGTTGTGCATATGCAGTGATTATCACCTCACACCAAGGGTGTGAAACTTTGTTTGCAGAATCCACAGCCATAAAAATTGCATTACAATAAAGAAAATTGTGAGGTGCTTTGAGAAGAATGCAATCAGACATGCATAGTGAAACAGGGTATCCATATTGCTAAATACTCCTTTACGAATCTTGTAAGGATTACTCTATAACTTTAAGGATATGTGCTACAGATCAACAAACATTTGTGTTAGAATTCGTACCATTTTCTGTCTGGAAGCGTGCCTTTTGAGTGGTGAGGTCATTAATGAGACGCTGATGCTCGTCGTCTTTAGCTTTAACCTCACTGAGTTGGTCTTCCAACAGGCGACTAACCTTCTCAAGGTTGGCCTTTAAAAAAAGATTGCATTGGCATTATAATCCATAACTGTATGAACCTTCATTATCCGAAGACTGAATTCTAATGTCTCACCTTAGACTTGGAAACATTCTCCATGTTGCTGGCAAGGTCATCGATTTCCATCTTGTATTCACTCTTTTCTTTCTCCAGCTTTTGCTTGACCCGCTGTAGATTGTCGATCTGTTCCCCAAGTTCTGCAACACTGTCTGCATGCTTCTTGCGAAGGGCAGCAGCAGTAGCTTCATGTTGTAGAGTTGACTCTTCCAGATCTCGCCTCATTTTCTGGAACTCTGCTTCACGCTTCTTGTTCATTTCAATCTGGGCTGAAGTGGCTCCACCAGCTTCTTCCAGTCTTTCACTGATTTCTTCAAGTTCCCTGGAGAGATCAGCCCTCAGTTTCTCCACCTTTGCCCGAGCTGCACGCTCAGCTTCAATTTCCTCCTCCAGTTCTTCAATGCGAGCCTCAAATATTAAAATATGAAATCCTATGAATGTCATTCTAATGATAACAATATGCATTTCTGCCATGCTAATTAACTTAATGAAGTACATCTATTAAATGTAAGTACCTGAAGCTCTTTGATTTTTTTCTGCAGCTGGGCTCCAAGAGATTGCTCATCTTCGATCTTGCTCTGAAATTGATTTATTTCAAAGTCTTTCCTGTTTTTGTGGGAAATGTGGTGTTATTTTCATGTAATTTATAAAACCGTAGGAATTTCACAGTATGAGCTTTAGGTCTATTGGTTTAAACATAACAAAATGTACTTTGTTAACACAAAATAAAACACAAAATAAGAAAGGAATAATACACTAAAACACTATATAACTTCAGTGCATATAAATGAAATTGATGCTTACTTCAACAATCACCCACAAACCCTGCTTCTGCTTTGCCCCCACTTCCTGTGGTCTGTGGCAGCCTGGCAGCTATTGTCTTGCCTCCTTTACTTGTTTGGTGCCTTCACTGAATTCTTTCTCCCCATGCAGTCTTCGGGCCCCATCCTTTCACCCTGTGTAGTCTATAGCTCTCTCCTCCTTCTGATCTGTCACTCCCCTTTCTTTCTTTGTGCCATGTGTGCCAGGTTAGCCCACATTACATACAGACTGGTAATGGCGCTGGAAATTCCATGTCCAGTCGCTACAGTTACAAACCTTAATATTACCCCATTTCAAGCTGGACCCTGATTATCCACGTAGAAATGGGTAAAACCAGGTGAATTTGATTTAACACTCCTATTCCTCTGTTTATTCTTCACTCCTTACCGCATTTTTGACCAGCTGAAGTCCTTAGGGGGAGATGGCAGTGCCCTTGGGATTACCATGTTACTCGTAATCCCAATGGTCCTGGTAACTCATGTTACCGGGCCCATCAGAGGTTACGAACAATATGAATAAGTGCCATTGTGTCAGTGTCAGTGTCAGTGGTAGCATGTTGTATTTTTGCCAGCACCTCTGCTTATCTGCCTATCCTCATCTCTTTTCCCCCACCCAAAATTCTCTTCTTAAACTATCCCTGAACCTTCCTGCATACTATGGCCTGCATGATGTTTCGGTGGCCACAGATTGATTTTATTGTGTTCCCCCTACCCCTCGCCTGCTGTCGTCTTTTTTTCTGCAGCCACCACATATATTGTCCTTTGCTATTTTTTACATTCTAAATGCAGCCATAATTTGTTGAAGATATTTAAATCAGACCCAATGAATTAGATGGCATTCCAAGGTACATGTATTGGATTGCAATCTACTTCACTACAGTGAAACTCATTTCTTGGAGTGTAATCCCTTGTACATTTCCAATGGTCACTATCTGTTCTTTTGGCATCTTGAAAATTTCCAAAACAAATATATATATATATATATATATATATATATATATATATATATATATATATATATATATATATATATATATATATATATATATATATATATATATATATATATATATATATATATATATATATATATATATATATATATATATATATATATATATATTTATAAAACATGAATTTAAACCACGTTCTTAGCCACAAGAGAATTAATCAGGTAAATGATACTATTCTCAAAGTTATGGGACTCACACCCCAACAAATGACATTTTCTTTATCTTCGAGATGTGATAATCACACCAATCAAGTGAGACTGTTCTTCCAAGTGTGAGAGACACAAGGTTAGCAGGATTCTGTTGCATCTTTAGGCCCTAATGCTACCCTTCTTTGTATATGGAGCATGCTGTTTTTGACTATGATTATTTATCAGCCTGCTGAGCTCCATGGACTCCTCTTCTGGTGCCTTTCTTTCTCTTGTACTATCCTCTCTCTTCCCTTAAGGGTGCTTCCCCTTCTGGTGTTTGCTGTTTTGCCCTGTGTTCTGTGCCCTGTGTAACCTATCATCCATCTCAGTAAGGGCCCTCTTTTTGCCCGTGGCAGACCTCTGCCTCCCGAGTCCGGATTTTGTTGTGTTGGAAACAGACACATTCAAAAACACACAAGAAATAATATGTATACTTTTCATTAATGAGGTATTCTCGAAATTGATGTCTTCTAAATATGTGTACATTTGGTTTGAAAGTTACCTGTAATAACAAATAGTTTTTTAATAAAACAATTTATAAAAAAGTTCGAAATATTCATCATTGAAACTGAAACAAAAACATGTTTTTAGAAATCAGGTTTTCTCTATTGACACTAACTTCTTCAGTTTTTCATCGCTTTGCTGCTTATCATTCTCAAGATCCATCGTTGTTTCCTGGGACAGCTTTAGGTCACCCTCAAGTTTCCTCTTGGCCCTCTCTAGGTCCATGCGAAGTTTCTTCTCTTGTTCCAAGGAGCCTTCAAGCTGGTAAGGTTAAACATATCGGTTAGTTGATGCTGTTCAAAAAGATTTCTTATCTTTAATACTAATTACTGATGAAAATGGCCCCTTAACTGGAGAGTTTTGAAAGAGCTACACCTATTATTGGTAGATTCCATGTACTGGTCCAGCATTATAACAAGATATGTGTTGAGGTTTTCTCTATCATTTCTCTTTTCATGGACACTTACATCATCTACTTGCTGTTCCAGCTTGGTTTTGGCTTTGGTCAGAGTGCTGACTTTGTCTTCCTCTGCCTGTAGGTCATCCAGGGTCTGCTGATGGGCCTCCTGGAGAGCTTTCTTCTCCTTGGAAACCTTTGCAATGTTTTCATCAAGTACTGCCATTTCCTCTGTGAGGTTTTTCACCTAAATCACACAAATGAGTAGCTGTCATTCTAATTATTCTTCAACTTACTGTGTTGATGTTTAGATTTAAATCGAACTTTCTCACATTACCTTATTCTCCGTGGCGTGCTTTTCCTTCTCTACTTTGGCGAGAGTAAGCTCAAGGTCATCAATGTCTTTCTTCAGCTCAGAGCATTCGTCCTCCAGTTTCCTCTTCTTGGCTGTCAGCTCAGCATTACTTTCCTCTTCATCTTCAAGTCTTTCGGTCAGCTCTTTCACTTTACCTTCCAGTTGGATTTTATTTTTAATGAGACCTTCACATCTTTCTTCTGCATCTGCCATGTTGTCACTTTCCTAATTGAATATTACAATAAAGTATGTTTAATTTTTTTTTTTATAAAAACTTACTTAGTCATCCTTGAATTTTATGAAATTTCACCTACCGACTGAACCTGTAATGCAAGATCATTTTTCTCCTGCATAAGCGAAACCATTTTCTCCTCCAGTTCCTTCTTCCTTGCTTCAGATTTGACCAGAGCTTCTTTTGTCTTTTCAAACTCTTCTTTCATGTTTGCCATCTCCTTTTCTGTTTCCGCACTCTGCAGAAGTGGCTTTATCTTAAAGTAAAGCTTCATCCATGGCCAGGTTTTGACATTCATGAATGACCTGATATTGTACTGGATGGTCATTATAGCTTCCCTGTTCGGGGTTGAAGTAAAAGAAGAAGTTGAAAAAGGACCCATATAGATTATTAATATAAGTTTCACTAATTAATCAGTTCTGATAAAAACCTTCTTTCCATCATCTTCTTGAATTCTACTCTCATGAGGAACCCTCTGCAAGCCGCCTGTGTGCGTGTGATGAGCTCTGCCAGCTTTTCATCTCTCATTTCTTCTAGACCACCCAGGAGACCAGCTTTGAAGAACACCTTTAATGAATGAAGTGAATGAGAAAAGTACTTCTTGCAATATGATCAGCTGCCATTTTATGAAATGATTCCGTAATTCCCTACCTTTGTGTGTCCAAGTTTGTACTGAGTGTGGTCAATATCTATGGAACCCAACAGTTTTTCACAAGCCTTCTTGCTGTCAATAAATGCGCCCTCTGGAATCGCACTTGCGTTGAGCACTTTGTACCTTAAATAAATGATATACAAACTTTGTTTTGTGGTAATAACACTAGGTTTATTTTTTTTTAAAATATGAATTTGATAAATGGAAAGCTCATACAAATATTATCTTACATATTTATGAGAAAGAAGTCCTGTGTATGAGTTTGCTTTCTCTCACTTCGTTAGTGCATATCCTAGTTTTTCCATGAGTCATAAAAACAATTATGCTAACTCTTAGCTAAACAGGTATCATATACATTACTCCAGTATTGGAACTTTCATAGATTCACATGCCTGAATTATTCCCCGTCGTCGAGATGGGAGTCTCCGGTATATCAAAAAGCAATGTATAGCAGTATAGCAAACTGAAAAAAGGCCTAGGCCCATTTTCCTTTTGCAACCCATAGCCTTTGTTATGTAAAAAGGCCCAAACTTTTCCCTGAACCAATCAGCTATCCTCACCCTCTAGAACACTCCTGAGAGAACCTCTTGCCCCTCAGATTTTCTACCGCACGTTGTGCTAGGGAGTCTCCTTTGAGCTCTGCTCAAAATCTTCATTTGATAACTCTTTGACTGGATTTTGGGAGTTTTTCCCTTTTTCTAGATTGAGTTTTTGGAAACCTCTCTATTTCCTTTTCCATGGCTGACAAGGAGATTGTGCCACCTGCTCTAAGAAAAGGCTTTATACAGATGATCCTCATGAAGACTGTATATATTGCCTTTACCCAGATCATCAGGCGAAGGAGTGTAAGATTTGTCGCACTTTCTCCAATAAGACCTTGAGAGATCATGAAGGAAGACTTCTACTCTGGCTCCAGAAGGGGAAGGCCAGGAAGGAGATCCTCTCAAGTGACAGCGAGGAGGAGTCAACGTCATCCAGGAGATCTCAAAAGAGGAGCAGATCTCCACAGGCTCATACCTCAGGTGAGAGGCCTGAAAACACCCCTAAAAAGACTACACCAGGGTCTTCGGGTCGCAGTCCCTCAAAATCTCCTTCAGGAAAGTCTAAGAAGAAGAAGGGTCATGCTTCTGAGGAGAAACAGTCTAAAAAGACTTCATCAGAGTCGTTGAAATATCCTCCAAAGGTAAAAATTACCATCCAAAAATTTTTTTCTACACCTTCTGAGGTGAAAAAATCTGCGTCGTCGACGAGAAGAACATCATCGTCGCTGAAAACACCATCGTCGTCGACGAAAACTGAGGTAAAGGCTGTATCGCCGTCGACGTTTCCACCATCGATGACGGAGTCGACGACGAGTCCTTCGTCGACGAAGGCAGTGACGACCATGTCGTCGACGGGATCGTCTACGACGACATCGACCATGGGGCCGTCGTCGACGACAACGACAACAGTGACAACGACGTCGACGGTAGCGTCGATGGTTATGTTATCGTCGACGTCGCCGACGACGATCTCGTCGACGGGCTCGTTGACGAGAGAAAAAACACTGGAAAAACGCTTTTTGGCCTGGAAGAGAACAATAACGCTAGAAGTTACGTCGCTTAGTAAGGTGTCACCTTTGGTTCCTTCTCACCTTCTGGAGGAGGAAGATTTGGAGGAAGAGGATGATGGTGGTCCTTTCGGATATGCTAGCAGTCCATCTCAACTAAAGGTTAAGTACCAGGAGGAGGACTCGCAAGATGAGTATGAGGAGTATCAGACTCATCCCCAACACCACCAGGAACAGCGAGAAGAGATGACAAGTGTACCCTCTTCTTTATTGAGAGACCTTCAATCCATGCTGGAGGATTCTAGAAGAAGATATCCTACGCCTCAGACGGCTAAGGACATCTCTGACGTTACGCCCCGACCACGATCTGTGGCGGGTACACCGGTATGCAGAAGAGAGATCTTGCCAGAGCCTTTACCTAAGTCTCCGCCATCGAGACCTCCGCGGGATCCCGACACTATGGATGAGGAACATGAGGATGGGGAAATTATGGATCCTAGCAAGGAGTGGGACGATTACCTCATTCCTTCACCTTTGTCCCCTTCACCAAAACCCGTGGATTAACCACCAGACGACATTGGGGGGGTTTCATAACCTGATGGAAAGGGCCACTAAAAGATTCTCGCTTTCCATGTCGGAGGATAAAGCTGAATGCTTCTTATATAACTTTAAAGAACCCTATCGCAAATCGGTTCGATCTCTGCCGATTGTGAGTCATATTTGGGGGGAAGGCCTAAAAGTGATGGAATTACCAGCTACAGTGACCCCAGTACTCACGAGATTAGACAAGAAGTACAAGACTCCGGCAGATGCCCCAGCCTGCCTTTTGGGTCACCCCAAACCGGATTCGGTAATTACACAAGCGGCGTAGCAGAAATCAATAAATCCGTCAGCTCCGATTACGGCACCCCCGGATAGAGAAGGAAGAAGGCTGGACAACGCAGGGAAGAGATTTTCCTCGATGTCATCTCTATTAGTATAGGCCGCAAATGCTCAAGCCATCCTGGGAAGGTACGACAGGTAAATGTGGTGCGACCTGTCACCATATATTAACCACATGCCGGATGCAGAAAAGCAAGATGCCAGAAAGATTCTTCTGGAGGGGAAAGACCTTCGTCGGAAATCATAGACTGCGCTATGGATATAGCGACTATAGCTTTCAGGTCTCTAGGAGGAGAGGCAGTGCTGCGCAGGCAAGGGTGGTTAAGGACTACGGCATTCAGACCGGAGGTCCAGAATAAAATCTTGGTTCTTCCATTCAACGGCGAAGACTTATTCGGCAAGCACGTGGATAAATCGCTGCAGAGTATCAAGAAAGACACTGATACTGCCAAAGCTTTGGGAACTCTGCAATACAGAAAGGTTCCTTTTCGTGGCTCTAAGGGAAGAAGTCAAACATCATATAGAGGAGGATATCAGCAGGGGAGATATTCTTTGTATACCACCACTTCTCAGCCCTACCGTCAGCAGTACACACAGCGACAATCAGGAGGTTGTTCCAAATCTTCTCCAAGAGGTAGAGGAGGTCATCAGGGTAAGGACAACGCCCGACGACAATGACGGCCTACGAATGCTGATCGCACCGATACACTAAGATCGTATGTTCCCCTGGGTGGAAAGATTTCCCGTTTTCTTCAAAATTGGCAACTAATAACCACAGACCGTTGGGTCCTCAACATTATTCGATTTGGCCACACTCTAGAATTTCTTCAGACACCCCCTCAGACGCCACCGATGCATCACAAGATCAATCATTTGCACCAAACTCGAAAGGAGATTCGGAAAATGCTCCGAAAGGGAGCAATAGAACCGGTACCGAATTCTCAGAAAGGAGAAGGATTTTACTCCCGATTTTTTCTAGTCAGGAAAAACATCCTACAATGGCGTCCTATTCTGGATCTTAGATCCCTAAATACCTATCTCAAAAAACAATCATTCCGGCAAAAAACAATCATTCTGCAAGACATCCTTCTGCTTTTAAACCCGGGGAATCATATGACCACCTTGGACTTACAAGACGCGTATTTTCACGTCCCAATCCATCCTGCACACAGACAATATCTTCGTTTCGCGGTGGCCGGGGAACATTACCATTTCAAGGTACTGCCGTTTGGCCTCAAGTCAGCCCCAAGAGTGTTCACAAAATGCCTGGCTCCAGTGGCAGCTGTTTTAAGGAAACAAAAAAATCAAGTTTTCCCTTACCTGGACGACTGGTTGGTCAGGGCACCAACAGAAACACTAACCAGGGCGTTAATGGAGGCGTGCATAGACTTGTTCACCAGGCTGGGATTGACTCTGCACTAGAAAAAATCATCCCTTCAACCAAAGAAGCAAATTACTTTTCTGGGAGCAATCTTAGACACGGAGAAAAACAAAGCGTTCCCCTCCGCAGAGAGACAACAAAAAATAGTGTTACACTTCCAAAGATTTCTAAAAAGAAAGTATCTTTCAGTACGCAGGTACAAATCATTGCTGGGGATAATGTCGTCTTGCATTCCCCTTGTGCCTCACTGCAGATTACGAATGCGGCCGTTACAAGAACAGCTCGACCTCCAATGGCGTCAAGCACAGGGGTCCTTCGAAGATGTGGTTCGAGTGACACCAGTCATGCTGCAGGCAGCTGCGTGGTGGACACGACAACAAAATGTCTCTCAAGGACTCTCATTTCTCACGGCTCCAGCCCCATTGGTAGTAACTACGGATGCATCCCTGGAAGGATGGGGGGCATTTCTGCAGGACCTTCAGGTCAGCGGTCGATGGAAGTTAAAAGAACAACAACTACACATAAATTTGCTGGAACTAAGGGCAGTGCGCCTTGCGTTGCTGGCATTTCTGCCACGAATCAGAGGTTCGTCCGCGTTGATAAGAACAGACAACACGACTGTGATGCACTACTTAAACAAGCAGGGAGGCACAAGATCTCTCTCCCTATCTCGGGAGGCGCAGAAAATATGGAAATGGGCTCTACAAGGAATATCCATGTCTGCAGAACACCTACCAGGGGATCAGAACACCAAAGCAGATACTTTCAGCAGGCTCAAAACTTCCTGCCACTAGTGGGAGTTGGACCAGGAAGTCCTGGACAGCATTTTTCGGATGTGGGACACACCAACGGTGGACCTCTTCGCCACAAGGGAGAACAAGAAATGCAGGTTCTTCGCAAGCTGGCTTCCCCAGGGGCGATCCTGGGGGAATGCGTTTTCAATGGCATTGTTCGACTTCTTTGCCTACGCTTTTCTCCCGATTCCCCTCCTGCCAAGTGTCCTCAGGAAAATGAAGAAAAAACCATGCAGGCTGATCCTGATGGCCCCTTGGTGGCCCAGACAGCACTGGTTCGCGTAGCTTCTGCTGCTGTCAGAAGCGCAACCAATTCGCCTCCATCCAATACCGTCACTCCTGACAATGTTCCAGGGACAAGTGCTCCACCCGAACCTGAAATCCTTGCACTTAGCAGCCTTTCTCCTGAACACTGTGAGTTCCAACATCTAAATATTTCGCAGGAATGTAGAGACATCCTATCCAAAGCTAGGGCAGAGAGCACAAACAAAACCTTCCGGATGAAGTGGAAGCGGTTTTGTCTCTGGTGTCCACAGAATGGTACCCATCCTTTGACGGCGGCACCTCATGATTTCCTTCCATACATCTTGCTATTAGCAAAGTCTGGCTTAGCTCACGCTTCTTTAAAAGTGCATCTAGCTGCCATATCCCGATAGAAATATTCACAGCTCTTTGTCGCCTTCAGTGCGCCTAGAAAGGGTTTTCCTTCATCAAAACGTGGAATTGCCAGATGGATTTCCAGTGCAATTGTTTACTGTCATCAAGATGCTGGGAAGCCTCTGAACTCATGAGTTTGCGCCCATTCGACGAGAGCAGTGTCCGCGTCCACGGCGTTATTTGCAGGAGTGCCTATACAGGATAGCTGCAGAGCAGCGACCTGGGCATCTACGCACTCATTTACCAAGCACTACTGCTTGGAAACAGCCGCAGAGACGGAGGCGGCAGTGGGAGAGGTGGTGCTGAGACAGATCATCCAATAACGGTGAGCCTTTTTTGCATCCCTCCATCCTATTGTCTTGTTTACAAAGTCACATTTATGATACTGTACTAAGCTTTATAATGCACAGGTTGTGTTGCACAAGGTTGAAATGTAAGTACCAAATGTGCTTTGTAATGTTACTGCTCACTTTTCTAATTCAGGCATGTGAATCTATGAAAGTTCCAATACTGGAGTAAGAAAACAAGTTATTTACCTGTAACTGTAGTTCTCCAGCATTGGAAGCTTTCATAGATTCACATGCACCCACCCTCCTCCCCTGAGAGGTTCATCTCAGGTTTGGCACGACAAGTGTTGGTATGCAAAGTGCGCAAAAATCTGAAGGGCAAGAGGTTCTCTCAGGAGTGTTCTAGAGGGTGAGGACAGCTGATTGTTTCAGGGAAAAGTTTGGGCCTTTTTACATAACAAAGGCCATGGGTTGCAAAAGGAAAATGGGCCTAGGCCTTTTTTCAGTTTGCTATACTGCTATACATTGCTTTTTTATATACCGGACACGTCCATCTCGACGACGGGGAATAATTCAGGCATGTGAATCTATGAAAGCTTCCAATACTGGAGAACTACAGTTACAGGTAAGTAACTTGTTTTCTTTCTGTTCTTGTAATGTAACTATGCGCTGTGCAATTGTTTAGTTATGGTTTAAGATGTATTTAACTGTGTTGGGAAGTCTCTTTACCTTTGCTTAAAATCACCATAGAGGATCCTGCTTGGGAATCCCTTTCTGCAAATTCTAATGCCTTCTAAGACACCATTACATCTCAACTGATGGATCAGCAGATGATTGTCCATTACACCTAAAAGCAGAGAGTAGAGCTCATATCAGTTCACTTAATGCTCACAGGCAATACAGTGATACTCAAATACTGTAAGAATGGGTGGTCATTAAAGAGACACTCTACCTGGAGTCTTTGTCTCATTAGGAATCAGGCAACGCACAAAGTGGGGATGAGTGCTCCTCAGGTTAGTCATCAGCTTGCCCAGATTTTCCTGTAGTAGTAGTGATACACGTGTATTTAAAATATTGCAAATATTTTAGTCAATGTCTCACAAATTTGATGCATCAATTAACTCTGAAGACGTATTGTCCTGTATGTGTACCAAAAGGCTATTTGTACAGCAGAAATATAGGTTTATGTGTACTACTCACTCTGAACAAAGCAGACACCGTCTGGAAAGACCCACCCTTCTTCTTCTTTCCACTCTTTCCACCAGCAGCAGCTGCTTCTATAATTTGAACATAGCAAAACAAATCCATCATCAGGCACTTGCTCAAGAGTGCACACTTTGCATATTTTTCTGTATGTCTTTTTACATGTGTTACTACAAGATATTTACCAGCCTCTGCAGCAGTTGCTGTGTAAAGCATGGACAATACTTTAAGGGAGGACTTCTGATACAGTTGGATGACAGAGTCATTCAATGGATCCTTGTTCTTCTCCAGCCAGCCAGTGATGTTGTAATCCACAGTACCAGCATAATGCACCAGGGAGAAGTGAGCTTCAGCCTTTCCTTTTCCTGGCTTGGGTTTCTCAAAGTTCTTGCACTTGCCCATATGTTGGTCATAGAGCTTGTTCTTGAAGGAGGTGTCTGTAGACTTGGGGAACATGCACTCCTCTTCAAGGATGGAGAAAATACCCATGGGCTGAGAAGTATAAAGATTTATATGAGTCTTCAGTGTATTTGTTCATTATATATAGAAATCCACAAGTTGTTCACATAGACACCCACCTTTTCAATAAGCTCAATGCAGGCAGCCAGATCCATGCCGAAGTCAATGAATTCCCAGTCAATGCCTTCCTTCTTGTATTCCTCTTGTTCCAAGACGAACATGTGGTGGTTGAAGAACTGTTGCAGTTTCTCATTGGTGAAGTTGATACATAGCTGTTCTAAGGTGTTGAACTAAAACATAACACAGATGTTATCCAGTATTATGGGTATCTTTCATAGATTCACATGCCTGAATCATTCCCCGTCGTCGGGGTAGGAGTCCCCGGTAAATAACAATAGTAATGTCACATAGACATATACTTAGTACTAGGCCAGTGGCCTCACATTAGTAGCCTATCTAGGTCCTTATGTAAAAAGGACCAAACTTTGGCCAGGAGCCAATCAGCTACCATCACCCTTCTCACCTTCCTGGAAGGAGCCCTAGTCCCTCAGATTTTCTACCGCACGTCGTGCAGAGGAGTCTCCACTGAGCTCTGCTCAGGTTTTTTTCTATATCTTTGGTTTTTTGACTACTTTTTCTTCAAGTTCAGTTGGAAAAGGAGTATTAGTATTTAATATGTCTACTACTCCTAAAAAAGGTCTTTTTAGGCCATGTGCCTCATGTAGTAAAATGAGGTTACACATAGAGGACAAGCATGAGGACTGTTTGTATTGCCTCTATCCTCAGCATTCTGCCAAGGAATGTAAGATTTGTCGCACTCTCCCGGTCAAGACATTGAAAGACAGGGAAGGGCGACTGCTTCTGTGGCTCCAGAAACTGAGGAACAAGGACCAAGTCTCCTCAGGTGAGAGTGAGTGTTCCTTCAGAAGTTTCCACTCCTCTCCTAAAAGGCCTCGACAGACATCTCCAGGTCAGTCTGCTGTGCCTCCTCACAAGAAGCCGAAATCTGTGGAGGGTCATCCTAAGGTCAAGCCTTCTCTTCAGATGACAGCCTTCAAAAAGCCTGCGGTGGTATCTTCTGGCCTGCCTGTGACGATGTCAACAGTTTCCATTTCGACATCCACGGCGACTACTTTCTCCATGGCTTCCACTGCCACAACGTCGTCGACGATGGGTAGGTCAATACCTTCTGTTATTCCTCTCACAAAACCGCCGAGGACGCTCCCGTCGACGTCTGCTTCATCGTCGACGAAGACAAGGCTTCCAGCGTCTATGAAGAAACCATCGTCGAGTTCATCGTCGACGAGGACTTCGTCGTCGTCGAAGCCACCGTCGACGAAGACACCGTCGACATCGGGACCGTCGACGAAGACTTCCTCGTCAACGACGAATACACCGTCGACGACGGCTCCGTCGACGAGGACACCGTCGACGACGACACCGTCGACGAGGACTCCGTCGACGAGGGCACCGTCGACGACAACAGCACCGTCGACGACGACACCGTCGACGACGACACCGTCGACGAGGACACCGTCGACGAGCACACCGTCGACGAGGACACCGTCGACGACAACACCGTCGACGACGACACCGTCGACGACGACTCCATCGTCGTCGAGCCCGTCGACGAGGACACCGTCGACGAAGCCGTCGTCGTCGTTGATTTCTGCAGTGTCGACGCCGCCGTCGACGAGGGCATTGTCGTCGACGAGAACATCATCGACGTCGATGCAGTCGACGATGAGAATGTATAATAACATGTCAACTATTGTAGACGCTCCATCAGACGCTACAATGAATCTACAATCAAAGGGCTCTCCGTCACTGAAGTATTCCTATACCCATTTTAAGATGTCATCATGCATGGTGACACCAGAGATGACTTCACCTAGCAAAGTCCAGCAACTGCTGCCAACGCAATTTCTGGAGGCAGAAGACCCTGACGTGGAGAACATGTTTCCCATAGCATCCAGTCCCTCTCATCTTAACATTAAGGTTCATGAGAGTTCAGACTGTGAAGATCTCGAAGAGGTGACAATTCAAGAAGAAGTTCGGCAGCATACCACTGTTCAGCCTATGGTATGCCTCCCGGCTTCAATTGTCTCTGACCTACAGTTTCTGATTTCAGACTATAAACAAAGATTTCCGTCTTCTGCTCCTGCTTCAGGAGTGCCAGCACAGCAGGAAGCTCCAACACCTCAACGTCGCCAGCGACCACCTCCGCTGGTTGTGCATCCTGAGCATGAGAAATTGCCTCCTCAAATTTCTTCTGATGAGGATGAATATGAGGAAGAAGTGAGACATGATGAAGTCCAAGATGAGGAAGGTGAAATACATGATGAGGATTCTGATGATAACAACAACCAGGATCCGGCATCCCCAGAGCAAGTACAGGATGATTCTCCCCCTGAAGATTTAGGGGGATTCCATAATATAGTAGGGAGAGCGGCTGCGAGATTCAACATCCAAATAGCTTCGGAAACGCAGGACTGTTTCCTCCATGACTTTAAGGAATCCTTCAAAAGATCTGTTCGATCCATCCCAGTAATCGATTATATATGGGAGCAAGGACTTAAAATTATGAAAAATCCTTCCTCACTCATTCCAGTGCCGGCTAGACTTGAAAGGAAGTACAAAGCCCCAGACACTGCTCCCGCATGCTTAACTGGCCAGACTAAACCGGACTCAGTTATATCACAGGCCGCTCAGCAGAAGTCTAGCAACCCGTCAGCGGCAATAACAGCGCCTCCTGATAAAGAGGGGAGAAAACTTGATGCCATCGGCAAAAGATTTTCTTCTATGTCCGCCCTATCAGTCAGGGCTGCAAATTCTCTAGCATTACTAGGTCGCTACAATCGACAGATATGGGCAGATATAGCTCCATATCTAGAGGCAATCCCAGAAGACCAGAAAGAAGAGGTTAAGAAAATTTTGCTGGAGGGCGAACGCTCTGCCTCAGAGATGATCGATGTGGCCTTAGATATCGCGTCCACAGGATTTCGTCAACTGGCAGGAGCAGCGGTTTTGAGACGCCAGGGCTGGCTAAAAGCCACAGCATTCCGGCCTGATGTGCAAGCCAAAGTTCTAGACATGCCATTTGATGGCGAACTGCTCTTCGGTGAACATATCGATGATATGCTGCAAGGTATTAAGAAGGATACCGACACGGCGAAAGCCTTAGGCACCCTACAATACAAAACTAATTCCTTTCGAGGATCCAGAGGTAGAGGGCAGCAGAATAGGGGCAGCTATCAAGGTTACAAGTCCGCTTATAACTCTTCTCAGCAGTACAAGCCTCAATATCAGCAGAGACAGCAACAAGGACGAGCTTCCTACAACAAGTCGTCCTTTCGAGGGAAAGGAGGAAAGAAGGATAATTACAGACGCCAATGACTGCTTTCTCCAGCATACCTCCACCTCTTCTCCACAATTCGCAGTTGGAGGAAAAATTACCAACTTCCTTCACAATTGGAAACAAATTACAACAGATCGTTGGGTGCTGCAGTTAGTTCGCTTCGGACACACTTTGGAGTTTGTGGAACATCCTCCTCCGAACCCACCATGTCCTATGCAGCACAAGAATCTACGCCTACTTCAACAGGAGCTCTCTCTAATGCTCCAGAAAAGAGCAGTGGAGAGAGTTCCTCGAGGTCAGAAGGGGAGAGGATTCTATTCCCGATTCTTCCTGGTCAGAAAAAAGGAGAAGAAGCAATGGAGACCAATACTGGATCTGAGAAACCTAAATATATACCTCAAGAAGCAGTCCTTCCGTATGGTTACCCTCCAGGAGGTATTACACCTACTCAATCCAAAAGACTATATGGTATCCTTAGACCTCCAGGATGCCTATTTTCATGTCCTCATTCACAAGAGTCATCGACAATTTCTGAGGTTTGCAGTGGCAGGCAGGCACTACCAGTTCAGGGTTTTACCATTCGGCCTGAAGTCAGCTCCACGCATCTTCACGAAGTGTCTGTCACCAGTAGCGGCATACCTTCGCCAGCATCATCACCAAGTCTTTCCCTACCTAGACGACTGGCTCATCAAAGCTCCGACTCGGATAGGCGCAGCCAAG
The DNA here is from genome assembly GCF_964263255.1 of Lissotriton vulgaris. Taxonomy (NCBI): domain Eukaryota; kingdom Metazoa; phylum Chordata; class Amphibia; order Caudata; family Salamandridae; genus Lissotriton; species Lissotriton vulgaris. The sequence goes on from NC_141698.1 coordinate 30,381,902, forward strand.
TCCTCTTCGGCCTGCCTTCATCTATTCAAAAATCTGGGCTTAACACTCAACCAGGAAAAGTCAACTCTCCAACCGTCACAACGTCTCAATTTCCTGGGAGCAACGTTGGATACACAACAAGAGAAAGCCTTTCCTTCCAGAGAACGTCAGGTCAAGCTGAAGACTCTGGCTGTCCACATTCAGGCCAAGCAGAGAGTCAAAGTTCGACTATTCAAATCATTGCTAGGAATGATGTCTTCCAACATTTTTCTCATTCCTCACTGTCGCCTACACATGCGGCCTCTACAGGAAGCCTTAACAAATCAGTGGATCCAATCTACAGGGTCTTTCGACGACTGGATCAGGATCACTCAGGTCATGAAGAAAGCTCTGAGATGGTGGCTTCTGGGCGACAACTTAAACAAGGGTCTCCCTTTTCTTCTCCCAGTCTCTCCTCTTGTGATAACCACAGACGCTTCACTGGAAGGATGGGGGGCGTTCCTACAGGAACTGCAAGTACACGGTCAATGGTCAGTGGCAGAAAAACAACTCCACATCAATCTGCTGGAATTGAGAGCAGTGCGCCTGGCACTTCGAGCATTTCTGCCCCGTATCAGGAACTCCCCAGTGCTTGTGAGGACGGACAACACCACCACAATGCACTACCTGAACAAGCAGGGGGGTACTCGATCCAGGACGTTGTCTCGAGAATCTCAGCAAATCTGGATCTGGCTGGTACAACACGACATTTCTCTGCGGGCAGAGTATGTCCCAGGAGTAGACAACACCCTGGCAGACTCGCTAAGCAGACAGCGTTCACTTTGCCACGAGTGGGAGCTCGACCAGCAGACGCTCGACTCGGTGTTCTCCCGTTGGGGCAAACCTCACCTGGATCTCTTTGCGACGAAAGTGAACGCGAAATGCCAACATTACGCAAGCTGGCTTCCCCAGAAAAGGTCCCTAGGGAATGCCTTTTCGATGACATGGTGCAACGTCTTTGCTTACGCTTTTCCACCGTTTCCCCTGATCCCCAGGGTTCTGCGGAAACTGAAAGCAGAGAGTTGTACCATGATCCTGATAGCCCCAGCGTGGCCGCGCCAACACTGGTATACGGAGCTACACCTTCTATCGCTGGAACCTCCAATTCTATTCAGGACATGCCCACATCTCCTCACAATGAACCAGGGACAAGTCCAGCATCCGGATCCAACATCTCTAAAATTATCAGCTTGGCTCCTGAGTTCAGAGAGTTCCAGGATTTAGATATTCCACAGGAATGCAGGGTCGTCTTAGCCCGGGCTCGGGCTGAAAGTACTAATAAGACGTATTCCCTCAAGTGGAAAAGGTTCTGTTTGTGGTGTAGAGCTCAGAATTTGCATCCGTTCACTTCTACTCCAGCACAAATTCTGCCCTACTTGCTCCACTTAGCCAATTCTGGACTGGCACACGCTTCAATAAAGGTCCACCTGGCGGCCATCTCCAGGTTCAGACGATCTTCGTGTGGAGCTTCGTTATGGACCAACAGACTAATCAAACAGTTTCTGAAGGGATTATTCAGATCTTTCCCTCCAGTTAGAGCACCTCCACCTACATGGCAACTAAATGTGGTACTAACTCAACTAATGAAACACCCGTTTGAGCCAATCCACAGAGCAGATCTAAAATATTTGTCATGGAAGACAGCTCTATTGCTGGCGCTCACGTCGGCAAGGAGAGTGAGTGAACTGCAGGCTTTTTCTGTGCAAGACCCCTTCATCCAGTTCAAGAACGACAGGGTCATTCTACGGACTAACCCTAAGTTTATACCGAAGGTTCCGTCCTCTTTCCATCTCAACGAACCTATTGTCCTACGATCTTTCTTCCCGAATCCATCATCTGCGGCTGAAAGATCTCTTCACTCATTGGACCTCAAACGATGTCTCAAATTTTACCTTCACAGGACGGAGCAATTTCGAAAGTCCAACCAATTATTTGTTGCATTTAGCAGACCCAGGAAAGGCTTAGCTTTAACAAAACAGAGCATTTCCAGATGGATTTCAGCGGCCATCGCCTTCTGTCACCAACAGGCGGGCCACCCTCTGCCTTCAAAAGTACGAGCACACTCCACTAGAGCGGTTTCCACCTCCTTGGCGCTCTTTGCTGGGGTATCCATTGTCGACATTTGCAGAGCGGCGACATGGAAGACACCACATACGTTCACCAAGCACTACTGCTTGGACTCTGAACTTATGAAGGATGCAGCAGTGGGGCAGGCTGTCCTACGTCATCTATTTCATTAGTGGTGAGCCTTCTTCCTATCATCCCACCTTCCAGGTAATTTATCGCACATTTCTTATCAGGTTGTGAGTATCATGTAAACTGTGTAACAACTTGTGATAAGATTACTATGTCTTTACGAATGTATTATGCGAAATGTGCTCATTATTGCTTGCTATTCTGATTCAGGCATGTGAATCTATGAAAGATACCCATAATACTGGATAAGAAATGCGTTACTTACCTGTAACAGCAGTTATCCAGTATTGGTATCTTTCATAGATTCACATGCAACCCACCCGCCTCCCCTGGAAGGGCTCACCTTCTCCCTCTCAGTAGGTACTACTTAGCACTGTGCTTACGAAAATCTGAGGGACTAGGGCTCCTTCCAGGAAGGTGAGAAGGGTGATGGTAGCTGATTGGCTCCTGGCCAAAGTTTGGTCCTTTTTACATAAGGACCTAGATAGGCTACTAATGTGAGGCCACTGGCCTAGTACTAAGTATATGTCTATGTGACATTACTATTGTTATTTACCGGGGACTCCTACCCCGACGACGGGGAATGATTCAGGCATGTGAATCTATGAAAGATACCAATACTGGATAACTGCTGTTACAGGTAAGTAACGCATTTCTTCTGTGATTAGATATTTATTGTGATCAGAGTGTCAGCATGGTTTCAAACATCACCCACCAAAAGATCTGAAACTTACATCAAAAATCTCAAACCCTGCAATATCCAAGACACCAATGTAGTATTGCCTGGCTTGCTTGGTATCCAGCTGTTGGTTGATGCGGATCACCATCCATAAGAAGAGCTTTTCATAAATAGACTTGGAGAGCGCACCAATGGAATTATAGACCTTTTGGGGAAAAGATTACATTGGTCAGCATCAAGCAGTGTAGTTAGCCGTACATGTTTAAAAGATCCAAATATTTTTGTTAGTCATATGCAAAGAAGGAAAAGTTAAGGATATTGCTTACGGAGAGGCTGTGGTGTGAGCTCCTAAAGCTATTCCGCTGTTTTCTTGAGAAAGTCCTCCACACCTATTGCTAGAAAATACCATGTGCAGAATGGGCTAAGTAGTTTCAGTTTTAACTTTTTGTTTTATTATATGGCACATTGTAAGATAATACCTTTCAGGTTTATACATAATACAGACTCTTTTTCTCTCTGGGAGTTCAGCTGCAATCTATGTAAGGAGATCTGCATGTAGGGGGTGGTTTTAGGGATGAATGCTTTTCATCTTCATTCTCAGGCTGGAGTATTGAAACATTATTAATTTTATGGTCCTAATTCCAGTTTCAATATCAGTAAGGCAAGAAAAAAGACAGGATGTCTTCTAAAACAAAGTCACTATACTCCTTCCCAAGACAATAACTATACAACAAGTACTCTTAATGTGCAGTAAATAGTTGAAATATCCTGTCCATTCAGGTAATTTGTATTGGACTTTATTCCTGTTTCCAGTGTGTAGATTAGAAAATGCATAGAAGTGGTGGATTGATCAGCAAAATGGCCAATTAGCAGCTACTCTTACCAGCTCTGCCGGCCCGTTTCATAATCCCACTATAATCCTGTGATCTTCATACTGTCCAAATTCAGAAAACATGATCAGATTGCCAAGGTCCACAACAGAGCAGGCTGAAAGAAATGCCCATAATGACCCACCAAATTAGAGGCCTTATAGGCCCCTTCAACATGGTGGCGAGGATGGAGAGTGGTGAGATCGGGACACCAGACAATGATACTCGCAGTGAGTGAAGCCAGAGAAGCCTCTTACCCGCAATAGAATAAGGTGCAGATGGCCCGCATCTTTCTCCCCACCAGAACGTGTGGCGCTGAGCACTGGACCCTGAGCAGAGTCCGTGGCGGGGGGGAGGTGAAGTGGAAGAGACGAAAAACACTCTGAAGTTACGATGCAATGGAGGGACACCACAACTGACTTATCCGATCACCGGGGGATAGATGCAGACTGGGCCGGTGAGGACAGGTGTGGCACTGGGGCCAAGCGAGGACGTGGACAATAGGAGTCGCATGAGGCTGCGCTTGCCCTGTGGACACCAGTAGAGTCTGCGAGGACCTTTAAGAAAGTGCACTGTTGGACATTAGGGCTGGTGGGGATGACATTGCGCTAATGCTTGATGCCCTTTGGTTCGCGGATGGGAAGAGGCACAGAAGGAGAGAATTACCACACTAGAACAGTGCGGACAGAGGCGACGGAAAAAGGTGCTGAGTGTCCCGTGAGGCAGAAGGGGCAGTATGGAGGCCTGTCACGAAGGTGTGGGTGAGGAAAACTCCCTCTCCACGGACACTGAAGCATTAGTAGGGCAGACTTGCAGACTGAGAGGAGAAGGTGGATGGCTGTTGGCCCCACTACTTTGATATTTGGTGGTCCTTGTCCCTCCATTTGTGAGAAAAGATGACAGGGCAGAGAACGCTGAGCTCTTGCCACTTAAGAGATTTTGCCCTGTGGAAGCTCCTGGTGAACAAATTGCTGTGACATTGTTATTATCCCCACAAGGTAAGAGAAGTTGGGGGCGAATACAGGAGGGCGCCACTGCAAACCAGGTCGAGACCTGGCAATAAATAAAGGCGACACCCCTGTCCCACTTCCAGCAATGAATGAGACTGGGACATCAATGACCCTAGAAGCCAAAATAAGACTGAGAGCATGCTAGACCTCACAACAAGAGGTAGTGGAGTTAAAGATTTAGCCTAGACGTACCGAAACATGGGAGCCACAAACTACATCTTCCTCCAGCGGTATGCAGGAGTCAGATCTTCATGATCATTTTCAAAAGGGGGGAATGGACACCTGAATTGTGGCGGAGAAAATACTGCACCACGAGAACTTCAGCCAAGGTGATGCAAACACACCCAACATCCCTTTGAGAGTCCTGAACTGGTATAACGTCCTCTTACTGGTGTCCCTCGGGCTCCAGCTCCCAGACACTACCACAAAACTAGCCAACATGGTCAAAGACAAATAACCGAAGCAACGGAAACAGGGCAAAATGGTGGTAGGAAGAGGAGACAGCTACTATGCCCACAAAATCAGCCAACTTGGCCAAAGACAAATGACCCAAGCAACGGAAACAAGGCAAAATGGTGGTAGGAAGAGGAGACAGCTACTATGCCAGACAAATCTGTGCTCCTGCAGGCCATACAGGCTTAAAGGAAAATCCTGGAAGGGAGAATAGGGGAGGACTGCTCTGAAGTTACTCTCCCCGCCTAGATCTTCGTAATGTCTCTGAAATAGTAACCCAAGCAGAAAGCAGAATATCAGAAGTAAAAGATGTGACGCATACCCCCTGAAATGTAGTCACAGACGTTCAAACTACCCTGAAAGATTTGGCCCGGAGGGTCGACAATGCTGAAAACCATGCACGGACAAACAACCTGCGTTTCATTGCTCGCCGGAGGGGTTGAAGGCTCCAACATGGGGACATTCCTGAAAAAATGTTTGAGAGATTCTCTTCCTACAGCACAGTTCTCCTCATGCTTTGAAATAAAGCGGGCCCACAGGGCTCTGACTGCCAAACCACCAGTGGGAGCACCCCCAAGCACAGTCATTGCCCGTTTCCTAAATTACCAAAATAGGGACTTGATACTACGAGAGGTGAGGCACATGGGAAAGATCAGGCATGCACAATTTAAAATCATGGTGTTTCCCGACTACTCCAGAGAAATACAAAAACAAAGGTGGACCTTTGATTCAGTCAAAGTGAAACTGCGGGCAATGAATGTGCAATGCACGTTGCTGTTCCCAGCAAAGCTTAAAGTCCTAATTGGGGGTAAGGCCATCTTTTCCAAGTGCCAGAGAAGGCTTGGACCTGGGTAGAGGAACGACTACCCCTGAGATGGGTGTGGTGGCTTTGTAGATGAATGCATCCACTGTAGGGAGCCTGTGTTCATCCTCATGGTCAGAAGGAATAGGACACATTACAACGCACAAGTTTACAACGTGTGCCATTACAACACATTTTTTACAACGCAAAATCTATTATAGCGAATGTCATTACAACGCAAGACATTACAATGCATATTCCATTACAGTGCAGATTTCTATTCTAACTCCGCTGGGGCGTTACTTTGGGGAATGCCTTGTAATGGCACACATTGTAATAACATGCATTCTTATGGATTTCGCGTTGTAAATTTGCGTTATAATGGCAAGTGTTGTAACGTGTGCATTGTAACTGATGTTTCCCGGTCACAGGGTCAAATCCCTGTGGGTCCACTCAGCCTTTCATCCTTCTGTGGTTGATAAAATGAGTACCATTGAGCTGGGTAACAATAAACAATTATTCACGGCCAAGATACCCTTCTGGCTGAACGTGTGCTTTACACATACAAATGTTATGTTATGAGTCTGAAGAGAGCAGAACAGGAACGGCAGCATAGAGTCACTTGGGAGGGGCCAGACCCAAAAGTCGGAGAACAAGCATGGGACATCGTAGTGGCATTGCGAATAAACAGCTGTGGGGACCCCAGTCCCATATGACAACAGATCCCGGGGTCTAGTCCCTCATCAGACACAGAAGGAGAAACGGCCTAGCGGGTAAAAAAGAAAACAAGCAATGGTGTGACACCACAACTGACTTACCGATCACCAATACTCCACAGACTCTGAAAATAACAAGAGCCAATCTGGAAGCGGACTCGTTAACCCATACGTCCCCACCCTGTCATAAACACAACATGAGACAAGAGATATGACTGAACAAGTGAACAAGCCAGACGGAGCCGTGGAGGATGAAGGGTCGGCAAAATACAAAGAGCCTTTGGCTGCACTCTAGCTAGCTCTTCAACCTAACTCTTTTTTTTGTACCCTACAAGTTTAAGATTGACTAGTCTGTAACTAAATTGCAGAGTTTCTAGGGTTACAGGGTGAGAATTTGAATCGAGGAAGGAGGGGGGCGACAAGCTTCTCTGACCTACCGCGACACAGTTGTCAGGTTGACAGAAGGGGTAGGTCCATTGGGGATATTGGGGAGGGATGGTAGAAATGGTTGGGTTAAGCTGTTGGGAGTTTTCATACATTTGGAGTGGAGTAAGAATACAAATAGGTGCAGCTGTAATGGCCACCATGCAGAATAGTGAGACACCATCACACCCCCCAGATGAGCGAGGCTGACACTCAAGATGATGGGAGAAGCTCCATACTGTTGTGGAATGCAAACAGGCTAAGGAATAAGATTAAAAGAGGGCTGGTGGGCGCGTACATCAAGAGATTAAAACCTGAAGTGGTCCTGCAACAAGAAACACACTTAAAGGGCTCACAGTGTGGGTTCCTAGGTAGAGAGGCCTACAAGACACTGGCACATGTGGGATTCACAACGGGCTCCCAAGGGGTTGCCATATTGATCAGGAACATCCCCTCCCTTCAGGATGGAAAAACATGGGTTGACCTTAACAGGACATATGTGGCAGTCAGGGGAATGGGGGACAGAGGGACACAACCCTGGTCAGCATGTACGCCCCTCCACAGTTACAAAGACAGACACTGTACAAAGTCACAGAAATACTACTGATGGTGGGCTCCCTCAGACAAATAATTGGGTGCAACCTCAATGATGTTATAAGCCCACACCTAGATTGTACTAGCTCGACTCCAGGGTCACGGAGGGAGACTGCACTGGCAGGGTTGGCGACAACCCTGGGGCTGTTGGACCTGTGAGGCTGCTGCTATCCTGATGACCATACATACTCCTGCTTCTCAAGTATCCACAAGGTATTCTCCAGACTAAACTACATTTTTGCCCCGGCGGGGGAGGTAGAGAAGACAGAGAAGGCAGAATAACTAGCCTGGGGTCTGTCAGACCACTCGCCGCTGTGGCTTACAATTGGGGCATGATCTCATAGATCGAGAACAGGGTGAAGGCTCAACGCTTGTGAGTTAAGGGACAAGATTGTCGCCCAAGAATTTAGATCAGACATAGAAGTATATTTTAATAAAAACAAAGACTCAGTGTCACTGGCCATCACACTTTGGGAGGCCTACAAAACGGTACTGAGGCATAGGGTGTAAAACATCATAGCATACAAAAAGAAAAGAGAGGTACACGAAACAGAAGTGCTGGAGAAGATACTGGTGGAGTTAGATGGACAACCTAGGGCACCAACAGACCCCTCATTGTTGCGCATCATTGCGATAATCCACATGGAATATCAGGCATTAGGCCACCAGGAGGCCAAAACATTGATCCAGGCCACAGAGCTTCGTCTCTGCGATGCAGGCGACAAAGCAGGGCGACTGCTGGCATTGTTGCGCAAGAGGGAGGGAGAGGCGGGATGGGTACATACCATATTGGGAGAGAGTGTAAAATCCTATACCACAGCCAGAGAGATTGCAAAGGAGTTTGTCCTAAACCATGTTTACTTCTACAGAGCACGCCCACTGGCGGACACTCTCCAGATAAGGTACTTCCTTGAAGGGGTGCAACCCTGACAGCAGAAGACTGCAATCCTTAGAGGAAGATGTGGGCCTTGTGGAGGTGTTGGCGGCTGGAGTCAATTTAAAAACAGGGAAAATCCCTAACCCTAATGGAATACTGGCAAAGCCCTTTAGGAGAACTGCCGGAATAGTGAGCCAATACCTACTTAAACTGTTCACGGAGGAAAAGGAGAGCTGCACTGTACCCCTGGGCCTCCATAGCTTCACAATAGTGGGGATTCCTAAGCCCTGGATGCCCATGACGAAATGTAGCTCCTATCACCCGATCCGCCTCTTGAACATACAGGCCAATTGGGCTTTATGCCAAAGAGGTCACCCAGATTCAATATTTTCAGGCTTTACAATGAGTTGGAGACAGCACAGCACAGAGACGGCCCTCATATGTTGCTGTCCCTGTATGCAGTGAAGTCATTTGATGCAGTTCATTGACCCTTCCTGAGGCAGGCTCTGATGAGATACGGATTTGGTCCCAAATTCCTGGTCTGGATAGAATTTTTCTCTATAAAGAACCGGTAGCCCCAGTGAGGAGCTGTCTGCAACTTCCCAAATGAGAGGGGCACGAGACGTGGATGCCCTTTGTCCACCCTATTGTTCGCCCTGCTGGAGCCATTGGCTTGTATAGTCCGATTACACCCAGGCATCATAGGGTTTAGAAAGAGTGTGGGGCCGATAGGGGACGAACGGATCTCACTTTCCGCCAACTACATCCTGCTGTATGTCACAAGCCCCAATTCTACAGTCCCATTATTGAACAATATGGGGCACATGCGGGTTAAAAGATTAATTGGGACTAATCCTGCTTATATCTGGCAGGACGGCACTTTGACGCACATGTCCTCCCAAGAAAATTGCGCATAGATAGAGAGGGGTTCCGATATTAGGGTTCTGTACGTAAACGCAAACAAGGAAGATAGCCTAGAACGCAACATTCGGAGAGTACTGATAGACTTCCCTGGGGATGGAGAAAGATGGAAAACACTACCCCTAACATTATTGGGAAGGGCCGCCATGTACCAGTTGATAAAACTTCGTCAGGATAGAGGGGGGAGTCTGGACTTTGCTTTGTAGTGGGGGCATCCAGGAGTGGCACTGCAAACATTACAACTTATTCAATATAATGAGGGCATTGCCCTTCCAGACATAAGCGCATGCTATTGTGCGGCTCACTTAATAATACTCAATGACCGGGGACACTCACCTGGGGACCGCGTGACCTAAGCACTATAGGGAACTCAATTTCAAACTCACTCACACCTACACTACTGTTTGACCTAAGCACTGGAGAGAACTCAATTTCAAACTCACTCATACCTACACTACTGTTTGACCTAAGCACTGGAGAGAACTCAATTTCAAACTCACTCATACCTACACTACTGTTTGACCTAAGCACTGGAGAGAACTCAATTTCAAACTTACTCATACCTACACTACTGTTTGACCTAAGCACTGGAGAGAACTCAATTTCAAACTCACTGATACCTACACTACTGTTTGACCTAAGCACTGGAGAGAACTCAATTTCAAACTCACTCATACCTACACTACTGTTACGGTGGGAAATGGTCAAAGAAACTACTGTTAGCAACTCAGGTGACCATAGAAGCCTGGAAGGGGTGGATAAAATGGGATGCACGGGTCACACGAGTGACTCCCCTAAGGGTAGGAACATGTCTGAACGAAACTGGGAAGTTGAAGGGTTTCAGGGCATGGGATTCCCCTGTGATTTCCAAACTTGGGGACCTCATAGAAGACGAACACTGATTCTCTTTAGTTCCCTCTGAAGAGACAATCAACGCAACACATTTCAAATACTTACAATGCAAACATGCCTGGAAAGCTGTGAAAATCAACATAGAGAATATCCCTGAATATGCATCTTTAGAGGGGAGACAGCTCCAGGGAGAGATATCATGGGCCTATAGGACAATTATTAACAACAGGCCTGACTCATTGAGGAAACTAAGGGCATGATGGGAAATGGAGGTGGGAGACCTGGAGGATACGGACTGAGAGGCAGCTATGATACACCCAAAAGAATTTGCAATCAAATTCAGACTCAGACTGATCTAATTTAAGATCCTACACATGGCATATGATGACAGGGCCCGCTTGCACAGATTTGGAACGGGGGACTCCCCCAGTTGTCTGCGTTGTATGGCAGAGAGGGGGTCATTCATGCACACACTGTGGAAATGCCCTGACATTCACCTGTACTGGACCAGTATAGTGTAGGAACTCAATAGAGTACTGGGAGAAGCACGACCAATTAACCCTAAGTATTTCCTATTTGGTATACTCACAGAGGTGAACGTCCATCGAGCCAAACTTCTATTTAGCAATTTGGGCCTTGTAGTGGCAAAACGGGAAGTGGCTAAACATTGGGGTGCCCCAAACATCCAACCCTTCGCAAATGGAGAACAGGGTTGGATCCCTACATGGCAGCTGAAAAAATCACCTACAAGGCCAGAGGAAGCCCAAAGAAGTTTTAAAAGGTATGGTGTCCCTGGATAGAACACTATGGTATAGATTTGGGGGAAAGCGAGGAACCACCCCAAGCCACACAGGCTCCGTGATGCGTGAGGAACATTGGGGTTATGTGATACCTGATTATGGAGTGGCCACTGCGATACCATCGATACCATCGATGCTGCGCTGTGCTGTTGCAAACCTTGAACACTGTGCTTTCGCGCTCGTGTACTTATGGTTTTTAGTGTATTATTGTGCATCTTATGTTGTTCTCTGAAAACACTAATAAAAATATAATTTTTTTTAAATGCAGAGAAGCAAGTCTGTAAAGTGGTTGACATTTTTACATCCCAGAAGACTGCCCTCAAAGGGGTTAATTGGCTTTCCTCAAGACCGTTACCCACTTGGTGTGTGTGGCCTCACGGCTTGTGAATATGTTATGAAGTGCGATTTTTAGTAATACAATACAAGACAAGAAAAGGCCATGGGTGGGTTAAGAGTTTACCATCTCCAGGAAACCGTAACTATGGGTGATTCTGCATCCCTACAGAGGGGTCGGGAAATTGCTGAATCATATTTAGTCTTTCGCAACACCAGTCCAGTATGGCCACTCCATGAAGACCCCCTTACAGGTCTGAGTAATTTGCATGCATTTTCTTACTGCACACTGGAGTCAGGACTAATGTTGTAGTTTAAAAGTCAGTGGTTTTAGCTTTTCCAGTTTTTTCCCTTTCAAGCTTAGGACATTACCACCATGAAAACACACACATAAGGACACCAGGAGCACCCTTCTAGCAAGGATTGTAGCCCTCATTGGTACATCACCTTTGGAAGGAGCCCTATGATGAAGTATGCCATCGTTGGTGTGGGTGAGGGTTTGGATCTGTAAGTAGAACATCACATCCATATCTGAATAAAGAGGATAATCTGTCTTCCAAAAACACCAGCACAAAACTATGGAGCTTTATCTTAGCTACTTCAATACAAGCAATGATAAAGCAACTGTACTCAAGCCATTATTTCCCAATGCGTCTGTTTTACCAGTAAAGCGCCCTTTAGAAATAGGTATTTTACTGCTGCAGCTCGGATAGCAAAATAATACTATTACTAAACAGTCACAGAATGAGGCAAAAGAGACACCACTGTGTCCAGAGTGCTGCCTGCTGAAATGGAGAAGAAGAAGAATGCTGATGCTTTGACCTTGAAGTCGAAGCAGTACTTTATGACTGAAATTTGCAAGCATAATTTAAAGTTGATAAGGGAACATCACAGAGATGCACAAGCAACTCTGCAATCGATCTATCAAATAAAAGAGTAGACCCGCCTAAAGTGGGAAAATATGTGGCACCGACAGTTGACAGACAAAGCAGAGCCGTTGGTTCTTGTGCTGTTGGATCTGTATGCCACATTGATTCAGTATCTCACACTATTCTATTTGCCGTCTACAGGAGAGTAGAATTAGGGGAAGGCGCTCAATTGGTGTATATATTACCTAGAAGTTAGGTCTTAGGCAATCTACCTACCCTATTTGTGTCAGAGTTCAAGACACAATACCAAGGCATTCCTTAGGGGTCAGCATTAACCCCAGTGCATTTCAACATCTAAGTACATCTGTTGGTTAAGTTGGGGACATCTTTTGGCCTTTGCTGCATACATTATGCAGACAATACCCAACTTATCATTACCATGGAAAGATCGAGCTCTGCCCCCTTTGAGTTCCCCCAACTGTGTAAAGCTGCGGTGTCGGATTGGCTACTATGTAAGATTGTGATGTTCAACTCAGAAAAAAACAGAGGTGCTTTCTTATCCCTTGTCCACTGGACTTCTGCCTTCTGCCCTCCCTCTGTCTTATCTGTCTCTGCCTTAACTGTAAAAAACATGGGGGTATACCTCGAGTTGGAATTCTTGTTAGAAGGGCAGTTCAAACATGTTGCCTCTACTTGCTTCTTCCCTCTGAAGGTCCTCATGGAAATATTGCCCTTTCTCTGAAAAAACATAAATTTTGTCTATGGGAACCCTCAAAGTGCCGCTAGACATTCCCGGTATGTCTGCCTTCCCCCAAGAGTTACCAGGACTTCTGGTATTAATACATTCACTGAGGTGAAGTTCCGGGCCTCACAAAGGAGACCTTGTAGTGAGTGCAACGGAGGAGTCCTGTAGTTTCACAACAGAATGCAGACCAGAATGGTGAGTTGAGGATTTTTGGCTAAGTTCGGTTGAAAGCTCCAAGTAGAGATATTAATAGGTACATTGTGTCCATGGGTCAACTCAGATTCTTTTCTTGCAATTCACTGAATTGTCCAACAGTAGGAAAAGTAGCGGGGGTAAAACATTCTATGTAAGTTGGATTTTTAGGCGGACCAATGACCATTATTTTTAATATGACAATGGCACATCTGCTTTTCGTCACATTACATTTTAGTTAAGTAATAAATGAAAGCTTAATTTACACCAGCCCTTAAGCAGCCATATTTTAGAAGTGGGTGAAGTTTTTGTAGCACCAGCGTACACATGGGAAGATGGGACATTTTGATATTTGCGTAAATACGTTGTGTTTGGTGACTTCACTTGTGACAGAAAGCACAGTGACTAAGTCATTAATTTAAAATATGTATTACACACAGTATAAGATAAATTGCACACAGTCATAAAACGTGCAAAAATATTTCGTTTATATGTTTTAGTGTTTTCAAAAGTTACATTTTTTGTAATGTGGTGATTGTAACTAGTGCAAAAAAAAATTAAGGTTTGTTTTAGAGGACACATTCTAGATTTATATTTCTTTCGCGTAGCAGACACCCTAGAGAGAATGCTTGTTCCTTCTACCTTTCCCTTCTCCTACTTCACGCTAAAGAAGTCCCTTCTTCTCCCATTTCAACCTGAAGCAACTCAGCCGTTCAGGAATACTTGTTTTTTTAAAATAAAAAGTATGGGAACTGTTTTGATCAAATTGTTAAATCTTGGGAATATCTTTCTCCCACTCCATGCAGCCTTCGACCTCTGGGATGCAGCCTCTGCACTTTCACCCCAATCTTCCTCTTTGCCCATAATTGGCATCCATGAATCAGGGGCCTGAAGCTTCTGACACTGTGGTGAGGATCATGCTGGTACTTGCAAATTTGCATCTGCGGTTTCATGAATTTGACCCTAAGTGTGATATATATCAGCCTTCTGTAGTTGTTTTATTTATTTAATGCTAAACTTATTATGCTCTTTACAAGGAAAATTACAGATTTCCTTGCAACATTTAAGGACCAGGGCATAGCTGGGGTCATAGACTAAGCATTCAGTAAATGAGGGGGTTTGGGGGTAGGTGAAGCACCTAAAAGAAACAGAATGACAGGAATATGCTATCCATAGCTAGTTTATGTGGAGACAGGCAAGATTCATTTCAGTGTTTTCCTCACAGACAAAAGGTTTGATTGAGTCCTTTGGCAGGGTGCTAACGTTGCCCCTACTTAATGTTCTGGGTTAATGTTGGAATGCTTACTGCTAACTGAAGGTACACAGGTAGCTAAATGGATCTTAGACCTGAGTATAAATAATGACAAGCTAAAGTGGGATTCCATTTACAAAGGAGTACCCAGAGTGTTTATTGCCTGCCAAGTGCATGTACGAGGCCAGTGATGATATCAACATTTCTTACAAATAAATCGAGTGTCTGCTTTAGATTCCAGCAAGGAAACATTGCTCATAAGTTACTGGTGTGTCTTTGGTGAATAGATTTTGACTAAAATGTTTCATATACAGTTCAGAAATATTAGAACAATTGCTATTTTGAGATAAAGTTCCCACATAACCATTTTTAAGGATCACTGAGAGAACTGTTCTGCACATGGGATCTAAAGAGATTATCTGTTGGTACTAGTCTAGATGGTTAAAGATACTTTTTCTATTTTGAAGTGCATTTGTAAACTATCTTATCACACTTCAGTGAAAGAATTGATAATTGATAAAAGTGGTTCTGAGTTGCCTTCACTTCCATTTTTTGTAAGTTTGCCACAGTGCAACTGTTGTTCAGAAAGAAGTTCGTTTTATTGATTCCAATATGTCAAGGCTATGTTGAAAATGCAAAATAAATGTTGAAAAGGTACCTGATTAACAGTCTGCCCCTTAGTGACATATTCATTGCCAACCTTCACTCTTGGGTAGCACAGTGATTTCAGTAAGTCAGCTGAGTTCAGACCCATCAAATAAGAAATCTTGTCAGCAACTGCAGGTAGAAATGAGAGGTGTGAGTGTGTTACGGTCTTATGCTTTATCATCTAATTTTACAATTCACGTAACCGGTCTGTTGTTTCATCATCTAATTTTACAATTCGCGTAAACACTTTAGCTTGTAAAAATTAGCATGTTGTCCATCACAATGCAACATGTTCTCTATTACAGTGTAACTGAATTTAAGCCACACATTGCCTCCCATTCTAGGGGTCTTACAATCTCATTACTTGCCTATGCCCATTTACAGTTAACAGGTTTCTGTAATATGAATTTGTCAGTAATCATTATCTTGTAAAAGTCAAGCGAGTGACTGATTAGTCTTGTTAGGTGTTCTTCTTTATTGTCTCCACAGACATGAAAGTGTTGCAATTAAGAAGTAGTATAAACACTGAATCATCTTTACACTAAATAGTATACAGTGCTCTCTCTTAGTTTTAAAGTTAAGGGAATATAATATATGGGGTTTTATTGTGCCTGTTCGTCAAACTGTCTTTATATTCTGTCTCTTCTTAAATAACTTTTTTCTCCTACAGTGTAAATGACACTGCTGTCTGCCTCTCTGTAGCGTTCCATCTTCAAACCCATCTCACCTTGCTGTTTTTTCATCTATTCTATAGGCAGGCTCTAGTTTTAATCACTGGACGATAATGTTGCACTTTAATTACTGATGATTTTCTCTTTGATGAAGTGCACTGCATGCCCTACCTTCTGTGCCATCGGGCTCGGCCTGCTCCTCACGCTGTTTCTGCTTGAACTTCATGTTTCCGTGGTGAATGACTGCTCCTGTCAGTTTGTAGATGGCGAGCTTCTCATCTTGGTTGAACCCGAGGATATCAATGGCACTCTGTGATGAAACAAGGGGGAGATTTTTATGAATGATACTATTTAGTTTGGGACATAGCCATATATTGGTTTGCAGTCCTTATTTATATTAATTTTAATTGACAACGCAAGGTGAGCTGTGGTTATTGTAACTCACATCAGTAGCCAGCAGCTCCTCTTCGTCATCAATGCTCTTCACCGTAATTTCACCCTGGCTGATGGTTGGGAAGTCATATGGGTTAGTGGTAATGAGGAGCATTTCTGTTTTGGAGAAAGAATACGAGGAGTCAAATGTTACAGTAGGCCCTTGCACATGACACACCAATGGCTATCTAGGTGCAAAGTGCTTGAATTCCCTTCTGACTAAATGTTATGGGTATCTAAAAATCTAACATTTTACAGTTTAATTTATAAATATTTTAACACCTTCATTTAGCGACACCATCAAGTGTTTTCCTTTCAAAACAATTTTGAGGATGCTATATGTTAACCCCTTGAATGCTCATGACGAGCTGAGCTCGTCATGAGCCACGGCGCTCCGGTGCTCATGACGAGCTCAGCTCGTCATGAGCCGTGGAACGCTCGCATGCTGGGATAATTCCCCTGCTGTGCTGTGCTGAGCGTTCCACGGGAACGGGTGTGGCCGTGACGAGCTGAGCTCGTCATGAGCACAGGAGTGCCGTGAGCTTGTCATGAGCATGTGAGCGCTGTGCGCGCCCCCCTCCCCCCCAGCACAGCGGGGGAATATCCCCCGCAGCGAAGGGGTTAAAATAATCTAAGTCAGTCATTAAGATTCAAGCATCCTTGCAATCTAAACAGCTTATGATTTCAATATTAAATATTTGGCTGGGGTATTTCTTCAGGATAATTAATGGCATAACATGGGAGGAAGATTTTCTACTCATGGGATTAGATGTCTGCAGCCTCTACACATCTATCCCTCATGATTTATGGATAGAGGCATGTCTTCACTTCCTGCGAGCAAGTTCCCTGTCCCAATAATTCCACACTGCAGCCATCCTAGACATGATCAGGTTCTGTCTTGACAACGAATTAATTTATGACAACAAACACTATCAGCAAACCATGGGCACTCTGATGGGGAGTTGTTTCGCCCCCAGCTAGGCTTGTCTTTACATGGGCTGGGGGGAGAAGCAAACCATGAGTGACATCCGTCTCTATGATGAACATGTAGTTCTCTGGGCTTGCTACATTGATGAGATCTTTGCCATCTGGAAAGGGTCCAATAAACTTGCTTTACAGTTTGTGGAAAACTCAACTCCAATATTCTTAACCTGAAATTCACGAGTAACATCAACAAAAACAGCTATGAATCTTTAGATTTAAAGCTCACCATAATCAATTCTCAGGTTGACACTGTCCTGTTTAGGAAAAAACCCAGTGACAACAGCATTTTGCACGTAACTAGTTGCCATCCTAACAGTTTAATCAGTAGCATGCATGTTGAGCTAATACGCACAAGGTGTAATTGTAGTAATGAAGCAATTCTTGTGAGAATGTGAGAAAATAATTATGTTGGGCAGGTTCCGTGCTAGGGGCTATAGCGCAGACATAGTGAAGCTATTGACATCAAAGTGAACAAACTCAAGAGGGAAGCTCTCCTTGTCTCAGAGAAAGAAATCATTTACTAAACAAGCCAATGAATTAAGGAGTGTGCACACAAACATTGGTATGTGCTTCACACTAATGACATTATCTCCAAACCTGTGACCACTCATCCTCATACGCAAGAAGTAAATTCCTGAAAGACTTACTCTGCAATAATATGATCACCAAGCAATGTGATAATGGTAACATTACCACTGCAGGATTTGTGACATCAGGAATGCAAAGCCTGCAAGTCCAACGCTGATATATGCTCATTTGTGATACCCAAAACCTCCCACAAGTTCACGATCTCCCGTGGCTTGTCATGTAACTCTGAATTCTGTGTCTATGCCTGTGCAATCTTTACTATATTGGGAGCATGATACATAGAGTAAGAAAACGCATATTGGAGCACATGTGCACAATGACAAACAATATCCTGTGGCAATGCAATTTAAGAAATTGCATATGGGCAAGGCAGACATGTTATATTTTTTTGCATTTGACCAGGTCGTGACCCACATCTGGGGGGGGGGGGTCGGTCGAGGGCGAAAGTTTTCTAGGGTTCAACATTCAATATCCACAGGTATTGAATACGGATGAGGAGCTAGCTGTACATGTTGGATAAAGTTGTTACTATGAGGGTGTGTAGACTGGAGTAACTGTTCATTGTTTCTGCTCATTCATATTTCGCAAATAATCCCTCTTTCTCTGAAAACTTTACACTTCATGTTTCTATCCTCCAATTATAAGGTTTTGTCACATTTGTTTACAGGTGCACCGTTTTGGTATGGGAGACCACAAATTTAAATAGGCATCTGATTGAGTTAAACAAGAACTATCTTGTTTAAATTTTTCTACTTTTTTTATTGCTATCTGTGAACATTTTTGTATTGATGTGCAGATGATTTAGGGCCCAGTATGGGTACATTGTGACTGTAGCTATTATTTTTCTTTCGTTGGCATTTCGATAGTTTTTTATTTCTATGATAAGGTTTTTTCTGGCACTAATTTGAGTATATATATTGAGTGTTTTTATGACTTATTACCATTTTTGAATGTTATTCATATGTGGATGGCCTCATTTAAGATTTATATTACTGCCATTTAGTTGTTATATTAGTATTCAACTATTGTGCCTGCCCGCTTGGGCCAAATGTTGCAAATTTTGGAAATTGGTTAATGCAGCACAAATATTTACTTTATGTGTTTCAAACATTAAGATTATACAGTGCGAGTTGTTTGCCTACTGTTTTTGCAGGGAAAGTATGCGCCTACTCACTTGGGCATGACTGTTAAAGTGAACACCTGGAACGCCAAAACACTTTAGTTGTCTGCATCATGTCCTTTTCATTTTTAGTGAATCCACAACAGGCTTGCTCAATTTTGAATGCATCCTTTTGTGCCCTTATACGTTGACGTATTTCTGGAGCAAATCATGTTACAGTATGTATTGGCCCGCTCAATATAAGCTGTTCTAGCTTTTGACTCAATTACTAATGTTTTTACACTCTCTATGGATGTAATTAGCCGTTCTAAGCAGGTACCTATTTATTTATTTTACCTGAGGGTCTATTCTTGTACCTTGTCACTGGTGATCGATTGCCCACTTTTTAAGTAAGTAATGTAATCTTTATTTGGCATAGTTACTTAAAACCATTGCAATATAAAATGGATTAAGAACAGTGAAAATAAAACTGCAGTTTTAAAAGAATCAGAAATTAAAATGTTCACATTTCCTTATGACAAATGTGCATATATTTGGACTTCGTATTTGTAAAGTATTGCTCAATGTCCTCATGAAGTCGGTAAAACAGTCAGCAGAGTGATATCAAATCAGTTGAACTGGGACAGTTGTGGGTTAGGTTTTTTGGCATCTTCTTTTCAACTGCCTTCAGAAATTTTACAAAGCGGCAATTCAAGCCAGGGTCATTAGGATGAAAACAGGCAGGGCCGCCGTCCTTCTTGTGCGGATCCCTTGCCGATTGAAGTGGTGCTTTAGCCAGCGTTTCCGTTCGTCCCGTAGTTTTTCACAAGAGCATATCAAGTGCAGCATGTCCTCTTGTGCCAAGCCGCATAGCCGACAAAGGGGGTCAGCTTTGATTTTGAGCCAGCGTGGGAGATTTTGAGTACAAGGTAGCAGGCCCAACCTGTGCCTTAGAAAACACATCTTGACACTTTTGGAGTATCCCTCGGCCAGGTAGCGCTGTTGTGCTTTAATTGTGTACGAATTCAGGGTCAGCCAGCTATGTGTTCTTTTCGAGAGGGCTTCCTTGTCTTGCAACCATGATTGTAATTTGATTGATTTTTTAACCAATTTTTTGAATATTGTGTGATTTGTTGGAGTGTTCCAGAGCTGTTCTAGACCTGTATTCGTCAGGCTGCCCGTGAGGTACTTAGCTGCTGCTGAGGAAGTATGCTGTTCTAACTCCTTCCACAGGTGTTAATTCAGAGTTCCTTGTTTTGATTTCCTCACTTTATCCCAGGCTATCATATAGGCTCCCTGCCTTGCCAGGAACTGTTGGTCAATGCCGAATTCGAGCCTGATTTGAGCGGGTGAGGTTTGCTTGGGTAGACTGAAAATGATTCTGTATGCAGCTGTTATAGTATTGTCAAGGGTCTTGGCATCCCTTCCTCTGAGTGCCTCACTCCCGTAGGTAATTGTTGGGAGAAGTTTAGCACAAATTACTTGCGTCAAGGGTAGGAGAGAGGGGCCGTAATTGTTGGGAGAAGTTTAGCACGAATTACTTGCGTCAAGGGTAGGAGAGAGGGGCCGTAATTGTTGGGAGAAGTTTAGCACGAATTACTTGCGTCAAGGGTAGGAGAGAGGGGCCGCCCCTTGGGCATGATTGATGATTTATTTATACATTGGGAACACCAACATGACAATACTTGGCTGCATTGTTTCTTGTATTTTGATGAATTCATGACATGTTTATTTAATCATGAATGTAATGTTTTGTCAAACATCACGTTCCCCTATACTTTGATTTTTATTCTTAAGATGCAATGAGAATAATTGTAATATTATTGGGCATTTTTAATATTAGCTGCCTGTGACTTAAATCATATTCTTTCTACAATGCCCTCATGTATGTAAAAATCCTTTCTAAGATGGCACCAATTTATTTTGAACCCTTACAGCACGCGCAGTCCCTCATTTGTTTCTGTGGCACTGGTGAAAGTAAATGTATGTAAATTTGACTGATGAAGATCACTGGTGATCAAGAGTACTTGGGTTCTCGCAATGCGTGAGTGTGTCACTGCCATTGCAATAGGCACTTGGGAATTCTGACATCTGGAGAGTGTGCGTTTCTTTGTGACTCACTAAGTTTTGGATTAGAATATTACAGGATCCCCGCCCCTGAGAACACGTCGTAATCATTGGGGACAGATGCACAGCTGGGATGCTGTCTTGTGTGAGTGAATATATGTATATATTTATATATATATATATATATATATATATATATATATATATATATATATATATATATAATATATATAATATATATATTATATATATATATATTAACAGAAGCAACGAGTAGAAAAACCACACGCTGGCGAGACTGTGTACCAGACAAATTAGTTTATTTGTCAACCCTCGGACGCGTTTCGCCTGTCCCGCAGGCTTGTTCACATATATATATGTGTGTACAACTATATATATGTACAAGTATATGTATATATATATATATATATATATATATATATATATTTCAAGCGCACTCTTTTACTTATCAATTTCCAATTATGCTTGCAATTTGCAAATTTCAGTCATAAGGTTTTCCTTCAACTTCAAGTTCTGGGCCTCACCATGCTTCTTTATCTCTATGTCAACAGGATGCACTTTGGACTCAGTGGTGTCTCTTTGTCTTATTTAGTAATAGTATTATTTTACTGTCCCAGCTGCAGCAGTTGAATATCTACTTCTAAGGGACATTGAACTAATAAAACAGAAGCATTAAGAAATATTGACTCCATCACTGCTGTTCTTGAAGTAGCTACTAATTCAGCTCCTAATGTTTGTGCTTGTGTTTTTGGAAGAAGGAATATCCTCTCTATTCAGATATGGATGTGATGTTATGTGTTATGTTACCTGGGGGTTTTGAACTTTTGGAAGTAAAGTATGCACTAAATGGCTCTCAACATTTCTTTACATAGCCATCAACTGTGATTACCTGAGATTTAACACTCCGTTTCAAGTGTAAAACGTTCAGTAATTAATATCATTGTTCATATTCAGTTTGGAAACGTTGTTGGTGAGAATGATTGCCAGTAAAGCTATTTTCTGAATGTGTCATTTAATGCGATTCAATGCTAAGGAAACCTGCATGTTCCGCAACTACTTCATGTTAGTCAAATAGAGATGATTTTCTTTTTTTAAAGTCAAATCAGACTTCAAGTGATGTTTATCCCTGTTATTTCTGCAATGCTGTCTTGGCCTTCTTTAACACAGTAATGCAATTGAATTCAGAAAATTCTGGAGCTATGACCCATTTCCAAAACTTACCGACAAGCTCTGGCTTCTTATTGGTCATTATCTGGTAGAAGATATGGTAACTCCTCTCGGCTGAGAGCTGAAATGTTACTCTAGACTTTTCCAGCAGATCTGTAAAATAAAGCATCGATAATAAAGAGTACTACTTATTTTGGGTCATGTTTGATGATATATGTGGATTTTAGAGTCAACGCTTACATGTTTCTATATCTGCAGAAGCCAGTTTTCCTGTAGTTCCAAAATGGATTCTGATAAATTTACCCTAAAGGGGGAA
Organism: Lissotriton vulgaris; assembly: GCF_964263255.1. Classification (NCBI taxonomy): domain Eukaryota; kingdom Metazoa; phylum Chordata; class Amphibia; order Caudata; family Salamandridae; genus Lissotriton; species Lissotriton vulgaris. The sequence continues at coordinate 30,404,496 of NC_141698.1, forward strand.
TAAAGGCTAAAATAAATTCAAGTTTTTATTGCGAGACAGCAAATGACTCTTTTAAAGTGAGAATTAGGAAGGAAGTAAATGAAGTTGGAAGTCTTACGAAACGAGATGAGTTGTCATTCCTCACGGTCTTGGCATTACCAAAGGCTTCCAGCAGCGGGTTAGCCTGGATGATTTGATCTTCCAGAGTTCCCTATTAGAGGCAAAGTTTCACCATGTATGAAATTGTCTGGCATATTGTGAATCATGAGCAGGCTGTGTAAAAATGAATTAAACATAATTTACAAACCTGCATCTTGTTGGCCATGGCTGGGGCCTCCTTTTTCTTATCAGTAGCTACTGCAATTGTTGCAAAGTACTGGATGACACGCTTGGTGTTCACAGTCTTCCCTGCACCAGATTCTCCACTTTAAATAAAGCAGAACAATTAATTGGTCATGTACATTGACTTGTTACACCATAAAACATGTGCTTCTTGCAAAGGACTTTTTAGCAATATGTGATTTACTCACGTGATCAAGACGGACTGGTTTTCACGATCTTTTTAAAAGAAAATAATTACATGTCATTTTTGGGTAGGCCATGATGAATTTGAAACAGTGCACACAATTTAAATCAAAACCTTACCTGTCAACATGAACTGATAGGCATTATCAGATATGGAGAAGATGTGAGGTGGGGCTTCCTGGCGCTTCTTGCCTCTGTAGGCATCTACAACCTCAGGGTTGTACACCGGCAGCCACTTGTAGGGGTTCACAGTGGCACAGAAAAGGCCAGAGTAAGTCTGTTAAGAGAAACAACTCTTTTAGGTGATAGGAACCATAAGTTTGTAGTGACGACAAGAGAGTTTCTACTTTGACATGTTTTAAGCATTCACAATTATCTTTATTGGTTACCTTCATTTATGTTCCTTTGTTTACTATCACTGTTACCCTGAAGAGCATGTGATTACTCCTGCATTGTGGCCTGATAGCAATCAGGTCCATTATAGAATCTGCCACTGTGGATTGGCATTTGAATGTATGTCATTACATCGCATACTAATACCACGCATGCCATTACAACGCGGGTAATAGTACGCAATGTCAATGACATTGCATGCCATAACATCGCATACTTTTACCACAAGTATGCTTTTACCACGCATGCCATTACAACGCAAAGGCATGCGTGGTAAAGCTATACTTGTGGTAAAAGTATGCAAGGTAAGTAACATCCCTATCCCTACAACTACACAACAGACTACTCCCACCCCTACACTGCCCCAACCCAAAAACACTGCCACACTACTACACTACCCAAACTACTCCCACCCTTACACTGCCCTAAACCACTACTACACTACCCACATTACTCCCACCCTTACACTATCCTAAACCCTAAAACACTACCACACTACCCACACTACTCCCACCCCTACACTACCCTAAACCAAAAAACACTACTACGCTATCCACACTACTCCCACCCCTACACTACCCTAAACCCTAAAACACTACTACGCTACCACACTACTCCCACACCTACACTACCCTAAACCCTAAAACACTACTACACTACCCACACTACTCCCACCCTTACATTACCCTAAACCCTAATACGCTACAATAAACAAACACTACAAAACTACACTACCCTAAAACCTAAATCACTACACTACATAAACCCTACACTACCCTCCCCAATACGCCACACTAAACAAACACGACAACACAACACAAACTAAAACGTTTTTAAAAAACACACACACACAACACACACATTACCACACTACTTTAAACTACCCCGGCCTAAACCCTACAAAAGTAACCCCCACCCCATGCACAAACCCCCTTACCTCTCTCCTATCGAGTGTCGCCGTCGGATCCTGCTTCCTCATTCCTGCTTGCTTCACGTCGTTGTGAAGAAACAGCCTAAGTTTCCTCACAACGACGTTAATAGCTGCCGCTTCCGCCGCCGCCATTACATATTACATCGCATGCGTTGTAAAAGCGCATGCGATTTAATGGTATGCGTGGTTTTACCACGCGTTGTAACATTGCATGCGATGTAAAACCAAGCGTGGTAAAACCCGCGTTGTAATGGCTGTTCCCCTTGGCATTTCAGTGATGCCAGGATCTCTTCCATGCCCACTGTGATATGAAAGTTCTTCCCCACACCACTTTTAGCCAGCTCCCTTCTCCTTCTCCACCTTTGGTATGCATGAATAACTTTGCGCTTCACAAAGGTAATCTATGCATGTGGAGTTTCTTTGAATTTTAGTAACCAAGACTATAATATCTTTCTGGCACCTTTGACCTAGCTGAGGAAACACTAGTGTTTATGTTGCCCGTTTAGTACTGGCGGCAAAAAAGAAATGCAGAGGCTAGCTTGGGTTTAAACAGGTGAACAACATGAGTGATTAACGAGGTTCAAAAGGAAGTCAGCAGGGCAAAATCAGAAGAGTATAGGTGAAAGAGTGAGACCAGTGGAGAAACTAGTATTATAACAGTGCACTTGGGTCCTTGGCGTAAGACAAAACAACACTTATAAAGAATGGCACACAGATCAATTGTGTCCGTTTCTGGACATGCACTGAGTTGTTTCACCCCTTAAGAGGTGATAAATGTCATACACTGGTAATTGAACGTACATGGCCCAAATCAGAAAGCTTCTTTTCCGTAAGGGTGATTTGTTCATAAAATTTAGGAGTAAGTTACAACTACGTCTTGAGTATGTCACACCTACTGACAGAAAAATCTTGTTCTGAAGCGTCACTGATTTGTACTTACGTAGATCATCCAGGCTGCATATCGGTCAGCGAGGTTAAACAACACGGAGGCTTCGTTCAGATGGGTCATTATGACCATATCTTCAATCTTGTCGTACTTGGGAGGATTCTGGGGGTAGACTTGGGTGTCTTTGACTGTTACAGACTAGGAAGAAAGAAAGACAGGCAAAGATAAAGTTGGAGTTGAGCAGAGATATCTGGCTGCATTATGGTGCTAGGCTTGTTTACGTCATTGTTGGTACAAGACTCGTTTTACCCTTCCATCATCGGTCTTCACGGTGACTTTGCCACCTTCTCGGGACGTGATCATTCCCTTAACGAAAAGCTCTTTTTCATCATCTACGAAGCAGGAGTTCTTGGCATCAAAGGGCCTATTCTGAGCCTCCAAGCGTTCTTTGTCAGACTTGCGCAGGTATTGTGCGGCCGCCCCAAACACGGCCATTTCTGCATCCGAAGCCATGGCTGCTGGCTGGTACTAAAGTGGTTAGAAACAAGATTACTGTCATACAAAGACGAAGGGCATATTTATTGGCACAAACATCACTGAAATAGGTGAATGCAGTTTATCCATTTAGAAACCCCACATATTGCACTTTGACCATAAAGACTTCAGTAGATCGCGAATGACGACACTCTCTGAGCCTGCATTTTAGATGCTCTGGTTCAAGCCAGTGAAGCTTTTGAACCTGTTGATCACAAGTGAAATATTTGTAATGTGTCGACTTCACTAAAACACAAGCACGTTTCTAGGTACCCTGATCATGGAGTGCAGCTTGCTGGATTTCGTGCCATTCTACTGGATTCTAACCACATGGTACTTACTTAGTGGTTGTTTGCCCTGCTTTCCTTGGGTGCAACTCAGCGCTATGTATTTAAGGCAAAGACAACCAGCTTTTCACAATTCTCCTTAATAAATAAATGTATATTTCATTGAATCAGGGACTTTGCCATCTACGTTTGACCAATCCACCTGCAAGTACATTTTCTAACCTCTAACCAGAGCACCTTTCTCCAATCTATATACTTACAGCAACACACAAAATCATTATATAAATATACACGAGAAATAGGGGAAGTTTACAGTCTTGTCAGATGGTGTGCCTGTTCTGTGTGTTTTAAGTAGGTACATTGATGTTGCTACTTCTAAGTGAACACGAATGAAGCTTTTACGTGTTTTCCACATGCTGTTCCACGCGTTTTCCGTGTGGGTAAGTGTGTGCGTGTTTTTTTTGGGTGTATATGCGTTTGTGTGTGTAAGTGTGTCCTGCTGATACTTGTGTGGTAACTGTTGAGTATATGAAGGAAACTTGCTCTACTGTTCCTTTGCATTGTGGCTTATGCTGCTTCTGCGGCATAGCTCACTGTAGTGTGTTAGTGAAGTATAGTAAACATCTTTTCACTATTTAAAAGCTGCTGTCAATGCGTGTCCTCTACAGAGACTCATATATTAATCAATATACAAAGTGCCATCCTGTTGGTAAACATAGTGCTTTACTAATGCCCCCGATGCATAGTGGGGTCATGGAAGCTCACATTGATTTTAAAGCAGCACCGAGTTGGCCGGCTTACGGGTATATGTCAGAGTGGAGGAATGGCCTGTCCATGTCTGCCAGTTGCCACAATCTGAGCCATCTGATAATGTTACCATCCCTCCTGCTACCCAATGCATACCTGTTTGTGATTTGGTATGTGTTTGCTCTGGCTGTATCCTTCCTCATAGTGGCAAAGGGGAACCCTACAATTAATTATTGAGTATGGCCAGGTTTCAGTTTGCTAAAATCACAACGTTACGGCTCCATTTGTATTTTTTTAAGACTTTTCCAGTTTTCAGAATACTTTTTGTTAGTTTATACTGATATCCCCCCTCGCCAGTAGGCTTGGAACAGTCTGTAAGTGCGTCTACAGGTGTCGGGTGTCCTTCAGTATTAAAGATCTGTGTGTCCAACAATGTAGAAGGCGGTTTCAAAATTTGTGTGGATATGTGTACCTGCCCCTAATAGAAGCATGTTTTTTTTTTTTAATAGAAGCATGTTTAATTAGAATTATCTAAATAATGAGGGTCCACTGAGTTATTGAGTACAATGTTTCCAGTACTGTAGAGGGGTGACACCCCTTAAAGATGTATGGATATGTGTACTAGCCACTACTAGAAGCATGTTTGTCAAGAATTATCCTCAGTAAAGAGGGTCCACTCAGTTATTGAGTTTAATGTTTCCAGTATTGTGAGGGGTGACACTTCCCAGATGACCCCTTATTCATGAGTCCAATAACACTATTTCTGGGTGTCTATGAGTTCAAAACATAGAGGGAGATATTCTAATTTTGCCATTCCAAGCTAAGCGACCTCCCCTCCCAGGACTCACCTTCCTGTGTGAACTAGAGGAATGAGGATTTGGAAAGGGGTGGTCGTAGGGGATCCATAAATCAAGCGTTCACAGGGGAGAAAAAGGCGACAGGGTTTGCTGTGGCTCCGCTCAGGGAGGTACAACTTCCGCCGGCAAGGAGCCGGTATCTTTTACGCTCTGTGCCTGAGAACAAAGCGCTGTCGGAAGAGCAAAAGCTCCTGCCATCAAAGAGCTTTAAGCCGTAACTCCCGCGAAAAAAGCAACTAGGGGCTCTGGAAAAACCAAAAGATGTGGGTCAAGGTAGACGCGTTCTCTCTCTAAGCCTCCCCCCTCCCTTAGGTCTTACTTTAAAATCATGGAGCAGGTTGCATGTTCTCTGGGGGGACTGGGAATACAGTTGTGGAACAATCACACCAGGCAGAGCCATTGAGTCTGGAAAACCCTTTCTCTGCTTTGGTTGAAAACCAAGAAGAAAGTATATCCCTACACAAGTAACCTAGAATGGTGCAGCAGATAAGAGTAAAAGAGGTAACAGTCCGAGCCCGAATAATGGCGAGAGCTCAGGATCAGATCATAGCCCGCACTTAAAGTCTTCCTCAGAAAATCAGCTGGCAGATCTGCTCTATAGTCCGAGACAAGACATCTTGGTTAAATTTGAGACTTCTGAGTGTAATCAGAAGGATATCCAAGAACAATGTGGGATCCTTGAGCAAGAAATAGATGGAATAGCCCTACGGACTGCAGTATTGGAAGGTGAGGTGAGGTGAAATCATTGGCAGCAGCGACTGCTGCAAACACTAGTGAAATAGTGGGGCTCAAAAAGCAAAATAAGACGCTACAAGAAGACTTGGAGAGACTTGAATTGCAAACCAGGTGTAATAATGTCCGTATCCTGAATATCCCTGAAAACTCTGAATATTGTGACATTAAAGGTTTTTTGTGTAAGTTGTTGGGAGGGCTGTTCCAATATAAGACAGATATTGACTGGGACAGGAGAATACAAAGGGTGCATAGAGACCCATTTAGGTTACATCCTGGGAGAAAAGCCCCAAGGAAGATACTAATAAACATCCTCACCTTCTCAGTCAAGGACTTAGTGCTGGGGCGAGCTCTGAAGGAGCATTTTTTTAAGTTTGGAGATCTCAGTTACCAAATTCGAACTGATATGGGCAAGAGAACAGCGCAGAGGCAGTGGGAGTTAGGCACAAAAATAAATGATCTGCGTTCTAAGGGTGCCCAGGTACAGATGAAGTTCCCTGCTATGCTGAAGATAACGTGGCGGAACAAAATGTACACTATTAGAGACCCGGAAGAGGTAGACTCCTTGTTGATGCAGATGGAAGGCTCAGAATAGAGGTTTATACAGGGAGATAGAGGATCAATTGAATGTATGTATAAGTGTCAGTTACCCTTACACTTAGTATTTTGTCTTTGATTTGGATTCTCCCCTCCCTAGCTCGGGGGTTTCTCGAAAGGTGATTTTGTCACCTAGGGATAGGAAGGAGGGTTCCCCAAGGTGTGTGGTTGGGGGCTGCACTAGATGGTGGGAGCATGAGAAAAAAAAATTGTCCTTACTCTGTCATAAAGTAGTCTGACTCTAATAAAAAGTAGTGGTCTTTTGGTTTTACTAAGTGTAGTAGCGGGCTATGAGAATAGGTCTAAACCAAGGAGGCCCGTTCGGAAGTGGGCATTAACTTATAAAAATGAGTAAAAATGTGGTTCATTTCATATCTTGGAATGTAAACAGTTTGAGATCCAGGAGGAAGTTGGCTTGGGTTGTGGAATCTCTTAAGAAATGTGAGGCTAGTGTCATTCTGCTTCAGGAAACCCATGTAGAAAAGGGCGAGTGTAGTGCTGCATTTAATAAATTGACTTGGGTCCAAGAAGTAGTGTGATTGTACCAAAGAGGTAACACGAGAGGGGTGGCAGTCATCATAAGATGTAATTTTGGCATCAAATTAGAAAGCTATCAGACAGATTCCTCTGGGAGATGGGTGGAAGCCAAACTGAGGATACAAGGAATGCCGAAAGTCTGCGCCAACTACCATGGTCCGAAGGAGGATAATCCAGATGGCTTAATTAAGCTTGAAACATGTCTAATATTAGCTAATGCCCCGGTGATAGTTGGAGGTCGATTTTAATGTAGTGCACAATAAGGATTTAGACAGAACCTTCAAAGCTAAATATGCTAGCCCCCCTAAAACAACTGCGGTACTTAAGACCATGATTCAAGAGCTAAATTTGGTAGACATTTGGAGAAGCAAGATGGGGGATAAAAAAGACTTCACTTTTTACAGTAAAAAGTATGGCCACCATTCCCGCATTGATTATTTTTTAATAAACCGGGAGGTGTTGACAGCGGTCGAAGAGATTAAACATCTGCCTGCTATCCTCTCAGATCACTCGCTTGTGTATTTTTCCTTGAGGCATTATAATAAGAGGAGAATAATAAAGTAGACTTCATATAGGACTAGCCTGTTAAATGAGAGAGTGATATTAAATATGAGGGTTGAGGTCTCGACTTTCTTTCAAGTCAATATGGGAATCAGCAAAAATCCAAATCATTTGGGACTCCTTTAAAGCATTTCTAAGAGCTATTGGCACCTCTATAATGGTGGGTAGGAGGCGAAGTATAAAACAAGAGGAAGAACTCTCCCCAAAAATTAAATGTACCCCTGAAAGTTGTATGGATATGTATACCAGCCCCTAAGAAAAGCATGTTTATCAAGAATTATCCTCAATACTGAGGGTCCGCTCAGTTATTGAGTTCAATGTTTCCAGTACCATTGAGGGGTGACACAGTACATGCCTCAAGCAGCCAGAAAAGGTGGGTCTACCACCTCTTGCAGAGTTGCTGCTTTTTGAATGACTACTGGAGAAAGCATGTCTGCTGATCGCTAGCATCACTCACATGCTTGGTTTCCCCCCCTACACGACAGAGGAGCAGAGGAGAGTCTGTGCTACTGTTGGGCCATCATGTATGCTTGGTATACGTGTATGTGGGACTGAAACAGTACATGTCTCAAGCAGTCAGTAAAGAGGGGTCTACCACATTTGCAGAGTCGCTGCTGACTACTGGACATGTCTGCTGATCACTAGCTTCACTCACATGCTTGGTTTGTCCACCCCCCCCCCCCCCCCCCCCCACACGACAGAAGAGAGTATGTGCTACTGTTGGACAGTCATGTATGCTTGGTATACATGTATGTAGGGCTGACACAGTACATGTCTCAAGCAGTCAGTAAAGAGGGGTCTACCACATTTGCAGAGGCGCTGCTGACTACTGGACATGTCTGCTGATCACTAGCTTCACTCACATGCTTGGTTTCTCCCCCCACACACAACAGAGGAGAGTATATGCTACTGTTGGACCATCATGTATGCTTGGTATACATGTATGTAGGGCTGACCTGCCGCTCTAGCGTCCGAGATCTTTGGAGATGATCGTCGTTCCCAGACTCATGGGACTGCTCCTTCCACAAGAGCACAGGGAGCCTTGTACCTGTGCTGGGTGAAGTGTGAACAAGAAGCTCTTACGGGATATTATGATTGGAGTACTCTGACCATATGTAGCAAGTGCTGTTCTGAGTGTTACAGGATCCTAGCCCCACTGAGCTGCCTCTGCTGAGGGCTGGGTTGTGGACCCTCCAATGCTTGAAGATTGTTGTTGTGTAACAATGCATGAAGCGTTAGTATTCAACCATAAACACCTAAAGCAAATAATGTCTGACATCCTGTGACTTCATGATTTACCCCTCAATGGAACGAAAGCCTTACCTGACAGTGTCGCTGTGTTAGGAAAAAGAAACCCTCACCAGGGTCCCTGGAAGGAAAAGCAAAATACCTGTGTTATTAATATTATTCACAATTACAATTAGAAAAGTCATCTTCTAGTTATAGTTGGTGCCTCGCATGAATAAATGACGAGTGAGTGAGTTACTGAGGGAGTGGTTTATACATTGAATGGAAGCTAATGAGTGGGTAACTAGAAAAGGAGTGAAAGCAGCAGCAGATAAGTGAGTGAGTTACTAAGTGACTAATTTAGGTAGTGACTGAACACGGTACAAAATATGATAGTAAGGGGGAAGGCAAATGAATTATCAAGTGGGCAGGTAAGTGAAGGGTGAGTGAGTGATGATGGGAAAGAGAAATCAAGCTAAAGTCCCGGGGCCGAACTTGAGACATTCAGCTTCTTCATGTCTTGCTGCATGCAAAATGACCGAAGTCCCAGACAAAGTTTCTGCACTTACCTGAAAAGTCTGAAGCTTCAGTACTGGGACGGCATCTCTTCTTATATAGGAAACTCACCTGCTGATTCAGCACCTGTGCCCTCCCTCTCATGGGAGCAAGGCGCAGCCAATGTTCTGCTGAAATCCAAGCCACTGTGTACCATAGATACTAAAAATATCTGGTATAATTAAACCTGCCTATTGGTGCCAAGTAGCTCCGAGCTTCAATATGGGCAGGAGATTTATGATTTAGAAATGAGAGAGCATGCAGTGTAGGAAGGCTCTGATTATGAACGTAGAATGCTCTAAATTTCTTTTAGAGAAGGCTCAATAGAGTTTGGTACTGTGAGCATAATATTAAGGTGTCTCATTGGAAGGGTTACCATGTTTGTGATGTTTCTAGCTTCTTTGAATGCACCTCAGCTCTAATAACAACATGGGATGCAGAGGTTCCATTCTTTGCATCTTCGTGTCGCATGGCTGAGGACCCTCTACAACTGACACTATTCACTAGCATCCAAAGATGACGTGTCCCAATTAGACTTAAGTACTTCCATTCTACTGGAGGCTCTGAATGGGCTTCGGGCTCTGTAGTGCTAGGCGTTTCCACTCTGGATGTCAGACGTCTTTCCCTAACATTCCTTCAATATCAAAGATTGCAGGTGTCTTCTGCATGACAAAACATTGGGCACTCTGCCAGGCAAGGAAAGTTGGTCCCAAAACCGCTCTGATCTTCCGAGATGGCTTGTTCAAGCAGCCAAGACCGAGCTCTAAGGAGGAGCTGTGACTCTGGGAACTCATGTACTATAACTCAGTTTTAGTAGCAACAATCAAGTATTGTCCAGCCAGCATTCCTAGTTGCAAAAAAACTTCTAATAACAGCCTTTAATAAACCCTTTAATAACAGCCTACATACATAACCCTTTAATAACAACCTACATTTATAGGCAAATTGATGTAAGTGACACAGTTTAATAAAGCAACAAAATATGATGGAAGATCTTACACTTTTCACACTTTTTTCCAAAATACAAGTTTTTGGAGATCTAACTGATAGTGAATGCTTAGCTTTAGGAAATACTAATGGTGACTCATCTCTCACCAAAGCTATAACTGCTAATACATTGTTCGCGATCAATAGTTGATAACAATCACAAGGGAAACTACACTGTATACATTTCAACCTGTTGGGAGAGAAATAAAATCCTAGCAAGGTAAAATACAGCTTTTGTGTGTTCTTTGGAAGCCGGCTTATCTCGTTGGGTAGGTTTCGCATTTACTGCTAACTGGAATCTTTAACATCTCTCAAACCAGCTGCGGTACTGACACTGGGTCAGAAACTTGGTGTCTGGGGAGGAAGATTGCATTACTGAAAGGAGCTCTTGGGGTGTCTGAACACAGGGGTGATTGAGCTCACAATCAAAAACCTTACACTCAAGACCACACCGACCTCTCCAAGCTTCTGGATCTGGCTACCATGCAGACCCATCGTGGAAGGGGGGGGAGGGGTTGGATATATGGTCTGCAATGCAGGGCTAGGGGATCCTCAAGTATGACTTAGGAATACTTCCATTAACCAGGCCACTGAGGTTTGATGAAACTGACTTCCCTCCATTAATCATGTTATTTGGACCTGGGAAAAAGGGGATGAGGGAGGGTGCTTAAAAGACCATAAACAAAACAAATCTAATGCTGTTGGAGGAGTCACACTCAGATCACATGCACTTGAAGGTAGATAGTTCTTAGACAGCCACCCTCTCTTCTCTGGTGAGGAGTAGAGACAGTTCTTATCAGTCTGTACTAAGGCTATGATCAGAAATAGTGTGCTGTTTCTAACCAAACCTAGGGTAAAAATATTTGTGTGCCTTAGTGTTTGAGAGGTCAGAGAAAGTGTTTTACTTGTTGGAGCAAAAGCCCTTACCCACCCAAAAGGATGGCATGCTTCATCAATCGGCTAGCTCCTCGTTGATCTGGCGATGCAATGCAAGTGGACCGTAGGGACGGGGAAGGGCGATGGATATGTCCACGAGTGGTAGATAGAATACCAACAATTGGCCGAAGATCCTATCTATTCCATGGGGCTTGATTCCAGTATGGATTGGTTCAGGTTTAGTGTTTGGAATTATCCATCACAAAGAATGAGGAATACAATTTGTACCTTGGTGAGTACACATTTGGTTCAAGATTTTCATTAGAGATTTAGCTCTCACAGTGAAATCTCCAATATATAAAATATAGCAATGAATACTTCAAAAAATAGCAAAAAAAGTCAAAATATTACAGCACATTAATTTATTCAAAGGACAGTTTATCACCTCCATAGCAGCTTTAGCGGTTGCAATTCCATGTTTTTTTTAAAAAAGGGTTTTAAAAATCTCGGTTGGTAAACCCTTAAAACAGGACAGACAAATATAACATGTTCAATAGTCTGTATACCATTATGACATAAAGTGCAAATTCTTTCCTCCCAGACTACCTTCTGCAATGTATCCGTCACAGCTTTTAACAATAAACATGTCAACCTACAAAGCATTATACATCTTTGCACCCTGTGATCCAGGTTCCAGTTCAAATACGCTTAGGGTACAGTTGGCTGACATGATTGAGTGACACACTGGAACCGAGGTTTCGCTCTGTATATAACCATATCATTCTCCATCGAAGAGGTTGCCATAGCAAGCTTTAAAAATCTTTCAAGGTTAACTTAGTTCATATTCTCAATTTCTGATTTAGTCAGGAGAAGGTGTTAAAGTGCAGCTAAAATATTAGTTCTAAACAGACTGGCCTTAGTTGTGGAAAGAAGACATGCCATGGCCATAATTCTCCTTAAAGACTTTTCCTTGGCATGAAGGATACAATACCATCTTAGATTGGCAGAATTTTTATAGTACCACTTATATTTGGTATTAGTCCGGCACTCTTTCGTACTGAACCTCATAATCTTAGTTTTATATATATTAACCTTCAGGAACTTTGGGAACTTTGAATAAGCTGACAAAATATCAAGTCGTATCTGGAGACCTTTTTGTGTCAAGTCTAGCAGAACAATATCGTCCACATAAACAAAAAGGATAATAACCTAATTTTAGGGCATCGCCAGCAGCATTTCTCAGCACATTGGGCAGGTCCACCATATATAAGGAAAAAAGCAGGGGGGCCCACAGGCATCCCTGCTTAAACCCATTAGTACAGGTCGGAATTTTCAGCATCATACCATGCCTACCTCCTAACATAACATGGCAATTTTTTCTAAAGGGTTGGCCTGTGTACGCTGTCAAAAGCAGTTGAAAAGTCTATGGAAGCCACGTAGACAGGCATTCCTCTTTGTTTCACAAATTTCTCCAGTACGAGATGAACGGCTGCTATATTGTCCAAGGTCGAGTGACCAGCTCTAAAAACCCTGCTTGATTCAAAGGAATATTATTATTTTCCTCCACCTATTCAAGTAGATTAGATAAAACGCATTTGGAAAAAATCTTTCCTTTGGAGTCCAACAGGGTGATCTGTCTATCATTGCCAGGAAGGTTGGAGGGGACTTTTTTATGTAACAGCGTAATAATACTGCCTCTCCAAGAGCCACCCATTCAATTAACAATAGCGTAAAAGTGCCCCTAATTAAGTGGTCCATACATCAAGGTCTAGGTTTATGATCAAAATAGGTGGTTGGTCTGGATCTCTTGCCCCTGTATTCTTCGCTGCTTTAAGATAATTCAACACTTCCTGTCTCGTAGGGGAAAGACAGCGAGCACACTTCCCAGCTGACCCCTTATCTATGAGTCCAATAACACTATTACTGGGTGTCAATGAGTTCAAAGCATAGGGGGAGATATTGTACTTTTGCCATTCCAAAGTAAGCAACCTCCCCTCCCAGGACTCACCTTCCTGTGTGAACTTGAGGAATGAGGATTTGGAAAGTGGTGGTCGTATTGGGTCCATAAATCAAGCGTTCATAGTGGAGAAAAAGGCGACAGGGTTTGCTGTGGCTCTGCTCAGGGAGGTGCAACTTCCGCCGGCAAGGAGCCGGTATCTTTTACGCTCTGTGCCTGAGAAGAAGGCACTGTCGGAAGAGCAAAAGGTCCTGCAGTCATAAAGCTTCAAGCCGTAACTCCCGCGAAAAAAGCAACTAGAGGCTCTGGAAAAACCAAAAGGTGTGGGTCAAGGTAGATGCGTTCTCTTTCTAAGCCTCCCCCTTCCCTTAGGTCTTACTTTAAAATCATGGAGCAGGCTGCATGTTCTCCGGGGGGGCTGGGAACACAGTTGTGGAACAATCACACCAGGCTGAGCCATTGAGTCTGGAAAACCCTTTCTCCGCTGTGGCTGAAAACCAAGAAGAAAGTATATCCCTACACAAGAAACCTAGAATGGCGCAGCAGATAAGAGTAAAGAAGGTAACAGTCCAAGCCCGAGTAACGGCGAGAGCTCGGGATCAGATCATAGCCCGCAGCGGAGGTCTTCCTCAGAAAATCAGCTGGCAGATCTGCTTTATAGTCCGAGAAAAGACATCCTGGTTAAATTTGAGACTTCTGAGTATAATCCTTGAGCAAGAAATAAATGGAATAGCCCTACAGACGGCAGTATTGGAAGGTGAGTTGAGGTGAAGTCATCGGCAGCAGCTACTGCTATAAACACTAGTGAAATAGTTGGGCTCAAAAAGCAAAATAAGACGTTTCAAGAAGACTTGGAGAGACTTGAATTGCAAGCCAGGTGTAATAATGTCCATCTCCTGAATATGCCTGAAAACTCTGACTATTGTGACATTAAAGGTTTTGTGTGTAAGTTATTGGGAGGGCTATTCCAGGATAAGACAGATATTGACTGGGACAGAGAGATGCAAAGGGTGCATAGAGACCCATTAAGGTTACATCCTGGTAGAAAAGCCCCAAGGAAGATACTAATAAACTTCCTCTCCTTCTCAGTCAAGGAGTTAGTGCTGGGGCGAGCTCTGAAGGAGCGTTTTTTGAAGTTTGGAGATCTCAGTTACCAAATTCGAACTGATATGGGCAAGAGAACAGAGGCAGTGGGAGTTAGCCACAAAAATGAATGATCTGCGTTCTAAGGGTGCCCAGGTACAGATGAAGTTCCCTGCTATGCTGAAGATAATGTGGGGGAACAAAATGTACACTATTAGAGATACGGAAGGGGTAGACTCCTTGTTGATGCAGATGGAAGGCTCAGAATAGAGGTTTATACAGGGAGATAGAGGATCAATTGCATGTATGTATAAGTTTCAGTTACCCTTAAACTTATCTTATCTTATCTTAGGTGCCATTTGTAAAGCGCACTGTCGCCGAAGCTTCCTGGCGCTAGAGACAAAGTGAGTGAGGAGGGAGTACGGGATGCGGGAAGCCTAACTGAGGGAGATTCCTGAATTTAAGAAGAGATGTAGAGGATTTGATTGAAAGGGGGAGGAGGTTCCAGAGTGCAGGAGCCAGATAGGAAAAACGGCGTCCGCCGAACTTTTTAGTTTTGCTTTTGGGGGTGACTAGCAGATCGTGATGGGCTGATCAGAGGTTGCGTGTAGGACGGTGAGAATGGATAAGGGATTTGAGGAACCCGGGACTGGGGCAGTGAAGAGCTTTGAAGGTGAGACAGGCCACCTTGAAAGTGGACCTCTGGTCTATCGGGAGCCAATGGAGGTTGCGGAGCAGAGGCTTGGCTGATAACCATCTGGGGGATCCATGAATCAGGCGAGCCGCCTGATTCTGGATGACTTGGAGGCGGTGTATCAGGAATAGAGGGAGACCGTGATAAATTGCGTTGGAAAAATCCAGTCTGGAAAGGACGAGTGAAATAACAGTTTGAGTGAGTGCTTCGGGGGGGAGAAGATGACGGACTTTGCGTATCCTCCGGAGTTGGTACATGCAGGAGGATACTACAGCTCCAACTTGGGTTTTGAGGGAAAGTTCGGCGTCAATGATTATGCCCAGGCTTTTTACAGCTTTAGCTGGGGTAGGGGGAGAGCCGAGCTCTGGAGGCCAGTACTGTGGGCCCCAAAGGGTATGGCTGAGCCCTGGGAGGAGGAGGTCAGTCTTGCCGGGGTTTAGTTTTAATTGATTCTGGTTCATCCAGAGCTGGATGTGAATCATGACCTCGTGAAATGTTTTGATGGCATGAGGGGAGCTAAGGGGGAAGGTGAGTTGCAAGTCATCTGCGTAGTTAAAAACTATGATATCCTATTTCAGAAGGGATTGGATCAGTGGCCGAAGGTACAAGTTGAAGAGGAGCGGGGAGAGGGAAGAACCCTGGGGGACACCACAGGAAGTGGGGTTCTTGTTGGCGGTGTAAGGGCCCATGCGGACTGCCTGTGTTCTTCCAGTAAGGAAGGACTTGATCCACTCATAGGCTGTACCTTGGATGTCCGCCTGCCCGACACGGTGGAGAAGGATGTTGTGATCCACCGTGTCGAACGCGGCCGACAGATCCAACAGGACCAAGGCCTGATGACGTCCGCCGTCCGCGTTGCTTCTGAGTGTATCAAGGACTGCCAGGATGACAGCCTCTGTAGAATGGGCAGGTCGGAAGCCCACCTGATTAGGCTCCAGATGGCAAGAGGATTCGATGAAATTTGACAGGCACCGAGTAACATGGGCCTCCAAGATTTTGGAAAAGTAGGGAAGGAGGCAAATAGGACGATAGTTCGACGGCTCTGCAGGGTCGGCGCCAGGTTTTTTTAGGAGGGGTAGTAAGATGGCCTCCTTGAAAGAGGTAGGAAAGATGTCGCGGCAAAGGGATCTGTTAAGTAAATTTAGAATGTCGTCAGGTAGGTTAAGACTTACATTCCGCAAAACGGATGGTGGACAGCAGTCATTTGGGGAACCGGATTTGACACGGATGGCAAGTTCCGCTAAGGAAGTGGAGTCCAAAGCGGGAAGGGTAGAGAGAGTCATGGAGTTTGTAGAGGAGGTATCCGGTGGGGATGACAGGGGAGGGGGTGGAATGGTCATTTTAATTTTTATGATTTTTTCCAGAAAGAACAAGTTTAAAGTATCGCAGGCCTCCTGAGTGGGAGTCTGAGTCGGGAGGGTTCTATCATCAGAGGTTAGCTCATTCAGAACTCTGAACACCTCCTTGGATTTGTCTTTTGCCGATGAGATCCTTTTTGAGAAGTGATCTATCTTTGCCGATCTGATGGCTGCCTTATATTCTTTGCTTGCAGTCAGATAGGATTGTCTGGCTAGGTCTGAGTAGTTGCGTCTCCAGATGCGTTCCGACTGGCGGGCTTGCAGTTTGTGGGCTTTGAGCTCTTCAGAAAACCACCTATGAGAATTGCGGTGCCTGGTGCGGGGGAATTTGACTAAGGGAGCAACTAAATCGCTGGCCGATTCTAGCCAGGAGCCTAGATTTTGTTCTAGTTTGTCGATATCGTCGGAGGGGTCAATGCGAGAGTCGGCAAGAGCAGTAAGAAAGCCCTGAGCGTCATAGGTGCTCCATTTCCGTGACAAGCCACCGGCCATCAATGGGGCAGGGATCTGACCGACCATTGTTATGGTGGTGTCCACCAGATGGTGGTCTGACCAGACGCAGGGGAATATGTCTGGCGGGGACAGGGCCAGGTTGCAGGACCAAATCTGGTCCAAGATATGTCCCTTGATGTGAGTGGGTTGGGTGACATGTTGAACAAGATTCACGTTAGTGAGGGTGTCGAAAAGTTCGGTGGCATGAGTGCCAGCGTTAGAGTCATTAAACCAATAGTTCAAATCGCCAAACATAGCGAAACAGGAGTGCATTGTTAACAAAGAGGACAGTTGTTCGTTTATAGTGGAAGAAAAAGAGGGCATTGAGTGGGGGGGGGGTCGGTATAGAAGGAGGAGAGTGAGAGGGCCGGAGTCCGTTTGTACACTGAAGAGTAGATTCTCCACCTCGGGGAGGGGGAGAGAGTGAGAGGAGGTAGATATCAGACGTTTGGATATAATGGCTGCCACCCCACCGCCGGGCCGGTCGTCAGGACGATCGGTGTGAAGGATGTAATAGTCAGGGGGGAGGGCAGCCAGTATATCTGGAAGGGACTCTGAGGTTAACCAGGTTTCTGTGAGCAGGAGCAGATCAGGGTTAGAGTTAGACAACAATACGAAGATGTCCTCAGCGTGTTTCGCTAGTGAGCGAGTGTTCAGGTATAAGATCCTAATGGGCGTGGAGTTCCTGGTAGGTAAAGCTGAAAGGGCGCAGTCGCCGGAAAGGATTTTGTCGGGGCGCATGAGGCCAACAGCGGATATGCGACGAAGGGTCATTGGCGAAGGGGTGGTGACGGTATTTTGTAAGACTCTGAGAGTATTAGCCGAGTACGTGATGGTTTGGCCAGCCTGGCGTGCCCTAAGGCCCGTTCTGGCGCGGACGGGCGCAGACGGGCTTGCCTTTGGCGCGCCTTTGGCGCGCTGACGGCGCGCCCGCTGCGCTTCCAGGGAATGCACATGCTTATAGATGGATGAGGGCGTGGCCTCCAGCAGTGGGCGTGGCCAGGGGGTTTGGCGCGCGAAAGGCAGCACTGTTTCTTCCAACCCGTCAGCGCTAAAATCCGCTGTACGGTGTTGTCTCCTGCAGTGTGTCACAAGGGAAAGTGCTCAGGGGTGAGTGGCAAGTGGTAAAAAACAAATGCAAAACAATTTTGAAAACAAGTTAAACCACGTGCAAAATGCACCCGGCTTCCGCCTCAGGTGCTTAGGTCTCTATAATGCGACTAGCACTCAGCGCGCTTAAGAAGCCTGTGTTGCAGTGGGCGTGGCCTCCAGCAGTGGGCGTGGCCAGGGGGTTTGGCGCGCTAAAGGCAGCACTGTTTCTTCCAACCCGTCAGCGCTAAAATCTGCTGTACGGTGTTGTCTCCTGCAGCGTGTCACAAGGGAAAGTGCTCAGGGGTGAGTGGCAACTGGTTTAAAAACAAATGCAAAACAATTTTGAAAACAAGTTAAAACACGAGCAAAATGCACCCGGCTTCCGCCTCAGGTGCTTAGGTCTCTATAACGCGACTAGCACTCAGCGCGCTTAAGAAGCCTGTGTTGCAGTGGGCGTGGCCTCCAGCAGTGGGCGTGGCCAGGGGTTTTGGCGCGCGAAAGGCAGCATTGTTTCTTCCAACCCGTCAGCGCTAAAATCCGCTGTACAGTGTTGTCTCCTGCAGCGTGTCACAAGGGAAAGTGCTCAGGGGTGCGTGGCAAGTGGTTTAAAAACAAATGCAAAACAATTTTGAAAACAAGTTAAAACACGAGCAAAATGGACCCGGCTTCCGCCTCAGGCGCTTAGGTCTCTATACCGCGAATAGCACTTAGCGCGCTTAAGAAGCCTGTGTTGCAGGTATTTTGCAGTATTTTGTCTTTGATTTAGATTCTCCCCTTCCTAGCTCGGGGGTTTCTCTAACTGTGATTTTGTCACCTAGGTATAGGAAGGAGGGGTTCCCCAAGGGGGGTGTGTGGGGGGTGCACTGGATGGTGGGAGCATGAGGGAAAAGAATTGTCCTTACTCTGTCATAAAGTAGTCCGACTCTAATAAAAAAGTAGTGGTTTTTTGGTTTTACTAAGCGTAGTAGCGGGCTATGAGAATAGGTCTAAATCAAGGAGGCCCGTTCGGAAGTGGGCTTTAACTTATAAAAATGAGTACAAATTTGGTTCATTTCATATCTTGGAATGTAAACGGTTTGAGATCCAGGAGGAAGTTGGCTCGGGTTGTGGAATCTCTTAAGAAATGTCAGGCTAGTGTAATTCTGCTCCGGGAAATCCACTTAGAAAAGGGCGAGTGTAGTGCTGCATTTAATAAATTGACTTGGGTCCAAGAAGTAGTGTGTTCGTACCAAAGAGGTAACACGAGAGGGGTGGCAGTCATCATAAGATGTAATTTTGGCATCAAATTAGAAAGCTATCAGACAGATTCCTCTGGGAGATGGGTGGAAGCCAAACTGAGGATACAAGGAATGCCAAAAGTCTGCGCCAACTACTATGGTCCGAACGAGGATAATCCAGATGGCTTAATTAAGCTTGAAACATGTCTAATATTAGCTAATGCCCCGGTGATAGTTGGAGGTCGATGTTAATGTAGTGCAAAATAAGGATTTAGACAGAACCTTCAAAGCTAAATATGCTAGCCCCCCTAAAACAACTGCGGTACTTAAGACCATGATTCAAAAGCTAAATTTGGTAGACATTTGGAGAAGTAAGATGGGGGATAAAAAAGACTTCACCTTTTACAGTAAAAAGTATGGCCACCATTCCCGCATTGATTATTTTTTGATAAACCGGGAGGCTTTGACAGCGGTCGAAGAGATTAAACATGTGCCTACTATCCTCTCAGATCGCTCGGCTGTGTATTTTTCCTTGAGGCATTATAATAAGAGGGGTACAATAAAGTAGACTTTATATAGGACTATCCTGTTAAATGAGGGGTGATATCAAATATGAGGGATGAGGTCTCGGCTTTCTTTCAAGCCAATATGGGAATCAGCAAAAATCCAAATCATTTTGGACTCCTTTAAAGCATTTCTAAGAGCTATTGGCACCTCTATAATGTTGGGTAGGAGGCGAAGTATGAAACAACAAGAGGAAGAACTCTCCCAAAAAATGTAATGTAAGGAACAGGAGCTCCAAAAGGCATCATTGGAAGGCTCTACTAGAGGAAGGCTCTAGTAGAGTCTCTTTGTTGGGCAAAGAATTAGAACATCTTCAAGCATATTATGAAGGAGCTTTGGACAAGATGTTACTGGATAGATGGAGGGTTTGTAAATTACAACACTTTGCATATGGGGAGAAGAGTGGTTCTCCAATATTAGGGGTGTCTTTCATAGATTCACATGGTTGAATATTCCCCGTCGTCGAAGTGGGAGTCCCACGGTACATAAATAGCAGTAATATATATGCATGTATACATGAGAAATATCATAAATAAAAAATACATACATATTGTGTAATAGAAATGTAAGCTTGAAAAAAGTACCATAGAACAGAATAGGCCCATTGAAAAGCCCAAGGGAGAATTCACTTTAGTAACTTATAGGAGTCATTATGTGTTGGTCCACATTCCAGCCAATCAGGCTGTAGCCTCCTCTAGAACCTTCTCCTCAGAAGCCCAAGTCCTCAGATTTTCTACCGCACGTCGTGTGAAGGGAGTCTCCCTGAGCTCTGCTCAGTTTTTTTCCAGTTTCTTCGTATTTCTCTTCAAAAATGTCTTCTTCAAGGAAAACTTTGTTCAAGGCTTGTCCATCTTGTGGAAAACTGCGCCTTTTTCATGAGGATCCACACAGTAAGTGTATTTACTGTCTTTATCGGGACCACGTTGCCTCTACCTGCAAGCTCTGTCGCAAATTTCCTCCTAAGACATTGAGGGACAGAGAGGCTCGTCTCCTTCTGTGGCTACAGAAGTTGAAGTCATCTGATAATGTGGTTTCCGATGTTGAGAGTATGTCATCTGGTTTTTCGAAATCCTCTCAGAAGCGTGGGTCTGAGACTGAAGTTCCCTCTCCTTTTCTTAAAAAGAGTAAAAAGTTGGGATCTTTCAAGGATGTCTCCTCACAAAACTTGCTTCAGGGCGCGCCTACGGGACCTGGCTCTCTGGCGTCTCGACCCAAGACCATGCCCTCCGTATCTAAAACGGGCATTGGTTCGTCGACGGGCTCGTCGACGCGTCCGTCGACGTCTTCAGCGTCTACGAAGTCCGTTTTGGCAATTTCGACGAGCGGCCAAGAGGTGAGACCCATCTCGTCCATTATTATGATCTCGTCGATCAAACCGTCGACGAAGAAATCATCGTCGACGCTCCCACCGTCGACGGTTCCTCCGTCAACGAAGAGCAAGCCATCGTCGTCGACGCCTGTCCCGACGACCGGACCTTCCTCGTCGACGACAATCCCGTCGACGATGACATCGACGACGACACTGAACCCCCCGTCGACGGCTGCTCCGTCGACGGCAAAGACTGCAACTTCGTCAACGGCCTCGTCGACGCCCTCGTCGACGACCAAAAAATCATCGTCTACCAAGTCTAAAGTTACTACGCCGGATTCAGCGGCGCCGACGAAAAAACAACTAGAGGGTGCTAAAGCTATGCAACTATCGTCGACGGGCTCGTTGACGCAAAACAATCTCCACAATCTACTGCCACCTTCAAAGTGGTTTCTACTTCGTCTCTCAAGACTGTACCACTTATACAGTTAAGTCCTATTAGGAGTGGATCTCAGCCTCCAGAAAAATTGTTTCAATCTGGAGCAGAGGAATCTGGAAATGATTCTGAAGTGGATCAACTTTATCAACCAGCCTCCAGTCCTTCGGAATTACACATAAAGTGTCAGGACTACAGTGATGAGGATGAGGATGCGGATAATACCGCCGAAGATGGGAATGTCCTTTTTCCAGTAGATAGATCACAACAACCAAATTACGAACACTTTACACAGATTCCTCTGTCTATGGTGAAAAACCTGCAACATATGCTGGATGACTACAATCGTAGGTTTCCACCATCGCTGCCTTCTTCCCCAGCACCTCAGGTGCAGCGGTCTCAGCCTCCAGCTCCACACCCTACGTCTCCAGTGCCTCGACTACAGTCTCCAGCACCTAGGCTTCAAGCTCAGGCGACTGTTACACCTACGTCTCCTTTGGGTGCTACTCATGATACAGATAATGAGACTCAAACTCCTCATAACACTGGAGTTAATGACACTGATGATGATGATGAAATGCAGGAATGGGACAATTATAGGGCACAGACACCCTCTACTCCACCAACATCGCCAAGAACTTCGCCACCAGTGGATATCGCGAGTTTCCATAACCTTATGGTTCGTGCAGCGAAGAGGTTCCACTTAACGTTGGAAGCACAACAAACGGAATGTTTTTTATATGATTTTAAAGACTTACCACAACGTCAAACTCATACCATTCCTATCATTGACCACATATGGGAGGAAGGTCTAAAGTTAATGGAACGTCCTAACTCCATTCCAGCCGTTCTACCCAGACTGGACAAAAAATATAAAGCGCCGCCTACCTCTCCGGCCTGCTTAGTTTCACAACCTAAGGCAGATTCAGTCATCACTCAGGCGGCACAAAAGAGGTCTCGAAATCCAGCCATACCCTTGACGTCCCCGCCGGATCAGGATGGCCGTAAATTGGACTCAATTGGAAAGAAATTTACCACAATGGCAGCGACAACGGTAAGAGCTTCCAACGCCTTAGCCATACTAGGTCGATACGACCGTCAAATGTGGTCCGAGATCGCTGGTCTACTCCCTCAAATTCCCGACTCCATCCGGGATGAAGCGCAGGCCATCATTCTCGAGGGAGAAAAGATTTCAACGGAAATAATCGACTGTGCCGTCGATATAGCCTCTACTGGTTTCCGACAACTGGCGGGAGCTGCAGTCTTGCGCCGTCAAGGCTGGCTGAAGTCAACAACCTTCCGTCCGGAAGTTCAATCCAGAGTGCTAGATTTGCCCTACGATGGCGAGTCTCTGTTCGGTAAGCACGTTGATGATGCTTTGGAACTTATAAAAAAGGACACGGATACAGCAAAGTCCTTAACAACTCTTCAATATAGAAAGAGGCCATTTCGTGGGGCACGAGGTAGAGGAGGAGGAACCTCTACTTTTCGAGGCACAGGACAATATCGAGGATACTCTTACAACGACAACAGACAAAGAGGATCCTATCAGTCCCAAAATCGTTCGTCCACCTCCAGAACTTACCAACGGAAGTCCAACTACAGAGGGGGTGCGAACACCAGCAAAAAACAGTGAGAGAACTGTGCATCTTGGAGGTCGAATCTCAAAATTCTTCTGCAATTGGTCGAACATTACCAACGACCAATGGGTCTTGGACGTTGTTTCAAAAGGACACACCCTGGAATTTGCGAAATTCCCCCCCACTCGCCCGCCTTCGGGCCCACCTTCTCCCCATTTCAAAGAACTGTTGGCCCAGGTGCAGCTTCTGATCAGAAAAGGAGCCATAGAATTGGTACCGCAATGTCAACGCGGCAAGGGGTTTTACTCCCGTTTCTTTCTAGTGAAGAAAAAGTCAGGAGAATGGCGCCCCATCTTAGATCTGAGGGCTCTAAACAAGTTCATCGCATCAAAGACTTTTCAGATGCTTACCCTGCTTCAAATCTTGAATTTCCTCATTCCAGGAGAGTACTTTTCAACAATAGACCTTCAAGATGCATATTTCCATGTGCCTATTCACCCCAGGCACAGGAAATACCTTCGTTTTACAGTCGGCCAATTTCATTATCAATTCAAGGTCCTACCGTTCGGCCTTCGATCGGCACCGAGGGTATTTACCAAAATCCTAGCCCCGGTGGCCGCCTACCTGCGCTTACAGAGCATCCAGTTTTATCCGTATCTGGACGACTGCCTGATAAAAGCCAGGACTTTCCAACTGACGCAAGAACACACACAGGTCTGCATATCCCTGTTCGAAACGTTAGGCTTCTCCATCAATTGCCTAAAGTCACACTTTCACCCTTCTCTACAACGAGATTTTCAAGGAGCCTCGCTCGATTCTCGGCTAGGGCAAGTGTTCGTTTCACAGGAACGTCAGAGTCGAATGTTACAGAAAGTTCAGTTCCTGCAGTCAAGACAGTACGTTTCTGTCCGGATGTACAAATCATTCCTCGGCATGGCTTCCTCGTGCATTCAGCTGATTCCCAACTGCAGACTGCACATGAGAGTCCTTCAAGAAGAACTAGACAGCCAGTGGAAGCAGGTATCGGGGTCGTTCGAAGACAAAATCCATCTAACGCCCCGCATACAAAGAGCTTTGGAGTGGTGGGCTCATCCTCCAAACATAGCAACAGGTCGCTCATTCAAGGACGAACAACCAACTCTGACATTGACGACAGACGCCTCCCTAGAAGGTTGGGGGGCTCATCTCGACGGGATGTCCGTGAGAGGCAAGTGGACGGCGTCTCAGCGCACTTGGCACATAAATCGCTTAGAACTACTGGCGATTTTCTTGGCCTTGAAGTCCTTTCAAAGAGTAGTGCAGGGACAGACATTGTTGGTGAGGACAGACAATACCACCAGCATGCACTACATCAACAAACAGGGCGGCACAAGGTCTCTCGTGCTATCACAACTGGCACAGGAAATATGGGATTGGGCTCTCCTACATCGAATACATCTTCAAGCTGTCCATGTCCCAGGTGTGGCCAATGTGCTGGCGGACTCGCTCAGCAGAGCCCTTTCGGACAACCACGAATGGGAACTCAACCAACCAACGTTGGATTACATCTTCCGACAGTGGGGCCGACCACAGTTGGATCTCTTTGCAACTGTTCTCAACAGGAAATGTCAAAGGTTTGCGAGCCGGCATCCACACAAGGAGTCGAGCGGGAATGCCTTTTCCATAGACTGGTCGAACGCCTTCAGCTATGCATTCCCTCCACTGCCGCTCATTCCTCGTCTGTTACACAGAATGAGATTCCAACCATGTCGGATAATCCTGATCGCACCCAAATGGCCGAGACGTCCTTGGTTCTCAGATCTCCTTCTATTCTCTCTGACGCAACCGATACAGTTGCATCCTCTGCCACATCTTCTCACAATGCATCAAGGTCAAATATGCCATCCGGATCCAGCATACCTCCAACTTCATGCCTGGAACCTGAGTACAATGAATTTGCACACATGAATATCGACAAAGACTGTAGGGCAGTGCTAGCAAATGCTCGAGCACAATCTACTATCAAAACTTACCAGTTGAAGTGGAAGCGTTTCTGCGCTTGGTGCTCCACTAGATCACTAAATCCCATGTGTGTTCAACCAGAACAAATCTTGCCATTCTTTTTGTCGCTAGCAAAATCAGGACTATCACACTCCACTCTTAAGGTTTTTCTAGCTGCTATCTCTTGTTTCCGCCATGATGGCGTAACATCTTTGTACTCTTCCAGGATAATAAGACAGTTCTTTAAGGGCCTTTTTCGGATGTTCCCTCCAATCCGTCGGCCTCCACCTTCATGGCGACTCAACTTAGTTTTGTCTCAGCTGCTTTTGCCTCCATTCGAGCCCATCCATTCTTCCAATCTGAAATTCCTCACTTGGAAAGTGGCTCTGTTGCTTGCTCTGACCTCTTCTAGACGCGTCAGTGACATTCAAGCCTTTACTATACAACCACCGTTTCTGCAATTCTCCAACGAGGCTGTTACCTTGAGAACAAATCCCAGTTTTATTCCTAAGGTTCCCAGTGACTTCCATCTCAATGAACCTATTGTCCTTAAGACTTTCTTCCCTGCACCTCAATCTGCAGCGGAGCGCTCTTTGCACACTCTGGATGTGAAACGCTGCCTTAAATTTTACATTCAACGCACAGCTGCCTTTAGAAAGACTGATCAATTGTTTGTGGCATATGGCCCAGTGTGCAAAGGACAACCTGTAACTAAACAGACTATCACCAGATGGATATCGTCTGCCATATCCTATTGTCATCAACGGGCTGGCAAGCCCCTTCCTGCTCCGGCTCGAGCTCATTCCACGAGAGCTGTATCGACTTCTACTGCCCTCTGCGGGGGTACCTCTAAGACAAATCTGCAGAGCTGCTACTTGGTCAAGCAGCCATACTTTTACGAAGCACTACTGCCTGCAATCAACAGATGCCGCGGATGCGGCAGTAGGTCAAGCGGTGCTGCGGAATCTTTTCCAATAAAGGTGAGCCTCTGTTGCTACCCGCCTCCAGTCATAAAGGTATTGTCATGTTTTGGTTTTTTATTACTTATTAAGTGATATGTTATGCCTAAACTTAATTTGTATCTTCCTTTATGACTAATGTACGGTTTACTGCTTTCTATTCTTATTCAAGCATGTGAATCTATGAAAGACACCCCTAATACTGGAGAAGAACAAAAGTTACTTACCTGTAAACTGTGGTTCTCCAGTATTGGTGTCTTTCATAGATTCACATGCGACCCTCCCAACCTCCCCTCAGAGGCTCTCTTCTCCTCAAGCATTTATACTTACTTGTGCTACGAAAATCTGAGGACTTGGGCTTCTGAGGAGAAGGTTCTAGAGGAGGCTACAGCCTGATTGGCTGGAATGTGGACCAACACATAATGACTCCTATAAGTTACTAAAGTGAATTCTCCCTTGGGCTTTTCAATGGGCCTATTCTGTTCTATGGTACTTTTTTCAAGCTTACATTTCTATTACACAATATGTATGTATTTTTTATTTATGATATTTCTCATGTATACATGCATATATATTACTGCTATTTATGTACCGTGGGACTCCCACTTCGACGACGGGGAATATTCAAGCATGTGAATCTATGAAAGACACCAATACTGGAGAACCACAGTTTACAGGTAAGTAACTTTTGTTCATCACTTCTAGCCTGGAAAGCTAAAGTAGATAAATCATCGAAACTTAATAGACAGCTTAAGAGATGACGAAACAGGTGCCATATTAGATACCAACTTAAAAATAGGCATGGAAGCCAGCAGGTACATGAGTCAGTTATATAAAGATGACATCTCGCCAGGGAAGGAGCACATAGAGGCTTGGCTGGAGAAAATTGAACCCCCTAATTTAAATGAGGACCAAAAGAGAGCCTTAATGGCTGATATAAAAGAGGATGAAGTTTGGGTACAGCTGAGAAAGATGGCTAGTGGGAAGTCGGCCGGCCCAGATATATTCTAGCCTTCTTGACAGTATTGTACCAGTGCTGAAAGGCCTATTCAACACTATATTGCTGGAAGGGGAAAATGCTCTGTTTTCTTGGGCGGAAACCACAATAACATTGATTCTCCAGTATTAGGGGTGTCTTTCATAGATTCACATGCCTGAATCATTCCCCGTCGTCGGAGTGGGAGTCCACGGTACATAAAAAAGCAGTAAAATATACCATTTGTACATAACAAATAACAGTATACCCAACCAGGAAGTAAAGTAGCCCCAGCTACAGCATATAAAACTTCCACATTAGTGACTATCCAAGTCATTATGTATAGACCAAACTGCAGCCAATCAGGCCACAGCTCCCACCAGAACGCTCTCCCCAGAGACCCAGGCTCTCAGATTTTTTACCGCACGTCGTATGATAGGGAGTCCCTCTGAGCTCTGCTCAGTTTTTTCTCTACTTGTGAAGGATTTACTTTAAACATGTCTAAATCAAAGTCCCTGTTCAGGGCCTGTGACTCTTGCGGAAAAGCAAGGCTGTTTAAGGAGGATCCGCATACTCGCTGCATCTACTGCTTGTACCCTGATCATCAGGCTAAGGAGTGCAAGATCTGTCGCACTTTTCCTCCTAAGACCCTCAGGGATAGAGAGGGTCGCCTGCTGCTGTGGCTTCAGCGAATTAAGGATAAAGATGCGCCACTTTCTGAAGTAGGAAGTTTTGCCTCAGGGTCTTCTATGGGATCAAGAAAAAGGATGGCTGAGAGTAAGGTGCCTACTCCTAAGGCTAAAGTGGCGAAGCAGGCCCAGCTCGCTTCAGATGCTGGTGAGCCTTTGTTATATCCTGCTCTTCCTCTCTCTTTGTCCCTCCTTAGTGTTAGTGTCTGCTTGTCTATGTCATGTATCTGTGATGTCATCCAGGATTCTACCTGTTGCTGTTCAAGGGATTTATCAGTTACCTGGAGACTGAGCAGGAAGTTATCTGCTCCCGATGGGGTTTCTTACCATATTACATTCCTACCTGAATGCTGTACCTTCTATCTAATCTCAAGAATAAATATACTACATGTACATTACAACAAGGACCCATCATCTTATTTTACTGAATTTAACACTGGCGACGAGGTGAAAAAGGACCCATTTTGAAAGAAAAGGATCTCACTGAATTTAAAGAGGTCATCATTGCAACTAACGACAAGAAGATTAACATTTAAAAATTAATTTCCTGCGTCTGGGTGCCCCACCGGTGTCTGGTACCAGCGGACAGTCTAAACCCAGAGCATTGCCTTACTTCTAAATTATCTGCAACATACTTAAAGGACTACCTAGTCTACTGCTGGTGAGTCAGCTTTCTCATGAGTGACTGTTCTGCTGCTGACTATCCTCTGTGTGCTATTTGTACAAACCAGCTGGTCAAAAGCTTTCTACTTACACAAGTGCTTCTTGGACTGCGTGGGAGACCGTGCCTTCAGTAAAGTGTTTTATGTAGTTATTCTGCCTCCATTTATTAGTTGGAGGAAGTCTGCCTCATTTTTTTTATATTAGCGAGCACAGCACTCTTCATTATTGTCACCGTATTTTACTTCGGGAGCACTTGTGCTGCTTGTGCCTGTACTTTCAATCATCTATTAAATGTGTCACCGACGATCTGCTATGTGCCAAAAGTTTGACTTTCTTAAACAGTGAGCCCCAGAGCCTGTATTTATTTTACAACTATCCACAGGGCAGTTGCAGCCATGGCAATAATCAGCGGTGAGCACTTTCTTTAATGTTAGAGGCCTGCCTGGTACTTTAGGAAAGCAGCGGTGAGTGCATTTTGTTCTGTTAATCCAGTAACCACGCTTGTTTGAGTTTAAATTTAACACGCACGCGCTCAAGCTGTTTACCTTGAGCTTCAAGAATTATGAGGGAGGCTCCATCTACATTCTTCTGCCTTGCATTCCATGGAGCTGCGAGTCGCCCGAGTTGTGACGTTTCTTCCGGTCTTCACTGGGCATGCGTCATAAGATTGTGCCTCGGGTCCCTGGTGAAACGTATCTTCATACGACAATGGCAGTTGTTTAGGACGAGCCTCTACCAAGTTGTGCAGAACGCCTTGCAACATACGAAGTGCACTTTCCGGTACCGTACATTCTGTCTTTGTTCCTTTGTACAGTCAGTTTCCTGGGCATCGCCATACATCTACTCCAGTCTACTGAAATTCCGACTGCAACTATGACTTTCATGACCCTTGAGACATTCTCAGTGCACAAAAACAAAAACCTTGAAGTTCATGCGACGTTTCAACATGTGAAACACATGAAGAGGACTTTATTTCCTTCTCAGCAAGTGGATACTCGGGTACCAGGTTCGAGTACCGGTGTCATTTTTCTTATTTTTTCTGTATAGTTTATTGATTGATTGCATTTAATAATTTTCCCTTTTGCCAGACTGAATTTAAATGTAAACGTTTTTGCAATGCTATAGTACTATTGAGTATGACATTACTTCTTGCCTTTGTTAGTATGCATTTGAAGATAGATACATGCATTATCTTGGCTGTGTTTTATTTTACTTATTTAGCCATGTTTTGTCGATTCTAATTTGTGTTTTTATAGTGCTGGGATCTTTGATGTTACATCCCATATTATTCATACTCTTGGTGATGGAGTTGTGTATTGTTTACCCAATTCTTCTTTTATCTATTGTGATTGCGCTCACACTAGTTTGAAGCTTTACTTGAAATTTGGTGGTGAGTTATTTATGGTTATTTAGTGCTAGGATTGCATTGTTTCTTGCATCTTAAATTATTGTGATGTTATTCTTTATTTGAACCAGCGTTATGCTTATTGGGGTCATTTATGTGCTCAACTATCTTGAGGTGCTCCAATTTGTTCTCATTCTTAGTGATGATGAGCTAGAGTGATGCTCAAGTTTTGATGTTTATTATTGTCATGAACCACTTTATAGTGCTCTATTGTTAGAGGTGTTCATGTGCTTGCTATTAGAAGCCATAGGGGCTCAATTCTTTTGTCATTTCAGATGAACCACTTATAGTGCTCTATGGTTAGAGGAGTTCGTCTATTTACTGTCAGGAGCCTCAGGGCTCAGTTTTATTGCTGATTTTCTGTTACTTACTGTGAGGAGCTGCATGTTCTCAGTTTTATTCTATTGATAGAGAAGTCGTGCATTTTCTGTGAAGAGCCGTTTTGTCATGAACCACTTTTACTGTGCTCTATGTTTAGAGGAGTTCATGTATTTACTTTGAGAAGTTGAGCTCATTTTTATTGTGCTTTATTTTAGAGCAGTTTTATTCTATTGATAGAGAAGTTGCACATTTTCTGTGAAGAGCCGTTTTGTCATGGACCACTTTTACTGTGCTCTATGTTTAGAGGAGTTCATGTATTTACTTTGAGGAGTTGGGCTCATTTTATTGTACTTTATTTTGGAGGAATCGAAAATATTCGAGTTTGAGGAATTGATATTTCATTTTCTATCTACGGTACTGAGCCATACTGTACCTTTGCTCATTTGTATTGAGATGTTCAGTTTTCATTTCATTTAAGCTTACATCCTTTTGTTAGCTTACGGTGCGTGTACAACCTTTGTACCTGCGCCCCTTTGATGTTACCTCTTCTTTCCATCTTGTTGAAGAGGGTGTTTATTTCCTGTGCATATATGTTCTTTTTTCTGCCTTTCTGCTTCTGCCATCTTCTGTTTCATCTTATTCATTTTTTCAATTAAAGGAGGGAGGTGTGTTATATCCTGCTCTTCCTCTCTCTTTGTCCCTCCTTAGTGTTAGTGTCTGCTTGTCTATGTCATGTCTCTGTGATGTCATCCAGGATTCTACCTGTTGCTGTTCAAGGGATTTATCAGTTACCTGGAGACTGAGCAGGAAGTTATCTGCTCCCGGTGGGGTTTCTTACCATATTACATTCCTACCTGAATGCTGTACCTTCTATCTAATCTCAAGAATAAATATACTACATGTACATTACAACAAGGACCCATCATCTTTATTTTACTGAATGTAACAGCCTTCTACTTCTAAAAGTAAGAAATCCTCTGAGAAATCTGTGAAGCCTACAGACTCTAAAAAGACTGCGTCTTTAGTGTCTCCTCAGAGACCTGTGACTAAGGCACCAACTGCTCTGCCGATTTCCAGTCAGGCAGTCTCTGCGATGACTTCTACTATGACTTTCTCCTCACCAAAACCGTCTATGGTGATGTCCTCAGCCTCCTCTCCAACTTATGTTCATGTCCAAATTCGTCCCATCTCGTCGACGAAGATTGTCACACCTCTCGTCGACGATCTGACGTCGACGAAAATGAAACCAGCGTCGACAAAACCCCTGGCTTCGACGGCAGCCTTACCGTCGACGAAGAAGACCTTGCCGACGTCGACATCGTCGTCGACGAAGCTGCCGTTGACGATCTCTTCGACGCCGAAGAAGACCCCGTCGACGGATACGTCGACGAAGTCATCGTCGACGGCCTCGTCGACGAAGAAGATTGTCTTGTCGTCGGCCCCGTCGACGAGGAAGGTAACCCCGTCGACGGTTCCCTCGTCGACGACGAAATCCGCCACGTCGACGAAAATCAAACAGCCTCTGACGTCGACGGAGCTATTGTCCTCGACGACGAAGAAAACACCACAAGACTCGGATTTAACCTTAGAACAAGAGAATCCAACCTCACCAAAGCTGTCGTCTTGCACAGACCTTCAGGTATGGCCAGCAAGGAGCACTGCCATACCACTACCATCTCCAGCCACAACTGCGGCTCTTTTGCAAAAACATTCATCTCAGTCCACATCTATGTCGCCACTAAAAATGCCTGACAGGCTCTTAGATTCTGAGGAAGAGGGATCTGGTGATGAGCTATTTCAAGCAGCTGAGAGCCCATCTGACTTACTTATACGAGTAAAGGATCAGGAGGATGAGGAACTGCAGATACAAGCGTCTACATTGGTGAATACACCAGCGCCAGGGATACAAATGCCAATGGAACTTTTTCAGAATTTGCAGTATATGTTGAGCGATTATTATCGCCATTTCCCGCCTTCGGAGTCAGGCGACTCTCGAATCGCTTCTCCACAGCCTCGGGTAACTCAAACTTCAGGGGCTACAATGAAGGAAGGGGCAGAACATGCCCGGCCTTCAACACCGGTCTCCTACCACTAACAGGAGGATGACAATACTGATGAGGAAACTCATGAAGAAGGGGAATTGGATAAATCGGACTCGTCGGAGTATGAAGATTATCAAGCGGATACACCTTCCCCTGATGAACAACCAAAGGCTGAGTCACCACCGGTGGATATTGCGAATTTCCATAGGATTATGGACAAGGCTACTAAGAGGTTTCTCATTTCCATGGAGGCTAAACAGGATGATTGTTTTCTGTACGATTTTAAGAGTCTGTCTCAGAGACAAAGTTGGTCTATTCCTATTATAGACTTTATTTGGAAAGAAGGTCTCAAGATCATGGCCACGCCAAATTCTTCGCCTGCGGTATTACCGCGAGTAGATAAGAAATATAGGGCGCCCGCCTCTTCACCTGCTTGCCTGATCGGTCAGGCAAAGACGGACTCAGTTATTGCGCAAGCAGCTCAGAAGAGAGCAAGGAACCCGTCATCTCAGATCTCGACTCCTAAGGACAGGGACGGGAGGCGACTCGATACCATTGGCAAAAAGGTATCTACTATTGCAGCGACCACAGTTAGAGCTGCTAATTCGTTGGCGATTCTCGGCAGGTATGATAGGCAAATGTGGTCCGACATATCGCCGTACATTCAGAAACTGCCTGAACCGGACCGCTCCGAGGCCACGAAAATTCTGCAAGAAGGGGAGTGTGCTTCGTCGGAAATCATCGATGCGGCAGTGGACGTGGCTGCCACAGGATTCAGGCGATTGGCGGAAGCTGCAGTACTTAGAAGAGAGGGATGGTTGAAATCTACATCCTTTAGACAAGAGGTACAAGCCAAGGTACTAAATATGGCTTATGATGGCGAGTTTCTCTTTGGCTCACATGTGGACGAAGCTTTGCAAGCCATTAAGAAAGATACGGAAACTGCTCGGTCGTTAGGTACTCTGCAGTACCGTAAATCTTCCTTTCGTGGTGCTAAAGGAAGGGGTAACTTATCAAATAGAGGAGGATATTACCAGCAACGCCCATATACAAACAACCAAAGCACCCAAAGGTACCAGCCTTATAAACAACAACCTTACGGCCAAAGACGAAATAATTATTCACAGCCCCGGGGAAAAACAGCATATCGGGGCAGAGACAACGCTAACAAGAAGTGAGAAACGCATCCTGCCACCACTTTGCCCCAGCCAGAAACAAATTGGAGGAAGAATATCCCTACATTGCTCACAATGGTCAAAAATTACCACAGACAGATGGGTCTTGGATGTGGTTTCCAAGGGCCACATATTGGAATTTATAAAAACCCCTACACATTCACCCCCAAAAGGACCGCCCCCAGCACATCTCAGGGAGCTGTTCATCCAAATCAATGCAATGATTCGAAAAGGGGCAATCGAGAAAGTCCCTCAACATCAGAGAGGAAAAGGATTTTACTCTCGTTTTTTCTTGATACGCAAGAAATCGGGGGAATGGCGCCCCATCCTCGATTTGCGTGCCCTCAACAAATATATCAAAAAGTTAACGTTCAGAATGTTGTCACTCCAAGAGATCCTCCAGTTTCTGACGGAAGGGGACCACATGGCAACACTCGACCTTCAGGATGCTTACTTCCACGTACCCATCTTCCCCAGGCACAGGAAGTTCCTAAGGTTCAGAGTGGCTGGCAGGGATTTCCAGTTCAAGGTCTTCCCTTTGGGCTACGCTCAGCCCCGAGGGTATTCACAAAAATGTTGGCACCTGTAGCGGCCCACTTACGGTTACAGGGTATTCAGATATACCCATATCTGGACGACTGCCTTATCAAGGCCAGTTCCTACGCCACAGCAAGCAAACATGTCCAGAAATGCCTTTGCCTGCTTCAAAGTCTAGGTTTCTCAATAAACTTCAAGAAATCGGATCTGGTACCATCTCAAAGGAAGTCTTTCCTAGGAGCAACGCTGGATTCCAAGCTCGCTCAAGTCTTCATTTCAAACGAAAGGCAAGAGAAGATTCAGGAGATGGCGATTGCACTCCTCAGAAGAGAGTGCATTTCAGTTCGGAGATTCAAATCTTTCCTAGGGATGATCTCATCGTGCATCCTCCTCACTCCGAACTGTCGGCTGAGGATGAGGCCCTTACAAGAGGAACTCAGTCACCAATGGGTGCAGGTGTCAGGTTCTTTCGAGGATGTCATCGTCTTAACGCCTCGAATGCAGAATGCAATCCTGTGGTGGAGTCAAGTACGCAACCTTCAGGTGGGCTGTGCTTTTCTCGCAGAAGTCCCCAGATTCATCGTAACCACGGATGCCTCGCTAGAAGGTTGGGGCGCTCACCTTCAAGGGATGACGATCAGTGGCAAATGGGACAGACAGCAAAAGAATTGGCACATCAATTTGTTGGAATTAAGGGCCATTTTCCTCGCCCTCAAATCTTTTCAGGCGACACTGGAAAACTCGTCCGTGTTGATCCGAACAGACAACACGACGAGCATGCATTACCTGAACAAGCAGGGGGGCACAAGATCAGCCCGGTTGTCCCAGCAGTTATAATCCAAAGTTAGTGACAGTAAACAACCAATTATAATGCAAATGCCAAAATATAAGGCAAAACTCAAAACATAGTCAATAAAACACATTCGACGGTCACATCTGATTACTCGATGGGTCGGGGGTGTGCCGGAATATCAACAAAGAAAAGAAAAGTCGACGTTTCGACCCCTATCAGCAGGCTAGTTAAAGTCCTTTCACGGGGTCTTCATCAGGACGTCACAGGGAAGGGGAGGGGCAAATCTGTGTAAAGAATAATTAAGCTTTAGCACATGGTAAGGACGACGAATAAATTATTCATCCTATCTAATATAGACTGGGGAGTGAGTTAAAACAATTACCATGGAGTACTGCCCAGCCGGGCTCTGTACATGGAGGGGATGCCACACAAGAAAGTCGTGGTCAGTCAAACAAGGTGAGAACCTTAGCTACAGAGGAGACAAACATATCAGAATTACCTTCAATTATCATCCGGAACCTCATTCTCTGAAATTATCAGCTTGGCTCCTCAACACCATGAGTTTGCACACTTGAACATTCCACAAGACTGTCAAGAAGTCCTGGCCAATGCTAGAGCGCCTTCAACGAACAGAACTTACAAGCTTAAATGGAAGCATTTTTGTGCTTGGTGCAAAACGATGAATTTACATCCCATGTATGCTGAACCGGAAGAGATTTTACCCTTCTTTTTACACTTGGCTAAATCAGGATTGGCACACTCAACACTTAAAGTGTTTCTAGCTGCTATATCCCGATACCGTCAAGATGGTAGGAATTCGCTATACTCCTCAAGAATAATCCAGCAATTCTTTAAGGGTTTATTTCGTATGTTTCCACCAGTATGTCGGCCACCTCCATCCTGGCATTTGAATATAGTACTAGCTCAACTCATGCGCCATCCTTTTGAGCCGATTCATAAAGTTGATCTGAAGTTCATCACTTGGAAAGTCGCATTACTGCTGGCGTTAACATCAGCCAGAAGGGTTAGTGACATGCAGGCGTTCACATCTAAACCACCTTTCTTACAATTCACAAATGACTCTGTGATACTGCGCACCAACCCGAAGTACATGCCAAAAGTACCATCGGATTTCCATTTGAATGAGCCAGTAATACTTAAGACGTTCTTTCCAAATCCGCAGACACCAGCTGAACGGACTTTACACTCGTTAGATATCAGAAGATGTCTTAAGTTTTATCTTTCAAGGACAGCTGCCATCAGGAAAACGGATCAGCTATTTGTTGCGCATGGCAGACCGAGACAAGGCTGTGCAGTGACAAAACAGACTATCGCTAGGTGGGTCTCTTCAGCGATAGGGCTCTGCCATCAACAAGCAGGTAAACCCTTAGAGACCTTACCCAGAGCTCATTCTACGAGAGCAGTCTCTTCTTCAACTGCTTTGTTTGCTGGGGTGCCTCTCCTGCAAATCTGCAGAGCTGCAACATGGTCCAGCAGGCACACATTCACGAGGCATTACTGTCTGGATTCTTCAAGTGATACAGATGCCTCGGTGGGAAGAGCAGTCCTGCGTAATCTTTTTCAATAAGGTGAGCCTCTGCTATTTCTCTCCCACCTCCTCTTGCTCTTTTGACGCCTAATTATGTTATTGCTTTTCATTATGTTCATGCATGGATATTGTGTACCTTGGCGTCCAAGAGCTATGTATTGTATTACTGCTAACTACTCTGATTCAGGCATGTGAATCTATGAAAGACACCCCTAATACTGGAGAACAATAGTTACGTACCTGTAATCTGTGGTTCTCCAATATTGGTGTCTTTCATAGATTCACATGCACCCACCCACCTCCCCTCAGAGTCTCACTCAGGCTATTTATGTCTATACTTTTACTCTGGTACACTCCGGTGCTACAAAATCTGAGAGCCTGGGTCTCTGGGGAGAGCGTTCTGGTGGGAGCTGTGGCCTGATTGGCTGCAGTTTGGTCTATACATAATGACTTGGATAGTCACTAATGTGGAAGTTTTATATGCTGTAGCTGGGGCTACTTTACTTCTTGGTTGGGTATACTGTTATTTGTTATGTACAAATGGTATATTTTACTGCTTTTTTATGTACCGTGGACTCCCACTCCGACGACGGGGAATGATTCAGGCATGTGAATCTATGAAAGACACCAATA
Organism: Lissotriton vulgaris; assembly: GCF_964263255.1. Classification (NCBI taxonomy): domain Eukaryota; kingdom Metazoa; phylum Chordata; class Amphibia; order Caudata; family Salamandridae; genus Lissotriton; species Lissotriton vulgaris. Next base: position 30,441,211 of record NC_141698.1, read on the forward strand.
CTGGAGAATCACAGATTACAGGTAAGTAACTATTGTTCTTCTGAAACCTAACAAGGATCCCCTGGCAGTAGATTCCTATAGGCCAATATCGCTGTTGAACACCGATTATAAGGTTTTTTCAGGGATATTGGCCACTAGGATTACTAGGATTATTAAAAGGGTTATACATCAAGATCAGAGAGGATTTGTTCCCGGGAGGCAGCTCAATGAACTTACTTTCGGGATGCCTGGTGCCATTGACTTGGCGGAAGCCCATAATTTGCCCGTAACAGTTGTAGCTGATGACACCGCTAAGTCATTTGATCAAGTCCACTGGCCCTATATCTGGGAGGTTTTAAAGCGCTTTGGGTTCCCTGAGAACATATTATGGCAGTTCAACATTTATACTTTTTGCCTTGAGCCAGGGTTTTGATAAACGGGGAGCTATTAGACTGGTTCAATATAACGCGGGGAACTAGGCAGGGGTGCCCACTGTCACCACTTTTATTCAATCTTATATTGAACCATTAGCGTCCTGGATTAGAATGGATTATTCCACTGCTCTGTTTAGGTTTGCAGGTTTAGTGGCAAAACTAGCCAAATATGCGGACGATCTTATACTTTATACGGTCAACCCTGAGGTGGCTATCCCTAACTTAATGGCTAAGGCGGAAGCCTTTGGGAAAATATCTGGGTACAAGGTAAATGGAGGAAAGACAGAAGTTATAGAATGCAATCAGCATAGCCAAACCCCGTGGGTAAAGTCACAAATATGCTATTTGGGCATTATATATTACACAGAAACTAGTGGAAGTGTCTAGTGTCAACTGGAGGAAGATAAGTCAGGAGGTTGAGAAATTGTTGGTTAGGTGGGCGAATTTACCCCTAAACTTATGTGGCAGGGTAAATCTCATTAAAATGATTGTCCTCCCTAACATTACTTTTCTTTTTAATTCTATACCCTTACCTTTTGATAAAGGAGAGATCGCCAAATTGCAGGGAAGATAGGCAGTTTTATTTGGTCTTCAAAGGGTTCACGGATATCCTGGATAAAGCTAAGGAGGAGGTTGGAGAAGGGGGTGCTGGCTCTTCCTGATCAGATGATATATAGGTATGCATTTCATTTGAAGAACTTTCCCATATTGTTAAATAAAGTGGATGGGTCACCTCTAGGAATACTCTTTGGGGCAATGCTGAGCGGATTGAGGGACGGACAAGACCAGTTTCTATTTAAATATGGATATCCGAAGTTTTAAAAAAAAGTGAGATTGAAGACTTTGCTGGGGGCACTGAGAATGTGGGTTTTCATTCGGAAAAAACTTGGAGTTCCGTGCTATTCTTCCAAGGCACCAATTTACTATCAAGTTTCCTCCTGGTGGATACGACAAGCTTAGGAAGAGGAAGAAGAGGATTCCTGGTTGGATCAGGTGATAAAAACCGGCTCTATTAAAAAGGAAATCTCTCTGTGGTATCATACTTTGTCAGAGGTGGACGATAAATTAGATACAGATATCCAAAAGCTTTGGGGAGAAGATGTAATAAATGTAAACCTTAGGGAGGCTTGGCTCATTCGCAATGCTCTGCACAATAGTAAAACCCGCCTTCTCAAACGTAACCATCTTATATTGGTCCCCAGCAAAATTATCAAGATTCACAGGAACTCAGTATGCATACCCAAGATTTATGTACCCTCTGGCGGATGACATGCACATGTTTTTGACATGCCCCAGGATCCGAATTCAGAGTTATCCTCACTCATTTTCCTATGTCTTCCTCAAATACGTTTATACAGGTAACCATCCTGATGGGGGAAGATTTTCAATCATTTTCTTTAATTATACTGCTAGCGACTGTTTATCTTTCTTGGTTCATAACACTTTCCCAATTGCTACACTAACTACCACATCATCACTCTCAGTTATCTGCCATGAATCCATATCCTCTGGTATCCCATTAATGGTGAATTGATTTTTCCTTTAAAATACCCATATGTGGGGCACTATTCCTTAATGGATTTGATTTGGTCCTGTGACAACACATTGAGGAGATTAATCTCCGCAATTGTAACCTTTATTCTGTTGTGATAAGTGCAAGTAGAAGCACAATTATCTGCACAATAATCTGTAGGAATGTATAGGAGGAAGATATCTAGATTAAGTCCATTTTTTCAAGGACTTCCCCAGGGCTTTCACGGGAGATGAATGCAGAGCAAGGATTCTGACCAATACAAGTTTGCACTGTGCACAGGCTCCTTTTCCACTGGTTACAGGCCCCGAATGCACAATACTTCACTACACTACCACTGGTACTGGCGAGAGAATTGCCAAGAATCCAACTCACTGCAAAAGAGTATTAGAGAACTAGAACCTCACAAGAAAGGGCTGGCGACCTGAAAGCCGCACCAGCTCCCAGGCTGACCACCTCTACAGGGAGTCCTCCAGCTTCCTGCTCCTAATGCGGAGCTGCAAAGGTTTTGCAAAAGTTCTTTCCAATTAGAGAGGCAGTGACAATGGTAATGGCAGTGGCAAATGTATAACAATGGTTTTCCCAGCCGTCAAGAGCAAAACATCCAACCAGGCATCTGTGAATTGTGTTTGTAGCAGTGGCTGTGGCTAAGACTATGATTACAGTCGAAGCTGCAAGGATGAAATGGAAGGATATAGCACAATGCTTCAAAAATGTTTTAAACCAGGGAACAACCGTTTTAGAGATGCTTCAACAGTCTCCCCTTGGTCTCCCCTGGTATCTTGTTCCTGCTGCTGTGGTGAAATCAAGGAAGAGAAAGAGAAAGTGGAATGGGTCAAAGGTCAAGGGGGGGGCGCAGTTGCTGAAACCACAGAGTCCTGGCTGTGCCACCTCTGCAGTACTTGAGCTCACTCCCATTAGAGAGCAGCAGGCCCCAAGCCCAACTGATGCCACCTTCTCCTTAACCACATCCCGAGGGATAACTCTGAGGCTGCCCTCCGGTGGATCAACGGAGCCACACCTGACACCAGGCTGCGGGCTTGCTTGCCAAGAGGGCATGAGCATGACCTGCCACTTCTGTGGTCCGACCTCTTGTCACCTCCTCTGATTGCTGGGCTTCTCCGATATCGTGTACCACACGCTCCACTCGCAGAAGGAGGCTGAGGCAGTCAGGGCTTTTATGCGTCTAGGCTCCCGTGTGCCTCTATTTGACTGTCAGCCCTGACTCCTGTGCCCAGAAGTCTGACCTAGCAGCTCTGCAGTACGTTGCTGCAATGTGTGGCATGTTCGCCGTACGTGCTGTGGCTGTCGGGCTCGTTCTCTCGATTACTCTGGTCTTGCTCAGGTTTGCCAATTGCTCTACTCTGCAACAGACAGCCACCATCTATAACATTTGGGTGATCATTTATCTGAGTGCATTTTACAAATATGATAATATGTAGATTAGGTTCAGTGGGTCCAGATTAATTGCCCTAGATCTGTAGGAACTAAGCAGAGCATGAAACCTGTCGACCAATTAGGAGAATATTAAGGAACATCATTCTTGTTTGTTTTTGACCTGTAACAGGGACCCCATGAATAATGTACTCACAGAGGGCTATGTTAGTTGATTAACTTCAGTCCCACTAGTCTTAAAATTCATCTGGTAAACAGCTCCTTAATTCTATCAAATTTTGCTCCGAAATGGCAATGCAGACCCATAGCAAATTTCTGGATGAATATACGGTGCCACATAAAAGATATCTCTTGGCTACTTCTCCCTTGTACGCCAATGACGACTCTGCTGTGGATTCTCAAGACTATTCCACCAAAATCACGTAAGCTGCCGGAAATATTACTTTTAATGGCTATAAGACAGGTAGCTATACAATGGGGGGCGGCTAGACCTCCCAACGGTGAAGGACTGGACAAGGAGTGTAACGTACTGTAGGGCGCAGTTGACTAACTATTGGGAGCTTATGCCGGCCAGATCATGCCCGACAGATATATGGGAACCCTATGTACAGTGGCTTAACTCTCCCATGGTAGATGAATAGGTAACACATTAGTTGTTCCAAGCATGGCCCAGGGCAACAAATTGTAATGCACAGTGCTGTCTCTGAAATGTATAACTGTTTTCTGCCTCCCTCTGTAACTGTGAATTACCTGCTTGTGTCCCCAGACAGGTGTTAATGTTCCTGAACCGTGGCACATAGAATGGTATTCTGATTACTACAGAATATATACTTAAGAGTACTGCATTGCTTTTTCATTTATTATTGTATTTGTTACAAAAATGTCAAAAATGTCAATAAACAAAATGAAAAAAAAATGTTTTGCTACGAATAGTAAAACACTCTCTCTAACCCCTCCACCACTAAGGTACACAAATGATGTTACTCTAGGTTTCATTAGGAACAGAATACCGTGTTTGATCATAGTTATAGTTTAGGAGTGTGTGTGCTGGATCTTGATTACAAACAAACAATTTCAAATAGCTTTATTCCTCAGCATGTTATAATTTAACATAAACATTATAAATACTAACCATAAAAATACAATGTTAAAAGGTTATTAAATCTTAGGCTGTCATTTATGGGTTAAAAAACAAGTATTCTAAAAGAAGGTTATTTTAAAAAACTGATGTATACAAAAATATGATCAATCATCTTGTTGAGAGTCTTTAAAAAGTCATTGGCTAGGATCTAAGGATTTGAAAGTGCGGGTGCGAATGATCCAAGCCCACCTTAAGAATTTGACAACTGCAATCGCTAGGCAAGGTGAACTATCAGTCTCCAATATCCGTAAGGCCTCAATATATTTCCTGGTTCCCATGTTAATACATATTGGTTTTAGCCACTTGCTACGAGGGCATGTATAAAGGGGACATACAAACAGCATATGGGATACATTCTCAATCAAATTTTTACAATTATGACATTTGTTATTCCCATTTGCCGTCCACTTACAACTGAAGGCTTTTACAGGTAGAGTTCCAGCTCTGAACTGGAAAAACAGCTTTCGGTCAAGCGGACTCTCTATAATATCCCAATAGGCTTCACAGAGTGAGCGAGATTTAAAATCAAGGAACCGTCCTGTTAAATTAGTGTTTATACAGGTGCTATGGGTGGACATCCAAATCATTTCCCAATACATTTTTTTCAGAGATGTTTTTGACGGGAAACTTGGGACGTCTACATCTGCCCATAGATGATCAAGCTCCAACTTTATTAACAAGCCCCTTATCTCTTTAAGCCATTGGATATGATGAAAACGGTCAGCCCTGATAATATCCTTTAGTGCAAGGGTATAATGCTCTAGTTCTGGAGTTGTCCAGATACGCCTCCAGTACAATAAGGGCCGTAACCGTGCTATGTCCTCAACTTTTTTCCTGCCGAGATCGTAAAGAAGCAGAATGGTAGGGGTACTTTGGGGTACACCAGCTAAACAACGTAGGAATTTATTCTCTGCCGTTGTTAGTTGGGTTAAGTTGTTGAATCCCCAAAGTTCAGAACCATACAAAGAGGCACTTATAACCTTCATATTATAGATCTCTAAGGCAGGAGTTATTGGCTTTGTAAAGGAAGCCTTATGCTTCCTAGCTGGTGGCACCCGCTAGCTGGTGGAATTTTAAAACAGACATGTCAATATGGCTTTTCCAGCCCAAATTACTCTGGAGAGATATTCCCAAGTACGTAAATGCCTCTACCTGTTCTAGTGGTGTTCCATTGAATCTAATTGTACCTTTGAAGGTTTTCCGCTGACTCAGGGACATGAACTTGGTTTTTGAGGTGTTTATCTCAAGTCCACGGAGTTGGCAAAATTCTCCGAACGCGTTCACAGCCTTCTGGAGCCTGCTCGGGGTCCGTGAAATTATCAAAGTATCGTCCGCGAACATGAGGACAGGCACGCGGGCCCCAGCCAAAATCCGGGCATCAGTGGGGCAACGGTTAAGATATTCCACAATACCGTTGATGTATAATGAAAACAGCGTGGGCGCCAATACACACCCCTGCCGAACACCAGGATTTTGATTACTCTAGTTCCCTCTATCATGTATGGATTCTGTACCTAGTTCCAGGCAACATCTGAGTCAATGAACATCTTCCCTTTAATAGAGGGTGACTGCAGCTTATATTCTCATCCTTTTTTCAGCTCAGCAGTGGCTTGACAGAGGTGTAACACAAAGTGGTGCCCCCCCCTGCAAAATGTGATGAGGGACCGTCTCCCATGTTTCACAGATAACAATTAGCATGGGACAAAGTAGGGGCCTCCAGAAGGTGTAGTATGGTTTAAAGGTCCATTGTCGACTTTTGCTAAGTTAGCATGAGCTTCGCTGCCATGAAGCTGCTTTTGCACTCAACACACTGCCTGCATATATTTCGCAAGACCCTGTTTGTGCCCATTTCGCTTGAGAACTGTCTACCTTGCACGTTCTCTGCTGTGCTCTGAGATTTAGTCTGCACATGATGTTCAAGGTCGAACAAAAATGCCCCTTGTTAATCAGTTCTGGTCAGTCCCTCCCACCTAGACATAACATGCTACAACACAGCTGCGCTACTGAAAAACGTTTGCTTTAATATTACAAGCGCAGCATGTTTTTGACACACTTGGAGAGACACCTTTCCGCCGATAAGAGCTGTGCTTGTCCTGAGATGTGAACATTGCATTTAGTGAAGTTAGTGCAAAATTTGTTAGCACACCGAAACGCGTCGACGCTCCAGTGGTGTTAAATTCGAGGAACTATTGAGTCAGAAATCTTTTATAGTGTTATAACTTTTAGAATATAGATTCAATGGAGAAGTGTGGCTCACTGGTTAGAGGAGGCAGACCTGGAAGCAGAGGTCAGCCCGGGACCAGGGTTCAATTCCCAGCTCGGCGGGGTCTTGAGTCCTAAAATGTCCATGGACTCGACAATTCTCGCTCCGGTGCCTACTTGATTCACGGGTTCACACTCTGCGACTCTGGGCAATAGCTTGCTTAATCTCCACAACGGCCCCTTGCGGCGGGATGCCTGGCTTTCACCTTGCGGATACCCTGCCGGGGTATCTCACAGGGGAATACCAGGACGGGTTCCCTAAGCAAGTGCCTTGATGCCTTTGGGTGATACGTGCGCTATATAAATTGCAATACATTTACATTTACAATCAAATTAATGTATTGTTGATGATTTTTAATGTCGCTTGTTGCTGTCTCTTTTTGTTGATTGATTTATTATATGAATTGTTTTTATAAAATTTTATATTGTGTGGCTTTTTGTTTTTTTAAAGAACTGTATCAGTCATTAGTGTTCATATATATTGAATACATTTTTGTGATTTTTATATTAGATCATTTATTTGTGTTGTTAATTATATGCTAAAATATACACAGTTGAGACTGATTCATATTACGTATGGTTGAATGTGGTTTATTGGATGGTAGTTGATTCCAAGGGAAACATTTTTTGCAATATTGTAACATTGCATTTAGGCCTTGAGGTATCGGGGTCAGCTGACAAAGCCCAGAGGTCTTCTTTATTTTTATAATAAACTATCACTCACCACGGGGAGGGTAGTTAGGTTGTTAAGTACTTTTCCACTGTTTTTCATGCAATGATATCCCAGTTTGTATTCTAGGGAATTGCAACAATGCTGACTATATTGTGTTTATGCATTTTGCTTCTAGTACTGGCACGTGTACTGCACCATAGAGCACGTTAGTTGAAATAAACATTTTAAACTATGCTGCGTCTCTGATTACTCGCATTGTGTACAAGTAGGAGTGAGTGAGCGAGCGAACGAGTGTCTGGCTCCCGCGATTCCCAAGATAGAGTGACGTGTTCTGTGCTGTCTAATCATGGGTAGCTTTGCTGTAGACGGATTACGAATGAGACACTATAACTAGTCGGTTTGGGGTTTTGGGTACAAATGTGGTAGGTTGGTACACCCCTATTCATTGAGGTCCTGTTTTCCTGTGCATAGTTCTGTATATGTACAAAATCCCTGCAACTTGCCTTTCAATGCTGTCTGGTGGAGCAAAAAAGTGCCCGCACCCCAGCTCAATACACTAAGTCCTGTCTGGTAGGTGGTCACACCTTACTGTAGCAGGAAACCTATTACTATACCTTCCCTCTCAAGCTCAGCTCAGCAGCAGGAGGACAGTGTCTATGGTGAGCAGCAACACTAGCTTGCTGGCAGTCCCTTAAAGGCTGTAACTGGGAGTACCGGGGGCTCCCCTAAGGGGCCCCAAGTACATGGGATCAACACTCCATCACCAGAATTGGTGTTGGGGTATGATTCCAACATATGTGATACCAGACATGAGCAGCTTTGGCACAACCATTATATAGTTGGACTTCTCATAATGACTGATGTCCACTATATTCAACAACTACATGAAGTAATTACCGGTACTGATCAATCAATTTCACCTCACGTGCAACAACTATGCAGATGCCATGCAAATGCTCCTTCAGCTGGAATGCCCCAAAGACATTGGAACATCCCCAATTTTCAGTTGTGTCAGAGCTGTGATAAGTGGGTGACTTGGAGCCATCTCAAATTGAATGCTTCCAAAACGGAAATACTCAGGTATGGCATTGGAAATATTACGACCCTCTTGCTGCCTGGCCTGATGAACTGGGGTCACCGCCTAAGGTATCGAAGGAAGTAAGAAACCTCAGAATGACCATGGACTCCAAGCTATCGATGAATGCCCAAGTGGACAAACTAGCAATATCAAGTTTTGTCACTATAAAAACACTGCAACAAATTCCCCCTTATTAGGGATTTCCACACAAGGTCCAAGCTACCACCTCACTTGTTCTGTCCAAACTCGATTACTCCAATTGCCTCTACTACGGATCACCTTCAACAACCATGAAAAGACTACAACGGATTCAGAACTCGGCTACCAGACTACTCTTGCATATCAAGCCGCAAGACCACATCTCACCTGCCTTGAAAGCCCTGCATTGGTTACCGGTTACCAGAAGATCCACATTCAAGCTAATTTGTATCACCCACAAAGCAATACATGGAATGGGACCGCTCTTCATCAGGAATAAAATCACCAAATACATTCAACAAAGGAACTTCCGCTTTGAAGTGGCATCTCGCCTCAAAATCCCAAAATACAAGAAAGAAACCATGGGTGGCACATCCTTCTCTGTTCAAGCAACCAAACTATGGAACTCTTACCCCCAACATAAGATCCATGGACAGCCACGTTATCTTCAGAAAACTACTCAAGAATTGGCTCTTCCCCACATAAGCACCATACACAAACAGAAATTTACAGGATATCCCTCTGTGTATAAGCATTTATTTTTAATATAGATATGTACCTCTCTTGTGTATTGCTTTGTATAAACATATAGAGTACTTATGTTGTTAAAAAAAATCATCTTTGGTCTACTTGTACTTGCTTCCATTGTGCATCTATGTAACTTCCATGTATTTGGATCTGTGTGTATGTTACTTTTCTCCTGAAAAAGCATATCCATTGCACTACCCTATTTCTCATCCTGTACCTCTATCAATATCTTTAATCTACATCTACATCCTCCTTAATGCATCTATATACTTTCAATGTACCTATGGATCTCTATATTTATCAATTTCTTCTAATTCAGCATATCCAATGCACTACCCTATTTCTCACCCTATACTTCTCCCAATATATCTTCTAACCCAACTTTCTGACTCATCTCAAACTTCTTTCTACTACTTTTCCAATGCACTACCCTATTTCTCACCCTATACATATCCTCTACACCCTGTTTCTCATTTATCCCAAACCCAATACCACTACAGTGACCCCCAAAATAACCCTTTCTAGACTCTCCCATACTCTACCCTCCTTGCATCATCTGACACCTCTTTTCCTCTAACCGAGCCCCCCAAAAACCTTTCTAAACTCTTCCCTCTGATTCTTTCCCTCCAAAACCCCTTTTACTCATCCAAAAGCCTCCTCCTACTGCTATGACCTAAAAAAATGAAAAATCTAAAATCCTTCACTCTTCTATCCCTCCACTATCCTTTTCAATCAAAATAACAGACTAACATGTTCACTTCCCAAATTCCATATTCCACTATACTAATTCACCACTAATCCTTTATGGGTTACAGAGTAGCGTGCTACTCACCAATAAAGCGTTTCAACACCCCATCAGGGTTACAAGCGCTATTTAATTGCAAACCTTTTTCCCTTTTCTACCCCTCCCCAACCCTTCTCAATCCAAATACCTGACTAACATATCCACCACTCAAATTAATTTCATGTTTCACCATACTAATTCAACACTAATCCTTATGGTTCCAGAGTAGTGTGCTCATCATCAAAAAAGCGCTTCAAAAGCCCATCAGGGGTAGCAAGCGCTATGTAAATACAAACTTCTTTCCCTCTTCTATCCCGCCACCTACCCTTCTCTATCCAAATAACTGAATAACATATCTACCACTCCAATTACTTCATATTTCACTATACTAATTTTCAACACTAATCCTTTAAGGGTTCCGGAGTAGCGTGCTACTTGCCAGAAAAGCGCTTCAACACCCATCAGGGGTAACAGGTGCTACATGAAGGCAAACCTTTCTTCCACTTCTATGCCTCCACTATACTTCTCACTCCAAATAACTGACTAATATCCACCACTCAAATTACTTTCATATTTCACCATACTAATTCATCACTAATCCTTTATGGGTTTCCGGGGTAGTATGCCTCAACATTCCATCAGGGGTAGCAAGCGCTATATAAATACAAACCTTTTTTACTCTTCTATCCTTCTGCTACTTTCCAAATCAAATAACTTGCTAACTTATCCACCACTTAAAATGTACTTGCATGTTCACTATACTAGTTCAACACTAATCCTCTATGGGTCTCGGAGTAGTGTGCTACTTGTTGAAAAAGTGCTTCAACGCCTCGTCAGGGGTAGTAAGCACTATACAAATGCAAATACAATACAATTACAATACAATATGACTTACATTGGCTGACCACACTTACAAAGCCTGGAGAATCGACTCTGGGGTTTGTAGGGGTGCCCTGCTCATGCAAGGGTACCCTCACACTTATAACAAAGCACCCTGCCCTCAGGACTGAATGGCCTACCATGGGGGTGACTTCTAGGTTTTAAGTGTAATGACCACACATATAAGAAAACGTATGTCTGCTGTGAGAGGTGCAAGCACCACCTCAGACAGGCTAGAAGGACTGCAGTCTGAGTTTAAGTGGACTGTCTGGGGTGGCACAGTACATTCTGCAACCCATGGGAGAATCCTGGTGTACCTATGCCCTAGGTACCTTATTACCATATACTAGGAACTTATAAGTATACACCAGTAGCCAATTGTAGAGGTACAAAAATACTTACCAAGCCATTTTGGGAGAGAGAGTGCTGATGCTGGGGTCCTGGTTTACAGGATCCCAGCAAAGTACAGTCAAAACACACGTACACCAGGCAAATAGTGGGGGTTACTTTCCTGCACAGTGGTCCTCTAAATTTGATTGAAGTATTAAGAAAATCAAACATGCAATTGAAAATGCAACTGTAATGGCTCGTTTTGTTCAGAAGCCATATATTGAAATCATAGCTGATGCAAGCCTGGTGGGTTTGGGCGCGATCTTTGTTCAACCAAATGGACATCCAAGTGCAGAGAAACATTGTGGCCTTTGCCAGCAGAAATCTGTCTCAGACTGAACATGCCTATTCTCAGCCTGAAAATGAAAGTTTGGCTGTAGTGTGGGCTTGTGAACATCTTCATGTGTTTCAGTATGGAAAGCTCTTCACTCCTGTCACTCACCACCAGGCATTGCTCACCATTTTCAGAAACCCCCTCACAACAAGAGATGAGGGTTGCGATTGCAAGAGTATGATTACACTATTGTGCATAAACCAGGGAAGGATCAAAACCCTGCCTATTACTTTTCACGAGTGCTGTTATAGCGTCACAGTGCAATGTCTAAAACAGCTGATAAATACATTAACTTCACAGTAAAGCCCAGTACTCCTGCAACTCTCTCCATTGTGCAGATCATTTCTACTACCAATGCAGACAGAGACATGCTCACACTCAAGGACATCATTGCAATCCATACTCGACCTCTCACAGATGATTTTGAATATCAAAACTTAAAAAATGTCCAGGAAGTGCTTTCTGTGATTTAAGAAGGTGTTACACTACGAGGTTCAAGAATTGTTGTGCCAGCAAGTTATTGAGCTGGCACACAAAGTACATTTTGGCATTTTAGCCATGAAGGCAGCTCCCAGATGAGCTGGTTGAGAAAGAACTGAAAGCATGTCACCTGTGTAGATGCTTATCTCCCAAGACAACACAGAATCCACTGAATATGTCTGAGCTACCTAACCATGTGTGGGAGAGGGTTGCAGTCGATTTCTTTGGACCTCTTAACAATGGACATCATCTCATAGTGGTCATTGATGAGTACTCACATTTTTTCCTAGTGGAAGATCTATCGTCAATCACCATGCACAAAGTTATCGAGAGGCTGGATGATGTTTTTCGAAGTTTGGGATGTTTCTTTCATCTATGAATCTGATAACAGTCCACTCTTTAACAGATGAGAGTTTAAGGACTTTCTCAGTCGCTTCAACGTCAAGTACCAGAAAAACACACCTCTCTGGCCGCAGGCAAGTGGTGTAGTGAAACGATTTACGGGCATCCTGAAGAAAGTGGTTTAGCGCACTGCACTGGAAGTAACAGATCTTAAAACAGCCTTTTGTCCAGAACTTCATGCATATAGGTCAACTACCCATTCAACAACAGGTGAAAGTCCTGCCACCTTGCTGTTTGGGAGAGCCATTGGAAATAAGTTACTGCATTTGACTACAAGTGGAATGATAGATACTGATGAAGTTCATGTCATGGACACAGTTGACAAAAGCAAAATGAAAACCTATTCAGACAAGTGCAGATGCGCTTGAGACGTGTTTTTTGAGAACAAGGCCAATCCTAGTCAAACAGAAGCGAATGCGCAAGACTAATGCTCAGCTTGATGCTGATCCACTGAGAGTCGTGACACGTAAAGGACATACTGTGACCACCAAAAGTCCCGGAAAGTCAATTACGAGAGACTCCTTGCACTTGAAGCATCTGCCTTGATGTTCATCAGGCCAGATTTCAAGAGTCAAGTCCATCTGGGTGCCATAGTCAAGCATCAGAGTCCACAGCTGTGATGCTAGATGACAGCATGACTCCCTCACCCTTTGTGACTTGATCTGGAAGAGGGGAGGGGAAATGTAATGACTCATTGAGGAACTTTAATGTATATATGTTGTTGGGATGAAGCAACATATGATCATGTGCAAGGGGACACATGTGGTCCTTGAGTGACTTTTTACAATGCCACATCATTAGTTGCGTAGTATCTGGGTGTGGTCAAGAACGTTTGTGATGCAGTGTGTAGGAAAGTAGGATCTGCTTTCATGTTTTCCCCCACTTTTTGGTGTCAATATTTTTTGACCTACTCTGCTAGGAGCCTGATAATCAGGACCCCTGCAACTGTGCTTTCTCCCCTAAATTGACCTGGTAAGTACTTTGGTAGCTCTACAACTGGCTATTGGTCCCTAGTATATGGGACTAAGGGACCTAGGGCATAGGTACACCAGGGGTCTCCCATGGGGTGCAGCATGTATTGTGCAACCCATAGGAGTCCACTTAAACTGTGACTACACACCTGCCATTGCAGCCTGTGTGAGTTGGTGCTTGCAACTCTCGTGACAGATATAAGTTTCCTTATATCTGAGGTCACTGGATTTAAAACCTATTAGTCACCACTAAGACAGGATCTTCAGTCCTGAGGGCAGGGTGCCTGGTTATAGGTGTGAGGATGCCCCTGCATGAACAGGACAGTCTACAACCTTCGGAGACTATACTCCAGAGTTGTAAGTGTATCAGCCATTACGATATATAGAATCGCCATGCGTTATTACACGAGAACCATCTCTAAACTGGCTGTAACGAACCTTGTCAGGTTTGGTATCAAGACCCCCACCGTAAAAGGTGTGGGAGGTATGATTCCATGCACTGTAAGCTCCTCTGGGAGGCCCTCAGTGCTCCCGGTACGAGTCTTCCAGAACCGGACAGCAAGCTAGGGCTGCTGCTGACCAGAGACATGTTTCCGCCTTCCTGCTCCTGAACCAAGCTCGAACAGGGGAAGGCAGAACAATAGATATCCTGTCACAGGGAAGTGTGACCACCTCCCAGACAGGATTTAGTGTATAGGGGCAGGGTGGGGCTTGCCAGTGCCACTGAGACTGCTTCTTACATACTCCACTTCAACCCAGTTCAGGGAGCTGTTGGCTCCTGCTCAGGCGCGAAACAGGACATAGGAATATCCTCCCCACTGTCCGGCCACATCTATGGGAGGGACCCCTGAATAGTCCCAACCTGGGCGGGTCCCTAGATTCACAGTGGGACAAGATTCAGATCAAGACACCACTTGATCTTTGACCGTCTGGGCGCTCTGGACTTCACTGGAATTTGCTCTGGGCCCGAGACTGCAACTAGGAAGAGTCTTGCTGCTCCTGGTCTCATCTTCCTGCTCGTCTGCTGAAATGTCTGTTCTTGCGCTCCATACAGGATCCTTAAAAGGCCTGTGGACATCCAAGACACCTGAAGGAGTCTCCCTTGAAATGAAGGCGTCACTACCCTGCATCTGCAGGCACAGTAACAAAGCTGACCGGTCTGCTGCTCCGGAGCTCCCACAGACTCCGAAAGGCTCAGCAACACAGGTGGTAGTTCTACAACTCTCTCGAGGCATGCACTATCTACCCACCGAGATTGAAGCCAGTATCCCTCGACAGAACCGCAGGAAACATATCCCTGTGCACGTCAACTTGCCGTTACCAAGGCTTATTGGCTCTCTTCCTCAAAGATCTTCCAGCTCCAAAAAGCTCCATCCTCAAGCATCTCCTATGACCAACCTTCTTTCTTCCATGGGGTGCCTTCAGGGTCCACTGCGAGGGGCCTTTCTTCTTTAAAATTGCAACAACGACTGATCCATTGACTTGAATTGAGCATGCGGTTGTGTTCCCACACTGCACATGGTCTCCACGGGGTTCCTGTGTACTTACCTCAGGTAGTTCTTGGGTTCCCAGCACTTCTACATCTTCTGGGTACAGTCTTGAGTCTTGAGTCTTGACTTGAGTTGTGATTAGCATCCCTCTATTTTAGTATATGGTTTGGTCTCCCCCTGACGGCCACTGTGTATTCGTGCTACTTACCTGTTTTTATTGCAAAGTATTGTGTGCATTGTGTCATATCCCTGGGTAGGAGATATAGTTGTGTGTTAGTGAGTGTCTTTTAATAAATACATATTTTTATAAATACACTGTGTGGTTCTTTTTCACTTAACCTATACTGATGAGATTAGGATCTGGTAAAACAAGCTGCTTTATGCTCCTTCTGGACTAAGCCTGCAGGCTGCTCTCCAGAGCTACCACTTAGATAGCTTTCTAAGGTTGTCCAAGACCACTAAAATCACTATACAGGTTGCCTGGATTAGCACAGGGTGCTACACTTACATAAGTGAGCACAATTTTCAAAGCCAGCCACCTAAAGTTAGGAATGGATAAGGAGGAATGAGAGGGGAGCAGGATCCCTTAGAAATCCCTCAACCACAAGACATGGACTGGTATGAGGAACTGGGTGATGCCAGTGGCCTGGACACCTCCCAAGATTCTGGCATGCTGTCTCCACCTAACCTGGCTATGGAGGAGGGGCCATCATTTGCTATGCTGGTGCATAGGGCTGCGGATGACTTGGACCTACAGCTCCCTACAGTGGGAGTCAAAACTAAAATCTTGACAGAGGTCCTGCAGCCTGGTATCGCCAGCACAGAACCCTTGCTGCCCTTAAATGAGGCCTTAAGAGATGTCTTTCTGCGCACCTGGTCCAAGCCCAGCACACAGGCTCCTGTGAATAGGGTGAATGTTTGCTGCTATTGCCCTGTACCGGACAACCCAGTTTTCCTCACAGCCCACTGCATCCCAAAAAGCTTTGTGGCCAAAACTTCCAATTACCATGGCGCATTCCCTTCCTCACTTCTTGACAGGAAATCCAAGAGAATGGAAAACTTTGGAAAGAAAACATTTTCGTTTGCCAGTCTGGCATTGGGGTCAGTGAACACCGCATGCTTTTCGGGTTGTTATTCCCATTCATTATGGGACACGGTTGTGCAGGTGCTGCCCAGGGTCTCGGAGGAGGACCGTATTGTACTCTCCAAAGCCATTTCAGACGGGAGAGATGTAGCAAAGTTCGCCCTCCGGTGTGGCTTGGACACGGCAGCCTTGCTGTGCAGGGCGATTTCCACGACAGTGGCTATATGTCGCCACGCCTGGCTGAGGACATCTGGTTTTCCAGGGGATCTCCAAGCAAACCGTATAATGGCTCCCGTCTTTTCGGAGACAAAGTAGATGCTGCCCTTGAGTTTTCCAAGGACTCTCGGGCTACGGCCAAGTCCTTGGGCCTTATCACAACATCCTGGCCTGTATCTGGTTTTCGCTCCTTTCATGACTACGGAAGGGGCTACCAACCACGCTAGCCCGATTCCAGCCAGAGGGTTCGCAAGTTCAGCAGCCGCTGTGGGGCCATGGACGCGGTGCACCCTGACCCCGTAGATCGGGAGGCCAGAATGAGTGCCAAGCCACAATTCCCTCCTCCATCGCAAAACCTTTCTAGTCTGATCCTCCAGGATCATTCCCAACCAGTCGTTGGCACAATATGCCATCATCTCCACCACTGGCGAAACACCACCTCGGACATGTGGGTGTTGCAAATCTTTCGAAGGGGCTACTCTCTCCCCTTCAAGACTACTCCTCATCTATGCCTCCAGTGTATGATCGGCTGACGGAGGATCACATTGCTCTACTCAGCGAGGAAGTCAAGACTCCCTTGGCCAAGAGATCTATAGAGAGTGTTCCCGGGCCAGATATAGACTGTGGTTGTTACTCCTGCTATTTTCTGGTCCCAAAGAAGGTGGAGGCCTTCTTCCTATCCTCGACCTCAGAGCCCTCAACTACTTCCTCAAAAAGGAGAAGTTCAAGATGCTCACCCCAGCTCAGGTCCTGTCTGTCTTGGACCCGGGAGACGATGGTAGCGCTAGACTTGTAGGATGCCTATTTTCACATACCAGTCTTGCCTGCCCATCATAGCTACCTGTGGTTTATGGTGGACCACAAGCACTTTCAATGTGTGGCACTCTCCTTTGGCCTCACCAGTGCTCACAGGTGTTCACAAAGGTGATGGGGGTAGTCCCTGCCCATCTGGGGAGATCAGAAGTTCCAGTCTTCCTCTATCTCGATGACTGGTTGTTAAAGGCGGGCTTGTCCCAAGCAGTCGTCTCCCACCTCCAGAGTATGGAAAACATCCTGCATTTACTACGGTTCACTATCAACGTGCCGAAGTCACACCTCACTCCTTTTCAGATGCTCCCTTTCATTGGGGCAGTTCTGGACACGGTGCAGTTTCTGGCTTATCCTCCAGAATGGCAAGTCGAAGATATTCAGGCTATGATACTGATGTTTCAACCTCTATTCTGGATTTCGGTGAGAATGACTCTGAGGCTGTTTGGCCTCATAGCCTCCTGCAGCCTGCTGTTGGACCATGCACGGTGGTGCATACAGGCTTTCCAGTGGGACCCGAAGTTCCAATGGGCAAAGTATTGAGAGAATCTCACCAACCTGGTTCAGATATTAGGGCCCTGCGAAAGACCAGCAGTGGTAGCTGACAAACCACGATTGGGTCAGAGGCAGACCCCTCTCCCTTCCCCACCCAGAGCTCACAGTGGTGACGGATGCATCTCTTCTGGGATGGGGCAGCTATCTGGGGAGGGGGAAATCAGGGGACTCTGGTCTCCTGCGGAAGCCAAGCTCCACATAAACCTCTTGGAGTTTCGGCGGTCTGACTGGCACTGAAGGCCTTTTTGCTGTCCATCAAGGGAAGTCTGGTTCAGGTGTTCACGGTCAACACTACTGCCATGTGGTACTGCAACCAACAGGGCGGAGTGGGGGAGTGGACTTGGCTGGAACAACAGGGCATTTCCCTAGTGGTTCAACATCTAGCCGGTTCTCTGAACACCAGAGCAGATGAACTCAGCCGAAGTTGCCTTGCGGATCACAAGTGGCGTCCCCATCTGGAGATGGCACAATGTGTCTTTCTGCAGTGGGGAGAGCCTTTGTTAGATTTGTTCGACTCAGACGAAAAGACATAGTTTCAGCAGTTTTACGTGCTGGTGTTTCCAAGGTGGATCTTGCTTGGCAACGCTTTCGTTGCGAGTGGAGCTCAGGCCTCCTGTATGCCTTTCCACCTATACCACTGCTGCCCAGAGTGCTCAAGAAGATCATGAGCGACCAGGGGCTCCAGATTGGGGACGGAGAATTTGGTATCCCGAGCTCCTGGATATAAGCACCGGTCCTCCGATCAGGCTGCCCCTTTGGGAGGATCTTCTGTTGCAGTAGCAGGGGAGGGTCCT
Organism: Lissotriton vulgaris; assembly: GCF_964263255.1. Taxonomy (NCBI): domain Eukaryota; kingdom Metazoa; phylum Chordata; class Amphibia; order Caudata; family Salamandridae; genus Lissotriton; species Lissotriton vulgaris. Next base: position 30,459,616 of record NC_141698.1, read on the forward strand.
CTACCCAAACCTGTCCACTCTCCACCTCTTTGCGTGGAGATTGAGTGGCGACAGTTAACAACTTTTGACCTTCCTCCCGAAGTCTGCAAGGTTATTCTGGCAGCCAGGCGTTCCTCCACAAAATCGGTATACGCCTGCTGATGGAACAAATTTTGTAAATATTGTACAGAAAGGTCCCTTGACCCCTATCTGCCTCCCTGGCATATATCATCCTGTTTATCCTTTCCTTGGCCCAGCAGGGCTCTGGTTTGGGCACTTTGAAGGACTACCTTTCAGCTCTCTCAGAGTTTCTTTGGCTGCCAGACCAGCCTTCACTTTTTAAGTCCCCTCCAGTGCAGAGATTTATGAAGGGGTTAACCCACTTGTTTCCCACTTATCTTTTTCTTATGCCACAATGGGATCTTAATTTAGTCCTTACTTTCTTGATGTGTGCTCCATTTGAGCCGATGCACAACTGTTCTCCTGATCAAAACAGCTTTTTTGGTGGCAATTACCTTTGCCAGGAGCATGAGTGAACTATAGACACTGTCATCACAGCCTCCTTACCTGACAGTTTTCCCGGACAAAGTGGTACTGAGAACTAGGGCATCCTTCTTGCCCAAGGTTGTAACGCCCTTTCATCTGGCACAGTCCGTCACTCTTTCTATGCACCTCTGCATCCTTCCAAGAAAGAGGAATATCTTCACCGCCTGGACCCAAAAAGAGCGTTATCGTTCTATTTTGACTGCACAAAAGAGTTCCGGGGTGACCAACTATTTATAGGATATGTGGGAGCAAATAAGGGGCGTGCTGTCCAAAAGAGCACCATTTCACACAGGGTTATCCTCTGCATCAAAATATGTTATGCCTTTGGCAAAGAAGCAGCCTCCTGAAGGCCTTAGGTACCATTCCACCAGGGCGAGGGCAACCACCACAGCCCTCCAGCATGGTGTTCCTATTTCTCATTTCTGCCAAGCAGCCACTTGGGCATCTCTTCACACATTCGCCAGACACTATTGTCTATATTCTCAGGTTCGCAGGGAGGACCTGTTTGGCTGCTCTGTTTTACAGGATTTCCTGGTTTAAAGCTTTTCTGCAGTCCCACCTCCGGGGAAGCTATTGCTTGGGTATCTGTTCCAATGTAAGGAATCTGTGACTAAATGGCTCTATCAGGTTGACAAGGTATTTACCTTCTGTAATGCCTTATATGGTAAAGACATGATCTAGCTTCTGGAAGTAAGCCTTTTTAAATTGACACGTAAAATGAGACTCCGACATTTTTTTGAGAATGTAGTCACAGAAAAGCCATCTAACAAGGAAGATGAATTAAAGGGGTTGAAAACGACAAGTTCATACATGCCACCAGTTTCTCATAAGACAATTGACCTATTTGAAAATTTGTGCAAACAAGAAATTAACAAAAATCAACACCAACAAAAGAAGCAAATACCAAAACATAACCAAGAAGGAGTTTGGAGCTATAGAAAGCATAGCTAGAAATGAGAAGATCATTTGTCAGAAAGCAGACAAGGGAGGAGCAATGGTGCTACTAAACACAGACTTTTATGAGAACACAGTAAAAGCACATTTAGGAGACACCAACACGTATATGGAAATTGAAACAGATCCAACAGAAGAAATACGTAAAACCTTGCAAACAATACTTAAGAAAGCAGTGGAAAGAGGCACTATCAGTGAAAAAAACAAAAAATACCTAACACAAGAAAACCCAAAAAGCCCATCCATGTACATGGTACCGAAGGTACATAAGGATCAACATAACCCACTGTGTCGTCCAATAGTGTCCACAAGAATGAGTATTCATGAACCAGTGGGAAAGTATATTGATAAACACCTACAACCTCTAGTTCACAAGAACTTATCCCACATCAAAGATACCACCAATTTCTTGTTGAAATTACAACAGGTGAAAATGGAAGACAACATCATCATGGCTACCGTAGATGTAAAGACATTATACACCGCTATACCACACAAAGAAGGCATAGAAGCCATAGAGAAGGCCTTACTACATAGCACCTACCCGGAAGATTTGCAGATCTTCTTGATGGAACTGATGCAATTTACATTGATGAACAGTTATTTCACCTACAATAACTGTTGGTTCATCCAACTAAATGGTACCTCGATGGGAAATTGCGCCGCACCGGCGTATGCCAACTTGTTCATGGGATCATTTGAAGAGGAACACATTTACAACAACCAGGAATGGGCAACTCATCTCCTCACATATGTAAGATTCATTGATGATATCTTTCTAATCTGGAAGGGCACACAGGAATCTCTAGAACAACAACTAGAAATTTTGGACAGAAGGAACGACAGAATAAAATTCACCTGGAATATCAATGACACTACCATACAATTTTTGGATGTAGAAGTTACCAAAAGTAACAATACCTTCATAACAAATCTACATCGAAAACCAACGGATAGAAACAATTTGTTACAGTACAAAAGTCATCATCCGCAATCACTTAAGACACACCTCCCGTACTTGCAATTTCTCAGGGTAAGGACACTGGTCTCTGAAGATAACGACTGTCAACAGCAACTAAACATAATGGCCAACAGATTCATATCTCGAGGATACCCTGAGGAAATCATTAAAAAATCAATGGAAAGAGCACAGAAGAAAACAAGAACTGAATTATTGGCCTACAAACACACAGCAAAAGAACAACGTATCACATGTGTGAGTAAATTTTCAAATGTAAGTACCCATTTCAAACGAATAATACACAAGAACTGGCAAATAGTAAAATTGGAAACAGACTTCAAAGGCATATTCGACAAAGAACCACTTTTCGCACACACAAGAGGAAAAAATGTTGGAGAACTTTTAAAGACACAGAAACACAAGACCAACCATCAGACCTTTAAAGGAACTGTGCCATGTTTAAATTGCGGAAACTGCCACAACATCATGAAGGGTGCCAATATTAATCAGCCAATGAAAGGACATAAAATACCCCTAAGGGTGAACGCAACATGCGTCACAACCAATATTGTTTATTTATTGAAATGCCCATGTGGCAGTGTCTACGTAGGTCACAAGGAAAGAAAGTTAAAAATCCGGCTCAACAAGCACAAAAGCAACATAAGAACACATTAATCTAAATCAACAGTGGCCACACACTTTGTTGAAAAGCACCATAACATCAACCAGTTAAGGGCCTGTGTACTGGAAAGAGTACCGAAGAAAAAAGGACTAATGAATAAAAAAAACCTCTCAAAAAGAGAAAACTACTGGATTTACTATCTCTGTAGCTTGAAGCCCAACGGAATGAACGACAGGACAGAATTTACTTGCTATTTGTGAATGTTTAACATATTAGTACTGTTGTCATGCATATGTATTTGAAAGAACATCTTATAAGTTATGCACAGAGTTAACGAAAAGTGAGCATTTTTATGCTCACTTTATCACATGGGTCCTAGATTGATCTACCATTAACGACGAGCACGAACGACTGTTTGTGCCAGCGAGCAATAAAGTTATCTTACACAACCTTTCAAAAAAAAGTTAAACCAACACATAGCGCATGCGCGAACCAGCGCGTAGTGAGCACCGACTTTTAAATGGCAAGCGGAGCAGGACAGCTTCGCGGAGCAGAACGAGTAGGATTCACTTTAAGAACAAGGTGAGAAATGGCGGGCGCAGTCACCCGACAGGTAAAAAAAAGCTGTTTACCACAGTTTCAGGAACGGTTAATGCCGAACAGTAGTAGGGATATGACCACCAGATACATAGTATCATAGTGTAACGAGCGCGTAATTAATAACAAACCAACACCGGCAGTTAACAAACAAACAGATCCTCGACACATATGCCTGTAACGGATAGAATAAACATAGTGAAATCAGCCAAGCTCCACACCATAGTTCAGTCTCCAATTACACACGCAGCGCGTAAGAACATTTAAACATAAGGTTACATGAACTTAGAATATGTTTTGTTTGTTTAATTCTAGACGTTCCCTGACGAAGGTGTAGTAATGCACCGAAATGCATTGGAACAATGGATTGTTTTGAATTTCGAATGAAATGAAAAGTGAATAAAGCACCTTTGGTTTTGAACAAAAAAACATTGAATGGAGTAAACATTATTGAGAAGTATTGTTGAACTTTAAACTGAAGCTATACGCTGGTGATTCCAGCACAAGATTACTGGTGCCTAGGGTGACACACTTATGAGTTAATAAGTGTGCAACTTAAAGACAAGATCTAGCCACAGATTCCTTACTGACCCACCCATTTTCCCCGCACTGCGGAATTGTCTTTTAGTGTCAGGGCTGTTCTTCCTCAGGACCCTAGTTTCTTTTTTAACACACCATGGCCAGTTACTTCATGGCTCTGCTCTTCTGTTGTGGAAAGCTGTGAAATGTTCTAACGTCAGCGTGCCAGAGTGGCTGTTATTTTGACGATGTGGACGTCGCGATGACGATGATCACAACGCTGACAACGTCACACGGAGTCGACCGGCGTCGCCCCCCCGGCGTGCAGGGGTAGTTCTAAGAAAACTCTTCTGGATCCAGCCTGACAATCGGAAGTTCAAAACTAAAGAATCTGCGGCTAGATCATGTCTCTATTAGATAAGGCGTTACCGAAGGTAAGTAACTTGTCTGTTTGTAGGTATGCATGCTGAATGACTGTTACAATGTAGAGGTTACCATATACTGCTATATTAAGTTGTGTGTGAGTATTACTCGCCCTGATGATGGTTGAGGCTGGTACTGCGTTTTGCAATGTGTCAAGAATGCCTTAGAGGGCAGTCTTTTACAAGCCTTCAGACCCCTGCTTTTGAGCAGGGCAACCAGGAATCATATTGTTTTTCTTAACTAATGATGTTATATACAGTTAATGATGTTAACACTTACACACATAAACATTATACAGGAGAGAGCTCAATCCCAGAATGAATGCTATCAAAGAATTGATGATTGATAACGTTTACGATGTGCCTAATGTTTGCGGATAAATATTATTGGTGAATTCTACACAGTAATAATGGCTATGGGTTCATATAGTATCATATGCTATTTCTTCCAATCAATGAGTCAATGCTGGATGATCAACCCTAGGAAGTATGTAATATTCCATCCATCTCTTCAACTGCCATCAGGAGAGATCCTACGCCAATAGAAAGATATACTCGACTGCATAGTATGGGTTATCGGTCATTAGATGGAATGATAGAGTATGATCAACCAGCACTTCAAACCTTCTGCATTAGTCACAGGTATACAACTGATTATTCCTTTTTACATTATTCACAATTTCATCTTTACAGGAGTTATGAAATTATGCACAGAAATTAAAGCGATCATGATCCTCAGGTAATTACATTAACCCAGAGTTTTAACCATTTTCTTCCAAAAACTAACACAATTTACAGCAAACTAATAATAATAGATAACAGAATCATTCGATGAAATGGAAATCTTGCTTTAAAATTATCTCATTTGAATCATGAAAAGTTTACAACCCAGTATTTAGAAATTCAGAAGAAAACTCACTATGCAACCGAGACTTGGCTAGAAGATTGGGATATCTCTTTAGGGAATGTTCTGGGCTTTTCATCAGAAAACCAGTTCAAAACATGTTTATTCAGCAAGAATGGTGTTATTAATTTTCCTATCCACAGAATCAGAGATGCAAAGCGGGTACATAGGAATTATTAAAGCATCTCTGTACTTCGGTGGGTGATGGCCAGATTAAACAGGCCAAATTGCTTTACTGTCACTTCTTGAAAGAAATAAAACAGGTTCACTGTGATATGGCTTGGAAGAATCTCTGTGAGGCAGTTAAATCAAACCAATCTCAACAATTTTGGTCTCTGGTCAGTAGTAGAAGGAATTTTGACAGAACTGCAAAAGATTTTTTATTCCCTTCGAAAAGTGAGAAAAACATATTACATCTCTCTATGCAGGCAACTGTATACTCGCACCGGGCAACCTCTCACACTTTAATTTTACATGTAATTTGCGTTTAACTTGTTTATTTGATAGCAAAGAGTCAATCTTCTTGGACTTCTGGGCAAATTGGCTTGTCTGTCAAAATTATAGATATTTGATCCAACTCTCTAGAGTTCTTTTCTATATACCGTGTTTTCAGAAATTCTGCAGTTCGCTTCTGTACTGCCTTCTTGGAAAGCATCTATTATCAATCCGATCCATTAAAAAGGTGATAAAGGCAATGCAAGAAACTACAGCCTCTTTGCCGTTCTAGATTGTGACGGAAAGAACTTGCACGATTAGGCTGCTATGAAGAATCAAATAACTTTCCACTAGTCAGGATTTCGACCCGGATTCTGTAACATCAATAACATCGCTACCTTGACAATTTTAGATCAGTAGTCACTTGACAGGCAGAGTTCATTGAATGTCTGTTACATTGTCTACAATACTGCATTTGAAAATGGCACCCGCCCTCTCTTGTGGGTCCAAGCTGCTAAATTGGGGAATTGATCAAGCTCTTCTTCACTTTAATAAAGCTTTTCATGAAGATACATGGTTACAGATCAAATTATCAGATGGAAACTCTCCTTCATCAAAACAACATCCCCAGAATGGTCTAGAAAACAGGGTAAAATTGGCTCCCCTACTGCTTTCTCTTTATATTTCTAATTTCCATGCTCATCTGGAAAATAAAGAGAGTATCCCACCAAAATTAGGGAAACAATCAATAAAACATCTAGCCTATGCAGATAACTTGGTACTCTTCTCACTGACAGCAAGAGCCTTCAGACTCAGTTATCAAAACTCCACGAATTCAACATGATGAATTTTCTCTTGGTCATTCAAATAATAACAAAAGTAATGTGTTTGGGGAAATACAGTAAGCAAAACATTTGGAAAATTGTCTCTCCACAAATTGACAAGGTAGGAAACTCGTGTGAACTTATTTTGCGGTATTGTTTTCACTATTTTACTGTTTGAAGTGTTGCACATATACTTTACGCATCGCCTCTGTGTTACTCCTGAGTGCTCTGTGCCAAGCTACCAAAGGGATGAGCACCGACAAATTTGGGGTTTGCCTGTACCTTATGGTCATAAGGGTTGTGGTTTTTGCTTGACCAGGGCTTATAGCCCAGTCAACAAACAACCTAATTTCTACAGCTTTAAAAATGTTCAAAAAAATCTATAGAGGAAGGGCAATTGATCAGTCAATGGAAGTTTTGAATGCCAAAGAAATACCACCATTGTTGTATGGATTGCAGATTTTTTATTAAAAACAATCTTGACCATGAATATTATGCATGCAATGTGATATGATTTTCTGTTTATTCTTTGTCAGGGAACCCCTCAAAGCTTGCTACGACTTGAACTGGACATTGCATTCTCACGAGCACTTCATACAACAGCAATAATAAACTCTATGATTGCAGCACAGCCAAAGTAACCTCCCATAAGTAGCTTATCTTGTAGTTAAAGAACATAAAGAGCATAATGGAGGCACAAAAACTACCCGAACTAACCATTATCATGGGATGCCCAAAGGTCTTCGGAAGCAACAAATAAATACCTCTCTACTGGACAGTAGCTGTGAGAAAGACTTGTTAGTATCACTGAAATATAAACACATAGATCTGGGGCTCTGCACTCTTATGCCACTGTAATACAACCACATATCACTTCAAATTTGGAAATCCATGTAAAAATGTTTTTTTTTTAAATTTAGATTAATGTATATTCCAAACTCCCAGTTTGAAGGACCTTTGAATGTTTCCTGCTCCGAATGTAGGTTATGTGGCTATAAGGAAGAGCAAAAAGTCATATCCTCTGTCTGTACCCAAAACCTATGGAAACATTTTAATTTTAGAGAACTTAACAAGAGGACAATAAAAAAGACTGTAAAATATAGTTTTAATGCTCACAGCTATTTCTTCATTGGTAATCTTATGAAATTTCTGGATCAAACTTACGTTTATCTTAAACAAGTTAGACAGTGACCATAGTTTTAACCCATTTATTGATGTAAACTTTTGCTGCAACGACCTGGTCTTTTTATAATTGTAATGTATTTGAACTTTTAAAAGGGGGGGCATTTTTTTAAGGGAAATATCAGATTTTGTAAGTGCAGTGTATAATAATTTAATTTTACTATCACTATCATAAAGTGTCTGTAATATGGGGAGTTCATTATTTGTGTATTTTATGCCTCTCAAGTGTGGGCCTCACACCTTTTATACCCCATGTACAATCTTGGCTATTTTTCTCATTACATCAAATTCATTTATTTCTCATGAGCATCTTTGTGAATGTGTGAAAGTCTGGTCGCAAGGTTCCTCTCCCATGTAATGTGGGAGCATGAGATGATATGGTTTTACCACTGTGACAGTGTGTGAAACCCCCAGATTCTAGCAAACAAGAGAGAAACCTGGGATAGTGGATGACGTCACTATGAACTGATGAAGGCCTTGCCCATGAGATCCAACCATTGCCTACAGATGGGCAGCACTCTCCCAGGCTGGCCTAGGATACAGTTCCATAGATAGGCAGTGAATAGAACATAGGATTCTACTAGCCCATGCATACAATGTTAGGCTTATATTTCTTGTTCACATTTCTTATAGTTATCTGCGCTACTGGTGTACAACCTGTCATTTTCAATGCTCAAAGTTAGCATCTTAGCATGTTTTAAAAAGTATCTGATTGATACTTTTCCCAGTATGAGGGCCTCTGGTTCCAATATGGGGAAGATCTGCCTCATTCTGTGTGATCTCCAGGGTCAATGCAGTGGATTTGATTAAGTGGAGTACACAGGAGTGGTATGGACTCTGTAGTACCCAGTCAGGGCCAATAAAGCTCTGACCTGAGTCTGGGTAGTGAGCGCAACCCAGTCCATGATGGTCTGGATTTTGCTCTCCAATGGCTGAACTTGGCCTTCACCTACCCGGTGCCCCAAGTATACAATCTTGCTCTGCCCTATCTGGCACTGGGTGGCCTTGCTAGTGAGGTCTGCCTTTTGCAGGGCCTCCAGAACATTTCTAAGGTGGACAAGGCGATCCTCTCAGGTGAAGCAAAAGACAGCAATATTATCTAGATATGTTGCACAATAGGCTTCCAGACCTGTTAAGACTGTGTTCACCAGGTTTGGAAATGTGGCAGGTGCATTTTCCAGACCAAAGGACATCGCACTAAATGGATAATGCCCACTAGCCTTGGCATCCTCAGCTAGTCTGATTTGCCAGTAGCCAACAGTCAGGTCAAATGTACTCAGATATTTGGCTGAGGTCAACGTATCTATGAACTCACCTGCCCTAGAAATAGGATGGGCATCAGTCCTAGTGACTGCATTGAGGCCATTGTAGTCCTTACATACCTGGTTATGCAGTTTAGCAGCTTAGGATTTACCTTACTGAATGGGCGCTTCTCCACCGACATCCCGCCTGCATGGACCCGGTCAGATGGCAGATCCTTCTCATTTTTAGACTTCTCTCTAGGGAGTAGAGAAATACTGCCCATTCTCAAGAGCTAACAAATTGCACTACAAGGAGAGAGTGACCACCGGGCACAAATTATAACATTATCCACCAGCACCCCACGCCAACAAGAATTTGCCCATACCCACTCAGGCAGTTACACAGAAGACCTAAAGTGGATAAAGTGGTCGGACTCCACAGCCCCTTCCTTGATGGAAAAATGTAGAGCCTTTTACATCAATCTCTAGACTTAAACACTCATGTTGTTAGTGGCTGGTCCTCCCTTACAAACCATCTTCTTAATGAACTGCCAATTAGGAGGGGCCCGAGAAACCAAATCCCTCAATTCTGCATCTCAAAAGCCACAATGAAATTAAGATCTGAGAGTAACCGAGCACTCCGATTATCAAGAAAGAACCCCAGTAACAAAACCTTGTTCAATAACTATAAGCAAGCCCAAGTAGCATTTAGGATCTCAACACAAAAGGAAAAACTGGCGGCCTTGGATCAATTCTGGCTGAAGCTTGTCTACGAAAGTAAAAACCCCAATCCGAAGCTATTCTGGTATTTTGTAAATAGGAGTACACAAAGCATAAGTGGGTTCGGCAGTGCAAACTTCATTTGGAGTAAGTTTTTATCTCTTCACTTTGGGGCCACTAACACAAACGATGCTCAAACCATCTCTGCCAGCCCGGTAACAATAGGTTCTTCCCCCCCGGGACTGGAGAGCCCGAGACGAGCTTGCCTCGTAAAAATTCCATCTGAAGATCCGCTATACAAAGAACCAGCGAAAAGGAATTATATATCGCTAGAGCCCATGGTGCCTCCCGATGTCTTAAAAAACAAGATCTCACGCCTCATAACAAAAGCCAGAGCTGAAGGAGCCCCAGGCCCGAACGGCCTTCTCCTGGCCAGTTCAAATCCGACAACACCCTATGGTCAGAATACCTGACCCCTTTATTTCTTTATTGTAGTCTACAGAGCACGGTACCAGAGTCTTGGCGAGGTGCAATCATTCACCCAATTCACAAAAGTGGGAAGAGAAACGAGCCAAAAAATTACAGAATGGTTGCACTCCTCGACGTGGAATCTAAGTACTATGCAAACATCCTATTAGAGGAGCTACAGGCCTGGGCTGTAGCTCCTCTAATAGGATGCACCTCCCTTTTAATCAGACCGGTTTCGTGGCTAACGCCAGTACTACAACCAACCTGTTAACTCTAACACTCCTGATGGAGAAAGCAACAGCTCAACAAATCCAGCTCCATTGCTTCTTCGTCGACTTCAAAGCGGCCTTTGACCGTGTGCCCAGGGACCTGCTATGGCAGAAACTAAAATCATGGGGCTTACCCCCGCCTCTTCTTCAAGCAATAATTCAACTCCATATATAAACATGGATAAGAATTAAGCTGGGTGACAGCTCCCATGTCTCTAGGAAGATTTGTACTGAAATTGGCGTCAAACAAGGTTGTGTATTGGCCCCACTTCTTTTTAATTTTTTCATATCTGACATTTCCCCAGTACTCGACAGCGTAAACTGCCATCCCCCTCAACTAGATCGGACCCGCATTACCAACCTGTTGATGTATGATGACTTGGTGCTGTTAAACCACACAAAAGTGGATCTCCAGCGGCTGTTGGATTAACTGCTACCTTACACAACAAGAAATTGCCTTGAACTGAACCTGTCAAAAACCAAAACAATATCTTTTGGGAAGCAAAAAAGTCAACAGAAAAGTGGCACTTAATGACACAAAGTTCGAATCAACCCCCAGTTACAAATACTTGGGCATCTTTTTTGAACCAAGAGATACTTTTACCAAGCGCAAAGAAACATTGAAAACCAAAGCCTTGTCGTTAGAAGCGGCCGCTGCAAAATTGGCAAAACAGTTTCTAGGTCCCAGCCTAACACCCATGCTGCAAGTGATGAAGGCTAAGGTAATTAATTCCTTGACGTATGGGCATGAGGTTACTAAGGGCACAACCAACGTATTAATTAACAAACTAATAATCAACATTTTTAAAAGAGCTTTTCCGTTGTCAAGATCTGCCTCGCCAGCCCAAGTGAGACTTGAACTGGGATTACAAGACCACCACGGAGTGGAGGCAGGCGCAATTATTAAACTATTTCATAGACTGCGCTGTGCCCGGGAGGGTTCCTTGGAGGCCTAACTATGGCAGGAAATACAGAAAAAACAGACCAGCCATAAGCATCGGCAACGCTTGGGCCGCAGTTTACAATTACTAGGAGCAAAATCCCTCTGGGAAGCAAACCCCTCCCACCTGGTGCTAAAGACTGCCATTAAAAAAACTGTTATATTGTGGTCCTTTAGCTCGGACAGGGCAACACTGTCAAAGAGGAAACACGCCTGGGCAGTGATCTCCAATTTCAAAGTGGGTGCTCAGCCACGCTATCTTTCAAGCACATACGCACTTTATTGAAAAAATAATATTTTAGTGCTGAAGATGGGCGACTGGCCCTTTCTGAAGAACCTCCCCGAATAGCGCCGGCCAAGTAGCTGTACTGAATGCAGGTTGTGTGGTTACCATTCAGAAACAATGGAACACATTTTCTGTGCATGTCCTGCATTGCTCATAGCCAGACGGTCACTGCTGCAAGGACAATGTATCATGTTGGGAGTTCGATCTTGCCGCCAAGCTATAATGGCAGCTCTTAACCCTGACAACACCAAGCTAAATATTGGGCTTGCAAAATTCATCCATAAAGTGTCAAAACAACTGGAAGCCATATCCACATCTAAACCCTCCCCATCTTAGTACGGCGGTCGAGTTAACAGACTCAATAATCAAATCGGAGTCCAGACCACCGGAAAGCTAGTGCGATGTCTTCCAGCAGAACATTATTAGCCCATAATGGTTCACCAAATTTTTTGTAATTTTAAATCCACATTTTTTAACATTTACTACTGTCATTTTATTGTTCGATTTAGCCATGTTTTAAATTGTAAATAGTTTGCTAAACCAATCAATAAAGAGTTAATAACACTAGCCCCCCACAAAATCTCATCTCTCTTTTTCCACCCTTGGTGTGAGGGTTTGGCACAAGGACCACTGGACTAACCCAAGGGCTATCTGAAGGCTCAATGACCCCCACATCCAGCATCTTTTGGGCCTCTGTTCTGATGCAGTCTCTGACATGGTCAGGTTGTCTGTAAATAGTTTTCTTTACAGGCAGAGTGTCACCTATGTCCACTTCATGGGTACACCAGGTGGATTGACTGGGTGTCAGAGAGAACATGTGTTGGTACTGATTGAGGACCTTCCTGCAATCAGCTTACTGCTGATCAGTGAGGCTGCCTACAAAGGCTACTCCTTCAACTCCGGTCTCTCTTTCTCCTCCCCCCGACGTGCGGGTAGGTTCTACAGGCTAGTCCGGACTGCAGACAGGTACCCTAACCTTAGGGTGGCAAGCACACCGGAGATAACCTTTGAAGCCTATCTTTATCCTGAGTAGGGTCCCACTTAGAGACTGCAGGACCACCTGGCCTGCATTGATTTTTCCAAGTGGAAGGTAGTATTTCCCCTTCCCTTATTGTGTAGCACCCCTCACTTGAATTATAGGTCCTGACGAATTGCTCCTTTGAGCATGAAACATGTTGACCTCTAGGTAGATTTCGATACCGCTGGATCATTGCACTAGCGTGTCCCATTCTACTCACTGTTTTTAATAAAGTAGTGAACCACATTAATAAAATCCCTGTGAATTTACTAACTTTTTTTAATACTCCCACCATCACATACACGTCTACACCCTCCCTAAAACCCTCATACCCACATGCACCCATTGGCAGATACAAAAGATCTCCGATAAAGAGCCCCTTTATGGGAGCCCGTCAAACATTGCAGCGCCCGTTTGATGAGGAGCAGAACCCAAATGATGAAGCATGACACCTAGCTTGCTGGGTGTGTGAGGGTTTTAGTTCCGGAAGGGAATCTCCCTCCCCTTCCATCCTATGTGCCTTACCTAACGGTTGGGCTTGGTTACATACCCTTTCTTTGTCCCCAGGGAATAGCGTATTTCTTTTGTCGTTACTCCTTCAACTGACCCATCAACAGGATTCTAAGAGAGGAGATCAGAGAGAGGGTCAGTCTCTTCCCCCTGTCCTTCATCAATTGCCATGAGCAATCTCATGTCAGCCCAGTCTACATAAGGTTTCAGACGATTTACATGAAGGACTTCTGGGAGTACCTAGGTCCACCAAGAATGTGACCTCACTTTTCTTTTCAAGGATGGTATTGGGGCCTCTCCATTTGTCTTGTAGAGCTGCTGGGCCACAGGTTCCAACATCCACACTTTCTAGCATGGCTGGTATACAGTCAGGACAACCTTTTGGTCATGCCAAGCTTTCTGAAGCTCCTGGCTCGCCTCAAGGTTTTTACTTGCCTTCTTCAAACACTCAGCCATACGTCAATGCAGGTCAAGTACCTAGCCCCCAGTGTCCTGTTTAGGTGGTTTCAGAGGTTGCTCCCAACCCTCCTTAATTAGACACAATGGACCACTAACTGGATGTCCAAACAGAAGTTTATATAGGCTGTAGCCAACCCCCTTCTGAGGAACCTCTCTGTAGGCTAAGAAAAATCCAAGTAGTAGGACATCCCATTTTCGCGTGAGCTTTTCTGGGAGGCCCATGATCATACCTTTCATGGGCTTGTTGAATCTTTCAACAAGCCCGTTGCTCTGTGGATGGTAGAGTGTGGTAAACTTATAGTTTAATCCACACTCTTTCCACATATAACTGGACATGAAGTTGGTACCTCTGTCTTATAAGACCTCCTTAGGGAAGCCCACTTTCGAAATAATTCCCAGGCGGTTCCTGCCCACTACAGGAGCTGTATTGGTTCTAAGCGGAATTGCCTCTGGATACCTAGTGGCATGGTCCACCCCCATTAGTATGTAACTGTGTCCAGATGCGGTTGAAGGGTTCAAGGGACCAACAATGGCAATCACTACCCTCTCAAAGGTAACCCCAAGCACTGGAAGGGAATGAAGAGGGCCTTTGTAGTGCCACCTGACTCATCACTGTCTTGGCAAGTGACACAGGAGCAACAAAACTCCTTGGTGTCTTCTGACATATGGAGCCGGTGAAAATGAGGGACAATCCTGTCCCAAGTCTTACTGTGCCACGGTGAATGTCATGTGCCAGTGAGAGAAGAAAACCTCTGAGCTTCTGGGGTATTACCAACCTCCTGGTAGCACCAGGCTTGGGGTCTCTATCTTTAGAACAAAGTTATTGAAAATATATTGTAGAGATATTGCAGAGGCTTCCACAGTTTTTATTCCCCTTTTATTTTATTTTTATTTTTATATATTTTTTTAAATACAAGCAGATTAGCCCTGATCACTTTCGACTTTCGTTTTCCTTCAAAGTGAGCTCCTCTGCTCTTTCAAAATTTCGAAAAAAAAGGGGGAAAAGTTTTTTTTTTCAATGTTCCAATGTTCCTTTCCAGCGATTGCTCTCTTACAACTAGCGACTGCGAATTATTAACACCAGACAAAGCGTTACTTCATTATTTCTCTGTTTCCTTTAGTTTTCACAGTTTTTACAGTTTATAGTTTATGAGCAGTTTTTAGCGCTTCTTCGCATGTTTAAATTAAATGCGGTCCCTTTAGAGTAATAGGAATAACTGGTGGGAACCGCCGTTGACTATCCTCAATTATGTGGCGTGAAGATTTGAGCCTAATTCATCCCAGCTCCGCAACTCGAGCCAAGACGTTTTTCGAGAAAAGCAAGCCACCGAGGATTCCCATCAAATATCAAAGACACTTGCTCCAAGAAAAGTATTCAAATAGTTCAAATAGACACCAGCTTTTACTTTGATGAAAACACACACAGCGTGTCTCCTCTGCACCTACAGCGACTTTCACAGTTGCAAATGCCGGTGCAGGCTCCCCTCAGAATTCAGACGCCGTTTTTTTTTTCCAAACAGACTCTCACGGTAAAAGCGCCATTCTCTGCCCCCATGGGAGAAACTTAGCCTGGTTTCCTCAGCCTTGCGGCATTCTCGATTCCAGACGCCGATCTTTTCTTTCTCACGTTTCTCACCAGTTAGGCTCAGGGGACCTGAGAGAAAGCCTCCGAGAATGCTTGGTCCCAAACCGCCGAAACCGCCGTAGCTTTCACTCCCGCTACGGAGAACAAACGCCGACGCCTTCCACCATCGTGTTTCTCGTGTGGGGGAGGGGCAGCAGCACGGCACTCAGGTGCTACGTGGAGGCGTGGAGCTCCACCGTAGCGCGATCCTTCTACAAGGTGCATCATTTCTCCTATGATCTAGCACAAGATCTCTTGCGCTAGTCAATATGTGTTCTGTTTTAGAATGTTGATTGTTGACTGAATGTCCAAGAGTCTGTTACCCTTATCTTACCTTGCTTGCTGGTCGCTGCGCGGCATTTGTCCCAAATAAAGACTTTCATCTTTCTACCACCTGCGTGAAGTTCGTATTTACTACAGTGTTACTTTACTTCTGACGGCCTTTGGAGATTTTTATTTCCACGAGGAGGCCCCGTCTACTAACCCTGTTTTGCAGGGTACGGGTGACGAGAAGGAGGATTGGGAGGGGTCTGAGGACCCTCTGGCACTAGATTGCCAGTCTCAACAGGACTGGACATATGAGCTTGGGGAGGCCAGTGGTCTTGACACCTCGCCAGACACTGGATTTAGCTCCCCTCCGACTGTGGCTTCGGAGGCGGGCTCTACATATAGTGTAGTGTTGACGAAGGCAGCTAAGGCCTTAAACCTTAAGCTCCCCGTCGCGGCCGTGAGGACTAACCTCCTCACTGAGGTCCTCAAACCGCAGTCAAGCTCCAGTGAGCCTCTGCTGCCTTTCAATGAGGCCTTGTGTGACGTTCTTCTGGGCACTTGGTCCAAGCCCGCCACAGGTCCGCCTGTGGATAGAAACGTGGCCAGACACTACTGCCCGGCCCCGGGCGACCCATGCTTTTTGTCCACCCACCCCACCCCCGAGAGTCTGGTCATCCAGGCCTCCAACTCCCAGACCGCATTCCCGTCGGCCCAGACCGACAGGGAATCCAAGAGATATGAACAGTTCGGGAAGAAGGTGTTCTCGTCTGTTAGCTTAGGGCTGCGGTCTGTGAATACCGCCTGTCTCTTGGGCTACTACACCCACACTCTGTGGGACACGGTTGCGGAGGTTCTGCCACAATGCCCGGAGGAGGTCCAGGCTAAACTCGCCCAAACCCTTGCGGAGGGCCGAGATGCAGCACGCTTTTCTATCCGGTGTGGACTGGATACCACGGACTCACTAGACAGGGCGATGGCAACGACGGTGGCGGTTCGACGCCACGCCTGGTTGCGGTCCGCAAACTTCTCGGCCGATGTCCAGGCAACACTCCTGGACATGCCGTTTGATGGCTGTCGCCTCTTCGGCGACAAGGCAGACCATGCGCTGGAACGTTTTAAGGACTCCAGGGCTACAGCCAAGTCCTTGGGCCTCACGGCCACACGCCAGCAATCGGGTGCCTTTCGCTCCTTTCGTGGCCACGGAAGGGGCGCCCCCCACGTACTGCCAGCCACGCGCCGCAAAATGTTCAACAGCACGGTGGCGGACGTGGAAACCGCTGTGGCGGCGGTCAGGGACAACGGCGAGGCCAGTCCACACCTCCCTCAGCAGCACCCGCCTCCAAACCTTCCTAGTCCGAGTTTTCAAGCCCATGTGACGCCTGTGGGAGGCAGGGTTCGCCATCACCTCTCCACTGGCGCTCAGTCACTTCGGGCAGGTGGGTGCTGCAGATCGTCCGAAGGGTCTACTCCCTCCCCTTCGAAGTGACCCCTCCATCCATGCCACCGCAATGCCACCACGTGTCGGGGGATCACTTGCAACTTCTGCAAGAGGAAGTCACGGCCCTCTTGGCCAAGGGGGCCATCGAGCGCGTTCCTGGGCCAGAAGTAGGGTGTGGATGTTACTCCCACTACTTCCTGGTACCCAAGAAGGGCAAAGGGGGCCTACGCCCTATCTTGGACCTGCGGAACGTCAACGGCTTCCCCCGGAAGGAGAAGTTCAAGATGCTGACTTTGGCTCAGGTCCTGGCTGCCCTGGACCCGGAAGACTGGATGGTAGCGTTGGACTTGCAGGACGCCTATTTTCACATCCCCGTCCTGCCGGCCCACCGGCGTTACCTGCGGTTCACGGTAGGCCAGGAGCACTTTCAGTTTACAGTGCTCCCCTTCGGCCTTACAAGCGCCCCACTGGTGTTCACGAAGGTGATGGCGGTGGTCGCAGCTCATCTGCGCAGGTTGGGGGTTTCAGTCTTCCCCTACCTCGACGACTGGTTGTTGAAGGCGGGCTCGCCCCAGACAGTCGTCAGCCACCTCCAGACTACGGCCGACCTCCTGCATTTGCTGGGGTTCTCCATCAATGTGCCGAAGTCGCACCTGTGTCCCTCTCAGAAGCTCCCCTTCATCGGAGCGGTTCTCGACTCGGCGCAGTTTCGGGCTTACCCTCCCGAACATCAGGTTCGGGATATACAGGCTATGATTCCAATCTTCCAGCCGTTATCCTGAGTCTCGGTCAGGTTGACGCTGCGGCTCCTGGGGCTGATGGCCTCCTGCATCCTTCTGGTGCATCACGCCCGGTGGCGGATGCGGGCTCTGCAGTGGGACCTGAAGTTTCAGTTGGCCCAGCATCAGGGCAACCTGTCCGATCATGTTGTGATCTCGGAGGGCACTGCGAGACAACTGCAGTGGTGTAGCGATTACCCGTAGCTGGAGAGATAGTATAAGGAAATACCGCTGCAGCACTACATCTCCCAGAAAACCCGGGGGCCTGGCGAAACGGTCCACGCCCTCTGAGAGGGTATAAAAACACTCCTTTCCCATCACCGGATGCTTGTCAATCCTTCCGGTTTTACGATTGTGTTTGGAACTAGCTTTTCTTGAGTCGAGAGTTGAGAGTGCGCGGACGCTTGCCTTCCCGCTGAGGACGCCGAGAGTGGAGAGAGCGCGGACGCTTGCCTTCCCGCTGAGGGCGCCGAGATACTTTGTTCATTTCTTGTAAGTAGAATTCTGACACAAAACATTTAGCACGGCTGTGCTATCATAGTGTAGTTTTCTACTTTTCCTTCGGATCATTCCTGAGGATAGTTGTACTATTCAGATACTGAACACATCTTCCTACCGGTAGTGAATCAAACTACTCTGGGATATTTACTTAAACTTATTACTTCCTTTGGATCGAGCTGTGAATTAACAGCCCATCTTCCGCTTGGACTTGAGTCATAATCCTTTCCTAGACTTCAGGCTGTTACAAGCGGTGGTTATCCGTGAGTGAATACTTGGTTATATGTATATATGTAACTACTATGGTATCTTTCCACCTGTAGTGCTAAACAAGTGTTCTTGTATTTCCAGACATTGTTGTGACTTGAAGTCATCCGAAGTCTTAGACCAGACCTTGAGGGGTGTCTTCACAACAACCTTCCCCGATCAACTATCCTTCCCCTTACCTGGAGGGCTACCTGTCTCCGGTGTGTATGTCACACGGGGAGGGTCAGTGCTATCGGGTATAGGGAAGACTATCCTCTCGCCGTGGTCCCCGCTGGCTAGACACCTCAGGTTAGTGGCTTGTGTGTTCTTCACTTGGATTACTTGTCCGCTGCTAACCGTGACAGATTGACAAGCCCAAGGAAGAAGACTAGCCTGGACCATGGATACGAGTGCGACTTTGGCCTCGTTGCTTGAGGGTTTTAGCTTATTGCAGCAAGAAGTGCATGCTTCCCGAGTTGAGAACCAAGAGCTCAGAAAAGATATGAACAGCATGCGTAGAGAAGTCGCTGGTATGTCACGAAAGAATCCCGGGACAGGGTCTTATATTAGAGAAGCCACGCTTCCACCTCCAGGACAAACCATTTCTCAGCCTACAACCCCTATGGCAGCTGGGGGTGGGTTCTTTTCTCCTACAGCCAAACCTTCGTCCTCCACGGACCACACTCCGACGGTGCACGTCATTCAGAATACAGGTATTCCGTTGGCTCCCCCTGAGAGGTTCTACGGAGATCCCAAGAAATTCGAGACATTCCTAAACCAGTGCCGCCTCCATTTTTTGTGTAAACCTTCTGTGTTTCAGGATGATGCGGCCAAAACAGCATTCATGATGTCGTACATGGGTGGAAACGCTGCAAGCTGGACTATCCCTTTAATGGAAAAGAACGATCCCGTTTTGCACCAGTTCCCCGATTTCTGTTCTGCCTTACGGAAATTGTTTGATCGAAAGACCCACATGTTATCATTGGATAAAGAGCTCCTGACACTGCGACAGGGGTCACAGGATTTGTTGTCGTACATCACCTCTTTTAACCGGCTCCTAGCCGAAACTGATTGGCCACAAGAAGAAAGGACCTCGCTGTTCTATCAAGGCCTAAGGAGTGAATTGAAGGACGTCTTATCCCAGGTAGTCCAACTGCCTTCGACTTGTGAGGAACTCATCGACCTCACGGTACAATTGGATCATAGGCTGTTGGAGAGAAGAGGAGATCGGAGCAGGGGTGATGGACGTGGGTGGTATCCTAAATTCAAACTCCCACAAGAAGACAGTGCCAAAAGCACTGATGGTACTGAGCCCATGCAGATCGGAGGTATTCGAGATCCTCTGACTTCTGAGGAACGAGAGCAACGGCGGAAACTGAAATTATGCCTGTATTGTGGTAAAGGGGGACACTTCATCAGAGAGTGTAGGGCAAGAGCCCCACAATCGGAGAGGAATCCCGCACCACGAAAATCGGCTGTTCTTGGAACAAGAGAGACGTCGGAAAACTAGAACGTCCAACCCAGGTTGAGATCTCTGGGATGGACCGGCGACCAACAATGATCTCCACATTACTTGCCAATACGATGATGCCTGCTGTTGCTCATATGAACCTGCCAGTGTCCCTGTGGACAACGAGGGATAACGTCACGCAGATGGATGCGCTGTTAGACTCAGGAGCCACAGGTAATTACATGGACATTGACTACGCAAACTCCCTTGGGATATCGTGGGAAAAGAAGGAGGAACCAGAACATGTGAAGGCTGTGGATGGGTCCACCTTGTCATCTGGGCCTGTTACAAAACACACCATCCCCTTGCGAATGCAGCATGGAGAACACACGGAGTATATCCAGTTTGATTTGATTGCTGCTCCTCAGTTTCGCCTGATTTTAGGCATGCCATGGCTCATGCTACACGATCCCGTGGTGAGTTGGTCTGCTCGCACAGTCGCATTAACCTCCTCCTTCTGTATGGAACATTGTCACAACCCTTTTTCGTTGTCAGCTGGAGAAGAAGAGTGTCCTAGTATTCGCCACCTGGCTGTGGCATGTGCAGAGAAACACCTATGCATTACTTCCAGTCTACCAGAGATTTACAATGATTTCCGTTCCCTGTTCGACAAACAGAAGGCTACTGGTTTACCCCCACATAGGGTCTACGATTGCTGCATCGAACTCCTCCCTGGTGCGGCTATTCCGTGTAGTCGAGTGTATGCCCTGACAGAACATGAAAATGCTTATTTACAGAACTACATTGAGGAGAATCTAGCTACTGGATTCATCAGCCATTCAACATCGCCTGCTTCATCGCCCCTGTTTTTATCCCGAAGAAGGACTGTGCAGAGTTGAGACCCTGCATCGACTACAGGGCCTTGAATAACATCACGGTAAAAAATAGATACCCCCTTCCATTGATTCCAGTCATGATGGACCAAATAAAGGGAGCTCGTTACTTCACCAAGTTAGATCTTAGGGGGGCCTATCATCTGGTCCGAGTAAAGAAGGGCGACGAGTGGAAGACCGCGTTCCGAACAAAGTTCGGCTTATTCGAGTACAACGTCATGCCCTTTGGATTATGCAACGCCCCTGCGGCATTCCAATTTTTTATGGACGAAGTGCTCAGGGGCCTTCTGGATACCATATGTATGGTGTACATCGACGACATCCTTGTGTATTCAAGTACTCTCCAAGAACACGAACAGCATGTCAAGGAAGTGCTAAGTCGTCTGCAACAACACCAGCTGTTCGCTAAACTGGAAAAGTGCCTCTTCCACGCAACAGAAGTCTCTTTCCTGGGGTACGTGATCAACTCCAATGGCTTTCAGATGGAAAACGGGAAGGTTGAGGCCATCACGAATTGGAAAACTCCACAAGACGTGAAATCGGTGCAGAGTTTCCTCGGCTTTGCGAACTATTACAGACGTTTTATTAAAGACTTCTCTAAAATCATCCACCCCATTTCCAATCTGTTAAGGAAAAACGTTCCCTTCAAGTGGGGTGTGGAAGCTGAACAGTCTTTTCGTATCCTTAAAGGCATATTCACCCAGGCCCCCATATTGCGGCATCCCGATACCCAACTTCCATTCATTTTGGAAACCGATGCCTCTCAGTTTGCCTTGGGGGGGTGCTCTCGCAACGCCACCCTGAAACAGGACAATTCCACCCGGTGGCATTCTACTCAAAGAAACTTAGTCCTAGTGAAATCAACTATTCTATTACCGACAAAGAACTGCTTGCCATCAAGAGGGGTTGTGAGGAATGGAGACATTACCTGCTAGGAGCACGACATACCATCGAAATCTTTACTGACCATCGGAACTTGTTATTCTTAAAAACAGCAAAGGCTCTCACTCCTAGGCAATTGAGATGGACTCTCTTTTTCTCTGATTACGATTTTGTCATCAAGTATCGTCCCGGCCCTCAAAATGGAAAAGCCGATGCCCTCTCCAGGAATCAAGATACTCAAGAGACCCAGTCAGAAGTCCCCGTGGAACCATCATCCATCCTTCCTGAAAAGTCCTTTACCGAAAACACCATTGCTTTGCTCACCTCCACAGGTTTTATCGAGGATATAAGAGTGGCTTTAACGGATGTCGATGTCCAGACTTGGCTCCAGGAAGAACCCCAATGGCGGTCACAAACAGATGAACTTCTGTACTACCGCCAGGCCTTGTATGTGCCGGACCCTGGGTTGCAAATGCAGGTGCTCAATTGGGCACATGACTCTGTGTTAGGTGGACATTGGGGAGTGTACAAGACTATCGCTACCATAGAGCGATCATTCTGGTGGCCTACCTTACGAAATGATGTCAAGAAATACGTAAGGAACTGTTCAGTGTGCACCCAAGGTAAAGCCAAACACACCAGACCTACGGGTCTGCTATGTCCAATACCGGTACCCCCTAAACCGTGGCATACGGTCTCAATGGACTTCATCGTGGAGATGCCATTATGTCAAGGAAAAACTACTGTACCGGTGATTGTGGATCACTTGACCAAAATGGGTCATTTTGTACCTTTGGAGGGTCTACCCACATCCGCCGAACTGGCCATGATCATATTGCAGCATCTCATCAGAGCACATGGCATTCCAAGAGTCTTCATTACAGACAGAGGGGCTCAATTCACATCCCGTTTTTGGAAAGCCCTTTGTGAATCTTTAGCTATTGATGTCAGGCTCTCTACGAGTTACCACCCGCAGACAGATGGCAAAACGGAGAGGCTCAACCAAACTATCGAATAATATCTGCGTTGCTTCACATTGCAAAATTCAACGGATTGGGTCACCCTCTTATGGCTAGCTGAATTCACATATAACAACTCTGACCACTCCACCCTGGGTTGTTCCCCTTTCTTTTGCCTTCTTGGGTACCATCCGAACATACTTCCATTCGATTGGCCAGTAACAACCAACCTGCCCAGTATTCAAGAACATCATGCTCATTTACAGGATGTAAGGATAGATGCGAAGCGCCACTTGGCGGAAGCTCAGGCCTCGCAGAAACGCTACGCCGACAAGAAACGCACTCCAGAACCGGTCTACCAGGTGGGGGATAAGGTATGGCTTTCCACTAAAAACATACAGCTCCGGGGTATTAACAAACTCAAACCTAGATACATTGGTCCCTATAGTGTTGAGGAGGTCATCAACCCTGTGGCACTGAAATTGTCTATTCCCCAGAACTGGAGGATACATCTGTTTTTCATGTTTCCCTACTCCTGCCTTGTCCCTTGGACACTAGATTACCCGTTCATCCTTCCCCAGTGTTGGTAGAGGGATTGGAGGAATATGAGGTAGAAGAGTTATTGGATTCACGTATCCATCGGGGCAGAGTGCAGTATTTGGTTGGTTGGAAAGGATTTGGGGTAGAGGAGAGGACATGGGAACCAGAGCAGAATCTCCACTGCCCGACTTGGTAAATCAGTTTCATCTGCTGAATCCAGGGAAGCCGGGTCGACCGCCGGGTCGGCGATCCTCGAGAGGGGGTTCTGTAGCGATTACCCGTAGCTGGAGAGATAGTATAAGGAAATACCGCTGCAGCACTACATCTCCCAGAAAACCCGGGGGCCTGGCGAAACGGTCCACGCCCTCTGAGAGGGTATAAAAACACTCCTGTCCCATCACCGGATGCTTGTCAATCCTTCCGGTTTTATGATCGTGTTTGGAACTAGCTTTTCTTGAGTCGAGAGTTGAGAGTGCACGGACGCTTGCCTTCCCGCTGAGGACGCCGAGAGTGGAGAGAGCGCGGACGCTTGCCTTCCCGCTGAGGACGCCGAGAGTGGAGAGAGCGCGGACGCTTGCCTTCCCGCTGAGGACGCCGAGAGTGGAAAGAGCGCGGACGCTTACCTTCCCGCTGAGGACGCCGAGATACTTTGTTCATTTCTCGTAAGTAGAATTCTGACACATAACATTTAGCACGGCCGTGCTATCATAGTGTAGTTTTCTACTTTTCCTTCGGATCATCCCTGAGGATAGTTGTACTATTCAGATACTGAACACATCTTCCCACCGGTAGTGAATCAAACTACTCTGGGATATTTACTTAAACTTATTACTTCCTTTGGATCGAGCTGTGAATTAACAGCCCATCTTCCGCTTGGACTTGAGTCATAATCCTTTCCTAGACTTCAGGCTGTTATAAGCGGTGGTTATCCGTAAGTGAATACTTGGTTATATGTATATATGTAACTACTATGGTATCTTTCCACCTGTAGCGCTAAACAAGTGTTCTTGTATTTCCAGACATTGTTGTGACTTGAAGTCATCCGAAGTCTTAGACCAGACCTTGAGGGGTGTCTTCACAACAACCTTCCCCGATCAACTATCCTTCCCCTTACCTGGAGGACTACCTGTCTCCGGTGTGTATGTCACACGGGGAGGGTCAGTGCTATCGGGTATAGGGAAGACTATCATCTCGCCGTGGTCCCCGCTGGCTAGACACCTCAGGTTAGTGGCTTGTGTGTTCTTCACTTGGATTACTTGTCCGCTGCTAATCGTGACAGTGGTGGCTCACGGACCGCGATTGGGTCAGTGGCAGATCCCTCTCCCTGCCCCACCGGAAGCACGTGGTTGTGACGGACGCGTCCCTCCAGGGCTGGGGAGGCCACATGGGAGAGGCGGAGATCAGAGGCCTCTGGTCTCCGGCAGAGTCCCGGCTCCATATCAACCTTTTGGAGCTGCGGGCGATTCGTCTAGCACTGAAGGCTTTCCTCCCCTCTGTCCGAGGGAGTGTGGTGCAGGTGTTCACCGACAACACCACCGCCATGTGGTACTGCAACAAACAGGGCGGGGTGGGGCCGTGGACCCTATGCCAGAAGGCTCTGCGCCTCTGGCAGTGGCTGGAACATCAGGGCGTGACCCTGGTGGTTCAACACCTGGCAGGCTCTCTGAATGCCAGTGCGGACGAACTCAGCCGTCGGTGCATGATGGATCACGAATGGCGTCTGAACTCGGACGTGGCGCAAGGTCTCTTTCAGCAATGGGGAGAGCCTTGGTTAGATCTATTCGCCACAGAAGAGAACGCGCAATGCCATCAATTCTGCGCGTTGGAATTTCCAAGGCGGCACTCGCTCGGAGACGCTTTTCGTCGCGAGTGGAGTTGCGGTCTATTGTACGCCTTTCCGCCTATACCACTTCTGCCCAGAGTGCTGAAGAAGATTAGGCGCGACCGGGCCCAGGTCATCCTTGTGGCTCCGGACTGGGCACGAAGATACTGGTATCCCGAGCTACTCAGCATGTCAGTCGATCCCCCGATTCGTCTGCCTTTTCGGGAGGACCTTCTGTCGCAGCGGCAGGGGACGGTCCTGCACCTGAACCTTTCCAGTCTCCAACTACAAGCTTGGAGATTGAGCGGCGACAGTTGAGGCCATTTGACTTGCCTCCTGAAGTCTGTGATATCATTCTGGCAGCCATGCGTCCCTCCACAAAGTCGGTATACGCCTGTAGGTGGAACAGATTTGTGGCATGGTGCACAGCAAAGGCTGTGGATCCTCTCTCTGCACCCCTTTCTGAAGTTCTACTCTTCCTTGTTTCCCTTGCCCAGCAGGGCTCTGCTCTGGGCACTCTTAAGGGGTACCTTTCTGCTCTTTCCGCCTTCTTAAGGCTACCTGATCAGCCTTCCTTATTCAAGTCCCCCATTGTAAATAGATTTCTGAAGGGCATCACACATATGTTCCCTCCTGTTCCCTTTGCGATGCCCCAGTGGGACTTGAATCTTGTACTCACCTATCTAATGTGTGCTCCCTTTGAGCCGCTCCACAACTGTCCTCTCCGTCTTCTTACACTGAAGACTGCTTTCCTGGTTGCCATCACCTCTGCCAGGAGTGAGCTCCAGGCTCTTTCTTCTACTCCACCTTTCCTATCTGTTCATCCAGGCAAGGTGGTGTTACGTACACGGCCTTCCTTCCTGCCCAAGGTTGTCACGGCCTTCCACATCGGGCAGTCCATTACTTTGCCCACCTTCTTTCCGCCTCCGCATCCCTCGAAAGAGGAAGAGAGTTACAGGCACACATGGTCAGTGGAGCAAATCTTCTGGCCCTTTACGCAGCTTCAGTGTAGGAAAAGTACTATACATTTACCCAACGAGGTAGCACTTACTGATTAGCCAGTAGAAAGTACTCCAGTTGAGTAGATGGAAATCAAAAAAAAATCCGCGATTTCGCAGGAAAATCCGCGAATTCGTGGACTTTTGTGAGATTTCACATGAATTCGCGGACCGCAGATCCGCAAAATTCGCCCATACTTAAACATAGGTATACTTATAGGTGCTGAACTTTTATGATTTTGTGTGGGTAAAATGTGAACCTAACTATAACGTTCGGTAACCCTTGTTTTTTTTTCCAGTCAAAATGTATGTATATATATATATGTATATATATATATACACACATATATATATATATATACACACATATATATATATATATATATATATATATATATATATATATATATATATATATATATATATATATATATATATATATATATATATATATTCGCAAGACTAAGGAAGAAGGGCGCACTCCAGACAAGGCAAGCAGTTATATTATTTTATTGCAGCAAGCTCGTACTGCCATAATCTTACAGTAGTCTACATTAATTTCAATAGTTACCTTAAGCCATATATCTAGCGGGGGACTATACACATGGGAAAAGAGGTCTCTAATTCATGGAGTCTAGAATGAAGGACCTACAAGCACACCTTATCTAGAGACAACTTAATTCCTGATAGAAGTAAAACCATATCACAATGCACTTCCATTTCTTCATCTCTAATCAGGCCTGCAGGAAATTTTGTGTGGAGATCTAAAATATGTTGAGATTCCAAGCATCTGATTTTCATCACCCTGTTTCCCCCTCTTACTTTCTGGGAAACTCTATCTATTGCAAAGTAATTTAATAGATTCGGATCACTTTCATGTTCATCATAAAAGTGTTGTGCCACTGAATAACTAAAATCATGATTCCTGATTGCCTGCTGATGTTCCAAAATGCCTTTCTTTAGGGAAAGATAGTACTGCCAACATACATCAGGGGACATGGGCAGGCCAACACATACACACAGCAATCCGAATTGCAATTATAGAATCCATTCATCCTTCTCTTCAGACCGTCCGAATATGAGTACTCTAAGGTGTTTTTCACCATCCTGCAGGCTTTACAGTGATTGCATTTAAAAAATCCCTTCGCCGTAGATAGCCAGGTATCTGGTTTACGACTCCTGGTAAAATAGCTATGGGTCAAATTTTCCCCCCGGGTCCTGCCTTTCCTGCATGTAATAGGCAGCACATATTTTCCTATTACCATATCGCCCCTCATTACCTGCCAGGGCCTAACTTTAGGTGACATCGAATTAAAACAAGTATTGAATCTCGTAACTGAGTCACCCTTCTTAGGCTGGGTGTTTTGATAGAGTAATGATTCCAGGTGACGTTCTCAGATTTCAACTTGGCTGTATTTAATGTTTTGGAACTGCAACCTCTCTTTAAACCCCTCTTTAAAGCCTCTCTTAAAACCTTCTTTTCATTTTAATTTTCTCCACTTGTTTTGCCATACTCATGTTCCGACTACATATTCTCTTTAGTCTGAGTATTTCTCCATCAGGAATGTTTTCTTTAAGATTTTTAGGATGCTAGCTTTTAAAGTGCAGTGTGCTATTTCTTGCTATTACCTTCCGATAGACTATAGTGTTTATTTTACCTTCACTCACTAGAAGTAAAATATTTTAAAAGGTGATCTCATTGGAACTCATGGACGTGGTAAATTGAAGATTGAACGAATTATTATTCAGAATTCTGATATACACCTCTGCTTTTGATTTGGAGCCATTCCATAATAGGAATAAGTCGCCAATGTACCGGATCCAGATGAACATTTTCTACATGTACTCTGAGTTCTCATCAGCCCAGGCCACCTGCTTCTCCCACCAGCCCATCACCAAATTGGCGAAACTGGGGGCGAAGCAGGTGCCCATGGTGTCCCCATCTTTTATCTGTACAGCGTACCATTGTGCATAAAAATATTGTCCTTCAGACACATTTGCATAAATTCAATTAGCATACGATAATGTTCAGGAAACAAGCTGGCCTACTTTTCAAAAAATATTCACAGGCATGTACCCCAACGACGTGCTCAATGGAGATATAGAGAGCAGTCACATCCAATGTTATCATGATGAAGGATTCAGCCCACACTAGGTCATGGATCTTAGTAAGGAAGTCACCACTGTCCTTACAATAGGCTGGAAGTGTTTTTACAAAAGGGAATAGGAAGAAATTGATATATATGGTCATATTTTCTAGGAAGCTTTCGTTTGATGAGACGATCAGTCTGCCCGGGAGGATTAATCAACCTTTTACACACCTTCAGCAATATATAATCAGAGGGAATCCTGGGGTTTTCTTATCTTAAGAAATTAAAGTCATCCTGGTCTAACATGGATTCATCAAACCAATGCTTAAGCCGTGCTTGATAAGAACTCACACACATCTTATACTCTTCCATGGAGGCCATCTCGTAACAATCGGTGTCCCTCATTACTTCCGACTCATACATAGCCGAGTCCATAGCTACAACATTTCCTCTCATCGCTATTTTTAATTACAATCGAAGAATCATCTCCAAGGGATTTCAGTGCCTTACTTCGTTCTACCATAAGATTACCAGCATACATTTCACATTTCACATTTCCTCAAATCATCAGATCCTTGATCACTAACTTGTGAAAGACTTCCAAGTTATCATGGATGCTTAGGGGACTCGATCGGGATTTCAATTTGAAACCGCTTCCACTGGCAGATCTAGTGTCTGTCCCCAAATTCTCCATCATTTGATAGATCCCTATGTTGGGGTCCCATCCCTAACTCTCCCGATATAGGGTTTCCAAGGCAAGGAGTCCCTCCACCTCCACAATCTGTAGGTCACAGGTAGGAACATCTTTTGAAATGAAATTCGGGTGAGTCTTAGTAGTTTTATGCAATTTGTTAAATTTTTATTTTCTAATGAACAAATAGAGGTCAATCGCGACCTTTGCGTAGTCAAATCTTGAGATAGTGCAAAATGAAAGTCCCATTTCGAAAAGCATAATTTCCTCATAGGTGAGGTTCCTTTGGGATAGATTAAGAACTGTCATTTGTTCTTCTCGATTTTATTCTTCTGACGCACAATACGCTTGTTCTGGGGAGCTTCCCCAGTTGCCTTGTCTGATCCTATGTCTTTGATTTCGTCTTTTCCTTTTCCCCTCCCTCTTCCTCTTCCTCGGTGGGGTCTGTCCTTCTTTGTTTTTTCTGCCTGTCTCAACAGCCAATACTCATTGTGAAAACCTGAGGCACCAATTTTCCCATTAAGTTGTCATCCTCATCATTTACAGTGCTGACATCAGCGCTCGACCCAGTGGAAAGGAGGTCTTGTCTTCTCTATGAATACTCTTGAATAATTCCTTTCTGTAAACATCATACTTCTTAGCGAAGGTCAAGATGCGGCCCTTCATATAATCTTGTTTATCTCTTTAAAATTCCTATTGTTTCTTCATTTTCATCTCATCTTGACGTTTGCACAGGCATTCCCACTTTTTAACTTGGAATTCCTTGACTGCCTCTTTTTCTCGATATTCTCAATTTCCTGTTGTAGAATCTTTATCTCTCCACATATTTTAATGAAATGCAATTCTGCATATTTCACAATGATCTCAATCATGCCTTTGCTTGATCTGGCAGTGAATTCAGCCCACTCCTCCAGCAGTCCTGGATAGGGGACTTCCTAGGTGGGAACAGTAAGAATTCTCAGTACCATGTTGACCTCCAAGTATCTCTTCAGTGCGGTCAACTCCCACCTTTTTTTGACAATTTTTCTAAATTAAAATGTTTTTGTTTGATCATGGCGTTACCTGCAATTCTGCTTGTAACGTTCTCCACGCTGCTCGCAGCGGCTTCCCCCGTATCATCAAAGACTTGCTTTGCTGCCTCCAATCGCTCCTAATTGAAGTTTCTTACGGTCCTTGCTGCCGGCTGTGTTGCTGTCATTGTTGCCTTGTCTAATGGTCTCGCAATCTCTGGGACGTTCTTACCTTCCATACTATGCCACTGACACTGTCGGGTTTGTTTTTTCTTTTATTTTCCTTTTTTTAAATATGGCTTTTACTTTCTCCTATGCAATTTCTGTACAAGCTTTTTATACGGCAGATTTATGCTTCTTTAATACATACACCTCTAAGATGGACAGTGTTGATAGCAGGTCTGATCACTCCCTATAGAGTACCATTGCCATAGTGAGTGTATAACTTGCCACTGCGATGCAACTAGAGGGGAGGGTCACTCTGGAAACAAATAATTATGGAAAGGGGCCTGGGTAGTCAATAAATGTTTTGTCCTAGTGATGCAAAAATGTTGTTACGTGAAAGGAATCTGGTGAGTACAATATGCTGTAGGATACTCTCACTATTGATATGTAATTGTGTTGAGTGTAATCTTGTTAATTATACAAATGCCAATAAAAAAGATTTTTTTTAAAAGTATATATTTCCACGCAATTCACTGTGTGTAGTACTAAGATGCGGGAGGATAGAGGTTTTGACAGCAATATATATATATATTTTTCTGGGGGCGATAGTGAATTGATGTGTAGTGTCAAGCATAATTTTAATGAGACATTTACCATACATGAGGAATTGAAGGATAAAATGGCTTGATAGAATGTTTCATTTGTTGATTTTAATGGGTCCGATTGAGTGGGAGTAGTCCAGTACTTTTGGGTACGGTTCTCAGTCACATGTGGAGAATTGGTATTAGAAAGTATTGTAGACTGAACTGGTTGAGGGGGAATTAAGGTCAGCTCTGACTATGAGATTTGGGCAGCATTAGGTCTGTGCTGGGAGATGGTATGGTGTCAAAAGTTAGATAATTAGTTAATTGAGACAAGTATCTGTTTCATAGAAAACATGTTTTTGGAATGGGCAGAGCAACTACATGGGAGTCTGAGCTTAATTTTGTATGTTCGTTTGTGGTGAAAGAAGTGCAGAGGATAGTGGAACACTTGCTCTAGCATTTGCTTGCCAAAAGAGAACAATTCTGTTGCCTTATGTTTTTATGGAAAAGTATTTAATAAAAATAGGCTTTTCCATTAGGTCCTCTTTGACGGCTTTAAGGAAGGGAAAGTGGGAGACACATTTAGAAAAATTTGCCCAAACTACCTGTGTCAAGACTTTCACAATGGTAAAAACCAGGAAAACACATGAGAAGTTATAGTATAGCCAAGGGGTCTGACCCAAAGCAATTATACAGTATTTTGCCCACTTGGGAAGCAGCTAGTGGACTTGGTAGCATGATATGCTACATTCTAGCATGATGTTTAACAACAAGGGGTGGTGATGGACAGAGTCTCTGAATTAAGCAGAATACTCTCACCCAGTCAAGAGATCAGGGCTAGATCCAACACCGTTTTTTAGCTCACTGCACCATCCCAGTTCAGAACCCGGTTATATGCAAATTAGTCTGTTCCTGTCCCAGTGCATGATGGGAACAGGGCAAACCAAACTACCAAGCCAATTCTTACACTGGGAAGGTAACAAGCTTCCGGGGACCGGTTTCTGGCATTTCAGCCGTCGTCGGCCCGGCTTGCTTGAATCCTGATGGTGCAATGAGCAAGGGACTCACATCTGAGTATACCCTTCCAAATGCCAGAAACCGGTCCCCGGTAGCTTGTCTCCTTTCTGGTGAAGAATTGGCTTGGTAGTTTAGTCTGCCCTGTTCCCATGATGCACTGGGCCAGGGACAGACTGATTTGCATATAGCCAGGTTCTGAGCTGGGATGGTGAAGTGAGCTAAATAACGGTGATGGATCAAGCCCTGATCTTTGGACTGGGTAAGAGTGGTCTGCTTAATTCAGACACTCTGTTCATCACCACCCCTTTTTCTGAATCGTTTTTGGCCACTATAGGTGTGGCAGGGTATACTCAGACATGAGTCCCTTGCTCACTGCACCATCAGGATTCAAGCAAGCCGGGCCGACGACGGCTGAAATGCCAGAAACCGGTCCCCGGTAGCTTGTCTCCTTTCTGGTGAAGAATTGGCTTGGTAGTTTAGTCTGCCCTGTTCCCATGATGCACTGGGCCAGGGACAGACTGATTTGCATATAGCCAGGTTCTGAGCTGGGATGGTGAAGTGAGCTAAATAACGGTGATGGATCAAGCCCTGATCTTTGGACTGGGTAAGAGTGGTCTGCTTAATTCAGACACTCTGTTCATCACCACCCCCTTTTCTGAATCGTTTTTGGCCACTATAGGTGTGGCAGGGTATACTCAGACATGAGTCCCTTGCTCACTGCACCATCGGGATTCAAGCAAGCCGGGCCGACGACGGCTGAAATGCCAGAAACCGGTCCCCGGTAGCTTGTCTCCTTTCTGGTGAAGAATTGGCTTGGTAGTTTAGTCTGCCCTGTTCCCATGATGCACTGGGCCAGGGACAGACTGATTTGCATATAGCCAGGTTCTGAGCTGGGATGGTGCAGTGAGCTAAATAACGGTGATGGATCAAGCCCTCATCTTTGGACTGGGTAAGAGTAGTCTGCTTAATTCAGACACTCTGTTCATCACCACCCCCTTTTCTGAATCGTTTTTGGCCACTATAGGTGTGGCAGGGTATACTCAGACATGAGTCCCTTGCTCACTGCACCATCAGGATTCAAGCAAGCCGGGCCGGCGATGGCTGAAATGCCAGAAACCGGTCCCCGGTAGCTTGTCTCCTTTCTGGTGAAGAATTGGCTTGGTAGTTTAGTCTGCCCTGTTCCCATGATGCACTGGGCCAGGGACAGACTGATTTGCATATAGCCAGGTTCTGAGCTGGGATGGTGCAGTGAGCTAAATAACGGTGATGGATCAAGCCCTGATCTTTGGACTGGGTAAGAGTGGTCTGCTTAATTCAGACACTCTGTTCATCACCACCACCTTTTCTGAATCGTTTTTGGCCACTATAGGTGTGGCAGGGTATACTCAGACATGAGTCCCTTGCTCACTGCACCATCAGGATTCAAGCAAGCTGGGCCGACGATGGCTGAAATGCCAGAAACCGGTCCCCGGTAGCTTGTCTTCTTTCTGGTGAAGAATTGGCTTGGTAGTTTAGTCTGCCCTGTTCCCATGATGCACTGGGCCAGGGACAGACTGATTTGCATATAGCCAGGTTCTGAGCTGGGATGGTGCAGTGAGCTAAATAACGGTGATGGATCAAGCCCTGATCTTTGGACTGGGTAAGAGTGGTCTGCTTAATTCAGACACTCTGTTCATCACCACCCCCTTTTCTGAAACATTCTAGCATGAGGCATAAATATACGTAGAACTGTTTTTTGGTGCCCAGATGTGAAATTGACTAATGGTCAATCTGAGATGTTTTTAAGGTTGTAGTGTTAAACAATTTTGGTCAGGTTTTTAGAGACACTTTGGGGAAAAAATACTTCATCACATTTGATTTGACAGATGAGACTAGTGAGGCAGCCATAACTGGCGGAGGAGTAGAGTGGCTAGCAATATGAAAAGTTATAACCTTAATTTCAATTTATTGTGGTAAAATGTTTTCCTAGATGTTATGAAGTTTGCCTAAAGAATGGGGTTATCGAGTGCTGAATTTGAGCTGGTGGTTGTTGGTGGGGCAAACTGGTACTTATTTTTTGGGGACCGGCACTTATTTTTCCTCATCGGACTTTAATCCAGAGCAAAAGACAGAATGACACAAAATGGGGAAGAAAAAGGAATAAAAAGATGTACATGTAACATTGGGAAAAAGCAGGGATGACAAAGAACTTGCAGGAGTGAAATAAAGAAATGTATGAAAGAGGCATGAGGAGCAATGAAGACTTCACAGCCTTTGTATTTGGCAACTCCGATATCAGTACTGCTGGCCATGAGTTTCTGAGCAAAACTGTGGGCCCCCAGCACTTATTATTTTACAAATGAAGCACTGGCCCCTTTATCCCAGACATAAATTACTGAAAATTGCTAAAAATTGCTTTTAAGATGAATGCTGACCAAAGTAGGTAGCGTGAGTGGATATTGTGTAGGAGACCTTAAGCAAAATCAGCTACATACCGCTTATTAGATTTCAGGCAACAAGACAGTGAGCCTTTCCAAAATATCTACGCTGTTCTATACTAGGGCAGACACAATTAGTAGGCACGAGACTGCT
This sequence comes from Lissotriton vulgaris, assembly GCF_964263255.1. Taxonomy (NCBI): domain Eukaryota; kingdom Metazoa; phylum Chordata; class Amphibia; order Caudata; family Salamandridae; genus Lissotriton; species Lissotriton vulgaris. The sequence continues at coordinate 30,493,999 of NC_141698.1, forward strand.
GTGGAAAGGGGTGCGGCGGTGGACTGGACATAAGAGCAGTTACACGAGCTCAGTTATGAAATGGGGCAGATCATTTTATTAGCAAATGTATGTGAATTGATGTGGTGTAAATCAAGAGAGACCAAGGATGCTCTCCACCATTACAGATGAATAACAAACGAATCTGTCATTCAGCCTCATCTGGTAGAAGTGGCAGGGAAAATCCTGTAGGCATTCTTTCAATCTGTCCCCACTAATTCTCCAGCTTACTGAGCACTTGTGTTGGTAGCTCTATGATCACATATCTTTGACACCAGATCTAGGGAGACTGAGAGAAAAGCTGCATTTGAAAGGGGAGTTACTTTATCTCAACCTTGATGGCATTAAGTACTGTATCCCTCATCAGCTGCTGAATGTCCACACACTCGTCCACTTTAGCTTTGTGTGGTATGCCATGTGTGGATCCACTGCAACTTGTTTCTGTGTTACTTTTCATTTTCCTTTTTATTTACTTGTTTATAGAATGTTACTTCTGGTCTGAAGTTGACACATCCTAGCACACAATGAAAGAGAAGATAATGAAAGGATCATTACACAACTATAAAATGTTAACGAACACCTACTGAAGATACTCCAGCCTGAATATCAAAGTCCATATTTAATCCAGAGATGAGACAAATTGGTAATGCAGAAACACTTTTATTGTTGTGCAGGTTGACACAAGGAAGCCAACAAATAAATAAAGAGGTTCAAGGAAGCAAAAAATCCACATTTTGCAAATTTGTAATTCTTCACTTGTTGATAGAAGTATAGAAACTATTCACCTTCGGTTTTCTAGGAGAAAGACACATTTATTAAACCATTCATTGGAATGTATATTTCAATATTGACACAACATAAGTTATTAATGACTGCATCAAGCAAGCTCTTAAAAAAATGAATTTTACAAAAAAATAAGTGTATTCTTTCAAGGAAGCAAAAAACATATGGATAGTATTAACAACACAAAGACGATTTTGTCTTTTTCTAAAAGGGACACAGATCCACAGTGACCTATTACTTTTTGGAGAGTTACGTCCGAAAATGTTAGAAGTGGTAGCCTTGTATAACTAGTAATTATGACGGCAATATCAATCCATTAGTATCGCTAAAGGTGTTCACTGTCAAGAACAAGTTTGTATTTTTTTAAAAAAAATAAGCTTTTGTGTTTATGACGGTTAAGAATGGAGGTTTTATTGTACAAAAGTATACTTCTGTGGCACCGAGGTAAATGTATTTCCCTCACCTGCCACTAATGAATTTTCTTTTACATCGGTAGAACATTTTGTGTTATGATTCGCACATAAATATGAATTCCATTCACTGCGAAAGTGAAGAAGCAGCAGAAGAACTCCTAAGAGAGATATACCATCTAAAAAGTCATTTTAAAACAAGTCCAAGTAGAGCTGCAATTCTCTGATCTTTCCGGCCTGGACTACTGGAGTGCCATCTAGGTGGCCATTCCTTCGCGCCTCTCGACGTCCAGATCAATGTATTCAAACTTTAAACCTCTACTGAACTCCAGCTTACATTGACTTTGTACATAACAATTGCTTTGAATTATTTCCAAGTATTTCCGCCATACACACATTTTCAACTCAGTAGACAAACTCTTCTCAAGGTCCTAAAACTTGACAACTAAGTTTAAAACTGTTTTTCTACGTAGAGTCTCTTGCTGCAAGCTTAAAAAGGCACAGAGCTAACCTTCTCCAGTAGTGCTACAATCTGTCGAAATTCGACCCTTTCCATGGCTTTGCCTGATCCCCGAATTGCAAATGCTACATTCAATTAAACTCTTCCTTGAGTTCCCAGTCTGCACTGGCTACGCTGTTTCCCATCCTTCTGTAAGTCTACCTCACTCTTTTTAATCCGTCCACTGCAACTTCAAATTCGTTAAAGTGCTCCAAAGCTGGTACAGAGTATGATGTTGGCAAAGTTAAAAACTATAAACCAAATCGTAATTAAGACACGTGTTTGATTTAGCTTACCTTGCTCCCAACGTCACGACTCTTGGTCCTGAGTTTATTCACTTGGGATTCAGCAATGTCTGCTCTCTCCTCTGCTTCTTCAAGCTCATGTTGCACTTTCCTAAATCGAGTCAGATGTGCATTGGCTTGTTCCTCCTAATGGAAGGAAGACAACAACATAAAAGGCATGTAAATGTAATGAATTTGCAGAACTACCCTAGCTTGTCAATGCCAATTGTAAATAGGATCGTTTTCTCGAACTGTTGTAAAAATGCATCCTAACATACTTCATATCCTGTCACCTATAACATTTGTTTTGGTGCAAAGAAAAGTTGTGTACAGGTGGTGGGAATTCTGGTCCACTCTTCTAAATGGTATAAAACCAGAAGGGTTTTCCTCAACACCACATTTGATAGGAATGTAAAGAGCGTCAAGTACCAACATTTGACCCTGATTACAACTTTAAGCCAATAGAAAATCATTCACCTAATCTGAACTGGAAATTCCTGGACCTTGTGATTCTAAGGAGCATATCTGAATGAACTATTCTAAACTAGAAGTAAATGGCCCATGTTGTTTCAGCCAAGACTACCTGTGTTCCTTATCTGCCATTAGATTATGTGTAACTACACTGAGCCTGTTTCTCCACACGTGTGCCTTTGCATGGCAATCCAATTGAAACGTTTTCAATAGATTAGAACAATACTTGCAGTTCCCATCTGGGCTAGTGGAAATCCAGACTCTCGTCTGCACCACTCAGAGGCTCCTCTTTTATTTAAATATTGTAAAAATCTTTTGAGTATATTTTCTTACAACAAATAGTTTGTAAAAAGCTACATAAGTCAACTGAAACCCCCAGGTTTCTGTGGCACACAGATGCATAGGAAACATCAAGTGACAATGTCAGCCTTAAGCCACAATGAAGTTGGTAAATACTCAGATCGGAAAATGGCACAATTCCATCCCTAGACCCACACAGATCACAGCCATTGCAGGGACTCTCATAGCCCATAGCTCACCACCATCACTCCTCATCTGCCTCAGACCAACGATCTATATATATATTTATGAACTTCTGGGGTCAACCCTGCAGGCAGTATTTCATCTCCTCTCCTTGCCTACATCACTCCATATTGTATTCCCAGTCTCTCAATGTACGAATCTGTGGATAATCCCCACAAATTATCACATCCCTCCTTGCCACCGTCAGTGCAACAGTGCACAGCAAAAGTGTGTCACTATTAAGGTCACCTCTTCCCAGATGCCCAGGCAGATCAACCTAAGAGTGAGCTCCAGGAATTCCCCCAGCACCCCACAGAGCCTGCGTTAAACCCCTTTCCTGAAGGCCCTTACTCACAATCAGACAACAAACGAATACTCAACGCATCTCGCACAGGGACGTGCCTTTCCAAATGTAGCCTGTTCCGACTGTAGAATATACATTCAGAAGCTGTTACATTTGCCTTTAAAAGGCCCTGGCCTGCTGGCCTCCTGGCGAAACATGTGTCGGCTGCCTTTGTTTTCACTTGCATTCAAATAAAAAGGATAAGACTATAATGACACAGTATTATACTTCCTGTATCTACCACGCCAAATCCGGATTGTGGGATTTGAATACCCAAGGATTTGATATTATCATTTTGGCACAAACCTATCAAACTTGTGAAAACTTACCTTATACCAGGTGGACCCTGGGTGAAACCACCTGATAGGCATGTGCTATAGCTACAATTGGGTTCGACTAATTGTGTGTAAACCCTGTTATCACCCACTACCCAAAAGCCATTAAACTTGGGTACTCCCAAAGTGTACGGAGCAGCATTCCCCGCTGTCCAAAGCCCCCCAGGAGAGTTCCATGTCACATCTCCCATAACACAGAGCCTTGTGCGTGTAAAGTATGCCCAGTGCAACAGCTTTACCTTCCCTGGGGTATTTACAGGCCTCCTCCCACTCATCCTCCTCCATTCTACCCAGGTCTCACTTTCCTCTTTCTCATAGTCTCTGTTACGGGGCCTACCCATTGCTAAGGTGTGTGGAATATGTCTGTGAAATAGCATGTCTGCAAAGCGGGCGACCACTGCCTAATATTCCAAGGGGTTATCGTCCGCCAGGTACTGAGGGTAGGAAATCTGCTGTGTCAAGATAGACCTCATCTATAGATCTCGTAAACAATGACCCCCCGGAATATGAAACTGGCTTTGCAAGTTCGAGCACGTCAGCATTCCCTCCCCTCCCCAGAGATCATCTACTTTTGAGATGACAATCATATTCCAGTGCCAGTGGCTCAACAGTCTTCGGAACTCTGCCAACGTACCTGAATCCGACTGCGGTGTCTCCAGTGCCAATTGACCAGTTGATCACATTCCAGGAGAGGATTCTAAGATAGGTGCCCTTGGCTAGTTGTTGAGAACCCATCTGTACCATTGTCTGTGAGTGATCCAAGTGTTCCGAATTCCTTCATCTGCCACTTTGCCCCCAATTGCCCTAGAGCAGCTGCAGCTCCCTTCAACTGTACCCTCCCAAACCCTATCCCTGCCACCTCATTCTGCGAGTATTTAAAGACCCACCCCCAATGCTCAAGGCACCTGTTTCCCCCCGAACTTTGGGTTTTGTTTAGCACCATAACTCGTCCAGTAGGGGTACTGTGTGGCCCCCCCTGCTGGTTCAGACTCCAGCCAGAGCACAGTCACCCTGCTCATATGACACCCCCACAGCCCTGAACCCCAGAGGAGTCCCATAGGCATCCCACCATCAGGCAACCTTATCTGTTGTCATGGGGTAGTCCTCAGAAGGGCTACTTTCTCAACATCTGCACTGGAGCTATTCGACCCATCTTCCGAGAGCCCCAGATTCCAAGCAAAGGCCACTAAGGGATGAAGGAGGCCACGTTGTAGCTCCACAACCATCTTTTCCTTGTCTCTCTCCGTTCGTGCCTCAGTCTTGGTGGGCACTTTTCAGGATGGCCCTGCGGCATCAGGTGGCCCTGCCTCTTCAGCCAGTCCCACGCCTCCTTTGCCTCCCTGGAGAAATTAACTGATGTGCCCACAACCACCCAGACTTCGTGGTCAAAAACAGCAAGGCATACTTGAGTTTGAGATGCCACAGATGTTTCTTCACAGACAAAAAGGAATCACTTTTATGTTGGACTGAAGTTGTATAGTCTGGGTAGATGCTCATCCAGCTGTCCTCAACCCACCAGGTCACATGATCTTGTGCCAAGTGTAGGATGCCGTCCTGGAAATTGAGCAAGCAGGACACTATTGGACTGGATCACAGTCAAGGTGCCAGGGAACGACCCAAATCATATGCACCTCTCCACATAGAACAATGTTGTCCACCTACCCCCGAGCACCTCGGAAGACAGCCATTGCTCCACAAAGAGTTCCCTCAGGTGTCCCTCCGCCTAATCCATGACCCCCAGCAAATGCATATTGTTACGGCAGGTGCACCCCTCAGCATCTTCCACCTCTCTGTTTGAACTTCCATCTCACTCTGCAGCCAGGTAAATCTTCCTTGTGGTCCCTCACAGCTGGTTGAAGCTGGGCCATATTCGACTCTGCATCAGTGACCCTATCGGCCAGGATCAATAGATCCACATCAATCACCACTGCCTTTATTTTATGCTCCGGTGCCTCCTTCTAGTCTCGGATGACTGCCAGGATCATGGCAGTGTGGGCTTCAAGTCCAATATGGCTCCCACCGGAGCGTGGAGCTCTAAGGCCTCCTTCACCAGCGTGGCACCCTCTTGTGTTTTTGCATAACCTTGTAGGTGCAAGCAGGCCCAGGCCCACAATCATCCATCAGCTCCCTCACCAGCAGCCAAATGACCCTCAACTGTCTCCCTCGGGTGGCCCTGCATCCAGGGCCAGACAGGGGAGGGACTCATTGCCAAGTCACTTCTACACCCACCGAGGGCCCTCTTCTCCACCTGACCTACCAACAGCTCCAACAGGGATCTGAACCGCCGATGTCTCTGCAGGACCCACTCCTTGGCATTGTTGCACCAGAGGAGGAGTGGTGGATTCTGATGGCATGGGCCCAAGCCGGCCACAGCAGCATTGCGTATCGTAGTTGTGCCCACCCCCAGGCAAACCTCAGCTCCTAGGGTCCATTCATGTCGTATCTTGGCTCTCTCCAAGATTACTGGAACCTCCAAGAGGGCCGAGCCGTGCAGGCCCACCTGCCGGGTCCACAGCACCCACATTGGATTCCACATACTTCCCCGTGCCCCCAGTGCCTCTTTATGGGGTCGGCCCAGCACAGCCTCCTATGCTGCCCAATCACATACCCTCCCGGCCTGGCACACCTGGCTGGACGCGGCCCCACTGTGCGCCATATCAGGCACCTCCAGGGCCCGCTGGCACCCCCGCGTCATCCGGCACTTCTCCGGGCAGTCAGCCATCAGCAGCTGTGGAGAGAATCTCCCCGCGGCCCAGCTCATCACACTATCAGCCCGGCCACAGGAGGCTCCTGGAAATTAGCCTCTAAGCCCGTATTGGGCTCCACTTCTTCTCTGTGTCGTCCCCAATACACCCAGGACCTCAATTAGCTACACAGGACATGGGGCTGGGATAGATGGCTCAGGATACTTACACCAGCAGGCCAGTCGCATCAGAACATCGGGCTATGTGTCAGACTCCATTGATGCATTTACCCCCCCCCCCAACGAGGCTCCTCTAGACAACATGTCCTCCATGACCAGCAGTCCAGCTAAGGGCACAAACTAGAGTGCTTTTGAATATCACAGTACACTAAATAGTCCTGCAAACATTCCTGAAGCAGAAGTCTTACTATTATCAGAATCTGTTTGGGAATTTATAAAAGTAAGTGAAGGCACATTGTTTTAATCATGGACTGTTATGGTAGTTCGTTCTCCTAGATCAGTATTTCTTTTTAATATGTTTTTAGAATTCTCAGCTGTGCTTTTCAACCTTGCTATTGCATAGTGTGGTAGTTAGACTCCTATCACACATTGTTTGTATAATCACAGTGTTATGTAAAGAAAGTCATTCTACAGCCAGAAGAAGTCCTGGCAGGACATTTGTGAACCAGTAGCTCTATTTTGATGTGTGCATAGGTGCCTGTTTCACATAAACAGTATGTTTAAAAATATTTTTTAACTTACCGATTCTTCAACTTGTCTCTTGTAGGCTTTGACCTTTAATTGCAATTTGTCTGCTAAGTCCTGGAGCCTTAGGACATTCTTCTTATCTTCTTCAGACTTAAGCAAAAGGAGAATACACATCATCAGTTCAATATCTGGTTGTACTTTCATTGACCACAGTCTGGTAAAGTTAAAAACAAATGTAGACTACATGTAGAAGATGTATACTCTGATAAGAACATCAGTATGTATGTTCTTGCTGTTCTTGGATGTTGCAAAATATTCAGTTAGGTTATCAAAGACACATAAATATGGTAGACTATAATAGCTTCTGAGACACACTGGACATGTCTTCTGGTGGGAGCAGATGTAGTTGTCCAAGGCGCCTTAAGTGAATCGAAGACTTAGAGAGGCTGTACTTAAAAAATAATACTTTTTACATTATAAAAGCATTACTCTTAGAGGAGCTAAAAGAAAAGCTAATCTATAAACGAAGGGAACGAGAAGTACAGTAAAGTTAAACTTCATGGAGAATAGCCAATTACTTATGACTATAACATAATTCGAACAGTAAATGTACAAATACCTGATATGTCAGTTCCTTAACTCGCCTCTCGTACTTGCGGACACCCTTAATGGCTTCTACCCCGCGTTTCTGTTCAGCTTCCAGCTCGTTCTCCAGTTCATGGACCTGAGAGTGACATTAATATGGTTATATTATTCCCTCACTGACCCTTACCTCCGGACCCAACAATTTAAACTCTGCCGTGTAACTCACTCTGCTCTCCAGTTTCTGGAGCTGCTTCTTCCCTCCCTTCATCGCGAGCTGCTCAGCCTCATCCAGGCGATGCTGCAGGTCCTTCACGGTCTGCTCCAGGTTCTTCTTCATCCTCTCAAGATGGGCGCTTGTGTCTTGTTCCTTCTTCAGCTCCTCAGTCATCAAAGCAGCCTTCATGAAAGCATAGAAATGTGACTTACTATAGAAAACAACAGATTCCTTTGAATCAAATTCTTCTAATAAATCACATTAACTAAAAAGAGTAATAAAATCCAAATAGGTATTGTTACAGTAAGTGACTGTTCAATTTGACTGAGCTTCTAAAATGTCAATTTTTATTTTGTGCAATAACCAGTCCCAAGTGTACTTACATATTGTTTTGTGATAACTCAAAATAAATATATACTATAAGGAACTTACATCGGTAATGGCCTTCTTGGCTTTTTCTTCAGCATTCCTGGCTTCCTGGATGGCTTCCTCTACTTCGCTCTGGAGCTGGCTGCTGTCACTCTCAAGCTTCTTTTTGGCGTTGATCAAACTTGTATTCTTAAAAGGAAAGAAAAATGCATTCACCATTAACCTGTGAGTAAGTGGAAAACCACCAAGTTCATGATTGATTTCAAACCACACAATACCTGACAGAAATGCCCATGTGCTTTGTTCTCTTTGCACCCTTTATACACTAATTTTCTTTAAAGACTCCATTGTTTGTAATAGGATATATATATATATCCGTGATCAAGCCTTCGGCTGACGAATGAGCGAAAAATAAAGCTGTTGGTTTAAGCTTTACATCTGCCTGCTTGTGTGCCTCCTTACCCCCGGTGCTGGGCTGGACCCGGCCAGAAATAAAGGTTCTACCTGAGAATGGAGGAGCTGCAAACGTTCACTGGCATCAAGAAGTTCTTGTTCAGCAGATTTACGAGATCGCTCTGTCTGTTCAAGAGTAGCTCTTAGCTCTTCAATTTCTGCCTGCTGCAGATTGTTTCTACGTTCAGTAACAGCCACCTGTTCCTTCAGGTCTTCTTGTCCCCTAGTAGCATCATCAAGATGTAATTGAGCATCCTATAAAAAATAAGCATGTTATGACTTAGCTATCTTTACCCGAAAGGAAAGGTGAACACCACTTGTCTCCTGTTATTATCAAAGTACCTTGAGTTGACCTTGTATGTTTCTGAGCTGCTTCTGTGCTTCTGCAGCCTGGCGGTTGGCATGGCTGAGCTGAATCTCTATTTCATTCAGATCTCCTTCCATTTTCTTCTTCAGCCTCAGAGCATCATTCCTGCTTCTGATCTCAGAGTCGAGTGTGCTCTGCAGAGAATCTACAGCCCTCTGGTTGTTCCTCTTCAGCTGCTCAATCTCCTCATCTTTTTCTGCAATCTTCCTGTCAACCTCGGATTTCACCTGGTTCAGCTCAAGTTGGATTCGCAGGATCTTAGCTTCTTCATGTTCCAATGATCCCTTTTAAAACATAAAAATACAGTTTAAAGACCATTTACTCATTGCTCAGTCTCACCAATTCAACTCCATTGTTTTATTGTTATTAACGTGTATCTTTTACATACTTCTGCTTCTTCCAGAGCTGTTTGGAAATCACTCTTTTCTTGTTCAACCTGCTTTTTGGCTTTTTCCAGTTCATGAATACACTTTCCAGTTTCTCCAATCTGTTCAGTAAGATCTGAGATCTCCTCTGAAAAGGATATAGATATACAATGAATGTAGCACATTTCTAAAGAAATATGTATTAACCTTCGGAATAATCAATATAAAAGAGGTCTTTAATGAGATTCATTTGTATGGGATATTGCTTTGCTGACTTTCCCCTGCAAGCAATTTGGTAATTAATTATTTCTCTTTGTATACCCGAAATGAAATTGTTTGTGCTTTGAGATATTTAACTGATTTCTAGGCCCTTATAAATAGTATAACCTTTCTCATCTGTAGTTTTGATAAGTAGTCTTCTGTAAGTATTTTTGGTTTGACCTCTAAGTCTTGTCAAGTGGTCTCCAGCAAACAAGTGGCTTTTAGTCATGCTTATCTTTTACTGTCTCTAGTTAACCTTTAACCCAGTGGCCTTTTTCGGGCTTTTTTTACACTCTCTCTAGTTAACCTTCCACTATTTAGCTGATCACAAACATATTATTTTGATTAATTTCTGCTACACAAAATGCAGTAAACTGTGCACAAACCCCAGAGTCACTAGCTTATTATGCTGTCTAATATGTTACCTCTTAGTTCAGGCCTACTGAATTTACTCCATTCAACCATGGAGCCATCATTTAAATGGTCCACAACAATTTTCAGAAAAGTCTCTGCATTTTCATAGAGAGAGTTTGATACAATGGCAGCCAGTCTGACTTAGAAGCATCTTTCATTGCTAACTTAGATGAATAAATATTGTTGGGCAGTTTTCTATCCCAATTCTAGAACAGAGTCAATCAAAAGATAGCATCATTGACGATTAAAAAAAACTTAAGTGTGATGCAGCTATAGTTCAGGTGTTGCTATTTCACAAATGAACAATAATGTTAAATTCGATTTTGTATTTTAAAACAGGCATTATTCATAATCACTTATAAATCACAAATATTATTGGCCATTATGTTAACTAAATATTTGTGAGAATTAAGATTGGCGAAATTGTTAACAGTTATCATATATTTGTATCTTGAGTAACTTGAGCTTCATTAGCATATACTGAGAAACCTACGTTGCAGGTTCTTGTTTTCACGTTTCAAGGTTTCAAGGTGATCCAGAGACTCCTCATACGCATTCTTCATCTTGAACAGTTCAGTACTCAAGGAGCGGGTATCCTTCAGAGCAGCTTCTAATTCAGCCTGGCCTTCCTCATACTTTTGTTTCCAGTCTGCAAGGACCTGTTAAAAAATTATGCAGTACACTTAGCAAAACTGCACAAAGTACATGAAATGCTTTCTATGAATCAATGCATCAGGTGTTACCTTATCGAAGTTCTTCTGTTTCTTGTCAAGAGCTGCAGCAGCACTGTTAGCTCTCTCAACATCGACCATGAAGTCCTCTACTTCAGACTGTAGTCTCTGCTTGGTCTTTTCCAGAGATGCACACTTAGAGTTCACAGCTTCAACCTGTTCCTCAGCATCCTGAAGTCTCTGAGCCAGCTTTTTCCTAGATATTTGCAAGAACCAGATTATTATACAGTGGAAATAACTCAGCTATTTCACATCAACATATATTGGCTTATTGAACTCCGCATACTTGGCCTCTTCCAGTTCCTCTGTCCGCTGAATGGCATCAGTTTCATACTTGGTCCTCCACTGGGCAACTTCCCCATTGGCTTTGGACAGAGCACGCTGGATCTCTGCCTTGGCTTCTTGTTCTTCTTCATATTGCTCACGGAGCAAATCGCAATCATGCCGAGCAGATTGCAAAGCATGTGCCAAGGCATTCTTTGCCTGTAAGTAGACCAAAATGTAAATACACCTTTACAGTGTTAATATGGTATGACACAGCATTTCAGAATGAAAGAGTAGAAGTGTGGTGCTGTTTTTGAATGACATTGGTTCGACAATAAGCAAGCATTATGCTGTTATGGTATGTAGAATTGTAGAGCGCACTATCACCCGGGAAAGTTTCCTGGAGCTAAGCAGGTGCAAGCCTAGCCAAACATAAGGCCTAGAGGGGCCTATTCGAAAAGCCAGGTCTTCAGCTTCCTGTAGAATTTAAAAAGTGAGGGGGAGGTTCCTATGCATAGTAGCGTGTTGTTCATCGCTTTAGGATCGATGTAAGAGAATGCTTGACTGACAGATCTGGTTTCTTTATGACTGGGATGTATGCAAGTAGCCGACCGGATGAGCATAGGTGTCTGGAAGGTTTGTGAAAGCAAATGTGATTGTTGAAGTATGCAAGGCCAGCACTACGTATTGCCTTGAAAGTGTTGGTGAATAGTTTAAATTGTGCTTGTTTACGTATGCAAAGCTAGTGGACCCCCTTCAGGTGAGATGTGAGTGCGGCTTGGAAGGTTTAGAGTGATTCTGGCAACTGAGTTCCGATTAATCTGCAGCCTTCTGTTGAGTTTATCTTTAGATAGTTGGACTTCATCCAGTGGGCGATTTCAGTCCTGCAGGCCTTGAATTTTATCACGGTACGGGGCATTTAATGCATGAGGGAGGTAATGAGTTGTGTGTTGTTGGCGTAGGAGAGGATGTTGATGTTGTGAGAGTGAATGATACTGGCTAGAGTGTTCGTGTATGCGTTGAAGAGTGAGGACGATTGCAGAACTTCGCAGATGAGGTCACAGACATTCGAGGTGCATGATGCTAGGCTGACTGACTGGGCCCTTCTAGTGAGGAAAGAGCAGAACCATCAGAGTATGTGTCCTTGGATCCTGATGTTGTATGGGCGTTGGATGAGGATGGGGTGGGGTGGGAGACCTTGTCAAATGCTGCAGAAAGGTTCAGGAGATGAGGGCTGCTTTGTCTACTCTGTCCAGACTCATGTGGATCATGTATCAAGGAGCCGTCTTAGAGAGTAATGTATTTCTGTATGTGATGATCTGGTTTGACAGAAGTATATGTAAACAAACTTAAATGCTTCTCAAATTTCAGTGACTTGATATGATTTTTTTCATGGGCCATTATCTGTGAAAAAAAAGTCTTTATGTTGGGCTCATGCTTCAGAGAAGTTTTAACGAAATATGGTCTCAGACAGCCGTGACTATGCCAATATCGATGTGCAAATGTGACTCTACTGTACTTATGAGCTTTTTCTTATCCTGGATGTACAGATCCCTATCATGCGTTCATAAGATTGAGGGGATCATACTGCTCGATTCCTCTCAGCTGTTTTTAATTTGAGATAACTAAGATACGCGGCCACACGTCTCCTGCTTTAATGCACTTCGTAATACCCTGTTACAGAACAGTATCATTTCCTAACAATGTCAATAACCTATGGGTTCTTGTCTTGGCAACATTTTCTTTCCATAACAGGTTCTCCTGTCACCACCCCTCTGACTTGTGTTTCCAGGTAGAGAATTTAAAAGACTTCGGCCAGTAGTGTCAGAGATCTTTCCCTCATGGTCTCTCAATTGTTGACTAATTTTGTACGTTTTCTATCTAAAATGAGAGCCCAGTGAAGCCACTTCACTTCGCTGTCATTCAAGAATCTCTCTAACTCATCCACTCTATTTGCGTGGGCTTCCTTAACTGCGTGAAAATGTAGTATGCATTCCATTACCTGAACTGACACGGTGAAAAGGCGGTGGTGCTTTGAAAGGGAAGTATGCATGTTCTTGAGCTCCATTAATATTGTCTCTTACTTTCCCTTATGCTACTAACCCATAAAATGCATGTCATTCATTTCAAATGCTGTTTCTATCATCACAATGTGGCCTTCAATATTCTGTGAAGACATTTGTTTGGGGCAGACCAAAATAAGGTACCTTTGTTTCCTCTTCCAGCTGTCTCTTCAGCTCTTCTGTCTGCTGGGTGAAGGCTTGTTTGCCTCTAGTGAGCTGGGAGATCAACGATTCCTTTTCATCCAGTTGGCGAGAGAGTTCACCTTTAACGAACAAGCATGTCATGTAAGTACCTTTCATGTAAATTGCTTTCCTGACATATTTTTGTTTCTTCTTGGGATATATTTCCTGAGGTTGTGTGTATACAGTAATTATCCCCTCACACCAAGAGCATGAAACTTTGGAGCCTATAAGGATGGCAGGCGTACTTTTGTCCGCACGCCACCCTAGCAGTGCTGGGTCCGGCTGCCAGTGGTGCGGGGGTCCCGCACCGGCGATTAGGATGCCACCACCACCGTGGTGGTGGCATCCTCCATTCCCAGCATTGTGGCGGGCGGTGCTCACAACACCGCCCGCCACAATGCTGGAAATGCACTGTGTGCATTGTCATGCACAAGGTGACAGGCACGAGAGGTGCCTGCCACCATGTCCATGACAATGCAGGAGGGTACCATAGGTACTCCCCATGTCCACCCCCCAATACCCTGGGGGCCCACAACGGGCCCCCGAAAGCAAAATCCGCGTGGCTTTTGCCGCCACTGAAAGGCTGCTTCCCCCTCCCATGCAAATATGGGTGGCGGTGTCTAGCGGACACTGCCACTATATATAGCCCCTTTTCCTCCCAGTCAAATGATTGACCGGAGGAACCCGGCGGACGGTCATTCCGTCCGCCGGGGTCCCCCCGCCAATCTAATATGGCGGGGGGAAATGGGTGGCGGGCGGGCGGGTAGGATGTAGGGCGGATCGCCACCACCATGTGGGCGGTGGCGATCCCCCCTACATCCTAATAGACCCCTTGGTTTGTAGCATCCACTGTCATAATGAATACATTACATTAAAGATAATTGTGAGGTGCTTTGAGAAGAATGCTATCAGTCATGCATGTTGGAACAGGGTATCAATATTGCTAAATATTCCTTTATGAATCTTGTAAGCATTGCTCTATAACTTTAACGATATGTGCTATAAATCAACAAACATTTGTGTAAAAATTCGTACCATTTTCCGTCTGGAAGCGTGCCTTCTGAGTGGTGAGGTCATTAATGAGACGCTGATGCTCGTCATCTTTAGCTTTAACCTCACTGAGTTGGTCTTCCAACAGACGACTCACCTTCTCAAGGTTGGCCTTTAAAAAAAGATTGCATTGGCATTATAATCCATAACTGTATGAACCTTCATTATCCGAAGACTGAATTCTAATGTCTCACCTTAGACTTGGAAACATTCTCCATGTTGCTGGCAAGGTCATCGACTTCCATTTTGTATTCACTCTTTTCTTTCTCCAGCTTCTGTTTGACCCGCTGTAGATTGTCGATCTGTTCCCCAAGTTCTGCAACGCTGTCAGCATGCTTCTTACGAAGGGCAGCAGCAGTAGCTTCATGCTGTAGAGTGGACTCTTCCAGATCTCGCCTCATTTTCTGGAACTCTGCTTCACGCTTCTTGTTCATTTCAATCTGGGCTGAAGTGGCTCCACCAGCTTCTTCCAGTCTTTCACTGATTTCTTCAAGTTCCCTTGAGAGATCAGCCCTTTGTTTCTCAACCTTTGCTCGAGCTGCACGCTCAGCTTCAATTTCTTCCTCCAGTTCTTCAATACGAGCCTCAAATATTAAAATATTAAATCCTATAAATTGCATTCTAATTATAACAATATGCATTTCTGCTACGCCAGTTCACTTAATAAAGTATATATCAAATGTAAGTACCTGAAGCTCTTTGATTTTTTTCTGCAGCTGGGCTCCAAGAGATTGCTCATCTTCAATCTTGCTCTGAAATTGACTTATTTCAAAGTCTTTCCTGTTTTTTGGGGAACATATGGTGTTATTTTCAAGTAATTTATTTAACCGTAGGATTTTATCAATAGAGCTTAAGGTCTATTGGTTTAAACATAACAAAATTTGCTTTGTTAACACAAAAAGGGAAAAGACTTAGGGCCAGATGTAGGTAGCCCTTTACCGATCGGAATCGGCCAAAAATACCGATTTGCGGCCGTTTCCGATCGGTAAAGGGCTATGGAGATGTAGGTGCACATATTCGGTAATTTTACCGAATCGGTATTATTACCGAATCTGTAAATTTACCGAATCGGTAATATTTACCGATTCGGTAAAATTACCGAAAATGCTAGATTGATATGTGGGTAGCCAATTTTCCATTGGCACATGGCTTTCAGGATCGGTATTTTACCATGGAATACAAATCCATGGTAAAATACCGATTCCTGTGTACATGCACATCTGTGCATGTACACATGTGCCATGTGACAGACAGACGTGCCCTAAGGGCATGTCTGTGTGCCACATTGCACACATGCCCGTTTTGGGGGTGCTAGAGGGTGTCAAAGTGACACCCCCTGCACCCTTGACAAATTCGGTATTTACCGGTTCGGTAAATACCGAATCGGTATTTGCATTGAATCCTATGGGCTTCAAGGCCCATAGGATTCAATAGCAAATACCGATTCGGTATTTACCGATTCGGTAAATACCGAGTTTTAAGGTATCGGTAAAAAATCCAGATGTTGGTACCTAGATCCCATTTACCGATTTTGAAATACCGAATCGGTAAAATTCGGTATTTCAAAATCGGTAAATGTGATTTACCTACATCTGGCCCCTAATACACTAAAAAACTATATAACTTCAGTGGATATAAATGAAATTGATGCTTGCTTCAACAATTACCCACTAACCCTGCTCCTGCTTCGCCCCCGCTTCCTGTGGTCTGTGGCAGCCCGCAGCTATTGCCCTGTCTCCTTTATGTCCTTTGTGCCTCCACTGAATTCTTTCTCACATTGCAGTCTTTGAGATACATCCTTTTACCCTGCTGTAGTCAATTTCTCTCTCCTCCTTCTGATCTGCCACTCCCTTTTCCTTCTTAGAGCCATGTGTACCATGTAAGCCCTCATTACATACACACTGGTAATGAAGCTGGAAATTCCAGCCCCAGTAGATACAGCTACACACCCTAATATTACCCCATTACAGGCTGGACACTGATGATCCAAGTAGGAATAGGGAAAACCAGGTGAATTTGATTTAACACACCCTATTCCCCTGTTTATTCCTCACTCCTTACCATGTTTTTGCCTGGGAATTCCAGCTGCTTTGAGCAGCTGAAGTCCCCCGGGGGTAATGTTGGTGCCCTTGTGATTACCATGTTACTCATAATCCCAATGTGCCCAGTAACTCATGTGACCGGGCCCACAAGAGGTTACAACAGTTGGACTAAGGGCCATTGTGTCAGTGGTAGCATGTTTTTTACAGCACCTCTCCTTATCTGCCTATCCTCATCTCTGTTCCCCCACCCAAAATCCTCATCTTAAACTATCCCAGCATGGTGTTTCGGCGGCCACAGATTGATTGTATTGTGTTCCCCCTACCCCTTGCTTGCAGTCGCCTTTTTAGGTTTCGCTGGTGAGCGGAGCCGATTAGGCTCCGCCTCCAGAGAAATCTAATGAGTATAGTAAGCACTATGGAAGACGCCCCCCCGTCCGATTGGCTAGCTCCATAAACGGAGCCTAGCCATTGGACGAGGGGCCTGTCCGTCAATGCCGGACCAGACACGGGGGCGTTCCCGACATTCTTTGGCTTTTGCCGACGTCACGGGACGCCGGGAACGCCCCCGAGTCTGGTCGTGGTGATTGCTGCTGTCCTAGGCATGTTTTTCCCCGGCACGTTTCCCGCCTCCCTCCCGCCGTTCGTGTTCTCTCCCGCCCCCCTCCCCCCTCACGCCCCCTGTGTCCTCTCCCGCCCCCTCCCGCCCCCTCCCGCCGTCCGTTCCTCTCCCGCCCCCCCCCTGTCCTCGTAGGCCTCCCTCCCGCCGTTCGTGTTCTCTCCCGCCCCCCTCCCGCCCCCTGCCCGGGAGTGAGCCGAAGCTCTGCCCGGGCTCCTGAGCCGCTGGTGGAAGCAGCCGCGCAAGAGCAGGCAGGAGGAGAGCCAACAATAGGAATGGGCAGCGGCATGGGGGCGAGCTCAGGAGAGATGCGTGCCAGCGAGGAACCTGAAGATGGCGCTTTCATGTGAACTGGGAGGATGGATGGACGGAAGGCTCAGGATCTCACGATTTGGAACTTACCAGCGCCTTCTCGTGTCTTGCTCCTCCCATGTCGTATTGGACTATTATGAGTATCCTTTCTCAAAAGAGTTTTGCCTTTTGTGTTCACCCACTCTTTGGTCGTTCGCAGCTCAGCTGCCCAGAGCAGTCGTCCAGGCACAGAGAGACGAGCCAGGCACTTAAAAGAAATAAAAAATAGTACAAGCACTTCTTCTAAGTGATTGTGATTTGATATCGTTTCAGCGCTGCGCCTGTTTGATTTGCGACACTCTTTCTCTTTGAGCCAAAACTCGATGTTTGTGTTGCTTTATTTTGAGGTGCTTTGATGCTTTTAGTGTTACTGTTTTGTGACTTAAAGAACATTAACGAAATGTTATGGTGAAATTGGATTCCGTTCAGTGTTTATTCTTGAGCGCAGCAGTTGTTTCATTTCCGTTGCACCATCTAGGTGGTCCTTTTGTTGGCGCTTTCATGATAACGTGATGAGGAAGCTTGAATCATTTGGCACATTCTCTTTAAAGGCACTACATAGCAGTGACTTATTAGTGCTTTAGATCTTAAAGCTGCTTAGTGGGTGCAGCTGTTAGAACTCATGGAGTATAAGGTCTAAATCTAAAGGAGGGGGGCGGGTTTGAGTGCATGTTGGTCGCGACAGAACTCTTACGATGAGGGACTGAACTTTATCCTTCTCCGCCCCTTACAGCAGAACTCTTTTTCCCCAGCCTGTTTCCAGTGTCTCTGTGTGTGCAGGGCCGTGTATGAGAAATCCACGGTCAGCACTCGGTCTTCTCTGGCATCCTCAGCCAGTCCTAGTGGAGTCTAACCCAAGTCGCCTGAATTCGGTGCAGCGTTCCGCTCCTGTTGCTGCACATATCCAGCCTCTCCATAGGGTCTTAAAACACAGCGGTCCATGTTGCTAAACCACCCTTTTATAGCAGACGCACGGACAGTGCCTGATGAGAGGAGTGTGTGTGTCCTGCGCATGGGTTTACCTCCTCGAAACACGCACACCCTGATGGAGGTTTATCCGGGGTGATCCCTGCAGTTAAACCAGGGTACGGTTGTTTGTGGGGAAAGATGAAGCCAGCTTAGATTTGCACTGTCTCATATCTGCAGAGGGTGAGGAGACAACCACCCTGGCCCGTATTTATTTGGTGGGTAGTTAATTATTAATATACAGCAGAGCTATCTTCTACGGTGCAGCAGGCAACCCGCCCCCTCTCTGTGAAACGGTAAGTGTGGTATGTTACACAGATCTAAATAGCACATTGCTGCCGTTGGAGTGGCCTTGCAGTGCTGTTCTAGTGTGGACAACTTCACTCCCTGCATACCACAACTACGAACCTGTTCTCTGGTTCTGTTGGAGGAGCTCAGCAGTGTTGAGTGTCGTTATGAGGCGGTTTTCAAGCACTTGTTTTGTTGTGTAACTGTGAGAGGTGTTTGCAGAGCTGGAATGGGAAACAATAGCATCAGTGAGAACCACTGTGGTGTCTTGGTGTGTGAGTGATGTTCACCAAGTCACGTGCTATCTGGGAGGACTGTTAGTCCTATGTGCATTATTTAAATTGGTGTATGTGTCTTTGGGAATGCCTCCTCAAAATACCTGTATCCACCCATACATACATTCACAATGAGACATGCATATGAAGACGCTACAGTTCTTCACACAGCTACTATAAGAGACTGTACAATGCATAAGGCAAGGAAATTAGCTAATTTGTTAAAAGTGAAGATTTGTAACCTATTTAAGAAAGTCCTCTAAATTTGAATACTCTTCCTAAACCGTTATATCGGTTTGGATTTTATTTAGATTGTGCATGCAGTCAGGATGTGACTATTCACACTAAAATATCTAGAGCCTGAAGTAGAGGCTCAAGTTGTCGTTGACCTGTGTCTGCTGTTGCACAATTTTTCTTCAGCAAGCTTACCAGTGATTTGTTACTCTGGTGTCTTGCGCTAAACGCGGTGCCATTTTAATGCCTATAAAAAAACAGCCTCTTTATGCGTCTGACATTCTTTCTCACACACTGTTGCTGCTGCTCTCTCTAGAGTTCATTCACCACTTCATGCACAAACTACCTACCCCACTCGATCTTCCTTTCTGTCTATTCTATACAGCTCTCACTCCTATTAATGGTCACATAATTCCACTACACAAATACAATACACACAACACAATTCAGACCCACATAATTCAACAACTAATAAATCCAATTCAAACCACATCATTTTACTACACATAGCATATATTCTCTCAGCTGCAAACAAACAAAAAAATAAGTTATAAACATTGTCAATTTGATTACCAATAGCTCTTAACTTTCACAAATGCAAGACCGATTGCATTGTAAATGCTTGCTTTTTTGGGGGTCTTTGCTTCTGGCAAGTAATCTCCACCACACAATCACCCGAGCCAAGTAAGAAAGCATCCATTCTGGGAGAAAGGACTGGAGATTTGAGAAGCTCCTGTTGAACGGAAGGCTCAAAGTGAAAAGAAAAGATAATCTTCGCATCTCTATATGGATTGTAGGCTCCTCCTCCAGAGAAATCTATTGAGTATAGTAAGCACTATGGAACACGCCCCCCCGTCCCATTGGCTAGCTCCATAAATGGAGCCTAGCCATTGGACGAGGGGCCTGTCCATCAATGCCGGACCAGACACGGGGGCGTTCCCGAGATTCTTTGGCTTTTGCCGACGTCACGCGACGCCGGGAACGCCCCCGAGTCTGGTCGTGGTGATTGCTGCTGTCCTAGGCATGTTTTTCCCCGGCACGTTTCCCGCCTCCCTCCCGCCGTTCGTGTTCTCTCCCGCCCCCCTCCCCCCTCACGCCCCCTGTGTCCTCTCCCGCCCCCTCCCGCCCCCTCCCGCCGTCCGTTCCTCTCCCGCCCCCCCCCTGTCCTCGTAGGCCTCCCTCCCGCCGTTCGTGTTCTCTCCCGCCCCCCTCCCGCCCCCTGCCCGGGAGTGAGCCGAAGCTCTGCCCGGGCTCCTGAGCCGCTGGTGGAAGCAGCCGCGCAAGAGCAGGCAGGAGGAGAGCCAACAATAGGAATGGGCAGCGGCATGGGGGCGAGCTCAGGAGAGATGCGTGCCAGCGAGGAACCTGAAGATGGCGCTTTCATGTGAACTGGGAGGATGGATGGACGGAAGGCTCAGGATCTCACGATTTGGAACTTACCAGCGCCTGTAGCGAGTACGGCAGTGCTCAGTAGAAGATGGCGGCATTACCTTAGGATGGCCAGCAGCTGCATTGTAGGTCGGTGTGGGCGCTGGTGCCCCCGAAACGGTTGAGGACAATGTCTCCGGACATCATGTGATGAAGGTAAGCACAACAGCAAGGGTCCGGTTAAAAACCTAGGTCACTGGAGCACAGTGTAACCATGGGTTAATGCTTTGGCGTACCGGGTACAGTTGTTCGGGCGCTGGAAGAGTTGCTAGAGCATGAGATTTTACACATTTACATGAGATTTACCAGGAGGCTCTAGCTTTGAAACGAGGAGAATCCAGTTTGGCATTATTTAGGCCTCAACGCGGCAAAGAATGATTATCTTGGCGCCCCTGCCCTGTTTACTATTGGGCAGAAACGGTTATCACGAGGTGAGCACAGGCCGTTATTTGGTTAACAGTAATGGACCGCGGGGTGGGGGCGCATTACAGCCAAAGTTAGTCCACAGAATACGATCGCATCCGGGACGGGGCTGCAAGCGGCGCATTGGTTCGTAGTGCTAAAAATATCGAAGACTGTGTGGCTTATACGTTTTCTTGATGTGGATCCGAAACTGCCTGAACAGCTGGCAGTGGGGACGGCCACAAATCGACTACTCAGTCACAGGCACTGGCTCCGCGCTTTGCAGGCATAGTAGGGGTGGGCGGGGGAAAGCCTTGTGCAGAACGCAAGCTGCAACGGGAGGCATCAGAGCCCCTCACAGTACCCCATCCCCATGCGGAGCACCAATGGGTTGCTTTTTTTTATAAGGCCATTGATAAAGCGCTTCATTGTGACCCGTAGTTAGGCGCTTGAGCAATCGATGTTATTGGTATAGGTGGGATCTTGGGGCAGAGGAGGATTGCTGCCGCGCCTCCCGTCATAGGTTGAGGTCAAGGAGAGCGCCTCCTGCGATCTACGGCGGATTCCTTTGCCTGCTTGTGGCGCTGCGAGAATGAAAGGATTGGGACAGCAGTGTCTAGAACTCCCCTGGGGCACCCTAATAAAGCTCGATCCACCCACCCCTGACCCGCCAGGCCCTCCCTGCACAGCGCCTCCCGCCAGATGAATGCTATTTCTGCAGCGAATGTGCCCCCTCCCGGCTCGCCCGGTTTGGAAATGACAGGCGATTGCAGCATGTTCCCGCTCGGTGTTTTTGTTTATTTTGGGACCGCTACCGTTACCTCCTAGGAAGAACATTTCCAAAGTGACGTGCTCTTAAAAAGTTAATTTTGAAGTATTCAGAAGCCCTTGTTGCGTGAAACTATGATTTCTTTCTATTACCGTTCATAAATACTGTGTAAACATTGGGCGGGGCCAGTGGAATTGATATCGCGGCGATTCGAGGTTTACTACACAATTTAGCATTCGCCTCACACACACACTACGCTGCCTGCCTCACACACACACACACACACTGCGCTGCCTCACACACACACTACGTAGTCACACACTGCTGTGTGTCACTCACACTGTCCTATCACCCACACTGCGCTGTTACACACAAACTGCACTGTGAGACACACACTTCGCTGCATTACACACACTGCCCTGCTACACACTGAGCTGCTTCACACACACTGTGCTGCCTCACACACACTGTGCTGCCTCACACACTGTGCTGCCTCACACACGCACTGCCCTGCCTCACACACACACACTGCGCTGCCTCACACACACACACACTGCGCTGCCTCACACACACACACACTGCGCTGCCTCACACACACTGCGCTGCCTCACACACAATGCGCTGCCTCACA
This sequence comes from Lissotriton vulgaris, assembly GCF_964263255.1. Taxonomy (NCBI): domain Eukaryota; kingdom Metazoa; phylum Chordata; class Amphibia; order Caudata; family Salamandridae; genus Lissotriton; species Lissotriton vulgaris. Next base: position 30,516,376 of record NC_141698.1, read on the forward strand.
CACACACTGCGCTGCCTCACACACACACTGCGCTGCCTCACACACACTGCGCTGCCTCACACACACACTGCGCTGCCTCACACCCACACTGCGCTGCCTCACACCCACACTGCGCTGCCTCACACCCACACTGCGCTGCCTCACACCCACACTGCGCTGCCTCACACCCACACTGCGCTGCCTCACACACATACTGAATTCGTCCCGGTGTAATTTCCAAACACCGGGACACTCTCAGCAGCGCCTGCACGTTGTTGTCTGCTTCCGATCACAACAAAGTGCAGGAGGGGACAGGGCTCTCTTATTTCTATACTGGCCATAACAAAGGCCGAGTCTTAGGGGTCATAAGCCTCCTTTTGTTGGAGTCTCCTGGCTGTCAGCAGTCAGGAGCCTCACACCTGATGCAAATGGAGCGGAGGGCTCTGTGCGTGTGTTTGGGGAGCTCTTTGCGTGTGTGTGGGGGGCTCTTGTGTGTGGGGGCTCTTGTGTGTGTGGGGGGCTCTTGCGTGTGTGTGGGGGGCTCTTGCGTGTGGGGGAATCTTGCGTGTGCGTGGGGGGCTCTTGTGTCTGTCGGGGGCTCTTGCGTGTGTGGGGGCTTTTGCGTGTGTGGGGGTCTATTGCATGTGTGGGGGGCTCGTGTGTGTGGGGGGCTCTTGTGTGTGTGTGTGTGTGTGGGGCTCTTGCGTGTGTGTGTGTGGGGGGGCTCTTGCGTGTGTGTGGGGGGGCTCTTGTGTGTGGGGGGGCTCTTGAGTGGTGTGTGGGGGGGCTCTTGTGTGGTCTGTGTAGGGGGCTCTTGTGTGGTGTGTGTGTGGGCCTCGTGTGTGTGTGGGGGGCTCTTGTGTGTGTGTGGGGCTCTTGTGTGGGTGTGTGTGTGTGCAAATGCAATACGTCTCGCATTTGCGACAGAGTAAGCTATTGGCATTGTAAATGACAATGCCATATATTTATCTGTTTTCAAAACCAACACATAAATAAAAAGTTTGTCATTTACAATGCCAATAGCTCTAACTTTTCCGAAGGCGAAACCGTTGCATTGTAAATGCTTGTTTTCTACAGCTGCCACATAGGTTGTCCTTTGATTTTTTTCCACATTCTAACAGCAGCCATCATGTGAATCAGACCCAATGAATTAGATGGCATTCCAAGGTACATATATTGGATTGCAATCTAACTCACTACAGTGAAACTCATTTCTTGACGTGTAACCCATGTACATTTCCAGCGGTCACTGTTTGTTCTGCTTGCATCTTGAAAATGTGCAAAACAAATATATATATTTATAAAACATGTATTTAAACCACATTCTTAGCCACAAGTGGATTATTCAGGTAAATGATACTATTCTCAAAGGTATGGGACTCACACCCCAACAAATGAACTTTTTTTCATCTTCGAGATGTGATAATCACACCCATCGAGTGAGACTGTTCTTCCAAGTGTGAGAGACACAAGGTTAGCAGGATTCTGTTGCATCTTTAGGCCCTAATGCTACCCTTCTTTGTGCATGGAGCAAGCTGTTTTGACAATGATTATTTATCAGTCAGCTGAGCTCCATGGACTCATCTTCTGGTGCCGTTCTTTCTCTTGTACCTTCCTCTCTCTTCCCTTAAGGGTGCTTCCCCTTCTGGTGTTTGTTGTTTTGCCCTGTGTTCTTTGCCCTGTGTAACCTTTCATCCATCTCAGTAAGGGCTCTCTTTTTGCCCGTGGCAGACCTCTGCCTCCCGAGTCCGGACTTTGTTGTGTTGGAAACAGACACATTCAAAGACACACAAGAAATGTAATGTAATAAATATGCACACTTTTCATTAATGGTGTAATCCCCAAATGTAAGTCTTCTAAATATATACATTTGTTTTGAAAATTGCCAGTAACAACAAATAGTTTTTAATAAAACTATTTATAAAAAGTTGCAAATATTCATCATTGAAACTGAAACAAAAACAGGTTTTGTCTATTGACACTAACTTCTTCAGTTTTTCATCGCTTTGCTGCTTATCATTCTCAAGATCCATCGTCGTTTCCTGGGACAGCTTCAGGTCACCTTCAAGCTTCCTCTTGGCCCTCTCAAGGTCCATGCGAAGTTTCTTCTCTTGTTCCAAAGATCCTTCAAGCTGTGCATTGTTTAACATATCAGTTAATTTATGCTATTCAAAAAGATGTTATTTTTTTAAATACTAATGACTGATGAAAATGGCCACTTAACTGGAGAGTTTTGAAAGAGCAAAAGCCTATCATTGGTAAATTCCATGTACTGGTCCAGCATTATAACAAGAAATGTGTTGAGGTTTTCTTTGTTATTTCTCTTTTCATGAATACTTACGTCATCTACTTGCTGTTCCAGTTTAGTTTTGGCTTTGGTCAGAGTGCTGACTTTGTCTTCTTCTGCCTGTAGGTCATCCAGGGTCTGCTGATGGGCCTCCTGGAGTGCTTTCTTCTCCTTCGAAACCTTTGCAATGTTTTCATCAAGTACTGCCATTTCCTCTGTGAGGTTTTTCACCTAAATCACACAGACGGACAGCTCTCATTTTAATCAATCTTAAATTTAATATGTTAATGCTTAGATTTAAATAGAACATTATCAAATTACCTTATTCTCCGTGGCATGCTTTTCCTTCTCCACTTTGGCAAGGGTGAGCTCAAGGTCATCAATGTCTTTCTTCAGCTCAGAACATTCATCCTCCAGTTTCCTCTTCTTGGCTGTCAGCTCAGCATTACTTTCCTCTTCATCTTCAAGTCTTTCTGTCAGCTCTTTCACTTTACCTTCCAGTTGAATTTTATTTTTAATGAGACCTTCACATCGTTCTTCTGCATCTGCCATGTTTTCACTTTCCTAATTGAATATTACAATCAAACATGTTTCATTTATTTTTGTTTATAAAAACTTACTTAGTCATCCTTAAAATTCATTAAATTTCACCTACCGCTTGAACCTGTAATGCAAGATCATTTTTCTCCTGAAGAAGGGAAACCATTTTCTCTTCCAGTTCCTTCTTCCTTGCTTCAGATTTTACCAGAGCTTCTTTAGTCTTTTCAAACTCTTCTTTCATGTTTGCCATTTCCTTTTCTGTTTCCGCACTCTGCAGAAGAGGCTTTATCTTAAAGTAAAGCTTCATCCATGGCCAGGTTTTGACATTCATGAATGACCTGATATTGTACTGGATGGTCATTATTGATTCTCTGTTCGGGTTTGAAATAAAGAAGATGTTAAAGAAGTCCCCATTAAGATTATCAATATAAGTTTTACTGATGAATCAGTTCTGATAAAAACCTTCTTTCCATCATCTTCTTGAATTCTACCCTCATGAGGAACCCTCTGCAAGCCGCCTGTGTGCGTGTGATGAGCTCTGCCAGCTTTTCATCTCTCATTTCTTCTAGAACACCGAGGAGGCCAGCTTTGAAGAACACCTTTAATGTGAATGAAGTGAATGAGAAAAGTCTTTCTTGCAATATTATCAGCTGCCGTTTTATGAAGTGATTACATAATTCCCTACCTTTGTGTGTCCCAATTTGTACTGAGTGTGGTCCACATCTATGGAACCCAACAGTTTCTCACTAGCCTTCTTGCTGTCAATAAATGCGCCCTCTGGAATTGCACTTGCATTGAGCACTTTGTACCTTAAAGAAAAGGTGTTCAAACTTAGATTTGTGATATTATGAGTTGGTTTATTTAAACTCTTTATAATATTCATTCATTAAATGGAAAGCTCTTACAAATATTATCTTACATATCTACGAGTAAGAGGACCCGTGTAAGAGTTTGCGTTCTCTAACTTCAGTAGTAGTTAGTAGTTTTCCCATGATTCATAAAACAATTATGCTAACTGTTAACTAAAGAGGTATTATGTACATTTCCATTCTTTTAATATAACTATGCACTGTGCAATTGTTTAGTTATGGTTCAAGATTTGTTAAACTATTTTTGCAGTCTTTTCACCTTTGCTTGAAATCACCATAGAGGATCCTGCTTGGGAATCCCTTTCTGCAAATTCTGATGCCTTCCAACACACCATTACATCTCAACTGATGGATCAGCAGATGATTGTCCATTACACCTAAAGGCAGAGAATAGAGCTCATATCAGTTCACTTAATGCTCACAAGTAACACAGTGATACTGGATAAATGGGTAGTCCTTAGAGAGACACTCTACCTGGAGTCTTTGTCTCATTGGGAATCAGGCAACGCACAAAGTGGGGATGAGTGCTCCTCAGGTTAGTCATCAGCTTGCCCAGATTTTCCTGTAGTGTAGTTGTAGTGATATAAGTGTATTTAAAATATTGCAAATATTTTAGTTAATGCCTCACGAATTTGAAGCAACAATTAACTCAGAAGACATATTGTCCCATATTTTGTACCAGAAGGCTACCTGGCACATGCATCAAGGTAGGCTTTTGCGATTCTTTATTGCGATTATTAGAGAATCGCAATTAAGGAATTGCAAAAGCCTATGCATGTAGGAATCGCTATATAAATCGCAATTCCTAAACATTCCTTAATTGCGACTCGCAAATTGCGAGTCGCAAATTAAGGAATGACTTCCCATTCATTCCTATGAGCCTAAAGGCCCATAGAAATTAATGGGAAATTGCATGCGCAATTTGTGAGTACCATTAAGTACTCGCAAATTGCTCATGCAATTTCAAGGGTGCAAGGGTGTCAAAATGACACCCTATTGCACCCCTAAAATTGTGATGTGTACCCCTGTTGCGCACACACATGCCCCAAGGGCATGTGTGGGTGTGTAACCTAAAACTTAAAAAAAATGCATTTTAGTGCATTTTTCAACGTTTTTGCAAATTACAGACAAGTTTGATTTGTCTGTAATTTGCGGTCCCAAATTGCGAAATCGCTATTTGAAAGTGCTTATAGCTTTGCATTTGAGGAATCGCAATTTGCGATTCCTTAAATGCAATCGCAATTTAGGAATTCGCAAATAATTGTTAATTCTTAAATTGCGCATAGGAAACACTTTCATGCATCTCCAAAGGCCAATTTGCGGTCGCAAATGGCCGATTTTTGCGCATTGCATCATTTGTGATCGCAAAAACCTTTGATGCATGTGCCCCAAAATGTACAGCAGAAATGTAAGTTCATGGATACTACTCACTCTGAACAAAGCAGACACCGTCTGGAAAGACCCACCCTTCTTCTTCTTTCCACTCTTTCCACCAGCAGCAGCTGCTTCTATAATTTGAACATAGCAAAAAAAATACAATTATCAGGCACTTGCTTAAGATGAATACTTTGCATATTTCCCTTTGCGCCTTTTTCCATGTGTTGCTACAAAATATTTACCAGCCTCTGCAGCAGTTGCTGTGTAAAGCATGGACAATACTTTAAGGGAGGACTTCTGATACAGTTGGATGACAGAGTCATTCAATGGATCCTTGTTCTTTTCCAGCCAGCCAGTGATGTTGTAATCCACAGTACCAGCATAATGCACTAGGGAGAAGTGAGCTTCAGCCTTTCCTTTTCCTGGCTTGGGTTTCTCAAAGTTCTTGCACTTGCCCATATGCTGGTCATAGAGCTTGTTCTTGAAGGATGTGTCTGTAGACTTGGGGAACATGCACTCCTCTTCAAGGATGGAGAAAATACCCATGGGCTAAGAAGTATAAATATTTCTATGAGTCTTCAGTGTATTTGTGCATTATATATAGAAATCCACAAGTTGTTTATATAGACACCCACCTTTTCAATAAGCTCAATGCAGGCAGCCAGATCCATGCCGAAGTCAATGAATTCCCAGTCAATACCTTCTTTCTTGTATTCCTCTTGTTCCAAGACGAACATGTGGTGGTTGAAGAACTGTTGCAGTTTTTCATTGGTGAAGTTGATACACAGCTGTTCTAAGGTGTTGAACTAAAACATAACACAGGTGTTCTGTGTTATTGTGATCAGAGTGTCAGCATGGTTTAAAACATCACCCACCAAAAGATCTCAAACTTACATCAAAAATCTCAAAGCCTGCAATATCCAAGACACCAATGTAGTATTGCCTGGCTTGCTTGGTGTCCAGCTGCTGGTTGATACGGATCACCATCCATAAGAAGAGCTTCTCATAGACAGACTTGCAGAGTGCACCGATGGAGTTATAGACCTTTTGGGGAAAAGATTACGTTGGTGAGCTTCAAGCAGTCTAGTTAGCCGTACATTGTTTATTTTCTGCATGTTTAAATGACCCAAAACTTTAATAGTCATATCCAAAGAAGGAAACATTAAGGAGATTGCTTGTGGAGAGACTGTGGGTTGAGCTCCTGAAGCTATACCAGAGTTTTCTTGTAAAAGTCCTCAGCACCTATTGCTAGAAAATACCAGGTGCAGAGTGGGCTAAAGTAGTTTCAGTTTTAACTTTTTGATTTATCATATGGCACATAGTCAGATACTACCTTTCAGGTTTATATATAACACAGACTCTTTTTCACTGTGGGAGTTTAGCTGCAAGCTATGCTAGAAGACCTGTATTTAGTGGGTGGCATTAGGGATGAATGCTTTTCTTCTTCGTTCTCAGGCAGGAGTATCTAAACATCATAAACGGACCTAATTTAAGTGCCAAAATCAGTCAGGTAAGAAAACAGACAGGGTGTCTTCCAAAACAAAGTCACGTTACACCTTTCCAAGACTATAACTATACCAAATGTACTCTTAATGTGAAGTAAATAGATGAAATATCCTGTCTATTCAGGTGATTTGTATTGTAATGTATTCCGTCTGCAGTGTGTAGATTATAAAATGCATAGAAGTGAGGGTGTGCCCAGCAAAATGGCTGACTAGCAGGTATTCTTGCTGGCTCTGCCATCTTGTTTCATTATCCTACTATAATCCTGCAATCGTTATACCATCCAAATACAGAAAAATTGACCAGATTGCCAAGGTCCACAACAGAGCAGGCTGAAAAAAGAATGGAGCTGCCTCGAGCCAATTATGGAAAATGTGACCCACCTAACTGCAGGCCTGGTAGGCACCCTCAACATAATGGTGAGGAAGGAGAGCGGCAAGATCGGGACACCAGATAACGATTCTCGCAGTGTGTGAAGCTGGAGAAGCCCCTTTCCTCAAATAGAATAAGGCGCAGATTGCCCTGTGTCCCTCTCCCCACCAGAACGTGTGGCGCTGAGCACTGGACCCTGAGCAGAGTCCGTGGCAGGCAGAGGTGCAGGCCTAGCCCACCAACGGAGTGAACCTAACCGGTGTGAGCACAGTGGAGTGGAAGAGACGAGAAACACTCTGAAGTTACGACTCCCCCAGGGCATAGATCCAGACAGGGCCAGCGAGGACACATGCGGCTCCGGGGCCACGTGAGGACGTAGCTGGGAGGGGTTGTGGCAAGGCTGCACTTGCCCTGTGGACACCAGAAGAGTCTGCGAGGGCCTTTAAGAAAGTGCACTGTTGGACACTGAGGCTGGAGGGGACGGCCTCACGCTGATGCCCTGCTGGCCATGGATGGGAAGATGCCCAGCAGGAGAGAATTACCTTACAAGGTAAGACTGTGATGTTATACTCAGAAAAAAACAGAGGGTGCTATGGTCAACACATTCTTGCTTTCTTATCCCTTTTCCATTGGACTTCTGCCAGCTCTCTGTCTTATCTGTCTCTGCCTTAACTGAAAATATTTGTGGGTATATCTAGGGTTGGAACTCTCGTAAGAAGGGCAGTTCAAGCAGGCTGTCTCTAATTGCTTCTTCCTTGTGAAGGTCCTCATGAAGATATTACCCTTTCTCTCAAAAAACAACATCCATTGTGTATTGATCCATGGTACCATACTCTAGTCATAGTCATCTGGACAACTGCCATAGGCCTGATGAATAAGTTGAAAAGGGTTAAAAATGTGCTGGTCAGACCAGCTATTGGGCTCTTCACTGGCTTCCGGTGGAAAATAAGAGTTGTTTTTAAGTCTCAGTATCATGTTTTTAAAGCTGGATATCAACAATCTGAGGGTTGAGGCTATAACACTCCGCACCTGACATTACAGTATGTGAGCAGTGAATAACAGTGCAAACAACCATGGAGTACACCCCTCTATACTCCTAAACCAGGAAAATATTCCTAATCAAACATAAACACAATAGGTTCTGCACTATACAATGTATCATAGTAATCAAAACAGTATCTGTGTGCACATTGAAAAACTCCCAGTTCTCAGTTGTTTCTTTTTGTTCAAAGTCGTTTTTTATTTAATTTCTTGTTTAAATTCAATGACCATAGCCGACGCGTTTCGTCCCTCAAAGGGACTTCATCAGGGCTCCACAATATAACAAAAACTTTCAATGTTGACATTTGTTCAGCAGTCTGTCTTAGGTCTGTTGTTCAAACATTTTGTGAGGTACTCGTTTCCATCTTTACAATTCTGTAACCGGCAGCGTGTACGTGCGTCTGTTTCACAGTTTGGAAAAAAACTTTTTGTGAGTAACATTGAAAGTTCTTTGTTATATTGTGGAGCCCTGAAGAAGTCCCTTTGGGGGACGAAACGCATTGGCAATAGTCATTGAATTTTAAGAAGTAATTAAATAATGAACAACTTTGAACAAAGTGATGCTTGTCACTTGGTACAGTGATATGTTGGGGGCACCTTAGGTGCCCCCCCAACACTCACAGGAATTGGACAGGTGCCTGCTACAGGCTCCCAATGTCCATCCCCGCCAGCCTTTTCATGGCGGGTGCGCTGCCATGGAAAGGCTGCCGGGGATTAACATCATAATCTGGCCTGTTAGGCACCGCCGTCATTCTGGGCTATGTGGGCGGTCCGAATGGCGGATTCAATCTGACTGTCGGAGCCTTGCGGTCGGGTTTTAGAACCGCCACCGATCCAACCGCCATCATAATGTGGCAGTCGATCGGCCCTTACGATTGTCGGGGGGACCACCGCTGACGTTGGCGGTCCTACCACTATCATAATCTGGCCCTAAGTCATTAATTTTAAATATGTATTAAACACAGTATAGATAAATTGCACACATACTGTCATAAAACGTGCAAAAAGAATTCATTTTTATGTTTTAGTGCTTTCAAAGTAAAATTTTTAGTAACGTGCTGATTGTAACTAGTGCAAACAATTTTTTAGGATTGGTTTGAAAGGACACATTATAGATTTATATTTCTTTCAGGTAGCAGGCACCCTAGAGAGAATGATTGTTCCTTCTTTGCTTACCTCTCTTTTGTCTCACTTCACGCTAAAGAAGTCCCTTCTCCCCTTTCAACCTGAAGCAACTCAGCCATTCAGGAATACTTTTTTGAATAAAAGCCCCTGAGACTGAATCTTGGGCACATTGTTCTCATGTTGACTGGCAACTTCGACCTCTGCAATGCAGCATCTGCACTTTCGCCCCAGCCTTCCTCTTCACCCACAAGTCGCATTTGTGAATCAGGGGCCTGTACATTCTGACACTGTTGTGAAGGTCATGCTTATACTTGCAAATTTGCATCTGCGGTTTCATGAATTTGACCCCATACCATAATCTCTCCTCAACTGAACTAAGGTCCCTAAACCCATTATGCCCTTTACAAGGAACATTACAGATTTCCTTGTAACAGTTAAGGAACAGGGCATAACTGGGATAATAAGCTAAGCTTTCAGTAAATAGGGAGGGGTGCAGGTGGAACACATAATACAAACAGAATGGCAGAAGTACGCTACCCATAGCTAGTTTATGTGGAAACAGGCAAGATGGTTTTCAGTAATTTCCTCACTGACAAACGGTTTGATTGAGTTATTTGGCCGGGTGCTAAGTTTCCTAACTGAGGCTGAGGGCCTGACTACGATGTCGGGCAGACCGCAGTCAACCGACCGTCGGTTGCGGTCCACCTGACATCTGCCCCTGCGGTCCACCCACCACATTACGATTTGTTGGGAGGAGACATTGGGCCGAGGAACCATCTGCAACAAAGCAGGAAGAATTACAATCCCATAACGACGACAGAGTAAGCCTCGGCTCCGCTGTCTGGATTATGATGCCACTTTCCGACAGCTGTTCCATGTTGACTTTTCTGACATGGAATGTCTGTGGGAAAGGGACTTTGGTGGCATCTTGTAGGGCCCCCTATCTCTACGCTATCGGGCCTGGGGGGCACTATAGGTACGCATCCGAAACATCCCTGGACTGTGTGGCATGCACTACATAAGGGCTGCCACACCGTGCAGGGAAGTTTGAAAACATAAGTTTTTCACTTGCAGCATGTGCTGCAGGCCTTTTCTACCCGCTGCACAAGCTGCCATTGAAGGATTAATGTTTCTAACCACCGATAGGGCGGTCACATCCAAATAGTGTGCTCGGAACCTGCGACCTATGGTTGGGCGATTCCAAGCCACAATGGTGTTGCCGCCTGACATCGTAATCAGGCCCTTAATGTTCTGGGTTAATGTTGGAATGCTTACTGCTAACTGAAGATACACAGCTAGCTGAATGGTTCTTAGACCGGAGTATAAATTATAACAAGCTAAAGTGGAATTCCATTTACCAAAGAGTGCATAGAGTGTTTATTGCTTACCCAAGTGCATGTACGAGACCAGTGATGATATCAACATTTCTTACAAATAAATCAAGTGTCTGCTTTAGATTCCAGCAGAAACGAAAACTTGCTAATATATAATGCCGGTCCTTGTCGAATAGATTTTGTTGTTTCAAATACAGTTAGGAATATTGGAACAACAATTGCTATTTTGAGATAAAGTTCCCACATAACCATTTTTAAGGATGAGTGAGAGAAATTTCCTCTACATAGGCTATAAAGAGACTATTTGTTGGTACTCTAGAAGGTTAAAGATACCTTTGCTTTTTTGGAGTGCATTTGTTAACTATCTTATTACACTTCAGTGTCAGAATTGATAATTCATAAAAGTGGTACTGGGTTGCCTTCACTTAAGTTTTATGGAAATTTGCCACAGTGCAACTGTTGTTCTGAAAGAAGTACATTTTATTTTTTTATTGATTCCAATATGTCATGGGTATGTTGAAAATGCAAAAAAAATATTGAAAATGTACCTGATTAACAGTCTGCCCCTTAGTGACATATTCATTGCCAACCTTCACTCTTGGGTAGCACAGTGCTTTCAATAAGTCAGCTGAGTTGAGACCCATCAAATAAGAAATCTTGTCAGCAACTGCAGGGAGAAATGAAAGGCGTGAGTGTGTTATGGACTTTTGATTCATCATCTAATTTTACAATACGGGTAACCTGTCTTTTACTCCATCATCTAATTTTACAATTTGTGTAAACACTTTAACTTCTAAACATTACCATATTGGCCATCACAGTGTAATTGAATTTTAGTCACATACTGTCTCCCATTCTAGGGGTCTTACAACCACATTACTTTCCTGTGCCCATTTACAGTTAACAGGTTACTAGAGTATGAATCTGTCAGTAACCATTATCTTGTAAAAGGCAAGCGAGTGACTGATTCTGATTATTAGGTGTGCTCTACTTATGTCTCCAAACATGAAAGTGTTGCAATTAAGAAGTAGTATAAAGACTGAATCATTTTGAAGTAGAAATAGAACCTCATTCACCGAAGCGAATTCCTCAATTCATCACAGATACATCAAATTCTCACACACCCTTTGACGCAAAACGCCAATTAAATCCAACACCTAAGGCATCACACAGGGTGGGCCCTGAAAACAGCCCTGACTCAAGTCCCCCTCTCGATCAACTAACAAAACGAAAAAGAAACCATCTAAGAAGACAGAATAAAAAGCAAGATTAAATCTAGAAGGCGGCAGAGCGTGTGGCTAGGAGAAAGAACTTCTTTCACCCTGCAAAAAGAGAGCCCACCAACACCGCTGATACATCTAAACCCCCACAGGGTGGGGACAAAACCCAAAACCCATTGGACTCTATAATGAGCTCTGTCCCAACTCGCACCAGTTTTCTAGTCTCTCCGCTAAAAGAACTTCAGGCCATTAATGATCAATTATTAATCAGTGATCATGTATCAAGCAAGGCCCAGGCCTCTGTATTAATCAATGAACACTTATCAAGCTAGGCCTTGGCCCCTCCTACATCAATAAACAACTCTGGCCAAATCTCAGATGGGATCAGCTCTCAGGGGATAATATCCAGGAAAGCATCAAACACGATCAGTCAGGCCCTTGAAGATCCACAGCAACACTCAAGTAAACAACAGGAAAATGAAACAATAAGCACTCAACAGGGGATTTTAAAGACAACCCTGCCTAACACATTAATCGCCCCTCCCAAAAACAATACATTGTCAATGTCTGCTTATTTAACAACAGTTCTCTATCCAGAATATATCTCCAAAGGATCTGATTATATCCTGAACATAGTCAACTTTTAAATGCTCTTCCCAAGTTTTGTCATCTAAAGTCTAGAGACATCGAGAGTATTCAGTTCATCCCTTCAACCTTATTTTTCCAAAAGAAGGAAGCAACAGCTGTAGGATGGACCCCCCCATGCAGCAGCTAACACTATATACTCCTTTAGATGAATGGGGATCTTGACCAAATTGCCTTGGAAAGCCAAATATCCATGTTTATTTTACCAGCACGACACACAGCATTGCTCAAACCCAGCCCTACAAGCAACATCGACAAATAACACCGGTAGCAAGCAGCACCAAATGCCATGTTCTATGACACTCTATAGAAACGCAGTTGGGCCTCTTTTCACAACTATGAACAATCTTAAACAAGGCTTGATCATTTCCACCAATTCACACGAAGGCAGACTCTGTAAACTTGCACCACCATCTATGAGAAATCCACAAGTAGACTGGAGTTGGCAGGCCGCCACTTTGGCAGGTCTTTTGTCTGAATGATTTAATTACAAAAAGATAGTACCATCAGCATGGTACATGAATAGCGAATCAAAACCTATGAGCATACTGTCTTGGAACGTGTCTGGTCTCAAAAACATCTTAACTGACTCCAGATACAAAGTCCTTTTTAATGTCACACGATATTACATGCATCCAGGAATCATGGCACAATGAAAAGAGTCAGATTGAAGGCTACCATGTTTTCTTCCCTCCAGCTACCCTACAATCTGCCAAGGGACACGTGATGGGCGGTTTGTCCATTTATCTATCCCTTTGTTGGTCCTTTGATGTCTGTCTTCACCTCAACAGTAATCGCAACTGCTTATGTGTCGTAATCAAAAACTGGGGTCAAGACTTTGCCACAACCAGACTAATTATAATAAACCTTTATATAAATCCAGCAGCTCGCGAAAAGAACCATAAGATCAAAGCTTTGGAGCTTCTGGTTGCAGATATAACATTAACCTATCCTAATGATCATTTACTCCTGACCGGAGATTTCAATTCAAACTTAATGTACAACCCATACCATAATCTCTCCTCAGATTTAGTTGACTCTCCGTGGCTAATAGACTCTCAGATCTATCCACCTGAAAGGTCTTTGTTGCAAAGTCATCCTGTGCTCTGGGCACCCCCCATCCTTTTGCTGACTGGTGCTGATGGTAGCTGACTGACCATGGGCTCTTCCTAACCAGGCCCAGGGCCAGTTCTATGCTAAGAGACACTTAGAATACAGTGAAAACACCTACATTCACTAGGGTACACTATGGGTTGGGGTACCCCTGTGATTTGCATGACCTACCCTATAGGGCCCTAGTACATAATAGGGCAGGAGGATTGAAACTACCTCTCAGTCCCTAGAATATAATAGGGCATGGCAGTTTAGAGGCCAGCAGCCCTTTCTGCACTTGCATGTGTGCACTGCTGAGCCTAAGGTCAGTTTAAACGTAACTCTGTGTTGCAGGACTGCTTTTAAAAAGCAAATTGTTCCCAAACTCGACTTTGGTGTGTGTTTGGGGCCCTTAAAATGGATAACCTACAATGTTTGGGCATTTTAGGTGCCCCCAGAGTCTCCCCTAGGTGTCCCAGGGGTGGGGCGTCAGGTATTTATAAGAAGGACCCTTATAAAATGTGTTTTATATGCCTTGGGTTAAGTGAAATTGCACATTTCACTCGCCACATTGTGAAAAAGTGCTGCACGAAATCGACTTTGGAGCTAGGAGCACTGTGAAGGAAGGATCTGCAATTTTTCTACATATTCAGAACATCTAAAGTCTCCGCAAGGTGTTCCAGGGGTCGGGGTCCTGTAGATATAGACTCATAAAATAAATATGTTTTTATAAGCCCTGGTGCTGCAAAAATGGCCCACGTCATTTTTCCCATTGCAAATCCCCTGCCACATAGGTTATCATGGCAAGGAGTTATTAACTAATAACTCTTGATAGAAGGCTGAAAATACAATTCAAAGACATCCCATAATGGTATTAATAAACTCAGTGATATGCTATTGATGAATTTCTTCAAAAATGTACAGACAATATGTTATAAGACTTTCTTTTCTGTACGCCCAGATTCAGTCTTCTAGTGGTCTGTCCTGATTGGCCAGAGTTGAGTGAATTAGCCAGGCTTCTTTGAAGAGGTGATAAAGAGCTTCTGGGGTTGACCAGCCCTGCTGGGAGGGCAGTGTTCTGTTACACAGGAATGCCAGAGCAGGGGTAGGAGTCGTAAACAATGGATTTCAAGGAAAGGGAAGACACCAGTGTCATTTACAACTCTACTCTTTTGAACCCAGCCAGATGAGAGGATTAAGGAAGGATTGAGCAGATGCCAGTGGGAGAGACTATGGAGATTAGCCATCCTAGGGTTTGTTTAGCTGGCTCTCCTCTCCCTGCTGGAAAAGCAGGAGCCATTATGAATTTGGAAGAATTGGTGCACCCTGGGACAAAATACTGCCACACTCTGCAGGAATAGGCCAGACCTTGTGGCGGTACCCTACACGCCATTGGACAGGAGTGGCCTCCTGCTTGACTCAGAGATCTTGGAATACATATCTGAGAGGGGCAGAGCCTCTCAGATCTGCTGCTTGAAACCTAAGAAAGTAAGAATGGCCATGTTGAGAAGTTTGTTGTACATTTCATAAGGCCTGCACTCTGAAGTTTGCACCTTCTGCACCATCTGGAACTACAGCCCTGTGGACTAACTTGCAGTAAAAGGACTAAATAGTGGACTCCCTGCAAGCTACAGGTTAACAGAGCTTACCTGGAACATCAACACCAAGAATCCTCAACCTGAAGCACTACCTGTGGATGTGTAAGGGTTTTGTCCAAGTGGATTGTGGGAACTAAAGTCTTCAACTTTCAAGGGCCATCTTGGAGATTCCAGACCCTTGGAGTGAGTTTGAGACACTTTGAGACCCTTGATGAACTTCAGGAAAAAGTTCCAGGAGTTTGGAGAACTTTGGAGCAACTTTTGAAAAAAGCTCCATAAGGGGACTGACTCATCCTGGCCAGCCAAGCCTCCTGCCTTCAACCGGGAGCCGGCCTTCCGTCCAGGTTTGTCCTGCTGAAATCCTCTGTAGGTCCTACTTCCAGAGTTTGACCAGGAGTAGGCGAAATCTGAGCCCTGTGAACCCTCCCTGAATCCGGCCTGGTGAAGAACATCAAGAGACCCCGCATGAAAAAGCTCTGTAAATGTTTTTAAGTCCGAACGAAGAAGAGGTGACCGGGAGCAACCGCAAAAGCCAAGCTGCTTGCCTTCAACTGCTTGTCGGCCTGGATCCTTGGCTCAGCTCGCTGGAACACTCAGGAGGTCGGACTTCCATAAGTTTGACCGGGAGCTCGTCGCAAAGCAATCCAGCGAACCCTCACCTAATCCAAACTGGCTGAGAGCTCCAAGAGACCCCAGGAAGAAAAGCTCAAGAAATGTTTCTAAGTCAGAAGGTAAAAACTTTGACCGAGACCTTCTGCAAGGCGTAGCCACGCAGAGCTTCATCGTGGTTGGCCTGAAACTTTGACTTTGACCCGGTCTATCATGGCCAGATATCCCGATAAGGTGGTATAGTTTTCTATGTGCTAGATAATGCTAAATCTTGAAAATTCATATCTCTGGTTCCCTACATTGGATATTAGTTGTTTTGGTGTCATTGTAAAGATAACATTATTTCCTATTTGTATAAATTGATGCCAAGCTTACAAGGAGTGAGCATAGGAATACTTTTATAAGACCTATTCTGAGCCCTATACTGTGTTAGTGGATTTATTGCCAGTGGCAGATATACATTTGCCCCTACTAATAATCCACTTTCCAACAGTCTCACTCCTCGGGACAAGCTTTGCTAGCTGCAGTATAGGGCATGCATTTGCATGCGTTAAGTGGACACTACCTGGACGATCAGCCAGCCCGTTACGCACACTTTACAGAAAATAGTCAGTCGGTCCTGGACTACACATTTTGCTCAATTCCATTGATAAACCACATAAAAACCTTTGCAATTACAACACGCTGCGAAAGTGATCTTATGTCCCAGCGGCTGTCCATAGACCATTGGATCCGGGCACTGGAGAAACAAGAGACAGGCGGTGCGAGGAGCCCATCTCAAAACTGGAAACACATCAAATGGTCTGTGGACATTGTTATGAAATATTCACTATGGAAAACTACACTCCTTACTCAGATTCTTCTACAAGTCCATAAAACCAAAGCCTGGGAACCATTCTTGCATCAACTTCTCTCAAATCTTACTTATTCTCAACTGCACAGGCGGGCTCCTGGCCCTGCAAGACCTACTGCAATGCAGCCATGGTTTACAAAAGATCTTAAAATCCAGAAGAGTATTTTGCAAAAGAAGACCAGGCAGATAAAAACTGGACCAAATATTGTCTACTTAGATGAAATTAACACCTCGCGTGGGACTTATAAACGATCTATCTGGCACGCAAGAAGGAGTCATGAAGAAGCATACAACTAAAGTTGTTCTAGGCTTGTCGTACAATAAAACAGGAACTACGTTACTGCAAACTGCTGGTCTCAATATATTGGCACGGTGTACCAACAAATTCTAATTCCTCTAATTATCAAGTTCCAACCTCTACAATTGCCCAAACCTTCTGAACCAAAGAGGATATCAATTACCAAATTAACCTTCTAGCAATAACCATTACGGTCAAAAGGATCGCTTTTCTAATTAAAAGAAAATAGAGGGGACAGTGCCTCTGGTCCAAATGGGATCCCGGCCTCGGTTTACAAACATAATATTAAATTCTGGTCAAAATTGCTGAAAAGGCGTTTCAGAACTTGTCTTACCAAAAATACTGTCCCGCTCTATAGGCAAAGCTCAATTCTACAACCTATTTATAAAAAAGGCTCAGTGGTGAACCCGGAAATTATCTCCTCATCGCCCTTTTAGATGTTGAGGCTAAATATTTCGCTTCCTTACTATTGGAGGACCTAGAAGTATGGGCAGGCTCAATTCCTCTGATCTCATTAAATAAAACCGGTTTTAGACCTATGCTGGGCACCACTGACAAGCTAGTGGAAATCGGATGATAGTCTCAAAACAGATACAGAAAAATCAGCTCATTTGCAGTTGTTTTGTAGATTCAGTAAGGCCTTTGTTCATGTCAGACGCAATCTTCTTTGGCAAAAATTAAAACACTGGGGCATCCAGAAGCCTTCACTCTGAGGCATTCAATTACTCTAATCTGAAACATGGGCTAGAGTCAAATTAGATAATCATTAACAGTCTCTGCGGGAGAACGGGGGCACACAGTGTCTAGGGAGATAGCCCTTTCACAAAGGGCTAGGCAGCTCTCTCTGTGCAAGGGGTGCATGCACTGTGAGGAAGGCGGGCAGTCTGTATCTGGCATGGCAGAGATCGCCGCCGTATCTAGGACAGAAAGTGCAGTTCTTTGCGGTGTCTTGCTCTGCAGTGATCAGATGCCTTGTTGCTGCGTGTGGTGTGGCTGAACTGGGTTCAAACGCAGCTCTCCTAGACTGCGTAAAGTTTCTTTTTGAGGTACCTCTTCAAGGTGCTGATAAAAGATGAGCCCTGCATACACTACTTGTTGAATTTTGTGTGTGTATGAGTATGTATCTTCTCCAGGGGCCACTGTGAAAGGCGAAGGGCCCTTTTTATTAGCCTTGTGGGGGGCGGCACTCCTTGGTCCACTTCGACTGTGCATATGTAACATCTTCATGAATGCATGTTTATTTGCTTTCATTGAGCGATATCTTTGGGGCTGCTGCATGTTGCTTTCTGCAGATACACAGTTAAGTAGGCTGAGGCCATTATAGTTGAGGGGCTGTTTGCAAGTGAAGTGTTTGCTACATCCCTATATAGCCCTTTTATGCATATGACGAGCTGTGTACGCCACTAGCAACAACACGTATGCTTCTGATGTGCCTACTATCCCTATTACCAGAGTCTGCACTCATGGTTTCTCCACACATTTATGCAGACGCAATGCTCTCGGCCTATTGCTGCAGCTGTTATGTGCATGACGTGCTTGAACCTATCCCCTAACCTGCCTACACATCAGGACTTGGAACCTGCGGAATTTACCCTAGACTGTGGAGACCAAGCAATTTGACTGATGCCCGGTGGCGCTACCATATAGCTAAAGAGATGGGTTGTGGACTCCCCCCACCTGCCGTCACCTACCCAGCCGGACCTTGGGCAGATTTTCCCTTCGTCTCTACGTCCTATCTTCCTCCTACCCCTTTACCCTATCCCCTTACCCTTCCTTGCTCCATTCCCCTTGCCCCCTATGTTCTCTAAATGCTTTTCTTGATACTTATGTATATTTTTAACTGATGTAAATTGCAACATTAATATTCCTCATGTAAGGCTCTCTGATTCCTTCTGGTCTAGCCAGCGCTATATAAGAACTCATTAATTATATTTGTTCCCATTTAGTACTATTTCTTTGTTTGTCTACCTCTCTAGCTCCCATCCCCTCTCCCCTGAATCTCTCATCTTGCTTGCTAGTCTGCCTACCCCCCTGTCCTTTATGCCCTTTGACTAAGCACTCCTTCTCCCCTTGTTGGGGAAAGATCTAATATTTATACTCCGGAGTCTCAGCGAACCCGCCGAGAGAGTCCACTGTGCCAAGGAAGCCACTCACAGCTGAGGTATGGTATGGCACCCCTTGCCAAAGCACTCCCTCTACCCTTTTTGGGGTAGGATCCAGTATGTAGGCCTTGGAGTCTAAGAGACCCCTCTGAGAGAGTCCACTGCGTCCCGCAACTGAGATGGGGAAGTGATACCTCTTCCCCTGGGATCACTGCTTACTGGACTTTAGACGTTGCTTTGACTCGCCTACCGGTTTGTGTCCCCGTCGCCCTTCCCCTCCTCTTTCCATGCGGTGTCCTTCGCCCTCCCCTTCTCTTTCTCGTCTTCATTACCTGTCTGCTTCCCCACCTTCTTCCCCCTCCCCTGAATCTTTCCCCCTGCCTGCTTTTTCCCTTCGTATTTTTGCTAATTGTTTATCTCGACCTTACAAGTAACTATGTTGCCATGCTCTAATAACTGTGTAACCTTTGTAACGATGTAACCTGTAACTATGATCTGATGCTCATGTAAAGCGCTCTGATACTTCCGGGTCTAGCCAGCGCTATATAAAACCTTTAAAAATAAAAATAAATAAATAAATAATAAGATCAGAATTGCACAAGGAGTCAAATAAGGATGTGTTTTGCACCAGCCCTCCTCAATCTATTTTTTAAGCGATTGGGTCCCTGCTCTTGACGTGATTGTCAACGATCCACCAAAGCTAGGGCATCGACATTTTACTTCTTTACTTTACGCAGACGACGTTGTTCTTCTCAGCCAAACAGCGAAGGGGCTGCAAATGCGGCTCAATGTTTTAGCTGCACTTAGCACTACTAATGTAGTGGAAAAACACGGAACATGATATTTTAACAATCACAGACTGTCCAGAACACCCAGCTACAAGTACCTTGGATGTTGGCTCAACAACAAGGGAGGGCACTTAACCCACGAGAACGCAGTTAAACCAAAAGTTGCAGCGTTTCGCTTTCCAATCCATCCTCAATCATACGAAGACTCCCACTTTAGAGCCTGTGCTGAGGATAGTTAAAGCCAAACTAATCCTCTCATTGGCTTGTGGCTCAGAAGCCTTCCCCGGCAAACTGGACTCCTTTCTGAACAGATCCCAGAGCCAAGTCTTTAGGGCATTGTTTAAACGTCCAAACTATTCCTCAGCCGCGAAGATTCGACTAGAATTCAGTTTACATGCTCCAGCCCTGGCACAAAAGGCCTGTATTCTCAAATACTTACATGCGACGCGTGCTGCTAAAAAAGGAATGCTGAAAAATGTAATCTGGCAAGAGACAGCAGAAACAATTTTTCCAGGCTATTAAAATCCTTGGTCTGTCGCCCTACATTAAGCACTAAAACTGAAAATAGCCACCGCACTTTGGACCCAAAATCTTTCACATCTAACTTTGAAGATGTTGTTAAACAAAACAATTGTAAAAGCTTTCTTTCTGCAAGACCGCCGGACCCTGAACGCTAGAAAGCATGCCTATTTCATACAGAGGAGTTACAACAAAAAAATGCAAAAATATCTTACCGGCACTTTCGTGTGGCATTTTAAAATCAAGTATTGCCACATCAGGATGAGAATTTTGTCATCCCTGGACCTATCACCATCTTGGTCCCTGCGCCCAGTCTCAAATGAGTGTCAGGTGTGTAGTCAATCACAAGAAAATTTGGCATATCTACTCTGTATCTGCCCAGTTTTAATTGATTACCACCGGAATCTTCTCCATCAAGCATGGATCAAATAAGGGACCCGTACATTTCAGAAAGCCGCAGACTTTTTGCTAAATGATCCTCATCCTCAAGCCATCTGTAGCCTGGTCAAATTTCTGAGTTAAGTTGACAAAATTTTAAGAGCTGTCGCTCCACCGGTCTTCCTTGGAACGTAAAATTCCAATTATTCGATCTTCCTGTATTATAACATATGAAGCATGAAGCACTGATTTACAAGTAATCACGATGTACACCCACTAAAAGTTCAATTTGTCATCTGATGGCTTCAAATCTGTCCTCAGGGCTCCATGCTAGAAACTTAGGAGAGACCAGTGTAGAACTGTTTCAGTGCGCAACTAACTCATCGATCAACGCACCAGCACTTTGACTTTCCTAATGATGAAAATGGCTGACAGAGCTCCAAACGCACAAAAATAACCCATACCTTAACTCATTATAGAGACCAAAAATGCCTGTGGTAACACATTGATCAAAGGCTGTCTGAGCTATTTGCAACAACGATTAATTCGTTTTTATAGTATTCATTACCTCGTCTATTTACTAATTATTCCCTTCAGAGATGGATTTGAAATTTGCATTCTATTATTCAACTGAATATTTTATAACTACCTGGCCATTAGATCTAAGTTAGTTGTTCTCTTTCATAGTTTTAAACGTTTTATACATTTTAGTAACGGTTCTCATTACAAACTTGCAATGGTTATTAGTAGCTGAGCATGAATAAAATAAACTTGAAACTTGATCTTTATACTAAATATTGTACAGTGCTCTGTTAGTTTTAAAGTTAAGGCAATATAATATCCAGTGCACACATACAAATAGTCAATCTCCATTTACACACCATTGACAGATATCAGTGCATTGTTAGACTTTTCCTATAATAAATAGTCCAGAATGAAATAGGTTATTGTGAAATATGCCAGTCATCCCAAGTTGCATGCCAGATATTTCTCTCCAGGCGCACCATACTGCATGTTATCAACGCTTATTGCCCCGTGACTAATAATTTAGACCAACGCTATGAGTGGACTGACTCAGTGAGCCTATTACACTGGGGTTTCAGAATAATATTTGTTGACAATACAGATTTTTGTGGATACTGAAGAGCGATAACTTTGGATTACAGCATTACAGGTTTTGGTCTCAGCCCTGAAGAAGTCGAGGTGTGAGATAACACACGACGAAACACGTGTTGGCTGTAGGAAACTGCACTGTTGACGAATTGACTTTGTCAAGTTGTGTTGTTGAGAAACTAAGCCATGCTGTTGATGAAGCTGTACTGATAAACATTGAATATGGATTGAATTATGTCCCTGAACGGATGTCTAAGGATTAAAAATGGACTTGAATATTGGAGACTTTGAGACTGTTATTGATCATCGATTACCTAAAGTGTGCTCGGAAAGGGTTTGTGTAGAATTTCTACTCTCTTCTTTGAAGGGACTTTTGGGGTAGAATTGGCAACCAACCCTTCCTCACCCAAGCACCATCATTACTGCAGTACAACTACCTCTCAATACTGTTTGCTGAGCGCCCGTGGTCTTATTCTATGCCTGGTTGCCAACTGATTGTTTACTATCACAGCCATAGCGCCATTGAACATTATTAGAAGAACTCCACACATGTGTGAGGACCAGTAAGATGTGGCAATTGTAGTTGCTAAACAGCAGCACCATATAAAACATTTAACAACATATATTTGGTATGGACCAGCATCAACCATTGCGGCTGTTTGGCACACTCTCCAATATGTGCAGAAAGCCTCACACAACACCTCCAGTCTGTTTCCTATCTTCATGCACAGTGCCCAACTTCCTCAGAAACAAGACAACCTACATCAAACACACTTTCAATCATGAACCTCAAGGTCACCCATGATGCAAAGGAAGAATCTCCTATGTCCTTGTCAGGGCTACAAAGCATTATGTAAAGTAAACATACTGTCTCAACAGTCGAAAAAGTGATTTAGGTAGGGTGGGTGTAACTCATGTGACCTGTGTATTTAATCACACACAATTGCCTAAGAATTCCGCATGATTACATGGAATTAAGAGAGAAGAATAATTATGCATTAATTGCTCTTTCTTAGGGCAAGAATACAAATGGACGCAAGGGGGCATATTTGCGCAAAGAAATAGCGCCAAATGCAACAGAACGCTAATAGCGAGCGTGAGGACCTGCTCATGCTTGCTAAATGTGTTCTTGGGTGGGATTTCCCCCAACAGCATTTAGCTCCATTTCTTCTGGCTCAAAATGGACATGACACTGTATTTTGCACAAAAAAATTGTACTGAATGCAGAAGAAGACCTTTAGCAAGTGCAAGCAGCCACTCCTACCTGCTAAATGTGCTCTTCCTGTAGGACTTTCCCCCAGACTATGCAACCAGGAGGAATTATCTGTAATCCACATAAACGATTACCGTGGATTTACCGAGATTTCTCTGGCATATTCAAAATTTCACCCAGGCCTAGTTGTAGACCTTGCAAGGATATATAATGTCCTAAATAAATACCAATGCAAAAGCCACAATATGTATTTGTTTAAAATAAGTAAGAAGTGAATATTTTACCGTTGTAAAATCCTCTGCTTTTCACTTATCATTTTCTTTTGTTGTACAATAAAGTAATATTGTTTCTCTGTCAACCTGTCTTTATATCCTATGTCTCGTTTTAAAAAACATATTTCCCTTACACTGTAAACCACTCTACTCTCTGTAGCTTTCCATCTTCAAACCCATCACGCCTTGTTTCTTTTTAATCTATTCAGTAGGCAGGCTCTAGTTTTAATTACTGGGCAATACAGTAGCATTTTATTTTCTGATGGTTTTCTCTTTGATGAAGTGCAATGCATGCCCTACCTTCTGTGCCATCAGGCTCGGCCTGTTCCTCACGCTGTTTCTGCTTGAACTTCATGTTTCCGTGGTGCATGACTGCTCCTGTCAGCTTGTAGATGGCAATCTTCTCATCTTGGTTGAACCCCAGGATGTCAATGGCACTCTGTGATGAAACAAGAGGGAGCATTTTATGAATGATACTATTTAGTTAGGGGAATAACCATGTATTGGTTTGCAGTCCTTATTTATAGTAATTTTAAATAACAACGCACGGTGAGCTGTGGTTATTGTAACTCACATCAGTAGCCAGCAGCTCCTCTTCGTCATCAATGCTCTTCACCGCAATTTCACCCTGGCTGATGGTTGGGAAGTCATATGGGTTAGTGGTAATGAGGAGCATTTCTGTTTAGGAGAAAGAATATGTGGAGTCAAATGTTACAGTAGGGCCTTGCACATGACACACCAATGGCTATCTAGATGCAAAGTGCTTGAATTTCATTCTGACCTGTGAATAAATGTGATGGTAACCAAAAATCTAACATTTTACAGTTTAATTACTATATATTTTAAAACCTTTATTGAGTGACACCATCAAGTGTTCTCATTTCAAAACTATTTTGGTGATATATAACAAAATAATCTAAGTCAGTCATCAAGATTCAAGTATCCTTGCAATGTAAACAGCTTTATGTTTTGAATACTAAATATTTGGCTATGGTATTTCTTCTGGATAAGAAATCGCATAACATGGGATTAGATGTCTGGAGCCTCTACATACATATTCCTCATCGTTTAGGGATAGAGGCATGTCGTTATTTCCTGCAAGCATGTTCCCTGTCTCACTTCTCCACACTGAAGCCATCCTGGACATGATCAGGTTCTGTCTTGATAACAACTACTACATTTTTTATAGCAAACACTATTGGCTAACCGAGGGTACTGCGATGGGAGTTGCTTCGCCCCTATCTATGCTTGACTTTACATGAGATGGTGGGAGGAGCAAACCATGAGTGGCATCCATCTATTGGATGAACATGAAGTGCTCTGGGCTCGCTACATTGATGACATTTTTGTCCTCTGGAAAGGGTCCAATGAACTTGCCTTACAGTTTATGTAAGGAATTAACTCCAAAAATCTCAACTTGAAATTCATGAGTAACATCAACAAAAACAGACTTGAATTTACATTTATAGCTCACTATAATGAATTCTCAGATTGAAATTGTTCTGTTTAGGAAAAGGCATTTTGCATGCTACTAGCATAAGCGTTGGATCAGTCGCATCTCCTATGTAGAGCTAATGCATGCAAGGAGTACTTTTTGTAATAGTTATTGAATGTGAAAAAAGAATTATAATGGACAGGTTCAGTGCTAGGGGCTATAGCACTGACACATTGAAAGCTGCTGATATCAACAAACTTAAGAGGGAAGTCATCGTTGTCTCAAAGGAAGACATCCCAGGTGAGACTGAACCCATCAGGTTCACCATCACATTTAGTAAATAAGCCAATGAATTAAGGAGAGTGTCACGAACATTGGAATGTGCTTCACACTGATGATATTATCTACAAACATGTGACCACTCATCCTCAGATCACCTACATAAGAAGTAAATCACTGAAAAACATAACTTGCAACATAACTTGCAACAATATGATCACCAATCACTGTGAAGATAAGGGTACCATTCGGACTGCAAGATTTGTGACGTTCAGGAATTGCAAAGCTTGAAAGTCCAGCACGAATATATGCTCATTTGTGATACCCAATACTTCCCAGACGTCCACAATCTCCAAAGGCCTGTCTGTAACTCTGAGTTCTGTGTCTATGCCCTTAAATGACTGTGCAATCTTTACTATATTGTGAGCATGTAACATATAGTCAGAAAACGCATATTGGAGCACATGAGGGCAATTATACACAATGACAAACAATATCCTGTGCAAAGGCATTTTAAAGAATTCCATACTGGCAAGGCGGACTCGTTACAATTTTTTGCATTTTACCTGCTCGTAACCCACATCCGAGAGGGGGGGGGGCAGGTTTCTAGCACTCAGGAGGCTGGAATCTCCTTACATCATTGGGTTCACAACACAACATCCACAGGGAATGAATATGGATGAGGAGCTAGCTGTACATTTGGGATAATGTTGTTAGTATGAGGGTGTGTAGATTGGAGTAACTGTTCATTTTTTCTGCTTATTCATATTTAGCTCATTATCCCCCTTTCTCTGAAAGAAAACTTGACACTTTGGCCCTCATTAGGATGTTGGTCGAAAAGCCTCCAACTGATATTCTTGATTTGAATTCTGACTCCAGTATTAGGATTTCGGCGGTCGGAATTCAAACTGGCTGTCATTCTGGCTGGCTTCCGACGGAAACCCAAATCCTGTGCTGAGAGCGTTTCAGCTGTTGGGATTATGATGTCAGTTTCCGACCGGCTTTCCATGTCGGGCTTTCTGGCATGGAAAGCCTGTCATAAAGCGACTTTGGGGGCCTCTAGCAGTGCCCCCTTCTTCCTGCAGCCTCCGGTTGGGGGCCGAGGGGACACCTATGGTGCCCCCTGTAAATCCTTGCACCGTGTTTCAGGTACCGTGAGGCCGCACAAGCTCCTATAGAGTAATGAGAGTTAGCGACCGCACCATGTGCGGTTGCATTGAAATACAGTGTTTGGAACTGCCGACTTATGGTTGGTCGGTTCCCACACCAAGACAGTGTGGGAATCTGCTTGTTTTGTCGATCACTCCTGAGAGTGCAGTGTCATCTCCCTTGGTGAATAAGTAAGAATTGTAGGAGGTTGTGATCTTGAACTCCCAGCGCTGCACCAGCAGTTTGAGCGTGCCGTATTGAGACCACGTTGCAGAACAATCAATATTAACGGCAGTGCCCGGTGCTGGGCATGACATTGAAAGGAGTCAGCGAGGAGATAGTAATCTCCAGCGCGGGTACTTAACCATGGATGACATCGAAATGACATGGTAGTCGGGATGTCCAGAGGCGCCTAGCGCGCTTCAGCACTGTTGCAAAGTCTCTTCAAGCAATATGGAGAGTGAGAACATACTGCCCATGAAGCACCGATGTGGCCGGTATTGCTTTTTGGGAAAAAGGGCTTGGAGGTTGGTGGACAATCCTGTGTTGGAAATGGTATAATAAGAATATCAATGCATTGTGATGTAATATAAGTTTTTAGCACTAAGCAGAATATGCACTAAGCAATACAAATTAAACATTTCAAGTGTGAGAACTACAACTCCCATAATGCCTGACTGTATATAAAAGAGATCAATTAGCTCAAAGAGTTAACACTCACTTGAAAAAGACATGGTATCGAAACGTGTTGTGGGAATCTGTTGGTTTTGTCGATCACACCTGAGAGTTCAGCGTCATCTTCCTTGGTGAATAATATATATATATATATATAACGATATAATCTTCTCCAGGAAAAGATCAGAGGCCACACGGGGGGTTCAGAGCAGGACACAGGTTTATTTCATCAGTCCCAGCCGTGGCGAATGCATTTCGGCATGATAAGCCTTCCTCAGCGCCCATTGCTGTGAAGAGTACATCCCTGTAATGCTCCTCCTGTTTCAAATAACCACCCGCACCACAGTCTCCTCCCCCTAAAGCTATCGGCTCACCAATAGAAGTTTGTGTGAAGTGAGTCGAACTTCAAATTCCAGCAGGCACTGTGTCGGCGTTGCTAGGATCGGTGGCATGGGGGAGTTTGAAGAATCATTGGATCGGTGCAGGCTTCAGGTGAGCTGGGCGGCTAAAGGACACAATGAAATACAGCGTCCGTCTTGGTCCCCGTGTATGCTGCAGCTACCTTTCGTCATGGTATAGACAGGGAGCGGGGGCAGTCAAATGTGAGACTGGGTGCCCTTAGAGGTAAAATATCTCCGTTCGCTCACCATCCTCTCCATAACTGCAGGCGGTCTCCGGGATTACTGATACCTCAGTCTTGAAACGTGCTGCGAGCAGCAGGGTGCCTTTAACATCCCGAGTCTCTTTTGTGCTGCAGAGCCTTCTGTTCTGTGCTTCAGGCAAGCACAGTATATACAACGATATAATCTTCTCCAGGAAAAGATCAGAGGCCACACGGGGGGTTCAGAGCAGGACACAGGTTTATTTCATCAGTCCCAGCCGGGGCGAATGCATTTCAGCATGATAAGCCTTCCTCAACGCCCATTGCTGTGAAGAGAACATCCCTGTAATGCTCCTCCTGTTTCAAATAACCGCCCGCACCACAGTCTCCTCCCCATAAAGCTATCGGCTCACCAATAGAAGTTCGTGTGAAGTGAGTCGAACTTCAAGTTCCAGCAGGCACTGTGTCGGCGTTGCTAGGATCGGTGGCATGGGGGAGTTTGTATATATATATATATATATATATATATATACATTTACTCCTTTTTATTGAGACCCCTCTCAAAATCACCAAGCAACTCACGTGTAAGACCGAGTTTGCGATCTATGTGCTGGAGTGTCCCTGTGGCCTGCGTTATGTTGGGAGTACCAAACTGCAGGTTCACAAGCGGATACTCCAGCACATAAGGGTCAATAATACCAGTGATGTTTCATATCCGGTCGCACGACATTTTAAAGAAGTTCACGATAATAAGAGTGATCTCCTTCAATATTATGCAATTGATGCTTTTGGCCCATTGAGGAGAGGTGGCAACAGAGAGGCACTCCTACGTTTGACAGAGACAAAGTACATTCTGAAATTAGATAGTAAGACCCCTGTTGGCCTTAATGTTACAGAAGATTTTTACACTTGCCTTTAAATGACTAATATGGGTTAGAATTGTCTCGACTTTATGAAATAATACGGCTTTGCCTGCTGATAGGCAGTCGAGACAGGTGATACGCCCATTTTATCAGGTGGGTTTTAGGCCTAGTGTCTATAATGGGGTTTACTTTTTTGTGCCATTTTGTACTGCCGCAGTCCTGTATCTAATTCTATTCTTTTATATATAAAAAAAAAAAAAATGGGGGAAAAAATAGTATTTGCCCCTTTTTTTTATAAAAAAAAAATCACACTCACTTTACACGTTTGCTGCATTGGCAGGGCAATTGAAAATAGGTTTTACAGAAGAGATGAGCCTTGTGTGGCATGAGTCCATCTATAAGGTTAAGCCTCTGAACATTTGTACTATAGATTCATACCAAATGCTTGTCAGCATAGCACTTGGCAGTACACAAAAAAACGATTTGCATTAGCACTTTATTAATGTTGCGTATTTGCACAGTATTGAAGTTGCATTTAAGCTTGATAAATTGAGAAATGTCAATATTCTATGTAAGGCAACATCTTGTATACACAATTGATTTTAGGAATCTGACTGTATTTTAAACAAACAGACTTTCGATTTTTCAATAGTAATTTCTGTGTTGACATGACGGTTTTGCAAATCATTATTTTGGCTGTTATTATGGTGATGTGTTTTTCATTTTACATCTACATTTATGTATTTTATAGTCCTCTGTTTGTGGCATTGATGCTTGAATTGTAATTAACCTATGACAATCCCTGTTTTATGAGCACTTGCACTTTAAATAGAACTCCCTCCCAAGCTGGCGTCATGTGACCAAGGCCTCTGGGCAGGCCGAAACGTTATGCTGGCGGGCGAGCTTCATGAAATAAATCTTTAAATTGCTCTCTGCAATTTGGGTCGGCTCCTCTTTCCTTACCGTGCTTGAGCTCCGGGCTGATTGGGAGCTTGTGGTGCTGGATTGGGTGTGCGGACATATATACATATATATATATATATATTTTTTTTTTCAGGTGCACTCTTTTTCTTGACTGTACGATCACAGAGAGTCTTGTGCATCTTTGTGATGGTCCCTTATCAATTTCTCAATTTCTAATTATGCTTTCGAATTGCAAATATTCAACACCGAAAAGGGGCGAGGGTCCTATAAGTTTAGACTCTACCACCCCTGACCGCCATGAATCACAGATGTACACACATGAAGGGGGTGGATAGAGTAGACCACACAAGCAAAACACAAAAACATAAACATAAATATCCCAAGCAGGCAAATCGCTCTGTTTGGAAAAACTGCCCTCACTCACATACCGAAGTATGTGACATGCTTCATCATTGGGCCTGCTTACAATACGCCCTGGTGTACCCACACAGGACGGAGCATAAGGGAGGGGGAAAAATATTAAATTCCACTTAACAAGACGTACAGCCAGAAAAATTCAACATAGGACTACACATAACATAAATTGCGGTGAAAGCCGTGCAAACACCCAGTGATCAAAACTGTAAGTGCGACCAAAAGTGCAGTACAAAGGACGTGCTTAAAACTGATTAGGGGTGCCAACCAAACAAGTATATTTATTCAACTTTCCTTGGTACCCCTATCAGGATTAAAAAGTAAGAAAGGGATGGGAAATGCCTTAAGGAGGAATTTAGGAATCTCAAGGTTTCCCTCCTACCACTGCTAAAGTCAACATGTTTTGACCGTTAACTATGTGCCTCTAAGGGTCAATTCGGTCTTCTTCAGGACTGTCGCAATCAGTGCCACTCTGGGTCCTCCCGTAATTCGGACAGTGGATCCCGAGGGATGGGCAGGTCCACTGGATCCGTACCCTTCCTACGTTATGTGTGGAGACTGGTCCCTGTGGTGCGGGACTTCATTCACGAGTTTATGTGGTCCATAAACCCGAACTGGTGTTCGGCAGGGAGATGGCCAGAGAACACAACTGTTCCATAGGCGCACCGTCTCCTGACAGCCTGTATTCCGTAACACCGCGCACTCTTTTTCTTGACTGTTCGATCACAGGGAGTCTTGTGCATCTTTGTGATGGTCACTTATCAATTTCTCAATTTCTAATTATGCTTTCAAATTGCAAATGTCAGTCCTGAATTCTTCAATTACAAGTTCTGGGCCTCTACATGCTTCTTCATGTCTATGTTAACAGGCTGCACTTTGGACCCAGTGGTGTCCCTTTTGTCCCTTTTGTCTTAGTTTGTGACAGTTTAGTAATAGTATTATTTTACTGTCTCAGCTTCAGCAGTTAAATATATACTTCCAGGGGACCTTCGACTAATAAAACAGAAGCATTGGGAAATAATTACTGAAGGAGAGTTGCTCCATCACTGCTGTTCTTGAAGTAGCTACTGATTTCGCTCCTTAATGTTGTGCTGATGTATTTGAAAGAAAGAGTTTCCTGTTTATTCAGATATGGGTGTGATGTTTCTTTTAATAGATAAAAGCTCTCACCCACACAACAGGAGGCATGCTTCATCATAGGGCTTCTCCTCACAGGTTATGAACACATGAGGGCTATAATACTTGCAATGGGGTCCTCCTGCTGTCCCTTTATCTGTATTAATGATAGCAATGTCCTAATCTTGAGAAGGGAATCAATGGTAAAAGCTAAAACTACCACATGTTAAATTGCAACCTTTATTCCTGTCTACAGTGTACAAATTACAACTTGCATGCAAATCAATATATATATATAGTACTTATAGCGGAGAGAAGGGACTGTCATGCAAAGCAACAGGGGCATCTGAGGAAGACGAGTGTGTCGAAATGCATTATGCCTTGCTTGCTTGTTGGTCTTATTAAAGGCTTTTCCGGCATTTCCCTGTGTGACTTCTTCCTACAGTTCGTCTGGAGGGTTTGTGGACATTTCCAGCGTCAGCCAGAGACGCTTTAAGAGGCCCCATCTGTTAAAGTGACTGTGATTTTACTGGCGAAAAAATCTGCGTCTGCAGCTTTCTTTGTTTACCGAGGTATCGGATCATCACAGCCCACCTTCCCAGCACAGGTCAATTGGAGTTTGCTGCCAAGCGGCAGCCCGTGACTTCACGGTCAGGTTTTGGACATTGAGCCGGCCCCAAACTCAACGGACTCGTGCTGTGGCAGGTTACGATGTAATCAGGGACCCAGGGAAGCCCGAGGACTGAATTTACATCTACATCAGCACCCTCCGCTCTGCAGCGCGCCACAGCCACATGGACTTTTACCACTCATTTCCCCTCGCAGCACCTAGCCAAAGATGATGCACTCTGGGTGCTGTAGGATAACCTACACTACAGCAGGTGAGCGGAATAACGGAAGGGGAGGCGCTTCCCATTGCTTGTGGGAGGTCTGCAGAAGTACTTATAGCGGAGAGAAGGGACTGTCATGCAAAGCAACAGGGGCATCTGAGGAAGACGAGTGTGTCGAAATGCATTATGCCTTGCTTGCTTGTTGGTCTTATTAAAGGCTTTTCCGGCATTTCCCTGTGTGGCTTCTTCCTACAGTTCGTCTGGAGGGTTTGTGGATATATATATATGTATATATATATATATATATATATATATATATATATATATATATATATATATATATATATATATATATATATATATATATATATATATATATATATATATCTTTTCAAGGTACATAAGGTATTTGCCACACTCACAACCTGCATAAGGTTGTGGGAGCCAGAACAACAGAACAACAGCAAGAATCTTCCTTTGATGAACATTAATAAAACTTTTGAATTTAAACGTATAAATCATTAAAATTGTGCATGCATGGTTGCTTCTAAGTATTGAATGTTCTGAAAATATACAACATTCTACCAGTTACTGTGTGATATTGTTTGATATGAGAGTCCTATAATGTATAGAAAAGATTCTTTGGAATCCTAAGTTAGAGAGGTATTTTATTTTGGTGTGTAAAATATTCCTGTAGCCCAATATTTGTGTGCTCAATATTTTGACATACATCCAAAGACATAGATTAAGAGCACATATGGCCATGACATACCTAACATAATACAACATAACACATAAAATTGATATCAGACATAGATATACATATTGCAAGGACTAAAACTGTACAACGCGAAAAACTGAAAACATTGACACAACCAACAAGGTTACTTCAAGTTATTGCGATGTGACAAGTTACAAAGAAGCCATCTTAAGAAGAACGTGCAAATGCATTTCAGATAATTGAACATAAGAATTGCAAGGGGCCGTGTTATATTGTGGTTTTGAAAATTTGGATGTATGCATTAAATGTGCAGTTGAATTCTGGAAACTGGAGCTACGACCATTTCTAAAACTTACCGACATACTCTGGCTTCTTGTTGGTCATGATCTGGTAGAAGATGTGGTAGCTCCTCTCGGCTGAGAGCTGAAATGTTACTCTGGACTTTTCCAGCAGGTCTGTAAAAAAAAAGGATCAATGATAAAGAATATTATTTAATGTGGGTCATATTTGATAATATATATATAGAATTTAGAGTCAAGGCTTACATGTTTCTATATCTGCTGAAGCCAGTTTTCCTGTAGCTCCAAAATGGATCCTGATAAATTTACCCTAAAAGGTAAATAGAGGCTAAAATAAATTCAAGTTTTTATTGCAAAACAGTAAATGGCTATTTAAAAGTGAGAATTAGGAAGGAAGTAAATGAAGTTGGAAATCTTACAAAACGAGATGAGTTGTCATTCCTCACAGTCTTGGCATTACCGAAGGCTTCCAGCAGCGGGTTAGCCTGGATGATTTGATCTTCCAGAGTTCCCTATTAGAAGCAAAGTTTCACCATGTATGAAATTGTCTGGCATATTGGAAATCATGAGCAGGCTGTGTAAAAATGAATTAAACATAATTTACAAACCTGCATCTTGTTGGCCATGGCAGGGGAGTCTTTTTTCTTGTCACCACCACCAACAGCAATTGTTGCAAAGTACTGGATGACACGCTTGGTGTTCACAGTCTTTCCTGCACCGGATTCTCCACTTTAAATAAAATCAGAACAGTTAATTGATCATGTACATAGACCATGGTGCACCGTAAAACATGTGCTTCTTGCAAAGGACTTTTTAGCAATATGTAATTTACTTACGTAATCAAGACAGACTGGTTTTCGCGATCTTTATTAAAGAAAATTAATACATATCATTATTGGGTAAGCAATGATGAATCTGAAACAGTGCAACAAATTTAAAATAATACTTTACCTGTCAACATGAACTGATAGGCATTATCAGAGATGGAGAAGATGTGAGGTGGGGCTTCCTGGCGCTTCTTGCCTCTGTAGGCAGATACAACCTCAGGGTTGTACACTGGCAGCCACTTGTAGGGGTTCACAGTGGCACAGAAAAGACCAGAGTAGGTCTGTAAAGAGAAACAACTCATTTAGGTGATAGGAGCCATAATTTGGTAGTATTAAGAAGAGAGTTTCTACTTTAGAGATGTTTTAAGCATTCACAATTATCTTGATTGGTTACCTTTCATTTATGTTTTTTTTTTACTATCACTATTACCCTGAAGAGCATGTGATTACTCCTGCATTGTGACCTGATAGCAATCCAGTCCATTATAGAATCTGCCACTGTGGATTGGCATTTCAGTGATGCCTGGATCTCTTCAATTCCCACTGTGATATGAAAGTTCTTCCCCACGCCCCTTTTAGCCAGCTCCCTTCTCCTTCTCCACCTTTGGTATACATGATTAACCTTTCGCTTCACAATAGGAGTCTGTGCATGTGGAGTTTCTTTGAATTTTAGTAACCAAGACTTTAATAATCTTTCTGGCACCTTTGATCTAGCTGAGGAAACACTAGTGTTTATGTTGCCCGTTTAGCACTGGCGGCAAAAAAGAAATGCAGAGGCTAGCTTGGGTTTAATCAAGTGAACAACGTGAGTCAATAACGAGGTTCAAAAGGAAGCCAGTAGGGCAAAATCAGAAGAGTATAGGTGAAAGAGTGAGACCAGTGGAGAAACTAGTATTATAACAGTGCACTTGGGTCCTTGGCGTAATACAAAACAACACTTATAAAGAATGGCACACAGATCAATTGTGTCAGTTTCTGGACATGTACTGAGTTGTTTCGCCCCTTAAGAGGTGATAAATGTCATACACAGGTCATTGAACGTACATGGCCCAAATAACAAAGCTTTTTTCCCATAAGTGTGATTTGCTCATAAAATTCAGAAGTTACACCTACGTCATGAGTATCTCACACCTACTGACAGAAAAATCTTAGTGCAAAAAAGCAAGCAGTGCTAAAGTGTCTCTGATTTGTACTTACGTAGATCATCCAGGCTGCATATCGGTCAGCGAGGTTAAACAGCACGGAGGCTTCATTCAGATGGGTCATTATGACCATGTCTTCTATCTTGTCGTACTTGGGAGGATTCTGGGGGTAGACTTGGGTGTCTTTGACTGTTACAGTCTAGGAATAAAGAAAGACAGGCAAAGATAAAGTTGCTTTTGAGCAGAGATGTCTGGCTGCATTATGGTGCTAGGCTTGTTTAGTCTTTGTTGGTACAAGACTCTTTTTACCCTTCCATCATCGGTCTTCACAGTGACTTTGCCACCTTCTCGGGACGTGATCATTCCCTTAACGAAAAGCTCTTTTTCATCATCTACGAAGCAGGAGTTCTTGGCATCAAAGGGCCTATTCTGAGCCTCCAAGCGTTCTTTGTCAGACTTGCGAAGGTATTGTGCGGCCGCCCCAAACACGGCCATTTCTGCATCCGAAGCCATGGCTGCTGGCTGTTACTAAAGTGGTTAGAAACAAGATTACTGTCATACAAAGACGAAGGGCATTTATTGGCACAAACATCACTGAAACAGGTAAATGCAGTTTATCCGCTTAGCACCCCCACATATTGCACTTTGAGTAGATCGCGAATGACAACACTCTCTGAGCCTGCATTTTAGGTGCTCTGGTTCAAGGAAGTGAAGCTTTTCAACTTGTTGATCACAAGTGAAATATTTGTAATGAGTCCACTTCACTAAAACAAAAGCACGTTCAACACTTACTGACAACATGCTAGTCATTTGTGTAGAAAGTCGTGGACTTAACAGGGCTAGACTCGGCACTCAAGGGGCACCACCAGTGGCACTGGGGCAGCCGGGTGCAGAGTGCCAATGTTAGCCAATGGGGCTGGGGGTCACCCTGGCTAGAGACTGCTCATGGACAGGACACTCAGACTGAGTGACAGAGGCTTGTCAGGAGCAGTGAGGAAGCTTGCTTGGACATTAAACTTCAGGTGCAAGCACTCCATCAGCAGGCTTAGAAGCAGTAACTCTAAGGCTCATGTAGGCTGCTAGAAGTGATCCAATCCCCAGTCTATGCTGCACAGAAAACAGAAGAAATGCTCCCCCTTATTCCATATGAAAGGTCTTGTGTACATACAGCTCATTGAGTCAAAACATTCTCAATTTTTCCTCACCTGCCCCTTCACATCCACTTGCAAAGCTTGAACCTGTCATCCTAATCCCAGTAAAGCGCCTCAGAAGACACTACATACGTGTATTCTTTCAAGAAATTGATCCGTGAAATGGACTTAAGCAAGTAGAACTCATCAAGCTACATACACATTCTGTTGTCACTGGAAGAGGTAGGGTAGGCAGACGTGTTTGAAAACATGCTTCAGGCCAGTACGACGTAGGCTAACTCTTCCTGTGTGCAAGATGTAACCTCTTCCCTGCACCGTTTGTAAAAAACATGAATGCTAAGCGCTGAATAAAACATTGTGCTGACCGAGCATTCAGCTCTGCCTTCAGTGCATCTTCCGAATCAGTAGATCCACTGTAGGAGGCAACATCCCCGCAGTGCAGGCGGGATCTCTATATATGGTGCGTGGTCCTCACATGGCAGGTGCCTGGGGTCCAAAAGACCCTCCTAGTTATTTCAAAGTGCTGTTGAACCTACGTGCAACTACGACATCCAGTGCAGCATCCATTAAACTTTAATCCATCAGTATAGCTCCAAGAAATGGCCTGTAACTACTCACTTTAAATTCAAATAATACAGCATCTTACAGTCTAACATGTCTTGCTTCCAGCGAAAGGTCCTGTAATTCCAATGATCCTTTCTTCTTTAGTCAATGTGAGAGAACAATGCTTTTCTAGGTACCCTGATCATAGAGTGCAGCTTGCTGGATTTCGCACCATCCTACTGGACTCTAACCACATGGTACTTACTTAGTGATTGTTTGCCCTGCTTTCCTTCATCACAACTGAGAGCTATGAATTTAGGGCAAGATGACTACCAGCATTTTACAGATCTCCTTAATAAGTAAATGTATATAGCATTGAATCAGGGACTTTGCCATCTACGTTTGACCAATCCACCTGCAAGTACCTTTTCTAACCTCCAACCAGAGCACCTTTCTCCAATCTATATACTTAAAACAACACACAAAACCATTATACAAACACACACACGAAAAATAAGGGAAACTTACAGTTAGATGGTGAACCTGTTCTGTGTGTTTTAAGTAGGTGCACTGATTTTGTTACATTTATGTGAACACAAATGAAGCTTGAACAGGTTTTCCACATGATGTTCCTCACATTTGTCGTGTGGGTATGTGTGTGTGTGTGTGCATGTTTTTTCGGTTGTATGTATGTGCATTTGTATGTGTAGGTGTGTCGTGCTGATGCCTGTGTGGTAACTGTTGAGTATATGAAGGAAACTTGTACTGCTGTTCCTTTGTGCTGCGGCATCGTTCCAAGTAGTGTGCATTAGTTAAGCATAGTAAACATCTTTTCACTATTTAAAAGCTGCTGTCAATGCGTGTCCTCTACAGAGACTCATATATTAATCAATATACAAAGTGGCCATCCTGTTGGTAAACATAGTGCTTTACTGATGCCCTAGATGCATAGTGGGGTCATGGCAGCTCACACGGATTTTAAAGCAGCACCGAGTTGGCCGGCTACGGGCATATGTCAGAGTGGAGGAATGGCCTGTCCGTCTCTGCCAGTTGCCACAATCTGAGCCATCTGATAATGTTACAATCCCTCCTGCTACCCAATGCATACCTGTGTGTGATTTGGGATGGCTTTGCTCTGGCTGAGTCCTTCGTTATATTGGCAACGGGGAGCCCTACAATCAATTATTGAGTATGGATAGTTTTCACTTTGCTAAAATCATAAACCTAGGGCTCCATTTACACCCCTGAAAGCTGTGTGGATATGTGCACCAGCCTCTAATAGAAGCGTGTTTATCAAGAATTATCCTCAATAATGAGGGTCCGCTCAGTTATTGAGTTCAATGTTTCCAGTACCGTAGAGGGGTGACACAGTACATGTCTCAAGCAGCCAGTAAAGGGGGGTCTACCACATTTGCAGAGTCGCTGCGACTTCTGGACATGTCTGCTGATCACTAGCTTCACTCACATACTTGGTTTCTCCCCCATGCACAACAGAGGAGAGTATGTGCTACTGTTGGGACCATCATGTATGCTTGGTATACATGTATGTGGGGCTGACACAGTACATGTCTCAAGTAGTCAGTAAAGAGGGGTCTACCACATTTGCAGAGTCGCTGCTGACTTCTGGACATGTCTGCTGATCAGTAGCATCACTCATGCTTGGTTTCTCCCCCACGCACAACAGAGGAGAGTATGTGCTACTTTTGGACCATCATGTATGCTTGGTATACATGTATGTGGGGCTGACACAGTACATGTCTCAAGCAGTCAGTAAAGAGGGGTCTACCACATTTGCAGAGTCGCTGCTTTTTGACTGACTACTGGAGAAAGCATGTCTGCTTATCACTAGCATCACTCACATGCTTGGTTTCTCCCCCCCCCCTACACGACAGAGGAGAGTCTGCTACTGTTGGACCATCATGTATGCTTGGTATACATGTATGTAGGGCTGACACAGTACATGTCTCAAGCAGTCAGTAAAGAGGGGTCTACTACATTTGCAGAGTCGCTGCTGACTTCTGGGCATGTCTGCTGATCAGTAGCATCACTCATGCTTGGTTTCTCCCCCCACACGACAGAGGAGAGTATGTGCTACTGTTGGACAGTCATGTATGCTTGGTATACATGTATGTAGGGCTGACCTCCGCTCTAGCGTCCGAGATCTTTGGAGATGATCGTCGTTCCCAGACTCATGGGACTGCTCCTTCCACAAGAGCACAGGGAGCCTTGCACTTGTGCTGGATGAAGCGTGAACAAGAAGCTCTTACAGGATATTATGATTGGAGTACTCTGACCATATGTAGCAAGTGCTGTTCTGAGTGTTACAGGATCCTAGCGTCACTGAGCTGCCTCTGCTGAGGGGTGGGTGTGGACCCTCCAATGCTTGAAGATTGTTGTTGTGTAACAATGCATAAAGCGTTAGTATTCAACCATGAACACCTAAAGCAAGTAATGTCGGACATACTGTGACTTCATGATTTACCCCTCAATGGAACGAAAGCCTTACCTGACAGTGTCGCTGTGTTGGGAAAAAGAAACCCTCACCAGGGTCCCTGGAAGGAAAAGCAAAATACCTGTGTTATTAAGATTATCCACAATTACAATTAGAAAAGTCATCTTCCAGTGATAGTTGCTACTACGCGTGAGTGAGTGACGAATGAGTGAGTTACTGAGGGAGTAGTTTATAAATTGAATGGAAGCTAATGAGTGGGTGACTATAAAGGAGTGAAAGCCGCAGATAAGGGAATACGTTATTACGTGAACAATTAAGGTAGTGCCTCAAAAATGTACTGAAGGAGATGGTAAGGGGGCAACAAAATGAATTGTCAATTTGGCAGGTGAGTGAATGGTGAGTGAGTGATGATGGGAAAGTGAAATGAAACTAAAGTGCAGGTGCAGATCTCGAGACATGCAGTTTCTGCAAAATGACCCAAGTCCCAGTCAAAGTTTCTACACTTACCTGAAAAGTCTGAAGCTTCAGTATTGGGACGGCATCTCTTCTTATATATGAAGTTCGCCTGCTGAGTCAGCACATGTGCCCTCCCACTCATGGTAATAATGCACAGCCAATGCAGTCTGCTGAAATCCAAGCCACTCTATACCATTAATACTAAAAATATCTTGTATAATTAAACCTGCCTATTGGTGCCAAGTAGCTCCGAGCTGTAACATAGACAGGAGATTTATGATTTAGGAATGAGAGAGCGTGCAGTGTAGGAAGCACTTTCTGGCTGGCTGACTCTGAAAGTCGATATTCTAATAAAAATAGATAGAATTCTCTAAATTTCTTTATAGAAGGCCCGGACAGAGTTTGGTACTGTTTATTTATATTTGACCACGTGCTAAAATGTAAGCACAATTTTAACGTGTCTCATTAGAAAGGTTCCCATGTTTGTGATGTTTCTGGCTTCTTTGAATGCACCTCAGCTCTAATAACAACATGAGGCGCAGAGGTTCCATTCTTTGCATGTTCGTGTCGCATGGCTGGGGACCCTGTACAACTGAAACTATTCACTAGCATCCAAAGATGACGTGTCCCAATTAGACTTAAGTACTTCCATTCTATAGGACGCTCTGAATGGGCTTTGGGCTCTGTAGTGCTAGGCGTTTCCACTCTGGGTGTCAGACTTCTTTCCCTATCATCCCTACAATAGCAAAGATTGCAGATGCCTACTACGTGACAAAACATTGGGTACTCTGCCAGCAATAAAAAGTTGGTCCCAAAACCTCTCTGATGTTTCAAGGTAGCTTGTCCAAGCTTAAAAGAGAACAAGAAAAGCAAACCTAATGCTGGTGGAGGGGATGCTAGGAAGAGTTACATTCAGATCACATGCACTTAAAGGTAGATAGTTCTTAGACAGCCACTCTCTCTTCTCAGCTGAGGACTATAGACAGTTCTTGGCAGTCTGTACCAAGGCTATGATCAAACAGGGTGCTGTTCCTAACCAAACCTAGGGTAACACCATGTGTGTATCTTAGTAGTTGAGAGTTCAGAGAGTGTTTTACTTGTTGGAGCAAAAGCCCCTACCCACCCAAAAGGGTGACATGCTTCATCAATCGGCTAGCTCATCGCCGGTCTGGCGATGCAATGCAAGTGGACCATAGGGACGGGGTAGGGCGATGGATATGTCCACGAGTGGTATATAGAATTCCAACAATTGGCCGAAGATCCAATCTATTCCAAGGGGCTTGATTCCAGTATGGATTGGCTCAATTTTAGTGTTTGGAATTATCCATCTACAAAGAATGAGCAATACAATTTATACCTGGTGAATACACATTTGGTTCGAGGTTTTCATTAAAGATTTAGATCTCACAATGAGATCTACAATATATAAAATACAGCAATTATTACAACTTTAAAACATAGCTAAAAAATGTGAAAATATTACAGCACATTAATTTATTCAAAGGATAGTTTATCACCTCCATAGCAGCTTTAGCGGTTGCAATTCCATGTTTTTTCAAAAGTGGTTTTAAAAATCTTGGTTGGTAACCCCTTAAAACAGGACAGACAAATATAACATGTTCAATAGTCTGTATACCATTATGACATAAAGTGCAAATTCTTTCCTCCCAGACTACCTTCTGCAATGTATCTGTCACAGTTTTTAACGGTAAACACGTCAACCTACAAAGCATTATACATCTTCGCACCCTGTGATCCAGGTTCCA
Organism: Lissotriton vulgaris; assembly: GCF_964263255.1. Classification (NCBI taxonomy): domain Eukaryota; kingdom Metazoa; phylum Chordata; class Amphibia; order Caudata; family Salamandridae; genus Lissotriton; species Lissotriton vulgaris. Next base: position 30,557,146 of record NC_141698.1, read on the forward strand.
GTTCAAATACGTTTAGGGTACAGTTGCCTGACATGATTGAGTGACACACTGGAACCGAGGTTTCACGCCACATATACCCCTATCATTCTCCATCGAAGAGTTTGCCATAGTAAGCTTTACAAATCTTTTAGGGTTAACATAGTTCAGATTCTCAATTTCTGATTTAGTCAGGGAAAGGTTCTAAAGTGCAGCTAAATATTAGACAGACTGGCCTTAGTTGTGGGAAGAAGACACTCCATGGCCATAATTCTCCTTAAAGACTTTTTCTTGGCCTGAAGGATACAACTATACCATCGTAGATTGGCAGCTAGTCCTTATATATGAGCGCTCACCTACAGGGCCGGACTGGCTACCGGGCAGTTTGGAATGCTGCTTAGCTGGGGGTTGATTTCGTTCATGGAGACCTGCGTGTGCTAAACGAAATTCGATTTGCATTAATTATTCCGAAGCACACGCAGGTCTCCATGAACGAAATCAGCCCCCACCGCAGTGAAATCAGCCCCCAGCTCGGCAGCATTCCAAACTGCCTGGTAGCCAGTCCGTCCCTGTCACCTATCCAAATTCTAGCCTAAGCGCTTCTATTGAGGCCTTGGAATGTAAATGCAAATAGTGCAAAGAATCTTCCCCTCAACCTTATATATGAAGTGTCATTCCTTGATAGGTATTGTCTCTATAACATAAAGAAGGGCCAGTGGAATCTTCATTTTATATACTGTTAGGAGATGATTAAAGTGCCTGGTACGTGTTGCTTCATAAAGTGACTGTGGTGCATTCCCATGAGCATATGACTTATTATATATGTTTACAATATTTTTACTTTTACCTTTATTGATCATTTTCATACTGATTACATACCGTACATGGTTACTCACTGTAATTCCACCCGCCCCAATACAACCAAGATAGCTTTGAGTTGAATGACAAGGGCTATATCACCCCACGCTGGTGGGGACAATCCAGGCTGGTTGTTGTGAAGACGGGGCGGTGCTGACTTCGCGCAAGTAGCTCTTAAGAGGCCCCAAAATATCTTTTGGGGGGATGTCAGACGGTGCTCGGCTCCACGAAAGCAATCGATATTTCACTCTATTACGGGATTGACCTCAGGCATCCATCATCCAGGTTGTGATCTTTCCCTCCTGTGATTCAGGACCCCTTGTCCCCCTCCCCCACCCCCTCTGTCTTGAGAAAGACCCGCTGTGACCACCAACTGGGGCACTTAAGGGTCGAAACGTCGACGCATAACATTGGTCAAGAAATCCCCGGGAACAGGCGCAATAACTATCTGTGTCCTTGGAGCATTCATTCAAAATTCTGGCCGCCAAAAACTTGTTCATTTCCCCCCCCCCCCCTGCTTACCCATGTACAACATTGTATATATTTGTAAATAAATGTCACTGAATGTATGTCACTAATCACGTTGTTCACCAATAGTCACTTTTTCACATGGTTTTAAATGGTTATTGAACCTAAAATGGAATGAAGTAATTCCAGTGTATTTCAATTGTGACTTTTTCATATATAAAATACCTTGAACTAAATCTGTTCTCTGAGAGGTGTAATTGAATGTAATTGTTCATCATTCTTTATGAGCTCGCATAGCTATTACTCAAAGTAATTCGTTATATTACCCGACAGAATCAATTTTTTGTTTAATCACGCATACCCAGGTTCTGAGGGACACAGGGTTACCCCTTTTGTTAAATCAGAGGCTGGGTGGCAGCAAAGAGTTCACTGTTCATGTTGCAATACGTGAGGCTGTTAAGCCAGGCTTTTACTGTAGGGGAAGCTCTACAGCCCCATTTAGAGCTATTTCCCTCTTCACAATTAAAAGAGCAATGGCTGTAAATTTGCGCACCCCTTCGGGAAACTGTGCACGTAGCCCAATACTGTGATCTCAGGTGTAGGCTCTACCACAAGGTTTATAATTGTTTCAATTATGCTATACACCGCTCTCCAGTAGTTCCCAGTCTTAACACCATTCCAGGTCAAATGGGCGAAATCGGCCTGCGGTGCACCGCACTGAAAACAAGTATGTGGTCTGTTGGGATCGATAGCATGCATTTTCCCCCGGGACATATAGACTCTCCACAAACATTTGAAATGGATTCATTTGTGTCTGCTGTCAAACCTCTTTCATTTGCGTACAGCAGAAAGCCCAATGAGAGTCTTGAATCAGATGCCCCAGATCTCGCTCCCACGCCACCTGGATCTCAGCATACCTGCTAGAGACTATTTACATGCAAGCGCTGTATATCTTGGAAATAAGGTGCTCTCCCCCGGGGCTTGCGATCACATTGGTCAGAGGGGGAAAGGCTCGGAATCTTAGTGCGCAGCGGACCGACTAAGCACAAAGTGGTCCATAAATGTTGTCTCGCTAAACCTTGCCTCTTCTGTGCTAAAAAAGACATGCGCCCCTGTGAACAGATCTCCAATCTTACTTATTGAGCATGTAGTAAGTGTGCGCTGGACCCGTTTCTCTTCCATAATGGGGATCCATGGATTATGAAAAAACAGAATCTCAGGAGAATGCCCCGGTTACTTACCGGTAATCTTCATTACTCCGAGTCCATGTCTTCCTCGCCACAGTAATATACATATGAGCCTCCGGCTCCACACAGAACTCCAAGTAAAATAAAAGAGCAGCGCTCTACTCTCCCCTCCCTCCTCCAATAGGGCCCCAGAGGCTTCATCCAATCCTATAAAAGGATACAGAACAACCAGCCCAGCCTGAAAAACCAAGCCGCAGACATGAAGCCACCACCAGGGCCGGGAGGGAAGGGAAACTATACTGTGGCGAGGAAGACATGGACTCGGAGTAATGAAGATTACCGGTAAGTAACCGGGGCATTACCTCCTCGTCCTGTCTTCCTCGCCACAGTAATATACATATGAGCCGATACCAAAGCAATCAGCTTCATGTAAGGAAAACAGACCACACCATCAGTGCAGGGAAACATATTTCAAGAAACAGAGGCACAACAACCCAAAAAATGGACAACCTCTTAAGGCACCCCAGCAGTCAAAACAGAAGAGGCAAACGAAACAGAACCCCCACCTCCAATCTGGAGGCGGTAATGGGACATGAAGGTATGCGGAGAAGACCACGTAGCAGCCCTGCAAACATCCTCCATAGACACCCCTTCGAAAGAAGCCCAGGATACAGCAACAGACCTGGTGGAACGACCCTGAACTGGAAGAGATGGAACCACAGATACCGAAGCATAGGCCAAAAGAATGGCTTCCATAATCCACCGACCGATCGTGGACAGGGAGGGCTTCAAACCCTGACGCGACAAACCATAATTCACAAACAAGCAGTCAACCTTACAAAAGGAAGAAGTGCGAGAAATGTAAATCAGTAAGGCACGCCGAACATCTAAGAGGTGCAAAAGGGACTCCTCAGCCGAGGAGGGATCAGGACACAGAACCGGAAGAACCACCTCGGCAGACCAGTGAAAAAAAGAATCCACTCTAGGAACAAAGGTGGGATGAGGGCGCAAGACCACACGGTCCGCCAAAACCAACAAAAACGGGGCAGAACGAAGGAAAGCACCCAACTCTCCCACACGCCTGGCAGAGGCAATCGCCACCAGAAACACCACCTTGAGAGTGAAAAACTTCAGGTCAACAGACTCCAAAGGCTCGAACGGAGCCAACTGCAAGGAACGCAAAACTAAAGGAAGGTCCCAAGGAGGAGGACACATGATAGGACGTGGCCGCTGGAAAGAAAGAGACTTAAAAAGTCGAGCAACCAACGGAGAAATGGAAACCAAAGGCAGGACATGAAACGCCCGAATGGCGGCCCACTGAGCCCGAAGGGTCGAAACGGCCAAACCCAACACAAACCCATCGTTCAGAAAGTCCAGAATGCGAGCTGGATCCAAAGAATCCAACGTCAGCCCACGAACAACACACCAAGAAGCAAAATGATCCCAATGCTTGGCGTAAGACTTAAGCGTAGAAGGCCTCCGTGACTGCTGAATGACACCAGCCACAGCCACCGAACAACCGCCACGTATCAGAGACTCCCTCTCAAGAGCCAGGCCCGCAGACCCAGGGAACGGAACACAGGCAGCGGAAGAAGAGGACCCATCAGAGGATACAGCACGAACGGCAAGGGCCACCCCTGAGACACAGCCAATTCCCTCAGAAGGGGAAACCAAGGGCGACGCTTCCAACAAGGTGCAATCAGAAGCACCAACGACCCCTCCCTCTTGAACTACTGTAGCACAGCCGGAAGCAGGGGAACAGGGGGAAAGGCATACAGCAGACCCTCCGGCCAAGGGAACGAAAGGGCGTCCACCCTCCAGGCGTCCCGGCAAGGCATAATCGTGCAAAAACAATGGGTCTGGGCATTGACCTGGGAGGCAAACAGGTCCACAATCGGACAACCAAACAACATCTGCAACCTCCTGAACATCCACCTCGTGAGAGACAAGGATCCCATGGAAGGAAACACCCGGTTCAGACAATCCGCCACAGTGTTCACCGCACCAGGTAGGCAGATGGCAGACAGGGACATCAGATGCACCTCCGCCCAAGAACCAATCTGACGAGCCAGGCAACTGAGGGAGCGAACCCTGCACCCCCCTTGACGGGTCACATAAGACATCACAACCAGATTGACCGTCCGGATTTTTACGTGGTGACCCCGAACAAGATCTGAGAAGTCCAACAGACCCAGAAGTTCCCCGTAGTTGGAGGAACACGACAAAAACTGACCGAGGCCAAATCCCTTGAGTCGCCGAAACCCCCAGAGTAGCACTCCATCCCAGCAGGCTGTCAACGGTAGTGACCACGCGGGTGGGAACAATCAGAAAAAGGGCGGCCCTTGGACAGATGACCTACGACCAACCACCAACTCAGGACCACCCGAACCCCCACCGACATAGGAACCAGAACATCCATATCGAGGGAACAGGGGTCCCAAGCGACAAAATGTGGGACACCACCGGGTACATAAGGAGGCGCGCCCACGGCACCGTCAACAATAAAGCCGACAGCAGACCCTGAACTCGTAACCACAGGCCCACAGGATGAGAAACCCCCACCAACAGGGAACGAACAGGAGACATCAGGGACAAAACACGGGGAGGGGGCAGGAACACCATCCCCAACCGAGTCTTGAACAGAGCCCCAATGAAAGTCAATACATGTGCAGGAACCAGGGAGGACTTCGGCACATTTACGAGGAACCCATGATGCGTCAGGACATGGCACAACTCCCGGACATGCAACTCCGCCTCAGGAAGAGAAAAAGCATAAATAAGAATGTCGTCCAGATGAGGAAAAACACGAACCCCCTCTCCATGCAAATGTCCAATAAGAGGAGCCAGAATCTTAGTAAAGATCCGGGGAGCAGAGCAGAGCCCAAAAGGCAATACCTGGAATTGGTAATGACGACCCTGCACACAAAACCGGAAAAACTACCTAAAGTCCGGATGAAGAGGAACATGAAGGTAAGCATCCCTCAGGTCGATCGATGCAAGGAAATCCCCCTGAGAGATCAGAGGAAGGATCAAGGGAAGGGAAACCAACGTGAACCGTAGGTGAGGGATGAAAGTATTCACCCACTTCAGGTCCATCACCGGACGAAGATCCCCTGTGCGCTTGGACACCAGGAAAAGTATCGAATACACCCCATATCCCAACTGATCGCTGGGCACAGGAACGATCGCCTTCCTGACCACCAGGGAAGCAATGCCGTCCAAAAGCGCCAAACGTTTCACAGGATCTCCGGGACAAGGAGTGGCCCTGAAACCGTCTGGGGGCGTCCGGGCAAATCCAATGCGCAAGCCCTCCGAGAGCACCTGAAGCACCCATGGGTCTGACACAGTCTCCCGCCAAGAGTCCAGGAAGCAAGTGAGTCGACCCCCAACCTGACCAACACCAGGAGCGACCCAGTCAGGAGTTTGAAGCAGGAGCGGAGGAGGCAGAAGCGCCGGAGAACCGGGACTTACCAAAGGAGGGAGCACCCCGGCCACGCCCCCGTCCACGAAAAGGCAGACCAGCCCGACCCCTCTTCGAGGTACCAAAAGACCGCTGAGAACCAAAGGCACGGAACCTGCCAGGACGGTCAGGAGCAAGCAGTTTACGGTCCTCCGCCGTCTTCTTCACCATGTCGACAAGAGACGAACCAAAAAGTGTAACCCCCGAAAAAGGGATTCCATAAGCAAGTTTTTCTGGGCAGCATCAGTCTTCCAGGAGCGGAGCCACAACTGACGCCTCGCAGCCACAGAGGATCCGGCCGCAGAAGCAGCAGCCCCCAGCGAATCAAAGGAGACATCGGACAGCAGACGAACCTGCTGCTCCATCATCGCCAGGGTAGAAGAAACATCCTCCCCCAGGTCCAACAACTCCGACAGAGACCGAAAATCCTTGAGCAAGGACTGGATCGCGTAAGACGAAGAGGCCGCAGCCCTGATAGAAAAATTGGCAGCCGCAAAAGTGCGTGTCACAGCACCATCCACCTTACGGCCAATCGGGTCAGCAGGAGAAGAGCCCTCCGAGACAACGGACCCCTGCGAAGACATGCTCGCCAACAAAGAGTCAACCATCACGGAGGCAGGGTATTTCACCGCCAAATCCTGAAGAGGGTACCTCTTACTCAAGAAACGAGGAAAGGAACCCTCGTCCACATCCTTCCATTCATACTCCAGGACCTTCAAGACAGAGGAATGGAGAGGCAAAGAATCAGGCTCGGGACGACGATATTGCGAAAACAGATCGTCTTCCAGAGGCCCCACAGAAGCAGGGAACACCAAGTTTACGCGAATGTGGCCCAGCACCTCCTTCAGGTCGGCACCTTGCACAAAGCGACCCCTGACATCAACCTCTTCCTCATTCACAGAATCAGCATCTGCAGCAGCGCCATCAACCCTCGCCTTTTTAGGAGGAGGGACAGGAACATGACCCTGCAAAGCAGCAGAAACAGCAGTATTTATCATCTGCTGCAAAACTTCCATAGAGGGAACATGCACCCCTGAACCGGAAGCCACGGCCAAAGGAACAGGTTCATCCCGGTCAGAAGAATCCAAGATCGACAGCCCAGTGAAAGCAAACAAACACAGGCATCACGAAGAACAGCCCGGCAAAGAAGGATCCCAGTTGCTAGGCAACGGAACAAACTCCACCCGGACCGAAGCCGATGACAATAAAGCAACCGGAAGAGCCGCGCGCCGCGGTAGGAAGAGGCCCTAGACCGCCGCGCGCCAAGCCCAATCATCCCCCAAACGCGCCTCCCGCTCAGCAGGAAACGAAGAGGCAGAAAACGCCGCCGGCGCGGAGACCGGCATCAGGTAAGCCCTCAGACCGTAACACCACGAAGCCCCGGCCTCCTGAGATCCCGCACCCGGCCGTGCAACGTCCGCTCAGCAGGACGCGCGGCCGGGAAATGCGAAAAAAACGGCATCATGTGTAGAAGATCCTAAACAGAACCAAACCACGCCGGAAAACAAACCACGCAAGTCCGCTGAAGCAGGACACGAGGTAGCAAGGCAATAGCAGGGGGAAACAAAACTTAAGAAAAACGAAGGTGACAAATTAATGTAAAAACCAAACATAAGGCAGTAAACTAACATCCCCCAACTAGATACCACAGGACAAGGGGAAACCGCTAAAGCAGGCATCCCCTCCCACTCACCTGACCAGCAGGGAAACCACAGCACTCGGAGAAGTGCAGAAAAAAAGAACAGGCTGGGCTGGTTGTTCTGTATCCTTTTATAGGATTGGATGAAGCCTCTGGGGCCCTATTGGAGGAGGGAGGGGAGACTAGAGCGCTGCTCTTTTATTTTACTTGGAGTTCTGTGTGGAGCCGGAGGCTCATATGTATATTACTGTGGCGAGGAAGACAGGACGAGGAGGTAATGTAATGTGTAGGCCCCAGTTACTCGCGCTAACTTCTGCGAAAGCCTAACTGGAAGTAGATGCAGTTTGGATATCCGGGGGCGGGGGTCCCGTGGGAATCCCAGTGCCAAGATCGTATTCAATGAGGCGGAAGGAACCAAGTCAGCCTCGGGTCTGGTGTGGGGAATCCAAGCATCCGGGTCAGGTGTTACCTGGAGTGCGCAAAACAGCACTGCATCACCAACTAATATAAATGGAAATTAAGAACTCCAAATTCCCCTCTGTTGTAAGGAAGGGTAATTGCGCTCCAGCCAACCCTGGGTCTCCTTCCCCCCAAACCAGCCTAATAAGGTGAGAGGGGAGTGTGAGAAAAAATCTCTTGGGGAGCGGTATGGGGATGTTATTGAAAAAAAAAAAAACTTCGGGAGAACAATCATCTTTATCAGCGCCACGCAGCCAGAGAGCGAAAGGGGAAGTTGCAACCATCCCTTCATTTGTAGTTCTAATTTATGCAGAGCGTGCCATATTTTAATTGGATAATCTGTTCCGTTTCTTTGTGGATATGAACTCCTAGATATTTTGCAGACTCCTCACACCACTCAAGGGGGAATTCACAGTTCCATCTCGTGGTAAACAGTATAAGAGGGAATATCTCTGATTTGCCCCAGTTTATGCCTTATCCAGAAAAAAAACCAAATTGTATAATTTCTTTGTTAAGAGGCTCTAAATTTTCTTGGGGGGTTCGAACGTAAAGAATGATGTCATCTGCATAAAGGGAAATCAGGAGAGGGCTCGTTTTAACCTGGAGACCTCTGTGCTGGTGTCGTTCCTGAAAGTGTCAAACCAGTGGGACCAGTGCTATTATAACAAGCATTGGCATAGCCAAGAGGTCTCGCCTTTGGGACCTTATAAGTGTTTAGCTATGTAACAGTTGGTGTTGTTGCACCAAGGATATTGTGCTGCATAACTAAATACTCATAAGGTCCCAAAATCGAGACCTATTGGCTATGCCAATTCTTGATCCAGTCTATTGCTGAGGGATGCTGTAATCATGTTTATGGAAAAAACGCTAGAAGCCCAAGTCTCCTTATGGTATGAGGACATTTCAACACATTTATATTGACCACTGTGCACTCTACGCTAAGGTGACCCAAAGTACTGATGAAAAGTCGTATTCACTGATCTGTCAGCCAGCTGTCCTTAATATACTGTTTCGGAGGGGTGAGTATGGATTTTTCCCAAAGATACTATGGTTCCATCCTTTCGATGCATCAATGTAGCAACGTAGGCGCTTTAAATTGATTCTCTTTTCCACCCATGCTAATGTGAACTGCAGCACTTTGAGCAGTTTGCACTTTCTATAGTTGTTCTTTATTCATTCCTAGGTAGAGAACATTGGAGTAGTCTAGCCTGGAGTTAAGTAAGGCGCCACCACTATAAATATCAGTAAGTGGTATTAAATGAATTATTTTTATGAACGAGCTATGAGTCAATAATAAAGAAGATGGGGAGGGGCTATGACACCAACCAAGATGGCCGCATAGTCTCCCGGCTCCGCTGCCCCCCGTCCTACGCTCGCTTATCCTGTCGAATATCCTGATCTCCTGCCCCGGATTTGTGTGGGTGAACTAGTCTGCATCCCGATGGTGTGATCGCGGAATTTTTCTGATATTCTGGTGTGAAGTAACATCGAAAATGATTTGAGGCCTAACCCAGACTGGAAGCCGGGGTCTCGATTGCTGGTCTACCCGGGTCCAAAGTGAACAACAACGGACTGCCGAGGGTGGTTGGGTCCGGTCCTTGGAACTTTCGAAAATTTCTCTGAACTACTTTGCAACCATCTGCTGCCTGGTGCTGTACCTGAGGTGAGGCGACGGGTGGTGCGCGGTGCTGCGTCGCGGGGGGCTCCGGCCCGGAGGCCCGGCACTAGCACCGCTGGTTGCTGCTGGCCCGTCCCTCACGGCCTGTTTCTGATCCGGCATATCCTGCCCCGGAGAGGGTGCCTCTCCGTGGGGATCGTTATGCCTGCGGCCGAATGGAACCCGGTGGAACGCACTCAATGTGGCCCTTCCTTGCGGATGGTAATGGCGGAAGTTGCGGCGCTTCACGCGATGGTGAGGACCCAGGTCAATCATTGGCTGTCGGCAACGGTTGGAATCATAGGACCAGGAACGAGCCCTGACTTGCTCTTTGAGACCCGGCAGCCGACTTGCCCCCTGTTGGAAGCCCTACTGGTGTGTTTGGACCCGGTGCTGGAAGCTGTGCCTGTCCCCGAGGAAACGTAATTCATCGTGTGTGCTGAGATTGGTGACTCTCTTAAGTTCTCGGAAACATTGGTCCTACAGTTATCGGAGCATTTCATTGCTTCCCCCGTCCTGGACACTGTTGGCCCACACTTTGTTCTGTGTCGGAACGAGTCGCACCCCCTCCCCAATCGGTCTCCCAATATGGCGGATGGAACAATGCTTGGCTTCGGGGACGGGGAGGGACATCGTTGGTGCAAGCTGTGTGTGTTGGGACCTGCTATTCCTCTCCTAATTGCTGACTCAAGCCCCGGCTGCTTCTGTGTGAACTTTGACTTTCCGGGGATGTGGCTTTTCTTATCCGAGGGACACGGCAACTTTGTTAGACGGGGCCAAGGCTGAGATTGTGGGTTGAATCGTTTACGATGGATCTATTGGTAACGGGACTGCTTCATCAACGGACGGATTCCGGGGCGGGGGGTTTGTGGTTCCCCCCGGGGTATTTTTGTATGGTGGACAACCTATTTGTGTTGGGTTAGGGGGGCCCCTCTGATAGTGCGGGGCGGAGAGACCGTGAGCGCATAGACTATAGCCCTCCTCCGCTTCCCCGTTAGTTGGGGTTTCCTTTCTTTCTCTTTTTTCTCTTCTTCTTCTATATTTCGTGTTTGGTTCTCGGGCGACAGGCACACTGCTGGGGGGGGGGCGTAGTCATCTGCAGGGGTGCAGGGTAGGGGGTTGGGGGAGGGGATCTTTTGTTTTTATTCTTGTTTCTATGGCCTTTTTTCTCCTCTCTTATCTTTCTTTGTCTTTTTCTTTTTCTGGGTCAGTGCAGTGGGTTTCCTTTGGTATCAATCCCTGCTTTTTCATCTGTGCCTCAATTTTCGTGGTGTTTTTTGGTCTTAGGGCAGGTGACTGCAGGTGCGAATTGATCGTGATATTCCTTCACATCCTGACCTCTTGTTTCAGCGCCATTGATTTGATCGATTACTGTTTATTGTCGATACGTTTACTATTCTGCCTGCCATTTTCGCTGCCGGGAAATTGTTCGGCACCTGATCCTTCCATCTTATATTATAAAATGAAAACCTTTTATATCCTGTTTTTCTAATTGTGCTGTTCAAGTGGCCAATAGTACTCTAGCATGGAGATTCTGCTCCCCGAGGTGCTGCATGTGATTAAAATTGCTCTCTGTTAATCTAACTGCTTAGCGGCCGGCCCCCGGGGTTGTAGGCCCATACTTGTATTTGGTTTAAATGTCAATAAAGGTTTTCAACAAAAAAAAATAATAAAGAAGATACCACTGATTATAGTATTTTACTTGTGCTTTTATGCTTAGGTTGCTATTTGGGTGGATTAATCGGGTTTTTAGTTTACTAGGTGGCTGGAGACATTTACCCAATAAAAGTTGAATTATAGGCATCCCCAGTAAAAATCTGTTTTATTGGAGGTGGCTAACTTCACCTGCTAAATAATTTCTGAGACAGGCATGGATTTTTAGGTCTCGCCTGTCAATGCGCTTGCGCATTGAGCTTGCGAGAATATAGGGGCTTAACCAGAGGTTAACCAAACGGGCGATTTGATGCTGTGCCCGTGAAAAGCAAGCTCAATGCGCAAGCGCATTGACCTTAAAAGCGCGTGCAGCTCTTCAAAGGTATCCGTTCCGCCCCCTGCTGCATCAAAGGCTTTCTCCCCTCTCTTACCCCTATCTCATTCGTCTGTTTGTTGTAACCTGGAGCTCAGGGCATTTTATTCTTGATAAAAACCTCTTTTTATGCAAGTCAAAAGCACACTGAAGTGGCCAAATGAGTTATGCTGGCACTATAAAACACATGGCCACCAGGCCGTGTCTCGTTTTATTTTAACTTTTTTTATTTTTAAATTGTTTAATTTCGCGCCCGCCAATGCTTGTTTTTTTAATGGGTTATTTCTGACTCCTCGGCGGGATTCTCCTACAGGGCGATCTTTGCCATCTACTGTCTGACCTCACCGAGTCCCTGTTCGCGCTCCACGTGTCTCAATGGATACGCTTTTACACACAGTCTTTCTTAGCACTTAGAATCCGGTTGTGTATGATTTGCGCTGTAGAAAGAAACCACAACTTGCAATCGTCAAGAACAGAGTGTTTCTATCTACAAATGACCGCATTGTACCCTATCTCATTCGTCTGTTTGTTGTAACCTGGAGCTCAGGGCCATTTATTCTTGATAAAAACCTCTTTTCATGCAAGTCAAAAGCGCACTGAAGTGGCCAAATGAGTTATGCTGGCACTATAAAACACACAGCCGCCAGGCCGTGTCTCGTTTTATTTTAACTTTTTTTTTTTAACTTGTTTAATTTCGCGGCAGCCAATGCTTGTTTTTTTAATGGGTTATTTCTGACTCCTCGGCGGGATTCTCCTACAGGGCGATCTTTGCCATCTACTGTCTGACCTCACCGAGTCTCTGTTTGCGCTCCACGTGTCTCAATGGATACGCTTTTACACACAGTCTTTCTTAGCACTTTGAATCCGGTTGTGTATGATTTGCGCTGTAGAAAGAAACCACAACTTGCAATCGTCTGACCTCACTGAGTCTCTGTTCGCGCTCCACGTGTCTCAATGGATACGCTTTTACGCACAGTCTTTCTTAGCACTTTGAATCCGGTTGTGTATGATTTGCGCTGTAGAAAGAAACCACAACTTGCAAATGTCAAGAACAGAGTGTTTCTATCTACAAATGACGGCATTTCCCCCCTATCTCATTCGTCTGTTTGTTGTAACCTGGAGCTCAGGGCCATTTATTCTTGATAAAAACCTCTTTTCATGCCACAGGGGAATGATCGGAGTACGTTATGGGGAGAAACTGGGAAGACCTATACCAATTGGATAAATTACGGGAGACAAGCCAATAATCTAGCCTGGTCCATGTGTCATACTGTGCAGAATAGTGGGAGTACGCAGCGGTTCCCGGATTGCGCTGCAGCTGAATATCAGCCAGGCCTACCAAGTCCCACAAGTCTAGCAGTGCGCAACGTGCATGAGGTTTGGTGACAGGGGAGTTGGAGGAGCTGTCATGAGCTGGGTCTAGTAGGAGGTTAAAGTCTCCCCCCATGCATACATACTCTGCGTCGATTTGCGGGCAGGTCTTGGAAGTACTCTGGGCTGTCTACATTTGGTGAGTATATGCTGAGGAATGCTATGCGGTGACCCATTAGCTGACCCACTATCATAGTGTAGCGCCCCTCTCTGTCATTGTGTGCTTTGTAGAACTGAAAAAGGAGATGTTTGTGGATCAATACCTTGGTGCCCCTTCCATAGGTGCTGTAATTTGCAAAACAGCGATGCGAGCCCCAACTTGAAGCAAAGTTAGTGGAGTCTGCCTTAGGTAGGTGAGTTTATTGTAAAAATGCCAAGTCAGTCCCATGGCGCTGTAAGTAATGCAAAATCTGCTTCCCTTTTTTGACATTATTGAGACCCCTAATGTTCCAGGGGTTAATGAAAGATCGCAAAATGTGGATAGGCTACCCAATGCTGACATTTAAACCAATAGACAGTGACAATTGTCAGCATTGTCACAATTCCATAGACTACAAACGGGGATATCATTTCATAAAGACAGTGGAAAAGGGCTACAGTGCCTAACCACCCTCTCCGTGGTAAGATATAGTTTATTATAAAAAAGAAGACATCTGGGCTTTGTCAGCTGACCCCATTCCTCGAGGCCTAGATGAAAGTTTTACGTCTCAGGACAAGCACAGCTCTTCTCTCTGGAAAGTTCTCTCTCCAAGTGCATGAACAACATGCTTTGCTTGTAATATTAAAGCATACGACTTTCAGTAGTCCAGCTGTGTTTTATGTTATGTCTAGGTGCAAGGGAATGACCAGAACAGAATGTATATCGTGTGCAGACTAAACCCCAGAGTACAGCAGAGAACACGAAAAGCAGACAGTTCTCATGTAAAAAGGGCACAAACAAAGTCTTCCAAAATAAACGCATGTAGTGTCGAGCGCAAAAGCAGCCTCATGGCAGCAAAGCTTATGCTTACTTAGCAATGTCGACAATGAACCCACCATCCATACTACAACACTGGACACCAAACCACTGTGAGGGGGTGTAGTTCTGGATGAGTCTTTACTTTTTTGGCTGCCGCTCCCTTTTTAGTCCCTGCAAAACTCCTGCACTGCTGTGGGAGTGTCGAACACGTGGGATCGACCTATGACATCCACCAAAGGCGCGCTGGATATATCTTGCCATATCTGAGTCCCAGATTCCGGAGCGTCGCTTTCACCCCAGTGTATTTGCGTCTCGCCTCCGGCACCATCGCAGCGAAGTCAGGGAACAGGGCCAGCACTGAGCCCTGCCATGATATAGCACCCCGATCTCTCGCCAGTTTCAGTGCTGTGTCTCTGTCCCCGAACTTTAGGAGCCGAGCAATGAAGGGCCTGGGCGGACAGCCGGGGTTGGGCCGAAGGCCAAGCGAGCGATGGGCGCGTTCAACAAGGAAACCAGGGATGAAGGCTTCTCTGCCAAAGATGTCTGCCAAAAGGGTTTCTACAAAAGGTCCATGCAGCCCGTATTGGCCGATTCAGAGACTCCCAGGATGCGAACGTTGTTGCGCCTGCTTCGCGCCTCCAAATTCTCGTTTTTCATGGCTACATCTTTAAGTATCTTTTCTATACCTTCCAGGCACTTAGTGGACTGAGCCGCCCCATCTTCTAGATCGGACACCCTGCCCTCCACTGTATCAAGTCGTTTGTCATGTACCTCTAATTTGGCGCCCAGAGTATCTATGCGTTTTTCCAGGGCTCCAAACCGACCATCCAGGGCTCTGAAACCAGCCCTCAATTCATGCAGCAAGGCTTCCGTACAAGGGGGAGGATCGCCTGCAGGAGCCACCTCCGAGCCAGCCTCAACCATGCTGTTGCCCGACTCTGGCGCTTTCTCTGTGGGTTTGCCAAACTGTAGGAGTCGTTGCTTGGGGTCTTTATGACCCATATCTTCCTGTGCAAACTAATTTGATGGCAGCATCTACCCCGCCAAGTATCTGCTGCAGGGCCAGAGGGCCTCAAAGCGGCGTGCAGGCCTGATCAGTCAAAAGCAAGAAAACCTCATGAGCCAGGAAGTAAACAGTGCAAGACAGGCATGGCCCACAAAGTCCGTAAGGTTGCGTAATATGGTGCAAGTACAGCAGCCTGCGGAAACACATTATTTAGGCTCAGCAAAACATCTGTGTCGCCCCAGCATGCATTTCCTCATGTCTGTTGATGCCCAACAATGTGGTGGAATATAAAGGAGTGAGCTTACTACTTAAAGAGTCATGAAGATTATCCTTCAGGACCACCAAAGGGCCATCCAATTGTGAATCTGTTTGTAGTTTTAATGTTGACCCTTCTTTAGTCTGTAGCAAATCAGTTTCTGTTTTAAGGCACTCTTCATTAGATCTAATAAGGTAAGACTAGATCATTGATTTCTCCTTTAAAATACTCTAATGTGGGGTCCTGTTCCTTAATTGATTTGATTTGGTTTTGTGACAGCACTTTGAGTAGATTAATCTCCACAATCATAACCATTTTGCTGTCATGATAAGTGCAGGCAGAAGCACAATTATCTGCACAATAATCTGGAGGTATATATGAGAGGATGATATCTAGGTTAAGTCAGTTTTCTCCCGGACTTCCCCAGGACTTTACAGGGAGATGAAAACAGAGCAAGGATTCTGACCAATACAAGTGTGCACTGCACATAGACTCCTTTTCCACTGGTTACAAACCCCGAAAGTACAATACTCCACTACATTACTATAGGTACTGGCGAGAGAATTGCCAAGGATCCAACTTACTGCTAAAGAGTATTAGAGAACTAAAACCTCACAAGAAAGGGCTGGCGACATAAAAGCCACACCAGCTCCCAGGGTGACCAACTCTACAGGGAGTCCCCCACCTTCCTGCTCCTAATGCGCAGTGACAAAGGTTTTGCCTAAGGTCTTCCCAATTAGAGAGGTAGTGACAATGGTAATGGCGATGGTAAAGGTATAGCAAAGGTTTCACCAGCTGTCAAGAGGCAAACATCCAAACAGGCATCCATGAATTGTGACCGTGGCTGTAGCTGTGACTATGGTTGCGGCTAAGACTGTGACCATGGCTAAAGCTGGAAGGGTGGTAGGGAAGACTATAACACAACGCTTTAACAATGTTTTAAACCAGGGCACAAACTTTATAAGAGATGCTTCATCACTCTCCCCCTGGTCTCCCCTGGTATATTGTTCCTGCTGCTGTGGTGAAATCAAGGAAGAGAAAGAGAAGGTGGAGCGGGTCAATGGTCAAGGGGGGGTGCAGTGTCCAAACCCACACCAATTCCTGGCTCTACCACCTCCGCAGCACTTGCGCTCACCCCCATTAGAGAGCAGCAGGCCACAAGCCACACTGATGCCACCTTCTCTTCGCAATGCTCCTTAACCTCCCCCGAGGGATAATTCTTCCCTCTGATGGATTAATAGAGCCACACTGATAATGGGCTGTGGGTTTGCTTGGCAAGAGGGCACGTGGGCGACCAGCCACTTCTGTGGTCCGACCTCCTGTCACTCCCTCTGATTGGTCTGGGCTTCTCCGATATGGTGTACCACATGCTCCACTCGCAGAAGGAGGCTGAGGCAGTCAGGGCTTTTACGTCTCTAGGCTCCCGTGGGGCCCTATTTGACTGTCTTCTTCCCTGACTCCTGTTTTTCCGAAGTCTGAGCTAGCAGCTCTGCGGTATTCTGCTGCGACGTTCAGTATGTTCGCCGTGCGTGCTGCGGCTGTTGAGCTCGTTCAAAAGTTTACTCTGGTCTCCCTCAGGATTGCCAGTTGCTCCACTCTGCAACAGACAACCCCCCCCCCCCCCCCCCCGAAACATTTGGGTGATCATTTGTGTGGGTGCACTTTACAAATATGATGATATGTAGATTAGGTTCAGTGGGTCCTGATGATTTGCCCTACCTGTAGATACTAAGCAGAGCAGGAAACCTGTCGACCAATTCGGCGAATATTAAGGAACATTATTCCTGTTTGTTTTTGACCAGTAACAGGCACCCCAAGAATAATGTACTCATAGAGGGCTACGTTAGTTGATTTTAATTTCAGTCCAACTAGTCTTAAGATTCAGCTGGCAAACAGCTCCTTAATTATATCAAATTTTGCTCCGAAAAGTAAAACACTCTCTCTGACCTCTCCACAAATAAGGTACACAAATGGTGTTACTCTAGGTTTGGTTAGGAGCAGCACACTGTGTTTGATCATAGTTATAGGAGTGTGTGTGCTGGACCTTGGTTACTCTAGTTCCTCTATCATTTATGGATTTTTTACCCCGTTCTAGGCAAGATCTGAGTCAATGAACATCTTCCCTTTAATAGAGGGTGACTGCAGCTTATATGCTCATCCTTTATGCAGTTCAGCAGTGGTTGGCCAGCGGTGTAACACACAGTGGTGCCTCCCCTTCAAAAATGTGTTGAGGGACCCTCTTGAGTATCCCATGTTTAAAAGATAACAATTGCCATGGGACTAAGTGGGGTCCCCAGAAGGGTTGTGTACTCCCTGAAGGATTGGGGGCCTCCTATGGCATAGGGGCTGCACTGGTCTTTGCTATTCCCCTTGGCTGACTACCACTGGTTCAAGCTTAAAAATCCTACCAACTAGGTTGTGGCAGTTCTTTCTTGCCCAAGAAATAATGCTTGATACAGCAAGCTTTTCTCTGGTCTCTTAGTGCACTTTGCAGTTGGTCCCTCAGAGACACCATACAGTCAGTCAGTCAAAATACTTTATTCGGTTCATATCAAAAACCATAAAAGTATACTAAACATTTCATGTCAAGAAAAGGTTTTTAACAAAAGCCATAAATACAACAAAGATATACAAGCTTGAAATACATACAGTACCTATTATCATTTCATATAAAACACATCCTAAATAACCGTGTTACCATTGAAAAACATCCTCGGCTTCAATTAATTTAGGCCAATTCATAACAATGACTATTCCCATCTGATTTTCTTCTTTAAACTTATTGCCGCAGTGAGGAAGTTAGCAATGTTAAAAATCCCCCACGCATTCGAAAGCGGCTGCAAATAATGGAGAGCTGGTTTAACTTGCATAAAGCCTTTGTCTTTTAAAATAGGAATAATAAAACGTTTACGAATATGAAGAAAGTGCTCACAGAAAAAGATAAACTGCATTGTATCTTTAGTAGAAAAGCCATCACAAGAGCAGAACCCCAAATCTTCCTCCCTTTTCCACCCCAAAGATCCAGCAAGGAGGAAATGAATTTGGTTCAACCTGAATCTGAGTAATAAGAAGCAATGATTTGGGTTAGTAACAACATTCAGGTATGGCTCGATGGCACTTGATTTTTTTAACAATTGGTGAGCCCTTACAGTCGGCTTAACCAGCTCTCTTTCTTCTCTAACCATGCAGGCCACTGACTTATAGGATTCCTTGACCCACTTGATGTCCCCTTTCACCAACTTCTCAGGCGAGTAAAACAGTTCTGGTCGTCCCAATTTGACAGATAACTTATGAACATAACTCAGCCAGAGGATACGGGACCCAAAGTCAAGTGCTAAACAGTCTTTAAGGATTTCCTGATTCAATTCTGACTCAGGGTTTAGCCAGGTAGAAATCCATTTTAAAAGTGGGGAAATAGCTATTCGATCCTCTGAAGTACTAGAAAAATATGCCATAGAGCTATATTTACCAATAGCCCATATATCTCATTTACCATACATAAATCAGTCGGCAATGGAAAAGGTTCAATCGTTTTATTTACAAAGCGCCCTGTACAGGGGAGCCTCCCTCTCCACAGCTCGCAAAGGTGTGCAGAGGAGACTGCTGGATCATAGTCAAAACAGTGCATATATACTTTCGACATACCTCATAGAAACACCGTACATGGAAAAGTACTAGTTCAAGATAGAGCAACAGGAACACCCATATAAGGCACAATTGATTGGTGTGAAACTCTGCTGAAGCTATTCCGGGGGTGGGTCAGTGAAGGTGCCTCCCTTTCGTTCTGGTGCACGGGAGTACAGGCATGGCGCCTGCAGGAATGTGCTCATCCCAACAAGAAAGAGCAGATGTGACCTTGGTCTGTCTAAGTTAGAAGCAATGCTCTGTTCATAGCCTAGTCCGACCTTTCAGACTTTCCTCTTAGCAACTTGTCACGTGCTTTCCTTACTAACGACAGGTGCCTTTGGAAACAAAACCAAGATGGCGTCTACTCAGATCGGGACTGATTCTTATAATGCACAAGGGTTGAACGTATTTACAAGGGACTGTGATAGAAGTAAAATATATATATTGGATATGTTATGGCAACCATATGGAAAATCGATTTTATATTCCTTCAGCCCGCCCTTTTGGCATAACATAGACAATATAGAAAAGGCCAGTTCTCTACTCCAAGACCACACCCTCATCTATCTGCATAAGGTCAGCCACCTCCTTTTGCACGAACTGCTTTTTAATTTTAGTCTGTCGAGAAACTGTTAGGGTGGAGGTAAGTTTGGCCGCACAATAGGAGCAGCATGCCGGGCCGCAATGGAGTCATAGGCAACAAACAAATACCACTCCCAGTGCTCCAGCCAATATCATGAAGATCTTCCAACCCCAGGTGGAGAGGAGATCCCAGAACCACCTGGTAAAAGACCAAGTGCCAGTGTCAGCATGTACCTCTGCAGCCAAGCCAAGCGATGCAGTTTTTGAATAGCTAAATGTATAGTGGGAGCAGAATCTGGAATATATACACAGCAAGAGCTGCCGATCACGCGACATGCTCCTCCTCGATCGGCTAGGATGACGTCAAGCACCATCCTATTTTGAAGCGAGACAAGCCTCGTAGCCTGAAGCTCTACAGTGAGGTTAGTCAGAATCCCAGCGGTAGTCTGAACCACATTTTCCACTACTCTAGAGAGACGCCTAACGTCTCTACTAGTAAAAATGGGACCCCATATTGGAAAGAGGCCCTTTGCAAAATCCATAAACTGCTGAGCAGCAGTATCAGTCTGATCAGTGCCTTCAGTGCTAATGCGTCTGTACAGTTGATGGGACCCTGAGCTTCGCTTAGTCAGCTGGTGTGTTTTGTGGTAATTAGAAGGAGCTATATAAACTGTAGGGAACAAAAGGACAAATAACATTTTCCGGCCCACCCTCTTGGAAGCCAAGTATAGGCGTTCTCTCCACATACAAAATATACATTAGGGGGAGTGATCAGAGGTGGTGTGCTGGTAGTGTGCAGAATGTAAGTATAATTACATTTACTATTCCCTACATCTACATGTCCTTTACCTTGTATACAGATAGAAGCAGTACTATTCAAAATAGGGACAGGCATTGCCTTATCATCAGTGACGTTACGATCCTGGAAATGCTGAAAATATTGGGTAGAATTAAACTGTTCAAAGTCCAACATTTCTTCTTTTAACCAAGTAGCATTTTCATAAGTAGTGTACATATTTATACAAGCATCTGGGTCTAAGGATTCCTCCCCGTTATTCCCCTGTTCATCAAATCCTTGATGTTGTTCTATATATTTCAACACAGCTTCATAATCCTTTTTAGTATATCTTTTCGGATCAGCTACATAATGCAAATACATGAGAGATAATAACTGAAACCAGGCCTCACAACTCGCTAAGTGTGATAACGGTAAGGAAATAAACAAATCATGTCGATGCATCACAGATGGCAAGAGACCACATACCCAAACGTTCGTCTTATTCGTAGTGCTATGAGCCTCATGCAACATTTCTATAAACGCATTTCTAACATAAGTTTCTCGATGTCGTTCTTTATGGGGAGGCAAGGTATAGAAGAAATGCTCAGGTGGAGTTTCTGTGGTGCCTAAAACATGGTGCATTGGATATTAAATTTCTAAATACATAAACACACTAATTAAGATGATCATAATTACTGCAACAGTTATTACAAAGGCCACCTTCACTCTGGTAGCCCACCCAGAAAACATAGGAACATTCTCAATAAAAGGTCGGGTGCAAGGGGTCTCTCATCTTCAAGAGCAAAGCAGGCAAAGGGATACATCCTAACTAAAAGTCCAAACTAAACTTGGAAAGGAACACAAGCCAACTGCCAGAGGGTTTCTTCTCCCTGTGTCCGTTTAGAGCCGCACAGGCAGGCTCTCACTATTCATCTACACAATGATATTCCAACAATTTTCGCTGTTGCAATTTAGGCCCTTTTACACAGTCTTTCTTTCTGAACAGAGCAATGTGTCAGTTCCAAGCTCTCAACAGGTTCAATCCAGTGTCTCGCTCAATACCCCAGACGAGCTTATCTTTTACCCTACAACTCAACTCTTTCCATTTCCCCTATATTCCGGAACTGGGGTATTGCGTAGTTTTCGGGGCCGTAAATTGTATCGCAGATGGCCAGGTTGCTCCTGATCATGGAACAACTCAGCAGCAGGGACATTTGGTGCAACACAGTTTTCGGAAGCCTCAGGGGGATCAGCTGTATTACAACTTTCAGAAACCAAAGACGATTCACCTCCTTGCGGTGTCGACAACCCTTCTCCTTGCCCAATTTCAACGGCATCCAAGAAAGGCACAAACCGTACCCTTTGTTCCCCCTCTTGTGATAGAACCCCGTCTTGGTTCTGCTGATCAGAGGGAAGCGGTAAGGGTAGCTTCTTCACATGGGAGGCATGGATCCAGTTTTTCTTCCCATCCACCTTCACTGCCTTTCCGAGTGGCCAGGAGGATTTGATAAGGGCGACTCCCCCTTGGTTCCAGACTTGATTTCCGTTGGTATTTCCATACTAGGACCCACTGTCCTGGTTCCAGGCGATGTCCGGGACCCTCCGGCACCAGCTGCAGTACCGCTAAAACCTGTTGATGAATAGAACGTAGATCTTTAGTTAAAGCGTACAGATGTATTGTATTGTATGGCACATTTGTAAAGCGCAGCTGTCACCCGACGGGTATCCTGGCGCTGTGTAGTCTGTCATCATAGGGTAATCAAGGTCACAGAAGGATTTGGGTCTCGGGACACCTAATACATTGGCGGGTCGTCCAAAAACAACCTCATAAGGTGAGAACCCAGCCCGAGAATGGGGGATCATTCGTATTGACATCAATGCTAAGGGCAGGGCATCAGGCCAACTTAAACCCGTACTCTCCTGTATCTTTGCCATTTTTAATTTTAATATGCCATTTGTATTTTTCAACCAATCCTGCAGATTGTGGGTGTCGTGCTGCATGAAATTTTTGTTTTATCTGCAACCCTGTGCAAACATGTCTAACGATTTCTGCATTAAAATGTACCCCATTATCTGTCCAGATAATTTGGGGCAAACTGAATCGAGGCAGGAATTCCTTAATTAGGGCTTTTGCGGTGGCTAAAGCAGTGTTTTCTTTGGTGAAGTAGGGTTCAACTCATTGGCTAAAAGCACAAACCACCACCAGTACATATTTAGGCTTATTCACCCTGTCAAATTGGATACAATCCATCTGTAATACTTCAAACGGTAAAGAAGGGGGAGCAGAATTTCCACTAAGAACTGTCTCTCTTCCCCCAGGATTATCCTGAAAACAAATCATGCAATATTTAACAACATGGGCGGCAGTTTTTGCAATATTCGGGTTATTCCATACTGGGTCCAATAGCGAACAGATACCCTTCGCTCCAATGCGAGCGGTGCCATGGGCCATCCCTACTACTGCATACACCAGGGCATTAGGCAGTAGCCATCTCTGTCTGTCCGTCAAATCAGTCCAGCAATCATTTTTATCTAACCGTCCTATTTCCTGTTCTCATCTTAACAGTTCATCTGTCGTGGCCTCTTTCTGCAATTCCTTAACACTTTCAATACTGTTATGAAATACTGTAGTCTCCGCCACCCATCGAGTTGCTACACTGGGGAACATTGTGGTTGTTTTAGTTTGTGCTGTTTCTTTCGCTACTTGATCAGCAAAAGCATTTCCTTCTCCTGTGGTATCAGTAATCTTTCTATGGGCACTACACTTGATGATAGCTACCTTTTCCGGTAAAGGTAAAGCATATAACAGTCTCTCAATCAACTGGCCATGTTGTATTCTTTGACCATGGGAAGTAAGGAATCCCCGTTCCCTCCACAGCCGCCCAAAGCTATGGGCAACAGCAAAGGCATATTGGCTGTCAGTAAAGATATTCACCTTTAACCCCTCACTCAGCTCACAGGCCCTCAATAATGCTATTAGTTCAGCTGCTTGTGCTGAGTGCTGTGAAACCCGAGCGGACTCTACTACTGTTATAGCATAAGCAGCTGTGGTGGTGCCATTTGGTAACTTGAAACAGGAGCCATCCACATATAATTCCTCTTGCGGGTCGGACAAAGGGGAATCAGTGAGGTCCACACGTCCCTTAGTCTCTTCTTCTGTCCGAAATATACAATCATGGACATCGTCCTTTTGATCACTCGAAGGGAGGGGTAGTAACGTGGCTGGGTTCAGAGTGGCACATCATTTGATTTTAATGTGGGGTGTGAACAAAGTTAATTCATAACCAGTCAATCGTGCACTTGTAAGGTGCTGTGTTTTTGTTCTGATCAATAATATGTCCACAGCGTGCGGTACAATCACTGTGAGGTCAGTATTCAAAACAATCCCTTCCGACTGTCGAATGGCCACCGCCACTGCAGCAGTAGCCCTTAGACAGAGAAATATGCACAGGGTCGCTGTTTTCCTCCAAAATCCTGGGTTAACACTGACAGAGAACAACCGTCCACCTCATGCACATTGAGTACAAAGGGTTTCCGGTAGTCCGGAGTACCCAGAACGGGTGCAGAACAAAGAGCAGAGTTCAAAGAATTAAAAGCATCTTGACATTCATCCGTCCAGGGCAAGGGTTCATGCACATCTTTGGTAACCAAATGCAACAGAGGTTTAGTCAGAAGAGAAAAATTAGGAATCCATTGGCGACAGTAAGAGGTTATGCCTAGAAAAGCACGAACATCACGTTGAGTACGAGGCACAGACATGTTAGTAATGACAGATATTCGTTCTGGAGTTAATCGCCTCCCCGCTTTCGACAGTAAGTGACCAAGGTAGGTCACTTCCTGGCGACAATACTGAAACTTGGGCAGGGACACCTTATTACCATGAGTAGCCAGATGACGTAGTAATTTAACAGTGGCCTCCTTGCAACCGTCCGCCGTATCAGATGCTACCAAAATTAAGTATGGGCGAAATTTGAGAATTCGCGGTCCGCGAATTCGCGATCTGCAAAATTCGAATTTGCGGATTGTTTTTTTTGCGTGTTCGCAGGGTTGTTTGCGTATTCGCGGGCCGCTTGCAGCGCACCGACCGCGAAGTTACCCATGCGGTCAAACATGGGCGCGGCCATCTTGTGCGCGTTGTGTATTTCCGTTTCTGGGCGCTATTGGCAATCTCGCGTTGTGTGCGGTGCGCTATTACGAGTTCGTGTGTGTTTTTGCGTACTCGCGGGGGAAATATCGCGCAAACTTACCCATGCGGTCCTCAGTGGGCGCGGCCATCTTGTTTTTCATTCATTGCTATGGTTCTGGGCATGCTTTTTCTATCCAGCTTATATCTTTGCCATCCTTTGTTTGTTTGAAGTTTTTTTTAATCTTTTTTACTTATTATCTATCCCTCTATTTTTCTAGATCTATATTTTGTGTTTTCTTCTACTTTTGGTTAATTTAAAACTACTTTTTTAAACTCTTTTCTTTTCTTTACTTTTTCCCTATTCTCTTTCCTATTTATTATTTACCTTCCTGTCCAGACCATGGCAAAGGGAGCCGGGAAGCAGCCTGACAAGGGGAAGGGTCCCGCACCCCGTTCCCGGCTCCCATGCGGGCGATTGAGGGGGGAGCAGGTCACAGTCTGGGAGATCTTCAGTGCAGAGGAGGTGGACGCACTGGTTAATTTTGTGCAGCGCCGCCTCCCCAAGACCATCGCGGCAGGCGGCAGGATCGCTAGCGGGTACGGGCTCCGGGAGCGTCGGAAGCTGTGGGAGAAGGTGTGTCGGGCCATGTATAAACACTCTCAGGTCTGGCGCACCTACAGCCAGGCCACGCACCGGTGGTCCGACCTCCTGGACCGTGAACACGACCTGCTTGACCTGCTAGGCGTCGAGATCCCCGGGCTTGGTGAGTAGTAGTAGCTATTTAATCACTACTCTGTTTTCTCCTGCTCTATGTGTTATCATACTGCAAATTTTTGTTTTTTTCCGAAGAGCAATAATGCTGCCGATTACATTGTAGGTAAATTATGTTTCAGCTGCACTGCTCTCCTGCTCAGTGGCGGTGCTACTATGCTTATTTGTTTTCGATTTTGTGCTCATTTCATTGGCCTGAGTAATTATGTATGAGTGTACTTTACAGAACTGCGTAATGCTAGACACTAAGGGGCAGATTTACAATTACAAATTAGCAGGGATGCGCCAGTAATTGTGCGCCACGCCTCCACCACCCATGGTGCGCCGCATATACAATGCGGCGCACCATGGGGCAAAAACGACACAGAAGCGGCACGCATCTGTGCCCTAAAGGTGGCGCATTGCTGGAGTTGCGTTGCAACCACGACGCAGCTCCAGCAGTGTTCTGGGGTGCCCTATCTCTCCAATGCTGCGTCAAGCCGTACGTCTGCTACAAGCAGGCGCAGGGTTTTGAGTGATGCAGCATTGGCCTAAAAGTGACTGAGTGAAATCTTGTAGATTTTACTCGGCCGCTTTTAGGATGCGTTCCTGCGCAGGAACGCCCTCCCTTGCCCCGGAACGCCCCCTGATGGCGCAGGGCTTTACAACGTGATGCATCTCCCAGATGCGTCACATTGTTAATATACCCCGCACCATGGCGCCTCTTTTGCGCTGCCGCTGCGTCACAAAAGTCTTGCAACGACGGAGCAAAAGAGCCGTAAGTGACTTGTAAATCTGCCCCTAGAGACTCAAGTCCTGTCCTTCCTTTGTACACCTACCACTAAGAAGAGATAGTGGTGGTGGATTGATAGTTTGAGTATTTTAATGACTGGTTATGTAGTAGGAAACGTACTTTTTAGTGTTCTCACTGGTCTGCAATCACGATGGACTTTGTCTGTCAATTTGCGTGCTGCAGAGTGCTGCCTGCCAGTCCCAGTCAAACCTTTTTGTAGTTGGTTTAGTGAGTTACATAACTTTGCAAGTCGACGGTCCGCGAATACAGCAATACTAATATCCTAGTAGACCACATCAGATAGGTCAATAAATGTAGTGCAATTGATGTCTATTTGCTATTTCCCCGAAATAATTTGTTATTGTTCTTTTGAAATATTTGATTTGGTT
The DNA here is from genome assembly GCF_964263255.1 of Lissotriton vulgaris. Classification (NCBI taxonomy): domain Eukaryota; kingdom Metazoa; phylum Chordata; class Amphibia; order Caudata; family Salamandridae; genus Lissotriton; species Lissotriton vulgaris. Next base: position 30,583,513 of record NC_141698.1, read on the forward strand.
GACAACAATCATCCATTTTTGGGTCTTTCTTTCATGTGGTACATCAGCTCCCCCCAGGGGCAAGAGGACAGAGGAGGAGGTAGCGGCGCCGGCGGAGCAGGAACAGGAAGGCCAGGATCGGTCCGGCGAGGGCTCCTCTACTGGCCCCAGTAAGTTTTCATGTTAATAGTAATCATTATACTTCCCTATCTTTTAGAGTACCTATTTTTTTACTAACGTTCCTCATTCGATTTTTTCTAAATCGTCTTTGATCTTCTTGTAGACTGTTTCTAAATTCTTATCCTGCCTCTACTATGACTCCCTGTGGTACTACTAGATTATTATTATTAGTCTGTCTGTGTAGCTAACTAAGCTTGCACAGTTGGCAAAAGGTGTTAAATGAAACTTATCCAGTATTATGGGTGCCTTTCATAGATTCACATGCCTGAATCATTCCCCGTCGTCGAGACGGGAGTCTCCGGTACATAGAAAAGTAATGTCCTATAGACATACATAGATAGAAGTAGGCCTAAGGGTCTCACCTTAGTAGCCTATCTATGTCCTTTTGTAAAAAGGACAAAACTCTAGAAGAGAGCCAATCAGCTAACACCTCCCTCTAGAACCTTCCTGTCAGGAGCCTCAGTCTCTCAGATTTTCTACTGCACGTTGTGCTAAGGGAGTCTCCACCTGAGTTCTCCTCAGGTTTCCTAACTACAACTTATTTCTTCACAGATTTGGATTATTATTTTCTTCACAACTGATTATGGCTGATGTTCAGAAGAAGAGGGGTCTCTTCAGAGAATGTACTTCTTGTGGAAAAAAGAGGTTACATATTGAAGATCAGCACAAGACATGCTTGTATTGCCTGTACCCGGACCATTCGGCAAAATTTGTAGAACTTTTTCTACAAAAACACTGAAAGACAGGGAAGGACGTCTTTTACTCTGGCTGAACAGGCTCAAGACCAGGGACAATCTGGAGTCTTCGGAGGAGGGTGAGTACTCTTCGGTCTCCTCACAGCTGTCTTTAAAAAGGCCAAGGGTGGCTTCCCCTAGCCCTACAGACGCTCTTCCAAAGAAGACCGCAAAAAAGTCTTCAGAGGTCAAGTCTTCAGCGTCTGAGAAGGAGGTTCACACCTTCAAAAAGCCTGCGCCGTCGTCGTCGACGACATCGTCGACGCCATCATCTGCGCAAAGGAAAACTGTCTCTCAAGTCTATGTCTCGACGACGACAGTTTCGTCAGTCGTCGTCAGTGTCGGCGACGAGAACAGCGCCGTCGACGCCTGTACCATCGACAAACCCCTCATCGTCGACGAGTGTGCAGTCGGCGAAATAATCGTCGTCGACGAGTGTACCGTTGACGAAGTCATCCTCGTCGACGAGTGTACCGTCGACGAAAGAATCGACGACGAGAAAGATACCGTCGACGGTGCCATCGTCGACGAGAGTTTCGTCGGCAAAGTCATCGTCGACGTCAACATCGACAACGAAAGCAACAACGGGCATACCATCGTCAGCGGCACTGTCGACGAGGACATCGTTGACGCCACAATGGAAACAGTCTCCGACGATTCCACCGTCGATGAGACAGACACAAGACCCTCGCTCCGTAGACGATAAATCGTCTAGAATCCTATCGTCGACGAGTCCTTCAATGGAAATTACACCTGAATTGACATCCCCAAGTAGGGTGCAAAGATTACCACCGGCTCGTCTCCTACAAGATGAGGAGTCGGATGAGGAGGATAGCACGCAGGCTACCAGTCCGTCTCATCTAGTGGTTAAATGCCAAAGTACGGATGAAGATGACAATGACGTTGAAATTACCCAGGAGCATAATGTTCAGGCACAGGTTCAGACTCAGGGAAGGACGTCTTTTACTCTGGCTGAACAGGCTCAAGACCAGGGACAATCTGGAGTCTTCGGAGGAGGGTGAGTACTCTTCGGTCTCCTCACAGCTGTCTTTAAAAAGGCCAAGGGTGGCTTCCCCTAGCCCTACAGACGCTCTTCCAAAGAAGACCGCAAAAAAGTCTTCAGAGGTCAAGTCTTCAGCGTCTGAGAAGGAGGTTCACACCTTCAAAAAGCCTGCGCCGTCGTCATCGACGACATCGTCGACGCCCTCATCTGCGCAAAGGAAAACTGTCTCTCAAGTCTATGTCTCGACGACGACAGTTTCGACGACGTCAGCATCATCGGCGTTTTCGTCATCGACGACAACTACACCTTCGTCGAAGGCGGGTAAGCCTTTGTCGTCCATCATTGTCATAAAAAATTTGTCATCGTCGACAACAGCGTCGTCGGCGACGAGAACAGCGCCGTCGACGCCTGTACCATCGACAAACCCCTCATCGTCGACGAGTGTGCAGTCGGCGAAATAATCGTCGTCGACGAGTGTACCGTCGACGAAGTCATCCTCGTCGACGAGTGTACCGTCGACGAAAGAATCGACGACGAGAAAGATACCGTCGACGGTGCCATCCTCAACGAGAGTTTCGTCGGCAAAGTCATCGTCGACGTCAACATCGACAACGAAAGCAACAACGGGCATACCGTCGTCAGCGGCACGCTCGACGAGGACATCGTTGACGCCACAATGGAAACAGTCTCCGACGATTCCACCGTCGATGAGACAGACACAAGACCCTCGCTCCGTAGACGATAAATCGTCTAGAATCCTATCGTCGACGAGACCTTCAATGGAAATTACACCTGAATTGACATCCCCAAGTAGGGTGCAAAGATTACCACCGGCTCGTCTCCTACAAGATGAGGAGTCGGATGAGGAGGATAGCACGCAGGCTACCAGTCCGTCTCATCTAGTGGTCAAATGCCAAAGTACGGATGAAGATGACAATGACGTTGAAATTACCCAGGAGCATAATGTTCAGGCACAGGTTCAGACTCAGATTACACCCATGTTTACCAGCCTCTATTGTGTCTGATTTAAGGTTCTTAATAGAGGACTATAAGCAACGATTTCCTGAGTCCTCAGCTCCAGCGGATAGGCAGATTCCTCCAACAGCGAGGGCAGCTGCGTCTCCACGGTCCAGACCACCACCTTTAGTGCTTCATCAGGAAAGGGAGCAAGTACAGTACCCACCATCATCTGAAGATGAGGAAGAACCTCATGAGGAAGGGGAGATCCAAGATGTCCTTTCCAATCATGATGACGCAGATGATTATATAATTTCTTCTCCAGCGTCCCCGGAGCCAACAACACTAGGTTCACCAGCGGCGGACATAGGAGGATTCCACAGTATGATGGAAAGAGCGGCCAAAAGGTTCCACATAACGATGGAGTCTCAGGAAACAGATTGTTCCCTTTACGATTTTAAGGAGCCACTTAGGAAGGCGGCCAAATCTATTCCCATCATTGAATACATTTGGAAAGAGGGCCTACAATTGATGCAGACACCAGCCTCAGTTTCTATGGCGGTTCCAAGACTAGACAAGAAATATAAGGCCCCAGCATCGGCCCCAGCCTGTTTTACAGGGCACCCCAAACCAGACTCTGTGGTTACACAGGCGGTGCAGAAAAATTCCAGGAATCCATCTTCACCGGTAACAGCCCCGCCAGATAAGGAGGGCAGGAAGCTGGGTAACATCGGAAAACGATTCTCAACCACATCGGCAGTGACAATAAAGGTGGAAAATTCTATGGCGCTGCTAGGAAGATATAATAGACAATTATGGGCAGACATTGCTCCGTATCTGTCTGAACTGCCGGACGACACGAAGGAGGAGGTTCAAGCTCTGCTCCTAGAAGGTCAGTCGTCGGCCTCTGAATTAATAGACTGTGCTCTGGATGTTGCAATGACTGGTTTCAGACAACTAGCAGGAGCAGCTGTATTACGAAGGCAGGGGTGGCTCAAGTCTACCTCATTCAGACAGGAAGTACAGTCTAAAATACTAGACATGCCATATGATGGACAACAACTGTTTTGCGCAAAGATTGATGAAGCGCTACAAACGATAAAAAAGGACATGGATACAGCGAGAGCACTTGGCACGCTGCAATTCAAAAACCAGTCCTTTCGAGGGAACAGAGGCAGAGGACAATCCTCTTACAGAGGCACTTATCAAAATAGATCCTCATATTATTATGGCCACGGCAAGTCACAATACCAACCGCGCCAACAACAACAGAACAGGCAGTCCTCCTTTGGAAAGTCCAACTTTAGAGGAAAGACCCAACGGAAGCCTGCTGGTGGACGCCAATGACCTATTACTACAGCCAGTCCATCCCTCATCTACTTCTTTGAAAATTGGAGGAAAACTGATCAATTTCCTCAACAACTGGAGGAGGATAACAACGGATCGGTGGGTCCTACAGTTAATTCAATTTGGACATTCTCTAGAGTTCGAAATTATCCCTCCAACAACCCCTCCTCGCCCTATGCCTCACAAGAACCTGCGATTGCTTCTTCAGGAAATCTCGATCATGATTCGGAAAGGGGAAATAGAGCGAGTACCGTCAGCTCTCAAGGGGAGAGGATTTTACTCCCGCTTCTTCCTCATTCAAAAGAAGGAAAAGAAATGGAGGCCTATTCTAGACCTCAGGGCGCTCAACACATTCTTAAAGAAGCAATCATTCCCTATGGTCACGATTCAAGAAATCTTGGGCCTACTGGAGGAGGGAAATTTCATGACGTCCTTGGACCTGCAGGACGCATACTTTCACGTCCCAATCCACAAGAGTCACAGGAAATTCCTAAGATTTGCAGTGTCTGGCCAACACTATCAGTTCTGTGCCCTCCCTTTTGGCCTGAAGTCTGCACCCCGGATTTTCACCAAATGTCTTTCCCCGGTAGCAGCATTCCTCAGACAGCACGGGCATCAAGTCTTTCCGTATTTGGACGACTGGCTGGTGAAGGCACCATCCTTGTCAGGCGCAACCAAATCCTCCAACGCCTGTCTCAATCTCTTCAAAAACTTGGGTCTTACACTCAATTGGGAAAAATCCACCTTGCATCCCTCTCGAGTCATTACCTTCCTCTGAGCAACACTAGATACAAAGGCGGCGAAGGCTTTCCCGTCTCAGGAGAGAAAACGCAAGCTTGTTTCTCTAGCCGCATCGGTGGCTTCGAAGAAGGCATCAGTCCGTACCTTCAAATCCCTCCTGGGCATGATGTCCTCATGTATCCTACTCATACCGCACTGTCGGCTATGGATGCGTCCTCTCCAAGAGGCTCTGTCAAAACAGTGGACGCAGTGTATGGCATCGTTCGACGACCGCATAAGGATCACGAGCCAGATCGTCAGGACATTGCAGTGGTGGAGGTCGCTCAAAAACATCTCACAAGGGTTGCCATTCCTGCTTCCTGCAGCTCCCCATGTCATTACAACGGACGCCTGTAATGGCTGACCTTTTCTGGCTCCTTTAAGAGGGAGAATGATGGAGAGTGACTCCAGCCTATCACCCCTATAGCATAGGGATTAGGACTATAGATAGGATCCCTGCCTTTTATATAGTAGAGTATTTTCGTGTCCCTTTCCTTAGAGTAGGGCTTATGAATTTAAGTTAGGGGATAGATACATAAGTATTAATCATGATTTGCCCATTTGCTAACGTGTTAGGATATTTTCCATGGAGTTACGCATATTGCGGGCCCTGTAGGCCTTAAACGAGACAGACTTCATCTTGCTCTCTGCCTGGTAGCTCGAGAGGCCCTCTAGGTCAAGTGTAATGTTTTAGTTTCAAGCTGTTGTTCGCTTGGAGAGAACCGGCTCAGGCTGGCCCTTATCGAAGGAATGTATTTTTCTCCACTCCGAAGACACAACTTCAGGCCGGCCGGCTGGGAACGTGTCCTTGGTACGGGGAGGTACAAGAATTTGGTGGGCGGCAGGTTGCTGGCCGTAGCTTTCCATGAAGGAACAGGCTTTGATATTAGCGAAGGTGTTAGTTAGTCGACAGTCAGTTCGTAGGCGGCATCTAGCCGTTAGCATCTCTGCCATTAATTATTTCATGGCGGACAGTCGCCATCTTTGAAGTTCGAGAAAGATTTAAGACCGAAACTGTCTGAGAAAGACTGAAGGAGAATTAGCGCGGAGCGCACTGAGACAGAGAGAGAGAGAGACGGTAGTTAATAACCAGCAAGGTTCCAGTGGCCTGGAGGGAAGCAGACGAGGTTGAGCCTAGCGGTGCAGACGTGTACTTGTGACGGCTGGGGTGTGACTGCGAGACGAGCCAGGACACAGAGACGAGAAGGGAACCTAGATGACTGCCGAGTCCCGACTTCACGTTAACAAGGTGATATCCGCCCTCTTTACGATAAGCGCGCATTCTAACCCTTACCTTTTCCTTTTCTCTGCATAATTCGTGTTGCATAGTATTGTGTTATATATGTTAATGACAATAAATACCCTAGTTTCTAGTGAACTAATATGTGCCGTGTATTCTTGTTCAATCTTGGTAAACAGTGCTTCTAGGTGATTTTTGTTTATATGAATGGACGAGTAATCCCAATCAGGTAAGTGGTGATCACATAAATAGGGAGTAAAGTGGACCTTCGATGCCAAGGATAGTAGGCACATTAAACTATTCGGAAACCGTACTAAATTCTATTATTATAGTTTTATCCCAAGTAGACAAAGGAGAAATTGTTCCGATAGGTGCTCATAGGAATGGGGTCGTCGTTGATATGCGGCGTTAGTGAGAACGCTGGGGTGGATTACCAGCGCGTATACCCACAGGATTGTGGCTTGTGTAAGTGAGAGCGCCAGGGGGGATTACTGGCGTGTAGGTTTGCCGGATTGTAAACCGTTTGGAAAGGAGAGCATTTGGTTCTGCAGGCCCATGTGTAGACGCACCGGATTGTGTGTCATATCTGCCCTGGGGTAGATCAGTCTGGGTCGGAGTGGCCGCGAGACTAACTGATGTGAATAAGATATAGTAGAAAATCTATGCATGTTTATTGCTATTTTCCCATCCTTAGGTACGACCTGTATATACATATATATCCATATCCATTGTGAATACGTTCTAAGGAGGGAGGTGAGTACGTTTTGGCTGGGTTATAGGGGCCCCTAGGGGCTGATCCCATCTAAGCGGAAAATCCGGCCATTACATCTGGCGTCACGAACTGTTTACGAAGCCTGTGTGCGCTGTATTGTTTTGATCTCGTTGGTTTGCGCTCGGCTCGTACGTATAATATTTTGTGTATAATTGTGTATATAATTTTTGTGTGTCAATATGTTTGCGAAAAAATCACCGTCGGTTTTCAAGTTACCTATTCAGATTCCCGGCTGGGAGTCTACGCCTTACGAGGCTTTGGCCCGTGAGTGGGCTGATTCTACTGGTTTGAGTGAAAATTGGTCTTCTTGTTTAGAGCAGGCGGAGCCTGCCGATGTGGTGTCATGCCTACAAAAAGCGCCAGTAGTGAAGGGTGATGAGCTTCCTATTTTAGGACGCAGAGGTTGGATTGTTCTTAATGCATACAGAATTCTTCATGAGAGGTTTGTTCAGCTACAAAGGCAGTTTAAGGACATGGAAGGACAGTGTGTTGAGTTGCAAAATGCACATACTCTTTTGCGTTGTCAAAATAAATTGCTTGCCGACAAACTTGAAACATATCAGACCATAGCCGAAAGAGCTGCGGTCCGCATTGCACGATATAAGTATAAACATCGTCGTGGTCGTGTATCTACACGTAAAGTGCGTCTGGTTGTAGCAAAAGCCGGACTGGATTGGAACCCTGATGAGTGGGATGGTAATATCTGGGATTCAAATGCTTCAGACTCCTCGGCTGAGGAGGGTGATAAGCGCGAATCTTCTCGCTCCGGACGTGATTGTAAATCTACTTCTTATACTGATACGGTTACTCATAGCGACCGTGCTCGTTCTTCCCATTCGGATGACGTATCTTGCCCCGATTGTTCTGCTAAATCTAAGATGCGGGCTTCCTCGGAAGCTCTTCCTGAGGTTTCTGCTCACCCCGTGTTTCGTCGCAAATTACAACAAGCCCCTGGTAATCCAGCTGGTATTGCTTTGGATTGTATTGAAGACTTTACTCAACAGGAGGTTAGTGACATTTTACAATGATTTCGACAACGGCCTGGTGAGGCCTTGCTTACCTGGATGGTGCGCCTTTATGAACTCGGCGCTGCTGGTATTATGCTTGATGCTGTTGATTGCTTACGTTTTTGCTCTTTGAGTTCTGATTCCACTATTCAAGATCATTTTCGGAACTATAATGGTGCTGGTCAAATTACTTTGCTCCAGCTTGCGTCTGACGGCTGTAACCACAAATATCCTACTGAATCTGACTGGCCTGTTAATGACAAGCCATGGTACACTTTGCGCGATGCGTCGCAACGTTTGAAGGAGGAAGTCATGAAAACTGCTATCTTTCTTAGTACTTCTGACAAATTGCTGGATGGTCTTTTAACATCTTCTGTGCGTAATCGCATTATCCGTTCTTCGCCTGTTGCTTACAAGCAGGTCATGATGACTTTGTTGATTAATCAAACTGGCAATCCTTTGTCTGATGTGCTTGAATCTGTTCGTCAGCTTGGTGAGCTGGGTGAGTGGTTTAAACCTGAAAGACAATCTCGACCTGAGGGTCGTACTTCTGGGGACTATAAGTTCTCTAGACGTGACATGTTTCTTGCTCTTATTGCTGATGGTGTCAAAAGGGAGGACATTGACGGTGAGCCGAACAATCGCTTATGGGACATGTTTCGTAAGCGTGGTTTGGATCGGAAGGAGGGTGCCCGTCGTGTGCGAAAGAATGAGTATGACCGTGGTTCGGATGACAGTGGTGATGAGAGACGACGTGTGAATTCTGATCGCCGTGATGATCGGCGTTATGAACGCGATGTATCCCCTCATCGTAATGGCGAGAGGGGGAGAGAGGGTGAACATGAAAGAGGGAGAGATGATCGTGGTTCCAACCGACATAGAGATGAGAGGAGTTATTCCCCTGATATAAAAAGACGGGAGGATCGTAACAGACTTTCTGACCGTAATTCACAATTTTTTGAAAATGACAATAATCCGTTTCGTACTGGAGACGGATATGAACAAGACATTTTGATACCGAAGAAAACAGAGAGCATTTACCCTGATTTGTCTTGGTTGACAGAACGCAGGAAAAATGACTAGGAAATAGGTCAAGCTCCGGTACACAAGTGGGCTCACAGAGACAACAGACCCTATGTAGATATTGAGATTTTTTGGAAACATCGTAATATCCAAAGGGCCCGAGCATTAGTTGATACAGGAGCGGAGGCCACTTTAATTCACGGAAAATCAAAGAAATTTAAAGGACAGTTTTTCACAATTACTGGTTTAGGTGGAAAAGAAACCCCCGCAGTACAAACTACACTTGAAATTAAAATTGATAGGATTCCTCGTAGAGAATACTCTGTGTTAGTTGTACCACTTTTGGAATATATAATTGGAATTGACATTTTAAAAGGAATGACTTTGCATCTGGATGATGGTTGTTATCAATTTGGAACTAGACAGTACATTTCGACCAGACCCGTACGGGTTGGCCGTTTGCGAATGCCCCCTATTAAAATTCCTTTAGCCACGAAAGTGGTTTCTCAGAAGCAATATCGTATCCCAGGTGGTCATGAAGAAATTAATGCTACAATTCAGGATTTGGTTTACGCGGGAGTTATAACTCCGGTCACGTCTGCTTGGAATAATCCCGTCTGGCCCGTGCGCAAAAGTGATAATTCTTGGCGCATGACTGTTGATTATCGAGAACTGAATAAACATACACCTAAATTGGTTGTTGCAGTACCAGACATTGTCACTTTGATTCAGAGAATTCAAAAGCATCCAGGTACATGGTATGCTTCTATTGATATTGCTAATGCTTTCTTTTCAATTCCGATTGCCCCTGAGTGTCAGGAACAATTCAGTTTTACGTGGAATGGACGTCAAATGACGTTCCGGAGTCTTCCTCAAGGCTATGTACACAGTCCCACGATCTGTCACCGGCTGGTGGCAGAGCATTTGTCTGAAGTGCCCGCTAATCCACATGTACAGGTGTGTCATTATATTGATGACATTTTGATTCAAGGTGAGACGCAGGATCAGGTACAGTCCCATTTAGATCAGATCCTTGACTGTTTGCGAGCAAAAGGTTGGGAAATGAATCCTGATAAATTACAAGGTCCATCCCAAAATGTGAAATTTTTAGGAATTAATTGGCATGAAGGTCACAGAGAGGTGATCCCACAGGTGAAGCGAAAAAACCTTGATTTTGCAGTCCCAAGGAACAGGAAAGAGGCTCAATGTTTCATTGGTTTGTTTGGCTTTTGGCGTCAACATATTCCCCATCTGAGTCAGATTTTGGCTCCATTATATCGAGTTACTCGTAAGAAGAATGCGTTTGAATGGGGTGAGTCTCAACAGAATGCTTTTAATTTATCAAAAGAAGCTATTCAGTATGCTTTGGATTTGTGGCCGGTGGGTGAAGGTGATGTGGACTTGAATGTGTCCGTGGAAGGCCTGTATGCCAATTGGAGTCTGTGGCAAAAGCAGGGCAGACAAAAAGTGCCATTAGGTTTTTGGACTAAAAAGTTACCTGAGGCTGGTGAGCGTTACTCACCCTTTGAGAAACAATTACTTGCTTGTTACTGGGCTCTGGTGGATACCGAGCAATTGACCCTAGGCCATGCTGTGGTTTTGAGGCCTGAAATTCCCATTATGCAGTGGGTTTTGAGATCGCCGAAATCTCATCGAATTGGACATGCTCAAGAGGCGAGCGTGATTAAATGGAAATGGTACATTCAGGACAGGGCACGTGTGGGTCCGAAAGGTGTGGCAGTTTTACATGAGCGAGTGGCGCAGGCGCCCTCCAATGAGACTGAAAGTGATTGTTCCGTACCCGTAGTGCAGGAATCTCCCGTTAAGTGGGGTAAATCATTTGATGATCTGTCCGCGGAGGATAGAAAACGTGTGGTTTACGGATGGTTCAGCAAAATTCATCGGTGAGAAAAGACATTGGAAAGCTGTCTCCTATAATCCAATCACGCAAAAATTATTGAGTACAACTGGTGATGGTAAGAGTAGTCAATATGCTGAACTCTATGCAGTTTACCAAGTTTTGAAACAGGAATTGCCTGGCACATGTCATATTTTCACTGATTCCTGGTCCACTGCTAATGGACTGGCGGTATGGTTACCAACATGGCATTCTCATAATTGGGAATTGCATTCAAAAGAATTGTGGGGAAAAGAATTATGGCAAGAAATTTGGGAGTTGCTCCCGCAGAGTACTGTAACAATCTTTCACGTGGATGCTCACACTCCAATTGACTCCCTTGATAAATTCTTTCATAACATTGCAGATGAGAAATCTAAAATTGCTGAGGCAGTGGTGGACATGCAAGATTCTGATTTGGCGGGATTGGCGAAATGGGCCCACCAGAAAGCGGGACATTTTGGAGAAAAGGCCACTAGCAGATCATTCTCTGGACTGCTGCTGCAGGATGTGTCGGCGTTGGACTCCTTTTGGCTTGCTACGCCGGGAGAGGAGAGGATCCACCGACTTCGGTTGATGGGAAAACCCGAGTTCCGCGTTCTGCATGGATAACATCATCCAACTTTTGGATAACTTTGGCTAAGAGAGTGACGAACTCTCCACATTTCTGTCTTACCCCCATGAGGTCTGTGACTGACATTTTGGCGACCTGCCTGGTTGCCGTCCCAGCATCTACTGAGACTTTGCGGCATATTTTTAATATTTCGAACGCCCGACCGAATGTTATTCTGGGCGATTTCGCAGCCCATGAATTTTGTCCCTTATGTACTGCTCTTCCTGACCTCGATATCCCTATTCATTCCCGAATTACTACTTTCAACATTACCCCTGGTGATTTATGTTTTATGATGACATGTGATCCAAAAGCTATCACCGAATGCATTAGGTTGAAGATACAGGCTGCAACTTCTTTTTCAGCTCATCAACGATTGCTGTGTTTAAAGAGACTTCCAAATTCGTGTATTTCTGTTAAGAATAATATGACATGTAAACGTTTATTAGTTGCCCCTAGTTATTACCGTTCCATGTTATTACCTTCTGGCTGGCTCTTTTCTTGCGGGAATTCGTCCTGGCCATATATTCCCGCAAATATTTCCGGTGGTCCATGTGCTATCACTAGATTGAGTTTATTAATGTTTTCCTCACATCCTAATTCACATTCCCGTATGGTACGAGATTCAATGTCATTACATGAGGACTGTGATTCCTCCGTTCATCTTTACTCTAAATCGGAATATCTTGGTTTAGCTTTTTCTATTATTGGAGTCCCTGCGTTGGCCGTTTACAATGCCAAAACAATCGGCAAGATGGCCTGCTGGATGGTTAAATCCATCAACCAAACCTCTACTGTTTTATCTGATCTGTTATTAGATGCCCAGGGTGAACGTAGAGCTATTTTACAAAATCGCGCTGCTATTGATTATCTTTTGTTAAAACATGGACATGAATGTTCTGATTTTGAGGGCCTATGCTGTTTTAATTTGTCCGACCATTCTAAATCAATCCAAGCCCATATTGACAAACTCCACGACTTGACTGCAGAAATTAGACAACACATTGATCAGGGTTTCTTTGACTGGCTCTTTAATTGGTTACCTGACTTGCATTCTTTACGACAGATTTTAGGGGGAGTTATCGTTGCCATTTGTGTTTTGATAGCTGTTTGTTGCTTTATTCAGTGCATTCCTTCCCTGCTCCAATTTTGTAGACTTAGCAAGAGACATAGGTCAGTTAATTTTGTTTCCTATTATTCTTCTACTGATGTGAGTTCTATTTAGTTTGTGGTTAATAGACTGGAGTCAAGGGGTGTAATGTAATGGCTGACCTTTTCTGGCTCCTTTAAGAGGGAGAATGATGGAGAGTGACTCCAGCCTATCACCCCTATAGCATAGGGATTAGGACTATAGATAGGATCCCTGCCTTTTATATAGTAGAGTATTTTCGTGTCCCTTTCCTTAGAGTAGGGCTTATGAATTTAAGTTAGGGGATAGATACATAAGTATTAATCATGATTTGCCCATTTGCTAACGTGTTAGGATATTTTCCATGGAGTTACGCATATTGCGGGCCCTGTAGGCCTTAAACGAGACAGACTCCATCTTGCTCTCTGCCTGGTAGCTCGAGAGGCCCTCTAGGTCAAGTGTAATGTTTTAGTTTCAAGCTGTTGTTCGCTTGGAGAGAACCGGCTCAGGCTGGCCCTTATCGAAGGAATGTATTTTTCTCCACTCCGAAGACACAACTTCAGGCCGGCCGGCTGGGAACGTGTCCTTGGTACGGGGAGGTACAAGAATTTGGTGGGCGGCAGGTTGCTGGCCGTAGCTTTCCATGAAGGAACAGGCTTTGATATTAGCGAAGGTGTTAGTTAGTCGACAGTCAGTTCGTAGGCGGCATCTAGCCGTTAGCATCTCTGCCATTAATTATTTCATGGCGGACAGTCGCCATCTTTGAAGTCCGAGAAAGATTTAAGACCGAAACTCTCTGAGAAAGACTGAAGGAGAATTAGCGCGGAGCGCACTGAGACAGAGAGAGAGAGAGACGGTAGTTAATAACCAGCAAGGTTCCAGTGGCCTGGAGGGAAGCAGACGAGGTTGAGCCTAGCGGTGCAGACGTGTACTTGTGACGGCTGGGGTGTGACTGCGAGACGAGCCAGGACACAGAGACGAGAAGGGAACCTAGATGACTGCCGAGTCCCGACTTCACGTTAACAAGGTGATATCCGCCCTCTTTACGATAAGCGCGCATTCTAACCCTTACCTTTTCCTTTTCTCTGCATAATTCGTGTTGCATAGTATTGTGTTATATATGTTAATGACAATAAATACCCTAGTTTCTAGTGAACTAATATGTGCCGTGTATTCTTGTTCAATCTTGGTAAACAGTGCTTCTAGGTGATTTTTGTTTATATGAATGGACGAGTAATCCCAATCAGGTAAGTGGTGATCACATAAATAGGGAGTAAAGTGGACCTTCGATGCCAAGGATAGTAGGCACATTAAACTATTCGGAAACCGTACTAAATTCTATTATTATAGTTTTATCCCAAGTAGACAAAGGAGAAATTGTTCCGATAGGTGCTCATAGGAATGTGGTCGTCGTTGATATGCGGCGTTAGTGAGAACGCTGGGGTGGATTACCAGCGCGTATACCCACAGGATTGTGGCTTGTGTAAGTGAGAGCGCCAGGGGGGATTACTGGCGTGTAGGTTTGCCGGATTGTAAACCGTTTGGAAAGGAGAGCATTGGGTTCTGCAGGCCCATGTGTAGACGCACCGGATTGTGTGTCATATCTGCCCTGGGGTAGATCAGTCTGGGTCGGAGTGGCCGCGAGACTAACTGATGTGAATAAGATATAGTAGAAAATCTATGCATGTTTATTGCTATTTTCCCATCCTTAGGTACGACCTGTATATACATATATATCCATATCCATTGTGAATACGTTCTAAGGAGGGAGGTGAGTACGTTTTGGCTGGGTTATAGGGGCCCCTAGGGGCTGATCCCATCTAAGCAGAAAATCCGGCCATTACAACGCCTAACTGGAGGGTTGGGGAGCAGTCCTGCAGGAATTGTGGATCAGTGGCAGATGGTCAGAGCAGGAAACACAGCTCCATATCAACCTACTGGAGCTGAGGGCAGTCTTCCTAGGCTTTCTTGCCAAGGATCAAGAACTCCCTAGTGCTCGTCAGGACTGACAACACTACGACAATGCACTACCTGAACAAACAGGGAGGGACACGTTCGCTAACACTCTCTTGCGAATCGCGAAAGATCTGGAATTGGCTCATTCTCCACAACGTATCGTTGAGGGTGGAGCATGTCCCAGGCAAGGACAATGTCATTGCAGACGCCCTAAGCAGACAGAGGTCTTCATCACACGAATGGGTGCTAGACATGGCGACCACCGCTCACATCTTCTCAAGGTGGGGAACACCGCAAATCGACCTATTTGCGACCAGGGAGAACGCCAAATGCCAAAGCTTCGCAAGTTGGCATACCCAACCAGGGTCTCTCGGAAATGCATTTTCCATCGCATGGCGCAACATCTTTGCGTACGCATTTCCGCCATTTCCATTGATTCCCAGAGCCCTCAGAAAGATGAAGAAGGAGCCTTGCACTTTAATTCTGATAGCCCCATTCTGGCCGAGGCAACATTGGTTCACAGACCTTCATCGCCTCTCACTGCAGCCGCCAATCTGTCTACGTCAGCATCCATCTCTGCTCACGATGAGCGACAAGCAGATTCAACATCCGGATCTGAAATCTCTCAGGTTATCGGCTTGGCTCCTGAGTACCGAGAATTCAGCAAGATGAACATTCCGCAGGATTGTAAAGATATCCTAGCCAGGGCACGAGCGGACATCACTAACAAGACTTATTCCCTGAAGTGGAAACGCTTCTGCATCTGGTGTGCGGACAAAGGTCTACGTCCCTTCGCTACCTCTCCAGAACAAATATTACCCTACTTGCTTCATCTGGCGCAGTCGGGCTAGCCCACTCCTCCATAAAAGTACATTTGGCGGCGATATCACAATTTAAAAGGACACCTAGAGAGCCCTCTCTCTGTTCTAGTAGACTGATAAAACAATTCCTTAAAGGTCTCTATAGATCTTTTCCTCGACCACGAATGGTCCCTTCAACATGGCATCTGAATGTGGTTCTTAACCAACTAATGAAGCACCCTTTTGAACCCATTCACAGGGCAGAACTAAAATACATTTCGTGGAAGGCAGCTCTCCTCCTGGCGCTTACATCTGCAAGGAGGGTCAGTGAACTGCAGGCTCTTTCCATCCAAGACCCCTTCCTGCAGTTTAGGGATGACAGAGTAATTTTAAGGACCAATCCTAGGTTTATTCCTAAGGTTCCGTCAGACTTCCACTTAAATGAGCCGGTGATTCTCAAATCATTCTTTCCAAATCCCAGCACCGCAGCTGAGAGATCGCTGCACTCATTGGACCTTAAAAGATGTCTAAAATTTTACATTGATAAAACCAAACATTTCAGGAAATCCAACCAACTATTCATAGCCTTCAGTAGACCTAGAAAGGGTCTACCGCTGTCCAAACAAAGCATCTCCAGATGGATCTCTTCGGCAATTGCCTTCTGCCCACACAGAGCCAGACATCCATTTCACTCTAAAATCAGGGCGCACTCTACAAGAGACATGTCGACTTCTATGGCGCTATTTGCTGGAGTGCCAGTTATTGACATCTGCAGGGCGGCAACATGGAAGTCGCCGCCTACCTTCACCAGGCACTACTGCCTGGATACAGAGCTGATGAAGGATGCAGCAGGGAGACAAGCAGTGTTACGCCATCTATTCCAGTGAGGTGAGCCTTCCTCCATCCCTCCATCCTTTTCTGGTATGCACATTTCTCTGTTACTGCTTCCTGTTGATATTTAGGGATGGTTCATAGTCGCATGATATGTATTATCTAATGACTTGAGTATGATGCTCCATCTGAAATGTGCACAAGATATTGCTTGCTACTCTGATTCAGGCATGTGAATCTATGAAAGACACCCATAATACTGGATAAGAAATGCGTTACTTACCTGTAACTGCAGTTATCCAGTATTGGTGTCTTTCATAGATTCACATGCAACCCTCCCGCCTCCCTTGGAAGGACTCACCTATCTCTCTATCAGTGCTACGCCTACTTAGCTTGGTGCGTACGAAAATCTGAGAGACTGAGGCTCCTGACAGGAAGGTTCTAGAGGGAGGTGTTAGCTGATTGGCTCTCTTCTAGAGTTTGGTCCTTTTTACCAAAGGACATAGATAGGCTACTAGGGTGAGACCCTTAGGCCTACTTCTCTCTATGTATGTCTATAGGACATTACTTTTCTATGTACCGGAGACTCCCGTCTCAATGACGGGGAATGATTCAGGCATGTGAATCTATGAAAGACACCAATACTGGATAACTGCAGTTACAGGTAAGTAACGCATTGCTCCCATTCTATTCAGCAATAGCTCTATGCACTAAGTGCAGTCCTCTGGGTTGTCCATAATGTCTTTTGAAGTCTTCTAAATGTTTATGCTTTGACAATTCCCAACAATAAAATGTCAATGACCACCAAGAAAGAATAAGACACTAGTTTACTTTTTGATTGGATAGGAGGACAATCCATACTACAATTGTTGCAGGGACAATTCTGCACAAACAGAACTATGGACACTAAATAGTGCATTGTTTATCAATTATAATAGGCGCAGTTAGACATCCACATACCTCAGTCATAACAGAATTTGAACCCCCAATCTCCTTACTGACTAGCTAGTGTGACAGAGTCATTTAGCTCCCTAATTCATCGATGATTGATCCCCAATGATGATTATCCAACCAGGACATAAGACTACGGAGTAAGTAAGTGTGGAAGGACGAGCGAGTTAAAAGTAATGATGACTGGCAAAGAATGATACGTGTTTTTGAATGCTGCCCATGGTCCATGGCCGGTTGAAGGATGAAGCAAGGATGGGTGGAAGGAGAAAGGGAAGAGGACTGCCTGGGTGGGTGAAACACAAACTGTATGTGTGCGCAATATATCCTTTGGTTGAAATTCAAATGCAAGTCAAGCACGGATGCATGGCTTGCGGTTTCCAAAATAAAATGAAAACGTTGTTTTCCCGTGAGAAAAAGTAAGGTTTGTCCAGTTGAGACATTAAGAAGAATGATTGACATTTACTTTGAATGGATGGATGCCTGGATCATGGTACTATCTGACTCATAGATAGCATATGTGTATGTAGAGAGAGTAGACGGTCACTGGATGAACTAAGTGTTACTTTGAAGAGCATGTAACACCGCACCCGCACGTCCGTTCCAGTGTAGGGAAGGCAAGGAAAAGAAGTTGTAATTTTTCCGAATACTACCATGAATAGTAGCAGTAGTTTGTATTGCAAGCACAGCATATATCCGGCAATTACGGGGGCCACTCACTACCTCTGTTAATAATTTTAGAACAACACTGTCATTCATGTGTGGCCTATCAGTGTTCACTCAATAAAAAACAAAGCACCTAAAGTCATCCCATATGTAATCAAATACATATCCTGTGAAGGGATAGATAATCATATTATTTATCTTCTTAATTTTCCTTTTCTAGTAGTCATTGGCACTGTAGGGTGAAAGTTAAATTAATTAAGCAGTAGCCCTTGTAACAGAGAATTCTCAGTAAGAGCTTCACCACCTGCATGTACTGGACTGGTACAGTAACGCAAGCTTGTGTCATCATGGCGTGCGTCTGTTTTTCTCGGGTGCAAGTTGACTGCGCTGGCATTATGCCGGCTTCCTGAAGTTTACGTACCAATTTCGCTAAACAAGAGAGAAGAAGAAGAATTAGACTGGTGTACTGTCATAGTCGACTCTAATGTAGTGAGTCCATAGTGCTCGTAGAATTGATTCCTGAAACTCCCACTAATGTTAGAGCAAGGCTGAAGAAGTGGGAGGTTAGATAGATACAGGCCACAAATGTTATGTACTGTGCTTGCATGTTCCTAGTTCTACTGTGACACAACTTTCTGCTGAATTATTTTGTGTTAATCTTAAAGAGCATTGGTTACAGACTATGTTTTTCTTTCTTCATATTGATGCTCCTTCAAAACTGTCACGGAAGGAGCTGGCTAGACGGGCCCGGCAATGGAAACTGGAGGCGACTGTCGCCGAATATCGGCGGCTGGTGGCCCAGGAGGAGGAGGACACGCAGTCGACCTCCACAACATCCACAGCGACAGCTGCATCCTCCTCCGCGCTCCCTCGGTCAGCCAGTCAGCGCAGGGCTCCAGCAGTACGGAGACGTGGTACCGCAGCCACCCGCCACCGCCAAGCAGCCAAAAAATCAGCTGCCCCCCACAGCAGGTGCAAGTCACGCGTGCACCGCCTAACCCTCAGGGAGTCCTATCTTGAGCAGAAGCAGAAAAAAATGAAAATCCTGCTCAAGAACCTCCTCAAGGAGCATGACCACCTGGCCAAAAAAGTACACCGCCTTCGGCATTAGAGGAGGAGAGACTGTCCCTTGCCCCTTTTTTAAAGACTTTTGGGGGGTGGGAATTGGGAGTTGGGTGTTTTGGACTTTGGGGACTTTTTATTTCACGGACATTCTTTGGGGTTAGGTTGGGGGGGTGGGTCGGGTCTTGCGGGATAGTTTATTTTTGTTAGGGATATACATAATTATTACTTTCAACTTAAACATAGCATACTTGTTTTTACTGCAGTTGAGGCTGGAGGGGGGTGGTTTTACTGTAAGTTTGTTTTCCTGAAACTTAAGTGCTTCTTGATTCAAATTGTGTAAGTAATTGCCCAAATGTTTACAAAAGTAGATGCCTCTCACAGAGTTAGTGAATTCAATTGTCCTAGGACTGTACTAGTACTACCGTCAGTCTCTCGTCTCTCCTACTACTCCATTATTCTTCCTCCCCCCAAATGCTTATCTTACCTGTAATTCGTGTTTGAAAATAGGGCTAGGCACAGGGCTGGCTGCATGGCAAATGGCGATTATGGTTGGCAATCCTGGGCGGATGAAATGGCATCATTGCGGTGGTACTAGTGGTGGTACACAGTGGCAGTTGCAGCATATGAAAAAAAAGAAAATGAAACCTTGATTAGCCTGAGCGGAGCATTAGAACAGTACGATAGATACTATAGCACGTGACAGTACACTAGAACAGTGCCATAATGTAGTCTCACAAATGCTAAAGTATTGAAAGTATAACTACTACTTGCGTAGAATTTGACATTGCTACTACTACAAGAAATAGTACTGAAGGTGAAGGACACAGCAGCGTAATCATTTGCCACGCGTAGGAGGAGGATGTTCTTCATGAACAATCCAGTTGATGGCGCCCATGAAAATCTGCTTTGATTTCCCAATAGTCATGGGTCTGTGTCAAGCTGAGTAAGAATATATCCTCAGATTCCTTCACAAGCCTTGAAATGTAATTCATTTTCAGTTGCTATGACCTTATCCTCCCCAGCAAGTGTGTGGAATTATTGCTGTCATTTACTCACACATCAATGAAAATCACACAGCCCGTGGGAAGAGGGTTAGGGTTTGGAAATTGGATGAGAATGGGGTTTTTGGGAAAGTTTTGTTGAGAGCATGGACAACAAATGAAGGTAAACAAATCTTTGGATACGAAGATATCCATAAATCTTTTAAGGGACATAAAGGAAGTGCATGCACTACTGCAGGCATGAAGTTGATTGCTAAATGGATGAATTTGCGATTTTTCGGTAATTTCTAGAGATTTGCGAAATACCGAAAAACAGCACATTTTACAAACATAACGGATGTTTGGCTCAAGCTTGAGGCAGTGCCATGCAGACGGTCAAGGCAGGTACCACTGAGTGAAGCAACCTGATGTAGCTTACCTAGGCTCTTTGTCAGACAGACAAAGCATATCTAATTGTATGCAGCAAGCCACATAGCCCCAATTTTACATTAGCTGCTGTCTGGAATGAACTCTGCTTGGCATTACAACAGCAGTACACTGCCTCGCCCTCGACCACTACATACCACGAATAGACAGACATGTAGTTCTGCTGTAGTAGTTGTTGTAGACTGGTTTACCTGTTTGCCACTCACAAATTGGCCATAGTTGTTCCGTAAACCCAACCGACGCTGATGATCGATCCATCCCAGTGAGTGACTGTAAAGAAAAAAGATATATTATTTAATCAATCATCATGGTATATTAGAAAGTGAGTCCGCTCCAAGGACATTTTGCATATTGTGAAATGCAACATAGTGGCCCCTGAATTTGAAGTACAATTTGAATTAAACAAGGTACAAAAAACAGAGTAGTTGACATGAGTTACAATTACTGTGTAAAAGATTAAATAATAACTAAGACAAGACATATGATTCATCATTTCATGCACAAAAAACAAACAGCAATTGGTTTCATCAGAGCCAGACAGCCATTGCTGTCCACTGCATGCCATCTTCTCAAATATTCATTACCTGTTCTACTTTTTGTCTGCATCTTCTTCGGAAAGTGAGGGCCCACAGGGCAGCCTCTCCTGTCAATATCAGAAGTAACTCTGTCAGCAATCAGCAAGCATGTAGTCAGTCAGTAATTTCAGTCCCACTTGAGGGGACTCGTCGTAATCCATCCATCTGCCTTGAGGGAAATGGATAGGGGGAGTCTGGAGGAAGAGTATAGAGGAGCATGATTGAGTTGTGAACTTGTGAACCTCAGGAATACAGACTGCAGCACCTTCAAATCAATAAGGAATATAAGATGAAGACAGTGCTGCTGATGGACTTGTTGTGATTAGGCGATTAGAGTTTTGTTGTGGTAAAAGTTGCAAAACAAAGAAAGACACACAGGAATAAAAGTGACTAAGGACGAAAAAAAGGAAGTCATTTTCAGGGCTCGGTGTCAGGGAAGTAGAGCTCGTCCTCAAACTCCATGAATTGAGACGGGAGTAGGTCAGGTAACAGAGAGGAACTTCCGTCACCTAAGTCGGTGTCCTCTTCTTCCTGCGTGCATTCACGTACTTTGTAATCTGGTGGTATGAAGTGCTGATTCATCTTGATCAGTGTTAACCTCTCCACGTTTTTGGCCGAGAGGTGAGCCCTTTTTGAAGTTATAATGGCACCAGCAGCACTGAAAACACGTTCAGAAGACACACTTGTGAGTGGGCAAGACAAATAATTTAGAGCCAGGTTGGTGATCAGCGGCCAAAAAGTAATTTTCCTGTACCAATACAGCAATAGGTTCTTATTAACAAAGACCTCTGTTGGGTCATCCGGATAGGCCTGCACCATCGACTCAAGGTCCTCCACGGTTGCTCCACTTTGCGTACCATCTGTGGCCTTTGCAGCACTGGAACGAGCAAACCCTTGATGAGTTAGCCAATCCGCTTCCGACAATATTATGGCTGGGCCTGATGCAGGTGAGGATGATGATACGGTTGCTGCTGGTGTCGTTAACGGATGTGAGGGAAAGTGACTCCCTTCGCCCACAGATTCAGAAGTGGAACTTGACGCCGGATGGCCTGCTGATTCAGTTGGACTTCTGCCGGCTCCTTGAATTTTCTGCCGATCTTTTTCGAAGCGAGTGGCTGACACAGCTAGCCAATGTTTGTACTTTGAAACATCTGCTTCATCAAAAGGAATGAATGCTTTGCTGGCCACTGCCTTTTTGTACCGTGGATCCAGAATAGTGGCACAAATGTAATGTTGTTCTGTATGTATGTTTTTAAGCCTTTCATTGTCAACTAGGCGGCTTAATAAACTCTCTGCCAAATGATATGCGTCTTGCTTTTCACCATCATCTCTGAACGTTGAAGACACCGCCTTCAGTTGGTACTCTAGCATGACCAACAATGGGATAGCTTTGCCCAAAGAACAGTCCTCCTGCTGACTTCACGCTTGAAGACCTCAAAAGGATGAAGCATGTCTGTCAGGCTTTTAACTAGCTTCCATTCCTCCAACTCTAGCCTCATGTCCTTCATAATAGAACCCCGTTGAAAGACATACTCATTGATTACCATGCACTGCTCAGACAGACACTCAAGCATGTAAAAGGTTGAGTTCCAACGTGTTGCCACCTCCTGGATGAGTCCTTTGACTGGCAGTCTACGTTCATGTTGAATGCCACTCAGCTGTTTCTGGGCCTTAAAAGAATGGCTGAAATGTGTGCAGATTCTTCGGCAGGTGGTCAGTAACTTCCTGACTGTGTTTTTTGTCAAGAAATCTTGCACCACAATGTTAATACTGTGCGCTAAACACGGCACTCTGAAGTACTCACCATCCTGCATGGCCTTAACTATATTACTGCCATTATCCGTGGAAACATAACCAACTATGCGATTTCTTGGATGCAGCCATTCAGAGACCTTACTGTTAAACTGCTCCAAAATGTTTTTTGCAGTAAGATTTCCCCATGGCAAACATGGCTAATGTTGCATGTTTACGAGTAGCTTGAAAAAGTGTGTATGGGTCAACACCTGCCCTTGACTTGTCTCTAACCCCTGCAAAAGAGACCCAGTGATGCACATGTAATCAAGGGCTTGGCAACTGGTCTACATGTCTGTTGTCAAGTGGATAGTGTGAACAGCACTCTTCTGGAAAGCTGCCCAATCACCTCCAGCACATCTTGATGTAGTGCTGGAACCGCAACTCTGGCAAAATAGGACCGGCTTGGAACCTTCCATTTAGGGCAGACTGTTGCCACTAATTCTAGAAACCCCACCCCTTCCACGAAAGAAAAAGGGAGAAGGTCCAGCTCTAGCATTTTAGCCAGCTTTGCGTTATACAGACATACCGTTGGGTGGTTGCGTTCAAATGGCGCCTCCGACCACAACATTCCGCGAATGGTGGGCTGGATCATTTTACGTGATGATGATGATGACGTCTTCAAACCAGTTAGGCCCAGTGATGTAGTTTTTCGCATTGGTGTCTCTCCAGAGTTGCAGGGGTAGAGAGTGTGGGCGATACCACTGCAGTGCTGCTGCCAGCGGTACTGGGTGTACCAGAAAAAATGTCTGTCGCTTCTTCACTTCCCCCCTGCACGATCAGCCTCTCGTCATCATCAGATGCAATATCAAGGGATACATTTGGATTTGTTTTTCTTTTGCCTTCCTCGATCTTCCTTATGTTTGCTTCCCAAATGATAGTGTGGTGTTTCTTGAGATGACCTCTCTGGCCTCCGGTACCATAGTTGGTACCAAGCTTACCCCGACTAACTGATGTTTTACAAATCGAACAAACGACCATGTTTTCCGCACTTTGTCTAACAGGAAAGAAGTTCCAAACTGGGGACTGGAAATGTCTGCTGGTGGTGGAGGTGCTACTTTCACTTTCAATGCCGGATGAAGTGGAGGATGGGTGTGGCTGAATTTGTTTCTGTTGTTCACTTACAGCACCACTACTTGAGGTCGAGCTGGATAGAAGTCCCTGCCGGCCCTTCTGACTAAAAAATATGGAAGCTGTAGGTCGTGTTGGTGTTGTAGTTGACTGCGTTGGTGGTGGTACCAGTGCCACGCCACCCACATCCCGCTCAGCAGCCATTCAGGATAGGGTCAAAATGTCTGTCTGCTGCATGCCCGTTGGGGCTGGAGTGACGACTGTAATGACTGGGTCATCGTCAGACTGTTCATCAGCAGCAGAAGACACCACTTCTTGTTCGTCGTCATCACCCATAAGTCGAAGCCTTGTGGGAACCTTCCTTTTAGGCTTAGCTACCTGTGTCGGCTCATGGCCTGACTCACTCTCAGACTGCATTGCTGGGTTCCAATCACGATCAAGGTCATCAGAATGAAGGGGGCTTGAAGAAGAACTTGTAGTAGTAGTAGCCCTCCTTGACCTTTTTCTTGCTGGGGATCTGAAAGACAATGGATCATCATCAGGAGGAGTGGCTACCTCAGATGATACCTCCTCTTCAATATCAATTTCCTGATGTGCCCCTACTTCTGGAGGAACAAGCTGCTGCAGGCGTAGTTTTTTTTCCCAAAAAAGGTGTCGGTGGGCACACCAGTCTCCTTGGTAGGTGGTGCCACTTGCTTCTCCTGCTCCTTCTTACTGGCAGTGGCACTGGCAACTTTTTTCGCTGAGGCGCTACGCCCACCTTTCTTTGGGGCCATCTTCTTCAGATGTCAGAACAGCAGGCCGCACGCAGTTGCAGAGTTGTCTTGTCTGTGGCTACACGTGACGTCACGTGATGTTGTGCTGCACACACCGCTGCAGGACTTCTTCGTGGCACTGGTGGTTCTCTTGTGCACCTAAAAGCAATGGAAGCCAGAGGAACATCAGTTATACACCCCAAAAAGTCGAAAAACACACAAAAATCACCACAATCCAATGCCATCCATGCCCTCAATGATGTTTAAATTCAAGACACCCCACAGAAAGACTAGGCCCATGCACCAGTGAGTACCCCTGGGCATAATGGTTGAAAGCAAGGCAAATTGGGTACAGGCCTGAGCACACTGCCTGGCTTCAAAATGGCCCCTTGACCCCCACCACATGGCAAGGCCCTTCCTGTCCCAGGCCTCAAAATGGCCCCCACCCACATGTCCAGGCCCCAACAACACCCCAAAAAGTCAAAAAACACTCAAAAATCACCACAATCCAATGCCATCTATGCCCTCAATGATGTTTAAATTCAAGACACCCCAGAGAAAGACTAGGCTCATGCACCACTGAGCACCCCTGGGCATAATGATTGAAAGCTAGGCAAACTGGCTGCAGGCCTGAGCACACTGCCTGGCTTCAAAATGGCTCCTTGACCCCCATCACATGGCCAGGCGCTGCCTGTCCCAGGCCTCAAAATGGCCCCCACCCACATGGCCAGGCCTCAACACCACCCCAAAAAGTCGAAAAACACTCAAAAATCACCACAATCCAATGCCATCCATGCCCTCAATGATGTTTAAATTCAAGACACCCCACAGAACGACTAGGCCCATTCACCACTGAGTACCCCTGGGCATAATTGTTGAAAGCAAGGCAAACTGGGTGCAGGCCTGCGCACACTGCCTGGCTTCAAAATGGCCCCTTAACCCCCACCACATGGCCAGGTCCTGCCTGTCCCAGGCCTCAAAATGGCCCCCACCCACATGGCCAGGCCCCAACACGCCCCAAAAAGTAAAAAAAACACTCAAAAATCACCACAATCCAATGCCATCCATGTCCTCAATGATGTTTAAATTCAAGACACCCCCAGAAAGACTAGGCCCATGCACCACTGAGTACCCCTGGGCATAATGGTTGAAAGCAAGGCAAACTGGGTGCAGGCCTGAGCACACTGCCTGGCTTAAAAATGGCCCCTTGACCCCCACCACATGGCCAGGCCCTGCCTGTCCCAGGCCTCAAAATGGCCCCACCCACATGGCCAGGCCCCAACAATGCCCCAAAAAGTCGAAAAACACTCAAAAATCACCACAATCCAATGCCATCCATGCCCTCAATGATGTTTAAATTCAAGACACCCCACAGAACGACTAGGCCCCTTCACCACTGAGTACCCCTGGGCATAATGGTTGAAAGCAAGGCAAACTGAGTGCAGGCCTGAGCACACTGCCTGGCTTCAAAATGGCCCCTTGACCCCCACCACATGGCCAGGCCCTGCCTGTCCCAGGCCTCAAAATGGCCCCCACCCACATGGCCAGGCCCCAACACCACCCCAAAAAGTCGTAAGACACACAAAAATCACCACAATTCAATGCCATCCATGCCCTCAATGATGTTTAAATTTAAGACTACACATAGAAAGACTAGGTCCATGCACCACTCACTACACCTGGGCCTACTGGCTAATGGGGCTTTACAGGCACCCCAAAATGTAAAAAAAAATCAACATATAACAGTGAGCTAAAATTCCATGACATAAATGAGAATTAAGTTTAAAACAAATCACAGAAACAGTTGCACCCATGACTAACCCTGGGCCTACTGAATACTGTGGCTACCCTCAATATATATTTTTTTAAAGTTGTGAAAAAAGTTTTAGAACTGTAGTTGCCTCAACTGCAATGCCCCAAACAAACAACACCAACTTACTTGTAAAATCTCAAGTCCAAAAGTGATCCAAACTCCAAAGTCCAAAATGTCCTCAAATACAAATATCCAGCAGCAGCCACAAAAAGTAATCCTTCCAGCTCCAGATCCAAATCAAAAGTGACCAGGACATGGACAAAGCAATGGGAGGAGCCTGCTGGCCAGGAACAGGAAGTTGGAGACTCTGGGGCAATTCCTTCCTCCCACCCACCCCAGAAAATGGACTCCTGCACCAAAAAGTGCAGCCAAATGTCAATCTGAGGAGTTATTCTGATCAAAATCATCATTTTCACAAGGTTTATGCTTCCTGCGGTGGATTTCTTGTGCAGAATTGCAATTTTTGCAATTTTGGGAACGCGAGCTGTTCAAATCTACCGCCGGAAGTCAGCTGCGCGCCGTATCTACGTGTTCGGCATTGTTTACTCCCGCAATGAGTGATCGCGGGCCTTTATGACGTACTCGCGTTGTCAAACTCTCGCTGTGCAAGATGGCAAGCCGCGATAACGTAATTGCGTTTGAAAAACTCTCGCGCGATCACGCAGCAAGATCGAAAATGGCTGAGCACACGCAAACCGGTAGGGAAACAACTCGGCGGACTCAGAATCACGGTAAGTCAACACCGCGCACGCGATATTGTATTTTTTAAGCGTGAATTTGCGTATTTTTGGCCAAATTTGTGCGATTTGCGGATCGCGAAATTGCCAAAAATCCGAAAATTTGCCAGCGAAATGGATTTTATGCCCATGCTTAACCAAAATATCATCCACGTATTGAATGAGAACATTACCCGACGGGAGAACTAACTCATCCAGTACCGCTTTCAGAGCTTGGCTATAAATACTAGGACTTTCAGTATAGCCTTGGGGTGCGCGGCAAAATCTGAAACTGCGGCCAGATAACGAGAATCCAAAAATATGACGGCTGTCAGGATGTATGGGGATACTAAAGAAAGCATTCTTTAGATCAATCACCGAGAAATACTGCGCGGTTGGGGGAATCATAGTCAAGATGGCAGTAATATCAGGGACCACAGGATACTGGGGAATCACTATTTTATTAACCTCTCTAAGGTCAATTACAAAACGATAAGTATCTTTATAATCGGGATCACCATCTAAAGGAGCCTTTTTCAGAATCGGTAAAATGGGACTATTACAAATATTCGACGCTGTTTCTTCGACAATGCCTTTCTTAATTAAATCACGAATGACCTGTAGCAAAGCCTGCTCACCTTCAGGCGAGATTCGATATTGGGGAATACGTGGCAGATGCACATTCGGTTTTAGCGTTATGGATACAGGTGGTATTTTTAACAACCCGACATCCGTGTCCCCTTTAGCCCATAAAGTGGGTGGGATATCCAAGAATTCAGAGGGAGGGGTGCATTTTGGACTAAACATTGAGATGCACATTCAACAGGAGGCCGCAATGTTAGATACACGCCATCAGGAGAACAGTAAATACGAGCATGCAACTTTTTCAAAATGTCCAAGCCTAGCAAATTCTCGCTGCAACTAGAGGTAAGCAAAAATGGTGATTCTACAGTAACGGGTCCAATGGTAAAGGGAAGTGGTTTCGAGACGGGGTTGACAACGGGATGCCTAAAAATCCCACTGATACGTTATTTTGCCCAGACAGAGCAGCCTCTGGGACCAATGCTTGGGCTATAGAACTATTCATAGCTCCAGTATCCACCAAAAACTTCTCAGATATCCCCATTAATTTCCCCTGGACGTAAGGCCCCTGCTGGTCAACTGGTACTGATATATGGTCCCTGCTCTGTCCGTGGCTGTCTCATGCATAATTGTTTCCACAATAGATGTCTTCTCGATAATCTTCATTATAGTACTGCCGTCCTTGAAAATCATCAAAATAACTTTATCCGGTCACCCCGTTTCATACTGCTCCGGTCAGTACCTCCTCTTCCTCGTCCCCATTCTGAAACCGCCCCGTTCATACAATAATGGACACTGGGCTCGCCAGTGTCCCTCCTGTCTGCAATTGGAGCACTGATCGTACCTTAAAGGGGGTCCCTGACCTCCGCCTCCTCTCATCATTGTACCCCTAGGAAAAAGGCCCCTACTTGCTCTTCTTCCATTTTGCCCTCTGCTGACTTGCTGCAGCAGGACACGGGTTTTTAAGTCCTTAACCTTTTTATCCGACTTATCCTTACTCTCATTTTCCCGATGTTCGTAACACTGGGCCATGCTAAGGATACCTGAAGGGGGTGATATAGTCCAAGTGCTTTCAGCAGCTTGTAAGCGGGTCTTTATTTCTGGTAACAAATTGGTGACAAATCTATTTACAAATAGTCTGATACCACCCTCCGTGGACAAATCCTGTCCACTGAAGTCAATAAATACTTTCTCAAACCGGGTAAAGAAATCTGACACATTCTCATCTTTCTTTTGGATGCAGGCTGTTAACTTATCCCAGTCTACCTTCCTCAGTGGAATAAGGGTTTGCATGAATGTAATAATTCGAGCTGGTACAGCTAAAAATCTCATCTTTAGGTTTATTGCCAGGTTTTCGATCTTTGTCCCATGCCTTAATCTGTTCCCAGGTCCCTCCAAGTTCAGCGGCATGATCTGAATCATGCACTTGTCTCCATATATCTACGGGGACTAAAAGGCCGAAAAATAACTCAATATCAGCTAGTGTCATGACGGCAGAATTCGCAGCTTCAGTTAATTCCTTATAATAAGCCGTAGGATTCTTCCGAGGGTCAGGGAGTTGAGCTTTCAAAGTGAGAACTTCACTCCGCTTCCAAGGGGTATAAACCCATTGGTCCTAGAAATGTGCCTCTATTCGCGCTCTAGTGACATTACCTCCTCCATCCAACACTTCGGGAACTTAAGGGTGGAAGATGGGATGCACTTCTCTCATAGGGTACTGCGTCCCCGCATCCGGACATCTCATTCGGCCCCGATAGTTTATTAGAGTTTCAACATCCTGAAATACCTCGTTCACCTGTAACTCAAATTTAAACGCTCGATCTCTGATGTCACACAATATTTGGGGGGCTAGGCCTTCATGAAAACATTGCTCCCATAAAGAAATCATTCTTATTGCCATATGTTCTAATGCTAATTGCTGAGTAACCTCGTTCATAATCTTTCATTGTACTCCAAACGTCTTCTAGAGTATAAATGGGATTCCGCATCCATTGGGAAGCTTGAATCACTACGGCCCGTCTTTCTTCCTCACCTAAAGATGATCGAGTAAAAACCCGACAACCTTCCATCCCTCCTGTGGGGCATCGCGGGGTGTCATCTGAAAAGGCAGTGGTCATCCCACTAGGGGTGACCGTCATTCCTCTAGCCTGGGGTGTTAGAAATATTGGGGAGGTAGGGGAAGCGACCGCCACCCCGGGTAGCAGGGTGATTAATTCTGACGTAGTGGCACGGAGGGTAGGAGGGACAGACAGTGGAGCAGGAGGGTGCACAGCCACTGGAGCGGTTGCAACCGCTGCTCCCATCCCTCCCTTCCGATCTATTGGAACTGCTGGGTACTGACCCTGGGGGGCATATGGTGGTGGGGGACGAGTCTCCAACAGCTCCTCTAATTCATCTTCTGCTTCTGTTCGGGTCACATAACTTTTATCAGTCTGTAACCTAAACTGCCTATCTAATTGTACAATATTTTTCTCTACCTTTTCCTTTTCGTACGCTACTGCCTTTTGGGTTACAGTCTGTCCTGCTTTCATTTTCTCTAATTTCTCTCCTCGTATTCGCCGTCGCTTTGCTTCCTTGACCCATAAGGTCAAGGAGTCGAACATACTCTGACGGCTCCTTCTCAAGATTAATTTGTTTTGTAAGTAATTTATTTTCCTTTCATCAAAAGACCCTGTTAAGGGCCACTGTAATTCCGCATTATCTTTAGTATATTTATTCCACAATGTATTAAACAAAATGGGAGTAAGACCATGTTTGACGTACATATCAAAACTAGGGCTGACTTCCGGAGGAGCAGGCTGTCTTTCTTCCAGCCGCCCACCTTTCCGTCGACAGCACCCAAAACATAACTTACTAAAACAAGACATTTTAATCAATATTCAACAGATCATATCATTTCAACTGCAGTCATACATGTAGACGCGTCTATTCACTTTACACTCTCTCTCTTTTTTCCATTTACCACAAATCAATATAAAGTGCATAGATTTCGATCGAGAAAGAAAATGCCCCGGTCATGACTTTACAATTCTTTACGACATGTCTCTTACGCAATCAGAGCCTGTCAACTCCTGTTCGGGGAATCGATCACTCTGGATTCCAGACCACCAAGAAATTTCACAAAAAGAGACAGTCCAAAGACTGTCCTGGGATCATCAGACAGGCGAACCACAGACCCTCTTACAGACTATCCCCCAGTCCTGTGCAGGTTGGGCCAGGCGTTATGGGTGCCACCCCAGACCCTGCGCTTACCCAGTTGCTCCTGGGGGCCTTTACCCGAAGAGGATCCGGCCGAGTGAGCACCCACTGTACAACACAAAGGCGTCCGACGTTTTCCCAATTATTCACCAAACAAGCCTGTGGAGCATCTGCCCGTGCAGTCACACCTCTGCCACGTCAGATCCCTAGATTCCCTTGTGGTTCACCAACCACCATACCATACGCAGTTAACTGTTTCTTTGAGCCACTTCTCTTTTTTTTAAATTTGTTTTTATTGATATTTGCGTTGCAAGTTTTACACAGATTATGACATGATACCCTTTTGAAAAGAAATTCGACTAGATGTTATACAATATATAGAAAGAAAAAAAAAAAAAAAAAAAAAAAACAAAGAAGAGCTGGATCACACACAGGTACACAATATACAAAATTCGCTAAGTCATTACTTCATCCGTCCATTTCTGAATTGGTGACCAGATTTTTAACCCAAGTTGTTTCCTTTTCTTCCCCTTGGTGGCATATATTGCTGATTCAAGCTTGTATCTAGCTAAAAGACGACCCCTCCATGTAGAGAAAGATGGTGAATCTGGACTGATCCAGTCCTTAGATATACATGCGCGAAATTCAGCCATCATGATAAATAATAGATTATTTTGGTCAATATCTATTGACTCTTTGGAAACACCAAACAATATAAGTTCAGGCGATATAACTATATTTTTACAAAGAATGTATTCAATGAATTTCTTAACATCACGAATTAATCCATCCAATTTTATACACGAATAAAACATATGTAACGTATCGGCCCCTCTTAAGTTACACCGATTACATTTAATTCCAGTAATACTCCCCCATTTCAGAACTTTTGCCGGTGTATAGTACAAATCACACAAAATCATATAATGTTGAGTACGATTACGCCCAGAAAATAAAATAGAGGAAGCCATTTTAATTGATTCTTCCAGAAGTACATCCTTTGTACCTAATTTCTCTTCCCATTTATCCCTGAGATGATTAAAGTCATCCAGAAGATAATTCATTAAGGCGTTATAATAGAACCCAATCCTTCTTTTATTATTTAGATTATCTAGAAGTAGAATTGGGCTTAAATCTATTCTTTCTATATTGGAGGATGAATGTAGGTAGCTGTTAATCTGTAGAAATTTAAAATAATCATTTGAAGGAATTTTAAAGTTATTTTGTAAATCATCAAAAGTAAGTAATATTTCCGAATTATTAATATATAAATCAGAGAGAAAGGTAATCCCCTTGTCATTCCAATTTTTCATCACCTGGTCTCTAAATATTGTGGGAAAACATTGACTTGAATTTAGAGGCGTATACCTGGTAATTTTCCTAATTCCCACCAATTTTTTTATTATTCTCCAGGCTTTATATGCTGCAGCCACTATCTTAAATTTTGTTTTTTTATAGTAGCTTGGCTCTATAAATTTTAACAAATGATAATTTGCATCAGTACCTATTACCATTTCATAAATATTCGGGTAGTGTGTCCAATTAATGGAATTTTTTTTACCTACAATTAAAGGAAACATATATTGGAGTGCGGCTGCCAAATAGTAAAATAAAAAGTGTGGTGCGGCCCATCCCCCCCTATCTTTCGGTATAATCAGCTTCTTATATGCTCTTCTAATACCTTTATAGCCCCATAGAAATCTTATTGCAGTTCTTTCGATTTCTTGGAAAAATTTTAAAGGAAATTCCAGGGGTATTGTTCTAAATAGGTATAGAAATTTGGGCAATATAAGCATCTTTAAAACGTTGTTTCTACCATGAAGAGATAAGTGTAAATGATTTATTCTTTCCAGAGTCGTATTAGCTTTTTTTAGGATTGGAGTATAATTAATACTAGGGATCTGTGAAATAGGTGTAGTTAATCTAATCCCTAAGTAAATTGCTTCCGAAACTATATTTATAATAGGAGGTGGATTTGGTCCTATAAACAGAATTTGCGTTTTAGACAAATTTAGTTTATACCCAGAAAAAGATCCGAATATACCTGCTAGTTCTTCAATCCTCCGGAACGTTCTTTCAATGTCTCTAGTGACTACTACCACATCGTCAGCATAGGCAAGGGCTCTATATGTCGTACCTCCTAACTGTAATGGAACTATACTCTCATCCCTATTAAGCTGATTAAGAAAGATATCTATATATATAGCAAAAAGAAGGGGAGAGGATGGACACCCTTGACGTGTTCCTCTTTGGATAGAGAATAATGCAGATTTATTAAGTCCTATTTTTATTGCTGAGACTGGGTTTTTATATAATGCCTTGAATGCATTTATTATTCCTAGGCCAAACCCTTTCATGGATAGGACATCCCAAAGATAGGGCCACCCTACTCTATCAAATGCTTTTTCAGCATCAAGCAGAGTGATTCCTATTGAATTGTTAGAGGCTTCTGCCCAATCCATCATTGCTATGATTCTACGTACGTGGTCCGCCGTATCTCTATTGGGAATGAACCCATGTTGCCACCGTGATACAATTGTTGGAATAATTCTTGACAATCTTGTGGCAAGTACTTTTGAGTAGACCTTGCTGTCGGAATTAATCAACGATATTGGCCTATAGGAGGCTGGGTTACATGGATCTTTATCTTTTTTTAAAAATGTCATGATTATTGATTCAGCCCAAGATACGGGAGATAAGCCTTTCTGTGCCTCTAAGAATATAGCCAACATCTCATTTTTTATATGTTTTCTAAAGAATCTATAAAATTCTAACGGAATAAGATCCGGACCAGTAGCTTTACCCATAGCTAATGAGTTTATGGCGTTCTCAATTTCCTCCCATGTGATAGCAGCATCTAAGAGTACTTTTTGATCGTGAGTAAGGATCGGAAGAAGATTTCCCATGGCAAAATTCAGACATGTATCAGATAAATAATTATCATCCTCTTGTGTATATAATTTCCGATAAAACTTACGAAAAACTTCCAGGATTTCCTCTTGTTTGTTATACACTTGCCCTGTTTCATCCTGAATTGTATTGATGGCATTATATACTTCTCTTTGCCTGATTCTTTTTGCCAAGATTTTCCCAGTGTTTTCTCCTATCTCATATATCTGAGTTCTATAACTTGCCATCAGTTTTGCTGATTTTTCTGCATAGAATTCGTAAGCAGTAGATTTACTAATTGCCAGCCTTGTTTCTATGTCTGCAATTGGTCGTTGATGTATTATTGCTGTAACTAATTCCTTCTCCCAAAATAATATTCTCTGAAGAACCTTCTCATTCCTTTCACGCATAATTTTCTGTTTTTTGATTGTATATGACAAAGTCTCACCCCTTATCCCTGATTTGAACGTATCCCAGACAATCTGCATTGACGCAGTACCTTTATTAATATCAAAAAATTCTTTCATCCATAAAGCCAATGTATTTATATACTCAGAATCATGTAGAAGTTTACGATCAAAAGTCCAGGATCTCGTTTGAGTGGTTATTTCATCGGTTTTAATTTCGATCACTATTGGATTGTGGTCAGATATTATGCGTGGAAATAATTCAAAGCTTGTATCATGAATAAATGATTTTTTAAGAAAAAAGTAGTCCAAACGGACCGATTTTTTATGAGGATGGGAGAAGAATGTATACATAGGAAGTATAGATTTTTTTTCATAAGCTACATCAACCAAGCCATGATCTAACACCATTGACCGTAGTGACATGAATATTTTTTTCTTAACGCCCTGATAACAAGATATATCAGATATCTCTTTACTCATATCTAAATGAATATTAAAGTCGCCGCACATTATTAATGAAGAGGACCAGTTAGAGAGTTCAAGATTTAGACTATCCAGAATACCTGGATCATCCACATTTGGAGCATACACAGCACATATGGTCCATAATGCATCATTGATTTTAAACTCTGCTATTGCCCATCTGCCATATTTATCCGCCTTATGTCGAGTTAACAGGCCTAACCCCCTCTTGTATAGAATAGCTACCCCTTTTGTCGTTGATCCTTGAGATGTACAAACCGCTACCTGCATACCTAAGTCTTTATATAAATGTCTGTCATTCCATGTTATATGTGATTCTTGAATGCATACTATGTCGTTTTTCATAGATTGTAAAATGTGTGCCGCTACTCCCCTCTTCTTCTTATTATTTAAACCACAAATGTTCCAAGAACACACTCGTAACTTTCCCATTTATAAGATTTTTTTATAACAGATAACATCATCTTAAGTAAAAAAAAAGATTTCATTTCCTTCTCTATAACAAGCCACCTAACCAACAGTATACCTACAAATATCAAAATAGTAAAATACAATCTATTTTTACTTGCAACTTCATTTTTTTCCCTCATCCACCCCTCACCCCTCTCTGGGCTCACCCTGAGCCTCCCCCACCCCCCCACCCCCCCCCCCCTCAGCGCTATCAGGGCAAAGGGACATATTGTCCCTCGTGTTGATGATGTGATGAGCACTAAGTGATTCTCATCGTGCAGCTCGGCTCATGATTACTTATACTTCGTTCATAATCATTAAAGCCGCAGTTAACTCAAATATATCTGAATATATCAGAACAAGTTATATCTTACTGCATTGATGTAATCATTTACTTTTTCCTTACAATTTTAGTCATTGATCAAAGGAAGAAAAAACAAAGAGAGAAAATACGCAACAATTTATCACAAAGTCATCAGGAATTCTTTGGCTGCTGCCTCGGTGGTGAAAAAGCTAACTCGTTCTTTGTATATGACTTTGAGTTTGGCAGGGTTTAGAAGAAATGCTTGGGCGCCTTTTGCCTGAAATGCTGTAATCAGTTGCCTTAATTGCCATCTTAATTGTACCGTAGAATGACAATAGTCCGGCCGGACAAAAAATTCAATATCTCGAACCTTGCGCTTCTTATTAGGTCTTGCTAAGTCATAAAGAGCTTCTCTTGCAAGAAAGTTATTCAGTGAGATAAGGATCGCTCTTGGTTTAGAAACTGAGGCTGTGTCTCGCCTTACTTGGAACGGGAATCTATGCGCCCTTTGAATTTCGGTCTCCCATTTCCATTGACTTAACTCAGGGAAAGCAGCAGAAAAAAGCTCTATCATGAATTGTCGTGGATTTGTATTTTCTTTCCCTTCCGGTATGCCCAGGACTCGGAGATTATTACGGCGAGCTCTATTTTCCAAATCCACCAGTTTCCAATTAATCTCCTCTTTCAAGCCCACCATTGATTCTAGCTGTGCCTTCTGTTGCACCATAGAGTCTTCCACCTGTGATATCCTGCTCTCCGTCTCCGTAACTCTTATAACTGTGTCGTTAGAAATTTTCATTACTTTCCTGAGATTATTTTGTAGCTTTTTTACAGCTCCCTGGGTTCGAAGATTTTCAGTTTTAGTCTCCTCTCTGTGATGCAGCATTACTCTATATAAGACTTCCAGTGTTATTTCAGGCAAGTCATCAGAAGAATTATGGGGTCCAAAAATTACAGGTGTTTGGGGTGAGTTAGGTCTGGTTACTCTTTGTGGGTCAAAGTTAGCATCAGAGTTCTCAATGTCCTCCTCTCGCCCCCACTCCTGTCTATTCGGGGACTCCTCTGGATCTGAATCTGAGCCTTCAGAAATGCTAAGATCATCTTGACCCACCCCCTCCTGCAGTAACTCGGTATTCGGTAACATCTCATCTATATTATCAGAGTCCAATGCTTGGGATAAATCAGTCATAGAGTAAAAGTTACCTGCTGAATCCAAGGACTCTGTATCTTCTCCTCGAGTATCAGCTGCCATTGAAATCTTTTGACTTAAATCTTTATTTTTTTCGCCACCACTAGACGCACCCTTAGCATGGCCTTCTGCTTCTGCTTCTAATTGTTTTTCTAGAGACTTCTGACTTACTTCAGGAATAGCAGATTTTCTCCTAAACATGCCAGGAATTTTCGGTATTGCTCCTGTCCTACAACTACCAGAAGCCATTGCGCTTTCGGCATTTTCAGCTGTGGTACTTATTATTATTGTTGCGTTAGTTGCATTAACATTATTTAATTGTGGAGTAGCTTGATGTAACCCCTCGGCTGTACTTAAAGCAGCTGAAACATTTTCATTACTTGCACTTGAGCTTGGGATTGTACTCACAATTGTAGCAGGCTGAGTGTTACCATCTATCACCGCTGCCGTGTAAATTGTATTTTGACTTGCTGTTGCTGTTGCTGTGTCAGCTCTTGTCTTTGGTTTCTGCTGCCGTAGCGTTCCTGACGGATTTTTTGGCGCCATTGTAGCCGAGGGAAGCCGAGACACTGAAACAATGTTGCAATCAAATCCGTATTGTTCCTTTGATTCTCGATGTCGACGTGCCGAGAAGGACTTTGATTCGCTCCCTGCTCCCTCTCTTACGGTATTCTGGTTGGCAGCTGACACTGATGAAAAGGGAGTCGGGCGCCCACACGCCGAACGAAGGGTTCGAATGTACTTTCTCCACGGGTCCAGGCGCATACCCGAGTTTTGAAAGCGTCCTTACTATTGCTGACACAAAGCACCGTCACCCCTTCAGACGGCTTTTCCTCCCGCAGTCAGGAAGAGAGAAACGAAGCACTCTCGTCTCCTCTCCGACGCCGCAATCCTCCGTGAAAGTGAGTAAAAAGCTACAGCATCGACATTGCCTTCCTTCTCGGCCACGTTCAGTAAGGAACACCAGTAACTCTGAGCGAGCCACACGAGAGCCTACACTAGCGTCTCCTCACTCGGACTTGCAGTCCGCCATCTTGCCCTTTGAGCCACTTCTCAAGAGTGCTCATTTCATACCATACGATCCACTCACCTGGTGCACGCAGGTCTGATTGAACGTTCTCCACCGCCAACTTCCTTTATAGACCAACACGGTCAGCTGTTCCCGGGTTAAGCCCGAAGGACTACGGCGAAGGGTTATTTTATCAGCTGGGAAGGTCTCTAGGTCGAAGAGTGGAATTTTCCGCTTCTACTACAAACTGGTTTCTCACTTAGGATCCTTTTTCAATCCACCCCCTTGACCAGAACCCCTCCCCGTCCCTCTTCTCCCATTTACAGGAGGGGACAACCCTATCGCGGAGTCCCGGCGGAGTCGCCAACTGAAGTACTAGAAAAATATACCATAGAGCTATACTTACCAATAGCCCATGTATCTCATATACCATACATAAATCAGTCGGCAATGGAAAAGGTTCAATCGTTTTATTTGCAAAGCGCCCTGTACAGGGGAGCCTCCCTCTCCACAGCTCGCAAAGGTGTGCAGAGGGGACTGCTGGATCATAGTCAAAACAATGCATATATACTTTCGACATACCTCATAGAAACCCCGTACATGAAAAAGTACTGGTTCAAGATAGAGTAACAGGAACACCCATATAAGGCACAATTAATTGGTGTGAAACTCTGCTGAAGCTATTCCGGGGGTAGGTCAGTGAAGGTGCCTCCCTTTCGTTCTGGAGCACGGGAGTACAGGCATGGTGCCTGCAGGAATGTGCTCATCCCTACAAGAAAGAGCAGATGTGACCTTGGTCTGTCTAAGTTAGAAGCAATGCTTTGTTCATAGCCTAGGCCAACCTTTCAGACTTTCCTCTTAGCAACATGTCACATGCTTTCCTTACTAACGACAGGGGCCTTTGGAAACGAAACCAAGATGGCATCTACTCAGATCGGGACTGATTCTTATAATGCACAAGCGTTGAACGTGTTTACGAGGGACTGTGATAGAAGTAAAATATATATTTGATATGTTATGGCAACCATATGGAGAATCGATTGTATATTCCTTCACCTCCACAAAACCGACTCCACACTCCTGATGGACAATGTAGCCGGATGTGGATTGAGTAACAGATAAAACATTTTTCAAAAACTTATCCTCCACCACTTGAATACCCTTCACATTCTTAAAACCCCAAAGCTCTGCCCCATACATTGCAAGGGAAATACATTTTGCACCATATATCTTTAAAAGCGCTTGAATTGGTTTAACTCCCATTTTGCGGGCAAAACCCAGGACGGCTAATGTGGATCTTGCCAACACATTTCTTTTTGCTGAGATTTGGGGTAACCATGTGCCTTTGTCGTCAAATATGACGCCTAGGTATGGGAAAGTGGATACCCTAGACAACACATTCCCTTCACAATCCATGGTTTTTACCCCTTTTACTTTAGTGCCAATCATCATAACATGTGATTTCGAGAAATTGACACTAAGGTCTATAGATTTCATAAAAACAGCAAATGTATTTAAAAGGCTTTGCAGCCCTACCGCAGTACGTGCTAAAAGGGCGGCATCATCCGCGCACAGCAGTGCCGGAAATAGTCGTTTACCTACCCTCGGAATATCCTTGCACGCCTTGGATAAAACTGGACCTAAATTATTGATATATAGAGGGTGAAAAGCAGGGGGGCCAAAATGCACCCCTGCCTAATACCATTGGTGATACGAATCTTCCCTGTACAATTACCCATTTGGTCGTATCTCACGGTAGCTGACAAATCCCTATGCAGGTCAGCAAGGAAGCACACAATATTTTTATCCACGCCAAGATGAAGAGGCATCGCCCATAATTTGGACCTATTCACTCGATCGAAAGCCGAGGAAACGTCCATAAGCATACAGCTATATTACCCAGGGTCTTCTCTGTTAATGATCCCTTGTGTTGGTCCATCAATCAGGATAAGAAGACAGAGGAGGTGAGCATGGGCTTTCCTTGTTCTTTCCCATTAGGAAGTAGCCACTTTTAGTATTACATTCATAGATGTTCGTGATCATCAAATGCAGTGAAGATTATTGTGATCAGTCTTCTTTCTGCACCTAAGTCTCTGTTTACAGCCATTATTGCAAAATCCATTTGGATAACGTTTGTGAACAATATTGTTGATTAAAATAAATATGAACAGGTCCAGTTTACCTGTGGTTACTGTAGTATCTTTTGATCATGTGCAAGGGGATCCGTGTGGTCCTCGGCAGACTCCTTACAATGTTATGTCATCAGTTGGGGTGTTTCTGGGTGTGCTCAATAAGGTTTGTGAGGCAGTGCGTTTAGTTAACAGTTGAATGCTGAAGAATAAAAACGTGTGTTACAACGCTCAGTGTGTGGAGTGGACCTTTACAGAGGATGCTACAACTGGCAAAGAAGATGGGATACGTGCCTCAAAAGGAGCAAGATTGCTCTCCCTGAGGGTTTGCTATGGTTCAGTAAACTGCTTTTGTGTGCTACGTGCTCCCCGAGGAACAATCAACAGTGGGTGTATTTGGAGACAAAATGGCGCCCTATCTTCCACAAGGCACTCAAAGAAGGTGAAGGATCTACAGAGGAGCACATCCTGAAAGCCCACCAGAAGATTGCTAGTAAGGCCAAAAGATACCACGCCACAGCGTAACACGGAGCCTTCATTCACAAAAAGCAGAAACACTAAAGGCCGCAATAAACAGGTGCAAAGAAAGGCTAAAGGCAGCGACAATCATGTTTAAGAAAGCGCTAAGGACAGACGCGAATGGGAGCAGAGAAACAATAGTCTACTCACTGGAGAAAGAAGGCAAGAGCCTATGACCTCAAGATCCGGTGAGGCAACTCAAGCACAAGCATAGGGGTTGTGCTTACGATGCTGTTGGTGTCTCATGCAGCAACCACCAAAGAGGCCATGGGTAGCCCTCAGTACACCTCAAAAAGTCTTTGAGAATCTGAAGTTATCTAGTGGCGTCGACCAAAGACATGGAGTATGATGCCATAGCATTGTTGAAGCCTCCACCACCATATGATACTGACAAAAAGTAGAATATTGGCGCCAGACAGACTGCATAACTCAAAACGTTTGATTACTTCATAGATACTCTAGAAGAAGCAGATGACAAAAAGATCATCAAATGCTTAAAGAACCTTGCAGATGATGGAGTGAAAGAAGTGATAAAGAAAATGTCACAAACCAGTGAAGCATCTTATGTCAAATCAAGGAAACGTTAGAACCCAAGTTCAATCCGATGCGAATGTCGACTATAAAAGTTACGTCTTAACCAGGCAAGACTGCTAACTGGTGAAACGATGGATAGGTTTATCAAAAGACTTGATGTCCTCATCTAGCTCTGCAAGTTCGGTGAATTCAAAAATGAAGAGGCCATAAATCTTCCTGACCTTACTAGTGCCCTGCTCCCTTCCCTGCACAGCACCACCTGGTAGCTGCTGCCCCTGTTGCTGATCCTCTGGTCAGGAGTTTGAGGCCCTCCTCCACCCGCAGGCTCTGCCTGTGCATCATCCCTAGTGGTCTAGTGGAAGGTATGTAAAGGTTGTGGGAAAGAAAATTATTTCATGACAGTCTGCAGAGCAAAAGAGAAGTAGGTGCATAATACAGAGAAGAGAAAATGGGTGCCAGAAAGTTCCAGAAGCACTTTGGCCACGCCGACAATTCCAAAAGGCAACATCAGTTGAGACAAGTAGAGACTAAATGGACTTGATCGTTATCATAGTCATCCTCCCATGGATCTTCAAAGTCAGTATTGAGTGATAGTAAAGAAGATAGATGTGCTATGGCAATGTCGATTATATGCTAAGGATACCTGAAGTGGGTGACGTAGTCCAAGTGCTTTCAGCAGCTTGTAAGCGGGTCTTTATTTCTGGTAACAAATTGGTGACAAATCTATTGACAAATAGTCTGATACCACCCTCCGTGGACAAATCCTGTCCACTGAAGTCAATAAATACTTTCTCAAACTGGGTAAATAAATCTGACACATTCTCATCTTTCTTTTGGATGCAGGCTGTTAACTTATCCCAGTCTACCTTCCTCAGTGGAATAAGTGTTTGCATGAATGTAATAATCCGAGCTGGTACCGCTAAAATCTCATCTTTAGGTTTATTGCCAGGTTTTCGATCTTTGTCCCATGCCTTAATCTGTTCCCAGGTCCCTCAAGTTCAGCGGCATGATCTGAATCATGCACTTGTCTCCATATATCTACGGGGACTAAAAGACCGAAAAATAACTCAATATCAGCTAGTGTCATGACGGCAGAATTCGCAGCTTCAGTTAATTCCTTATAATAAGCCATAGGATTCTTCCGAGGGTCAGGGAGTTGAGCTTTCAAAGTGAGACTTCACTCTGCTTCCAATGGGTATAAACCCATTGGTCCTAGAAATGCGCCTCTATTCGCGCTCTAGTGACATTACCTCCTCCATCCAACACTTCGGGAACTTCAGGGTGGAAGATGGGATGCACTTCTCTCATAGGGTACTGTGTCCCCGCATCCGGACATCTCTTAACCATTCGGCCCCGATAGTTTATTAGAGTTTCAACATCCTGAAATACCTCGTTCACCTGTAACTCAAATTTAAACGCTCGATCTCTGATGCCACACAATATTTGGGGGGCTAGGCCTTCATGAAAACATTGCTCCCATAAAGAAATCATTCCTATTGCCATATGTTCTAATGCTAATTGCTGAGTAACCTCGTTCATAATCTTTCATTGTACTCCAAACGTCTTCTAGAGTATAAATGAGATTCCGCATCCTTTGGGAAGCTTGAATCACTACAGCCCGTCTTTCTTCCTCACCTAAAGATGATCGAGTAAAAATCCGACGACCTTCCATCCCTCCTGTGGGGCATCGCGGGGTGTCATCTGAAAAGGCAGTGGTCATCCCACTAGGGGTGACCGTCATTCCTCTAGCCGGGGGTGTTAAAAATATTGGGGAGGTAGGGGAAGCGACCGCCACCCCGGGTAGCAGGGTGATTAATTCTGACGTAGTGGCACGGAGGGTAGGAGGGACAGACAATGGAGCAGGAGGGTGCACAGCCACTGGAGCGGTCGCAACCGCTGCTCCCATCCCTCCCTTCCGATCTATTGGAACTGCTGGGTACTGACTTTGGGGGGCATATGGTGGTGGGGGACGAGTCTCCAACAGCTCCTCTAATTCATCTTCTGCTTCTGTTCGGGTCACATAACTTTTATCAGTCTGTAACCTAAACTGCCTATCTAATTGTTCAATATTCTTCTCTACCTTTTCCTTTTCGTACGCTACTGCCTTTTGGGTTACAGTCTGTCCTGCTTTCATTTTCTCTAATTTCTCTCCTCGTATTCGCCGTCGCTTTGCTTCCTTGACCCATAAGATCAAGGAGTCGAACATACTCTGACGGCTCCTTCTCAAGATTAATTTGTTTTGTAAGTCATTTATTTTCCTTTCATCAAAAGACCCTGTTAAGGGCCACTGTAATACCGCATTATCTTTAGTATATTTATTCCGCAATGTATTAAACAAACTTGGAGTAAGACCATGTTTGACGTACATATCAAAACTAGGGCTGACTTCCGGAGGAGCAGGCTGTCTTTCTTCCAGCCGCCCACCTTTCCGTCGACAGCACCCAAAACATAACTTACTAAAACAAGACATTTTAATCAATATTCAACAGATCATATCATTTCATCTGCAGTCATACATGTAGACGCGTCTATTCCCTTTACACTCTCTCTCTTTTTT
Organism: Lissotriton vulgaris; assembly: GCF_964263255.1. Lineage (NCBI taxonomy): Eukaryota > Metazoa > Chordata > Amphibia > Caudata > Salamandridae > Lissotriton > Lissotriton vulgaris. The sequence goes on from NC_141698.1 coordinate 30,626,841, forward strand.
CCATTTACCACAAATCAATATAAAGTGCATAGATTTCGATCGAGAAAGAAAATGCTCCGGTCATGACTTTACAATTCTTTACGACATGTCTCTTACGCAAACAGAGCCCGTCGACTCCTGTTCGGGGAATCGATCACTCTGGATTCCAGACCACCAAGAAATTTCACAAAAAGAGACAGTCCAAAGACTGTCCTGGGATCATCAGACAGGCGAACCACAGACCCTCTTACAGACTATCCCCCAGTCCTGTGCTGGTTGGGCCAGGCGTTATGGGTGCCACCCCAGACCCTGCGCTTACCCAGTTGCTCCTGGGGGCCTTTACCCGAAGAGGATCCGGCCGAGTGAGCACCCACTGTGCAACACAAAGGCGTCTGACGTTTTCCCAATTATTCACCAAACAAGCCTGTGGAGCATCTGCCCGTGCAGTCACACCTCTGCCACGTCAGACCCCCAGATTCCCTTGTGGTTCACCAACCACCATACCATACGCATACGCAGGAGATGGGTGATGAGGAGGATTGGGAGGGTTCTGAGGACCCTCTGACCAGGGAGTGTCAGTCTCAAGAGGACTGGGCAGGAGACCTTGGGGAGGCCAGTAGTCTGGACACCTCTCCAGACACTGGTTTTGTCTCTCCTCCTACCGTGGCTTCGGAGGAGGGGGCAACCTATAGTGTGGTGTTGACGAGGGCGGCCAAGGCCTTGGGCCTTGAGCTCCCCGTCGTGGCCATGAGGACTAACCTCCTCACTGAGGTCCTTAAACCGCAGTCAAGCTCGGCCGAGCCTCTGCTGCCCTTTAATGAGGCCTTGACCGACGTTCTTTTGGGCACCTGGTCCAAGCCCGCTATGGGTTCGCCCGTAGAAAGGAACGTGGCCAGACGCCACCGCCCGTCCCCGGGCGACCCATGTTTCCTGTCCACCCACCCCCGAGAGTCTGGTCATCCAGGCCTCTAATTCCCAGACCGCATTCCCGTCAGCTCTGCCGGACAGGGAATCCAAGAGGTATGATAATTATGGAAAGAAAATATTCTCCTCCCTTAGTTTGGAACTGCGGTCTTCCAACACCGCATGCCTCTTGGGCCGCTACACCCACTCTCTGTGGGAGATGGTGGCGGAAGTGCTGCCAAAGTGTCCGTTGGAGGTACGGGCCAAACTCGGCCAAGCCCTTGTGGAAGGCCGAGATGAAGCCAAGTATTCTATCCGGTGTGGGCTGGATATCACCGACTCGCTGGGCAGAGCAATGGCAACGACGGTGGCAGTGAGACGCCACGCCTGGCTGAGGTTCGCCAATTTGTCGGCAGATGTCCAGATTACTCTGATGGACATGCCATTCGATGGCCGTCGCCTTTTTGGCAACAAGGCAGACCACGCGCTTGAGCGCTTTAAGGACTCCAGGGCTACGGCCAAGTCCTTGGGCCTCTCGGCCCCGCGCCAGCAAACGGCTGCCTTTCGTTCCTTTTGTGGCCACGGAAGGGGCGTCCCCACACGTGCCGCCAGCCACTCGCCGCAGACTAACATCCAGCGCTTTGGCGGCCGTGGAAACCGCCGTGGAGGCGGTCGGGGACAACGGCGAGGTCAGTCCACACCTTCCCCCGCAGCATCCGCCTCTAAACCCTCCTAGTCTGTGCTTTTCGGCCCATGTGACGCCAGTGGGGGGCAGGGTTCGCCATCACCACTCTCACTGGCGCACTGTCACTTTGGACAAGTGGGTGCTGCAGATCGTCCGGAGGGGCTACTCCCTCCCCTTCGAGACGACTCCTCAAGCCATGCCACCGCAACACCACCGGGTATCGGGGGATCACCTGCAGCTTCTGCAGGAGGAAGTTTCGGCCCTCTTGGCCAAGGGGGCCATCGAGCGCGTTCCTGGGCCAGAAGTAGGACGTGGTTGCTACTCCCACTACTTTCTGGTACCCAAGAAGGGCAAAGGGGGCCTACGCCCTATCTTGGACCTAAGGAACGTCAACGGCTTCCTCCGGAAGGAGAAGTTCAAAATGCTGACTCTGTCTCAGGTCTTAGCTGCCCTGGACCCAGGAGACTGGATGGTAGCGTTGGACTTGCATGACCCGTATTTCCACATCCCCGTCCTGCCGGCCCACTGGCGTTACCTGCGGTTCACGGTAGGCCACGAGCACTTTCAGTTTACCGTGCTCCCCTTCGGCCTTACAAGCACCCCACGGATGTTCACGACGGTGATGGCGGTGGTCGCAGCTCATCTGCGCAGGTTAGGGGTCTCAGTCTTCCCCTACCTCGACGACTGGTTGTTGAAGGCGTGCTCTCCCCAGACAGTCGTCAGCCACCTCCAGACTACGGCGGATCTCCTGCACCAGCTGGGGTTCTCCATCAATGTGCCAAAGTCACACCTGTGTCCCTCTCAGAGGCTCCTTTTCATCGGAGCGGTTCTCGACTTGGCGCAGTTTTGGATTTACCCACCCGAACAGCGGGATATACAGGCTCTGATTCCAATCTTCCAGCCTTTATCCCGGGTTTCGGTCAGGTTGACGCTGCGGCTTCTTGGGCTGATGGCTTCCTGCATCCTTCTGGTGCATCACGCCCGGTGGCGGATGCGGGCTCTGCAGTGGGACCTGAAGTTTCAGTGGGCCCAGCATCAGGGCAACCTGTCCGACCATGTCCTGATCTCGGAGGGCACTGCGAGACAGCTGCAATGGTGGCTCACGGACCGCGATTGGGTCAGCGGCAGACCCCTCTCCCTTCCCCAACCGGAGCACGTAGTTGTGACGGACGCGTCCCTCCAGGGCTGGGGAGGCCACATGGGAGAGGCGGAGATCAGAGGCATTTTTTTGACATTAGGTTCTAATAGCAATGTTATATGCTTTTGTATGTAGTTTTTTCTGTGTAATGATATATGAGGTATGAATGATAGTTCAGTATGAATGGAGGATGTGCTGTAATTTTGTAAATGTAATGGTTTTTTGTGACATGATGTTTTGAAATGTATTTTGTTATATCTGTTTGTACATGCATAATCAAACAAGAGATGTCTCTATGAAGTAATACGGTTTCACTATTGAAAATGAAGTAATAAAAAAATTCAGTGACGTAAATTCCAAAACGGACCGGTATGATTCATTCATAAAGGTGATTAGAAGTAGTGTTGAGTGTAGTCCAGTACTGGCATTTGTGTTGTTACTTTGTTTTCAAGTATAGTGATGACATATTAGCCTTTTGGGACACATGAAAGGAACATGACAAAGCTCTAATACAAGTGTACCATTTGCTCACTGATGCAGGTTTCACTTTGAACATCGAAAAGTGGGAGTTTCTCAAAACCAAACTCAAATTATTTGGGCATCTCATCTCTGAAGAAGGAATCTGTCCCGACCCTGAAAAGGTACAAGTGTTGTCATCCACTTGTCCCTTACAAGATGTGACCATGCTGCGATCCTTCTTAAGTATGGCCAGCTATTGCTCCAGATACATTTGTGACTTTGCTACAGTGAGTACTCTATCGAAAGCTGACCAAGAAAAATGTTCCGTTCCAGTGTACAGGAGGCTGGCTTATTGTATGGTGTACACTTAAAGAAGTGATGCACCTGCACGAATACAGGCAACACTTTTGGGGATTTTAGTGGTCTTTGATAACCTTACGCTCTCAAAGGTAGCTTTGGAGAGCAGCCTTCAGGCTTATCTTGAAGGAGTGTAAAGCAGCTTGTTTTACCACATTTAATCGAAGGTGTAGATTACATTAAAAGTACCTCCAGTGTTCATAAAAATAAGTCTATTTATTACGCAACTTAATCACTATCACATTGGTATATCTCCTAGCCGGAGATATAAACAATACAGATGAAAATACATTATAGAAATCAGGTAAGTAGCACAAATGTACACTGATCTCCAGGGGGAGACCAAACCATATATTAAAGAAGTGGAATGCAAACTGCGAGAAAGAGCGTGACTTGGAACAAAAGACTCAGTAGATCTGGAAGGACAAGGAACCACCCAAGGTAAGTACCCAGGAAACCCGCAGAGGTTATGTGCAGAGTAGAAACACAGCAGTGTGCCCAATGGAAGTTAATGGAGAAGTCACCTTTTTTAAGTATAAGACCCTGTCCAGAGGACCCTGAAAAAACCCTTTGGAGGACAGAATGTTGGAGAGCCATCGCCCCCGTGGATGCCCCAGGACCAGATTACCTGCACCTGGGAAACCAGGTACATGGGAGTGAAGTGACGTTGGAACTTCCCGTAGATGACAATGGAAGACTTGGGAAGTAAGGCCTCTGAAGAAGTCTCTGAGGAGGTCACTTGAAATCCAAGGGTGGATTCTTGAAGAAGAAAACCCTCTAGCAGAGTGGACAGAGTCTATGCTACTCGGAGGTGACAGGGAGGCACAAACCACAATGCCCACCCTTGGCAAGGAGCTCAGGCGAGTTGACACGGACCTTGTAGCTGAAGCTGAAGCTGAAGCTGTGGGGACCAGGCGACACTGATGAAGACCAGGAGCTGAACACAAGCTGTCCTACGTTAGATGTCAGTGTCTCAATGGTTGGTTTCTGGCGGGAGCACTAAAAATCCTTGGTAGCCGCAACTGGCATGGACGATGACAAGATGCAGTCATTGGGACCAGCAAGGTCCTAGGGACTAATCAAGTGCAGGAGAGTCAGAGCAGCCCCAAGCAAGCAGATGAGCCCACCAAAGCAGAAGAAGACCACAGAGAGGACCCTCAGACCAAAGGCACAGGAGTCGCAAGATGACCACAGGAAGCTCACCAAAGATGGATGCCCACGGTGCAAGGAATGCAGTGAGGACACTGATCTTCAGGGGATGAAGTGGTGGAGCCTGGAGCTTCTTGTAGCCCAAAGATCTCTGGAGTGCAAAGCCAATAAGCCTTGGCAATGGCAAGTCAACAGGGTGCACAGGAGTTTGCTCCCTGCTGCTCCGACGAGGGATACTGTCCTCCAAATTGCAGGGAAAACAGGTCAAGCCTCTGGAGAGCTGCAGAACCAATACCTGTGTTGCAGGGCCTCATGTCCGTAGGACAACAGGAGCAGCAGAACAGTCAGCTTCATTGCGGTGCCTTCAGATGCAGGGTAGTGACTACTTCACTCCAAGGGAGATTTCTTAGGATTGCCTTGATGCCCACAGGACTTCTGGAGAACCTGGGTGAACCTGAGTAAAGCACAGATACAAACGATGCCAAAGACTTGCAAAACATCATGAATAGGAGCAACAGGAGTCTGCCTTGATGCAGTCTCAGTTCCAGGCGAAGTCCAAATGTCCAGACAGTCGAAAAATGTCTTAATTTCAGTAGTGAGTATTGTTCGACTATGAATCTGAGGACCCACCCCTGGGGAGCCCTTAAATACCCAAGGAAAGGGTTGGAACGACTTGAGGGTCCGTCCCAGAGGAGGGGCTGGACAGAGGGGAGGGTACTCCTGTGTACTTTGTCCAGTTTCGCGCCAGAGCAGGAACTAAGGGCTCCTGAACTGGCTCAAACCAGAATATGCAAGAGGGCAACAAATGTGCCCTTCAATGCTGCATGGTGGCGCAAAAAAGCACCCCCACCTCAGCTCAATACACTAAGTCCTGAGACAGGAAACCTATTGTTCAACTTTTCCCTGCTCGAGCTCAGCTCAGGAGCAGGAGGGCACACAGTGTCTATGGTTAGCAGCAGCACTAACCTGTGGCAGACCCTGAAAGGCTGTAACTGGGAATACATGGGGCTCCCCTAAGGGGCCACCCAAGTACATGGGATCATACCTCCAACACCAGAATCGGTTTTGGGGTATGATTCTAACATGTTTGATACAAGACATGACCAGGTTTGGTACAACCCATTATGAAGTAAGACATCTCGTAATGACTGATGCCTACTATATGACTTACGATGGCTGACCTATTCATGCAGGGGCACCCTCACACTTATAACCAAGCGCCCTACGCTCAGGACTTAAGGGCCTACCATGGGGGTGACTTATAAGTTTTCTGTGTAGTGACCTCAGAAATAAGAAAAAGACAGACACTTGATGGACGGAATGCAGAACAAATCAAAACATTCACCCCCCAGTAAAGAGATCTGAGTTAAATCCATCATTCTTTTGCTCACCATGCCACCCCAGTTTAGACCTGGCCATATGCAAATCAGTCTTGACTCTATGCCTCATGGGAACAGTCCAGCTCTAACAGCCAAGCCAGGTCCTCCCTGGACCGGAAACAAGCATCCTAGGACCGGTTTAGGGTTTTCACCCCTCTTCAGCCAGGATAGCTTGCTTCCAGTGGCACAGTGAGCCCAGGACCCACGTCTGGGCATACCTGGCGCACTTAGGGCGAGAAAGCAAAAGACACACAATTGATAGGCGGAATGCAGAACAAATCAAAACATTCACCCACATTCAAGAGATCTGAGTTAAATCCACCATTCTTTTGCTCACCATGCCACCCCAGTTTAGACCTGGCCATATTCAAATCAGCCTTGACCCTGTGCCTCATGGGAACAGTCCAGCCTGAACTGCCAAGCCAGGTCCTCCCTGGACCGAAATCAAGCATCCTAGGATCGATTTCGGGGTTTCACCCCTCTTCAGCCAGGATACCTTGATTCCAGTGGCACAGTGAGCCCAGGACCCACGTCTGGGCATACCTGGCGCACTTAGGGCGAGAAAGCAAAAGACACGCAATTGATAGGCGGAATGCAGAACAAATCAAAACATTCACCCACATTCAAGAGATCCGAGTTAAATCCACCATTCTTTTGCTCACCATGCCACCCCAGTTTAGACCTGGCCATATTCAAATCAGCCTTGACCCTGTGCCTCATGGGAACAGTCCAGCTCGAACTGCCAAGCCAGGTCTTCCATGGACCGGACACAAGCATCTTCAGCCAGGATAGCTTGATTCCAGTGGCACAGGGAGCCCAGGACCCACGTCTGGGCATACCTGGCGCACTTAGGGCAAGAAAGCAAAAGACACACAATTGATGTACGAAATGCAGAACAAATCACAACATTCACCCCATTCAAGAGATCTGGTTTAAATCCATCATTCTTTTGCTCACCATGCACTCCAGTTTAGACCTAGCCATATGCAAATCAGATTTGACCCTGTGCCTCATGCGAACAGTCCAGCTCGAACTGCCAAGCCAGGTCTTCCATGGACCGGACACAAGCATCTTCAGCCAGGATAGCTTGATTCCAGTGGCACAGGGAGCCCAGGACCCACATCTGGGCAAAAGCGATGGTTTTAGGCCCTGATCACATGGTCAAGACTGATTTGCATATCGCTGGGCTCAAACTGGAATGGCATGGTGAGCAAAAAAACGATGGATTTAGGCCCAGATCTCTGTACTGTGGTGAATGTCTGACATTGTTCTGCATTCTGTCCATTAACTGTTGTTTTTGCATTTGTCACCCCGAGTGGGATGGGAATGCTCAGACGTGAGTCCCGTGCTCTCCATGCCACTGGAATCAAGCTATCCTGGCTGATGATGGCTGAAAGCCCGAAACCGGTCCTAAGATGCTTGTTTCCAGTCCAGGGAGGACCTGGCTTGACAGTTCGGGCTGGACTGTTCCCATGGGGCACAGACTGATTTGCATATGGCTGGGTTCAAACTGAAATGGCATAGTGTGCAAAAAAACTATGGATTTAGGCCCAGATCTCTGTACTGGGGTGAATGTATGACATTGCTCTGCATTCTGTCCATCAACTGTTGTACACAGCCGGGGCGGAAGTAGAACCGGCGGGGAGAACGGGACAAATTTGTCTGCTTGTTTTGTCAGTCCTGAAGAAGTCGATTGGGATAATTCCCACGACGAAGCATGTGTTGGCTGGGCAAATTTGTATGAAATAAAAGAACAATAGAACACCCAATGACTTATTATTTGAAAAACATTAAGAATAATTGATCTCACTGTGTTATCTTTACTACATGAATGTGATAAAGAGAGACATGAGATGTATAATTAGACACTAATGTCAATGATATCAGTGTGTGCATAGGACAAGTGTTACTTACCAAAGCCATTATGGGATAGGGAGTGCTGATGCTGGCCTCATGGTTAGCAGGATCCCAGCAAACTACAATCAAAATACACTTACACCCCGCAAAATGTTTGAGGGTAACCATGAAAGCAGATCCTACTTTCCTACACAGTGGTCCTCTGAATGTGATTGAAGTATTAAGTAAATCAAACATGCAATTGAAAATGCAACTGATATGGCTCGTTTTGATCAGAAGCCATATATTGAAGTGATAGTTGATGCAAGCCTGGTGGGTTTGGGTGCTATCCTTGTTCAATGCAATGGACATTCAAGTGCACAGAGAAACATTAGGGCAGATTTACAAGCCCCTTGCGTCATTTTTGCGCCGCCGTTGAGTCACTTTTTGGGATGCAGCAGCATCTAAGTCTTCATCTGAGTCTGTATCTGTGACTGAGATAGTAATTGAATTCAAGTCTGAACCATAACATTTAATCAGTTGATTAAATAGAGGTTTCAAAAGAGTTGCCCATGTCTATGGGGGTGTTTGCGGTGGGTTAGGTTGTCTTCAAACTTTCTTCCCTTCCGTTAATAATTACTCTAATTACTTAAACCGCTATCTATTCATTCCTGCATCAGGGGCCATTTTCTGTGCTCTCTTCCTCATGCTTTATCATGTGAAGTGCGAGCGTTTAAGTCCCATATAGAGTGCTTACTTTAAAATGGATATAAAGTTATTTGAACTTGAAGACCTTTATAAAATGATTCCGGAAATTAGATCATTACCCCCTGATGTTAGATAATTTTGAGCACTGGACCTGAAATTGTTATATGATATGCCATAGTCTGTATAGCATATTTAGGCCAGTATTATCGTTAAAATTACTTTTCTGCTAAGGCTCCAGTGTCTCCTTATATGGCCCTTTTGTGCTGCTGCTGCTAATGTATAGAATGATCATTAGTAGCGCGCCACCAGGGTAAGAGCAGAGGTCTGTGTGAATTACTATACGCAAGAAATCTCTACTGGCACGAAATATTTTTAAATAGAGGTCATCAGCTCAGCAATTCAGAGTTTCCAACATGGCACCCCTCAAACACTTTTTTATATGTCAAATCTAATCCCCCATGCATTAAGGACATAGCACTAACCCTTGAAGTCAGAAAGGTATGTCCATCTAATCATTACGACTGAATTGCTCAGTGCAAAAAAGGGAATTATCTGGGGGATGAATCCCAGCTTTCCTGCTAAACCAAATTTTGTGATCTTAGGCAAATATAGAGACCATTGTCAGTGCCTGGCCCTTGCTGCTTATTGTTGTGTGTGTGTCAATGTAGTTGTGATGGAGGTGAGTGAGCTGCTGAACATCTGAGGAGCTTGCACGGGAGGCAAAGGCAAGGTAGAGACATAGGGAAGCAGGTTCAAATCCCTGGGCTCAGCAGCACCCTTTGAATTCCTGCAAATCTGGATGTGCCTGGAAAAAAGTGTAACATAGTTGGTGTCTGCCTTGTGCTCACTCCTCTGTCTGTCCACGTCAGGGTTTGCACCATGTAAAACAGCAACACAAAAAATGTGGATTCTGCTCCTCACACCAACACTAATCTTATGCCCCATAGATTAAGGACAAAGTGGTAAACTTTGATGCCAGAATGAATTACAGATCTAAATATGATTAAAATTGGTGAATTGCAGAGTGTGAAAGTGGAGAATCTGGGGTCAATCCTGGCTTTCATGCTTGATCAGATGGTGTGCTTATTGGCAAATACTTTATTCAACTGAGCAAGTAGCCTTTTTGTTCATTTTCGCTTTTAGAGCACCTTCAAAAAACATGAGTTCAGGATGTACGTTGCACAAAAATCTGTCTTGCTTTTGACTTATTCGCCTTTTTAGCCTAAGTTGCTCCATCAGTCATTATCTAGGCCACATCATGGGGTATATATCATTGGAGCGAATAGTGGAAGTGGGTGGAGCCAATGGAGGATAGGGGTGGAGCAAGGAAAGTGGGTGGTGGCCTCCTACGAAAATGTTCAGCACCTGCACTTCTTATTTTACAAATTAAGCACTGCTCATAGTAGTCATTCATGAGTACTCACATTGTTTCCTGGTGGAAGATCTATCGTCAATCACCCATGACAAAATGATCGAGAGGCTGGATGATGTTTTTCTCAGTTTGGGATGTTTCTTATATCTATGAATCCGACAACAGTCCACCCTTTAATAGATGAAAGTTTAAGGACTTTCTCAGTCGCTTGAACTTCAAGCACCAGAAAAGCAAACCTCTCTGGCCGCAGGCAAATAGTGTAGTTGAACAATTTATGGGCACTCTGAAGAAAGTGGTTTAGAGCGCTTCACTGGAAGTAATCGATCTTAAAACAGGCTTGTGTCCAGACCTTCATGCATATAGGTCAACTACCCATTCAACAACAGGTGAAAGTCCTGTCACCTTGCTATTTGGGAGAGCCATTGGGAATAAGTTACAACAATGGACTAGGAGTGGAATAATAGATACTGATGAAGTTCATGTCATGGACACAGTTGACAAAAGCAAAATGAAAACGTATGTTTTTCAAGCGCCGATGCGCTCGAGATGTGTTTTTGAGAATGGGGGCCAAATCCTAGTCAAACAGAAGCGAATGCGCAAGACTAATGTTCAATTTGATGCCGTTCTACTGAGAGTCGTGACACGTAAAGGACATATATGGTGACTGCCAAACGTCACAGAGATTCCATTTCGAGAGACTCTTCGCACTTCAAGCATCGGCCTCGATGTTCGTCGGGTTCAGATCTCATGATTCAAGTCCATCTGAGTGCCCTAGTCAAGCATCAGAGTCCACCACTGTGATGCCAGATGACGGCGTGACTCCCTCACCCTTTACGACTCGATCTGGAAGAGGGGCAGGAGCACATGAACGACTCATTGAGGAACTCTAATGTATATATGTTGTTTGTTCTTTTTATTTTACAAGGGAGCAGATGACTCATGTGGTCCTCGACTTACTTTTTACAATGTCATGTCATCAGTTGGGGTGTGTCTGTGTGTGGTCAATAAAGTTTGTGACAATAAGCAAAGGGGAAACCTCTATAATGACCTATATTTCTTTATACTTGAGCAATAAAGTTACTTCAAAATTACATACATGATGCTACAAAAAACAGGAATACATTCACTTAAACTTGATTTTGGTATTTTATTTCTTTCAGTTATTTTCTATCATTTTCAAGACAGTTGAGTTTTTTCTCATTTTTTTGTGATTATTTTATCAAAAATTACAATACAGTGACATGGAAACATATGTACTAATCAATTAAAATACAAGAATAAATCATGCCTAAACAAAAACCCCTACACTTTGTATATACAATATTTTCCCTCATACCAACATTCATACATGCTCAGACTTTCATCCTGGTGGTGCTAACATACCTGACACAATACACAACAATGAAAGAAAATGAAAAACAAGAAAAAATGTCCTATAGTAGACCTCTCGAAATGTAGTTGAGACCAATTATTTTTAGATCATGCTTTTTTTGTATATGCGTTGTTGGTCTTTTTTGATCCTTTCATTTGTTTCTCCAAATTTTAAATTGGTTTATGCGTTAGGGTCTCTGGTGCGTACGGCCTACGTACGTTTCGGTGATAAAGTTATTTTACTTCACCTTCCTCAGGGCCAACAAAAGACTGGACAAAAAACAGGTGCATTCATACTCTTAAAACCAAGGGGTTCTCTTTATCTGTGTCTGTATCAGAATTTTATAGACACGTTTAAGAAAGAGTGGTATCACTGGGCGCTAGTATTCTGATCCTATGAACAAATATGTAAACCTAGGAGTTGTAAATCCACTGTGTGGGGACAGTTTTTTAATTGTATAACTGTAGTGATTTCTCTGACTCCATATAGGTACCATTCCATGACTGTGGGACCTTTGACTACGAAGATATTGCGATCTACTTGGGGGCGCCTCCGGCCGATGTCACTGCCACTGATCTTTTATTTAACAAGGGAGCAGATGACTCATGTGGTCCTCGACTTACTTTTTACAATGTCATGTCATCAGTTGGGGTGTGTCTGGGTGTGGTCAATAAAGTTTGTGATGCAGTGTGTTGGAAAGTAGGATCTGCTTTCGTGTTTCCCCCACTTTTTGCTTGGTGTCAGTATGTTTTTGACCTAGTCTGCTGGGATCCTGATAATCAGGACCCCAGCAACTGTGCTTTCTCCCCTAAATTGATATGGTAATTGCTTTGGTAGCTCCACAATTGGCTACTGGTGTACCCTTATAAGTCTATGATATATGGTACTAAGGCACCTAGGGAATAGGTACACCAGGTGTATCCCATGGGGTGCCTCATGTATTGTGCCACCCATGGAAGTCCACTTAAACTGCAACTACACACCTCCCATTGCAGCCTGTTTGAGTTGGTGTTCACAACTTTCACACAACTTTCACAACAAATATGTTTCCTTATATCTGAGGTCACTGGAATTAAAATGTATTAGTCACCCCTAAGGCAGGCTCTTCAGTCCTGAGGGTAGGGTGCTTGGTTATAGGTGTGAGGGTACCCCTGCATGAGCGGGACACCCCTACAACCTTCGGAATCTATTCTCCCACGTTGTAAGTGCACCAGCCATTACGATATATAGAGTGGCCATCCGCCATAACGCGATGACCATCTCTAAACTGGCTGTAACGAACGTTATCATGTTTGGTATCAAGCCCCCCCGCACCGTTAATGGTGTGGTAGGTATGATTCCATGCAGTGTAAGCTCCTCTAGGAGGCCCTCAGTGCTCCCGGTACCAGTCTTCCAGAAGCGGACAGCAAGCTAGAGCTGCTGCCAACCAAAGACATATTTCTGCCCTCCTGCTGCTGAGTCAAGCTCAAACAGGGGAAGGCAGAACAAAATATATCCTGTCAAAGGGAGGTGTGACCACCTCCCAGACAGGGTTTAGTGTATCTGGGCCCGAGACTGCAACTGGTAAGAGTTCTGCTGCTCCTGGTCTCATCGTCCTGCTCGCCTGCTGCAGCATCTGTGCCTGAGCTCCGTACAGGATCTGTAAAAGGCCTGTGGACATCCAAGACACCTGAAGGAACTCCCTTGAAGTGAAGGAGCCACTTCCCTAGCAGCTGCAGGAACCGCAACAAAGCTGACCGGTCTGCTGCTCCTTTGCTCCCACGGACTCCAAAAGGCTCAGCAGCAAAACAGGAGGGTGTTCTACAACTGCCTCGAGGCATGCAGTGTCTTCTCACTGAGTTTGAGGCCAGTATCCCTCGTCGGAACCACAGGAAACAAACCCCTGTGCACCACATCAACTTGCTATTGCCAAGACTTGTTGGCTCTCTTCCTCAGAGATCTTTGGGCTCCGAAATGCTCCACCCTCAAGCATCTCCTACGACCAAGATCTTTTTTCACACCACATCTCTTACACCGTGGGCATGCATTGTTGGTGAGCTGCTTGAGGTCCTCTTGTGAGTCCTGTGCCTCTGGTTTGTGGGTCCCCTTGAGGTACTTCTTTGGCTCCATTGGGCTCCCCTGATTGCTTGGGCCTGCGCCCACTCTCCCGCTTGCGGTGAATACCCTTAGACCTAGCTGGTCCTATTTCTACACCTATTTTCCCTTGCCACATTGTTTGCGGTTGCCAAGGCTTGTTGGTCTTCCAGACGTACACTGACCCTTCAGCTCTCGCCATCAGGCGTGGGACAGATCGTGAACGGCTCCTGGTCTTCCACAACATCCCCTGTTCCACATAGCTGCAGCTCCGAGGTCATCGCCAACTCTCCTGCATCTCCTGACATCGGTGGGCATTCGTCTCCTGAGCCTCCTGGTCACTCCTCAGTGGCATTCTCTGTCCCCTCTGCTTGCAAGCACTTCTCTAATTGAATCCACCTTTGGGTTCCCCCGGAGTTTAATGACGGTTTACGATGCCACTTCACACCTATGCACCTGGCTTCCCTTGTGTAGGTATCCTGGTTACTTGGGTATCCGCGGGTTGGATGGCTCTCCAACCTTCTGTCTTCCATGGGGTTCCTTCAGGGTCCACTGGGAGGGGTCCTTCTTCTTTAAAATTGCAACAACGACTGACCCTTTGACTTGAATAGAGCACGCAGTTGTATTCCCACACTGCACATGGCCCCCGCAGGGTTCCTTGTGTACTTACCTTGGGTAGTTCCTTGGGTCCCCAGTACTTCTACTACTTCTAGGTACAGTCTTGACTCGAGTCGTGATTAGCATCCCTCTATTTTAGTATATGGTTTGGTCTCCCCTGACGACCACTGTGAATTTGTGCTACTTACCTGTTTTTATTGCATAGTATTATGTGCATTGTATCACATCTCTCGGTAGGAGATATGGTTGTGTGTTAGTGAGTGTCCTATAATAAATACATCTTTTTATAAATACACTGTGTGGTTCTTTTTCACTTAACCTATACTGATAAGATTTAGATCTGGTAAAACAAGCTGCTTTACACTCCTTCTTGACAAAGCCTGAAGGCTGCTCTCCACAGCTACCACTTAGAGAGCTTTCTAAGGTTGTCTGCGACCACTACAAGCACCATAAGGATTGCCTGGATTAGTGCAGAGTGCTACACTTACATAAGTGAACACCATATACTAAGCCAGCCACCTACAGTTAGGAATCGATGAGCTGAACACCTGGTCCAAGCCCTGCACAGGGGCTCCTGTGACTAGGATGATTGTTCACCACTATTGTCCTGCACCGGGTGACCCAGTTTTCCTCACAACCCACCATACCCCAAAAAGCTTGGTGGTTCAAGCGTCCACTGCCCGTGGCGTGTTCACTACCACACCTCCCGACAGGAAATCCAAGAGACTGGAATGCTTTGGAGAGAAATAAAATGTCTTCTGCAGTCTGGCATTGGGGTCAGTGAACGATTTTTCCACAGGAGAGTCATGGTCTCCTCAAGAACAATCATTACACATCAACTGCTTGTAGCTGCTACCAGGCTCTTTTGCAGTACGATGTTGGACGAAGGACAGAGCTCAGTCCTGTGTGCTACTCAAGATGGACAATGTGTTGGCCGTCAGATACATCAACCATCTCGGGGATACGTGCTCAAAGGTTCTCTCATACCTGGCGACCAGTTTTGGGCAGTATTGCCTGGAGCATCATGTTTCTGTGACAGCGGAATACCTTTCGGGCTAGGAGAACCAAGTGGCAGACTGGCACTCCCGCCACTTGAGGGACTCTAGCCTGTGGCAGCTAGACCCAGGGGTATTTGCACACCTACAGAGCAGATGGGGTCCATTCTCAGTGGATCTGTTTGTGTCACTCTTGGACCACCAGCTTCCCCGGTTCTTGAAACGAAATCCGCTGGCGGCCGCAACGGCTGCCTTTCTGCAGGATTGGACCCAGGAACAGGGTTATGCCTTTCCTCCCTTCGCCATGATCACCCAAGTCTCGGCCCAGATCAGACGCCAATGAGCGGAAGTGGTTTTGGTCACCCCGATTTGGAGAGCTCAACTGTGGTTTCCAGTTCTACTGGAACTTTCCTGGGATTCGCCAATCCAACTGCGCCGATTTTCTCACCTACTTCTCAATACAGAACGGGATCCCCACCAGTTAGTCCTGGAGGGCGCCCTAACCCCGATGGCATGGCAGATTACAGGGGATGATGGTCAGTCTGAGGACTTTCGCACCAGGCTCAGTAACTCCTGGACAAAGCTTGGGCGGACAGTATGGACAGTATGGTCAAAAGGTACAGGTAAACTTGGAACCGATGGTCACGTTGGTGTCTGCGACGGGGTTTTGATCCCTTGGTCACCGAGGTAGTGCAGATAGTGAATTTCTTGGAGGAACTGGCAACAGAAAGATTGGTCTATCGATCCATAAACACCTTCTGTTCTGCAATATCCACCGGACACAGCCCAGTTGACGGGGTTCCAGTGGGAGAGCAAGTCCTTGTATGTAGTCTCCTTCATGGAATTAGGATGTTGTTACTGCCATCGCCAAGATATTCGGTGTTTTGGGGTTTTAACAGGGTTCTAAACCTGTTTCTCTTTTGGCAACCAAACAGATTCCTACCCTGAAAAGAGCTGTCTGCCAAATTGGTGATGCTGCTGTGTTTAATCTCTTGCAGAAAAGTTTTCGACGTACGATGTCTTGGCTATAACAGGGAGAATATTTTCCCCTTCGGGTGTCTTTCACAGTGTCTAGAAGAGCCAAATCTAATACCAGGGTTATAGAATTCCCAGTCTTCCCTGACTCACCAAAGCTCTGCGTAGTCCAATGTCTTAAAGAGTACGTGTTGATGTCTGAGGAGCTCAGCCCCCTGGCGAAAGACATTTACTCACTGCATTAAAAAAAAAGCACTTGGCAGTTTTCTCACACAGGATTGCAAGATGGATTAGATGGGTCATACAGGAGGCAGGCATCGACCTGACTATGTTCGGAGCCCATTCTACAAGGGGAGCATTGGCATCTGAGGTTTTCTACCTGGGGGCAAGGTTGAAGGACATTATGAATGCCGCAGATTGGTCAGCGGACTCCACTTTTAGGAGATTTTACTTCAAGCAGGTGCTGGATATGGCTCATGTGTTGGTGAGCAAGCTTTGAACCAGCATAATCCTCACCTCCGGTCCTGACATAGAATGAAAATTGTTCTTGTGTAGGAAAGTTTCAATTCTATTATGGACACGGAGGCGAGAATTATCCCACCTGCTGAGAAGTTTTTCCTCTACCAATGAAAGACCCACCCCAAGTCTTAAGTAATACTTTTAAAATGAATTTATGGTTTGTGTAATCTGGCAAAGTCATAATGATGTTATCCTGCAAGTTTTTGTCTTTGAAATGCTCAGGACATCGAATCTCCCTGATCCATCTCTTTTGTTCTTAGGCTTGGATGGCTCTAAATCGGACCAATGAGGAAGTGACTGTGGCATGACTCTTGCAAAGAAAGAGGGGCATGAAAGCGGAGGGAGGACTATGACAAAGAAATGTGGTTCCTGATCGACCAGGGCTATGGACTACTGTTGAATCCTCATTGCCTGTTTTTTCTTATTCTATTCCCAAGGACTCTTGGGACTGTTAGTTCTTCGCTTTAGGGTGAACCTTAACGAAAATGTGCTTTTTAAAAAAGGGTGCTGTTTAATAAAGCGAAGAGTGTTAATCATATTCCTCGACTCCCTGTCCTTAATAGAATTGAAACTTGCGTACACGAGAGTTAGGAACAATTTTCATTCTCCAGGATTCTGAGCGCTTGTGTTGTTAGCTCCATGATCACATGTCTTTGACACCAGATCTCAGGTAGACTGAGAGCAAAGCTGCATTTGAATGGGGAGTTACTTATAATCTCAGCCATGTTGGCATTACGTGTTGTATCCCTCATCAGCAGCTGAATGTCCACACAGGCTTCCATTTAAGATTTGTATTATATGATACATGTGGACACCCTGCAACTTGTTTCTGTGTTACTTTTCATTTTTGCTTTTTATTTACTTGTTTATATAATGTTACTTTTGGTCTGAAGCTGACACATCCTAGCACACAATGAAAGAGAAGTTAAGAAAAGGATTATTTAAAAACTATAAAATGTTAACAAACACCTACTGAAGACACTCCAGCCTGAATATCAAAGTCCATATTTAATGCAGGGATGAGACAAATTGGTAATGCAGTAACACTTTTATTGTTGTACAGGTTGACACAAGAAAGCCAACACTTAAATAAAGAGGTTCAAGGAAGCAGAAAATCCACATTTTGCAAATTTGTAAGTCTTCACTTGTTGATAGAAGTATAGCAACTATTCACCTTCGGTTTTCTAGGAGAAAGACACATTTATTGAAGCATTAATTGGAATGTATATTTCCATATTGATACAACATGCGTTTTTAATGACTGCATCAAGCAAGCACTTAAAAAAAAAATTACTAAAAATAAGAGTATTCTTTCAAGGAAACAGAAAAACATATGGAAAGAAGTATTAACACACAGACAGTGCTGTCTTTTCCTAAAATGGACACTGGTCAAACGAGACCTATTACTTTTACCAGATTTATAGTCCGAACATTGTAGAATTGGTAGCCTTATATATCTCGTAATTATGACAGAAATATCAATCCATGAGTTTATCTAAAGGTGTTCGCTGTCAAGAACAAGTTTGTATTTTTCATTAAAAAATGATTTCTGTGTTTATGAGGATTAAGAATGGAGGTCTTATTGTTCAAAAGTTTACTTTTGTGGCACAGAGGTAAATTTCTTTCCCTCACCTGCCACTAATGAATTTTCTTATTTTATATTTGTAGAACATGTTGTGTTATGATTTACACATTAATATAAATTCCATTCACTGCGAAAGTAAAGGAGCACGTGAAAGAACACCTAAGAGGGATATACCATCTAAAAAAGTAATTTTGAAACCACCTTAATTGTGAAGTCCAAGTAGAGCTGCAATTCTCTGATCCTTCCTGCCTGGACTACCGGAGTGCCATCTAGGTGGCCATCCCTTTCGCGCCTCTGGATGTCCAGATCAATATATTCAAACTTTGAACCTCTTCTGAACTCCACCTTACATTGACTTTGTACATAACAATTGCTTTGAATTATTTCCAAGTATTTCCGCCATACACAAGTTTTCAACTCAGTAGAAAAACTCTTCTCAAGGTCCTAAAAGCTGACAACTAGATCTAAAACTGTTTTTCTACGTAGAGTCTCTTGCTGCAAGCTTAAAAAGGCACAGAGCTAACCATCTCCAGTAGTGCTACAATCTGTCGAACTTCCACCCTGTTCATGGCTTTGCCTGATCTCCCAATTGCAAAAGCTAAATACAATTAAACTCTTCCTTGAGTTACCAGTCTGCACTGGCTCCGCTAGGTACCCATCCTTCTGTAAGTCTACCTCACTCTTTTTAATCCGTCCATTGCAACTTCAAATTCGTTAAAGTGCTCCAAAGCTGATACAGAGTATGATGTTGGCAAAGTTAAAAACTATAAACCAAATCGTAATTAAGACAGGTGTTGATTTAGCTTACCTTGCTGCCAACGTCACGACTCTTGGTCCTGAGTTTATTCACTTGGGATTCAGCAATGTCTGCTCTCTCCTCTGCTTCCTCAAGTTCATGTTGCACTTTCCTGAATCGAGTCAGATGTGCATTGGCTTGTTCCTCCTAATGGGAGGAAAACAACAAAATAAAAGTTACATACATGTAATGGATTTGCAGAACTATCCTAGCTTGTCAATGCCAATTGTAAATAGGATCGTTTTCTCGAACTGTTGTAAAAATGCATCCTTACATACTTCATATCCTGTCACCTTTAACATTTGTTTTGGTGCAAAGAAAAGTTGTGTATATGTGGTGGGAATTCTGGTCCACCCATCTAAATGGTAAAAAACCAGAACGGTTTTCCTCGACACCACATGTGATAGGAATGAAAAGAGCGTCAGGTTCCTTTTCTGCCATTAGATTATGTGTAACTCCACTGAGCCTGTTTCTCCACACGTGTGCCTTTGCATGGCAATCCAATTGAAACATTTTCAATAGATTAGATCAATACTTGCAGTCCCCATCTGGGCTAGTGGAAATCCAGACTCTCGTCTGCACCACTCCGAGGCTCCTCTTTTATAGGTTTCTGTGGCACACAGATGCATAGGAAACATCAAGTGACAGTATCAGCCTTAAGCCATAATGAAGTTGGTAAATATCCAGATCAGAAAGTGGCACAATTCTTCCCTAGACCCACACAGATCACAGCCATTGCAGGGACTCTCCTAACCCATAGCTCCCCTCCATCACTCCTCATCTGCCTCAGACCAACGATCTATATATATATTTATGAACTTCTCGGGTCAACCCTGCAGGCAGTATTTCATCTCCTCTCCTTGCCTACATCACTCCATATTGTATTCCCAGTCTCTCAATGTACGAATCTGTGGATAATCCCCACAAATGATCACATCCCTCCTTGCCACCGCCAGTGCTACAGTGCAGAGCAAAAGTGTGTAACTATTCAGGTCACCTCTCCCAAGATGCCTAGGCAGATCAACCGAAGAGTGAGCTCCAGGAATTCCCCCAGCACCCCAGAGAGCCTGCGTTGAACCCCTTTCCTGAAGGCCCTTACTCACAATCAGACAACAAATGAATACTAAACGCATCTCGCACAGGAATGTGTCTTTCCAGATGTATCCTGTTACGACTGTAGAACATACATTCAGAAGCTGTTACATTTGCCTTTAAAAGGCCCTGGCCTGCTGGCCTCCGGGCGAAACATGTGTCGGCTGCCTTTGTTATCACTTGCCTTAAAATAAAAAGGATAAGATTATAATGACACAGTATTCTACTTCCTGTATCTACCACGCCAAATCCGGATTGTGGGATTTGAATACCCAAGGATTTGATATTATCATTGTGGGCACAAACTTGTGAAAACTTACCGTATGCCAGGTGGCCCCTGGTTGAAACCACCAGATAGGCATGTGCTATAGCTACAATTGGGTCCGACTAATTGTGTGTAAACCCTGGTATCACCCACTACCCAAAAGTCGTTACACTTGGGCCCCCCAAAGTGTACGGAGCAGCATTCCCCGCTGTCCACAGCCCCCCAGGAGCGTTCCATGTCACATCTCCCATAACACAGAGCTTTGTTCGTGTAAAGTATGCCCAGTGCAATAGCTTTAATTTCCATTGGGTATTTACAGGCCTCCTCCCACTCATCCTCCTCCATTCTACCCAGGTCTCCCTTTCCTCTTTCTCATAGTCTCTGTTACGGGGCCTAGCCATTGCTAAGGTGTGTGGAATATGTCTGTGAAATAGCATGTCTGCAAAGCGGGGCGACCACTGCCCAATATTCCAAGGGGTTCTTGTCTGCCAGGTACTGAGGGTAGGAGATCTGCTGTGTCAAGATAGACCTAATCTATAGATCTCGCCAACAATTACCCCCCCCCCCCGGAATATGAAACTGGCTTTGCAAGTTTGAGCACGTCAGCATTCCCTCCCCTCCCCAGAGATCATCTACTTTTGAGATGCCAATCATATTCCAGCGCCAGTGGCTCAGCAGTCTTCGGAACTCTGCCAACGCACCTGAGTCCGACTGCGGTGTCTCCAGTGTCAATTGACCTGATGATCAGTTTCCAGGAAAGGATTCTAAGATAGGTGCCCTTGGCTAGTTGTTGAGAACCCATCTGTGCCATTGTATGTGAGTGATCCAAGTGTTCCAAATTCCCTCATCTGCCACTGTGCCCCCATTTCCCCTATAGCAGCTGCAGCTCCCTTCAAATGTACCCTCCCAACCCCTATCCCTGCCATCTCATTCTGCGAGTATTTAAAGACCCACCCCCAATGCTCAAGGCACCTGTCTCCCCCCGAACTTTGTGTTTTGTTTAGCACCATAACTCGTCCAGTAGGGGTACTGAGCGGCCCACCCTGCTGGCTCAGACTCCAGCCGGAGCACAGCCACCCTGCTCATATCACATCCTCACAGCCCTGAACCCCAGAGGAGTCCTTTAGGCATCCCAACATCAGGCGACCTTATCCGTTGTCATGGGGTAGTCCTCAGGAGGGCTACTTTCTCAAAATCTGCACTGGAGCTATTCGACCCATCTTCCGAGAGCCCCAGATTCCAAGCAAAGGCCACTAAGGGATGAAGGAGGCCACGTTGTAGCTCCACAACCATCTTTTCCTTGTCTCTCTCCGTTCTTGCCTCAGTCTTGGTGGGCACTTTTCAGGATGGCCCTGCGGCATCAGGTGGCCCTGCCTCTTCAGCCAGTCCCACACCTCCTTTGCCTCCCTGAAGAAATTAACTGATGTGCCCACAACCACCCAGACATGGTGGTCAAAAACAGCAAGGCATATTTGAATTTGAGATACCACAGATGTTTCTTCACAGACAAAACCGACTCATTTTTATGTTGGACTGAAGTCGTATAGTCCGGGTAGATGCTCATCCAGTTGTCCTCAACCCACCAGGTCACATGATGTGGTGCCTAGTGTTGGATGTTGTCCCGGAAATTGAGGAAGCCGGACACTATTGGTCTGGATCACACTCAAGGTGCCAGGGAACGACCCAAAACCATATGCACCCTCTCCACATAGAACAATGTGGTCTACCTTCCCTCCAGCACCTCGGAAGACAGCCATTGCTCCACAAAGAGTTCCCTCAAGTGTCCCTCCACCTAATCCATGACCCCCAGCAAACGCATATTGTTACGGCAGGTGCACCACTCAGCATCTTCCACCTTCTCTGTTTGAACTTCCAGCTCCCTCTGTAGCCAGTTAAATCTGTCCTCGTGGTCCCTCACAGCTGGTTGAAGCTGGGCCATATTCGACTTTGCATCAGTGACCCTATCGGCCAGGATCAATAGATCCACATCAATCAACACCGCCTCTATTTTATGCTCCAGTACCTCCTTCGAGTCTCAAATGACTGCCAGGATCATGGCCGTGTGGGCTTCAAGTCCATTATGGCTCCCACCGGAGTGTGGAGCTCTAAGACCTCCTTCACCAGCGTGGCACCCCCTTGTTTATTGCGTAACCTTGTAGATGCCAGCAGGCCCAGGCCCACAATCATCCATCAGCTCCCTCACCAGCAGCCAAATGTCCAAATGATCCTCAACTGTCTCCCTCGGGTGGCCCTGCACCCAGGGCCAAACAGGGGAGAGAGTCATTGCCAAGTCACTTCTACCTCCACCGAGGGCCCTTGTCTCCACCTGGCCCACCAACAGCTCCAACAGGGATCTGAACCGCCCATGTCTCTGCAGGACACACTCTTTGGCATTGCTGCACCAGAAGAGGAGTGGTGGTTTCTGATGGCATGGGCCCAAGCCGGCCACAGCAGCATTGCGTCTCGTAGTTGTGCCCACCCCCAGGCAAACCTCAGCTCCCAGGGTCCATTCATGTCGTATCTTGGCTCTCTCCAAGATTACTGGAACCTCCAAGAGGGCCGAGCCGTGCAGGCCTACCTGCTGGGTCCACAGCACCCTCATCGGATTCCACATACTTCTCCGTGCCCCCAGTGCCTCTTTATGTGGTCGGCCCAACACAGCCTCCTATGCTGCCCAATCACATCCCCGCCCGGCCTGGCACACCTGGCTGGACACGGCCCCCACTGTGCTCCATATCAGGCACTTCCAGGGCCCGTTGGCACCTCCGCGTCATCCGGCACTTCTCCGGGCAGTCAGCCATCAGCAGCTGTGGAGAGAGTCTCAACGCGGCCCAGCTCATCACACTTGCAGCCCGGCCGCAGGAGGCTCCTGGAATTCAGCCTCTAAGCCCGTCTTGGGCTCCACAGCTCCTCTGGGTCGTCCCCAATACACCTAGGACCCCAATTAGCTACACAGAGAATCGGGCTGGGGCAGATGGCGTAGGATACTCACACCAGCAGGCCAGCGGCATTGGAACATCAAGCTATGTGTCAGACGCCATTGATGCATTTAAAACCCCCCCACCCCCACCCCCCAAACGAGGCTCCTCCAGACAAAACTTCCTCTATGACCAGCAGTCCATCTAAGGGTACAAACTAGAGTGCTTTTGAATATCACAGTTCTCTAAATAGTTCTGCAAACATTCCTGAAGCAGAAGATTTCCTATTATCAGAATCTGTTTGGGAATTTATAAAAGTAAGTGACAGCACATTGTTTTAATCATGGACTGTTATGGTAGTTTGTTCTCCTAGATGAGTATTTCTTTTTAATATGTTTTTAGAATTCTCAGCTGTGCTTTTCAACCTTGCTATTGCATAGTGTGGTAGTTAGACTCCTATCACACATTGTTTGTATAACCACAGTGTTATGGAAAGAAAGTCATTCTACAGCTAGAAGAAGTCCTGGCAGGACATTTGTGAACCAGTAGCTCTATTTTGATGTGTGCATAGGTACCTGTTTCACATAAACAGTATGTTTAAAAATATTTTTTAACTTACCGATTCTTCAACTTGTCTCTTGTAGGCTTTGACCTTTAATTGCAATTTGTCTGCTAAGTCCTGGAGCCTTAGGACATTCTTCTTATCTTCTTCAGACTTAAGCAAAAGGAGAATACACATCATCAGTTCAATATCTGGTTGTACTTTCAATGACCACAGTCCGGTAAAGTTCAAAACAAATGTAGACTACATGTAGAAGATGTATTCTCTGATAAGAACATCAGTATGTATGTTCTTGCTGTTCTTGGATGTTGCAAAACGTTCAGTTAGGTTATCAAAGACACATAAAGATGGGAGACTATAATAGCTTATGAGACACACTGGACATGTCTTCTGGTGTGAGCAGATGTAGTTGTCTGAGGCGCCTTTAGTGAATCGAAGACTTAGAGAGGCTGTGCTTAAAAGGTAGTACTTTTTACATTATAAAAGCTTTACTCTCATAGGAGCTAAAAGAAAAGCTAATCTGTAAACGAAGAGAATGAGTGGTACAGTCAAGTTAAACTTCATGGAGAATTGCCAATTACGTATGACTACAAAATAATTCGAACAGTAAATGTACAAATACCTGATATGTCAGTTCCTTAACTCGCCTCTCGTACTTGCGGACGCCCTTAATGGCTTCTACCCCGCGTTTCTGTTCAGCTTCCAGCTCGTTCTCCAGTTCATGGACCTGAGAGTGGGATTGATATGGTTATTTTATTCCCTCACTGACCCCTACTTCCAGACCCTAACGATTTGCACTCTGCTGTGTAACTCACTCTGCTCTCCAGTTTCTGGAGCTGCTTCTTCCCTCCCTTCATCGCGAGCTGCTCGGCCTCATCCAGGCGATGCTGCAGGTCCTTCACGGTCTGCTCCAGGTTCTTCTTCATTCTCTCAAGATGGGCGCTTGTGTCCTGCTCCTTCTTGAGCTCCTCAGCCATCAAAGCAGCCTTCATGAAAGCATAGAAATGTGACTTACTATTGAAAACAACAGATTCCTTTCAATCACAATCTTCTAATAAATCACTTTAACTAAAAAGAGTAATAAAATCCAAATAGGTACTGTTAGAGTAAGTGACTGTTTAATTTGACTGAGCTTCTAAAATGTCAATTTTTATTTTGTGCAATAACCAGTCCCAAGTGTACCTGTATATTGTTTTGTGATAATTCAAAATAAATATTTACTTAATTGCTTAGTTTCCATAAGGAACCTACATCGGTAATGGCCTTCTTGGCTTTTTCTTCAGCATTCCTGGCTTCCTGGATGGCTTCCTCTACTTCGCTCTGGAGCTGGCTGCTGTCACTCTCAAGCTTCTTTTTGGTGTTGATCAAACTTGTATTCTTAAAAGGAAAGAAAAATGCATTCATTAAAGACTCCATTGTTTGTAATAGTATATATACATATATATATATATATATATATATGTATCATGAAATGTAGGCCAAAAAAAGGGTTCTACCTGAGAATGGAGGAGCTGCAAACGTTCACTGGCATCAAGAAGTTCTTGTTCAGCAGATTTACGAGATCGTTCTGTCTGTTCAAGAGCAGCTCTTAGCTCTTCAATTTCCGCCTGCTGCAGATTGTTTCTACGTTCAGTGACAGCCACCTGCTCCTTCAGGTCTTCTTGTCCCCTAGTAGCATCATCAAGATGTAATTGAGCATCCTATAAAAAATAAGCATGTTATGACTTAGCTATCTTTACCCAAAAGGAAAGTTAGAACCCCACTTGTCTCCTGTTATCACCAAAGTACCTTGAGTTGACCTTGTATGTTTCTGAGCTGCTTCTGTGCTTCTGCAGCCTGGCGGTTGGCATGGCTGAGCTGAATCTCTATTTCATTCAGATCTCCTTCCATTTTCTTCTTCAGCCTCAGAGCATCATTCCTGCTTCTGATCTCAGAGTCGAGTGTGCTCTGCAGAGAATCTACAGCTCTCTGGTTGTTCCTCTTCAGCTGCTCAATCTCCTCATCTTTTTCTGCAATCTTCCTGTCAACCTCGGATTTTACCTGGTTCAGCTCAAGTTGGATTCGCAGGATCTTAGCTTCTTCATGTTCCAATGATCCCTTTTACAACATAAAAATACAGTTTAAAGACCATTTACTCATTGCTCAGTCTCACCAATTCAACTCCATTGTTTTATTGTTATTAACGTGTATCTTTTACATACTTCTGCTTCTTCCAGGGCTGTTTGGAAGTCACTCTTTTCTTGTTCAACCTGCTTTTTGGCTTTTTCCAGTTCATGAATACACTTTCCAGTTTCTCCAATCTGTTCAGTAAGATCTGAGATCTCCTCTGAAAAGGATATAGATATACAATAAATGTAGCACATTTCAAAAGAAATATGTATTAACCTTTGAATAATCAATATAAAAGAGGTCTTTCATGAAATTAATTTGTATGGGATATTGCTTTGCTGACTTTCCCCTGCAAGCAATTTGTTAATTAATTATTTCTCTTTGTATACCCGAAATAAAATTGTTTGTGCTTTGCAATATTTAACTGATTTCTAGGCCCTTATAAATAGTATAACCTTTCTCATCTGTAGTTTTAATAAGTAGCCTTCTGTAAGTATTTTGGGTTTGACCTCTAAGTCTTGTCAAATGGTCTCCAGCAAACAAGTGGCTTTTATCCATGCTTATCTTTCACTGTCTCTAGTTAACCTTTAACTCAGTGGCCTTTTCAGGCTTTTTTTACACTCTCTCTAGTTAACCTTCCACTATTTAGCTGATCACAAAAATATTATTTTGATTCATTTCTGCTTCACAAAATGCAGTAAACTGTACACAAACCACAGAGTCACTAGCTTATTATGCTGCCTAAGATGTTACCTCTTTGTTCAAATCACAGCCCTACTGAATTTACTTCATTCAACCATGGAGCCATCATTTAAATGGTCCACAACAATTTTCAGAACAGTCTCTGCAATTTCATAGAGAGAGTTTGTTACAATGGCAGCCAGTCTGACTTAGAAGCATCTTTCATTGCTGACTTAGATGAATACAAATTGTTGGGCAGTTTTCTATCCCAATTCCAAAACAGAGTCAATCAAAAGATAGCATCATTGACGATTAAAAGAAACTTAAGTGTGATGCAGCTATAGTTCAGGTGTTGCTATTTCACAAATGAACAATGATGTTAAAATCGAAAAAAGATTTTGTATTTTAAAACAGGCATCTTAATCACTTATAAATCACAAATATTATTGGCCATTATGATAACTAAATATTTGTGAGAATTACGATTGGCGAAATTGTTAACAGGTATCATATATTTGTATCTTGAGTAACTTGAGCTTCATTAGCATATACTGAGAAACGTACGTTGCAGGTTCTTGTTTTCACGTTTCAAGGTTTCAAGGTGATCCAGAGACTCCTCATACGCATTCTTCATCTTGAACAGTTCAGTACTCAAGGAGCGGGTATCCTTCAGAGCAGCTTCTAATTCAGCCTGGCCCTCCTCATACTTTTGTTTCCAGTCTGCAAGGACCTGTTAAAAAATTATGCAGTACACTTAGCAAAACTGCACAAAGTACATGAAATGCTTTCTATGAATCTTTGTGTCAGGTGTTACCTTATCAAAGTTCCTCTGTTTCTTGTCAAGAGCTGCGGCAGCACTGTTAGCTCTCTCAACATCGACCATGAAGTCCTCTACTTCAGACTGTAGTCTCTGCTTGGTCTTTTCCAGAGATGCACACTTAGAGTTCACAGCCTCAACCTGTTCCTCAGCATCCTGAAGTCTCTGAGCCAGCTTTTTCCTAGATATTTGCAAGAACCAGATTATTATACAGTGGAAATGACTCAACTATTTCACATCAACATATATTGGCTTATTGAACTCTGCATACTTGGCCTCTTCCAGTTCCTCTGTCCGCTGAATGGCATCAGTTTCATACTTGGTCCTCCACTGGGCAACTTCCCCATTGGCTTTGGACAGAGCACGCTGGAGCTCTGCCTTGGCTTCTTGTTCTTCTTCATATTGCTCACGGAGCAAATCGCAATCATGCCGAGCAGATTGCAAAGCATGTGCCAAGGCATTCTTTGCCTGTAAGTAGACCAAAATGTAAATACACCTTTTCAGTGTTAATATGGTATGACACAGCATTTCAGAATGAAAGAGTAGAAGTGTGGTGCTGTTTTTGAATGACATTGGTTCGACAATAAGCGAGCATTATGCTGTTATGGTATGTAGAATTGTAGAGCGCACTATCACCCGGGAAAGTTTCCTGGAGCTAAGCAGGTGCAAGCCTAGCCAAACATAAGGCCTAGAGGGGCCTATTCGAATAAACAGGTCTTCAACTTCCTGTAGAATTTAAAAAGTGAGGGGGAGGTTCCTATGCATAGTAGCGTGTTGTTTATCGCTTTAGGATCAATTTAAGAGAATGCTTGACTGGTTTCTCTATGACTGGGATGTATGCAAGTAGCCGACCGGATGAGCGTAGGTGTCTGGAAGGTTTGTGAAAGCAAATGTGATTGTTGAGGTATGCAAGGCCAGCGCTACGTATTGCCTTGAAAGTGTCGGTGAAGAGTTTAAATTGTGTTTGTTTACGTATGCAAAGCCAGTGGAGCCCCTTCAGGTGAGATGTGAGTGCGGCTTGGAAGGTTTAGAGTGATTCTGGCAACTGAGTTCCGATTAATCTGCAGCCTTCTGGTGTGTTTAGCTTTAGATAGTTGGTCTTCATCCAGTGGGTGATTTCAGTCCTGCAGGCCTTGAATTTGATCACGGTATGGGGTATTTAATCCATGAGGAAGGTAATGAGTTGTGTGTCATTGACGTAGGAGAGGATGTTGATGTTGTGAGAGTGGATGATACTGGCTAG
Source organism: Lissotriton vulgaris (assembly GCF_964263255.1). NCBI lineage: Eukaryota > Metazoa > Chordata > Amphibia > Caudata > Salamandridae > Lissotriton > Lissotriton vulgaris. The sequence goes on from NC_141698.1 coordinate 30,655,426, forward strand.
AGGGTTCGTGTATGCGTTGAAGAGTGAGGACGATTGCAGAACTTCGCAGATGAGGTCACAGACATTCGAGGTGCATGATGCTGGGCTGACTGACTGGGCCCTTCTAGTGAGGAAAGAGCAGAACCATCAGAGTATGTGTCCTTGGATCCTGATGTTGAATGGGCGTTGGGTGAGGATGGGGTGGGAGACCGTGTCAAATGCTGCAGAGAGGTTCAGGAGATGAGGGCTGCTTTGTCTACTCTGTCCAGACTCATGTGGATCATGTATCAAGGAGCGTAATGTATTTCTGTAGGTGATGATCTGGTTTGACAGAAGTATATGTAAACAAACTTAAATGCTTCTCAAATTTCAGTAACTTGATATGATTTTTTTCATGGGCCATTATCTGTGAAAAAAACGTCTTTATGTTGGGCTCATGCTTCAGAGAAGTTTTAATGAAATATGGTCTCAGACAGCCGTGACTATGCCAATATCGATTTGCAAATGTGACTCTACTGTACTTATGAGCTTTTTCTTATCCTGGATGTACAGATCCCTATCATGCGTTCATAAGATTGAGGGGATCATACTGCTCGATTCCTCTCAGCTGTTTTTAATTTGAGATAACTAAGATACGCGGCCACACGTCTCCTGCCTTAATGCACTTCGTAATACCCTGTTACAGAACAGTATCATTTCCTAACAATGTCAATAACCTATGGGTTCTTGTCTTGGCAACAGTTTCTTTCCCTAACAGGTTCTACTGTCGCCACCCCTCTGTACCTGATCTGTCATCACGCACTAGCTGACTTGTGTTTCCAGGTAGAGCATTTGAAAGACTTCGGCCAGTGATGTCAGAGATCTTTCTCTCATGGTATCTCAATTGTTGACTAATTTTGTACGTTTTCTATCTAAACTGAGATCCCAGTGAAGCCACTTCACTTCGCTGTCATTCAAGAATCTCTCTAACTCATCCACTCTATTTGCGTGGGCTTCCTTAACTGCATGAAAATGTAGTTTGCATTCCATTACCTGAACCGACGCAGATGAAAAGGCGGTGATGCTTTGAAAGGGACGTATGCATGTTCTTGAGCTCTATTAATATTGTCTCTTACTTCCCCTCATGCTACTATCCCATATAATGCATGTCATTCATTTCAAATGCTGTTTCTGTCAGCAAAATGTGGCCTTCAATATTCTGTGAAGACATTTGCTTGGAGCAGAGTTTTAAAAGTCGAAAATAAGGTACCTTTGTTTCCTCTTCCAGCTGTCTCTTCAGCTCTTCTGTCTGCTGAGTGAAGGCTTGTTTGCCTCTAGTGAGCTGGGAGATCAACGATTCCTTTTCTTCCAGCTGGCGAGAGAGTTCACCTTTAACGAACAAGCAAATCATGTAAGTACCTTTAATGTGAATTCTGAATGCTTTCCTGACATATTCTTGTTTCTTCTTGGGATTTATTTCCTGAGGTTGTGTGTATGCAGTAATTATCACCTCACACCAAGAGCATGAAACTTTGGGGCCTATTAGGATGGCGGGCGGACGAAAGCAGTGCTGGGTCCGGCTGCCAGTGGTGCGGGAGTCCCGCACCGGCGATTAGGATGCCACCGTGGCGGTGGCATCCTCCATTCCCTGCATTGTGGCGGGCAGTGCTGACAGCATACCCCGCCACAATGCTGGAAATGCACTGTGTTCATTGTCATGCACTAGGTGACAGGCACCGTGAGGTGCCTGCCACCATGTCCATGACAATGCAGGAGGGTACCATAGGTACTCCCCATGTCCACCCCCCACCCCTCCAATACCCTGGGGGCCGCAACAGGCCCCCGAAAGAAAAATCTGCATGCTTTTTGCCGCCACGGAAAGGCTGCTTCCAGCTCCCATGCTAATATGGGTGGCGGTGTCTAGTGGACACTGCCACTATATATAGCCCCTTTTCTGCCCAGTCAAATTGTCGACCGGCAGAACACCGGCGGAACACCGGCGGACGGTCTTTCCGTCCGCCGGGGTCCCCCCGCCATACTAATATGGCGGGGGGGAAATGGGTGGCGGGCGGGTAGGATGTAGTATCCACAGTCATAATGAATACATCACATTAAAGATGATTGTGAGGTGCTTTGAGAAGAATGCTATCAGTCATGCGTGTTGGAACAGGGTATCAATATTGCTAAATACTCCTTTATGAATCTTGTAAGCATCACTCTATAACTCTAAAGATATGTGCTATAAATCAACAAACATTTGTGTTAAAATTCGTACCATTTTCCGTCTGGAAGCGTGCCTTCTGAGTGGTGAGGTCATTAATGAGACGCTGATGCTCGTCGTCTTTAGCTTTAACCTCACTGAGTTGGTCTTCCAACAGACGACTCACCTTCTCAAGGTTGGCCTTTAAAAAAAGATTGCATTGGCATTATATTCCATAACTGAATGAACCTTCATTATCAGAAGACTGAATTCTAAAGTCTCACCTTAGACTTGGAAACATTCTCCATGTTGCTGGCAAGGTCATCGACTTCCATCTTGTATTCACTCTTTTCTTTCTCTAGCTTTTGTTTAACCCGCTGCAGATTGTCGATCTGTTCCCCAAGTTCTGCAACGCTGTCAGCGTGCTTCTTACGAAGGGCAGCAGCAGTAGCTTCATGCTGTAAAGTGGACTCTTCCAGATCTCGCCTCATTTTCTGAAATTCTGCTTCACGCTTCTTGTTCATCTCAATCTGGGCTGATGTGGCTCCACCAGCTTCTTCCAGTCTTTCACTGATTTCTTCAAGTTCCCTGGAGAGATCAGCCCTCTGTTTCTCAACCTTTGCCCTAGCTGCACGCTCAGCTTCAATTTCTTCCTCCAGTTCTTCAATACGAGCCTCAAAAATTAAAATATTAAATCCTATGAATTGCATTCTATTTATAACAATATGCATTTCTGCTACGCCAGTTCACTTAATAAAGTGTATATCAAATGTGGGGAACAGCCTTTACGACGCGGCTGTTACACCGCATGCCGTTACAACGCGGTTTTTAAAACGCAAGTCGTTACCACGACTTGCGCTGGAGAGCGCTGCAGGACAAGGAATTTTTTAATTTACTATTCAACACCTTCCCTACTGTATGTAGGCTGGTGTTGGAATAGTAAATTAAAAAATTCCTAAGTCCGCACCCCCTCCAACGCAAGTCGTGGTAACGACTTGCGTTGAAAAAAACGCGTTGTAACGGCACGCGGTGTAATAGCACGCGTTGTAAAGCCGTACATCCATCAAATGTAAGTACCTGAAGCTCTTTGATTTTTTTCTGCAGCTGGGCTCCAAGAGATTGTTCATCTTCAATCTTGCTCTGAAATTGACTTATTTCAAAGTCTTTCCTGTTTTTGTGGAAAAATAAGGTCTTATTTTCAAGTAATTTATTTAACCGTAGGATTTTATCAATAGAGCTTTAGGTCTATTGGTTTAAACATAACAAAATGTACTTTGTTAACACAAAATAAGAAACGACTATTAATAGACTAAAAAACTATATAACTTCAGTGCATATAAATCAAATTGATGCTTGCTTCAACAATCAACTACTAACCCTGCTTCTGTTTTGCCCCCACTTCCTGAGGTCTGTGGCAGTCCGCAGCTAATGCCCTGTCTCCTTTATGTCCTTTGTGCCTCCACTGAATTCTTTCTCACATTGCAGTCTTTGAGATAAATCCTTTTACCCTGCTGTAGCCCATTTCCCTCTCCTCCTTCTGATCTGCCACTCCCTTTTCTTTCTTAGTGCAATGTGTGCCATGCTAGCCCTCATTACATACACACTGGTAATGAAGCTGGAAATTCCAGCCCCAGTAGACACAGCTACACACCTTAATAGTACCCCGTTACAGGCTGGACCTTGATGATCCACGTAGGAATAGGGAAAACCATGTGAATTTGATTTAACACACCCTATTCCCCTGTTTTTTCTTCACTCCTTACCATGTGTTTGCCTGGGAATTCCAGCTGCTTTGAGCAGCTGAAGTCCCCCGGGGGTAATGTTGGTGCCCTTGGGATTACCATGTTACTCATAATCCCAATGTGCCCGGTAACTCATGTTACCCGGCCCATAAGAGGTTACAACAGTTGGACTGAGAGCCATTGTGTCAGTGGTAGAATGTTTTTTTTACAGCACCTCTCCTTATCTGCCTATCCTCATCTCTGTTTCCCCACCCAAAATCCTCTTCTTAAACCATCCTAGCATGATGTTTCGGTGGCCACAGATTGATTTTATTGTGTTCCCCCTACCCCTTGCTTGCAGTCGCCTTTTTTTCTACAGCTTCCTCATAGGTTGTCCTTTGTTTTTTTTACATTCTACAGCAGCCATCATGTGTCGAAAAAATGAGAATCAGACCCAATAAATTAAGTGGCATTCCGAGGTACATATATTGGATTGCAATCTAACTCACTACAGTGAATCTCATTTCTTGGCGTGTAACCCATGTACATTTCCAGCGGTCACTGTTTGCTCTGCTTGCATCTTGAAAATTTACAAAACAAATATATATATTTATAAAACATTTATTTAAACCACTTTTTTAGCCACAAGAGAATTAATCAGGTAAATGATACTATTCTCAAAGGTATGGGACTCACACCCCAACAAATGAACTTTTTTTCATCTTTGAGATGTGATAATCTCGCCAATTGACTTAAATTGTTCTTCAAGGTATGAGACACACAAGGTTAGCGAGACACTGTCACGTCTCTAGGCCCTGGTGCTACCCTTCTTTGTGCATGGAGCATGATGTTTTTGACCATGATAATTTATCAGTCAGCTGAGCTCCATGGACTCATCTTCTGGTGCCGTTCTTTCTCTTGTACCTTCCTCTCTCTTCCCTGGAGGGTGCTTCCCCTTCTGGTGTTTGTTGTTTTGCCCTGTGTTCTGTGCCCTGTGTAACCTTTCATCCATCTCAGTAAGGGCCCTCTTTTTGTCCGTGGCAGACCTCTGCCTCCCGAGTCCGGACTTTGTAGTGCTGGAAACAGACACATTCAAAGACACACAAGAAATGTAATGTAATAAATATGTACACTTTTCATTAATGGTGTAATCCCCAAAGTGAAGTCTTCTAAATATATACATTTGTTTTGAAAATAGCCAGTAACGACAAATAGTTTTTTAATAAAACTATTTATAAAAAGTGGCAAATATTCATCATTGGAACTGAAACAAAAACATGTTTTTAGAAATCAGGTTTTCTCTATTGATACTAACTTCTTCAGTTTTTCGTCGCTCTGCTGCTTATCATTCTCAAGATCCATCGTTGTTTCCTGGGACAGCTTTAGGTCACCCTCAAGCTTCCTCTTGGCCCTCTCAAGGTCCATGCGAAGTTTCTTCTCTTGTTCCAAGGAGCCTTCAAGCTGTGTAATGTTAAATGTATCGGTTAATTTATGCTAATCAAAAAGATGTTATTTTTTTAATACTAATTACTGATGAAAATTACCATTTAACTGGAGAGTTTTGAAAGAGCAAAAGCCTATCATTGGTAAATTCCATGTACTGGTTCAGCATTATAACAAGAAATGTGTTGAGGTTTTCTCTGTTAATTCTCTTTTCATGGACACTTACGTCATCTACTTGCTGTTCCAGCTTAGTTTTGGCTTTGGTAAGAGTGCTGACTTTGTCTTCTTCTGCCTGTAGGTCATCCAGGGTCTGCTGATGGGCCTCCTGGAGAGCTTTCTTCTCCTTCGAAACCTTTGCAATGTTTTCATCAAGAGCTGCCATTTCCTCTGTGAGGTTTTTCACCTAAAATAACACAGTAGCAGTCATTTAAATCAATCTTAAATTTACTATGTTGATGCTTAGATTTAAATCGAACTTTATCACATTACCTTATTCTCCGTGGCATGCTTTTCCTTCTCTACTTTGGCGAGAGTGAGCTCAAGGTCATCGATGTCTTTCTTCAGCTCAGAGCATTCGTCCTCCAGTTTCCTCTTCTTGGCTGTCAGCTCAGCATTACTTTCCTCTTCATCTTCAAGTCTTTCTGTCAACTCTTTCACTTTACCCTCCAGTTGAATTTTATTTTTAATGAGACCTTCACATCGTTCTTCTGCATCTGCCATGTTTTCACTTTCCTAATTGAATATTACAATCAAACATGTTTCATTTATTTTTGTTTATAAAAACGTACTTAGTCATCCCTAAAATTCATTACATTTCACCTACCGCTTGAACCTGTAATGCAAGATCATTTTTCTCCTGAAGAAGGGAAACCATTTTCTCTTCCAGTTCCTTCTTCCTTGCTTCAGATTTTACCAGAGCTTCTTTTGTCTTTTCAAACTCTTCTTTCATGTTTGCCATTTCCTTTTCTGTTTCCGCACTCTGCAGAAGTGGCTTTATCTTAAAGTAAAGCTTCATCCATGGCCAGGTTTTGACATTCATGAATGACCTGATGTTGTACTGGATGGTCATAATGGATTCTCTGTTCAGGGTTGAAATAAAGATGTTAAAAAAGACCCCATATAGATTATTAATAAAAGTTTTACTGATGAATCAGTTCTAGTTAAAACCTTCTTTCCATCATCTTCTTGAATTCTACTCTCATGAGGAACCCTCTGCAAGCCGCCTGTGTGCGTGTGATGAGCTCTGCCAGCTTTTCATCTCTCATTTCTTCTAGAACACCGAGGAGGCCAGCTTTGAAGAACACCTTTAATGTAAAGGAAGTGAATGAGAAAAGTCTTTCTTGCAATATTATCCGCTGCCGTTTTATGAAGTGATTACATAATTCCCTACCTTTGTGTGTCCCAATTTGTACTGAGTGTGGTCCACATCTATGGAACCCAACAGTTTCTCACTAGCCTTCTTGCTGTCAATAAATGCGCCCTCTGGAATTGCACTTGCATTGAGCACTTTGTACCTTAAAGAAATGGTGTTCAAACTTAGATTTGTGATAATATGACTTGGTTTATTTAAACTCTTTATAATATTCATTCATTAAATGGGAAGCTCTATCTTACATATTTACGAGAAAGAGGACCCGTGTATGAGTTTGCGTTCTCTAACTTCAGTAGTACATATTCTATTCTAGTTTTACCATGATTCATAAAACAATTATGCTAACTGTTAACTAAAGAGGTATCATATACATTTCCATTATTTTAATATAAGTATGCACTGTGCAATTGCTTAGTTATGGTTCAAGATTTGTTAAACTATTTTTTGAAGTCTTTTTACCTTTGCTTAAAATCACCATAGAGGATCCTGCTTGGGAATCCCTTTCTGCAAATTCTGATGCCTTCTAAGACACCATTGCATCTCAACTGATGGATCAGCAGATGATTGTCCATTACACCTAAAGGCAGAGAATAGAGCTCATATCAGTTCACTTAATGGTCACAAGCAACACAGTGATACTCAAATACTGTATGAATGGGTGGTCATTTAAGAGACACTCTACCTGGAGTCTTTGTCTCATTGGGAATCAGGCAGCGCACAAAGTGGGGATGAGTGCTCCTCAGGTTAGTCATCAGCTTGCCCAGATTTTCCTGTAGTGTAGTTGTAGTGATATAAGTGTATTTAAAATATTGCAAATATTTTAGTTAATGGCTTACGAATTGGAAGCAACAATTAATTCAGAAGACATATTGTCCCATATTTTGTACCAGAAGGCTATCTGGCACATGCATCAAGGTAGGCGTCTGCGATTCTTTAATTGCGATTATTAAGGAATTGCAAAAGTCTATGCATGTAGGAATCTCTATAAAAATAGCGATTCCTAAACATTCCTTAATAGCGACTCGCAAATTGCGAGTCGCAATTGAGGAATGACTTCCCATTCATTCCTATGAGTCTAAAGGCCCATAGAAATTAATGGGAAATTGCATGCGCAATTTGCGAGTACCAGTAAGTACTCGCAAATTGCTCATGCAATTTCAAGGGTGCAAGGGTGTCAAAATGACACCCTATTTCACCCCTAAAATTGTGATGTGTACCCATGTTGCGCACACACATGCCCCAAGGACATGTGTGTGTGTGTAACCTAAAACTTAAAAAAATGCATTTTAGTGCATTTTTTAACGTTTTTGCAAATTACAGACAAGTTTGATTTGTCTGTAATTTGCGGTCCCAAGTAGCGAAATCACAATTTGAAAGTGCTTTTAGCTTTGCATTTAAGGAAAAACAATTTGCGATTCCTTCAATGCAATCGCAATATAGGAATTCGCAAATAATTGCGAATTCTTAAATTGTGCATAGGAAACACTTTCATGCATTTCCAAAGGCCAATTTGCGATCGCAAATGGGTGATTTATTTTGAGATCGCAAAAAACTTTAATGCATGTGCCCCAAAATGTACAACAGAAACATAAGTTTATGTATACTACTCACTCTGAACAAAGCAGACACTGTCTGGAAAGACCCACCCTTCTTCTTCTTTCCACTCTTTCCACCAGCAGCAGCTGCTTCTATAATTTGAACGTAGCAAAAAAAATACATTCATCAGGCACTTGCTTAAGAGTGAATACTTTGCATATTTTCCTTTGCACCTTTTTCCATGTGTTGCTACAAAATATTTACCAGCCTCTGCAGCAGTTGCTGTGTAAAGCATGGACAATACTTTAAGGGAGGACTTCTGATACAGTTGGATGACAGAGTCATTCAATGGATCCTTGTTCTTTTCCAGCCAGCCAGTGATGTTGTAATCCACAGTACCAGCATAATGCACCAGGGAAAAGTGAGCTTCAGCCTTTCCTTTGCCTGGCTTGGGTTTCTCAAAGTTCTTGCACTTGCCCATATGCTGGTCATAGAGCTTGTTCTTGAAGGATGTGTCTGTAGACTTGGGAAACATGCACTCCTCTTCAAGGATGGAGAAAATACCCATGGGCTGAGAAGTATAAATATTTCTATGAGTCTTCAGTGTATTTGTGCATTATATATAGAAAACCACAAGTTGTTCACATAGACACCCACCTTTTCAATAAGTTCAATGCAGGCAGCCAGATCCATGCCGAAGTCAATGAACTCCCAGTCAATGCCTTCCTTCTTGTATTCCTCTTGTTCCAAGACAAACATGTGGTGGTTGAAGAACTGTTGCAGTTTTTCATTGGTGAAGTTGATACACAGCTGTTCTAAGGTGTTGAACTAAAACATAACACAGGTGTTCAGTGTCATTGTGATCAGAGTGACAGCATGGTTTAAAACATCACCCACCAAAAGATCTCAAACTTACATCAAAAATCTCAAAGCCTGCAATATCCAAGACACCGATGTAGTACTGCCTGGCTTGCTTGGTGTCCAGCTGTTGGTTGATACGGATCACCATCCATAAGAAGAGCTTCTCATAGACAGACTTGCAGAGTGCACCGATGGAGTTATAGACCTTTTGGGGAAAAGATTACGTTGGTGAGGTTCAAGCAGTCTAGTTAGCCGTACATTGTTTATTTTCTGCATGTTTAAATGACCCAAAACTTTAATAGTCATATCCAAAGAATGAAACATTAAGGAGATTGCTTGTGGAGAGGCTGTGGTGTGAGCTTATGAAGCTATACCAGAGTTTTCTTGTAAAAGTCCTCAGCACCTATTGCTAGAAAATACCATGTGCAGAGTGGGCTAAAGTAGTTTCAGTTTTAACTTTTTGATTTATCATATGGCACATAGTCAGATACTACCTTTCAGGTTTATATATAACACAGACTCTTTTTCACTGTGGGAGTTTAGCTGCAAGCTATGCTAGAAGACCTGCATTTAGAGGGTGGCATTAAGGATGGATGCTTTTCTTCTTCATTCTCAGGCTGGAGTATCTAAACATCATAAATGGACCTAATTTAAGTGCCAAAATCAGTAAGGTAAGAAACCAGACAGGGTGTCTTCCAAAACAAAGTCACGTTACACCTTTCCAAGACTATAACTATACCAAATGTACTCTTAATGTGAAGTAAATAGATTAAATATCCTGTCTATTCAGGTGATTTGTATTGTAATGTATTCCGTCTGCAGTGTGTACATTATAAAATGCATAGAAGTGAGGGCGTGCCCAGCAAAATGGCCAACTAGCAGGTATTCTTGCCGGCTCTGCCATCTCGTTTCATTATCCTACTATAATCCTGCAATCGTCATACCATCCAAATGCAGAAAACATGCCCAGATTGCCAAGGTTCACAACAGAGCAGGCTGAAAGAAGAATGGAGCTGCCTCGAGCCAATTATGGAAAAGGTGACCCACCTAACTGTAGGCCTGGTAGGCACCCTCAACATAATGGTGAGGAAGGAGAGCGGCAAGATCGGGACACCAGATAACGATTCTCGCAGTGAGTGAAGCTGGAGAAGCCCCTTTCCTGCAATAGAATAAGGCGCAGATGGCCCCGTGTCCCTCTCCCCATCAGAACGTGTGGCGCTGAACACTGGACCCTGAGCAGAGTCCGTGGCAGGCAGAGGTGCAGGCCGAGCCCACCAATTGAGTGAACCTAACCGGTGTGCGCACAGTGGAGTGGAAGAGACGAGAAACACTCTGAAGTTACGACTCCCCCAGGGCATGGGTCCGGACCGGGCCAGTGAGGACACACGCGGCTCCAGGGCCACGTGAGAACGTAGCTAGGAGGGGTCACAGCAAGGCTGTGCTTGCCCTGTGGACACCAGTAGAGTCTGCGAGGCCCTTTAAGAAAGTGCACTGTTGGACATTGAGGCTGGAGGGGACGACCTCACACTGATGCCCTGCTGGACATGGATGGGAAGGTTCCCAGCAGGAAAGAATTACCTTACCAGGTAAGACTGCGATGTTCAACTCAGAAAAAAACAGAGGGTGCTATGGTCAATACATTCTTGCTTTCTTATCCCTTTTCCATTAGACTTCTGCATTCTGCCCGCCCTCTGTCTTATCTGTCTCTGCCTTAACCGAAAACAATGTGGGGGACCTGGGTATATCTAGGGTTGGAACTCTCGTAAGAAGGGCAGTTCAAACAGGCTGTCTCTAATTGCTTCTTCCTTTTGAACATCCTCATGAAGATATTACCCTTTCTTTCAAAAAACATCCATTGTGTATTGATCCATGGTACCATTCTCTAGTCATAGTCATCTGGACAACTGCAATTCTGTCTTTGTGGGTAGGGACATAGGCCTGATGAGTAAGTTGAAAAGGGTTCGATATGTGCTGGTCATACGAGCTCTTGTGCTTTTCACTGGCTTCCGGTGGAAAATAAGAGTTATTTTTAAGTCTCAGTATCATGTTTGTAAAGCTGGATATCAACAAACTGAGGGTTGAGGCTATAACACTCCGCACCCGACATTACAGTATGTGAGCAGTGAATAACAGTGCAAACAACCATGGAGTACACCCCTCTATACTCCTAAACCAGGAAAATATTCCTAATCAAACATAAACACAATAGGTTCTGCACTAGTAATGAAAACAGTATCTGTGTGCACATTGAAAAACTCCCAGTTATCAGTTGTTTCTTTTTGTTCAAAGTCGTATTTAATTTCTTGTTTAAATTCAATGACCATAGCCGACGCGCTTTGTCCCACAAAGGACTTCTTCAGGGCTCCACAATATAACAAAAACTTTCAATGTTGACATTTGTTCAGCAGTCTGTCTTAGGTCTGTTGTTCAAATATTTTGTGAGGTACTCGTTTCCATCTTTATTGCTCGGTGACCGGCAGCGTGTAAGTGCATCTGTTTCACAGTTTGGAAAAAAACGTTTTGTGAGTAACATTGAAAGTTCTTTGTTATATTGCTGAGCCCTGAAGAAATCCCTTTGGGGGACAAAACGCATATTCTATGGTCATTGAATTTTAACAAGAAATTAAATAATGAACAACTTTGAACAAAAAGAAACAACTGAGAACTGGGAGTTTTTCAATGTGCACACAGATACTGTTTTGATTACTATGATGCATTTTATAGTGCTGAACCTATTGTGTTTATGTTTTTAAAGCGGTTCACAATATAGGTCAGGGCTACTTGTGGAAATAATTCACCAACCATGTACCTGCACGTTGTTTGCAATCCTCTGAGGCATCGCTCCTCACTATTCCGAGAATAAAGCAGGTTTACTCTTTTCCTTTTTTGGTGTTGCTAATGCACATTAATGATGAGTGCAGGGAGGTTGATTTAAATTAGCTATATAGTTTTATGCAGTTGGAGAATGGACATTGGATGCTCACAAGCGGTGGTATGGAAACCTTACATTTATGGTGTTTTTTTTAGAGAGTCAGAGTGCGTGAAGTTGGAGTGTGAGAGAAGGAAACTGGGAGGGGGTGTAAGGAAGTTTTGTCAGTACCGGGAGTCAAATGGCAGAATACATATGATAGTTAACTTTTTTATTTTCTGTTTTTCTGTTGTTTCATTTACAGTCTAGAAGTGTTCAGAAAGCATGTTAATATGATGGTTATTATTTAATTGGACTACCTCAAATACAAGGTCCCTCTTAATTCCATTGGTACAACTAACCTATGTTGCCACATTCATAGGAATTACAAGATTTGCTGGGGGACTGTGGGACTGTGGATGCATTTTGATTCACTCTGATATTTTTGCTGTTTAAAGAAACTAAAAAACCTGGGTGAAAGTTCAAAAGGAAATTGAAGAATTAATGGGACAATAGGTTCCGGAATTACTGGTCCCCCTGGTAATTCCTCATGTCAAAGGGAACCCTCAAAGTGCTGCTTGAAATTCCCGGTATGTCTGCCTCCCCCCAAGAGTTACCAGGACTTCTGGTATTAATACATTCACTGAGGTGAAGTTGCCGGGCCTCACAAAGGAGACCTTGTAGTGAGAGCAACTAAAGAGTCCTGTAGTTTCACAACAGAAAGCAGACCAGAATGATAAATTGAGGATTTTTGACTATGTTGGGTTGAGAGCTCAAAGTAGAGATATCAGCCGCGGCCAGCCCAGGTAAGCGTGGTCGGCGGTGGGATACGGCAGGGCTCGGTAGGGGGTAAGCCGACAGACAACGAATAGGTGTTCATTATTTATTTAATTATACCTATTCCGTCGCCTGTCAATCTCCCTCCGGTCCCATCCCGCCCCGCCCCACTGCCTGCCATGTTTACCTGTGGCAGCTGCTGCTGAGAGATATTAATAGGTACATTGTGTCCATGGGTCAACTCAGACTCTTTTCTTGCAAATCACTGAATTGTCCAACATTAGGAAAAGGAGCGGGGGTAAAACATTCTATGCAAAGTGAATCTTTGAAGGGGGACAGTGACTGTTATTTTTCTCATGACAATAGCACATGCTGCTTCTCGTCACATTACATTTTAATTAAGTAATAAATGAAAACCTAATATATATCCTAACCCTTAAGCAGCTATATTTTAGAAGTGGGTGAAGTTTTTGTAGCACCTGCGTACAAGTGGGAAGTTGGGACATTTTGATATTTGTGAAAATACGTCATGTTTGCTGGCTTCACTTGTTTCACCCATGCAAAGGAAATCTGCTAAGAGAATAGTAATAATTGCTTCTCTATGCATGGATGCCTGTGCGTTCACGCACTACTTCTTTTCACATGGAGGACTGGGCTGGAAGAGTGAATGCAGCAGCGGTCGAAGCACATAAAGAAAAGTATGGGAATTGTGATCCTTAGAATAATGGTGGCGTGGAAAGCGAGTGTAGGAGTGTGGTGAGAGACATGGCTAAAAGAACAAAATATTCTGTATTTCTCATAGGATAATTCGGTAGGTTGATGCGACCACTTCAGATACCTGTGGTGTGCCCGTACTGTCACTAACTTGAAACGTGGTTTTTGCACTGGGGAAAAAGTGATGTGTGCTAAAAGGTCCAAGCCTGTGACAGAAAGCAAAGTGACTAAGGGGCTCATTACGATGGTGAACGGTCTTCAGTCCGTCCGCCATTGTCTCCTATTTGGGGCCGCTCGCCAACCTGTGCAGCAGTCCCACAATAGGAATTACAATGCAACCGCCACTGCGGTGGTCGCATTACCCACCTTTACCACTGCGGCAGGTCCTGTTGGCTGCAACACCAGCCGCAATGTAAAAAAACAATGTTTTACATATCCCTGTACTGCGTCACAGGCACCATGTGATGCTTGTCACCTGGTACAGTGATATGTTGGGGGCACCTTAGGTGCCCCCCAACACCCACAGGAATCGGACAGGTGCCTGCTACAGGCTCCCAATGTCCATCCCCGCCAGCCTTTTCCTGGTGGGTGCGCTGCCATGGAAAGGCTGCCGGGGATTGACATCATAATGTGGCCTGTTAGACACTGCCGCCATTCTGGGGTATGCGGTCAGTGCGAATGGTGGATTCAATGCGACTGTCGGAACCTTGCGTTCGGGTTTTACAACCGCCATCGATCCAACCGCCATCATAATGTGGCAGTCGGATCGGCCCTTACGATTGTCGGGGGGACCACCGCTGACGGTGGCAGTCCTACCACTATCATAATCAGGCCCTAAGTCATTAATTTCAAATATGTATTAAACACAGTATAGATAAATTGCACACATACTGTCATAAAACGTGCAAAAATATTTCATTTTCATGTTTTAGTGCTTTCAAACTTACATTTTTAGTAATGTGCTGATTGTAACTAGTGCAAAAAAAATGTAGGCTTGGTTTGAAAGGACGCATTATAGATTTATATTTCTTTCAGGTAGCAGGCACCCTAGAGAGAATGCTTGTTTCTTCTTTGCTTACCTCTCTTTTGTCTCACTTCACGCTAAAAAAGTTCCTTCTCCACTTTCAACCTGAAGCAACTCAGCCATTCAGGAATACTTTTTTGAATAAAAAGTATGAAGACTGTTTTTATCAAATGAATAAATCTTGGGCACATTGTTCTCATGTTGCCTGTCAACTTCGACCTCTGGAATGCAGCATCTGCACTTTTGCCCCAGCCTTCTTCTTTGCCCACAATTGGCATTCGTGAATCAGGGGCCTGTAGCTTCTGACACTGTGGTGAGGATCATGCTGGTAGCTTGTCTCCTTTCTGGTGAAGAATTGGCTTGGTAGTTTAGTCTGCCCTGTTCCCATGATGCACTGGGCCAGGGACAGACTGATTTGCATTTAGCCAGGTTCTGAGCTGGGATGGGGCAGTGAGATAAATAACGGTGATGGATCAAGCCCTGATCTTTGGACTGGGTAAGAGTGGTCTGTTTAACTCAGACACTCTGTTCATCACCACCCCCTTTTCTAAATCGTTTTTGGCCACTATAGGTGTGGCAGGGTATACTCAGACATGAGTCCCTTTCTCACTGCTCCATCAGGATTCAAGCAAGCCGGGCCGAAGAAGGCTGAAATGCCAGAAACCGGTCCCCGGTAGCTTGTCTCCTTTCTGGTGAAGAATTGGCTTGGTAGTTTAGTCTGCCCTGTTCCCATGATGCACTGGGCCAGGGACAGACTGATTTGCATATAGCCAGGTTCTGAGCTGGGATGGGGCAGTGAGATAAATAACGGTGATGGATCAAGCCCTGATCTTTGGACTGGGTAAGAGTGGTCTGTTTAACTCAGACACTCTGTTCATCACCACCCCCTTTTCTAAATCGTTTTTGGCCACTATAGGTGTGGCAGGGTATACTCAGACATGAGTCCCTTTCTCACTGCTCCATCAGGATTCAAGCAAGCCGGGCCGAAGAAGGCTGAAATGCCAGAAACCGGTCCCCGCTAGCTTGTCTCCTTTTTGGTGAAGAATTGGCTTGGTAGTTTAGTCTGCCCTGTTCCCATGATGCACTGGGCCAGGGACAGACTGATTTGCATATAGCCAGGTTCTGAGCTGGGATGGGGCAGTGAGATAAATAACGGTGATGGATCAAGCCCTGATCTTTGGACTGGGTAAGAGTGGTCTGTTTAACTCAGACACTCTGTTCATCACCACCCCCTTTTCTAAATCGTTTTTGGCCACTATAGGTGTGGCAGGGTATACTCAGACATGAGTCCCTTTCTCACTGCTCCATCAGGATTCAAGCAAGCCGGGCCGAAGAAGGCTGAAATGCCAGAAACCGGTCCCCGGTAGCTTGTCTCCTTTCTGGTGAAGAATTGGCTTGGTAGTTTAGTCTGCCCTGTTCCCATGATGCACTGGGCCAGGGACAGACTGATTTGCATATAGCCAGGTTCTGAGCTGGGATGGGGCAGTGAGATAAATAACGGTGATGGATCAAGCCCTGATCTTTGGACTGGGTAAGAGTGGTCTGTTTAACTCAGACACTCTGTTCATCACCACCCCCTTTTCTAAATCGTTTTTGGCCACTATAGGTGTGGCAGGGTATACTCAGACATGAGTCCCTTTCTCACTGCTCCATCAGGATTCAAGCAAGCCGGGCCGAAGAAGGCTGAAATGCCAGAAACCGGTCCCCGGTAGCTTGTCTCCTTTCTGGTGAAGAATTGGCTTGGTAGTTTAGTCTGCCCTGTTCCCATGATGCACTGGGCCAGGGACAGACTGATTTGCATATAGCCAGGTTCTGAGCTGGGATGGGGCAGTGAGATAAATAACGGTGATGGATCAAGCCCTGATCTTTGGACTGGGTAAGAGTGGTCTGTTTAACTCAGACACTCTGTTCATCACCACCCCCTTTTCTAAATCGTTTTTGGCCACTATAGGTGTGGCAGGGTATACTCAGACATGAGTCCCTTTCTCACTGCTCCATCAGGATTCAAGCAAGCCGGGCCGAAGAAGGCTGAAATGCCAGAAACCGGTCCCCGGTAGCTTGTCTCCTTTCTGGTGAAGAATTGGCTTGGTAGTTTAGTCTGCCCTGTTCCCATGATGCACTGGGCCAGGGACAGACTGATTTGCATATAGCCAGGTTCTGAGCTGGGATGGGGCAGTGAGATAAATAACGGTGATGGATCAAGCCCTGATCTTTGGACTGGGTAAGAGTGGTCTGTTTAACTCAGACACTCTGTTCATCACCACCCCCTTTTCTAAATCGTTTTTGGCCACTATAGGTGTGGCAGGGTATACTCAGACATGAGTCCCTTTCTCACTGCTCCATCAGGATTCAAGCAAGCCGGGCCGAAGAAGGCTGAAATGCCAGAAACCGGTCCCCGGTAGCTTGTCTCCTTTCTGGTGAAGAATTGGCTTGGTAGTTTAGTCTGCCCTGTTCCCATGATGCACTGGGCCAGGGACAGACTGATTTGCATATAGCCAGTTTCTGAGCTGGGATGGGGCAGTGAGATAAATAACGGTGATGGATCAAGCCCTGATCTTTGGACTGGGTAAGAGTGGTCTGTTTAACTCAGACACTCTGTTCATCACCACCCCCTTTTCTAAATCGTTTTTGGCCACTATAGGTGTGGCAGGGTATACTCAGACATGAGTCCCTTTCTCACTGCTCCATCAGGATTCAAGCAAGCCGGGCCGAAGAAGGCTGAAATGCCAGAAACCGGTCCCCGGTAGCTTGTCTCCTTTCTGGTGAAGAATTGGCTTGGTAGTTTAGTCTGCCCTGTTCCCATGATGCACTGGGCCAGGGACAGACTGATTTGCATATAGCCAGGTTCTGAGCTGGGATGGGGCAGTGAGATAAATAACGGTGATGGATCAAGCCCTGATCTTTGGACTGGGTAAGAGTGGTCTGTTTAACTCAGACACTCTGTTCATCACCACCCCCTTTTCTAAATCGTTTTTGGCCACTATAGGTGTGGCAGGGTATACTCAGACATGAGTCCCTTTCTCACTGCTCCATCAGGATTCAAGCAAGCCGGGCCGAAGAAGGCTGAAATGCCAGAAACCGGTCCCCGGTAGCTTGTCTCCTTTCTGGTGAAGAATTGGCTTGGTAGTTTAGTCTGCCCTGTTCCCATGATGCACTGGGCCAGGGACAGACTGATTTGCATATAGCCAGGTTCTGAGCTGGGATGGGGCAGTGAGATAAATAACGGTGATGGATCAAGCCCTGATCTTTGGACTGGGTAAGAGTGGTCTGGTTAACTCAGACACTCTGTTCATCACCACCCCCTTTTCTAAATCGTTTTTGGCCACTATAGGTGTGGCAGGGTATACTCAGACATGAGTCCCTTTCTCACTGCTCCATCAGGATTCAAGCAAGCCGGGCCGAAGAAGGCTGAAATGCCAGAAACCGGTCCCCGGTAGCTTGTCTCCTTTCTGGTGAAGAATTGGCTTGGTAGTTTAGTCTGCCCTGTTCCCATGATGCACTGGGCCAGGGACAGACTGATTTGCATATAGCCAGGTTCTGAGCTGGGATGGGGCAGTGAGATAAATAACGGTGATGGATCAAGCCCTGATCTTTGGACTGGGTAAGAGTGGTCTGTTTAACTCAGACACTCTGTTCATCACCACCCCCTTTTCTAAATCGTTTTTGGCCACTATAGGTGTGGCAGGGTATACTCAGACATGAGTCCCTTTCTCACTGCTCCATCAGGATTCAAGCAAGCCGGGCCGAAGAAGGCTGAAATGCCAGAAACCGGTCCCCGGTAGCTTGTCTCCTTTCTGGTGAAGAATTGGCTTGGTAGTTTAGTCTGCCCTGTTCCCATGATGCACTGGGCCAGGGACAGACTGATTTGCATATAGCCAGGTTCTGAGCTGGGATGGGGCAGTGAGATAAATAACGGTGATGGATCAAGCCCTGATCTTTGGACTGGGTAAGAGTGGTCTGTTTAACTCAGACACTCTGTTCATCACCACCCCCTTTTCTAAATCGTTTTTGGCCACTATAGGTGTGGCAGGGTATACTCAGACATGAGTCCCTTTCTCACTGCTCCATCAGGATTCAAGCAAGCCGGGCCGAAGAAGGCTGAAATGCCAGAAACCGGTCCCCGGTAGCTTGTCTCCTTTCTGGTGAAGAATTGGCTTGGTAGTTTAGTCTGCCCTGTTCCCATGATGCACTGGGTCAGGGACAGACTGATTTGCATATAGCCAGGTTCTGAGCTGGGATGGGGCAGTGAGATAAATAACGGTGATGGATCAAGCCCTGATCTTTGGACTGGGTAAGAGTGGTCTGTTTAACTCAGACACTCTGTTCATCATCACCACCCCCTTTTCTAAATCGTTTTTGGCCACTATAGGTGTGGCAGGGTATACTCAGACATGAGTCCCTTTCTCACTGCTCCATCAGGATTCAAGCAAGCCAGGCCGAAGAAGGCTGAAATGCCAGAAACCGGTCCCCGGTAGCTTGTCTCCTTTCTGGTGAAGAATTGGCTTGGTAGTTTAGTCTGCCCTGTTCCCATGATGCACTGGGCCAGGGACAGACTGATTTGCATATAGCCAGGTTCTGAGCTGGGATGGGGCAGTGAGATAAATAACGGTGATGGATCAAGCCCTGATCTTTGGACTGGGTAAGAGTGGTCTGTTTAACTCAGACACTCTGTTCATCACCACCCCCTTTTCTAAATCGTTTTTGGCCACTATAGGTGTGGCAGGGTATACTCAGACATGAGTCCCTTTCTCACTGCTCCATCAGGATTCAAGCAAGCCGGGCCGAAGAAGGCTGAAATGCCAGAAACCGGTCCCCGGTAGCTTGTCTCCTTTCTGGTGAAGAATTGGCTTGGTAGTTTAGTCTGCCCTGTTCCCATGATGCACTGGGCCAGGGACAGACTGATTTGCATATAGCCAGGTTCTGAGCTGGGATGGGGCAGTGAGATAAATAACGGTGATGGATCAAGCCCTGATCTTTGGACTGGGTAAGAGTGGTCTGTTTAACTCAGACACTCTGTTCATCACCACCCCCTTTTCTAAATCGTACTTGCAAATTAGCATCTGCGGTTTCATGAATTTGACCCTAAGTCTGACATATTAGCTTCCTGTATGTGTTTTATTTATTTAATGCTCAACTGAACTAAGGTCCCTAAACCCATTATGCCCTTTACAAGGAAAATTACAGATTTCCTTGGAACATTTAAGGAACAGGGCATAATTGGGATAATAGGCAAGCTTTCAGTAAATAGGGAGGGGGTGCAGGGGGAACACATAAAACAAACAGAATGGCAGAAGTACGCTATCCATAGTTAGTTTATGTGGAAACAGGCGAGATGGTTTTCAGTATTTTCCTCACAGACAAAAGGTTTGATTGAGTTCTTTGGCCGGGAGCTAACTTTCCTAACTGAGGCTGAGGGCCTGATTACGATGTCGGGCAGACCGCAATCAACCGACCGTCGGTTGCAGTCCACCTGACATCTGCCCCTGCGGTCCACCCACCACATTACGATGCGTTGGGAGGAGGCATTGGGCAGAGGAACCGTCTGCAGCAGAGCAGGAAGAATTGCAATCCCATAATGACGGCGGAGTCAGCCTCTGCTCCGCTGTCTGGATTATGATGCCTCGTCCAACAGCTGTTCCATGTTGACCTTTCTGACATGGAATGTCTGTAGGAAAGGGACTTTGGTGGCCCTTTGCAGGGCCCCCTATCTCTCCGCTATCGGGCCTGGGGGGCAATATGTGTACACACCCGAAACATCCCTGGACCGTGTGGCATGCACTACATAAGGGCTGCCACACAAGTTTTTCACTGGCAGCATGTGCTGCAGGCCTTTTCCACCCACTGCACAAGCTGCCATTGAAGGATTAATGTTTCTAACCACCGATAGGGCGGTCACATCCAAATTGTGTGCTCGGAAGCTCTGACCTATGGTTGGGCGGTTCCAATCCACAATGGTGTTGCCGCCTGACATCGTAATCAGGCCCTTAATGTTCTGGGTTAATGTTGGAATGCTTATTGCTAACTGAATATATACAGCTAGCTAAATGGTTCTTAGACCGGAGTATACATTATAACAAGCTAAAGTGGAATTCCATTTACCAAAGAGTGCATAGAGTGTTTATTGCTTACCCAAGTGCATGTACAAGACCAGTGATGATATCAACATTTCTTACAAATAAATCAAGTGTCAGCTTTAGATTCCAGCAGAAAGGAAAATTTGCTAATATATAATGCCGGTCTTTGTCGAATAGATTTTGTTGTTTCAAATACAGTTCAGAAATATTGGAACAACAATTGCTATTTTGAGATAAAGTTCCCACATAACCATTTTTAAGGATGAGTGAGAGAAATTTCCTGTACATAGGATATAAAGAGACTATTTGTTGGTACTCTAGAAAGTTAAAGATACCTTTGCTTTTTTGGAGTGCATTTGTTAACTATCTTATTACACTTCAGTTTCAGAATTGATCATTCATAAAAGTGGTACTGAGTTGCCTTCACTTAAGTTTTATGTAATTTCGCCACAGTGCAACTGTTGTTCTAAAAGAAGTACATTTTATTGTTTTATTGATTCCAATATGTCATGAGTATGTTGAAAATGCAAACAAAAAATTGAAAATGTACCTGATTAACAGTCTGCCCCTTAGTGACATATTCATTGCCAACCTTGACTCTTGGGTAGCACAATGCTTTCAGTAAGTCAGCTGAGTTGAGACCCATCAAATAAGAAATCTTGTCAGCAACTGCAGGGAGAAATGAAAGGCGTGAGTGTGTTATGGACTTTTGATTCATCATCTAATTTTACAATTCGGGTTACCAGTGTTTTGCTTCATCATCTAATTTTACAATTCGGGTAACCGGTCTTTTGCTCCATCATCTAATTTTACAATTTGTGTAAACACTTTAACTTGTAAACATTACCATATTGGCCATCTCAGTGTAATTGATCACTTCTCTTCCAGGGGATACTCATCAATAGTCATAAGCACTGAATAGTCCCGCCCACGTGCGGGACCCCGGAGCAATAGCCAATAATATGCATATATCTACGTATATATATAAATACACATAAAAACACCCATATATATATATATATATAGATAATATGCATATACACATACATATGCAGCCTGAAATACACCATACTAGGCTAAAAAACTGCCATTATTGCATTATTATTATATTCTAGGGGTCTTACAATCACATTAATTTCCTATGCCCATTTACAGTTAACAGGTTACTAGAGTATGAATTTGTCAGTAACCATTATCTTGTAAAAGGCAAGGGAGTGACTGATTCGGCTTATTAGGTGTGCTCTTCTTATGTCTCCAGACATGAAAGTGTTGCAATTAAGAAGTAGTATAAAAACTGAATCATTTTGAAGTAGAAATAGAACCTCATTCACCAAAGCGAATTCCTCTATTCATCACAGATACATCAAATTCTCACACACCCTTTGACGAAAAACGCCAAGTAAATCCAACACCTTAGGCATCACAAAGGGTGGGCCCTGAAAACAGCCCTGACTCAAGTCCCCCTCTCGATCAACTAACAAAACGAAAAAGAAACCATCTAAGAAGACAGAATAAAAAGCAAGATAAAATCTAGGAGGGGAAAGGGCGTGTGGCTAGGATAAAGAACTTCTTTACCCTGCAAAAAGAAAGCCCACCAACAGCGCTGACACATCTAAAGCCCCACAGGGTGGGGACACTGAAAAACCCATTGAGCATTCTTCTAACCCAGCACGTCTATGGATGATACTACAAATTGCTCATTGGACTCTATAATGAGCCCTGTCCCAACTCTCACCAGTTTTCAAGACTCTACTAAATGAACTTCAGGCCATTAATGATCAATTATTAATCAGTGATCACATATCAAGCAAGGCTCAGGCCTCTGTATTAATCAATGAACACTTATCAAGTTAGGCATGGGCCCCTCCTACATCAATAAACAACTCTGGCCAAATCTCAGATGGGATCAGCTCTCAGGGGATAATATCCAGGAAAGCATCAAACACAATCAGTCAAGCCCGTGAAGGTCCACAGCAACACTCAAGTAAACAACAGGAAAATGAAACAATGAGCACTCAACAGGGGATTTTAAAGACACCCCTGCCTAACACATTAATCGGCCCTCCCAAAAAATATACACTGTCAACGTCTGCTAATTTAACAACCATTCTCTAGCCAGAGTATATCTCCAAAGGATCTGATTATATCCAGAACATAGTCAAACTTTTAAATGCTCTTCCCAAGTTTTGTCATCTAAACTCTACAGACATCAAGAGGATTCAGTTCATCCCTTCAACCTTATTTTTCCAAAAGAAGGAAGCAACAGCTGTAACATGGACCCCCCCCCCCCCATGCAGCAGCTAAAACTATATACTCTTTTAGAGGAATGGGGATCTTGACCACATTGCCTTGGAAAGCCAAATATCCATGTTTATTTTACCAGCAAGACACACAGCATCACTGAAGCCCATCCCTACAAGCAACATCGACAAATAACACTGGTAGCAAGCAGCACCAAATGCCACGTTCTACAACACTCTTTAGGAACGCAGTTGGGCCTCTTTTCACAACTACAAACAATCTTAAACAAGGCTTGATCATTTCCACCAATTCACATGAAGGCAGGCTCTGTAAACTTTCACCACCATCTATGAGAAATCAACCAGAAGACTGGAGTTGGCAGGCCGCCACTTTGGCAGGTCTCTCGTCTGAATGACTTAATTACAAAAAGATAGTACCATCAGCATGGTACATGAATAGCGAGTCCAAACCTATGAGCATATTGTCTTGGAACATGTCTGGTCTCGAAAACATCTTAACTGACTCCAGATACAAAGTCCTTTTTAACGTCACATGATAATATATGCATCCAGGAATCATGGCGCAAAGAAAAGAGTCAGATTGAAGGCTACCATGTTTTCTTCACTCCAGCTACCCTACAATCTGCCGAGGGACACGTGATGGGCGGTTTGTCCATTTATCTATCCCTTTGTTGGTCCTTTGATGTCTGTCTTCACCTCAACAGTAATCACAACTGCCTATGTGTCGTAATCAAAAACTGGGGTCAAGACTTTGCCGTAACCAGACTAATTATAATAAACGTTTATATAAATCCAGCAGCTCGCGAAAAGAACCATAAGATCAAAGCTTTGCAGCTTCTGTTAGCCGATATAAAATGAACCTATCCCAATGATCATTTACTGCTGACCGGAGATTTCAATTGAAACTTAATGTACAACCCATACCATAATCTCCCCTCAGATTTAGTTGACTGTCCATGGCTAATAGACTCTCAGATCTATCCACCTGAAAAGGTCTTTGTTGCAAAGTCATCCTGTGCCCTAGGCACCCCCCAACTTTTGCTGACTGGTACTGGTGGTAACTGACTCTGACTGACCATGGGCTCTTCCTAACCAGGCCCAGGGCCAGTTCTATGCTAAGAGACACTTGGAATACAGTGAAAACACCTACATTCACTAGGGTACGCTATGGGTTGGGGTACCCCTGTGATTTGCATGACCTACCTTATAGGGCCACAGTGCATAATAGTGCAGGGGGATTGAAACTACCTCTCAGTCCCTAGAATATAATAGGGCATGGCAGTTTAGAGGCCAGCAGCCCTTTCTGCTGAGCCTAAGGTAAGTTTAAACGTAACTCTGTGTTGCAGGACTGCTTTTAAAAAGCAAATTGTGCCCAAACTCGACTTTGGTGTGTGTTTGGGACACCTAAAATGGATAACCTACAATGTTTGGATATATTAGGTACCCCCATAGTCTCTCCTAGGTGTCCCAAGGGTGGGGCATCAGGTATTTATAAGGAGGACCCTTATAAAATGTGTTTTATATGCCTTGGGGTAAGTGAAGTTGCACATTTCACTCCCCACATTGTGATAAAGTGCTGCACAAAATCGACTTTGGAGTTAAGAGCACTATGAAGGGAGGATCTGAAATTTTTCTACATATTGAGAACCCCTAAAGTCTCCCCAAGGTGTTCCAGGGGTGGGGGTTCTGTAGATATAGACTTATAAAATAAATATGTTTTTATAAGCCCTGGTGCTGGAAAAAAGGCCCATGTCATTTTTCCCATTGTGAATCCCCTGCCACATAGGTTATCATGGCAAGGAGTTATTAACTAATAACTCTTGATAGGAGAAGGCTGAAAATACCATTCAAAGACTTCCCATAATGGTATTAATAATCTCAAAGATATGCTATTGTTGAATTTCTTCAAAAATGTACAGACAAGAGTTCATAAGACTTTATTGTCTGTACGCCCAGATTCAGTCTTCTAGTGGTCTGTCCTGATTGGTCAGAGTTAAGTAAATTAACCAGGCTTCTTTGAAGAGGTGATAAAGAGCTTCTGTGGTTGACTAGCTCTGCTGGGAGGGCAGTGGTCTGTTACACAGGAATGCCAGAGCAGGGGAGGAGTCATAAACAACGGATTTCAAGGGACTGGGAAGACACCAGTGTCATTTACAAATCTATTCTTTTGAATCCAGCCAGATGCAAGGCTTAAGGAAGGATTGAACAGATGCCAGTGGGAGAGACTATGGAGATTAGCCATCCTAGGGGGTTGTTTATCCAGCTCTTCTCTCCCTGCTGGAAAATCAGCAATTAGGAATTTGGAAGAATTTATGCACCCTGGGACAAACAGAAATATGCGGAGAGGCACGGAGATTGGTTTAATCTCCGTGCCTCTCCGTGTAAGTCCCTTACGTGACTTCCGCCCACCCCTACCCTACACGCCATTGGACAGGAGTGGCCTCCTGCTTGACCCAGAGAACTTGGAATATGTATCTGAGAGGGGCAGAGCCTCTCAGATCTGCTGCTTGAAACCTAAGAAAGTAAGAATGGCCATGCTGAGAAATTTGTTGTGCATTTCCTAAGGCCTGCACTCTGAAGATTGCACCTTCTGCACTATCTGGAACTATCTGAAACTACAGCCCTGTCGAGTAACTTGCTGTAAAAGGACTAAAGAGTGGACTCCCTGCAAGCTACAGATTAACAGAGTTTACCTGGAACATCAACACCAAGAATCCTCAACCTGGAGCACTACCTGTTGATTTGTAAGGGTTTTGTCCAAGTGGATTGTGGGAACTAAAGTCCTCAACTTTCAAGGACCATCTTGGATATTCCAGACCCTTGGAGTGAGTTTGAGACACTTTGAGACCCTTGATAAACTTAAGGAATAAGTTCCAGGAGTTTGGAGAACTTTGGAGAAACTTTGGAAAAAAGCTCCATAAGGGGACTGACTCAACCTGGCCAGCCAAGCCTCCAGCCTTCAACCGCGAGCCGGCCTTCCGTCCAGGTTTGTCCTGCTGAAAATCTCCGTAGGTCCTACTTCCAGAGTTTGACCGGGAGTAGGCGAAATCTGAGGCCTGCGAACCCTCACTGAATCCGGCCTGGTGAAGAGCATCAAGGGACCCCGCAAGAAAAAGCTCTCTAAAGGTTTCTAAGTCCGAACGACGAAGAGGTGACCGGGAGCAACCGCAAAAGCCAAGCTGCTTGCCTTCAACTGCGTGTCGGCCTGGATCCTTGGTTCATCTCGCTGGAACACTCAGGAGGTCGGACTGCCATAAGTTTGACCGGGAGCTCGTCGCAAGGCAATCCAGCGAACCGTCCCCTAATCCAAACTGGCTGAAAGCTTCAAGAGACCCCAGGAAGAAAAGCTCAAGAAATGTTTCTAAGTCAGAAGGTAAAAACTTTGACTGAGACCTTCTGTGAGGGGTAGCCACACAGAGCTTCATCGTGGTCGGCCTGAAATTTGACTTTGACCCGGTCTGTCATGACCAGATGTCCCGATAGGTGGTATAGTTTTCTATGTGCTAGATAAGGCTAAATCTTTGAAAATTCGTATCTCTTGTTCCCTACATTGGATGTTTGTTGTTTTGGTGTCATTTTAAAGATAACATTATTTCCTATTTGTATAAATTGGTGCCCAGCTTCCAAGGGTTGAGCATAGGAATAATTTTATAAGACCTATTCTGAGCTCTATACTGTGTTAGTGGCTTTATTGCCAGTGGCAGATATACATTTGCCCCTACTGATAATCCACTTTCCAACAGTCTCACTCCTCTGGACAAGCTTTACTAGCTGCAGTATATGGCATGCGTTTATGTGCGTTAAATGGACGCTACCTGGACGATCAGCCAGCCCGTTACACACACTTTATACGAAATAGTCAGTCGGCCATGGACTGCACATTTTGCTCAATTCCATTGATAAACTACATAAAAACCTTTGCAATTATAACACGCTGCGAAAGTGATCATATGTCCCAGCAGCTGTCCATAGACCTTTGGATCCGGGCACTGGAGAAACAAAAGCAAGGCGGTGCGAGGAGCCCATCTCAAAACTGGAAACGCATCAAATGGTCTGTGGACATTGTTATGAAATATTCACTATGGAAAACTACACTCCTTACTCAGATTCTTCTCCAAATCCATAAAACCGAAGCCTGGGAACCATTCTTTCATCAACTTCGCTCAACTCTTACTTATTCTCAACTGCACAGATGGGTTCCTGGCCCTGCAAGACCTACTGCAATGCAGCCATGGTTTACAAAAGATCTTAAAATCCAGAAGAGTATTTCACAAAAGAAGACCAGGCAAATAAAAACTGGACCAAATATTGTCCACTTAGATGAAATTAACACCTTGCGTAGGACTTATAAATGATCTATATGGCACGCAAGAAGGAGTAATGAAGAAGCAATATAACTAAAGTAGTTCTTGGCTTGTCGTACAAAAAACTGTGAAGGTTTCTGGTTTATTATAAATCAACTAAACAATAAAAAGGCTTCTTCTCAAACAAAACAGAAACTACGTTACTGCAAAATGCTGGTCTCAATATATTGGCACGGTGTACCAACAACTTCTAATTCCTCTAATTATCAAGTTCTAACCTCTACCATTGCCCAAACCTTCTGAACCAAAGAGGATATCAATGAACAAGTGAACCTTCTAGCAATAACCATTATGGTCAAAAGGATCGCTTTTCTAATTAGAAAAAAGTAGAGTGGACAGTGCCTCTGGTCCAAATGGGATCCCGGCCTCGGTTTACAAACATAATATTGAATTTTAGTCAGAATTGCTAAAAAGGCGTTTCAGAACTTGTCTTACCAAAAATACCGTCCCACTCTATAAAAAAGGTGCAGTGGTGAACCCGAAAAGTTATCACTTCATTGCCCTTTTAGGTGTTGAGGCTAAATATTTTGCTTCCTTACTATTGGAGGACCTAGAAGTATGGGTAGGCTCAATTAATCTGATCTCATTAAATCAAACCGGTTTTAGACCCATGCTGGGCACCACTGATAAGCGAGTGGAAACTGGATGCTAGTCTCAAAACAGATACAGAAAAAACAACTCATTTAGAGTTGTCTTGTAGACTTCAGTAAGGCCTTTGATCATGTCAGACGCAATCTTCTCTGGCAAAAATTAAAACACTGGGGCATACAGAAGCCTTCACTCTGAGGCATTCAATTACTCTATTCAGAAACATGGGATAGAGTCAAATTAGATAATCATTCAACAGTCTCTAATAAGATCAGGATTGCACAAGGAGTCAAACAAGGATGTGCTTTGCACCAGCCCTCCTCAATCTATTTTTTAAGCGATCGGGTCCCTGCTATTGACGTGATTGTCAATGATCCACCAAAGCTAGGGCTTCGACATTTTACTTCTTTACTTTACGCGGACGACGTTGTTCTCAGCCAAACAGCTAAGGGCTGCAAAGGCTGATCAATGTTTTAGCTGCACATAGCACTACGAATTCCTTGACAGTGAATCTGGAGAAGACCAATGTTATGATATTTGGGGGGAGAAGGAAAAACATGGGACATGGTATTTTAACAATCACACACTGTCCAGAACCCCCAGCTACAAGTACCTTGGATGTTGGCTCAAGGGAGGGCACTTAGCCCACGAGAACGCAGTTAAACCAAAAGTTGCAGCATTTCTCTTTCCAATCCATCCTTAATCATACGAAGACTCCCACTTTAGAGCCTGTGCTGAGGATAGTTAAAGCCAAACGAATCCTCCCATTGGCTTGTGGCTCAGAAGCCTTCCCCGGCAAACTGGACTCCTTTCTGAACAGATCCCAGAGCCAAGTCTTTAGGGCATTGTTTAAACGTCCAAACTATTCCGCAGCCGCGAAGATTCGACTAGAATTCAGTTTACATGCTCAAGCCCTGGCACAAAAGGCCTGTATTCTCAAATACTTACATGCGACGCGTGCTGCTAAAGAAGGAATGCTGAAAAATGTTAATCTGGCAGGAGACAGCAGAAACAATTTTTCCAAGTTGTCGCCTGCATTAAGCACTAAAACTGAAAATAGCCACCGTACTTTGGACCCAAAATCTTTAACATCAAACTTTGAAGATGTTGTTAAACAGAACAATTGTAAAAGCTTTGTTTCTGCAAGACCGACGGACCCTGAACGCTAGAAAGCATGCCTATCTCATAAAGAGGAGTGACAACAAAAAAAGCAAACATATCTTACCAACACTTTCGTGGGGCATTTTAAAATCAAGTATTGCCACATCAGGATGAGAATTTTTTCTCATCTCTGGACCTATCACCATCTTGGTCCCTGCGCCCAGTGTCAAATGAGTGTCGGGTGTGTAGTCAATCACGAGAAAATTTGGCATATCTACTCTGTATCTGCCCAGTTTTAATTGATTACCGCCGGAATCTTCTCCGTCAAGCATGGATCAAATAAGGGAACCGTACATTTCAGAGCCGCAGACTTTTTGCTAAATGACCCTCATCCTCAAGCTATCTGCAGCCTGGTCAAATTTCTGAGTAAAGTTGACAAAATTTTAAGAGCTGTCGCTCCACTGGTCTTCCTTGGAACGTAAAATTCCAATTATTGTTCTTCCTGTATTATAACATATGAAGCATGAAGCACTGATTTACAAGTAACAACAATGTTCGCCCACTAAAAGTTCAATTCATCATCTGATGGCTTCAAATCTGTCCTCAGGGCTCCATGCTAGAAACTTAGGAAAGACCAGTGTAAAACTGTTTCAGTGCGCAACAAACTCATCGATCAACGCACCAGCCCTTTGACTTTCCCAATGAAGGAAATGGCTGACAGAGCTCCAAACGCACAAAATTACCCATATCTTAACTCATTATAGAGACAAAAAATGTCTTGGGTAACACATTGATCGAAGGCTGTCAGATCTATTTGCAACAACGATGAATTTGTTTTTATAGTATTCATTACCTCGTTTATTTACTAATTATTCCCTTGAGAGATGCATTTGAAATTTGCCTTCTATTCTGGCCATTAGATCTAATTTGGTAGTTTTGAACGTTTTATAAATTTTAGTAACGGTTCTCATTACACACTTGCAATGGTTTTTATTAACCGTGCATGCATAAAATAAACTTGAAACTTGATCTTTATTCTAAATATTGTACAGTGCTCAGTTAGTTTTAAAGTTAAGGCAATATAATACCCAGGGTACACATACAAAGAGTCAATCTCCATTTACACACCGTTGACAGATATCAGTGCATTGTTAGACTTTTCCTATAATAAAGAGTCCAGAATGAAATAGGTTATACTGCATGCTATCAATGCCTTTTGCCCCGTGACTAATCATTTGGACCGACGCTATGAGTGGACTGACTCAGTGAGTCGTTTACACTGGGGTTTCAGAATAATATTTGTTGACAATACAGATTTTTGTGGATACTGCAGAGCGATAACTTTGGATTACAGCATTACAGGTTTTGGTCTCAGCCCTGAAGAAGTCGAGGTGTGAGATAACACACGACGAAACACGTGCTGGGTGTAGGAAACTGCACTGTTGACGAATTGACTTTATCAAGTTGTGCTGTTGATAAAGCTGTATTGATAAAAATTGAATTTGGAATGAATTATGTCCCTGAACGGATGTCTAAGGATTAAAAGTGGATTTGAATATTGGAGACTTTGAGTCTGTTATTGATCATTGATTACTTAATGTGTGCTCGGAAAGGATTTGTATAGAATTTCGACTCTCTTCTTTGAAGGGACTTTCGGGTAGAATTGGCAACCAACCCTTCCTCACCTGAGCACCATCATTACTGCAGTACAACTACCTCTCGATACTGTTTGCTGAGCGCCCGTGGTCTTATTCTATGCCTGGTTGCCAACTGATTGTTTACTATCACAGCCATAGCACCATTGAACATTATTAGAAGAACTCCTGCATATGTACCACAAATGTGTGAGGACCAGTAAGATGTGGCAATAGTAGTTGCTAAACAGCAGCACCATATAAAACATTTACAGAATGCGAATAGCGAGCGTGAGGACCTGCTCATGCTTGCTAAATGTGATCTTGGGTGGGATTTCCCCCAACAGCATTTAGCTCCATTTCTTGTAGCTCAAAATGGACATGACACTCTATTTTGCACAAAACAATAGTACTGAATGCAGCAGAAGACTTTTAGCAAGTGCAAGCAACCACTCATACCTGCTAAATGTGCTCTTGCTGTAAGACTTTCCCCCAGACTATGCAACCAGGAGTAATTATCTGTAATCCACTTAAAAGATTAACGTGAATTTACCGAGATTTCTCTGGCATATTCAAAATGTCACCCAGGCCTAGTTTTAGGCCTTTCAAGGATTTATACTGTCCTAAATAAATACCAATGCAAAAGCCACAATATGTATTTGTTTAAAATAAGTAAGAAGTGAATATTTTACAGTTGTAAAATCCTCTGCTTTTCACTTATCGTTTTCTTTTGTTGTACAATAAAGTACTATTGTCTCTCTGTCAACCTGTCCTTATATCATATGTCTCGTTTTAAAAAAACATCTTCCTCTTACACTGTAAATCACTCTGCTCTCTGTAGCTTTCCATCTTCAAACCCATCACGCCTTGTTTCTTTTAAATCTATTCAGTAGGCAGGCTCTAGTTTTAATTACTGGGCAATACAGTAGCATTTTATTTTCTGATGATTTTCTCTTTGATGAAGTGCACAGCATGCCCTACCTTCTGTGCCATCAGGCTCAGCCTGTTCCTCACGCTGTTTCTGCTTGAACTTCATGTTTCCGTGGTGCATAACTGCTCCAGTCAGCTTGTAGATGGCAATCTTCTCATCTTGGTTGAACCCCAGGATGTCAATGGCACTCTGTGATGAAGCAAGGGGGAGATTTTTATGAATGATACTATTTAGTTAGGGGAATAACCTTGTATTGGTTTGCAGTCCTTGTTTATAGTAATTTCAATTAACAAAGCAATGTGAGCTGTGGTTATTGTAACTCACATCAGTAGCCAGCAGCTCCTCTTCGTCATCAATGCTCTTTACCGTAATTTCACCCTGGCTGATGGTTGGGAAGTCATATGGGTTAGTGGTAATGAGGAGCATTTCTGTTTAGGAAAAATTATAAGAGGAGTCAAATGTTACAGCAGGCCATTCCTCATAGCACACCAATGCCTATCTAGATGCAAAGTGCTTGAATTTCCTTCTGACCTGGGACTAAATGTTATGGTATCCAAAAATCTAATATTTTACAGTTTAACTACTATATATTGTATAACCTTTATTGAGTGACACCATCAAGTGTTCTCATTTCACAACAATTTTGATGATGTTATATAACCAAATAATCTAAGTCAGTCATCAGGATTCAAGTATCCTTGCAATGTAAACAGCTTTATGTTTTGAATACTAAATATTTGGCTGTGGTATTTCTTCTGGATAAGAAATGGCATAAAATGGGAGAAAGATTTTCTACTCATAGGATTAGATGTCTGGAGCCTCTACATACCTATTCCTCATCATTTAGGGATAGAGTCATGTTGTTACTTCCTGCAAGCATGTATGTTCCCTGTCTCACTTACTCCACACTGAAGCCATCCTGGACATAATCAGGTTCTGTCTTGATAACAACTACTAAATTTTTTATAACAAACACTATTGGCTAACCCAGGGCACTGCGATGGGAGTTGCTTCGCCCCTATCTATGCTTGACTTTACATGAGCTGGTTGGAGGAGCAAACCATGAGTGGCATCCATCTATTGGATGAACATGTAGTGCTCTGGGCTCGCTACATTGATGACATTTTTGACCTCTGGAAAGGGTCCAATGAACTTACCTTACAGTTTGTGAAAGGAATAAACTCCAAAAATCACAACTTGAAATTCATAAGTGACATCAACAAAAATAGACTTGAATTTACATTTAAAGCTCACTATAATGAATTCTCAGATTAAAATTGTTCTGTTTAGGAAAAAGCATTTTGCTTGTGAGTAGCTGCTAGCATAAGCGTTTGATCAGTAGCATCTCCTAAGTAGAGCTAACGCGTGCAAGGCGTAGTTTTTGTAATAGTTATTGAATGTGAAAAAAGAATTATAATGGACAGGTTCAGTGCTAGGGGCTTCAGCCGATGTGGCCCGGTATTGCTTTTTGGGAAAAAGGGCTTGGAAGTTAGTGAACAATCCTGTGTTGGAAATGGTATATTAAGAATATCAGGGCATTGTGATGTAATATACGTTTTTAGCACTAAGCAGAATATGCACTAAGCAATACAAATTAAACATTCCAAGTGTGAGAACTACAACTCCCATAATGCCTGACTGTATATAAAAGAGAGCAATTAGCCCAACGAGTCAACACTCACTTGAAAAAGACATGGTATTGAAACGCGTCGTGGGAATCTGTTGGTTTTGTCGATCAACCCTGACCCTGAGAGTTCAGCGTCATCTCCCTTGGTATATAATATATATATAATCGACAAATGCGTTTCGGCGTTCCCGCCTTCATCAGGGTCCTGACGAAGGCGGGAACGCCGAAACGTGTTTGTCGATTTATTTTTCTGCAAAAAATGAAGATGGAATAAATTCCTAAACTACAGTCTCTGGGGACCGTGTATTGCTTGGAGTGTGCGCTTTATACTTTGGTTCTGGCATGTACGGACTGAGCGTGAACAATATATATATATATATATATATATATATATATATATATATATATATATATATGAAGAAACACTCCTGTTCCGTCAGTGATCGGCGGAACCAAACAGGTATGGATCTCCAGCTATCCTCTTCAAATGTAGCGAGCAGTAATTACAAACAAAAGAATCACTTCTCAAGTGAGTTGCAGGATGACGTGTTTATTCAATGAAAAGACGACGCGTGGGAGCTTGCTCACATCAAACATATATATATATACGTATGTATGTATGTATATACATATATATAAATATATATATGTGTGTATGTGTGTATGTATGCATGTATATATATATATATATATATATATATATATATATATATATATATATATATATATATATATACTTCGCACCAACTCCGGTTAAAGGATCTGCCTGGCTAACTCACGGGCAGTCCGAGATGGGGCTACGGGAAGCCCAATAAATCATAACTCCGTACTGCTCCTCCAACAGACGAACACTACTCGGACACAACACAATGCTGGTGAAATATTTAATTGCAATTAAATATTTCACCAGCATTGTGTTGTGTCCGAGTACGTCTGTTGGAGGAGCAGTACGGAGTTATGATTATATCTATATATATATATATATTTCATTTTTTTTTTTTAGGTGCACTCTTTTTCTTGACTGTTCGATCACAGGGAGTCTTGTGCATCTTTGTGATGGTCACTTATCAATTTCTCAATTTCTAATTATGCTTTCAAATTGAAAATGTCAGTCCTAAATGCTTCAACTACAAGTTCTGGGCTTCTACATGCTTCCTCATGTCTATGTCAACAGGCTGCACTTTGGACCCAGTGGTGTCCCTTTTGTCTTAGTTTGTGATAGTTTAGTAATAGTATTATTTTACTGTCTCAGCTGCAGCAGTTAAATGTCTACTTCCAGGGGACCTTCAACTAATAAAACAGAAGCATTGGGAAATAAATCCTGAAGGAGAGTTGCTCCATCACTGCTGTTCTTGAAGTAGCTACTGATTTCGCTCCTTAATTTTGTGCTGATGTATTTGAAAGAAAGAGTTTCCTGTTTATTCAGATATGGATGTGATGTTCCTTTTAATAGATAAAAGCTCTCACCCACACAACAGGAGCCATGCTTCATCATAGGGCTCCTCCTCACAAGTTATGAACACATGAGAGCTATAATACTTGCTATGGGGGACCTCCTGCTGTCCCTTTATCTGTGTTAATGAAAGAAATCTCCTAATCTTGAGAAGGGAAACAATGGTAAAAGCTAAAACTACCAAATGGTGAATTACAACCTTTATTCCTGTCTCCAGTGTACAGATTACAACTTGCATGCAAATAATTATATATATATTTTTATATCTTCAAGATACATAAGTTATTTCCCACCATCACAACCTGCACAAGGTTGTAGGAACCAGAACAACAGGAATCTTCCTTTGATGAACATTATTAAAACTTTTGAATTCAAGCGTATAAATCATTAAAAATGTGCATCCATGGTTGCTATTAAGTATTGAATGTTCTGAGAATTCTACCAGTTACTGTGTGATATTGGTTGAAATGAGAGTCCTATAATGTATAGAAAAGATTCTTTGGAATCCTAAGTCAAAGAGGTATTTTATTTTGGTGTGTAAAATATTCTTGTAGCCCAATATTTGTGTGCTCAATATTTTGACATACATCCAAAGACATTGATTAAGAGCACATATAGCCATGACATACATAACATAATACAAAATAACACATACAATTGATATCAGACATAGATATACATATTACAAGAACTAAAACTGTACAACGCGAAAAACTGAAAACAATGACACACCAACAAGGTTACTTCAAGTTGTTTCGATGTGACAATTTACAAAGAAGCCATCTTAAGAAGAACGTGCAAATACATTTCTGATAATTGAACATAAGAATTGCAAGGGCCGTGTTATATTGCGGTTTTGAAAATTTGGAAGTATGCATTAAATGTGCAGTTGAATTCTGGAAACTGGAGCTACGACCATTTCTAAAACTTACCGACATACTCTGGCTTCTTGTTGGTCATGATCTGGTAGAAGATGTGGTAACTCCTCTCAGCTGAGAGCTGAAATGTTACTCTGGACTTTTCCAGCAGGTCTGTAAAAAAAAAGCATCAATGATAAAGAATATTATTTAATCTTGGTCATATTTGATAATATATATAGATTTTAGAGTCAAGGCTTACATGTTTCTATATCTGCTGACGCCAGTTTTCCTGTAGCTCCGAAATGGATTCTGATAAATTTACCCTAAGGGGTGAATAGAGGCTAAAATCAATTCACGTTTTTATTGCAAGACAGTAAATGGCTCTTTAAAATTGAGAATTGGGAAGGAAGCAAACGAAGTTGGAAGTCTTACAAAACGAGATGAGTTGTCATTCCTCACGGTCTTGGCGTTACCAAAGGCTTCCAGCAGAGGGTTAGCCTGGATGATTTGATCTTCCAGAGTTCCCTATTAGAGAACCAAGGTTTCACCATCAATTAAGTTGACTGACATACATATAGTGTGTGGTGTTAAAATGAGTTGGACAGAGGAACAAACCTGCATCTTGTTGCCTGTGCCGGCGGCTTCTTTTTTCTTGTCACCACCACCAACAGCAATTGTTGCAAAGTACTGGATGACACGCTTGGTGTTCACAGTCTTTCCTGCACCGGATTCTCCACTTTAAATAAAATCAGAACAATTAATTGATCATATACTTGGACCATGGTGCACCGTAAAACATGTGCTTCTTGCAAAGGACTTTTTAGCAATATGTGATTTACTTACGTAATCAGGACTGACTGGTTTTCGCGATCTTTTTTAAAGAAAATAAATACATATCAGTTCAGTTTTTAACGTCTTTATTTCGATTTTTCATCATAAAAGACACATATATACAAAAGATTTACATAGTCTACAATAGATACAACATAGTCATAACGATATAAATATCCAAATACATACAGTAACCAAAACAGAAAATAAGGAACAAAACCAATCGTTGAAAAAAAAAAAAAAAAAAAAAAAAAAGAAAAACAAATGAGGTTAAGATCTCTATTAAACATACATATAAAGACGTCAAGGGAAATGGTAAAATCATTTAAGCATATATAAAAGTAGCAGATCATCAATGCTATTAAATTCATAGACCGAAGAAACAGTCAGGGAACATGGTATACAGGTTGTTTAGATCGTGAATTATGAACTGATTGACTTAGACCTTATCAACCAAGCCCACCCGAGGAATTTCGCCAATCCTATAGTTAGCCATTCAGAAGTATTCGTTTTCAAGGTGTACAATGCTTCGCTACTCACTCGGGTGTTTAGTCTAGTACATACAGGTTTCAGCCACTTTTTACGAGGTTCGTGATAGGCAGTACAGACAAATAAAAAATGGCCTAGTGTTTCTTCACAAACGGCACAACAGGGACAGAAGCTTGACTCCAGCCCCTGCCAGCCGCTAGTAAAGGCCCTCAGGGGCAATGTGCCCACACGGAATTGATGATATAGTTTCCTATCCAATGTTTTAAGGATTACATCCCAATATACTTCTTTGTTAGGAATTACTTTGTGGAGATAAATACATATCATTATTGGGTAGGCAATGATGATTTTGAAACAGTGCACCAAATTTAAAATAAAACTTTACCTGTCAACATGAACTGATAGGCATTATCAGAGATGGAGAAGATGTGAGGCGGGGCTTCCTGGCGCTTCTTGCCTCTGTAGGCAGATACAACCTCAGGGTTGTACACTGGCAGCCACTTGTAGGGGTTCACAGTGGCACAGAAAAGGCCAGAGTAGGTCTGTAAAGAGAAACAACTCTTTTAGGTGATAGGAACCATAATTTGGTAGTATTAAGAAGAGAGTTTCTACTTTAGAGATGTTGTGGCAAAAAAAGAAATGCAGAGACTAGCTTGGGTTTAATCAGGGAAACAACACGAGTCATTAACGAGGTTCAAAAGGAAGCCAGTAGGGCAAAATCAGAAGAGTATAGGTGAAAGAGTGAGACCAGTGGAGAAACTAGTATTATAACAGTGCACTTGGGTCCTTGCCGTAAGACAGAACAACACTTATAAAGAATGGCACACAGATCAATTGTGTCAGTTTCTTTACATGTACTGAGTTGTTTCACCCCTTAAGAGGTGATAAAAGTCATACACTGGTCATTGAAAATACATGGCCCAAATCACAAAGCTTTTTTTCCGTAAGTGTGATTTGTTCATAAAATTCAGTAGTAAGTTACACCTACGTCATGAGTTTGTCAAACCTACTGACAGAAAAATCTTAGTGATAAAGAGCAAGCAGTGCTAAAGTGTCTCTGATTTGTACTTACGTAGATCATCCAGGCTGCATATCGGTCAGCGAGGTTAAACAGCACAGAGGCTTCATTCAGATGGGTCATTATGACCATGTCTTCAATCTTGTCGTACTTGGGAGGATTCTGAGGGTAGACTTGGTCCTCTTTAACTGTTACAGTCTAGGAAGAAAGAAAGACAGGCATAGATAAAGTTGGAGTTGAGCAGAGATGTCTGGCTGCATTATGGTGCTAGGCTTGTTTACGTCATTGTTGGTACAAGCTGTTTTTACCCTTCCATCATCGGTCTTCACGGTGACTTTGCCGCCTTCTCGGG
This sequence comes from Lissotriton vulgaris, assembly GCF_964263255.1. Classification (NCBI taxonomy): domain Eukaryota; kingdom Metazoa; phylum Chordata; class Amphibia; order Caudata; family Salamandridae; genus Lissotriton; species Lissotriton vulgaris. The sequence goes on from NC_141698.1 coordinate 30,693,523, forward strand.
ACGTGATCATCCCCTTAACGAAAAGTGCTTTTTCATCATCTACGAAGCAGGAGTTCTTGGCATCAAAGGGCCTATTCTGAGCCTCCAAGCGTTCTTTGTCAGACTTGCGAAGGTATTGTGCGGCCTCCCCAAACACGGCCATTTCTGCATCCGAAGCCATGGCTGCTGGCAGTTACTAAAGTGGTTAGAAACAAGATTTCTGTCATACAAAGATAAAGGGTGTTTTATTGTCACAAACATCACTGAAACAGGTGAATGTAGTTTATCCATTTAGCACCCCCACATATTGCACTTTGACCATAAAGACTTCAGTAGATCGCGAATGACGACACTCTCTGAGCCTGCAGTTTACCTGCTCTGGTTCAAGGCAGTGAAGCTTTTGAACCTGTTGTTCACACGTGAACTATTTGTAATGTGGGCACTTCACTAAAACACAAGCACTTAACAGGGCTGGACTCGGCAATCAATGGGCACCACCAGTGGCACTAGGGCATCCGGGGTCAGAGTATCAATGTTAGTCAATGGGGCTAGGGGTCACCCTGGCTAGAGACTGCTCATGGGCAGGACACTCAAACTGAGTGACAGAGGGCGCTTTTACTGGCTTGTCAGGAGCAGTGAGGAAGCTTGCTTGGACATTAAACTTCAGGTGCAAGCACTCCATCAGCAGGCTTAGAAGCAGTAACTCTAAGGCTCATGTAGGCTGCTAGAAGTGATCCAATCCCCGGTCTGTGCTGCACAGAAAACAGAAGAAATGCTCCCCCTTATTCCATATGAAAGGCCTTGTGTGCATACAGCTCGTAGAGCATAAAGAGTTGAAACATTCTCAGTTTGACATCCCCTGCGGGCCCCTTCAAATCCACTTGCAAAGCTTACACCTGTCATTCTAATCCCTGTAAAGCGTCCCCAGAAGACACTACATACGTGTATTCTTTCAAGAAATTGATCCGTGAAATGGACTTAAGCAAGTAGAACTCATCAAGCTACATACACATTCTGTTGTCACTGGAAGAGGTAGGGTAGGCAGACGTGTTTGAAAACATGCTTCAGGCCAGTACGACGTAGGCTAACTCTTCCTGTGTGCAAGATGTAACCTCTTCCCTGCACCGTTTGTAAAAAACATGAATGCTAAGCGCTGAATAAAACATTGTGCTGACCGAGCATTCAGCTCTGCCTTCAGTGCATCTTCCGAATCAGTAGATCCACTGTAGGAGGCAACATCCCCGCAGTGCAGGCGGGATCTCTATATATGGTGTGTGGTCCTCACATGGCAGCTGCCTGCGGTCCAAAAGACCCTCTTAGTTATTTCAAAGTGCTGTTGAACCTACGTGCAACTACGACATCCAGTGCAGAATCCATTAAACTTTAATCCATCAGTATAGCTCCAAGAAATGGCCTGTAACTACTCACTTTGAATTCAAATACAGCATCTTACAGTCTAACATGTCTTGCTTCCAGCGAAAGGTCCTGTAATTCCAATGATCCTTTCTTCTTTAGTCAATGTGAGAGAACAATGCTTTTCTAGGTACCCTGATCATAGAGTGCAGCTTGGTGGATTTCTCACCATCCTACTGGACTCTAACCACATGGTACTTACTTAGTGGTTGTTTGCCCTGCTTTCCTTCATCACAACTGAGAGCTATGAATTTAGGGCAAGATGACAACCAGCATTTTACAGATCTCCTTAATAAATAAATGTATATAGCATTGAATCAGGGACTTTGCCATCTACGTTTGACCAATCCACCTGCAAGTACCTTTTCTAACCTCTAACCAGAGCACCTTTCTCCAATCTTTGGGCCCGATTCACAGAACTAATTTAAGACTAAATCCTAAACTTACTACTTTTGGTATTCACAGAAGTTAAGATTTTGTCTTAAGACAGACTTAAGTTAGGATTTTGTCTTAAGTCTGCCTTAAGTCTGTCTTAAGACAAACTTAAGACAAAATCCGAACTTCTGTGAATACCAAAAGTAGTAAGTTTAGGATTTTGTCTTCAGTTAGTTCTGTGAATCGGGCCCTATATACTTACAGCAACACACAAAACCATTATACAAACACACACACGAAAAATAAGGGAAACTTACAGTCAGATGGTGAACCTGTTCTGTGTGTTTTAAGTAGGTGCACTGATTTTGTTACATTTATGTGAACACAAATGAAGCTTGCACAGGTTTTCCACATGCTGTTCCTCACATTTGTCGTGTGGGTATGTGTGTGTGTGTGCATGTTTTTTCGGTTGTATGTATGTGCATTTGTATGTGTGTGTCGTGCTGATACCTGTGTGGTAACTGTTGAGTATATGAAGGAAACTTGTACTGCTGTTCCTTTGTGCTGCGGCATAGCTCACTGTAGTGTGTGTTAGTGAAGTATAGTAAACATCTTTTCACTATTTAAAAGCTGCTGTCAATGCGTGTCCTCTACAGAGACTCATATATTAATCAATATCCAAAGTGGCCATCCTGTTGGTAAACATAGTGCTTTACTGATGCCCTAGATGCATAGTGGGGTCATGGCAGCTCAAACGGATTTTAAAGCAGCACCGAGTTGGCCGGCTACAGCATATGTCAGAGTGGAGGAATGGCCTGTCCATGTCTGCCAGTTGCCACAATTTGAGCCATCTGATAATGTTACAATCCCTCCTGCTACCCAATGCATACCTGTGTGTGATTTGGGATGACTTTGCTCTGGCTGAGTCCTTCGTTATATTGGCAACGGGGAGCCCTACAATCAATTATTGAGTATGGACAGTTTTCACTTTGCTAAAATCATAAACCTAGGGCTCCATTTACTTTTTAAAGTCTTTTTTCAGTTTTCAAAATCCTTGTTGGCAGTGTATGCTGCTAATCTCCTTCACCAGTTGGTGTGGAACAGTCTGTAAGGGCGTCTTCAGGTGTTGGGTGTCCTTCAGTATTAATGGTCTGCGTATCCAACATTGTAGAAGGCGGTTTCGAAACCTGTGTGGATATAGGTACCAACCCCTAATAGAAAAATGTTGCGCAAGAATTATCCTCAATAATGTGAGGGGGCACTCAGTTATTGAGTTCAATGTGTCCAGTACCGTAGAGGGGTGACTCACGCCTAAAGCTGTGGGGATATGTGATCCCAGCCCCTAATAGAAGCGTGTTTATCAAGAATTACTCTCAATAATATGATAGGCCGCTCAGTTATTGAGTTAATTGCTTCCAGAACCTTCGGGGGGGGGCGGGTGGGGGGGGGGTTGACACCCTTAAAAGCTGTGTGGATATGTGTACTAGCCTCTAATAGAAGCATGTTTATCAAGAATCATTCTCAATATTATGAGGAGCCGCTCAGGTATTGAGTTCAATAATTCCAGTTCTGTTGAGGAGTGAAACACCCCTGAAAGCTGTCTGGAGATGTGTACCAGCCCCTAAGAGAAGCATGTTTATCAAGAATTCTCCTCAATAAAATGAGGGCCGCTCAGTTATTGAGTTCAATGTTTCCAGCACCGTTGAGGGGTGACGCAGTACGTGCCTCAAGCAGCCAGTAAAGGGGGGTCTACCACATTTGCAGAGTCGCTGCTTTTTGAATGACTACTGGAGAAAGCATGTCTGCTGATCGCTAGCATCACTCACAAGCTTGGTTTCTCCCGCCCACACGACAGAGGAGAGTATGTGCTACTGTTGGGCCATCATGTGTGCTTGGTATGCATGCATGTAGGGCTGACACAGTACATGTCTCAAGCAGTCAGTAAAGAGGGGTCTGCCACATTTGCAGAGTCGCTGCTGACTTCTGGACATGTCTGCTGATCGCTAGCATCACTCACAAGCTTGGTTTCTCCCGCCCACACGACAGAGGAGAGTATGTGCTACTGTTGGGCCATCATGTGTGCTTGGTATGCATGTATGTAGGGCTGACACAGTACATGTCTCAAGCAGTCAGTAAAGAGGGGTCTACCACATTTGCAGAGTCGCTGCTGACTTCTGGACATGTCTGCTGATCAGTAGCATCACTCACATGCTTGGTTTCTCCCCCCACACAACAGAGGAGAGTATGTGCTACTGTTGGACCATCATGTATGCTTGATATGCATGTATGTGGGGCTGACACAGTACATGTCTCAAGTAGTCAGTAAAGAGGGGTCTACCTCATTTGCAGAGTCGCTGCTGACTTCTGGACATGTCTGCTGATCAGTAGCATCACTCACATGCTTGGTTTCTCCCCCCACACAACAGAGGAGAGTATGTGCTACTGTTGGACCATCATGTATGCTTGATATGCATGTATGTGGGGCTGACACAGTACATGTCTCAAGTAGTCAGTAAAGAGGGGTCTACCTCATTTGCAGAGTCGCTGCTGACTTCTGGACATGTCTGCTGATCAGTAGCATCACTCACATGCTTGGTTTCTCCCCCCACACAACAGAGGAGAGTATGTGCTACTGTTGGACCATCATGTATGCTTGATATGCATGTATGTGGGGCTGACACAGTACATGTCTCAAGTAGTCAGTAAAGAGGGGTCTACCTCATTTGCAGAGTCGCTGCTGACTTCTGGACATGTCTGCAGATCAGTAGCATCACTCATGCTTGGTTTCTCCCCCCACACACAACAGAGGAGAGTATGTGCTACTGTTGGACCATCATGTATGCTTGGTATACATGTATGTAGGGCTGACCTGCCGCTCTAGCGTCCGAGATCTTTGGAGATGCTCGTCGTTCCCAGACTCATGGGACTGCTCCTTCCACAAGAGCACAGGGAGCTTTGCACCTGTGCTGGGTGAAGCGTGAACAAGAAGCTCTTACGGGATATTATGATTGGAGTACTCTGACCATATGTAGCAAGTGCTGTTCTGAGTGTTACAGAATCCTAGCCTCACTGAGCTGCATCTGCTGAGGGCTGGGTTGTGGACCCTCCAATGCTTGAAGATTGTTGTTGTGTAACAATGCATGAAGCGTTAGTATTCAACCATGAACACCTAAAGCAAATAATGTCTGACATCCTGTGACTTCATGACTTACCTCTCAATGGAACGAAAGCCTTACCTGACAGTGTCGCTGTGTTGGGAAAAAGAAACCCTCACCAGGGTCCCTGGAAGGAAAAGCAAAAATACTTGTGTTATTAAGATTATTCAAAAATTAAAATTAGAAAAGTCATCTTCCAGTTATAGTTGCTACTACGCGTAAGTGAATGACGAGTGAGTGACTTACTGAGGGAGTAGTTTATAAAATGAATGGAAGCTAATGAGTGGGTGACTATATAAGGAGTGAAAGCAGCAGCAGCAGCAGCAGAAGTGAACAATTAAGGTAGTGCCTCAAAAATGTACTGAAGGAGATGGTAAGGGGGCAGCAAAATGAATTGTCAATTTGGCAGGTGAGTGAATGGTGAGTGAGTGATGATGGGAAAGTAAAATGAAACTAAAGTGCAGGTGCAGATCTCGAGACATGCACTTTCTGCAAAATGACCCAAGTCCCAGACAAAGTTTCTGCACTTACCTGAAAAGTCTGAAGCTTCAGTATTGGGACGGCATCTCTTCTTATATAGGAAGTTCACCTGCTGAGTCAGCACATGCGCCCTCCCACTCATGGTAATAATGCACAGCCAATGCAGTCTGCTGAAATCCAAGCCACTCTATACCATTAATACTAAAAATATCTTGTATAATTAAAACTGCCTATTGGTGCCAAGTAGCTCCGAGCTGTAACATAGACAGGAGATTTATGATTTAGGAATGAGAGAGCATGCAGTGTAGGAAGCACTTTCTGGCTGGCTGACTCTGAAAGTCGATATTCTAATAAAAATAGATAGAATTCTCTAAATCTCTTTATAGAAGGCCTGGACAGAGTTTGGTACTGTTTATTTATATTTGACCACGTGCTAAACTGTAAGCACAATTTTACCGTGTCTCATTAGAAAGGTTCCCATGTTTGTGATGTTTCTGGCTTCTTTGAATGCACCTCAGCTCTAAAAACAACATGAGGCGCAGAGGTTCCATTCTTTGCATCTCCGTGTCACATGGCTGGGGACCCTGTACAACTGACACTATTCACTAGCATCCAAAGATGACGTGTCCCAATTAGACTTAAGTACTTCCATTCTCTTGGACGCTCTAAATGGGCTTCGGGCTCGGTAGTGCTAGGCGTTTCCACTCTGGGTGTCAGACTTCTTTCCCTATCATCCCTACAATAGCAAAGATTGCAGATGCCTACTACGTGACAAATCATTGGGTACTCTGCCAGCAATAAAAAGTTGGTCCCAAAACCTCTCTGATGTTTCAAGGTAGCTTGTCAAAGCTTAAAAGAGAACAAGCAAAACACACCTAATGCTGGTGGAGGGGATGCTAGGAAGAGTCACATTCAGATCACATGCACTTAAAGGTAGATAGTTCTTAGACAGCCACTCTCTCTTCTCAGCTGAGGACTATAGACAGTTATTGGCAGTCTGTACCAAGGCTATGATCAAACAGGGTGCTGTTCCTAACCAAACCTAGGGTAACACCATTTGTGTGCCTTAGTGGTTGAGAGTTCAGAGAGTGTTTTACTTGTTGGAGCAAAAGCCCCTACCCACCCAAAAGGGTGACATGCTTCATCAATCGGCTAGCTCATCGCCGGTCTGGCGATGCAATGCAAGTGGACCATAGGGACGGGGTAGGGCGATGGATATGTCCACGAGTGGTATATAGAATTCCAACAATTGGCCGAATATCCAATCTATTCCAAGGGGCTTGATTCCAGTATGGATTGGCTCAATTTTAGTGTTTGGAATTATCCATCTACAAAGAATGAGCAATACAATTTATACCTGGTGAATACACATTTGGTTCAAGGTTTTCATTAAAGATTTAGATCTCACAATGAGATCTACAATATATAAAATACAGCAATTAATACAACTTTAAAACAAAGCTAAAAAATTTGAAAATATTACAGCACATTAATTTATTCAAAGGATAGTTTATCACCTCCATAGCAGCTTTAGCGGTTGCAATTCCATGTTTTTTCAAAAGTGGTTTTAAAAATCTTGGTTGGTAACCCCTTAAAACAGGACAGACAAATATAACATGTTCAATAGTCTGTATACCATTATGACATAAAGTGCAAATTCTTTCCTCCCGGACTACGTTCTGCAATGTATCTGTCACAGTTTTTAAACAGTAAACACGTCAACCTACAAAGCATCATACATCTTCGCACCCTGTGTTCCAGTTCAAATACGCTTAGGGTACAGTTGCCTGACATGATTGAGTGACACACTGGAGCCAATGTTTCACGCCACATATACCCCTATCATTCTCCATCAAAGAGTTTGCCATAGTAAGCTTTACAAATCTTTTAGGGTTAACATAGTTCATACTCTCAATTTCTGATTTAGTCAGGGGAAGGTTCTAAAGTGCAGCTAACATATTAGTTCTAAACAGACTGGCCTTAGTTGTGGGAAGAAGACTCTCCATGGCCATAATTCTCCTTAAAGATTTTTTCTTGGCCTGAAGGATACAATGATACCATCGTAGATTGGCAGCTAGTCCTTATATATGAGCGCTCACCTATCCAAATTCTAGCCTAAGCGCTTCTATTGAGGCCTTGGAATGTAAATGCAAATAGTGCAGAAAATCTTTCCCTCAACCTGATATATGAAGTGTCATTCCTTGATAGGTATTGTCTCTATAACATAAAGAAGGGCCAGTGGAATCTTCATTTTATATACTGTTAGGTGATGATTAAAGTGCCTGTTACGTGTCGGTTCACAAAGTGACTGTGGTGCATTCCCATGAGCATTTGCCTTATTAAACATGTTTACAATATATATTTTTTTAACTTTATTGACCATTTTCATACTGATTACATACAGTACATGGTTACTCACTGTAATTCCACCCGCCCCAATACAACTAAGATAGCTTTGAGTTGAATGACAAGGGCTATATCACCCCACGCTGGTGGGGACAATCCAGGCTGGTTGTTGTGAAGACGGGGCGGTGCTGACTTCGAGCAAGTAGCTCTTAAGAGGCCCCAAATATCTTTTGAGGGGATGCCAGAGGCTGGGTGGCAGCAAAGAGTTCACTGTTCATGTTGCAATATGTGAGGCTGTTAAGCCAGGCTTTTACTGTAGGGGAAGCTTTACAGCCCTATTTAAGAGCTATTTCCCTCTTCACAAGTAAAAGAGCAATGACCGATTTTTACATTTTACTGCTTCTGTTATTTTACCCAGATTTTATAGGAGCTACAGCTCTTTTGGATTCTTACCCATCAAGTTCTTATTCTTTTAAAGGGAGAAGCCCACTTATTTCATTCCTTAGAATACTTTACTTTACTTTACTCATTTGTAGAGTGCAGTGAATCATCCCCGGGGGGTCTCTCTGCGCTTAGAGAAATTAGTACTAATGAGCAGGGCCTCCTAAAACAGCCAAGTCTTTAACAGTTTCTTAAAACTAGATATCTCGGTACAGGACCGGATCTTCTCAGGTAGGTTGTTCCAGTGACTGGGAGCCAGGTGAGAGAAAGCCCGACCCCCCATTTTCGGCTCGTTTATTCTTTGTGTACACAAAAAATTACGATTGCTAGATCTTAACCGCCGTATGGGTTGGTACAGGGTAAGTTTCTTTTTGAAGTAAGCTGGGCCTTTCCACCGTAGAGACTTGAAGACCACACATACCATCTTAAAAATGGCTCATTTCCTAATCGGAAGCCAATGAAGTGGGTTCAGGAGGGGTGCAGAAGGGGTGCGTGCCGGTTTGTTCAGGGCAAGGTGAGCTGCAGTGTTTTGCACCACCTGTAGTTTGGATAGTAGATCTTCCCTTATTCCAACAAGCAACGATTTGCCATTATCCAGTCGACTAACCAAAAGTGACTGGATAAGGGTTTTTCTTGCTGAGAGTGGGATCCAGGGGAAGTTCTTTCTAAGCATCCTCATGGTTCCGAAGCAGGTGCCTGACAGTGTCTTCACCTGCTCCTCCATTGATAGCTTATTATCAATCCTGATGCCAAGATTCTTAGCCCAATTTTTTGGAGAAGGGGCCTCTCCCAGCTCTACATGCCACCAATGGGGGGGCGGAGATTTCTTCGGCCTTCCCAAACAGCAGTATCTCTGATTTGGATGAGTTGAGCTGTAGGAAGTTCTTCTTCATCCTTATCGCAATGCCAGACATGCAGTTTTAAAATTTTGATTGAGTTGATACAATGTCATCCTCAGTGGGGACAATCAACTGCGTGTCGTCGGCATTCAAGATGGTCTCAAACCCATAGCTTCTTATGATTTCAGCTAGGGGAACCACATACACAATAAATAGGATGGGAACCAGGATAGATCTCTGAGGAACTCCCCTGTCCACCAATGTGGTCTGTGACACAAAGGAATCCAGCTGGATGCTTTGGATACGATCTGATAGATAGCTTTGTATCCATTTAAGGGCCATGACTCTGACAACAATCCCTCGCAGTCTTTTCAGCGGTATCCTGTGAGAGATAGTGTCAAAGGTTGCCGACAGATCAATAAGGACTAGGATCACTGGGGTCGCCCTGTCCAGTGTCAGCTTCATGGTATCCGTAACCTCCAACAGTGCGGCCTCCGTGCTATGAGAGGCACGGAAGCCGGACTGGGAAGGATCCGAAAGGTTGTTTTGTTCCAGATAACAGGACAAATGCTGGTTTACTAGTGATTCCATTACCTTCGAGCAACAGGAGAGGAGAGAGATAGGTCTATAGTTTTGTAGATCAGTCGGATCCCCTAGCGTCTTTTTAAGCAATGGTTTTATACATGCGCTTTTCCACTTCCTAGGAAACGTGTCAGTGTCTAGTGAGATGTTACAAACCACAGCAAGCGCATCACCTGAGACTGGACTGAGTTCTGACATAACAGTCAGTGGTGCAGGATCTAATGGGGATCCTGATTTCACTAGACTTAATAAGGAGCACACTTGTTCACTCGTGATATGAGGAAAATGTTCTAGCCTAAAAGGAATTAGTGTTTCCTGCGAAGGATCTACAAGAAGGTCTGCTTCCACCAATTCAAAAGAGCGATAGATTGTATCAATCTTATGAGTGAAATAGATGGCTAGGTCATCACAAAGCAAGGTCATCACGAAGGACAAAGTTCATTACAAAACAAATAAAAGTTGTACTGCCTTCTTTGCAGATGATTAAAGGGGTTTTTAAAACACAAAATGTATTTAAGTTATTGGATTGTCTTAGGAGTTTATTGGAAGGGCTACCCCCGAATTCAGAGTTATCCTCACTAGTTTTCCCATGTCTTCTTCAAATACATTTATAGGTAACCATCCTGATGTGGAATATTTTCAATAATTTTCTTTAATTCTACTGATAGCGACTGTTTATCTTTCTTGGTCCATAAAAGCTTCCCAATTGGTACACTAAGTACCACATCATCACTCTCAGTGATTTGCCATGAATCCACATCCTCTGGCATCCCATTAATGGTCAAAACCTCAATGGGAGCACAGAGGGAAAATGGGGCCGGGTCGCCCTCCACTCAAACTTAGACCAATCAACAAAAGACCCTGTCCACCGCACGACAACTTGTGTCAGTTACTAAAAGAATAGCACAGTCTATATGTACTGATACCTATTCTGGTACCCTACAATTATGAGGGGACACTTCACTGCACTGCGCTCAAATTCATGTTAAAAAAGGCCCATCTTACTTGACAGCTACACAGAACAACAAGTACAAGTTGTCTGACCCATCTAGGTCAATAACAAGGATCCACACCCTCAGTTTTGGACCAGTCTTCTACTTAGAAAAAATGTGTGAAAAACAAATGACACCTCACGGAAACACCACCAACGGGGTAACTGGTATGTAATTTCCAGACAAGCCCCTGTCTCATCATCGGTAGTCACTTGCTTCTCAAAGAAAGAAGAAGGAAAGTGTCCAAAACAAACAACCAAAAACATGTAACAAACAGTGGAAAGCAGAAAACATCTGCTAGTGACAAACACACAACATAAAAAAGTGCGTAAAACACAGCATCCAATTCCCTTAACCATCTTTATTCATAGGGAAATGAGTGTATGTTGTACATATAAAAAGGCTGGTAGCTATTCATGCATACCATTACCTATTGCCAATGCTGACATGTTTCACTGCCACATCAATTTAGGCAGTTTCATCAGGGCTGCACTATGGGCTGCCACTCCACTCTTGGACACTTGTTCTGTGTTAACCAGAGCTAGGCTGATTGTTCATGCTGGCTGCCCAGGGGTTGAAAGGGATTCAAGAGTACTCCAAACGTGAGTTCTCGCCTTCACGTAGCCTTTAGCATTCGTGAAGTCCCTGCTTGAGCGCTGCGTCTCCTTCACAGTGGACACTTTTAGTATTACATTTATAGATGTTTGTGATCATCGAATGCAGTGAAGATTATTGTGATCAGTCTTCTTTCTGCACCTAAGTCTCTGTTTACGGATATTATTGTAAAATCTATTTGGATAACGTTTGCGAATAATCTTGTTGAATATGAAGAGGTTCAGTGTACCTGTGGTTACTGTAGATTCTTTTGATCATGTGCAAGGGGATCGGTGTGGTCCTCGTCAGACTCCTTACAATGTTACGTCATCAGTTGGGGTGTGTCTGGCTGTGTTCAATAATGTTTGTGAGTCAGTTGGGGTATGTTTGGGTGTGTTCAATAAGGTTTGTGAGCTGTGCGTTTAGTTAACAGTTGCATGCTGAAGAATAAAAATGTGTGTTACAAAGTTCACTGTGTGTAGTGGACCTTTATGGAGGATGCTACAACTGGCAAAGAAGATGGGATACGTGCATCAAACTGATTGTTCGTGCCACGTGCTCCCAGAGGAGCACTCAACAGTGGGCGTATTTGGGGACAAAATGCCGCTCTATCTTCCACAAGGCACTCAAAGAAGGTGAACGATCTACAGAGGAGCACATTCTGAGAGCCCACCAGAAGACTGCTAGTAAGGCCAAAAGATACCACGCCACAGCTTAACACGGAGCCTTCGTTCGCACAAAGCAGATACACTGAAGGCCGCGATAACCAGGTGCAAAGAAATGCTAAAGGCAGCGAAAACCATGTTTAAGAAAGCGCTAAGGACAGAGACGAATAGGAGCGGAGATACAAGAGTCTACTCACTGGGGAAAGCAGGCAAGAGCCTACGACCTCGAGATCCGGCGAGGCAACTCAAGCACAAGCATAGGGGTTATGCTTACAATACTGTTGGTGTCTCATGCAGCAATAACCAAAGAGGCCATGGGTGGCCCACAGTACAACTCAAAAAGTATTTTCAGAATCTGACGTTCTCTAGTGGGTCTCGACCAAAGACATGGAGTATGATGCCGCAGCATTCTTGAAGCCTCCACCACCATTTGATACTGACAAAAAGCTGAATATTGGCGCCAGACAAACTGCATGAATCAAAACGTTTGATTACTTCATAGATACTCTAGAAGAAGCAGATGACAAAAAGGTCATCATATGCTTAAAGAACCTTGCAGATGATGGAGTGAAAGAAGTGATAAAGAAGATATCACAAACCAGTGAAGCATCTTATGTCAAATCAAAGAAACGTTAGAAGCCAAGTTCAATCCGATGCCGAATGTCGACTATAAAAGGTACGTCTTAACCAGGCAAGACGGCTAACTGGTGAAACGATGGATGGGTTTATCAAAAGACTTGATGTCCTCATCTAGCTCTGCAAGTTCAGTGAATTCAATGATGAAGAGGCTATACATCTCCCTGACCTTACTAGTGGATTTCTCCGTTCCCTGCATAGCACCGCCTGGTAGCTGCTGCCCCTGTTGCTGCTGCTGATCCTCTGGCCAGGAGTTCGAGGCCCTCCTCCACCCGCAGGCTCTGCCTGTGCATCATCCCTAGTGGTCTAGAGGCAGGTATGTAAAGGCTGTGGGAAAGAAAATTATTTCATAACGGGCGGCAGAGCAAAAGAAAAGTAGGTGCATAATACTGGGAAGAGAAAATGGATGCCAGAAAGTTCCAGAAGCATTCTGGCCACGCCGACAAGTCCAAATGGCAACATCAGTTGATACAAGTAGAGACTAAATTAAGTTGATCGTTATAATAGTCATCCACCCATGCATCTTCAAAGTCAGTATTGAGTGATAGTAAAGAAGATGGATGTGCTATGGCAATTTCGATTACTGAACAACATGCACATGTAGGTTTGGTTGTCTGTAAGGAAGAATAAAGGTTAAGGAAAGATCGCCATGGGAAGAGACCCAATTTATTTTGGAGTTGCCCCAAAATCATTCTAAAGGTGAATGACTGCTAAACAACTTTAATCAAAGACATGGTGCTTCTATCAACATCATGCCAGCAGAATTGTACAATGAACTGTCTCCAGTGCCTCGTCTAATGCCATCAAAAAACCGAAGTGTGCACGTGAGCTGCTTTCACGCCATTGAAAGTCAAGGATCATTAGTGGAGACTATGAAGCATAAGAAAACGCCAATTCATGTTCTGCCAGGTACCTTGTCGAGTGCTTGCCTCCTCAATTTCAGCACTGCTGCTGACATGGGAATGATATTCATCAATTACATTCTTAAGCACACTCTGAAATTGTGGTTCAATTCCGGTCTGTGTTTCATGAACTAGGGAAACTCAGGCCAATGAAAGTGCAACTTCACATTAATGAAAAGCTGCAGAATTGAATCTTTCACCACGATAGCAGTAACAGGTCAGGCAGCTTACTGCCAGAGTTCTTAAACCATTTTTAAACCATTTTGTACTTTTGCACGTTGTTTTTAATACCTGCTCGCAGTCATCTGCACCTCTGGTGTCCCCCTGGTCCATCACGGCGTGTGCCAATTGTGCGGAGGGGTCAAAGACCATCTTCCACCAGGATTGACTCACTTCCTGGAGCAGAGGGTTAGCGCTCCACACCCAAAGCATCCCTGCTGCGGTCCCGCCCACTTCCTGTTTATCAGCAAGTGCGACGAGCGGACGCGAGCAGCGGCACTCCAAAGGCAAGCCCATCTGCGCTCGTCCGCGCCTGTCCAACGCCAGACGCCAGGTACCCTGTCCGTTTTTACTCTTTTTAAACCCCCTTCTGGGATACCCTGACAGCTGATGGCCATAATCCAATATACCAGTCAGGAGCTCCGCTCTTTGAATGCTGCTTCCCGCTTCCCAGTCTTCACAGGAAAACCTCCCACCCCCAGAGCTCAAAAACCATGGTGGTTGCGTAAAAGCCCCCAGCAGCATCAAACACAACAAAAGCGAGCCTGCCCCTCACCCCCGACAAACCTAATTTGCTTATATTGCAATGCTCGGTCTCTCTCTAAACACGCCCTAGAAATATGGTCGCTACTTGATATTGAAAAGCCAGACCTTTTTTTGTCACAGAAACCTGGCTTCAAGAGCCTTCCACACCTGACATCTTTATAGCCTTACCCCATGACTATAAGATCCACAGACTTGATCGACCCGGCAAAAGAGTAGGGGGTACCGCAATCCTCTATAAGTCATATATTAAACTCCATAGCATTGACTCCCACTTAGAAAACTGGGGTGAAATGTGCATCGCTACCATAAAAGCTGGGAATAAGGAGTCATAGAAGGTTGCCCTTATCTATAGACCCCCAGGCGTTAAAACCCACTTTGTAAATAAACTCATGGAGGTAATAGGACCACATGCCCTGGTCTCCAGCAATTTTCTCAAATTAGGGGATTTCAACTATCATGTGGAGCAAATCCTTGGCCCCCATACCAGTGACCTTATTACCAGCATCAACTCCTTAGGACTAAACATACTAACCACAGGCCCTACTCACATTGCTAGTCATTCATTAGATCTACTATGCACTAATTCCCCAATGGTAGAAATCAGTCAAATATTCCCAGTCCTCTGGTCTGACCATTATGTCAATAAATTTCACATCGCAGGCACCCCTACAATGCCTAAGATCAGTAACCGAGCAAAACCGAGTAGACTATGGAATAAGATCAATCTGGACTCCTTCACCACCCATTTCACTCCCCCCCTTATCACCAAGTCCACCGATCCTAACAAAGCAGCCGTCGACCTTAAACTTGCGATCTCCTCGGCCTTAGATACAATTGTGCCATTAAAGGAATCCAGGCCTCCAACTAAAATCTCCCCATGGTTCACTCCGAACCTGAAAAAAATTAAACTTTCAGCCAGGACAGCAGAAAGGAAATGGCGACAAACCAAAACCCAAATTGACAGACAACAATATAAAACAACGCACAGACTGTATATGAAAGAAATCGCTATTGCAAAAAAAGTCTATGTAGGCAACAGGATAACTCAGGCAGCCAACTGGCAGAGAGCTATACAAAATAGTTAAAAAATTCACGAACCCCCCTGTCTCACCGAATCAAAAGATTGGGTCATCTTACTTCCACGATAAAATTAATGATATTCAAAAAAAAATTCCCCAACCAACTCCCCCTATTCAGACCACACCCCTGTTCAACAAAATCAACAAAGATTCCGACCAACTAGACATAGCCCTCAAAGAATTTCTACCTTTTTTAGAAAGAGAGGTAGAATCTACCTTGCACAAAATTAAGTCAGGATCCCCTAGTGACCCAGCCTCCTCTCAGATTTTCATTGAAAACAATGGGGTAAACCCAAGAAATCAATAGAACCTGGGTAACTGTATATATATAAGAAAAATGGTCCTAGATACAAATTTTAAACACAATTAATGATGTGAATATTATTTCTTCACAGTCAACACAAAGTCAGACTAAATCTGAACATACAAACACATGGAGATGTATTGTTAGCTTAATTCAGCTCAAAAATACAGGAGACCCAACACAACAGTGTATACAACAATTTCTACTGCAGTTTATTTACAAATTCATAAAATTTCAACAAAAAGAGAAAGGAAAGAAAAGGAAATGGTGCTCAAGTGAAGGAGGGTGTAAATATAGATTTGGAAGTAATTTAGTGCAACAGAGAGATTATTTGTACATTGCACATGTAAAGCCTACCCATTCACAATCTATATACAATATTATACAAGGGGACAGGAAGGGGCAGGTGTAGGCTTTAAGGGAGTAACGGGGGGGATCGTCGACGTTTCGACCCTGGCGCAATAAGGGAAAGTCACGACCTCTGCTGCGGGTCTTCTTCAGGACGGTAGTAGGGACAGGGGGCGGGGAAGCACCTGTAATGGTAAGTATAAATATTTTAACGATTTTTAAACTGGGATTCAAATCTCAAGGAGTTTAAAAGAAGTGTTGGGTACATTACCAATTAAAATTGGAAAGGTGTCGCAATTCCAGTTCAGTTGGGCGATGCACCTATCGGAGATAAAGACAGACCGGAAAAACTGTTAGCCCATCTCCAAAGGCACAGTCCTCCCAGGTTTGTCAAGGAAGAGGTGTTCAGCAAAAATAAGACTCACCTCGAGATGAGAATTTCTGCTCAGAATAGGGAATCAATCCAAAACTATTAGGTACACAACGGGCAGTCGTAATCAATCGTGCTGCATAAGGGAAAAAAGGAACCAATCAATCCCTTGATATAGTTGAACGCCCAGCAACATAAGTCCCATACATGAGAAAAAACTCACCCTAGTCCAGTAACACGGGGGACATGGTACCGATGGTCAAGGGCGAGAAGGGAACTGATTTAAGTTCAAGTGAATCTGTTCAGAAAAAACAGGGTATGAAGCCCATATTGTAAATCCCTACACATACATAGGCAAAATGCTGAGCAATCAAAAAATGCCCATACAAACAATCGTTATGCAGGTAGATCAGCATTAATTGTATCATGTAAATTAACCTGTATTGTAACAAAAGTCAAAGTGCACCAATACTAATTAGAGCCAGTGCAGGATGACCTGTATTATTTGCACCCATCTTACTCAGAGTCCAAACTTAAGGGTGGCAAAGGTGAAATAACCAAGAACACAATGAGTCCCGCTACTGGTGTCCAGATTACAGTTAATTGAAGGGAAGTCTAAAAAGGTGGCCACAGTGAAACTCTATGCGTGCCGCTATTGTGAATCACGTTGGGAACAGCGCGTTATTCCCTAGCCACAATGCGTGCCGCTATTGTCAATTACCTCGACTTTGCAGCGTAAAACCCCCAACGTATAGAGACGGGGAGCGGCCAAACCGCAGTTTGCAAGGGAGTTCGAAATCCGTTCAGGCAGCTTCCGCGACCGGCTGGGACCACGTGATCGAGCGCCACCAACTACAGTTAAGTAGGCGCGTACACAGGCAGAAGGGATTCGGGCTTACTAGAAATCAGCGAAGGACTGCAAAACTCAACGCGAGTGAATATGAAAAAGGGACTTAATCCAGGATGAAGCAATGCCATTACTACAATAGGGTTAGGAATACGCTTGGGCTGCCATATTGATCGAGGATTTCGCGTTGAGTTTTGCAGTCCTTCGCTGATTTCTAGTAAGCCCGAATCCCTTCTGCCTGTGTACGCGCCTACTTAACTGTAGTTGGTGGCGCTCGATCACGTGGTCCCAGCCGGTCGCGGAAGCTGCCTGAACGGATTTCGAACTCCCTTGCAAACTGCGGTTTGGCCGCTCCCCGTCTCTATACGTTGGGGGTTTTACGCTGCAAAGTCGAGGTAATTGACAATAGCGGCACGCATTGTGGCTAGGGAATAACGCGCTGTTCCCAACGTGATTCACAATAGCGGCACGCATAGAGTTTCACTGTGGCCACCTTTTTAGACTTCCCTTCAATTAACTGTAATCTGGACACCAGTAGCGGGACTCATTGTGTTCTTGGTTATTTCACCTTTGCCACCCTTAAGTTTGGACTCTGAGTAAGATGGGTGCAAATAATACAGGTCATCCTGCACTGGCTCTAATTAGTATTGGTGCACTTTGACTTTTGTTACAATACAGGTTAATTTACATGATACAATTAATGCTGATCTACCTGCATAACGATTGTTTGTATGGGCATTTTTTGATTGCTCAGCATTTTGCCTATGCATGTGTAGGGATTTACAATATGGGCTTCATACCCTGTTTTTTCTGAACAGATTCATTTGAACTTAAATCAGTTCCATTCTCGCCCTTGACCATCGGTACCATGTCCCCCGTGTTACTGGACTAGGGTGAGTTTTTTCTCATGTATGGGACTTATGTTGCTGGGCGTTCAACTATATCAAGGGATTGATTGGTTCCTTTTTTCCCTTATGCAGCACGATTGATTACGACTGCCCGTTGTGTACCTAATAGTTTTGGATTGATTCCCTATTCTGAGCAGAAATTCTCATCTCGAGGTGAGTCTTATTTTTGCTGAACACCTCTTCCTTGACAAACCTGGGAGGACTGTGCCTTTGGAGATGGGCTAACAGTTTTTCCGGTCTGTCTTTATCTCCGATAGGTGCATCGCCCAACTGAACTGGAATTGCGACACCTTTCCAATTTTAATTGGTAATGTACCCAACACTTCTTTTAAACTCCTTGAGATTTGAATCCCAGTTTAAAAATCGTTAAAATATTTATACTTACCATTACAGGTGCTTCCCCGCCCCCTGTCCCTACTACCGTCCTGAAGAAGACCCGCAGCAGAGGTCGTGACTTTCCCTTATTGCGCCAGGGTCGAAACGTCGACGATCCCCCCCGTTACTCCCTTAAAGCCTACACCTGCCCCTTCCTGTCCCCTTGTATAATATTGTATATAGATTGTGAATGGGTAGGCTTTACATGTGCAATGTACAAATAATCTCTCTGTTGCACTAAATTACTTCCAAATCTATATTTACACCCTCCTTCACCTGAGCACCATTTCCTTTTCTTTCCTTTCTCTTTTTGTTGAAATTTTATGAATTTGTAAATTAACTGCAGTAGAAATTGTTGTATACACTGTTGTGTTGGGTCTCCTGTATTTTTGAGCTGAATTAAGCTAACAATACATCTCCATGTGTTTGTATGTTCAGATTTAGTCTGACTTTGTGTTGACTGTGAAGAAATAATATTCACATCATTAATTGTGTTAAAAATTGTATCTAGGACCATTTTTCTTATATATATCCTCTCAGATTTTAGCAAAAATTGCACCCGCCCTGATTCCCGACCTAACCAAGACCCTTAATCTCTCCTTATCTCATGCTTCTGTTCCCCTGCACTGGAAGGAGGCCACAATCAGACCAATTTTAAAGAAACCCACGGCCGACCCTAAACAACTCTCCAACTACCGGCCTATTTCTCTCCTGCCTTTATTTGGAAAGGTCATGGAATCGTTGATAAATAAACAATTAGGCACATATCTGGAGACAAACAAATTCTTAGACTCCTCGCAATCAGATAATGTCAGGATGACTCTTAATACAGGACAGTCTGCCATACTGGTCCTGCTCGATCTGTCGGAGGCCTTCGACACCATCTCACATCACACTCTCTTAGAGCGTCTTGCAGAGATTGGTGTCAAGGGCTCCGTGCTACTCTGGATCAAAAGCCAAGAGGGGCTCAAAGGTCCAAGTAGGAATATACTCCTCCAGCTACCAGGAGAACGACAAAGGTGTACCCCAGGGATCTATACTGAGCCCTACGCTCTTTAATCTATATGTATCCCCCTTGGCTAAGGTGATCAGAGCTCACGGTTTTGGAACCGTATCTTACGCCGAAGACACTCAGTTACTGATTACCTTCGGCCCAGATCCTGATGAAACCAAACAGAAATTCCAAAAGTGCATGGTTGCAATCCACAACTGGATGACCAACAACTTTTTAATGCTAAATGCTAGCAAAACGGAGATTGTGCTTTTCGGAATGGCCGACAAGCTCTGGACAGATGAATGGTGGCCTCCAACATTAGGACCTTGCCCCTCTCCCAAGTCCTCAGTCAGGAATCTAGGGGTGACAGTTGACAACAGGCTGTCCATGACTGAACATGTCAACAAAGTAGTGCACACCAGCTTTGGACTAATGCGCAGCTTGAAGAACATTTTCAAATGGATTCCCCTCCCGTCCTGCATGCCCTTAGTCCAAGGTCTCATCATCAGCTGTATAGATTACCGGAATGCCCTGCTGTCCTCCATTAATGAAAATCTCTTGGCAAAACTCCAGGTACTACAAAACACCGCTGCCAGACTGGTGCTTAACCTTCATCCCCACACCCCATCATTGCCCTGCCTCAAGACCTGCACTGGCTCCCTATAAAGAAACGCATAAAATTCAAATTATGCTGCCTAGTTCACAAAACCATCCATGGACAAGGACTGATATACCTGGAAAAAAAGCTTAAACTCCACAGCTTGGCCAGAACTCTTAGATCCTCTAGCCAGCTACTTCTAACTATTCCCAAAGTCCGCACTGTTAGAAACGGTGATAGAGCCTTCAGTAAAACAGCTCCTGAAGCCTGGAACGCCCTACCCCTATACATTAGGTCAGAACTCAACAACTTGAGATTCCGTAAAAACCTTAAAACTTGGCTCTTTTAATTCTCTGCCTACTGTCTCTGTCTTGTGGATCTGCTAGCACTCTGAGACCTTCGGGTGAGTTATGCGCTATATAAATGTATTTTATGTTATCTTAATATGTTATGTTATGTTAATATTTATTTATTAAGCGCTCGTACGCCCGTAGGCTTCATGGCGCTGTCGGGAGGGACATAACACAAAAATCCTTCTCTAAAAGTAAGCCTGTTTGAAAAGCCATGTCTTAAGAGAGTGTCCGAAGGTAAGGAGGTCTGGACTCTGCCTTACCGGCAGTGGTAGGGAATTCCAAAAGGTGGCTGCAAGATGGTCAAAGCAGCAACCACCAAGGCGTTTTTTCTTAAAAGTCGGAACGACTAAAAGAGCTTTGTGAGCAGAGCGGAGATTTAATGAGGGATTATACCTAGAGACAAGTTTTTTGATAAATTTTGGGCCTGTATTCTGTAGGGCTTTAAAGGTAATACATCCGGTTTTAAACGCAATCCTCTGCACCACAGGTAGCCAATGTAATTTTTCCAGGCCAGGTCTGATAGGCTGCCATTTCGGTTGTTTACAAATAAGCCTGGCTGCTTGGTTTTGAACAAGTTGAAGTCTTTTTAACAAGCCTGCTGGAAGTCCCAGATAGAGACTGTTAGAAAAATCCAGTCGGGACAGAACGAGAGCAATAATAACCTGGATAAGTGCAGATTGCGTTAGGAACTGGGCTATTTTCTTTATTTTCTTAAGTTGAAAAAAACTGGCAGAGACTACTGTTCCAACTTGTCCTTTCAGTGAGAGGTCTGCGCTGAGCGTAACCCCCAAACTTTTAACCGAGAGGGATTTAGTGGGTGGGGCCTCCATACTGGGTGGCCAAAAACATGGGCCCCAGCTTAATTCGCTTTTCCCAGGCAAGATCAATTCTGTCTTGCCTGGGTTAAGTTTTAGATGGTTAAGGTTCATCCACCTCTGTATGTGTGTCATGGTGTTCTGGAATTCTATCACCGAGACTGCAGTATTAAGGGGAAAGACAAGTTGGAGATCGTCCGCATAATTATAAATAGTAACTTTAGCATTCCTTAAGGAATATAGTAGTGGGCGAAGATAAAGATTAAATAATAAAGGTGATAAAGAAGATCCTTGAGGGACTCCACATGTAGTGGGAATTCTGGGAGCTGTGAAGGTACCAAGTCTCACTGATTGTGTGCGTCCTGTAACAAAGGAAGTGATCCAGCTTAAGGCGGGGCCCCTGAGGCCAGCCTGTTCGACACGGTTGATAAGGATGGTGTAATCAACCGTGTCGAAGGCGGCCGACAAGTCAAGGAGCACAAGGGTCTGATGTATGCCTCTGTCGGCATTGGATCTTAAAGTATTTTGGACAGCAAGGATCACGGCTTCCGTCGAATGACAGGGACGAAAACCAGCCTGGTTTGGTTCAAGGTATTCTGATTTTTCAATAAACTTGGACAAGCAAGTGGAGACATGGGCTTCCAAACTTTTTGATACATAGGGTAAAAGGGAGATTGGCCTATAATTTATCGGATCGTGTGGGTCTGCTCCTAACTTTTTAATCAGTGGAATAAGCAAGGCATTCTTAAAGCTGCTGGGCACTTTGCCCTGTAGAAGTGATTCATTTAACAGCGAAAGAAGGCCCTGTGGAATGGCCAACCCCACCTCTCTAAAGATGTATGGGGACAGGTATCATCAGGTGATCCGGACTTGACACGTACAAGAAGGTCAGACAAGGTTTTTATGTCGATGGGAGGAAGGGTATCTAATATAACAGGATTGTGATAGGTGTCATCCAGAGGAACAGGGGCAGGGAGATTGAGTATGCCCTGTTTTATAGTAGTGATTTTATCTATAAAGAATGCATTCAAGGAGTCACAGAGCTCTTGTGTAGGAGTAACCGAGGGGGTGGTTCTGTCACTGTTACAAAGATCATTCACTATATGGAACACATCTTTTGATTTGTTCTATGAGTTTAAAAAATTTTCTGAGAAGTAGTTAGTTTTCTGTTTTAAAATAGATTTTTGATAATTCTTGCGGGCCAAGCAGTAATTTGCTTTGTCATGTGGTAGACTGCAAATCGTCGGTCCCGATTCCGAGACGGCATCATAATCAGCCCCTTAGCTTTGGAGTGTCATCAGCTGCAGAAATCTTTCAGGATGCTATTCACTGAGCAATTCGAACTGTCACACATGCTTTCAACTACAGGACATATTAGCCTTTGGGGACACATGAAATGAACATGACAAAGCTCTAATACAAGTATGCCATTTGCTCACTGATGCAGGTTTCACTTTGAACACCGAGAAGTGGGAGTTTCCCAAAACCAAACTCAAATTCTTTTGGCATCTCATCTCTGAAGGGGGAATCTGTCCCGACCCTGAAAAGGTACAAGCGTTGTCATCCACTTGTCCCTCACAAGATGTGACCATGCTGAGATCCTTCTTAAGCATGGTCAGCCGTTGCTCCAGATACATTTGTGACTTTGCTACAGTGAATGCTCTATCGAAAGGTTTTCCTGTATCCGGCAACACCCTCGTCACTACCCGGCAACATACCGCCGCCCGTCTTCCTAACTACAGGCATTACCCGCCTTCTTCACAGACGAGCCCTTGTGTACCCCGTACGTAATACAGTTTGTGCCGACTTGCACAAGTTACTAAAACACCCGATCAGGACCGGGTCGGAAATATCACCGGTCCCCCGAAACGAAGATATATCACACGTTTTCAGCCCTGAAGAGTCAATGGGTTAACACCCTAACTGACGAAACACGTGTCGGCTGGTTCGCTTTCTTGGTGGTATCTCCTTTGAAAGGAGGGCCACTCACATACCCATTAAAACCACAACAGAAAGAACATCGTGTGTGATCTTATCCTTGAACATCATACCTTGAATACCCAGAACATTACATTTGTTGTGTGCGCTTGACTTGTTCTCTATCGAAAGATGACCAAGAAAAAGTTTCCGTTTCAGTGTACAGGAGGCTGGCTTATTCTATGGTGTACACTTAAAGGAGTGATGCACCTGCACGAATACAGGCAACACTTACGGTGATTTTAGCAGTCTTTGATAACCTTACACTCTCAAAGTGGTAGCTTTGGAGAGCAGCCTTCAGGCTTATCTTGAAGGAGTATAAAGCAGCTTGTTTTACCACATTCAATTGATAGTGTAGATTAGATGAAAAGTAACTCACAGTTTTCATAAAAATAAGTCTATTTATTACACAACTTAATCACTATCACATTGGTATATCTCCTAGCCGGAGATAGCAACAATACAGGTGAAAATACATTATAGAAATCAGGTAAGTAGCACAAATGTACAGTGATCTCCAGGGGGAGACCAAACCATATATTAAAGAAGTGAAATGCAAACTGCGAGAAAGAACGTGACTTGGAACAAAAGACTCAGTAGATCTGGGAGAACAAGGAACCACCCAAGGTAAGTACCCAGGAACCCCGCATGGCCTATGTGCAGAGTAGAAACACAGCAGTGTGCCCAATGGAAGTTAATGGAGAAGTCACAGTTTTTAAGTATAAGGACCCTGTCCAGAGGACCCTGAAAAAAAAACCTTTGGAGGACAGAAGGTTGGAGAGCCATCGCCCCGTGGATGCCCCAGGACCAGATTACCTGCACCTGGGAAACCGGGTACATGGGAGTGAAGTGACGTCGGAACTTCCCGTAGACAACAATGGAAGACTTGGGAAGTAAGGCCTCTGAAGAAGTCTCTGAGGAGGTCCAGTGAAATCCAAGGGTGGATTCTTGAAGAAGAAAACCCTCTAGCAGAGTGGACAGAGTCTATGCCACTCGGAGGTGACAGGGGGGCACGAAACACAATGCCCACCCTTGGCAAGGAGCTCAGGCGAGTTGACAGGGACCTTGTAGCTGAAGCTGAAGCTGTGGGGACCAGGCGACACTGATGAAGACCAGGAGCTGAACACAAGGTGGCCTACGTTAGATGTCAGTGTCTCAATGGTTGGTTTCTGGCGGGAGCACTAACAAGCCTTGGTAGCCGCAACTGGCATGGACGTTGACAAGATGCAATCATTGGGATCAGCAAGGTCCTAGGGACTCATCAAGTGCAGGAGAGTCAGAGCAGCCCCAAGCAAGCAGAGGAGCCCATCAAAGCAAAAGAAGACCACAGAGAGGACCCTCAGTCCGAAGGCACTGGAGTCGCAAGATGACCACAGGCAGCTCATCAAAGATGGATGCCCACGGAGCAAGGAATGCAGTGAGGACACTGATCTTCAAAGGATTAAGTGGTGGAATCAAGCTATACTAGCTGATGAGGGCTGAAAGCCCGAAACCGGTCCTAGGATGCTTGTTTCCAGGCCAGGGAGGACCTGGCTTGGCAGTTCGGGCTGGTCTGTTCCCATGGGGCACAGGGTCAAGACTGATTTGCATATGGTTGGGTTCAAACTGGAATGGCATGGTGATAGATCGAGCTATTCTTCCGCTTTAATATTCATAGCGATGTCTGTAATACGTCTATGTATCACTTCCGAATGGATTAGCCCAGATCCCCCCACATTTGTGAATTGGAGAGCCAGGATCCTGGCCCTGCATAATTTAGAATCTGCCGTGTTCATGCGGGGAGGCAAGAGGAGGCGGGAGAGGGGGCTTCGAATTTGGGCTCCATTTGTTCATTGGCAGAATAACTGACTGGTTGATCTGGGTTAGTGGTTTGTTCAAATGCTGTACTATCGTTGTTGTGTTGGCCCACTCCATCTACTTCTTATGATTTTGTATTTACCCTATATCTATCTGGTGTTTTCTGGTGTTTTCTCTTTCCTGTTCCTTCATTTGTAAATATAAATTTGTTTTATGGATTTTATGGTTGTCATGATATGCTCAAATGCTGTGTAATACGATGTAATATGCAAGCTGAATAATAAAAATATTAAAACAAAAAAAAGGAACTAAGTTACAGCAATGGACTACACGTGGAATAATAGATACAGATGAAGTTCATGTCATGGACACAGTTGACAAAAGCAAAATGAAAACCTATGCAGACAAACGCCGATGCGCTCGAGATGCATTTTTGAGAATGAGAGTCACACAGAAGCGAATGAGAAAGACTAATGTTCAATTTAATGCCGATCTACTGAGAGTCGTGACACGTAAACGACATATATGGTGACTGCCAAACGTCACAGAGATTCCATTTCGAGAGACTCCTCGCACTTCAAGCATCTGCCTTGATGTTCGTCGGGTCCAGATCTCATGATTCAAGTCCATCTGAGTGCCCTAGTCAAGCATCAGAGTCCACCGCTGTGATGTCAGATGACGGCATGACTCCCTCACCCTTTACGACTCGATCTGGAAGAGGGGTAGAAGCACATGAACGACCCATTGAGGAACTCTAATGTATATATGTTGTTTGTTCTTTTTATTTAACAAGGGAGTAGATGAAGCGTCATATGATCATGTGGAAGGGGACCCATGTGGTCCTCGACTGACTTTTTACAATGTCATGTCATCAGTTGGGGTGTGTCAGGGAGTGCTCAATAAAGTTTGTGATGCAGTGTGTAGGATCTGCTTTCGTGTTTCCCCCCCTTTTTGCTTGGTGTCAGTATGTTTTTGACCTAGTCTGCTGGGATCTTGATAATCAGAACCCCAACAACTGTGCTTTGTCCCCTAAATTGATATGGTAAGTGCATTGGTAGCACCACAATTGGCTACTGGTGTACCCTTATAAGTCTCTAATATATGGTACTAAGGTACCTAGGGCATAGGTACACCAGGGGTCTCCCATGGGGTGCCTCATGTATTGTGCCACCCATGGGAGTCCACTTAAACTGCAGCTACACACCTCCCATTGCAGCCTGTGTGAGTTGGTGCTCGCAACTTTCACAACAAATATGTTTCCTTATATCTGAGATCACTGGATTTAAAACTTAGTAGTCACCCTAAGGCAGGCTCTTCAGTCCTGAGGGTCGGGTGCTTGGTTATAGGTGTGAGGATGCCCCTGCATGAGCGGGACACCCCTACAACCTTCGGAGTCTATTCTCCCGCGTTGTAAGTGCACCAACCATTACGATATATAGAGTGTCCATCCGTCATAATGCGATGACCATCTCTAAACTGGCTGTAAAGAACCTTATCATGTTTGGTATCAAGCCCCCCGCACCGTAAGTGGTGTGGGAGGTATGATTCTATGCAGTGTAAGCTCCTCTGGGAGGCCCTCAGTGCTCCCGGTACCAGCCTTCCAGAACCGAACAGCAAGCTAGGGCTGCTGCCGACCAAAGACATATTTCTGTCCTCCTGCTGCTGAGTCAAGCTCGAACAAGGGAAAGCAGAACAAAAGACATCCTGTCAAAGGGAGGTGTGACCACCTCCCAGACAGGGTTTAGTGTAATGGGGCAGGGTGGGGGGCACTTGCCAGCGCCTCTGAGACTGCTTGAAGGGCATATTTGGTGCCCTCCTTACATTATCCAGTCCAAACCAGTTCAGGAAACCGTTGGCTCCTGCTCTGACGCGAAACTGGACAATGGACATGGGCCTATCCTCCCCACTATCTGGCCCCTCCTCTGGGAGGGACCCCTAAATAGTCCCAACACTTCCCTTAGGGTAATTAAGGGCTTACCGGTAGGTGGGTACCTAGATTCATTGTGGGACAAGATTCAGATCAATACACCACTTCATCTTCGACCGTCTGGGCTCTCTGGACTTTGCTGGACGTTGCTCTGGGCTTCGAGACTGCAACTGGTAAGAGTTCTGCTGCTCCTGGTCTCATCGTCCTGCTCGCCTGCTGCAACCTCTGTGCTCCATACAGGATCCGTAAAAGCCCTGTGGACATCCAAGACACCTTCCCAGCAGCTGCAGGCACTGCAACAAAGCTGACCGGTCTGCTGCTCCTGGGCTCCCACAGACTCCAAAAGGCTCAGCAACACAGGTGGGTGTTCTACAACTGCCTCAAGGCATGCAGTGTCTTCTCACTGAGTTTGAGGCCGATATCCCTCGTCAGAACACCAGGAAACAAACCCCTGTGCACCACATTGACTTGCTGTTGCCAAGGCTTGTTGACTCTCTTCCTCAGAGATCTTTAAGCTCCGAAATGCTCCAACCTCAAGCATCTCCTACGACCAACATCTTTTTCCTCTCTACATCTCTTGCACCGTGGGTATGAATCTTTGGTGAGCTGCTTGAGGTTATCTTGCGACTCCTGTGCCTCTGGTTTGTGGGTCCTCTTGAGGTACTTCTTTGGGTCCAGTGGGCTCCCCTGATTGCCCGGGCCTGCTCCCACTCTCCCGCTTGTGGTGAATACCCTTGGACCTTGCTGGTCTAATTTCTGCACCTATTTTCCTTTGCCACGTTGTTAGTGGTTGCCAATGCTTGTTGGTCTTCCAGACGGACACTGACCCTTCAGCTCTTGTCATCAGGCGTGGGACAGCTCGTGAATGGCTCCTGGTCTTCCACAACATCGCCTGGTCCACACAGCTGTAGCTCCGAGGTCATCGCCAAATCTCCTGCATCACCTGACATCGGTGGGCATTCATCTCCTGAGCCTCCTTGTCATTTCTGAGTGGCTTTCTCTGTCCCTTCTGCTTGCGAGTACTTCTCTACTTGAATCCAACTTTGGGTTCCACCGGAGTTTAATGGCGGTTTACAATGCCACTTCATACCTATGCACCTGGCTTCCCTTGTGTAAGTATCCTGGTTCCTTGTGTATCCGCGGGTTGGGTGGCTCTACAACCTTCTGTCTTCCATGGGGTTCATTTAGGGTCCACTGGGAGGGGCCCTTCTTCTTTAAAATTGCAATGACGACTGACCCATTGACTTGCATTGAGCATGCAGTTGTATTCCCACACTGCACATGGCCCCCGCAGGGTTCCTGGGTACTTACCATGGGTAGTTCCTTGGGTCCCCAGCACTTCTACATCTTCTGGGTACAGTCTTGACTCGAGTCGTGATTCGCATCCCTCTATTTTAATATATGGTTTGGTCTCCCCTGACGACTACTGTGTATTTGTGCTACTTACCTGTTTATAATGCATAGGTTTATGTGCATTGTATCATATCTCTTGGTAGGAGACATGGTTGTGTGTTAGCGATTGTTCTATAATAAATACATATTTTTATGAATACACTGAGTGATTCTTTTTCACTTAACCTATACTGATAAGATTAAGATCTGGTAAAACAAGCTGCTTTACACTCCTTCTGGACGAAGCCTGAAGGCTGCTCTCCACAGCTACAAATTAGAGAGCTTTCTAAGGTTGTCTAAGACCACTACAATCACCATAAGGGTTGCCTGGATTAGCGCAGAGTGCTACACTTACATAAGTGAGCACCATATGCTAAGCCTGCCACCTACCGTTAGGAATGGATGAGGAGGAATGGGAAGGGGAGCAGGATCCGTCAGATGTTCTTCTGAACACCTGGTCCAAGCCCTGCACAGGGGCTCCTGTAAATAGAACGATTGTTCACCACTATTGCCCTGCACCGGGTGACCCAGTATTTCTCACAACCCACCATACCCCAAAAAGCTTGGTGATTCAAGCTTCCACTTTCCGTGACGTGTTAACTACCACACCTCCCAACAGGAAATCCAAGAGACTGGAAAGCTTTGGAAAGAAATAAAATGTCTTCTGCAGTCTGGCATTGGGGTCAGTGAACGATTTTTCCACAGGAGGGTCATGGTCTCCTCAAGAGCAATCATTACACATCAACTGGTGGTAGCTGCTACCAGGCTCTTTTGCAGTCCGATGTTGGACGAAGGACAGAGCTCAGTTTTGTGTGCAACTCAAGATGGACAATGTGTTGGCCGTCAGATACATCAACCATCTCGGGAATACGGGCTCCAAGGTTCTCTCAGACCTGGCAACCAGTTTTTGGCAGTGTTGCCTGGAGCATCATGTTTCTGTGACAGCGGAATACCTTTCGGGCCAGGAGAACCAAGTGGCAGACTGGCATTCCAGCCACTTGCGGGACTCTAGCCTGTGTAAGCTAGACCCAGGGGTATTTGCACACATACAGAGCTGATGGGGTCCATTCTCAGTGGATCTGTTTGTGTCAGGCTTGGATCCCCACCTACCCCGGTTCTTGAGATCAAATCTGCTGGCGGCCGCAACGGATGCCTTTCTGCAGGATTGGACCCAGGAACAGGGTTATGCCTTTCCTCCCTTCACCATGATCACCCGAGTCTCGGCCCAGATCAGACACCAAGGAGCGGAAGTGGTTTTGGTTACCCCGATTTGGAGAGCTCAACTGTTGTTTCCAGTTCTACTAGAACTTTCCTGGGATTCACCAATCCAACTCCTCCGATTTCCTCACCTACTTCTCAATACGGAACGGGATCCCCACCAGTTAGTCCTGGAGGGCGCCCTAACCTCGATGGTGTGGCGGATTACAGGGGATGCTGGTCGGTCCCAGGGCTTTCGCACCAGGCTCAGTAACTCCTGGACAAAGCTTGGGCGGACAGTACGGTCAAAAGGTACAGGTAAGCTTGGACCCGATGGTCACGTTGGTGTCTGCGACGGGGTTTTGATCCCTTGGTCGCCAAAGTAGTACAGATAGTGAATTTCTTGGAAGAACTGGCAACAGAAGGCTTGGCCTATCGATCCATAAACACCTTCCGTTCTGCAACATCCGCCGGACACAGCCCAGTTGACGGGGTACCAGTACGAGAGCTCGTCCTTGTATGTAGGCTCCTTCAAGGAATTAGGCTGTTGTTACTGCCATCTGCAAGATATTCGCTGCTTTGGAGTTTTAACATGGTTCTCAACCTGTTTCTCTCTTGGCAACCAAACAGATTCCTGTCCTGAAAAGAGCTGTCTGCCAAATTGGCGATGCTGCTGTGTTTAATCTCTTGCAGAGAAGTTTCCGACGTACGAGCCTTGGATATAACAGGGAGAATATTTTCCCCTTCGGGGTGTCTTTCACAGTGTCTAGAAGAACCAAATCTAATACCAGGGTTATAGAATACCCAGTCTTCCCTGACTAGCCAAAGCTCTGTGTAGTTCAGTGTCTTAAAGAGTACACGTTGATGTCTGAGGAGTTACGCCCCCTGGCGAAAGACATTTACTCATTGCATTAAAAAAACGAACTTGGCAGTTTCTTCACCCAGGATTGCAAGATGGGTTAGATGGGTCTTGCAGGAGGCAGGCATCGACCTGACTATGTTTGGAGCCCATTCTACCAGGGGAGCAATGGCATCTAAGGTTTTCTCCCTGGGGCAAGGTTGGAGGACATTTTTAATGCCACAGATTGGTCGGCGGACTGCACTTTTAAGAGATTTTACTTCAAGCAGGTGCTGGTTCTCTTCCAGGGGATCCTCATCAATAGTCATAAGCACTGAATATTCCCGCCCATGTGCGGGACCCCGGAAACAATATAAAAATATATATGTATAAAACACATATATCTCGCTCCACATATATGTATGTACATATATCATTTTTCTCACATCAATGCAGCCCCAAAAACTGAGGCTAAACAATGCAAACACATATACATGAACTGCAATTAGTAAGGAATCAAAAAACACATTAGGTCAAAAAACCCTTGAACTTTGTGTTTTAATGAGTCAAACCACTCATAAATCCTGAAAATTGCTTATAAATAGACATTGTTAGCCCTCAGGCTGCATTGCAAAACAATATCATAGAAAATGAAACCATTTTCAAAATAACTGGCACTGTGCCTTTAAGGCAGCCCTGACCCCAGGCTTCCCATCATGCCTCAGGGGTGACAGTTAGGTCAGTTGTTCTTTCCGGCTCCTTCAGTCAGGACCCTGGTGAAACAGCTCCCTTTCTTTTTGACTTTCTGTCAAGAAAATACTTAGCTTTTACTAGATTTTTTGGCTTCACTCGACGTCTTTTAGACATAGAGTGCTGTTTGAACACTTTTTGTGCTTAAAAAAGGTATTTTTCCTGTAAAAAATGCCTTCTCTCTTTAACAACTGTCCTTCATGTGGAAGGAAAAAGGCAAAGACTGACTCTCATTCAGTCTGTATCCTGTGTCTACCAGACTCTCATTCCTCTAAAACCTGTGAACACTGCCAGGTGTTATCTTCAAGGACTCTTAAGGATCGAGAGAGGATTAGAGCTTATGGACTTTCTGAGAGAGGAAGATCTCCCAAGAAGCAGAAAAGTCAGAAGACGCGGTCGACGTCGAGAGGAGCCCCGGCTGGTTCGCATTCGACGTCGGGATCGGCGTTGGAGAAGCAGTCGACGGCGACGAAGAAGATGTCTTCAGCGTCTACATCGAAGGTACCTCCGCTTCAGTCAGCGTCGAGGGACAGGTCGCCGTCGCAGCGGAAGAGCTCGACGGCGAGCCGTATGACGTCGAAACAGCGGCGTCATGCTGTGACGTCGAGGCATTCTCCGTCGACGTCGGTCCATCGACGTTCGGCGTCGAGTCATCCTCCGTCGACGACTAGCCATGGTCGTTCGACGTCGAGGGAGCCTCTGTCGACACATCATCGGTCGACGTCGATGCAGCCAACGTCGACGCCTGGACGAGAGCGTTCGACGTCGGAGCGGCATTTGGAGTCGAGGCACGCCCAGTCGCCGTCAAATCAACGACGATCGGCGTCGAAACAGCCTCCATCGACGTCGAGCAGACAGCCTTCAACGTCGAAGGACAGCCATCGCCACCCGAGGTCGACGGGGAAATCACGGTCGACGTCGAGGGAGCGTCTTCCTGCTCGGCGCTCGGCGTCGATACAACCACCGCCGAGGGATCAGCAAAGGTCTAGGGAGAGAAGTTCTTCGCAAACAAAGAACGTTACTCCTACAAAATCAAAGGAGGTGGTTCGAGACAAGGAAAGTGACTCAGGCCATGTCCAGACTCATGCCCTGGAGCCGCAGTTGGGTTCTCCAGGCTCAGCATCGGCTGCGAAGGAGGAACAATCTCCAGTGCAGGATCCCCCCGCCAAGAGACGGAGACTTGCAGAAGAAAGATCTCGCTCAAGATCTCCTTCTGGATCTCTGGTGAGCCTTTCCTCATCATCCTCATCATCTCGGAGATCCTCGAATGGACGGAGCGGCGCATCTAACAGGGGGAGGTCCGAATCACCTGCAAGATCGCAACAGGATCGGACGGAACGACCTCTACGGTCGCGTACACCTGAGAGGGATCCCGTCCACAAATCTCCTTCGATTCATCTTTCCCCAAGGTGGAATAGACCTCTTCACCACTGGGCAAAGGACAAGGAGACGGCAGAGCGCCTAAAACGATATCGAGACCAGCCTCTTCCCCGCAGAGAAAGGTCTCGTTCTAGACACTCAAGCAGGAGGCATTCTCGTCACAGAGAGAGATCTCGTTCCAAGACGCGTTCTAGCAGAAGAACTAGGTCCAGGAGGGCAAGTAGTTCTTCAAGTTCGTCGAGAACACGATCGCACAGGGATTACTCCCCGACTCTTACAAACAGTCCACGCTCAAGAGTGTCTCCAACTGAGGATATTTTCTCATTTCAAGATATCTTGGGCAGAGGAGCCCTGAAACTGGGAGTGCCGATGACAGCTCCACAAGTCAAGACGACTGTCATATTCGAAACCCTGCAACACAGATCAGCACCCAAACCGTTGTTGCCGCTGGTTCCGGGTATAATGGATCATGTGAATGAAGTCTTCCTCACTCCGGCAACGGTGAAGTCCGTTCCAGCGAGGATTCTCAAAAAGTATCGTCCTCCGGAAGAGGATCCTCTGTTCCTCAAAGCTGATCCCCCGCCAGATTCAGTGATCATTACGGCGGCAAGGAAATCCAATGCGGTGGCTTCCTCATCCACGGTACCTCCGGATAAGGACAGCAAGGTGCAGGACTCATGGGGGAGAAGGGTGTGTAACACCTCAGCCTCTTTCCTCAAGGTTTCTAACGCGGAGGCCCTGCTCGGCAGGTATGACAGGTCTCTGTGGGACTCTCTTCAGAAATTTACCGCAAAGCTCCCTGAAGAAGACAGAAAGGACTTTGAGGAGGTTCTGATGGAGGGCAGTCAAGTCTCCAACCAGATTATATGTTCAGCAGCAGATGGGGCAACTCTGGCGGCACATGGCTATGTGCACGGAGTAACAGCAAGAAGAACATCTTGGTTACGCCTCACAGCATTAAAACCGGAGGCTCAAGCAAGAATCCTGAACCTTCCTTTTTCAGGCACATCTCTCTTTGGAGCGAGTGCGGATGAAGAAATGCAGCGGATGAAGACCGAGTTAGACACTCTCAAAGCGGTGGGACTCGAGAAGAAAAAGGAATTTAAGAAGAAATTCCGTTCGAACAACAAGGGTTATTCGAAGCAGAGGGTTCAAACCCCTCAATGGCAGAAAGGCCAGAACCAACAAGGCCAACAAAAGACACAGTACAAAGGCAAAGGCAATTCCAAGGGAAATGGAAACCAGCGCCAAGGCAACAACTTCAATAAAGCGCAGCAGAAGCAATGAGTTTTCACTTCCCCCAGCGCCGTTACCCACTCCAGTGGGGGGAAGCATTGCGCATCACAGAAAAGAGTGGCAGTCCATCACCAAAGATCAATGGGTGTTGTCTACGCTGCAGAATGGATACTGTCTTCGTTTCCATTGTCTACCTCCGCACGTTTCCCCGATGTCAACATCAAGTCACCAGCTACAAAGGTTAAAAGCAGAAGTAGCTACACTCCTCGAGAAAGAAGCCATCGAGAGAGTTCCGGTGTCACAGAGGGGGAAAGGAGTGTACTCGAGGTATTTTCTGGTCAGAAAAAAGGGCCAGAAGGAAGAATACAGGCCCATTCTGGACTTGAGAACACTCAATCTGCATGTACGAAAAGAAAAGTTTCGAATGTTGGTGCTTCATCAGATATATCCACATCTCAGGCAGGGGGATTGGATGTGTTCGATGGACCTTCAAGATGCGTACTTCCATATTCCAATACGGCAAGATCACAGAAGATTCCTTCGGTTCCGGGTGGGGACTTCTCACTACGAGTTCAAAGTCCTCCCGTTTGGGTTGAAGTCGGCTCCCAGAGTGTTCACCAAGTGTGTCGCAGTGGTGGCGGCAGCTCTACGCCGCAGGGGAGTCTTCGTATACCCATACTTAGACGATTGGCTGTTGAAAGGTCCCACTCCAGGCAATGTAAGGAATCAATTCAAGACATGCATAGAACTTTGTCAACGTCTAGGCCTGCATGTCAATTTCAACAAGTCTGTCTCACAACCAACTCAGAGGATCCACTTCCTAGGAGCTCTGCTAGACTCCGAAGTAGGAAAAGTGTTTCCTTCGGAGGAGAGACAGTCTTCGATAGCTCTCAAGTGCCAGCAAGTTCTTCTCCACAGGACCCAGAAGGTGCGGAAGATAGCCTCGCTCTTGGGGTCGATGGCTTCCTGCATCTTCCTAGTACCGAACGCCAGACTTCGGATGCGTCCTCTTCAGCAGGATCTGGAGGACAAATGGGACCAACATTCAGATCAGTGGGACGATCGGATCACTTTGTCGGAGGTTGCACAATCATCCCTCCAATGGTGGACAAAGAGACAGAACATGCAGATGGGAGTCCTCTTCCATCAGCCGCCTCCAACACAAACGATCATCACAGATGCATCATTGCAAGGATGGGGAGCGCACATGGGACCCCTACAAGTGCAGGGTCTGTGGTCTCCCAAGGAAAGCACTTATCATATCAACTTGCTGGAGTTGAGAGCGGTTCACCTGGCTCTCAAAGCGTTCCTTCCCTCGCTTCAAGAGAAAATGATTCTAGTACAGACGGACAACACCACCACGATGTACTATTTAAACAAGCAGGGAGGAACACTCTCAAGGACTCTGTCTCTGGAAGCTCAGCGCATCTGGCATTGGCTTCTGGCTCGCAAGTTGTCTGTTCAGGCAGTCCACCTCCCAGGAGAGCAGAACGTGAGGGCGGACGCTCTGAGTCGGCACTTCGAAGACAGAGAAGACTGGGTTCTCAACGACGAAGTGCTAGACGACATTTTCCAGTCTTGGGGTCGTCCTTCAATAGATCTCTTCGCAGACGACGAAAACACCAAATGCCCAAGCTTCGCCTCCAGGTTCTATCGACCAGGAACGAGAGGGAATGCTCTGTTAATGGACTGGTCGGGGCAGTTTGTGTACGCCTTCCCACCCCTTCCGCTGATCCCGAAGGTGGTGAGCAAGCTGAACCACTCGTGCACAACGATGATCCTGATTGCACCCGACTGGCCGAGACAATGGTGGTACACAGACCTACTTCAC
The DNA here is from genome assembly GCF_964263255.1 of Lissotriton vulgaris. Lineage (NCBI taxonomy): Eukaryota > Metazoa > Chordata > Amphibia > Caudata > Salamandridae > Lissotriton > Lissotriton vulgaris. Next base: position 30,729,003 of record NC_141698.1, read on the forward strand.
CTATCAGTGTCTCCTCACAAGAGGCTTCCATGCAGGCAGGACCTGTTGTCAAAGATGAACGGGAGGATTCACCATCCCAACCTTCCGTCACTGAACTTGGCAGCTTGGCTCCTGAGGTCATACAGTACGGACACCTAGGGCTGCCACAGGACTGCATGGACATTCTGAAAGAAGCACGACGCCCTTCCACTAGACATTCGTATGCATGCAAGTGGAAGAGATTCTATATGTGGTGCATTCAGAATGGTCACAATCCGATAAAAAGTCAGGAAGAAGCAGTTCTCCCATACTTGTTGTACCTGACTAAAGCAGGTTTGAAGTTTAACTCCATTAAGGTGCATTTAGCCGCTATTACAGCCTATAGGCGATCACCTTCACAAACTTCTTTTTTTCAGCTTCCTGCAGTAAAAGATTTCCTGCAGGGTCTAAAGAAAGTGTACCCTCCTGTTCGGCCTCCTGCTCCGCCTTGGGAGCTGAACCTAGTCCTATCAAAATTGATGGGTTCACCTTTTGAGCCTATTCATAAAGCTTCTTTACAGCATATTTCCTGGAAAGCGGCTTTTTTGATAGCGATTACGTCAGCCCGTAGGGTGAGCGAAATTCAGGCCCTATGTACTAAAGAACCGTATACGGTTTTTCATCTGAACAGAGTGGTGCTTAGAACGCATCCTTCTTTCCTGCCTAAAGTGGTGTCTGATTTTCATGTCAATCAGTCTATCTCTTTACCCACTTTCTTTCCTAATCCCTCTACTCCAGCTGAGAGGGCGTTACACTCTCTGGACCTGAAAAGGGTTTTAAAGTTCTATCTGGACAGGTCCAAGTCTATTCGACAGTCTGATCAATTGTTTGTTAACTACGGTTCGATCAGGACTGGTCATGCAGCCTCGAAACGTTCTATCTCCAGGTAGATCGTTTCGTGTATCAAGCTTGCTTACCAATTGGCACGGAAGACTTTAGGGGGTTCCCCTAAGGCGCATTCTACTAGAGGTAGGGCAGCCACGGCGGCTTACCTGCAGGATGTGCCCATGTCTGAGATTTGTAAAGCGGCGACCTGGAGGTCTGTCCATACATTTACCAGACATTACTGTCTAGATTCTGACACGAGAGCAGATACCCAGGTGGGCCAGGCCTCCCTGAGGAATCTGTTTAACAGCTAGAGTTTCTTTTGGCTGTTATGATTGGTTGGGTCATGTACTTCTCATTTACCTGCAGGTGGTTGATGGGCTTGCTATTCTATTCAGTGCTTATGACTATTGATGAGGATCCCCTGGAAGAGAAGGATAAGTTACTTACCTGTAATCCTAGTTCTCTTCCAGGGGTATCCTCATCAAAGTCATAAGCAACCCACCTGCCTCCCCAGGTAAATGAGATTTGGTACTGTTTTTTGTTTTCAATCTTGTGGTGAGCCCTGTCTTCAGGGTTATGCAAAGAACAACTGACCTAACTGTCACCCCTGAGGCATGATGGGAAGCCTGGGGTCAGGGCTGCCTTAAAGGCACAGTGCCAGTTATTGTGAAAATGGTTTCATTTTCTATGATATTGTTTTGCAATGCAGCCTGAGGGCTAACAATGTCTATTTATAAGCAATTTTCAGGATTTATGAGTGGTTTGACTCATTAAAACACAAAGTTCAAGGGTTTTTTGACCTAATGTGTTTTTTGATTCCTTACTAATTGCAGTTCATGCATATGTGTTTGCATTGTTTAGCCTCAGTTTTTGGGGCTGCATTGATGTGAGAAAAATGATATATGTACATACATATATGTGGAGCGAGATATATGTGTTTTATACATATATATTTTTATATTGTTTCCGGGGTCCCGCACATGGGCGGGAATATTCAGTGCTTATGACTTTGATGAGGATACCCCTGGAAGAGAACTAGGATTACAGGTAAGTAACTTATCCATATGACTCATGTGGTGGGGAGCAAGCTTTGAACCAGCATAATCCTCACCTCCGGTCCTGACATAGAACGAAAATTGTTCCCAACTCTCGTGTAGGAAAGTTTAAATTCTATTAAGGACACAGAGGCAAGGATTATCCTACCCGGTGAGAAGTTTTTCCTCTACCAATGAATAAAAGACCCACCCTAAGTCTTAAGTAATACTTTTAAAATGAATTTATGGTTTGTGTAATTTGGCAAAGTCATAATGACGTTATCCAGCAAGTTTTTGTCTGTTTGAAATGCTCAGGTCATCGAATCTCCCTGATCCGTCTCTTTTGTTCTCAGGTTCGGATGGCTCTAAATCGGACCAATGAGAAAGTGACTGTGGCATGACTCGTGCGAAGAAAGAGGGGCATCAAAGCGAAGAAAAGACTATAACAAAGACATGTGGTTCCTGACCGACCAGGGCTATGGACTACTGTTGGATGCTCATTGGCTGTTTTTTCTTATTCCATTCCTAAGGACTCTTGGGACTGTTAGTTCTTCGCTTTAAGATGAAGCTTAAAGAGAATGTGCTTTTAAAAAAAGGCTGCTGTTTAATAAAGCGAAGAGTGTTAAGCATAATCCTCGCCTCCCTGTCCTTAATAGAATTGAAACTTGCGTACACGAGAGTTAGGAACAATTTTCATTCTCCAGGATTCTGAGGGCTTGTGTTGGTAGCTCCAGGATCACATGTCTTTGACACCAGATCTCAGGGAGACTAAGAGCAAAGCTATATTTGAATGGGGAGTTACTCATTATTTACTTACACTCCAGGCTACAGATTAAGGCTTCGGCAAGTCTGCCGCCTTCAGGAAACAGTGTAAAATGTAAGATCGCTCCCATGTGATGAATGGACAAATTATGGAAAACGTAAAGCTTTGGATCAAATTGAAATAAAAATTGATGAAATTGGATTAATGTTCGCATCAGTGATATGCATTCATTCACGCAGTGCGTCTGGTATTGGGGTGAGAGGTCGCCCCATCCTCCTGGAGTTACTCATTATCTCAGCCATGTTGGCATTAAGTGTTGTATCCCTCATCAGCTGCTGAATGTCCACGCAGGCTTCCATTTTAGATTTGTAATATATGATACATGTGGACACCCTGCAACTTGTTTCTGTGTTACTTTTCATTTTTGCTTTTTATTTACTTATTTATAGAATGTTAGTTTTGGTCTGAAGTTGGCACATCATAGCACACAATGAAAGAGAAGATAATACAAGGATCATTAAACAGCTATGAAATGTAAACAAACACCTACTGAAGACACTCCAGCCTGAATATCAAAGTCCATATTTAATGCAGAGATGAGACAAATTGGTAATGCAGTAACACTTTTATTGTTGTGCAGGTTGACACAAGAAAGCCAACAAATAAATAAAGAGGTTCAAGGAAGCAAAATATCCACATTTTGCAAATTTGTAATTCTTCACTTGTTGATAGAAGTATAGCAACTATTCACCTTCAGTTTTCTAGGAGAAAGACACATTTATTAAAGCATTAATTGGAATGTATATTTCCATATTGATACAACATGCGTTTTTAATGACTGCATCAAGCAAGCACTTTAAAAAAAAAAATTACTAAAAATAAGAGTATTCTTTCAAGGAAACAGAAAAACATATCGAAAGAAGTATTAACACACAGACTGTGTTGTCTTTTCCTAAAATGAACACTGGTCAAACGCGACCTATTACTTTGACTAGATTTATAGTCCGAACATTTTCGAATTGGTAGCCTTATATATCTTGTAATTATAACAGCAATATCAATCCATGAGTTTCGCTAAAGGCGTTCGCTGTCAAGAACAAGTTTGTATTTTTCATAAAAAATAGTTTTTGTGTTTATGCGGATTAAGAATGTAGGTCTTATTGTTCAAAAGTATACTTTTGTGGCACAGAGGTAAATTTCTTTCCCTCACCTGCCACTAATGAATTTTCTTATTTTATATTTGTAGAACACTTTGTGTTATGATTCACACATAAATATGAATTCCATTCAACGTTGAAAGTGAAGGGGCAGCAGAAAGTACTCCTAACAGGGATATACCATCTAAAAAAGTCATTTGGAAACCACCTTAAGTGTGAGTTCCAAGTAGAGCTGCAATTCTCTGATCTTTCAAGCCTGGACTACTGGAGTGCCATCTAGGTAGCCATTCCTTCGCGCCTCTCGATGTCCAGATCAATGTATTCAAACTTTGAACCTCTACTGAACTCCAGCTTTCATTGACTTTGTACATAACATTTGCTTTAAATTATTTCCAAGTATTTCCTCCATACACAAATTTTCAACTCAGTAGACAAACTCTTCTCAAGGTCCTAAAAGCTGACAACTAGATCCAAAACTGTTTTTCTACTTAGAGTCTCTTGCTGCAAGCTTAAAAAGGCACAGAGCTAACCATCTCCAGTAGTGCTACAATCTGTCGAAATTCCACCCTGTTCATGGCTTTGCCTGATCCCCGAATTACAAAAGCTAAATACAATTAAACTCTTCTTTGAGCTCCCAGTCTGCACTGGCTCCGCTCTGTTCCCATCCTTCTGTAAGTCTACCTCATTCTTTTTAATCCGTCCACTGCAACTTCAAATTCGATAAAGTGCTCCAAAGCTGGTACAGAGTATGATGTTGGCAAAGTTAAAAACGTAATGGTCATTATGATGTTTGTTTAATTTCGCTTACTTTGCTCCCGACGTCACGACTCTTGGTCCTGAGTTTATTCACTTGGGATTCAGCAGTGTCGGCTCTCTCCTCCGCTTCCTCAAGTTCATGTTGCACTTTTCTGAATCGAGTCAGATGTGCATTGGCTTGTTCCTCCTAATGGGACGAAAACAACATAATAAAAGTCACCTGCATGTAATGGAATTGCAGAACTACCTTAGCTGGTCAATGCCAATTGTAAACAGGATCGTTTTCTATTACTGTTGTAACAAGCATTTGCAATGCAATAGGTTGCACATATGTGAGAGTTTAAGCTATTGGCGTTGTATACGACAATGCCTTTTGTTTACCTGTTTTGATCATTAACACAAACAAAAGGCATTGCCATTTACAATTTCAATAGCTTAAATTCTAGTAAATGTGAGACCTATTTCATTTCAAAGAATAGGCCTCCATTATCCCGGGCTGCTTGGAAAGTGAAAGCACGCATGGCACTCCCAACGTTGCAGGAACGCACGTCATGCCTGCAGTAGGCCCCTTGTGAGCTATTGCCAATGCTGGGGTTGCACGCAGCATTCATTATTGCACAGCACAGCATGCAGCATTCATTATTGGAGTGTGCCCAGTTGGCGCTTGTATCCTATCTGCCTTATATGGTTGCAGGACCATATAAGGCACACATTGTGTGATCCTTACATATGGAAGTATATGCTCTGATCACTGCTTATTCTAGTGTATGTAGCCTGCATATGCAGAATGTAAGCAGTCTAATTTGACCAGAGGATAAGGCAGCCATGTTGGAAAAGGTCGAATCCCGAAAGAAAACATGGTAATCCTTTTTTAAAATATAATCTATATTTGTTTAGAATTTCCATCAGAAAAGGCATTGTTTAAAGGGAAGTGCTATTTTAGAATTGAGCACGGCAGCCATGAGATGAGCTGAATGGGAAGTGCTTGATAAGAATTTCCACCAGAAAAAACATTGTTTAAAATAAAGCGCGGCGGCTGGTGAGGCGCCTTGCACAGCGTGTTTGTATGTGGCAGATCGAACACCCTGCACAGCGTGTTTCTATGCAGCAGATGGCTCCTCAGTCCAGGCTGGAGTAAATGTGGTATCTGGCCAGAGTGAACCAAGAAAAACCATCAGCTGTGAGCCGATACAAACCAGTGTGCAGAATGCAGAACTGTTGGAACCGTTCAAAGTAAGGCAAACGAAAATCATGTTTGGGATGGTTTGAGGGAATATAAGCTAGCAGCGCTAGCGCATAAGAAAGTTTTTTTATCCCCATCATGAGGTGTCCTAAGCAAATACGTAATGACTCAATGCAGTTGGAGCCTTCAGATAGTGGTGGGAACTCCCTTTAATGGAATTACGGTACTGTTGTTGGCACACCATAGCCGTCTTTGCCTCCGAGGACGGGGAGATTCCAATCTGCCACACCGAGACCGGAATGGCAAAACTAATGTACCCCCTCACTGTCCTCTTGGACAGAGGCAGATTGCAACCTCTTCTAACGGCACAGTACCTTTATTCATAGACGCAGGTTGCAGCTGCTGTTCAGCATTCCGAGATCGAGCCCGCACATCCAATTTCACAATCTACACAGCGCTGAAAACACAGCCGGCTGCTAAAAGTGCACGAGGCGAAAGTGAAAGTGTGCCGAAGCATTGTGCGCTCTGTGCCGAAGGGAGACAGGAGATGTGCATGTGCACGGAGTGCACATCTCCTGTCCGTGAGTGCCACTTCCTGTCTCCCTTCGGGACTGAAAGCGGCAACAATAGAGTCTTGCTAGCGAAGCAGCGCATGCGCTGCGTTCGCTAGCGAGACCTAAAAACGCATCCTAACATACTTCATATTCTGTCACCTTTAACATTTGTGTTAGTGCACAGAAAAGGTGTGTATGGGTGGTGAGAATTCTGGTCCACTCATCTAAATGGGTTCAAGCTAGAACCCTTTTCTTTGACACCACATGTCATAAGAATGCGAACAACGTCAAAATACCAAGATTTGCCCCTGATGCGAGTTGTTTTACAAATTTAAGTCAATAGAAAATCATTCACCTAATCTGAACCGGAAACTGCTGGACATTGTGATTCTAAGGAGCATATCTGAATGAACTATTCTAAACTAGAAGTAAATGGCCAACATTTGTTCCAGGCATGTTTTTTTCAGCCAATACTACCCATTTTCCTTATCTGCCATTACATTATGTTTAACTCCACTGAGCCTGTTCCTTCACACATGCCCCTTTGCTTGGCATTCCAACGGAAAATGTTTCAATAGATTAGATCAACAGTTGCAGCTTCCACCGAGGCCAGGGAAATGCACCCAGAGGCTCCTCTTTTTCTAATATTGTTTTATTCTATTTTCTCACACGGTACATAGATTAACCTAACGCCCTGCTTGCTGTAGCACACAGAAGCATAGGAAATATCAAGTGACAGTGTCAGCCTTAAGTCAGACTAAAGTCTGTAAACACTGAGATTGGAAGTGACACAATTCCCTCCCCAGACCTAAACAGATCACAGTCATTTGAAGGACTCTCCTCCCCATGGATCTCCTCCATCACTCCCAGTCTGTCTCAGACCAACAGTACCATATTTTTGTGAACTTCCGGAGCAACCCCGGGCACAGTATATTGGTTCCGGAATCTGTGCACAACCCCAATATCTTATTACATCCCTCCTTGCCATCACCATTCAACATTGCAGAGTGAAAATGTGCACCTATCGAGGATCACCTCTCCCCAGATGCCCTGGCAGATCAATCAAGGAGTGAGCTTCAGGACCTTCCCCAGCAGGGCAGGACTGGGAACCAAAATGGGCCCTGGCGAACTGCTCGACTGGCCCCCCCTGGAGTGAGGGGGGTGCAGCTGAACTGTTTGCAAGGGCCGATTTAGGCCAATTTTGTTATAGGGGGGCAATATTGCCGACCACCGGTATCAAAAGTGCCCCCCGGGCCAAAAACCAGCCCCCACCCTGGTGGCTCACCGGGGAAACGCCTGGTGCCCACTACTGCTAGTCCGGCCCTGTTCCCCAGCACCCCGAGAGTCTATGTTGAACCTCCTCCCCGAAGGCCCTTACTCGCAGGCACCCCAAAGGTGCATGGAGCAGGGTTTCCCAAAGCCCCTCAGGCAGTTGTCTGAGTCACATCTCCCTATAAAGTGCTGGCTTGTATGCATAAAGTATGCCTGGTGCAGCAGCTTTAACTGAATGAGCCGGATTCCCCCCCAGATGGCAACCTCTTCAAGGTATTTACAGGCCGTCTCCCAATCATCATCCTCCATTCTACCCAAGCCCCCTCCCATCTTTCTTGCAACCTCTGTAACAGGCCTGGCTATTGCTAAGGAGTGTAGAATACAGCTGTGAAATAGCATGTTTGCAAAGCATGGCAGCCAGTGCCCAATACACCAATGGGCTCTGGTGTGCCAGATCCTGAGGGCAGGGGTTCAGCCATGTCAAGATGGACCTAATCTGTAGATGTCTTTAAAACTGTCCCCCACTGGTATATCATACTGGCTTTGCAAGTCCCCGAACATCAGCCTTCCCGCGCCACCTCAAAGATCACCCACTTTTGAGATGCCAATCATATCCCAGCGCCTATAGCCCGACAACCTTCGACCTCTGCCAATGCACCCAAATTCTGCAGCGGTGTCTCCAGTGTCAATCAACCTGCCTATACCAGCCTTTGTGTTGTGCGCATCCATGTCAGGACCACCAAGGCAGTCAGTACCAGGAGGGTTGCCACTCTCCCTTCACAGAAGAACCACATTATGAATCCATGGAGGTCCAGTGCCTGCCTGTCTGCCATCAAGGCCGGTTCCCTCGGATCCGCAAAGTCCAGTCACCGGCCAGCAGAAGGAGAGCCACCCAATAGTACAGTTGAAGATCCAGCAGGGCAATACCCACATTTGTCGGACATCTCGTCAGTGTTCCTAGAGCAATTCTCTGTGCGCCCCATCCCAGAGAAGGACACTAGCCTTTGATTCCACCACTCAGAAAAAACAGTCGGGGACCTTGAACAATTAAATTAGCACCACATAAAGGAACTTAGGAAGATAAATAATTTTATATAGGTTCGCCTGTCCCAGCAGGGGGAGCCTTTGCCATTGTTCCGTTTCCCTGTGGAAGTTCCCTAATATTCGCCCGTGTTCTTTTCATAAAATATATCACAGACTGCGGTCACATAGAATCACAGGTAAGTCAACCAGAGGTCATTCCACACCAACTGCCGTGGGTCATTTACCCCGAGATACCCAACTGGACAGCGGGTACGCTATGGATGTATCCCAGTTGATATTTATGTCAGAGAAGAAACCAAAGATTCATAGGGCTACCATAACCCTCGGTAGGGAGTGATCTGGATCTGCGAGGTAGACATCATCTGCATAAAGAGAAATCATATCTCTAGTTACCATCCCATCGGATACCCCGCAACTGTGCATCGTGACAAATCCAATTCCCCAGCGGTTCCATCACCACTGCAAAGAGCAATAGAGAAAGGGGGCACCCCTGCAGGCTCCTCCATTCAAATTATTCAGTGTGCCATTCAGCTGCACCATCGTCCTATGCTAAAAGAGGCACACCCACGCCCGGAATATGAGCTAAAGCCCTTACAATCAAGGAGAGCCAGCAGAGAGGGCCACTCTAGGGAATCAAAAGTCCAATGGCAAAAGAAGTGCTGGTACCTATATATGGAGACACCTGTCCAGAAAACCGAAGAACCACCACAGATTGTGCTTCATAGATCTTTGTGGCATGAATCCTGATTGATCCAAAGCCACCACCATCTTATATGTCTCCCAGAGTAGCGGGCCGAGGACACCAACCCCTCATTAACCAAGATGCGGCATCATGTATCCCAGTCAGTCAACTCCTGCTGGAGCCAGCACAGGGCTTGTGCACCTTCAACTCCGTGACAATCAGGGAATGGTCCGAAGTGCCCCTTGTCAGATAGGAGGTATTTCTGTATCAAAAGTGTTGGACCCCTGTTACCAGAAAGTATTTGAGACAGGCCTATGAGAGGGAGGCAGTGGCTGCATAGGAAAACTGTCTTTCTCCCAGGTGAGAGGCCTGCCACAGGTCCTCCAACCTCAGGGCCTCTAACAAAGGATTGAAGCTGTGGGTCGTCCCTAGGTCTGCCTCCTGTCCATACATTCAGTCTGCCTCATCATGCAACATCAGGTTGAGGTCCCCTTCACCAGCAATAAGGCCTCTAGGCAGTTAGCGATCCATTTGGCCAGACCATCCAGGTCGAGCCCCTGAAGGCTGGGTGGGAGGCAAGCGGTGGCCACTTTCAGATGCTTCCCATTCCACCTTTCATGGACCAGCATCCAGCCAGATCAGTCCATGTGTTTGTTATTTGGAAATGCATGGATCTGCAAATTAGGATTCCACTCTCTTGTCTCCAGTAGAGTAGCCTACATGTACCAGAGATTTATCCTTGCCTCTCCCCAGGAAGTCACAATGGGAATCCCTCAGGTGTGTTTCCTACAACAGAATCAAATCTGGTGCTCGTATCAATAAGGAACGCAGTACCACATCACCCTTCTCTTCAACTTGTTTCCAAGCCTATTCACATTCTGGGAGAGAATTCTAAAGGAAATGCCCCAGGCTAGTTGTTGAGAACCCATCTGTATCACTGTCTGTGAGTGATCCGAGTGATCTAAATTCCCCCCATCTGCCACTTTGTCCCCACTTCCGCTATAGCCTTCGATGCTCCCTTCAACTGTACCCTACTAACCCCACTCCCTGCGACTCTGTGCTGTGAGTTTTGAACGAGCCACCCCTAAGCACTCGAAGCACCTGGTGCCCCGCCCAGCTTTGGGTATTGCTTACCACCATAACTCATTCAGCAGGGGTATTGGATGGGCAGCTCGCTGGATCAGACTCCATCTGGGCAAAGCCACTCCACACATACCACCACCTAACAGCCCACAGGAGTCCCTTTGGTGTTCCCCCATCAGGTGGCCCATCAGGGGACCTCCTCTGCCATTATGGGGTTGACCCGTGGGAGGTCTACGTATGCACTGGAGCTAGTCGATCACAGAGGGCTGCAGGAGGCCATTTTGTAGCTCCACAACCACCTTGTCTCTCTCCGTTCATGCCTAAACCTTGGTGGGGGTCACCCTTGAGCCCTGTCGTGGACACTGTGGAGTCTGCCACTCACGGGAGCGCTCTTCGGCACTAACCTGTGGCATTGAGTGGCCCTGCCTCTCCAGATAGTACCAAACCTCCTTTGCCTTTGTGAAGAAAAATTAGCTGCTGTGCTCACTACAACCGGGACACGGGCGAGAAACAGCAAGGTATATTTGAAGTTGAGATGCTGCAAATGTTTCTTGACAGTCAAAAAGAATTCATGTTTATGTTGGACCAAAGTCATATAGTGCGGGTAGATGCTCACCAAGCTGTTGATCCAGAATGTAGGATATTATCCCGGTCCCTAAAATTGAGCAAGTGGGACACTGTTGGTCTGGTTGGCGCATCAGGTACTGGAGGCAGGGCCAAAACCCTATGCTTCCTCTCCAGGGAGAACAGTGTTGTGGTCTTTCCCCCAGCACCTCTGAGGACAACCATTGCTCCACAAAGCGTTTCCTTGAGGGTCCCTCCGCCTTCTCCGGGAACCCCACCATATGTATATTGTTGCAGTGGGAAAGCACCTCAGCATCTTCCACCTTGGCTGATAGGACTTTCACTACCCTCTGCAGCCTGGTCAACCTGGCTGCATGGTCCGCCAGTGCCAGTTGAAGTCGAGCCATAGGCGACTCCGCACCAGTGACCCTCTCAGCCAGTTTGGTGTAGTCTGCCCTCAGGAAACCCACATCAATCAACACCGCTTCTATTTATGCTTCAATGCCTCCTTTGTGTCCCGGATGGCTGGAAAGGATCATGGCTGTGTGGGTCTTGAAGTCCATTACGGTCCCAGCCAGAACGTGGCCCTCCACAGCCTTCTTCACCAGAGTGGGACTTCCCTGTTTATTGCGCACCATTGTAGGGCCCAACAGTTCCAGGGCCACGATCATCCACCAACTCCCACACCACCAGCCAAATGTCCAAATGGGCCTCAACTGTCTCCCTCGTGAGACCCGCATCCCGGACCAGACAGGGGTGGACCTCAGCACCAAGCCACTTCTAGCCCCAACGAGTATCCGCACCTTCTCCGGGCCCATCAACAGCTCTAAAAGGGATCTGAGCCACCATGTTTCTCCGGGGCCCACTCCTTGGCCCGCTGCACCAGGAGTGTGTACGATGGCATGGGCCCCAGCCGTCCCCAGCAGCATTGTGTCCCGTAGTTGTTCTCCCCCCAGTCTGAATCAGCACCCTTGGGCCCTTCCTGTCCTCTCTCGGCTCACTCTGAGATCACTGGAATCCCCAAGAGGGCCTACCTTTGCAATCCCACCTGCCAGATCCTCAGCACCCTCCTCAGACTCCACGCACTCCACTGTGCCCTCCAGCGCCTCCTAATGATGTTGGGCCGGCACAGTTTTCAAGGCCGCCCAATCGCCACCTGGCCGGGTGCACTTTGCTGGATGTGGCCACCACGGTGCTCCATATCGGGCCCTCAGACCCCGCTGACTCCTCCGTGCCATCCAGCACTCCTCTGGGCTGCCGGCACTCTGCAGCTGCGGAGAGAGCTCTACTGCGGCCCTGCTCACCACACCAGCCGCCACGCCGCGGAGGCCTCGGCCCGTAGGCAGTTCCTGCAATTCAGCCTCTAAGCACGTCTCTACCTCTACAGCTACTTAAAGTGGCCCCCGACCGCCCAAGGGCTCCAATTAGCTGGCTGGGGCATGGGGCTGGGGCAGATGACTCAGGATACTCATGCCTGCAGGCCAGAGGCGTCAGAACTCTGAGCCATGCGTCTCACTCAAATGCCTTGTTGCCCCCGAGGCTCTTATTGACAAAAGTTCCTGCATGCCCAGCTGTCTGGGTAAGGGTACACACTAGAGTGTCCTTGAATTTCACAATCCAATAAAAAGTTCTGCAAAAATTCCTGGAGCAGTAGGCTTCCTATTACCAGAATCTGTTTGGAAATGTATGTAAGTAAGGGACAGCACGGAAGAGTCTCTATTGCTTTAATCATGGGCTGTAATGGTAGTACGCTCTCCTAGGTGAGACTTTCTTTTTAACAATTTAAAATTGCTATTGCATAGTGTGGTGGTTAGACTCATATAAAACATTGTTTGCAGAATCACAGTGCTATGTAGAGCAAGTCATTCTACAGCCAGAAGTAGTCTTGGTTTGTGAACCAGGAGCTCTATTCTGATGTATGTAAAGGTGCCTGTACCTCATAAACAGTGTGCTTGAAAATATTTTTTTAACTTACTGATTCCTCAACTTGTCTCTTGTAGGCTTTGACCTTTAATTGCAATTTGTCGGCTAGGTCCTGAAGTCTTAGGACATTTTTCTTATCTTCTTCAGACTTTAAGAAAAAGAAAAACACACATCATCAGTGCAGTCTTTGGTCGTACTTTCAATTACCACAGTCTGGTAGCTTAGAAACCAATGTAGGCTACATCTAGAAGATGTTTACTCTGATAAGAACATCGGTATGGGTGATGATGTACAGTGAATAGGTACAAAGAAATCTAAATAAATTCTAGAGTTTAGATTTCTGATGGTATTGTGCTGATATGCATGCTCTTGGATGTTGCAAAACTTTCAATGAGGTTTGCAAAGACACATAAAGATGGTAGACTATAATAGCTTTTGAGCCTCACCGGACACGTCTTATGGCAGATGTAGTTGTCCACGGCGCCTTAAGCAAATCGAGGAGTTAGAGAGGGAGTACTTAGATTGGAAGGTAGTACTTCTTACGTTCTAAAAGCATTACCCTCAGAGGATTTAAAAGAAAAGCTAATATGTAAACGTAGGGAACGAGAGGTACAGTCAAGTTAAGCTTCATGGAAAATAGCTAATTACTTATGAATAGAACATAATACAAGGAGTAAATATATAAATACCTGATATGTCAGTTCCTTTACTCTTCTCTCATACTTGCGAACACCCTTAATGGCTTCTATTCCACGTTTCTGTTCAGCTTCCAGCTCATTCTCGAGTTCATGTACCTGAGAATAGTGTTAATAAGATAATATTATGTCATTAGCACCCCACTATCTAACCAATTTGATGTCAAGTTTCAGTGCATAACTCACTCTGCTCTCCAGTTTTTGGAGCTGCTTCTTCCCTCCTTTCATCGCGAGCTGCTCAGCCTCATCCAGGCGATGCTGCAGGTCCTTCACGGTCTGCTCTAGGTTCTTCTTCATCCTCTCAAGATGGGCGCTTGTGTCTTGTTCCTTCTTTAGCTCCTCAGCCATCAAAGCAGCCTTCATGAAAGCATAGAAATGTGACTTACTATTGAAAACAACAGATTCCTTTAAATCACATTAACTAAAAATAGTTATAAAATACCATACAAGTACTTTATTTATTTATTTTTATTTTAGCGATTTCTAAAGCGCCTGGTGACCCAAGGGCATCCCCGCGCTATGAAACTTGAATTCCTATTGAGAGGGAAGGTGATCGAAGGGTGTTATTTGGGAAACAGATGGGTCTTAAGATTTTTGCGGAAAGCAAGGTAGTTGGATTCCAGTCTGAGGGCGCGAGGGAGTGCGTTCCAGCCCTAAGCCGCCTGAACGGAGAATTGTCTGCCTCCTGTGCGGGCTTTTTTGAATCTGGGGATGCAGACTAGATTCTCCTTTTGAGATCGTAATGATCTGGTTGCTGTATAGGGTGTGATCATTTTACTTAGGATCGCTGGACCAGATCCGTTGTAAAGCTTGTGTGTTGTACACATTGCCTTAAAATGCACCCTTTGGCGCACGGGGAGCCAATGCAGGGTTTTGAGGGCTGGCTTGGCGGATATTCTGGAGGGGGTGTTGGTAATCAGGCGTGCTGCCGCGTTCTGAGTCCGCTGGAGTTTCATGATGGTTGCCTCGGGGGCTCCTAGATAGACCAGATTGCTGTAGTCCAGACGTGACAACACTAGACCTTGGATAAGGAGCTTTCTGGACATAGGTGGGAGTAATGGCAGGATTTTACGGGTCGTGCGCATGAGTCCAAAACATGTGCCCGAGGTCTTGGTTGCCTGGGTTTTCATCGTAAGCTGTGGCTCAAGCCACACCCCGAGTGTCTTGATTTCAGATTTAGGGGGGGAATTTCTCCGAACACATCGGGCCATATTGTAGGCGGGATAGTTGTCCATTGCTTGCCGAGTAGCATTACCTCTGTCTTAGTCCCATTCAGTTTCAGTGATGAGGCGTTCATCCAGCCGTGGATGTCTATGAGGCAGTTAGTTAGATTTCAGGGTGGTCAATCAGCTGAGACAAGGAGACGACTAGTTGGGTGTCGTCAGCGTAACTCACCATTTTGATGTTGAATGGTGTTACCACATCCTCGAGTGGGGCCATATAGACATTAAAAAGCGTCGGGCTTAGGGAGGAGCCCTGGGGGACGCCGCTAGTGAGTGGGAGGGTGGATGAATGATGGCTGTCGTCCCATACTTGAAAGGTGCGTCCTGTAAGAAAGGATTCGATCCATTTGATGGCTGTCCCGGTAAGTCCTGCATTTGCCAGTCTATGCAGAAGGACACGGTGGTTAACCGTGTCAAAGGCTGCACTTAGATCCAGGAGGATCACTGCCACTGATCCTCCTGAATCTAGTAAGCTCCTTGCCTCTTCAATAACTGCGAGGAGTGCGGTGTCTGTTCCATGGCCTGGGCGAAATCCCGTTTGGGATTGTCGGAGCAGTTTATTTGTTTCAAGGAACTGGGACAGTTGGATGTTTACCAGTTTCTCGGTGACTTTGCTAATGCCCGGGAGTAGGGATATTGGTCTATAATTGGACAGGTCTGATGGATCTAGCTGGGGTTTTTTTAAGAGTTCTTTGACCACAGCACTCTTCCAACTGTCGGGGACGGTTCCGTGGGTGAGTGAGCAGTTGATAAGGTCCGTAATGGTAGGCACAATTACTGATGCTACGGTCTTGAGGAACCTTATAGGGGCTGGGTCCAGAGGGGATCCACTTTTCATTTTTACTAAGGTTCGCTCAACCTCTACGGGGGTGACAGGTCGAAAGGTCTGGAGCGATGGACGACAGATGCTTTCAGTCTGCTCGAGGGAGGTGCTACTTTCCGTGGAGCTAGGGGAGGTAGGGGGTGGGAGGGAGGCCAGGATGCGGGTGATTTTCTCGTTGAAGAAGTTGGCTAGCTCGTTACTTCTATCAACTTTGGGGGTGTTGGAGGGGGAGGTGGTGGGGACCTTGGTCAGCTCTTTGACGATTAAAAAGGATTCTCTGGCTGAATTGGATGCTTCTTGTATTCGTGTGTTATAGTAAGAAGCTTTGGCTGATTTAATGGCCTCTTTGTAAAGTTTGACCGTGGCTTGGTAGGTTTCTTTGCTGGCAGATTGCCAAGTCTTTCTCCAGAGTCGTTCGGCCTTTTTGCAGTTTTTGCGAAGTGTTCTTAGTTCTGCGGAGTACCATGGTGCTGAGCCATGTTTGCCGTTTTTATTTTCCCTATTTCTAAGTGGGAGTACTAGGTCTAGGGAGGCGGTGATCCAGTCCCTGAATCTTCTGTCTGCCGTATTTGGATCTTCAGCGTGAGCAGGGATGAATTTTTCAAGGGTCTGAGCCCAATCGTCTGTGGAGAGTCTGGGCCAGGTCCTATCCTTACTAAAGGTAGGGGGTGTACGGTTTTTCGTGAAGGTTCCAGGTAGTTGGAAAGGGACCAAGAAGTGGTCTGTCCAAGGGAGGGGAAGAGCCTCCTTTGCTAGCATTGCGGGCGAGCTGGTAAATACGGGGTCTAATAAGTGGCCCTTGATATGGGTGGCTCCGGAGTTTAATAGACGAATATCGAAGGCCGCTAGGTCTTGAATCAGATCATTGGCTACCGAGTCGGCCGGGTCTTCTAGGTGAATGTTCAGATCCCCAACTATCAAATAGTTCGATAAGGAGTGGGCCTGAGTTGTGACTAGGTCCAAAAGAGAGCAGGTGAAGGGGCCTGGGATGCCGGGGGGGCGGTAAATGAGGAGTCCTGTTAGAGAAGTAGTTGGATTGAGCGTGATGGTAAAATGCAAACTTTCAGCATCGGTAATCAGTGCGTCGTGGGTTTTGCAGTGAAGGTGTTCTCGATGGATGATAGCTACACCGCCTCCTCTACCTAGAGGACGGGGTAGGGATTGAATACAGTAGCCCTGTGGTGTTGCTAGTACCATGTCTGCTTGTGAGTGGGGACCGAGCCATGTCTCCGTGAGGAAGAGTATATCGATTTCATGATCTTCTATGATATCGGCAATCTGAGTCGCATGTTTTGGGAGTGAACCAACAATTTAGAGAGGCAAGGTTAAGGGTGGCGGGTTTACTGGGTTTGGTGGGAAGGGTGAGCTGGACTGGTTTGCATAGGGAGCAGCGAGTGAAGGGTCCCTTAAAATTATGGATGTAGTCACAAGAGGGTGGGGGGGGTCTGAGGGTCAATAGATCTCTACGGGAGTACCTTATGGTTGGGTGAGGAGAAGCGGGCAGGGGTTCTGGCCCTGGGCCCAGTCGTGCGCGGACGGGCGCAGACGGGCTTGCCTTAGGCGCGCCTTCGGCGCGCAAACGGCGCTCCCGCTGCGCTCGTCCGCTGCGCTGGGGAGGTCGGCACATTTGTGCTGGTCGTAGAGGGCGTGGCCTCGCAGGGGGCGTGGCTACACCTTTGCCGCGCTGGCGGTGAGGGCGTTGCTCGAGTCTGAGGGTCTGGCTGGCGCTAGGAATCAGCGCTTTAGCACAGGTGAGCCTGGATGGCTTTTGTGAGGTTAAAATCAAGTAAGTGATAATAAATTTTAAAACAGTGCGTAGCAGTTACAAATACCTCCGGCTTTCCGCCTCAGAGGGAGTTCAGGTCAATGAGGATTCGTTGCGCTGTCAAGCGTTTTTATACTCGGTATAATTGGTGGGCGTGGCCTCGCAGGGGGCGTGGCTACACCTTTGCCGCGCTGGCGGTGAGGGCGTTGCTCGAGTCTGAGGGTCTGGCTGGCGCTAGGAATCAGCGCTTTAGCACAGGTGAGCCTGGATGGCTTTTGTGAGGTTAAAATCAAGTAAGTGATAATAAATTTTAAAACAGTGCGTAGCAGTTACAAATACCTCCGGCTTTCCGCCTCAGAGGGAGTTCAGGTCAATGTACTGTCAGTAAGTGGCTGTTTTACTTGAATGAGCTTTTACAATGAAAGTTTTTATATTTGTAAAATAACCAGTCCCAAGTGCGT
This sequence comes from Lissotriton vulgaris, assembly GCF_964263255.1. NCBI lineage: Eukaryota > Metazoa > Chordata > Amphibia > Caudata > Salamandridae > Lissotriton > Lissotriton vulgaris. The sequence continues at coordinate 30,746,831 of NC_141698.1, forward strand.
CTGTATATTGTTTTGTGAGTATTCAAAATAAATATTTACTTAATTCCTTAGTTTCAATAAGGAACCTACATCGGTGATGGCCTTCTTGGCTTTTTCTTCAGCATTCCTGGCTTCCTGGATGGCTTCCTCTACTTCGCTTTGGAGCTGGCTGCTGTCACTCTCAAGCTTCTTTTTGGTGTTGATCAAACTTGTATTCTTGAAAGGAAAGAAAAATGCATTCACCATTAACCTGTGAGTAAGTGGAAAACCACTCTATACCTGACAGAAATGTCATGTGGTATGTGCTCTTTGCACCCTTTTTACACACATTTTTCTTAAAGACTCCATTGTTTGTAAAACCATGTTTATATACATATATTATGAAATATAGACCAGAAATAAAGGTTCTACCTGAGAATGGAGGAGCTGCAAACGTTCACTGGCATCAAGTAGTTCTTGTTCAGCAGATTTACGAGATCGTTCTGTCTGTTCAAGAGCAGCTCTTAGCTCTTCAATTTCTGCCTGCTGCAGATTGTTTCTACGTTCAATGACAGCCACCTGCTCCTTCAGGTCTTCTTGTCCCCTAGTAGCATCATCAAGATGTAATTGGGCATCCTATAAAAAATAACCATGTTATAACTTAGCTATCTTTACCCGAAAGGAAAGGTGAACCCCACTTGTCTCCTGTTATTATCAAAGTACCTTGAGTTGACCTTGTATGTTTCTGAGCTGCTTCTGTGCTTCTGCAGCCTGGCGGTTGGCATGGCTGAGCTGAATCTCTATTTCATTCAGATCTCCTTCCATTTTCTTCTTTACCCTCAGGGCATCATTCCTGCTTCTGATCTCAGAGTCGAGTGTGCTCTGCAGAGAATTTACAGCTCTCTGGTTGTTCCTCTTCAACTGTTCAATCTCCTCATCTTTTTCTGCAATCTTCCTGTCAACCTCGGATTTCACCTGGTTCAGCTCAAGTTGGATTCGCAGGATCTTAGCTTCTTCATGTTCCAATGATCCCTTTTATAACATACAAATACAGTTTGAAGACAATTTAATCATTGCTTAGAATCACTAATTCAACTGAATTGTTTTATTGTCGAAAACACGTCTCTTTTACATACTTCTGCTTCTTCCAGGGCTGTTTGGAAGTCACTCTTTTCTTGCTCAATCTGTTTTTTGGCTTTTTCCAGTTCATGAATAGACTTTCCAGTTTCTGCAACCTGTTCAGTAAGATCTGAGATCTCCTCTGGAAAGGATATAGGTATACAATGAAGGTAGTATATTTCTAAAAAATAGTTATTTATCTTTGAATAATCAATATAAAAGAGGTCCTTAATTAGATTAATTTGTATAAGAGATTGCTATACTGACTTTCCCTTTCAAACCATTTGTTAATTAATTGTTTTTCTTTGTATACCCGAAATGAAATTGTGTGTGCTTTGAGGCATTGAACTTATTTCTAGACCATTATAAATAGTATAACATTTCTCATCTGTAGTTTTCATAAGTAGCCTTATCTAAGTATTTTGGGTTTGGCCTCTAAGTCTTAAACAGTGGGCTCCAGCAACCCAGAGGCCTTTGTCCAGACTTATTTGACACTGTCCCTAGTTAACTTTCCACTATTTAGCTGATCACAAACAAATTCTTTTGATTCATATCCGCTTCACAAAATACTGTAAAGCTATGATAAAGCCTCAGAGTCAATATCCTCTTATCCTGTCTGAGATGTTAACTCTTTGTTCAAATCACTTCACTTTGTTCTTTACTTCATTCAACCATTAAGCCATCATTTAAATGATCGACGACGATTTGATCGAGAGAGTTTGTTACAATAGCAACTAGTCTGTCTTAGAAGCATCTTTCATTGTTGACTTAGATGAATAAAAATGTTGAGCAGTTTTCTAGCCCAATTCAAGAACAGAGTCAATCTAAAGATATCCTCATTGAAGATTAAAAGAAACTTAAGTGTGATACATCTATAGTTCAGGTGTTGGTATTACACAAATGAACAATAATGTTAAAATCTCAAAAAGACTTCTTATTTTAAAGCAGACATCTTAATAACTTCTAAATCACAAATATCATTGGCCATTATGTTAACTAAATTTTAGTGGGAATTAACATTTGCTAAATTGTTAACAGCTATCATATCTTTGTATCTTGAGTAACCTGAGCTTCATTAGCAATTACTGTGAAGCTTACGTTGCAGGTTCTTGTTTTCACGTTTCAAGGTTTCAAGGTGATCCAGAGACTCCTCATACGCATTCTTCATCTTGAACAGTTCAGTACTCAAGGAGCGGGTTTCCTTCAGAGTAGCTTCTAATTCAGCTTGGCCTTCCTCATACTTTTGTTTCCAGTCTGCAAGGACCTGTTAAGAAATTATTCAGTATACTTAGTAACCCTGCACAAAATATATGAAATGCTTTCTATGAATCTTTGTGTCAGGTGTTACCTTATCAAAGTTCCTCTGTTTCTTGTCAAGAGCTGCGGCAGCACTGTTAGCTCTCTCAACTTCGACCATGAAGTCCTCTACTTCAGACTGTAGTCTCTGCTTGGTCTTTTCCAGAGATGCACACTTGGAATTCACAGCTTCAACCTGTTCCTCAGCTTCCTGAAGTCTCTGAGCCAGCTTTTTCCTAGATATTTGCAAGAACCAGATTATTATACAGTGGGAATAGCTCATCTATTTCACATCAACATATATTGGCTTATTGAACTCAGCATACTTGGCCTCTTCCAGTTCCTCAGTCCGCTGAATGGCATCAGTTTCATACTTGGTCCTCCACTGGGCAACTTCCCCATTGGCTTTGGACAGAGCACGCTGGAGCTCTGCCTTGGCTTCTTGTTCTTCTTCATATTGCTCACGAAGCAAATCGCAATCATGCCGAGCAGATTGCAACGCGTGTGCCAAGGCATTCTTTGCCTGAAAGTAGATCAAAATGTAAATACACCTTAACAGTATTAATATGGTATGACACAGCATTTCAGTATGAAAGAGTAGAAGTGCTGTGTTTTATTTGAATGACATTGGTTCAACAATAAGTGTGTATTATGTTGTTATGTTATGTAGAATTGTAGAGCGCACTATCACACCGAACGGTATGCTGGTGCTGAGCAGGCGTGAGCCTAACCAAACCTAATGCCTAGAGGGGACTATTAAAAAATCCAGGCCTTCAGCATCCTGTTGAATTAGAAAAAAGTGTAAAGAAGGCTCTTATGTGTAGTGGAGTGTTGTCCCACACTTTAGGGTCAATGTAAGAGAAGGCCTGACTACTGGATCTGGCTTCACTATGTGTGGGATGTGTGCAGGTATGGGACCGGACGAGCGGAGGTGTCTGGAAGGTTTGTGAAAGCAAATGCGATTGTTGAGGTATGCTAGGCCAGTGTTATGTAAGGCCTTGGAAGTGTGAGTGAGGAGTTTAAATTGTGCTGGTTTGTTTATGGGAAGCCAGTGGAGTCCCTTTGGGTGTGGAGTGATGTGAATATGGTGTGGAAGGTTTAGAGTGATTCTGGCCTCTGAGTTCTGATTAGTCTGCAATCTTCTGGTGAGTTTAGCTTTAGATAGTTAGTCTTCATCCAGTGGGTGATTTCAGTCATGCAGGCATTGAATTTGATCAGGATACTGGCATATCCTCTGTGAGAGAGAGAAGGAGTTGTCTGATGGTGACAGAGGAGAGGACATTGGTGTCGTGACAGATGACACTGGCTGGAGGGATCATGTATCCACTGTTGAGGGTCGGACTTAGGGAGAATCCTTGCAGAACACCGCAGATGAGATCTCAGGCATTCGAGGTGTATGATGCCAGGTTGACTGAATAGGTCCTTCTAGTGAGGAAAGTGCTGATCCATCGTGGTGTATGCCCTTGGGTCCTGATGTTGTGCGGCCATTGTATGAGGATGGGGAGGGAGACCGGTTCAAATTCTACATACAGATTCAGGAGGAGAAGGTCTGCTGTGTTTTCTCTTTCCAGAGTCATGTGGGTCATGTATTGTATTTCTGTATATGATGAGCTGGTGTGACAGGAGCACATGTAAATAAGCTAAAATGTTTCTCAACTTCCAATAACTTGATATGATGTTTTTCATGGGCCACTATCTGTTTGCAAACAGAGTCTTTATGTTAGGCTCATGTTTAAGAGAAATTTTAACAAAATATGGACTCAGACAGCAGTGACTATGCCTATATTGATTTGTTAATGTGCCTCTACCTGTACTCATAAGCAGCTGCGGCCTGTACTGGTAAGAGTGGTGGGGCCGGGAAGGGGGGGGGGGATTTTGACAGATGATGAGGGGAAATTAATTATTTATTTAAATATTCCTCGTCATCATCCATCTAAATCCCCACCGCTCTTACCTGCACGGGCTGTAGCTGCTCGGAAGCCTTTGCTTATCCTGGCTGTAGAGATCACTATCATGCTCCCTTTAGCTTCAGATGATACTGCTCGATTTTCCTCAGCTGTTTTTAGTTTGAGAGACCTGCTTCTGCCTTAATGTGTTTCAGTATACCCTGTTACAGAACAGTATAATTCTAACAATGTCAGTACTCTATGGCTTCTTGCCCTGGCACCAGTTTGTATTCCTAGCAAGTTCTCCTGTCACCACCTCCCTGGTCCTGATCTGTCATCAAGCACGAGCTGACTGGTGTTGCCAGAGTAGAAAGTTTGAAAGATTAAGGCTAGTGGTGTCTGAGACCATTCTCTTAGGTTATGTCAGTTATTGACTAATCTTTTCTATCTGAACTAAGAGCCCTGTGAAGCCACTTCACTTCGCTGTCATTCAAGAATCTCACAAACTCACCCACTCTATTTGCGTGGGCTTCCTTAACTGCGTTAAAACATAGTTTGCATTCCATTACCTGAACTGACACGGTGAAAAGGCGGTGGTGCTTTGAAAGGTTAGTATGCATGTTCTGGAGCTCCATGTCTAAGTTACCCTTATGCTACTATCCCTATAAAATGCATCTCAGTCATTTCAAATGCTGTTTCTGTCAGCAAAATGTGGCCTTCAATATTCTGTGAAGACATTTGTTTGGGGCAGAGTTTTAAAAGTCGAAAATAAGGTACCTTTGTCTCCTCTTCCAGCTGTCTCTTCAGCTCTTCTGTCTGCTGAGTGAAGGCTTGTTTGCCTCTAGTGAGCTGGGAGATCAACGATTCCTTTTCTTCCAGCTGGCGAGAGAGTTCACCTTTAACAAACAAGCAAGTCATGTAAGTACCTTTCATGTGAATTCTGAATGCTTTCCTGACATTTTTGTTTCTTCTTGGGGTTCCTTCCCTGAGTTTGTGCATGTGCAGTGATTATCACCAAACACCAAGAATGTGAAACGTTGTAGAATCCACTGTCATAAGGAATGCATTACATTAAAGATAATTGTGAGGTGCTTTGAGAAGAATCTAATCAGTCATGCATAGTGAAATAGGGGATCCATATTGCTAAATACTCTTGTATGATTCTCGTATGTATTACTCTACTACTTTAAAAGTCTGTGGTGCTATCAATCAAAAACATGTTGTTCTAAAATTCGTACCATTTTCCATTTGAAAGCGTGACTTCTGAGTGGTGAGGTCATTAATAAGACGCTGATGCTCGTCGTCTTTAGCTTTAACCTCACTGAGTTGGTCTTCTAAAAGCCGACTAACCTTCTCAAGGTTGGCCTTAAAAAAAATTGCATTGACATTATAATCCATAACTGAATGAACCTTCATTATCAGAAGACTGAATTCTAATGTCTCACCTTAGACTTGGAAACATTCTCCATGTTGCTGGCAAGGTCATCGACTTCCATCTTGTATTCACTCTTTTCTTTCTCCAGCTTTTGTTTGACCCGCTGCAGATTGTCGATCTGTTCCCCAAGTTCTGCAACGCTGTCAGCGTGCTTCTTGCGAAGGGCAGCAGCAGTAGCTTCATGCTGTAGAGTGGACTCTTCCAGATCTCGCCTCATTTTCTGGAACTCTGCTTCGCGCTTCTTGTTCATTTCAATCTGGGCTGAAGTGGCTCCACCACTTTCTTCCAGTCTTTCACTGATTTCTTCAAGTTCCCTGGAGAGATCAGACCTCTGTTTCTCAACCTTTGCCCGAGCTGCACGCTCAGCTTCAATTTCCTCCTCCAGTTCTTCAATGCGAGCCTCAAATATTAAAATATGAAATCCTATAAATGGCATTCTAATTATAACAATATACATTTCTGCCATGCTAGTTCACTTAATGAAGTACATCTATTAACTGCAAGTACCTGAAGCTCTTTGATTTTTTTCTGCAGCTGGGCTCCAAGAGATTGCTCATCTTCCATGTTGTTCTGAAATTGACTTATTTCAAAGTCTTTCCTATGTTTGTAGAAAAATATGGTGTCACTTTGAAGAAATATAACTGTAGGATTTTGACAGTAGAGCTCTGGGAACAAAATATTAACTTTGGTAACACAAAATTAGGAAAAAAAGGTTCACACACTAAACAATTACATAACTTCAGTGCATATAAATCGAATTTATGCTTGCTTCGACAATCATCCACTAACCCTGCTTCCACTTCGCCCCCACTTCCTGTGGTCTATGGCAGCCTGGCAGCTAGTGTCTTGCCTCCTTTACTACTTCTGTGCCTCCACTGAATTCTTTCCCACATTGCAGTGTTTGGGCCCCATCCTTTCACCCCGCTGTAGGCAATAGCTCTCTCCTCCTTCTGATCTGCTACTCCCTTTTCTTTCTTAGAGCCATGTGTGCCATGTTAGCCCTCATTACATACAGACTGGTAATGAAGCTGGAAATTCAAACTCAGTAGATACAGTTATAAACCTTAATAGTACCCCATTACAGGCTGGACCCTGATGATCCATGTAGGAATGGGGAAAACCAGGTGAATTTGATTCAACACACCCTATTCCCCTGCTTATTCTTCCCTCTACCATAGTTTTGCCTAGGAATTCCAGCTGCTTCGACCAGCTGAAGTCCTCAGGGGGATATGTCAGTGCCCTTGGGATTACCATGTTGGAGAAGTGTGGCTCAGGGGTTAGAGGCGGCAGACCCGGAAGCTGAGATCGGCCCTGGACCAGGGTTCAATTCCCCCCCTCGGCGGGTCTTGGGCTCAAAAAATTCCACGGACTCGATAATTCTCGCTCCGGTGCCTTCTCAACTCACGGGTTCACACTCTGTGACTCTGGGCAATAGCTTGCTTAATCTCCACAATGGCCCCTCGCGGCAGGATGTCTGGCTTTCACCTTGTGGATACCCTGCCGGGGTTATCTCACAGGGGAATACCAGGACGGGTTCCCTAAGCAAGCGCCGGGAAACCCTTTGTGGGTAGCTGTGCGCTATATAAGCTCAAATACATTTACATTTACATGTTAATCATATTCCAAATGGGTCCTTTAACTGATGTTATTGGCCCATCAGAGGTTATGAACAATAGGAATGAGGGCCATTGTGGCATGTTTTATTTTTCCCAGCACCTCTGCTAATCTGCCTATCCTCATCGCTCTTTCCCAATCCAAAATCCTCTTCTTAAACTATCCTTCAACCTTCCTGCGCACTATGACCAGCATGATGTTTCCGTGGCCACAGATTGATTTTATTGTGTTCCCCCTACCCCTCGCCTTCTGTCGTCTTTTTTTCTACAGCTTCCACATAGATTGTCCTTTGCTTTTTCGTTTTACATTCTAGCACTAGCGATCATGTTTTGAAGAAATGAGAGTCAGACCCAATGAATTAGGTTGCGTTCCAAGGTGCATATATTGGGTTGCAATCTAACTCAACCTAGTGAAACTCATATCTTGGAGTACAAACATTTGTAAATTTCCAACGGTCACTTTTTGTTCTGCCGACATCTTGAAAATGTGCAAAACAAATATATTTATATATATATATATATATATACAAAACCTTAATTTCAACCACATTCTTATTCACAAGAGGATTATTCAATTAATTGAGACTATTCTCAAAGGAGTGGGACTCACACCCCAACAAATGAAATTTTCTTCCACTTTAAGATGTGATATTCACACCCATCGCTTCAGACTGTTGTTCAAGGTGTGAGACACACAAGGTTATCAAGACTCTGTCACATCTCTACTGTCCCTGGTGCTACTCTTCTTTGTGCATGGAGCATGATGTTTTTGACTATGGGTGTTTATCATCCAGCTGTGCTCCATGGACTCCTCTTCTGGTGTCTTTCTTTCTCTTGTACTATCCTCTCTCTTCCCTGGAGTATGCTTTCCCTATTGGTGTTGTTGTTTTGCCCTGAGTTCTGTGCCCTAAGTAAACTGCCTGCCATCCATCTCCATTAACTTCTTTCTGCCTGTGGTAGACTTCTGCCTTGAGAGACAGGACATTGTTGTGCTGGAAACAGAGACATTCAAAGTCCCACAAGAAAGTGAATGTAATAAATATGTATACTTTTTTTTAATGAGGTACTCTCCAAATTAATGTCTTCTAGATATATGCATTTGTTTTGAAAATTGCATGTAGAAACAAATAGAATTTGATATAACTATGTACAAGAAATTTCAAATATTCATCATTGAAACTGAAACAAAAATATGTTTTTAGGAATCAGTTTTTCTCTATTTGATACTAACTTCTTCAGTTTTTCATCGCTTTGCTGCTTATCATTCTCAAGATCCATCACCGTGTCTTGGGACAGCTTCAGGTCACCTTCAAGCTTTCTCTTGGCCCTCTCTAGGTCCATTCGAAGTTTCTTCTCTTGTTCCAAGGAGCCTTCAAGCTGTGTATTGTTAAACATATCGCTTAGTTGATGCTATTCAAAAATATTTGCTTTTCTTCAATAATAATTACTGATGAAAATGACCAATTAAATTGAGATTTAACCTATCATTGGTAAATTCCATGTACTGGCTCAGCATAATAACAAGAAATTTGTTGAGGTTGTCACAGTTTTTTCTCTTTTCATGGATGCTTACATCATCTACTTGCTGTTCCAGCTTGGTTTTGGCTTTAGTCAGAGTGCTGACTTTGTCTTCCTCTGCCTGTAGGTCATCCAGGGTCTGCTGATGGGCCTCCTGGAGAGCTTTCTTCTCCTTTGAAACCTTTGCAATGTTTTCATCAAGTACTGCCATTTCCTCAGTGAGGTTTTTCACCTAAATCACACAGTAGCAGTCATTTAAATCAATCTTAAATGTACTATGTTGATGTTTAGATTGAGATCAAACATTATCACATTACCTTATTCTCCGTGGCATGCTTTTCCTTCTCCACTTTGGCAAGGGTGAGCTCAAGGTTATCAATGTCTTTCTTCAACTCAGAGCATTCGTCCTCCAGTTTCCTCTTCTTGGCTGTCAGCTCAGCATTACTTTCCTCTTCGTCTTCAAGTCTTTCTGTCAACTCTTTCACTTTACCTTCCAGTTGGATTTTATTTTTAATGAGACCTTCACATCGTTCTTCTGTATCTGCCATGTTTTCACTTTCCTAATTGAATATTACAATTAAGTATGTTTCATTTATATTTGTTTATAAAAACTTACTTAGGCATCCTTGAAATTTATGAAATTTCACCTACCGACTGAACCTGTAATGCAAGATCATTTTTCTCCTGCAGAAGGGAAACCATTTTCTCCTCCAGTTCTTTCTTCCTTGCTTCAGATTTTACCAGAGCTTCTTTTGTCTTTTCAAACTCTTCTTTCATGTTTGCCATTTCCTTTTCTGTTTCCGCACTCTGCAGAAGAGGCTTTATCTTAAAGTAAAGTTTCATCCATGACCAGGTTTTGACATTCATGAATGACCTGATGTTGTACTGGATGGTCATTATGGATTCTCTGTTCAGGGTTGAAATAAAGAAGTTAAAAAAGACCCCATATAGATTATTAATAAAATTTTTACTGATGAATCAGTTCTAGTAAAAACCTTCTTTCCATCATCTTCTTGAATTCTACTCTCATGAGGAACCCTCTGCAAATCGCCTGTGTGCGTGTGATTAGCTCTGCCAGCTTTTCATCTCTCATTTCTTCTAGAACACCCAGGAGGCCAGCCTTGAAGAACACCTTTAATGTAAATGAAGGGAATGAGAGAAAGTCCTCCTTGCAATATGAGCAGCTGCCATTTTATGAAGGGATTACATAATCCCATACCTTTGTGTGTCCCAATTTGTACTGCGTGTGGTCAACGTCTATGGAACCCAACAGTTTTTCACTAGCCTTCTTGCTGTCAATAAATGCGCCCTCTGGAATTGCACTTGCATTGAGCACTTTGTACCTTAAATAAATGGTGTTCAAACTTAGCTTTGGGATGATAACACAAGGATTATTTAAACTCTTTATAATATTCATTAATTAAATGGAAACCTCATACAAAAATTGTCTTACATATTTGCGAAAAAGATGTCCCATGTATGAGCTTGTTTCTCTCTCTTCGGTAGTACATATGCTAGTTTTCCCATGATTCATAAAAACAGTGATGCTAACTGTTAACTAAAGAGGTATCATATACATTTCTATTCTTGTAATATTACTATGCACTGTGCAATTGTTTAGTTATGGTTTAAGATGTATTTAACTGTTTTGTGCAGTCTTTTTACCTTTGCTTAAAATCACCATAGAGAACCCTGCTTGGGAATCCCTTTCTGCAAATTCTGATGCCTTCCAACACACCATTACATCTCAACTGATGGATCAGCAGATGATTGTCCATTACACCTAAAGGCCGAGAATAGAACTCATATCAGTAACACTTAATGCTCACAGGCAACACAGTGATACTCCAACACTGTATGAATGGGTAGTCATTAAAGAGACACTCTACCTGGAGTCTTTGTCTCATTAGGAATCAGGCAACGTACAAAGTGGGGATGAGTGCTCCTCAGGTTAGTCATCAGCTTGCCCAGATTTTCCTGTAGTAGTAGTGATATAAGGGTATTTAAAATATTACAAATGTTTTAAGTCAATGCCTCACAAATGTGATGCACCAATCAACTCCGTAGACTTATTGTCCCATATATCGTACCAGAAGGCTATTTGTACAGCAGAAATATAAGTTTATGTATACTACTCACTCTGAACAAAGCGGACACTGTCTGGAAAGACCCACCCTTTTTCTTCTTTCCACTCTTTCCACCAGCAGCAGCTGCTTCTACAATTTTAAAGTAGCAAAAAATCTATTCATCAGGCACTTGATCAAGAGTGCACACTTTGCATATTTTCCTTTATATCTTTTTAAATGTATTACTATAGGATATTTACCAGCCTCTGCAGCAGTTGCTGTGTAGAGCATGGACAGTACTTTAAGGGAGGACTTCTGATACAGTTGAATGACAGATTCATTCAGTGGATCCTTGTTCTTCTCCAGCCAGCCAGTGATGTTGTAATCCACAGTACCAGCGTAATGCACCAGGGAAAAGTGAGCTTCAGCTTTTCCTTTGCCTGGCTTAGGTTTCTCAAAGTTCTTACATTTGCCCATATGTTGGTCATAGAGCTTGTTCTTGAAGGATGTGTCTGTAGACTTGGGGAACATGCACTCCTCTTCAAGAATGGAGAAAATTCCCATGGGCTGAGAAGAATAAATATTTCCATGAGTCCTCTGTATATTCTTAATTTTATATAGAAAATCAGAAGATGTTCACATAGATACCCACCTTCTCAATAAGCTCAATGCAGGCAGCTAGATCCATGCCAAAGTCAATGAATTCCCAGTCAATACCTTCCTTCTTGTATTCCTCTTGTTCCAAGACGAACATGTGGTGGTTGAAGAACTGTTGCAATTTCTCATTGGTGAAGTTGATACACAGCTGTTCTAAGGTGTTGAACTAAAACATAACACAGGTGTTCAATGTCATTGTGATCAGAGTGTCAGCATGGTTTAAAACATCACCCACCAAAAAATCTCAAACTTACATCAAAAATCTCAAAGCCTGCAATATCCAAGACACCGATGTAGTATTGCCTGGCTTGCTTGGTGTCCAGCTGTTGGTTGATGCGGATCACCATCCATAAGAAGAGCTTTTCATAAATAGACTTGGAGAGCGCACCAATGGAATTATAGACCTTTTGGGGAAAAGATTACATTGGTCAGCATCAAGCAGTGTAGTGAGCAGTACATTACTCAACTTCTGCATGTTAAAAAAACCAAAATATTTTTGCTAGTCATGTACAAAGAAAAGAAAGTTAAGAAGATTTCTTGCAGAGAGGCTATAATGTGAGCTCCAGAGGCAATACCGCTGATTTGTCGAGAAAGTCTTCTGAACCAATTGCTAGAAATTACCAGGTGCAGAATGGGCTAAAGTAGTTTAAGTTTTAACATTTTGATTTATTATATGCCACATAGTCAGATAACATCTGTCAGGTTTATACATTTCACTGTGGGAGTTTAGCTGCAAGCTATGCAGGGAGATTTGCATGTAAAGGGTGGGTATAGGGATTAATTGTTTTCTTCATCGTTCTGAGGCTGACATATCTAAACATCATACATTGTATGGTCCTAATTCAAGTGTCAAGATCAATGAGGCAAGAAAACAGAGAATGTCTCTTCCAAAAACAAAGTCACTATACCCCTTCCCTAAACTATAGCTATACCACGAGTTCTCTTAATGTGAAGTAAATAAATGAAATAGCCTGTCTATTCAGATATGGAGGTGATTTGTATTGGGCTTTATTTTTGTCTCCAGTGTGTAGATAAAAAATCGCAGGGAAGTAATTCTATCGCATGACCGGAGACGAGGATTACTCTTTATCTTTATCTTTCTGTTTTTATTAACTGCAGTCATTACTTAAAACTAAGCATGGGCGAATTTTGCGGATCTGGCGTTCGCGAATTTGAGTATTTGTGAACTCGCAATCCGCAAAATCCGCGAACTCTTGCGAATTTGCGGATTTTTTTTTGTGTGTTCGCAAGGGTTTCTGCCAGTTTGCGAGGGTTTTGTACCAGTTCGCAATTGCGAACTTACTTGTCGGCTTTCAACGGTCGCAACTTTGTTGTTTCTACGTCTGGTTCATCATCACAGGTTCACAGCACCCTCTGTTTCACCACTGCCACCCTCTGATTCACCCATGCCATCCTCTGGTACATCACTGCCACCCTCTGATTCATCACTTTAGATTATGGGGGGAAAAAGCAAGCACACCTGCCCTGCTTCAACTGACATGAATTAATTTGGGGTTGATTAATGTGTCCCTGAATTTAAACTTCCTGTCTGGCACCTGCTTCCTTATCTGTAATTTGCTTTCTGTTGCAGTGCAATTTTTTTTCCCAGGACCTTTGTGGCCTACTTGTAGCTATTCTATGAGCCTGCTTAGAGGGTCAGAGCAGGGTCATAGAATAGTTGCAAGTAGGCAACTGAACTCTGGAGGGGCCCCTCAGGAAGCACTACAGGGAATGGTTACTAATGATGAGTTTGAACTTTTGCACCTGCTGAGTGCTTTCAGTTTTGCAAAACTCGTTTTTCTGCAGAACAGCAACTGTAATGCCCCAAACAAACTTACTTGTGAAAGTTGATTTCTAATCCAAAAGTGATCCAAAGACAGTCGAAAAGGCCTCAAATCCAAAAAAGTGCAGGCAAATGTCAACCTGAGGAGTTATTCTTATAAAAATCATCATTTTCAGAAGGTTTATGCTGCTTGCTGGTGGATTTCTTGTGCAGAATTGCAAATTTTGTAATTTTGCGAGTGCAAGATTGTTGCTGCCCGCCGCATCTACATGTTCGCAATTGCGAACTCTCGCGATGCGTCGCCAAACTCCCGCGGGATCCTGCAGCAAGATCCAAAATGGCGCAACACTCGCAAAATATCGAGAAAAACAACTCGGCAAATGCTGAATGACGGTAAGTGAACGCCGCGCGCCGCAATATTGTATCACCAAGCAATAAAATCCGCCGCGTGCGAATTTTCGGTAAATTCGCGAGAGCTCGCGGATTGCGAATTTACCGAAAATCCACAAAATCCGCGAGCGGAACGGATTTTACGCTCATGCTTAATTAAAACCTTATCAGACTTCATTTCCCATAAACCCTATGGAAAATGTCACAGTACAACAAATGTGAACATGTAATCAGATGATGCCAAGACCCTTCCATAGTCCTGCAATGTTGTTACTGCTTCCTCTTTCTGTGCTGCTCAGCAGCCAAGTTAAGTGCCTTCAGCCACTTGACCTCTTTATTTCTGTAATTTTTGAAGATTTGTTTGTATGTTAAATGTTCCTAGCAGTGTACAGACACTGTGTGTCATTTGGATACAGTATGCAGCCACAGGAACACTTGTCACTCCTCCGCGGCTGCTGTCAGTTTCTCTTCATGCACTGCGCGACCTGGGGTCATTGCGGTGTTGGTCTTCAGCCACCAGTGGGAGCAGCATTCCAAACGTGCTCTGCGCGTCTCGCTGGCCCGAGCTTGCGCACTCATTCAAGTGCCTGTAATCTGAGAGCCTGGCCAGCCGGGTGCTGATATCAGCTTGTGCCCTTAACGCATTGAGCCTCTATACACCCAGGGGGTCTGTATATTTATCCAGTATTGGGGTATCTTTCATAGAGTCACATGCCTGAATCATTCCACGTCGCATAGGCGGGAGTCCCACAGTAAAAATATATATACAAAAGTAGTGCCTTAGTAAGAAATGTAGTAGGCTAAAAAGAAAAGAGGCCCAGAAGGCCCAAAACTTAGTAGCCTATCCACCTCATTATATGAAAAGAACTAAAAAAGAGTTCCAACCAATCAGCTGCCAGCACCCTCTAGAACCTTCCCAGCAGAGGCAGTTCTCCTCAGATTTTCACCGCACGTCGTGGTGAAGGGAGTCTCCCTGAGTGCCTACTCAGTTTCTTCACCCTTTACTCTTAAAGATGTCTGACAAGAAATCTCTCTTTAGAGCCTGTAGGACCTGTGATAAGAAGAGGGTCCATGTAGATGATTAGCACAAGGACTGTATCTACTGTTTACATCCTAACCATGTAGTTAAGGATTGTAGAATAAGCCGAACCTTCCCTGCTAAAACCATCAGAGACAGGGAAGCAAGGTTTCTTTTGTGGCTGAAATCCTCGTCGGCTCAGGAGGATGACATGGCCTCAACATCTAGCAAGAGGGCTAGATCCCATGACAGCTCCTCTTCTGAAGGAAGAACGCACCACAAGGCCTCTCATGAGACTTCTGACCAGTCAAGAAGGCCTCCCATGCCTCCCTCTGGATCAGCTTTGTCTGCGTCCGCTGAGATTTCCAAAAGGCCTTCAACCTCCAGAACCGTGAGTACAGCCCAGATCAAAACTCTTACGCTGGTGTCTTCTCATACGGTATTTGTGACCCCGGCTGCTCCTCTTTCTACAACTACGATCTCTACCATGGCTATTTCATCACCTATTGTGTCTGCTAAAGTATCTACTTCAAAGAGATCTAGTGTGGCGAAGGACTCGTCAACAAAGAGTTCCTCCTCTAAACCTCCGTCGACGACAGCATCGACGTCGAGCTCATCGACGACAGTTCCCTCAACGACGAAGACATCGTCGACGAAGAGCCCGTCGATGATGAAGACACCGTCGACGAAGAGCCCGTCAACGACGACACTGTTGACGAAGAGCCCGTAGACGATGACACCGTCGACGAAGAGCACGTCGACGACGACACTGTCGAAGAAGAGCCCATATACGATGACACCTTCGACAACGACACCATCAACGAAGAGCCCGTCTACCCCGTCGACGACGACACCGTTGACGATCCCGATGACGAAGAGCCCGTCGATGATCCCGTCAACGACGACACCGTCGACTAAGATTACCGCGTCGACGACGAACAGCCCGTTGACCACGGATTGGTCAACAGCGATTCCTCCAGTGTCACAGACTACGCCTATTTCCTATACTCACTTCCAGCTAAAAACCTACCGCAGGCAGGACTACAGCAACATCTCTCCGTTACTGCCATCGTATATCCTGGAGACGTATGTGGAAGATGATGAGTCTGATGAGGAGGATGAGGAAGGGCCTTTCGGCATAGCTCGCCATCCCTCAGAGCTATAAATAAATGGCAAGACGATGATGACGAAGAATATTTCCAAGAACATTTTTACCAGGAAGATCTCTCAACCCCTTATCAGAAACATCCCAGAAGGGTTTCATATCAAGGAGAGACCAGTCATCTTCCTCCTTCTTTGATACAAGACCTACAAGCCATGTTGGCTGATTACCGACAAAGGTTTCCTTCAGAAACGTTTGTTCCTATTTTGCCTCCCGCAGCGACTGAAGTGCCAGCATCGCTACCTCAGGTGGAAGTTCCTACTTCTCCAAGGCAGCCCTCTGGATTAGCACCGCAAGGGCACCTTGATACTTCATCCTCGGACGAGGAAGGTGTAGAAGAGGATGAATTACCCGACAACACTGGTGATGGGGATCCTTGGGATGATTACATCATTCCCATGCCCTCTCCACCTATTCCTCAGCCATCAGATTCTCCTCCTGAGGATATCAGCGGCTTCCTCAACCTCATGCAATGAGCTGCTACTAGATTCCAATTACCAATCACTATTCAACAGTCTGACTGCTTCTTGCATGATTTTAAAGAGGAGTATAGGAAAATTACAAGAGTGATTCCAATTATAGACTCCATTTGGAATGAAGGTCTTAAAATCTTGAAAATGCCTGCCTCCATACCTGCGGTTCTTCCGCAGATTGAGAAGAAATACAGAGCTCCGCCGGATACTCCATCTTGCCTAATAGGTCATCCACGTCCGGATTCAGTCATATCACAAGCTGCTCAGCAGAGATCAAAGAATCCAGCTGCACCAATTTCAACTCCACCTGATAAAGATGGCAGAAGATTGGATCTGATAGGAAAGAAGTTTTCCACTAATGCTGCATCCTCCATTAAGGCAGCAAATTCACTGGCTATTCTCGGTCGGTACGACCGCCAGATGTGGTCGGATTTGGCAGAATTCATCGACCTTATCCCGGAACATCGCCGACAAGAGGCAAGAAAAATTATGTTGGAAGGTGAACGAGCCACATTCGAAAATATTGACTGCGCTATAGACATCGCTAATACCAACTTCAGACAGCTTGCAGGGGCTGCTGTAATTAGACGCCAAGGATGGCTTAAGGCGACATCTTTTAGGCCAGAGGTTCAAACCAAGATCCTGGATATGGCCTATGACGGCGATTCATTATTTGGAAAGCACATAGATGAAGCACTGTTGGCTATCAAGACTGATACAGATACTGCAAAATCTTTGGCTGTTCTCCAGTACAAATGTAGATCTTTCTGAGGAGCAAGAGGTCACGGCTTTACATCCAGAGGAGGTTATCGCAATCAGCAGAACAGGCAGTATCAATAGCAATACAAACAGCCTTACTATCAAACGTCATACAGACAATCAGCTTCTGGTAGTTTCTCTCGTCAGGGCGGACGAAGGCGATCAAACAACCAAGGTCGCGATTCCAACTGGAAACAATGAGTTCAGCAGGACGCCAGTCATTCCTCCCTCCCTCCCTGTGGGCGCAAAGATCTCGGCCTTCTTTCACCAGTGGCAACAGATCATGTCAGATCGGTATGTCCTCGACCTAGTACACAAAGGTCACACATTGGAATTCACCAAGCAACCACCTACGACCCAGCCAAAGGGTCCCTCTCCCCCTCGTCTTCACTTACTTTTCAAAGAAGCCTTAAACATGCTCCGCAAGAATGCGATAGAAAGAGTTCCTTTGTTGCAGATAGGAAGAGGGTTCTACTCTCCCTTCTTCCTCATAAAGAAAAAATCAGGGGAGTGGCGACCGATTCTCGATCTCTGAAAACTCAACAAGTTTCTGAAGAAACAGAGTTTCCAAATGGTGACGCTTGCCGAGGTTTTAAGTTGTCTCAACAAAGGAGATTTTATGGCTTCTCTGCACTTGGAAGACGCATACTTCCATATCCCTATACATCCCAAACATCGCAAATACCTACGATTCACAGTGGCTGGCGTCCACTTTCAGTTCAAGGTACTCCCGAAATCAGCACCAAGGATCTTCACAAAATGCCTAGCACCGATTTCTGCAGCTCTGAGATCTCGAGGAATACAAGTGTTTCCTTACCTCGACGACTGGTTGCTCAAGGGTCCTTCGGAAAGAATAACGGAAGAGGCTTTTTCAACATGCCTACATCTCTATTCAAACTTGGGACTTAATCTCAGCGAAAGCAAATCACAATTACAACCTCTCCAAGTGATACCTTTTCTGGGAGCAAGACCGGATACCATACATTGCAAAGCATTCTTATTAGAAGATCGCCAACTAAGACTGCAAAGCCTAGCAAAGTCGATTTCAAAAAGAAGGTGAGTTTCTGTCCGGACATTCGCTTCTCTTCTGGGGATGCGCTCGTCTGCAATAAACCTGGGTCCGTTGGTACGACTCAGAATGAGACCTCTACAAGAAGAATTGCACCTGCAATGGCAACAAGCCGTGGGATCATTTGACGACTCCATCAAGGTGACATTGCACAAGATTTGCGCACTCCATTGGTGGTCTCGAAAGACAAACTTGTCTCCAGGCCTCACTTTCTTGACAACATCCCCAGAATTCATTCTAACAACGGACGTATCTATGGAGGGCTGGGGAGGCCATCTTCAGGACTTGCAGATACAGGGAAGATGGTCCAACAAATACCAACAAAAACACTTCAACAGTTTGGAGCTGCGTGCCAATTTTCTCTCTCTGCAGGCATTCCTTCCGAGGATTGCGGGCTCCTCAGTGCTGGCCCGTACTGACAATACGACCGGCATGTAGTACATCAACAAACAGGGGGGGGCGAGGTCTCTATACCTATCGCAGGAGGCTCAGGAGCTGTGGGAATAGGTTACAGCACATGGTATAACACTAAGGGCAGAACAGGTCAAGGGGCTTTAGAACACTTTGGCCGACACCCTCAGCATATCTCTATCGGGATGTCACGAGTGGGAGCTGGAGCAGAAGCAAGTGGAAAGGATCTTTCACATTTGGGGCAAGCCAACACTAGATCTGTTTGCGACAAGAGAGAACAGCAAGGCCCAGATGTAGGTAATAGCAAATTACCGAATGGTAAATAACAAATTTTACCGATTCGGTATTCACTATTCGGTAATTGCTATGTAGGTAAAATATTTGGTAAAAATACTGAATCTGTAAGATTCGGTAATTACCGATTCTGTAATTACAGAATCGGTATTTGCCATTGATTCCTATGGGCCTTGAAGCCCATAGGAATCAATGGCAAATACCGATTCTGTAATTACAGAATCGGTAAAATTACCGAATTTGCAATTGTGACAGGGTGTCACTTTGACACCCTGTTGCACCCCTGTTTCTGGCTTGTGTTCCATGTGACACACATACATGCCCTTAGGGCATGTCTGTGTGCCACATGGCACAGGTGTACATGCATAGATGTGCATGTACACTGGAATTCGTTATTTACCATGGAATAGTTCGATTCGGTAAGGGCCTGTGGCACTGATTACAGTGCCACCTACATCTTGATTTACAGAATCGGTAAATTTACCGATTCGGTATTTTGCCGATTCTGTAAATTTACCGAATCGGTAAATATACCGATTCTGTAAATAAAATGCCACCTACATGCCAAATCCCAAATACCGGTCGGTAACGGCCGAAATCGGCCGTTACCGGCCGGTAATTGGCGACCTACATCTGGCCCCAAATGCCTACATTACGCCAGCAGATTCCCTCAATGGCGATCAAGAGGGAATGCCCTGTCCATGTGATGGTCAGCGATTTATGCGTACACTTTTCCCCCAATACCATTGATACCGAAAGTGCTTTAAAAGGTGAAGAGGAAGTGTTGCCTTCTCATTCTAATCGCACCCCGCTGACCAAGGCAATATTGGTTTCAGGAACTACTTCTGTTATCACAGGAACATCCTGTTCGTCTAGTTCCAGCACTCATGATGTTGACAAGGGAAAAGGGTCAAATATTACACCCAGATCCACGGTCTCTGCTCTTGCACGCATGGCTCCTGACTTCTTAGAATTTAAAGATCTGAAGATATCTCAGGATTGTTGTGAAATTCTAACCAAATCCCGTGCCCAGAGTAGTCAGGACTTATCTCTTAAAGTGGAAACGATTTTGTCATTGGTGTGCAGCAAATGATATTCATCCAATCCAGGCTTCAGCAGAGGATATCCTTCCCTATTTGCTATCTCTGGCCAAAGCGGGGCCTGTGTTCTCCTCTATCAAGGTTCACCTCGCTGCAATTTCCAGATTCCGGAAGAGCTCTAACAAACCTTCACTTTGTTCTTCATCACTTATCAAACAATTTTTAAAAAGGACTTTTTCGAGTTTTTCCCCCAATACGTCCGCCACCTCCGGAGTGGGAATTAAACGCAGTTTTGTCTCAGCTAATAAGACCATTTGAACCAATTCACAAGGCTGAGCTCAAATTTCTAACCTGGAAGGTGGCAATTTTATTAGCTCTTACCTCAGCCCGAAGGGTTAGTGAAATTCAAGCCTTCACCATTTTAGAACCCTTCTTGCATTTCACTAGAGATTACGTGATTTTACGAACGAATCCCAAATTCATCCCTAAAGGACCATCTCAATTTCATCTAAACCAGCCTGTAAAGCTTAAAACTTTCTTTCCTGACCCAGCCATGCCGGCGGAAAGAGCTCTGCACTCTCTCGACGTCAAGCGTTGTCTTAAATTTTATTTACAAAGAACTAAGGAAATCAGGCGATCCAATCAATTATTTGTCGCCTATGCTCAAGCCACACTGGGACATGCTGTGACGAAGGCAACTATAGCCAGATGGATTGCTTCTGTTATTCAATTTTGCCATGATAAAGCCAACAAACCTTTACAGAGAACAGTCAAAGCGCATTCCACCAGGACTTATATATATATATATATATATATATATATATATATATATATATATATATATATATGTGTGTGTGTGTATTATGTTTCATATGTTAATTGATGACTAATATTGAATATTGCGAAGTATGGTTCATTTACCTTATTAGTACTCTAACCTTCCTGGATGTGTTTGGAAGTATATACACCCTGCCTCCCACCGTCTGCAAACAACACTATTTGGCTTACTGCTTGCTATTCTGAGTGAGGCATGTGAATCTATGAAAGATAGCCCAATACGGGATAAGAAAACAAGTTACTTACCTGTAACTACAGTTATCCAGTATTGGTATCTTTCATAGATTCACATGCACCCACCCTCCTCCCCGGCGAGACAGTTCTCTATTTGGGATACCTACTTCCCACTTGTGCTAAGAAAATCTGAGGAGAACTGTCTCTGCTGGGAAGGTTCTAGAGGGTGCTAGCAGCTGATTGGTTGGAACAATTTTGTAGTTCTTTTCATATAATGAGGTGGATAGGCTAAGTTTTGGGCCTTCTGGGCCTCTTTTCTTTTTAGCCTACTACATTTCTTACTACGGCACTGCTTTTGTGTATATATTTTTACCGTGGGACTCCCGCCTCGGCGACGGGGAATGATTCAGGCATGTGAATCTTTGAAAGATACCAATACTGGATAACTGTAATTACAGGTAAGTAACTTGTTTTCTTCACTGCTTAACGCGTTTTACCTCTAACAAACACAGACACCTGCCCAGTCGAGTGCTTCTGTCCAAAGTAGTGTAATTGGGCAAGTGGGGTCCTCAGGGCCTGGCCCTGTTATTGGCCCTCTGGGTTGCAGTAACTGGTTGGGGAAGACCCCACTCTATAACTCCATTGAATCAGCTGGGTCCCCAGTGTACTTGCTCCTACCATTAGCCCTGTGCTCCCTGGGAACCAATCCGATTAGGAATTCCCCATTTGGCGCCTTGATTACTCTAGCTAATATGAGTGACATAGAGGAGACTTACCTGGAGGAGTATACCATACCTACCTCCCCTTTGACGACCACATATGTGAGGTTATAGACACCTCAAGGAAGCTGTGCCACTGGCGGTAGACACTCTGGAGGAGACACTCTTGCAGTACACAGAGCACTGTTTCAAACCCCTCCCTGGGAGGGGGAAGTCAATCTAGGGCTTATGCCCTTTACCTCCAAGGTGCCCTGTCCAGGACCCACCACTCACTAAACGCAAAAGGGAATCCTTATCTGGCATCGATTTGAACTCATTTGACAAGCTGATGTGGGCCTTTAGGACCCGCAAACCGCCTTCACCCATGGATTCCCTAGAGCCCGGTCCCTCAGAGTTGCAACCATCAGGTGCTCCCTGCCCACCCTTGACAGCTCATGCCCCATATTCACCCTTAGACTCAGAGGGTGAGCAGGAGTCAGACTCCTGCCCTTGGCACCCCCACCCCACCGCATGCAGGAAGAGGGTCAGCGTGAAATGCCACCCACGACACATTGGATATGCTGGATCTGGAAAGCCTCCTGCATCCTTGTTTCTCGGAATAGGTACCTGCGGACAAGGTAGCGACCTGTGTTGCGGGCTGCTTCATAAGCTGCTAGACAAGGAAGTTCGTAATCGCCTGTGGATGGGGTGCCCATGTCCAACTCTGGGAGACAAAGTGGCACTCATACAGACATATATGAACGCATGGCCACCTTCCTGAGAAAATACATGAAAGCCGCAAAAGGGGATAGACCAGTCCTGGTGGGCTTACCAGGGCAAGCTCTTAAACCTGGCGGGCCCCCTAACCCATATCTTGGATATGGCAGAGAATGCCAAAGCATCAGGGAGCCTTATCTCTCCTAAGGTCCTCTAGGGTTTGGTCCAATGGTCCATCTTCCTCCTGGGGAGCGCAAATTGCACCATCTCCACGGCATTGTTCGCTCTGCATCAAAATCGACCCTAAATTGGGGGACTGAGCCCCCTCTGAGGCCGGTCCCATTGCCAAGGGGGGGTTGTTTGGGGACCCATTCATACAGGAAATGGGTAAATTTGGCCAGACCTTTAAATCCCTGGTTAAGGTGCGGGATCTTTATGGCTCAAATTTACACTGGGGCTGGCAGAGGTAGGGAGTGATCAGCCTGCTGCGCTCATTACCCAGCCTCCACCAGAGGACAACACAACAGGAGTGGGTGGTACCAGGATGCCTCCAATTTTGGAAACTTTTACCCCACACAGGGGTACCCCCACCATTGCGAAGCGAGAGTAGGCCGACATGGTGGCAAAACCCAGGGAACCAATTCAGGTGAGCATTCAGTCCTTCTCTCAGGAGTGCCTGGGGGACAGACTTGGGAATTTCTTCCACAGATGGCAGGCCCTCACTTCCAATTCCTGTGTCCTTCAAAGTGTGCAAGGGTTCCAAATAGAGTTTTATGGCTCCCCTTACCAAAAAAGAGCCCCGTTCCCCCTGGCCTTCATTCTCGCTTACGCCGCTCCATGGTATCGGATTTCCTACACAAAGGGGCAATCGTGAGGAAGTCCCCTCACCTCCGGGGCTTTTTAAGCAATCTCTTCATCATAGACAAGACTGATGGTGGACAGAGGCCGGTAATCAACTTGAAGGAATTCATCAATTGGTTGGTTTACCGATATTTCAAGAAGGAGGGCAGTCATCTGCTCTGGGATCTCTTCTTTTCCAGCAATTGGATGGCACTCCTAGACCTCAAGGATGCCCATCTCACAGTCCCAGTTTTGCCTCCTCGCCATCGCTTCCTCCAGTTTCAGTGGTGGGTGTAGGAAGGTGGATATCTGACTATATGGTTACCCCAACTTTTTGCCTAGTGTTTTGCTGGTTTTTTACTTAGTTGGCCTGGGATACTACTATTCAGGGCCCCAGGCTATCTGCTCTCCCTATCAAATGGACTCCATGTACTTTAGGTACATACTCGATTGGGTATTGGGTCACCTTTGTGAGCCCCTGTTTAGTGTACCATAGGTACCCAGGGCATAGGTGCATCCAAGGCCTACCAGGGGCTGCAGCATGTATTATGCCACCCCTGGCTGGCCATCCAAACTGACACCACAGGCTGATCACTCAGTTTGGGTAAGGTAGTGTAATCACCCCTTACTTAGATATTGCATACCTATATCTACCCATTTATATAGACACATATATACCTATAAGTCACTCCTATGGCAGGCCTTGACAATCCTGAAGGCAGAGTGCTCGGTTTTATGTGAGAGGGTGCCCTAGCATGAGCTGAGCCCTTCTGCAGCTTTCGAAACCATCTCCTTATAGCTGTTCTATGATATAGCCATTCTATATACTCTTAAGTGCATTATAATACTCGCAGTTAATGCTAACTTCGGTTTGGCTTTATCAAAACATGTTGTGTAGGGTGTCAAACACTTTGGAATACTACCCCCCCCGCCACTTCTGGCGGCGGGGTAGCATTCCACCCTTCTAGAGGGAGAAGACATGTAGTTACTGCTTTTCCTGGTTAAAGTTAAACAGAGCCTCAGCATCACAAAATGGATGCTGCTGCCACAGACACGAGTCTGACCTCCTGCTGCTGGGGGAAACTCCAGCAAGGTAGGCTTAGACAAAAGGTTTCCTGTCGAGGAAGGTGCTAGCACCTCCCCAGACAGCTTGTAGTGTATTCTGGCAGGGTGCATTGAATGGAAAGATGCTTTTCCAGACACTGCCTGGGGCACACACGGTGTTCCATGCATAGCCCGGTTCAAACCAGTTGCCGGGGCACTCCAGCCCCGCTCTGGCGCGAAACTGGACAAAGGGAAAGGGGTGTAACCACCCCCTTCTCAGGTCCACCCATAGGAGGGACCTAGTAGGTAATCCAGCCCATTTCTTTAGTATAAAGATAGATGCTGTGTCCCCAGGATTTTAGATAATCCTGGAATGAAACTTTGATACAAACTCTTGGACCTTCGACGTTCTATATCAACTAGAAGACTGAAGACATCTCCCTTGTGGTCAAGGAGTGACCACCTTGTGCAAACAGGCACCACCAGTAACTTGCCGGTCTGCTTTGTCGACGCTCCCGCTGGATCCCGAAGACTCAGCGACACAGGAACTGGACTCTCAGACTTCTCTGACTCCGACCCACATTCACAGCAAAGCTGAGACCTGTGGTGGACACGAGAGACGTGGGACCGGAACACCCTGGTCATCCTGCATTTTGCTAACAGTGCAACTACCGAGGCACCCTTGCAGTTGTGTATTGGGGTATGAGAAGCCCCAGACCCGAGCGCCATTTGCACCGCAGCTCAGCCCTCCACACTCCTTGAGTGCCGCGTGGGGCCCGCTCTTGCATTTCAGCTCAAAACATCTTCCTGGTTGCTAGCCCACAGACTAGTTAGCCCTTCTAAGACTTTCCTTTGAAGCCAAACTGTTTTCCTGGTTGCTCCAGGCTTGCTCCAGCTTCCCAGCAAAGGAGAATCTCACCAGACCTTGCTGGTCTGCTCCGAAGCCAATCTTCACTTCCTGCGTGGATTGCGGTTACCAAGGCTTGTTGGGTCCAGTCCAGATACCGACACCGCAGCAAACTAGATCCTTTGTGGGACAGCTCGAATCCAGCTCCTGGTCATCATCAACACCTCCTGGTCCTCGTGGCTGTAGAGACACTCTTCACCTCTTCACCTGAAATCAACTCGACATCGCCTGGTTCCTTCCTGGTCACTGGCTAGTGACCCAGACTCTGTCCCCTCTGCTTTCAGGTTCTTCTCATCTCCGATCCACCCTTGGATCCACCCAGACACTTTTCCTCTGGTCGCCTGCAGCACTTCTTTGCAGATCTCCATAGAAAACATCGACGAAACCCGACACAAAAAGACACCTATGCATCCGGCTTCCCTGGGTGAGGTAACTCTAGTACTCCGGTGCTCCCGTGGGTCTTGAAACTCGAAGTGTCCTAGTTCGAAGGGGTTTTACTGTAGTCCATCCAGAAGTGTCTTAAAACTGTAACTTTGCAACTCTTGTGTTCTCCATTATAAGTCAATGATAACTCGCGACTGTGTTTAGACACTGCACGCGTCTCCGTGGGTCTCCTACTTCCTAACCTTTGGTTATCTAGTGTAGCCCCAGCGATTCCCAAGGCCCTAGGCCTATTGACTGTTTCTGAAGTGGTCCTTATACCACTTACTTAGTATATGGTTTGTGAGGCCCCTAGGGCATAACTGTATTTGTGCAACTTATAGTATGCTAATTGAGTAACTTGTGTGGTATTTCGATCTCTGACCTCACAAAGAGTGCAGAGGGGTTGTGTTCGAAATAAATACATATATATTTGATATATACCTCGTGTGGTTTCCTTTCATTTGGTACTCAAGGGATTATAATTGGTAAAACAGCTTGCTTTACATGCTCTCTGAAGTTTTAGCCTAAGACTGATGGCTCATGCTACCACTAGAATAGCTTGTCTATAAGCTTGACTTTATAACCACCATCAATAAGGGTCGATTAGACTGGTGCAAGGTGCTCACTAGAATAGTGGACATCATATGCCAGGCTAACTTCTCACAGTGGAGGGAGACCTTCAAATTCACCACCCTCCCTTTCAGTCTGTCCTCCGCTCCATGGTTCTTCACCAAGGTGATGCATCAGGTAGTGGAGTTCCACAGGGCTTGGGGCATCCGCCCCATTATCTACCTGGACAGCATTCTCCTAATAGACCAGTGCCCGCGAAGTTTCTTGTCACATCTGTAAATGGCGGTTTTGCTTTTGCAGTCCCTAGGATTCATAATAAACCAGTAAAAGTCAGCTCTTACCCCTCTCAGTGGCTGGTGTTCTTGGGTTCCATTGTGGACTCGGTTCGAGCCACCCTCAGCCTTCCTTCAGGGAAGACAAACAAGATCAGACACAAACTGCGTCGCCTGGCAACCCAGCCCTCCACCTCCCTACACAAGATAGTAAGAGTAGTGGAACTCCTGTCATCCTCGATCGAGGCCATCTTCCTGGGTCCCCTTCATTATAGGGCCCTAAAAATATTAAAGGCCTCTCATCTCAGGAAGGGACTAACATACTTTCAAGTGGTCCCCTTACCAGAGGATGTCCAGTAGCAGATCCAATGGTGGCTGGCTCACACAGAGACCTGAAATTACTGTGCGACCTTCGGCTCCCTCCCGGACCGACACCAGTGGCTCAGGCTGGGGAGCGAGGTGTGGGTATTTCTCCACCGGCAGAAGATGGTCTGCACAAGAAAAATCCATACACATCAATTGCCTCAAACTCCTAGCAGGTTCTTTTGTGGTCTGCTGCTGGACCAAGAATCAAGCACAGTGCTGTGTCCTCCTCAAGATGGACAACATGGTGGCATTCTGATACATAAAACACCTCGGAGGAACTCACTCCAAGAACCTTGCAGATCTGGCCCTCAACTTTTGGGATTACTTTCTGCAGAATCAGGTATCCGTAATAGTAGAACATCTCCTGGGGGCATCCAACCCAGTAGCCAATTGCCACTCACATCACCTCCGAGCCTCGAGTCACTGGCGTCTACATCTGCCAGTTTTCCAAACCCTATGCGAATGGTGGAGCCTGTTCTTGGTAGATCTCTTTGCATCCTTTCTGGAACACCAGCTCTCAAGATACTTCAGCTGGCACCCAGATCCGGAGGCGGCGGCCACAGACACGTTTCTCCAAAATTGGCAACTGAAACAGGGCTATGCTTTCCCTCCGTTCGTGATGATCATGCGCCTCTCAGCCCAGGTCAGGCATCAAATGGCGGACATTGTCCTAGTCATCCCCACATGGAGATCACAAGTTTGGTATCCACTTCTTCTGGAACTTCCTTGGGATTCCTCAATTTCTCCATCCTGTTTCCGGATCTCCTCTGAGAGAAGAATGCCCATTCTCTGGTGCTGGAGGTGTCTCTGTCTCTTATGGCATGGAAGAATACAGGGAAAGCTGGAAAGTCCAAGGCCTTTCGAGACAGGCTGCATCCCTCCTCCCCACAGCATGGCAGACAGCACAGTCAAGCGTTATTGACTTTTTGATTTATTGATCGGCATGGACTAGATGGATGGGCTGGTGTCATACATAATATCTAAAAGAAACAGGTTAGTATTAGATTCCTTACCTTAGAATACCCCCAGGTGTCAGTCTGGATCTGTAAACTTTTGCGTAGCAGTACCCCTGCGTGTCGCTAGGCGTCGTCTGCGGCTCCGCGTCCGTCGTCGGCGTCGTTGGTGCCAGGATGACGTTGCCGGGGTACTTAGACGCCGCCCTCGCGCGCTGACGTCAGTTCTCCTTTTTTCCACGCCAGCAAGCACCGATCCGGAAAAAGTGGTACCCTTTAGTCATTTTTTGACTAAACTTTTTCACCTCCTCCACTGGCGCGACATCACATTGGACAGGTGGGTGATGCAAATCGTCCGAAGGGGCTACTCCCTCCCCTTTGAGGCGAACCCTCCAGCCATGCCACCGCAATACCACCGTGTGTTGGGGGATCACTTGAAACTTCTGCACGAGGAAGTCGCGGCCCTCTTGGCCAAGGGGGCCATTGAGCGCGTTCCTGGGCCAGAAGTAGGGTGTGGTTGTTACTCCCACTACTGTCTGGTTCCCAAGAAGCGCAAAGATGGGGCCTACGCCCTATCTTGGACCTGCGGAACGTCAACAGCTTTCTCCGAAAGGAGAAGTTCAAGATGCTGAATCTGGCTCAGGTCTTAGCTGCCCTGGACCCGGGAGACTGGATGGTAGCGTTGGACTTGCAGGACTCTTATTTTCACATCCTCGTTCTGCCGGCCCACCAGCGCTACCTGCGGTTCATGGTACCTCCACCCGAACCTGTCCAGCCTCCACCTCCATGCGTGGAGATTGAGCGGCGACAGTTGAGGCCATTTGACTTGCCTCCTGAAGTCTGCGATGTGATTCTGGCAGCCAGGCATCTCTCCACAATATCGGTATACGCCTGCAGATGGAACACATTTGTTGCATGGTGCACAGCAAAGGCTGTGGATCCGCTCTCTGCCCCCCTTTCTGAGGTTCTCCTCTTTCTTCTTTCTCTTGCCCAGCAGGGCTCTGCTCTGGGCACTCTTAAGGGCTACCTCTGCCATTTCCGCCTTCTTAAGGCTCCCTGATTAGCCCTCTCTTGTCAAGACCCCATTTGTAAATAGGTTCTTGAAGGGCATCACTCATATGTCCCCCCTGTTCCTTTCGAGATGCCTCAGTGGGACTTGAATCTTGTTCTGACGTATTTGAGCCACTTCATAACTGTCCTCTTCATCTCCTTACTCTTAAGACTGCATTCCTGGTTGCCATCACCTCTGCCAGGAGAGTGAGTGAGCTCCAGGCTCTTTCTTCACAACCTCCTTTCCTTTCTGTCCATCCGGACAAAGTTGTGTTGCTGACGCGACCCTCTTTCCTGCCCAAGGTAGTCACAGCCTTCCACATCGGGCAGTCCATCACCTTGCCCACCTTCTTTCCGCCTCTGCATCCCTCGAAAGAGGAAGAGAGGCTCCACCGTCTGGACCCAAAACGTGTGCCCATGTAGAGATGTCAATCGAGGAAAAATAGAAAATGGTACTCTAAAACATTAACACTCCAACATCGTGTAATGGCAATTGAAATCAAGGCCATTAATACTCATCCTGATCCTGCATTGCAACGTGAAAAAATCTGTGAGCTACGTAAAGCATACAAAATGCAGTCTGGTCAGCAGAAAGATCCCAAACAGAACAAGAGTGGATTGACATTGTGACATTGTGCATAAGCAATAACGGTAAATCTCTTTGGTTGCTAATCAACCAACCGGATAGAGATCCAGCTGCCACTACAGCCAACAATGCCACTGAAGAAACATGGGTGAGGCATATTGAATCCTCATACAAAAGCAAGGATTAAGGTCCTCTTCCATCGCATAATGATCAGTGCACAGTTGCCTTATCCTTCTCTCTGAGTGAAATCAAAGAAGAAGTTGAGAAATTTAGAAGGTGCGGCACACAGGGCCCAAATAGGCTTCCTACATCTATCTATAAACAAGACTGTGATTTCTGGTGTGCAGTTTTTCATTTCTTCTTAAATTTCTGTCTAACAGAAGGTAGTTCCAGAATGATGGTGTTGCTCTATTTTCCAACCTATATACAAGAAAGGCCAGTATGACTCCCCCGACAGCTATTGCATGATCGCTCTTTTGGGTGTAGACTCAAACATCTTTGCTAGCTTGCTACTGGCAGAGTTGGAAGCCCGGGCGTAAAGAGGAAAATTAATTGCTTTTAATCAAATCAGTTTCAGAGCTAAATCTAGTACCTTAGATAACTCAGTTGCACTCTCAATGATTGCTGAGAAATTTATCATCAATAGGAAACAGCTTTTATATTCCTACTTTGTGGATTAATCCAAAGCATTCAATCATGTCAACCGCAACCTCTTATGGAGAAAGCTGGCCGGCGGGAACATACCTGCAAAACTATCATGAGCCATCCAACTTCTATATTCAAATAACTAGGCTATCCATAGCTAGTTTATGTGGAGACATGCTTTTCAGTATTTTCCTCACAGACAAGAGGTTCGATTGAGTTTTTTGACAGGGTGCTATTTTCCCTAACTTAAGGTGTGATTGCGAGTGTGGCAGGAGCAGGACCGCCCGCTGCCGCACCGCTAAACCAGTGTGCGCACAGCCCGCCAGATTATGACTTTTTCAATCACTGGCAGGCAGTTCTTTGGCGTTCCCATGGCAGTGCCTATGAATTAGGCACTGCCATGGGAACATTGAATGCAGTACCTGCATGGCATGGAGATCCTGCCAAGCATATTGCTGCCTCAGGACCGCTGCACCATGGTTGCAGCGTGTGCAATGGCAGACTGCACTAGTTGTAATAGGGTGGTCGGAAGACCGCCACAGCAGCAGCCCTGTCAGTCTAGTGGTCCATTGACTGCCAGACTTGCAACCAGGCCTTTAATGTTATGGGCTAATGTTAGAATGCTAACTGCTAACTGATTGTACACAACTAGCTAAATGGATCTTAGACCTGAGTATAAATTATGACAAGCAAAAGTGGAATTCCATTTACCAAAGAGTGCCCAGAGATTTTATTACTTCCCAAGTGCATGCACGAGGCCAACGATGATATCAACATTTCTTATAAATAAATCAAGTGTCTACTTTAGATTCCAGGAGAAAGGAAACATTGCTGCTATATTACTAGTGTGTCTTTGTTGAATAGATTTTGACTGAAATGTTTTAAATACAGTTCAGAAATATTTGAACAACAAATGCTATTTTGAGATACAGTTCTAACATAACTATTTTTAAGGATCAGTGAGAAGCATTTTCTGTATGTGGGCAATAAAGAGACTATCTTTTGGTACTCTCGATGGTTAAAGATATTTTTGCTATTTTGGAGTGCATTTGTTAACTATCTTATCACACTTCAGTGTCAGACTTGATAAAAGTGGTACTGGGTTGCCTTCTCTTAAGTGTTATGGAAGTTTGCCACAGTGCAACAGTTGTTCTTAAAGAAGAATGGGGCATATTAGCAAGAACCCCGTTAAAATTATCACCGTTTTAGCGGCAGGAAACTGCTGCTAAAACGGCGATAATGAGTTTGCTAATATGCGTTATAGAATGCCAATAGAAGCCCAGGTTAGATGTGCAGGACATCTAATCTGGGCTTCTCTTGGCCCCTTATCGCCATTTTAGCAGCAGTTTCCTGCCACTAAAACGGCGATAATGTTAACGAGGTTCTTTCTAATATGCCCCTAATTTGTATTGATTCAAATATATTAAAGGTATATTAAAATGCAACAAAAATGTAGAAGATATACCTGATTAACAGTCTGCCCCTTGGTGACAAATTCATTGCCAACCTTCACTCTTGGGTAGCACAATGCTTTCAGTAAGTCAGCCGAGTTTAGACCCATCAAATAAGAAATCTTGTCAGCAACTGCAGGTAAAAAGAGAGTCTGTTACGGTCTTTTCTTTCATCATCTAATTTTACAATTTGCGTACACACTTTAACATTAAACATTAGAATGTTGCCCATCAGAATGCAACATGTATTCTAATACAGTGCAATTGAATTTCAGCCACATATTGTCTCCCATTCCAGGGGTCTTAAAATCTTATTTATTTCCTATATTCATTTACAGTAAACAGATTTCTGTAAAATGATTGTGTCAGTAATCATTATCTTGTAACAGTCAAGTGAATAACTGGTTATGCAGTTGTGTGTGCTCCTTTAATGTCAAGTGTTGCAGTGAAGAAGTATTATAAATACGGAATCACCTTTACACTAAATAGTAAACAGTGCTTTGTTACTTTTGAAGTTAAGACAATATAATATCCAGGACACATATTCAAAGAATCAGTCTCCATTTACACACCACTGACAGATATAAGAGCATGGTTAGACTACTCCCATATTAAATAGTCCAGACTGGGGCAGGTTATTGCATGAACTGTCCCAGTCATCACAGCCATGGAGCCATTGGATAGACTGGAACATTATTAAGCCTCCTGCATATGTCCCACAAATGTGTGAGGACCAGTAAGATGTCGCAATAGTAGTTGCTAAACAGCACCCCCATACATAACATTAGCAACATATATTTGATAAATATTTGCATCCGCGGCTGTTTGTTACATTCTCCAGTTATGTGCAGAAAGCCTCACACAACATGTCTAGTCTGTTTCCTATCTTCATGCACAGCACCCAATTTTCCTCAGAAACAGGAAAACCTATAACTAACATGCTTTCAACCATGAACCTATGGGGCACCAATGATTCAAATGAAGAATCTCCCATGTCCTTGTCAGGGCTACAAAGCACTATGTAAATTAGACATAGCTGATAGAGACTTCTAGCTGCAGATTCCTTACCTTAGGATTTTCTGCAGGTGTCTGACTGTATCCGTAAAAGTGTTCATGAGCAGTACCTCTGCGCATGGGTAGATGGCATAGTTCGGCTCCACGTAGTATCATCACCTACACTACGATTGAAATGTGTGGTGCTCATATAGGCCCCAACCCAGCGTGCTGGTGTCAGTTCTGTTGTTTCCGTACCATTGATCGCAGATCCGGTTAGAGCTACCCCAGTAATTTTTTGACTGACCTTTTTCAACTTATTGTCAAAGTCTTTTTGACAATCTTTTTCTGGCATAGCAGAATGTCAACTTGGAAGGCCAGCTACAAGCCCTGTGGCACCTACCACAGTCAGATGTTGATGATGTACCAGCCTCTGGTCCCTAGAGCATGACCACAATTTGAAGACCTGCGTTGCCTACGATGCCATGCATCGCAAAGGCCTTGAGAGAGCGCTCTCTCAAGTTCCTTGCCACTCGATGTGCGACACCACAATGGTCTCTATCCCGATCAGGAGGAAGGTCCTGGTATCGGTCGCAGAGCACAAGATCCTCTTCACACAAGATCCTCTTTGCACACAAAGCCATCCTCAGGTAAGTCCAGGAGAAACAAAAAAATTAATAAGTCGAAGAAGTCTTTGCCCCATACGTCAAAGACATCTGACGAGACAAGGGAGAGTCGTCATTTGAGCCCTGGCTGTGTGGTTGAGCCTGGGCTGCCTCTGCACCTCCCCGAGTTTCCCAGAGCTGGAGCGACACCCGCCCAACTCTGTGAGTTCTCTGCTGCCATGCACCTCCTATTTGGGTGGCCCGTTCCTGCTTGCGCACCTTCAGGCTCCGCTGGTTCAGGTAGGACCTCCACTGGTTCTACGCTGGCAGCTCTATCCCTGGCGGCTCTAGTCAGGCCCCTTGGATCCACAGATGGATCCGTACCAATACTGGTCATACCACCTCAACATTCCACAATGCCTGTCCCAATTCTCATCCTCAATTCTGCAACGGAGCCGGAGGGGCATCGGCCAACACCGGCGCTGACTGGAGCCATGTCTTCCAGGCCAGAGCCTGAACCCTATTCCTATGGGCTGTGAGGAGAGAGTAGGTGTAGGGGTCAATGACCTTGAAAAATACCAGCCCCTGGCCCCTTACATGAACTGGTGTGAGGATTTGGAAAATGCCAGTGGATCGGATACCTCTACAGATACTGGCATGGTCTTTCCTTCTAACGTTACTATGGAGGACAAAGTTATTTTTGTTATGGTAGTGAGAAGGGTGGGCGAGGTCCTGGACCTTAGCCTACCCTCAGTGGCAGTCAAGACTAATGCCTTGGCAGAGGTGCTTCAGCCGAAAGTGACCCCCTCAGAACTGCTTCTCCATTTAATGAAGTCCTCATGGACGTCCTACTTGGGACTTGTCCAAATCCTCCACAGGGGCTCCTGTGAACAGGATGATTGTCACTTCCACCGCTCCACCCAAGGGGATTGAAATGTCCTCATGCCCCAGAGAGCATGGTGGTGCAAGCTTCCATCTCCTATGTAAACCCACTAGATAGGGAATGGACACCTTAAGAAAGAACATGTTTTCTACCACCAGTCTGGCACTGTGGTTTGTGAACACCACATGCCTTTTTGGCTGCTACTTCCTTGCACTGTGGGGTTCCATTGCACAGGTGCTGCCCATGGTCCCAGAGAAGTTCTGGGCCCCACTCTCCCAAGTTGTTGCAGACAGGAGAGATGCAGCCAAGTTCATGATCCGATGTGGCCTGGAAATTGACCGACTCGCTAGGCAGAGCGGTTTCTTCGCGATAGCCTTACGGTGTCATGCCTGGCTCTGAACAACTGTCTTTTCCGGGAATGTCCAAGCATCTCTTATGGACATGCCCTTTGATGGGCAGGTCCTTGGGCCTTTCCATGCCCCCTCGCCAACCCCGGTCTGCCTTCCACTCCTTTCGTGACCATGAAAGGGGCTTCAGCCGCTTGATTACCCACCCACCACTGCGGCACGCAAGTTTCCCAGCCTCGGCATGGTTGGCATGTGGTACCCACAGACCCCATGGGTCGGGCAGTCAGAAGTCAGGTCAGTTCACCACCACCCAACAGCCACAGCCTCCAAACCCCTTTAGTTTGCCCTCTTACCCTCATGGGCAAACAGTGGGAGGCAAAATACGCCATCACCTGCCCCACTGGAGGTCAATAGCATCAGACTGCTCGGTTTCTCATATTGTCCTAAGGGGCTACTCCCTACCCTTCGTTACCTCCCATCCATCAATGCAACCCACTTGTGACAGGCTGACGGAGGACCATCTCTCCTTGCTCTGCCAGGAAGTGATGGCTGTCTTGGCCAAGGGAGCCCTAAAGAGGGTGCCAATGCCAGAAGTAGTTGGTGGTTGCTATTCTCGCTATTATCTGGTGCCCAAGGAGGACAGATGCCTTTGTCTTATCCTAGACCTGCGCGCTCCCAATTTCTTCCTCTAAAAGAAGTTCAAAATTCTCATGCTTGCTCAAGTTCGGTCCAAGGCATGACCCAGTAGACTGGATGATTGCGTTGAACTTCCAGGCCGCATACTTCCCCATCCCGCCCTGCCAGCCCACAGGCACTACCTAGGGTTCACGGTAGTCTACAAGTACTTTCAGTTTGCTGTGCTCCTTTTCGACCTTTCCAGTGCCCCTCAGGTGTTCACCATTGTGTTGGTGGTAGTTGCAGCTTATTGGCAGAGATCAGGGGTGCCAGACTTCCCCTATCTTGATGACTAACTGTTGAAGATGAGCTTTCCACAGGCTGTTGTCCTCCCACCTCCAGACTACAGCGAACCGCCTACACTCACTGGAGTTCACTATCAACGTGCCGAAGTCACACCTGACTCCCTCTTAGGCACTCCCTTTCATCAGAGCTGTCTGGACATGGTGCAGTTTCAGTCATAGCCTCGCAAATAGTGAGTCCGGGATATACAGGCTATGCTACTGTTGTTTCAACCTCTATCCTTGATTTTGATGAGACTGACTCTGAGGCTGCTTGGCCTCATGGCCTCCTTCATCCTGTTTGTGACTAGTGCTGAGATCGAAATTACATTTCGTGAGTGGAGTTCACCGAGTTTTTCCTACTCTGCACTCCGCTTGGAGCATGGAGTTCAGCAAAAACTCTGCCTACGCCTTGTAGTGGAGTTTACCAGCACTCACGCGGCTTATTCACTCCTGCAGACCGACAACCCTCTTCATCCAGGGGCATATCTAATGGTGTTGTGGTCCGTTTCCTTCTTTCACAGGCAGGGCTCTTTAGACTAGTTTTGAGGAAATGAAATGGAGGTGACACTCACCCCTGTCAGCTGTGCTGGTCGGCTTGTGGGAAAAATGGAACCTTTGCTACAAGTTGCAGTATGGACGTGCAGCAGCTGGAGTTCTATTCAGGTGAACTTGAGATGCAGAGGCCACTCAGAATGGACACAGCAGTTGAAAGTGTAGAAGGAAGCTGCAGAGACTGGAAGGACCCGGGCAACAAGTGGGGAGGCTTGCTCGTGGAGGAGGCATGACAGGGACTATGGTGAGTTCCCGAGAGGGCCAGTCTTTTAAATTATCCTCACACTCTGTTTTCTTGCTGGTATTTATTTGTCTCTGTGACAAGCGCTGTTTTTATCTGAGGTGAGCACGGCTGCCTACTCTTAGGTCTCCTCTCCCTTCTACTTCACTTCAGTACCTGGCTTTTATTCCATCTTTTGCGCCTTGACGCCTTTGGGCAAAGTAGCGCTTACACAAATCGCCCTTCAATCAATCAATCTGCCTGATCGGCTGTTTGTGGG
Source organism: Lissotriton vulgaris (assembly GCF_964263255.1). Classification (NCBI taxonomy): domain Eukaryota; kingdom Metazoa; phylum Chordata; class Amphibia; order Caudata; family Salamandridae; genus Lissotriton; species Lissotriton vulgaris. The sequence goes on from NC_141698.1 coordinate 30,783,150, forward strand.
GGATCGGAGGGTGCTGAAGGGGTTAAAGTGAGCTGCGAGTGCCAGTCTCATCCACATGATGTGTTGGCTGCTACATCAGCCTCACCACGGGGGCGAAGGGAGTGAGGTGGAAGACTTTCAGTAATGCTCAGGCAGTGCTGGTCTCCTTGCCACACTGAGTTGCAGGGGGACTCATCGCACTGTCCACAGGCCAACCAGACTGCGCCGCGGGTGGAAGGGCCTAGGCAATGTGTTGGCTATCGTTCTGGGGCACTGGGGCTTTAGTGCTGCAGAATACAGCTCAGCTTCAGCTCCTACCAGAAGTCACACAGATACACATCGCTGGGCACAAAGAACGGAGGCATCCACATAATAACAGGTTTTAGAGTGGAGCGGATCTCCGCGGAATTCCACTGAGTTTTTATGCAACTCTGCAGGATTCTGCATAGTCTAACTCCATGAACTACGCCCAAACCTATTTGTGACACATGAGTGCTGGCATATGCGAGCTCTGGAGTTAGACCTGAAGTTCCAGTGGGTGCAGAATCTCCAATGTCGTCCAGATCTCTTGGGGATTTGTAAAAGATCTGTTGTGGTGATTAATGAACCACAATTGGGTCATTGGCAGACCCCTTTGCCTTCCCCAACCAGATCTTACAGTAGTGACAGTGGTGACAGATGCATCACTCCTGGGATGGGAGGGTCATCTGGGAGGGCTGGAGATCAGAGGCATGTGGTCTTGGGCGGAATCTGAACTCCATATCAACCTTCTGGAGCTCCTGGCAATCTGGCTGGCATCAAAAGCCTTTCTCCCCTCCATCAAGGGAAGGCTAGCACAGGTGTTCATGGACAACACCCGCACCATGTGGTACTGCAATAAACAGTGTGGGGTACGGTCGTGGACCCTTGGTCAAGAGGCCCTGCACCGCTTCACATGGCTGGAACATCAGGGCATATCCATTGTGGTTTAACACATGGCGGGCTCTCTGCACACCAGGGCAGACTAACTCAATCAAAGATTCTTAGAGGATCACAAATCGCATCTGCATCCAGAAGTGCTGCAAGGTCTCTTTCAGCAGTGGAGTGAGCCATGATTGGATTTGTTCTCCTCTGTCGAGAACACCCAATGTAATCAGTTCTGCATGCTGGAGTTTCCATAGCGGCTCTCACTCTGAGATGCTTTTCTTCTTGAGTGGAGCTCCGGCGTCTTGTATACCTTACTGCCAATACCACTCCTGCCCAGAGTTCTCAAGAAGATTGGGAACGACCAAGCCCAAGTCATCCTTGTGGTTCAGGACTGGACTCAGAGAGTTTGGCATCCCGAACTGTTGAGCATGGCCATCGGTCCTCTGGCCAATGCTGCCCCTTTGGTAGAATCTTCTGTCACAGCAGCAGGGGAGACTTCTCCACCCAAATATGTCAACGCTCCACCTTATTAAGTTGAATTGAGTGCTGGCAGTTGACAGCTTTTAACCTTTTGCCCAAATCTTGGCAGCCTGGCATCCCTACACCAAGACTGCATAGGCCTGCCATTGGGGTAAGTTTGTGGAATTGTGTGCAGAGAAACAGTTTGACCCTCTTTCTGCTTCCCTATCTCAGGTTTATCTTTTCTCTTGCCCAGCAGGGCTCTGCTTCGGGCAACTTAAAGGTCTATCTTTCTGCCATTTCAGCCTTTCTGCGGTTGCCAGGTCAGCCATCCCTCTTTAAATCCCCTGTTGCAAATATGTTCTTGAGAGGTGTGCAACACATGTTTCCACCTTTGCTTTTTATCATGCCTCATTGGGACCTCAATCTAATCCTAACTTTTCTAATGAAGAGCCTTTAGAACCATTGCACAACTGTCCTCTCAGGCTCCTTACCATCAAGGTGGCCTTCCTGGTGGCAATACCATCTGCCCTGAGGGTCAGTGAGCTTTAGGCTTTGTCATCAAAGCCTCCAAACCTGAACATCTACCCAGACAAGCTGGTTCTATGCACGAGAGATTCTTTTCTGCCCAAAGATGTTGCTCCCTTTCATGTAGGCCAGTCTATCACCTCCCTACTTTTTCACTCTGCCACATTCCTCCAAGGAAGAGGAGCAACTTCACCATCTGGACCTAAAAAGAGCGTTGCTGTTCTACCTTGACGGCACAAGAGAGTTCCGAGTGGGGTATGTCGGAGCGAAGAAGGGAAAGGCCGTGCAGAAATGGACCATCTCCCGATGGATCATGGTCTGCATTGCGATCTGTTATGCACCAGGCAAAAAGCAACCCCCTGAGGGTTTGCATGCTCATTCCACCAGAGCTAAGGCTGTGACCACTCCATTATCATGCTGAGTTCCGGTTATGGATATCTGCCAGGAAGCAATGGGGGTTTCCATACACACGTTCATGAAGAATTACTGCCTGGACAGTTAGGTTTGTCGGGATCAGCACTTTTCTAATTCGGTCCTGCAGGACTTTCTAGTATGAAACAGTTTCGCAGACCCACCTCAGGGGAAGTACTGCTTGGGTATCTATTCCAAGGTAAGGAATCTGCGGCTGGAAGTCACTGTCAGATGAACAAGTTACTTACCTTCTGTAATGCCTTATCTGGTAGAGGCTCTATCTAGCCACAGATTCCTTACCAACCCACCCATCCTCCCGGCTCTGCAAATGGATTTCTAGGGACAAGGCTGTTCCACTTTCAGGGCCCTAGTTTTCCACACCAGTGGTTATTGCTCTTCATGGCTTTACACTCTTTGCATGGGAAGTCGCAAAAGGAAACCGACGTCAGTGTGCTGGGGCAGGGCCTATATGGGCACCACGCACATCACTTTCGGTGCTGACAAAGCTGGTGACGCCACGTGGAGATGAATGATGCGCAGGGTACTGCTCACAAAACAATTTCTGGATCTTGTTTGAAAACCTGGAGATAATTCTATGGTAATGAATCTGCAACTAGATAGAGCCTCTACTAGATAAGGCTTTACCGAAGGTAAGTAACTTGTTCACCCAGGAGCTACTCTCTCAACAGTCGAAAAAGTGTTTAGGTATGAGGTGGGTGTAACTGGCATAACTCGTGTAGTGTTATCACACGGAATTGCCTAAGAATTCCGTGAGATTACATGGAATTAAGTGGGAATAGTAATTCTGCGTTTAATGCAATTTTTTAGCTCAAAAATCCAAATGGACGCAAGGGGGGACATTTGCACTAAGAAATGGAGCTAAATACAATAGAACATGAATAGTGAGCGTGAACGGCCACTTGTGCTTGCTAAATGTGCACTTGGGGTAGGACTTTTCACCAATTTACAGCATTTCGCTCTGTTGTCTTAGCCCAAAATGGACGTGAAGATGCTTTTTTTCACTAGAAAATAGAGTTAAATGCAGCAGAACACCAATAGCGAGTGCAAGCAGCTGCTCATATCTGCTAAATGTGCTCTTCCTGTAGGAATTTTTCCACTGAAAAATGCAAACAGGAGTAATCACGTAATTACTCTGGAGTAATTGAAATTCAGGGCAGGCCTAGTTTTAGGCCTTGCAAGGAGTACAGAATGCCCTTCATAAATACCAATGTAATATAATTTGTTTAGTATAAGTAAGAAGTAGAACTTCAAGGAGGTCTCCTTTGGGATGTGGAAAGAATGGTTGTTTGCTTTGAGAGGGGCGGACAACGAGGCTCGTCACACTTCACCGTGGCGCAAATCCCACAGGTAGCTTTGGGGTTCTCTTGACTCACTAGAGCTCTGCTATGACCCTCCATGAATCCTTTCACCTGCAATGTATTCCTACTGCCTCAGCCTCAGTCTAGGTCAATGTCAATCCAGCTTTGCTATGCTGTCACTGGCCCGACAAAAGCCACTAACTGCCAAGGAGCTAGTCTAGCTGGTTACCCTTATTTCCTTACTGTTCTTATTCTTTCTCCCTTCATGTGTTTCATATGTTCTTCCTTTTTTTTCTTATAATTTGCTGCCGAGCTGGCGCTGCTTCCTCACCTCAGTGCTGCCTGGTCTCACTCTCATTCTTTTATGCTACCGTCGCCCATTTGGAACCATATTATAATGCTTTTCTTTTCGTGATGTGCTTTTACTTGATTGTCAGCTTGGTAACCTTGTTTTTTTGAGAAAAAAAATGTTTTATATTGTTTTCCCTTGTATGCTATCAATTAATAAAGACGATTTGAATTAAAAAAGATGGAAAGCTACAAAAAAGAAGTGAAAATGTTATACTTGTAAAATCATCTGCTATCCTTTGGGGTTTTTACATATTATTTTCTTTATTTGTACAGTAAAGTAATATTGTGCCTCTTTGTCTGCCTGTCTTTATATCCTATGACTTCCTAAAAAAACGTTTTCCTCTTACACTGTAAATCACTGCTTTCTGCCTCTCTGTAGCGTTTCATATTCAAACCCATCTCGCTGTGTTTTTTTTTATCTATTCAATAGGCAGTCTCTAGTTTTAATTACTGAGCGATACAGTTGCATTTTAGTATCTGAATATTTTCTTTTTGCTAAAGTGTATATCACGCCCTACCTTCTGTGCCATCAGGCTCGGCCTGCTCCTCGCGCTGTTTCTGCTTGAACTTCATGTTTCCGTGGTGCATGACTGCTCCTGTCAGCTTGTAGATGGCGAGCTTCTCATCTTGGTTGAACCCCAGGATGCCAATGGCGCTCTGTGATGAAACAAGAGGGAGCATTTGATGAATTATGCTATTTAGTTAGGGGAATAACTATGTATTGGTTTGCAGTCCTTGTTTTTAATTATTTTAATTAACAACACAGGGCGAGCTGTGGTTATTGTAACTCACATCAGTAGCCAGCAGCTCCTCTTCGTCATCAATGCTCTTCACCGTAATTTCACCCTGGCTGATGGTTGGGAAGTCATATGGGTTAGTGGTAATGAGGAGCATTTCTGTTTAGGAGAAAGAATACGAGGAGTCAAATGTTACAATAGGCCCTTGCACATGACACACCAATGGCTATCTAGATGCAAAGTGCTTGAATTCCCTTCTGACTAGTGACTAAATGTTATCAGTATCTAAAAATATAACATTTTACAGGTTATGTTCTACATATTTTAGCAGCTTTATTTAGCGACATCATAAAGTGTTTTCATTCCTAAAAAATGTTGATGATGTTATATGACAAAATAATATGTCAGCCATCTAGATTCAAGCATCCTTCCAATTTAAACAGCTTTATGATTGAATACTAAATATTTGGTTATGGTATCCCTTATATACGCCTGTTATGGGTGAGTATCAAGCAGAAATCAACCTCGAAAAAAAGAATTAGGCCCTCATTATGATTTCGGTAGGACTGCATCTGACAAGCCGTCAGTGGCAGTCCCACCGACATCTAGGGCAGCGGTCCAACCGCTGGACAATAGTGGTGGTAGGAGCGTAGTGGTCAGGGGAAAGTCCGCTGCCTCTGAGAGGCTTAAGGATCCAGTCGGATGACGGTCAGACTGTAATCCCTACAATGGAGGTGGTGCATGCGCAGGCACCACCATAGGGATTATGATGTCGCTTTCCTTCAGCCTTTACATGACAGAATAAAAGGGCCTTGGGGGACCCCAAGCATGGCCCCCGTCCCTGTGGGCCACTGCTAAGTGACGGGGGGGGGCACATGTGGTGCTCCCTCAAACATCCATGCACTGTGCGCCAGGCATAAATAGTGTGCTACAAAAGTATATTAAAATAATGGAAGGGTAAGTATATATAGTTAATTATAAGAAAAAATCACCAAATGCAGCAAGCGCTAGCTTTCCTCCCAGCGCCACCTGCCGCAAAGTTGGACTCGGACCCAGTCTCAGTGCTCAAAGTTGATTTATTGAACTGGCAACGTCAAGACGCGTTTCGCAGCTTTAGCCGCTTGTTCACTCGACAGATTGCACAGAATCGTGAGTCAAATTTAAAGTGACATAGACAATAGTGAATCATACCACGTGACTTCCCAAAACAATGAAACTGGAAGAAATACTATCATGATGACAGCACCTTGGCAAACAATGAATGTAAAATACATATTAAAACCATGTTGCAAAACAACATTCTTGCTTAATGCTCGCTTGCTACTTACAACTAAAGTATACGATAATACTCTTAAAATGGGTCCGCTAAATGCATGACTCGTAGTATGTTCTGTGAGATGGAGATGTTTTTTTGAAAATTATAACTACCTTCTCGATATTTCCATTCTTTCTACTTCATTGCCACAAATATTGGCTTAATGCTAGTGTCACGTGAGAAGAGACCAACTCTCTCTAAGTTACTTAACCCATAAAGTGCAAATGTTCAACAGTATATGTGCAATATAAAAATAGAGTATGTCTGATATACCATAGACGGTACATAACCTCCCATGGAACATGTTATAGAGTGAATTTACTCATGGTATTCCACATTACATACTAGAGGTTGCCACCAGTATACTAGAGAATCACTCAAACAACAAATATCCGTAAAATACTCGATCTTTTGCTACGCTCCAATTTCTTAACAGACTTGTATTCAGATTAGGGAATGGTTTGATGGATCTCAAACACCGTTATCAGTGCATCAATAAATACATGAATAAATAAATAAATAACTACAATGCAACATATACATATAAAAACATACATCATACAATCCAAATACACCTGTATGAAAAATATATATGTATAAATACTATATAATGATTGCATAAATACGAATTAATCTATATACAAACTATGATAACCCTAGCCCTTGTTGAAAGAAAACGATGATCTTTCCTAGTCTGAAGATGAAATTACAATGCATGACTAACCGCCCTCTCCCCCTCGATAACCATACGGTCAAAAAGACCTCAGGTTGACGGACTATGGGGGGGTATGTGAAGTCTGTTGATATAGGAGCTATACTAAGTTTTTTCAAGACACAATTGGCAATTGACAATTCATGATTTATCTCCATTCGGATATACACATGTGAAGTTAGATTATAAATGTACAAGTTATATACATATATAAATATATATGTGTATATGTATGTGTGTATACACATATATATATATTTATTCATATCTCTCTATATATATATATCTATATATATATATATATGTGTGTGTGTGTGGAATATTCACTGAACTGCGGTTACAGGGACTTTATAGGTTAGGTTTAGATGTTATACACACAAAAAAAGAGAAATTCAGCTGTTATATTTACCTGAGCTAGCTATAACTTATGCCCGCCGCAATGCACTGCTTATGACCTCACATATTACATCACTTACAACATGGTCAGTGGCATCACTGATGACATCATCCAGTGAGTTTGATTGTTTCTTAAAAGTTTCTGACACTGAAAGATATATACTGAGCTACTGCATAAGTTAAATTACTTTTCTTTCTGTACTACTAATGAGTGTTAGTATTTCTAACATAGTTCATCTGAACCATAATCCAATTTTTGAAGCGGGTGTACTATTTATGAGTGATCTAGCCTCTGCGCTGGCACCTGTCCCCTGCTGTTCCATGTATATTGTGGTGCTTTGCGACAGTCTAATCTGTTCATTGAGACTTTACTCCACAGTGATGGTTGAGTATAGATCTGTTTTATGACATACTAACCCCATTGCGTAGACTTCTCTCCTTTGTGGTGAATGAGTGTAGTAGTAGTTTGCAATAAACATATCTGTTCACTAAGACCACTGTCTAGGGTGGTGGCTCAATGTAGTAGTGGTATGCAACAGACTGGCCTCTCAGCTGACACCTTTCTCCAGGCTGAAGACTAATTTTACTAGTGGTTTGTGACACAGTGGCCTGTCTGCAATGAACTCTAAACTGTGTGTGTTCTTTAATGGTTTATGTAAAACTGAGGTCTGCACTAAAACCTCTTTCCAGGTTGACGAATGGTGTTGCTGTGGTTTGCGATAGACTAGCCTGTATGGTTAGATACCTTACTTCTGTCATTAGTGTTTAGAGTAGTAGTTTAGAAGAGACAGGACTATCGCTGAGAACGTTCTTCTGGGTGATAAGTGAGTGTAGTAGTTGGAAAGGTTACAGTGAGCTCTCCGCTGTACGTCTCTAAGCTGTCTCCTTTTCTTATTAAAAAAAAATTGTATTTTATGAAGCATATTGAAGTTTACTTTTCTGGATGATTTCATCAGTGATGTCATCTGAGATGTCATCATTGATGTCACTGACCATGTCATGAGTGATGTAATATGTGTGGTCATAAGCAGTGGATTACGGGTGTGTTTGTTGTAGTTAGCTAAAGTTATATGACTGCTGAATTTCTATGGCTGTGTGTGTGTAAATTCTGAACCTAACTATAACGTCCCTGTAAACTTGAAGTTTTTCAGTGAATTTCTAACGTTTTTTAAATTATATTTTCTAACTATAACATCCCAGTAACTTTTGTTTTTTTCAGTGAATTTCTATGAATTTTAAATGCTATTCCCTAACTTTAACGTCCCTGTAATCTTTGGTTTTTTTGGTGTGAATTTCACTGTTTTTTAAATATAAATTGTACTACACCCAGTTGTACTGACCCATAAGTTCTATATGCTAATATACATTTTCACAAGTTCATAAATACATTTTATTCACACATCTATTCTTATCATATATTTTAAAACTCAAAAAAAAAATTCAGGCAAGGTAACGTATATAGTTTTTCTAAAAATGTAATGCACCAGGTCTTTCTTTTTTTAATTCATCTTATGGATCCTCTGATCCGTTCCCAACCAAAAGCACACATTCAATACCAAAACAACAACACATTTAATACAAACATATGCTATTGCAATTTCTATAAGTGTATCACTGCCTGTGTGTGGGTGTGAGTGGCTGTGTGAGTGACTGTGTGGGTGTTTTAGTGGCTATATGAGTGTTTGAATTGCTGTGTGGGTGTGTAAGTGGATGTGTGAGTGGCTGTGTGGGTGTGTTAGTAGGTGTGTGAGTGGATGTGTGGGTGTGTGAGTGGTTTTGTGGTTGTGTGGGTGTGTGAGTGGTTGTGTGGGTATGTAAGTGGGTGTGTGAGTGGCCAGATGGGTGTGTGAATGGGTGTGTGAATGGTTGTGTTGGTGTGTAAGTGTGTGTGAGTGGGTGTGTGCTAGTGGCTGTGTGTGAGTGGCTCTGTGAGTGGCTGAGTGGGCCTGTGAGTGGTTTTGTGAGTGTGTAAATGGTTGTGTGGGTGTGTGATTTGTTGTGTGAGTGGCTGTGTGAGTCTGTGAGTGGGTGTGTGAGTGGGTCTGTGCGTCTGTGAGTGTGTTTGGGTAGTTGCATGGGTGTGTGAATGATTGTGTGGGTGTGTAAGTGGGTGTGTGAGTGAGTGAGTGTGTGAATAGCTGTGTGGGTCTGTCAGAGGGTGTATGTATTTTTTCATTGGAGTCTGGATCTGTGGATCTGCCGCAGAGCACCGCGCTGACTCCACAGACCTACGCACGCTAAAAAATAGATTTTTTGACAATTTCTTGCCCATGAGGGGGTCCTCTACCCTGACCCCTTTAATTGCTGTTAAATTATATCCCCCCCCCCCCGGGAATTGAGTCCCCGTGCACAAAATGGCAGCCGCAAATTTCCTCTCTAGTTTCAGCCAGCCAATCACAGCATTTCTGTTGGCATTTGGCTCTTTGGATCTGCCACAGTGGATCTGCGTCTCTAGCTATACATAAATATATTTACTTTAATAACTCCAAAACTACTGAACAGATTTACACCAAATTAAAAAATGCACTCTTTCTGCCAAATTTGGTGTAATTCTGTTCAGCGGTTTGGGCTGTAGTCATGTCTAAAATCCAAATGAGAAATTGCATGGGGAAAACACAATTTGGGATCCCCCTATTTTCTCAGCCCCTGCTGTGCAGATCACCCCGAAACTTTCCATACAGCTGCTGAAGTGGCTGGCAAACTTCTTTGGAAAATTCTGTGAATATTCGTCAAATGGCGCCAAAATTATTACGCTCTTTCTATGGAAACTAGGCCCTAACATAACTAATTTGATGTTCTTGTGATTCTGTGCTGAGTACGATGAGGTCCGTGCCTGTGGTTTCCTGGAGCGACTGCCGGGCCAGGATTTGGAGTTTTACATATATATATATATGTATATATGTATGTATGTATATATATATATATATATATATATATATATATATATATATATATATATATATATATATATATATATATATATGTATATATACGATGAACTATGCTGAACATCATGCAGTTCACTCGGAGTTGGAAACAGTTAGCACACACCCTCAGTTGGGAGGAGGTGCTGTGGAACGGCTTCAAAAGGAGTGGTCTCCGCTTCATCCGGGAGATTTCCAGCAGCCTGTGAGACTGGCACTGAAGACGGCCAAACCGGCCAGAAACGCGTCTGCCCAACACTACAGCATTTCATGGACTGCAAAGGACTGGGCTCTGTTTTGTTCCATTAAATCCTCTGTCTATCCCGGAGCATGTGTCCTGCTTGCTTTTTTCTGTGAAGGTGAGCATTGGTGGTGTATATATATATATATATATATATATATATCTCAAAACAAAACTATTTCAGGCAGAGTGTCGCTGGTGTTGAGAGTGCTCTAACAGGAGCTGCTTTCCGCCTAAACTTGAGAACTACCCAGAGTTCTCTCCTTCTTTTTTGTATATATATATATATATATATATATATATATATATATATATATATATATATATATATATATATATATATATATATATATATATATATATATATATATATATATATATATTATATTTCCTCTCCGTTCCTATGTCACCCACAGGAACCCAAATGAAGTTGCACTCTCACCACTGGTTTTCTCAGCAGCAGTGTTGATTTATTATTTCAATTAAATTCCAAATGAAGGTACAGGCGAACAATATATATATAAAATCAAGTGCACTCTTGTACTTGACAGCTTGATCACAGAGTGTCTTGTGCATCTTTGTGCTGTTCACATATCAATTTCTATTTTCGCTTGCAAAATGCAAATGTCAGTCTTAAATGCTTCAACTACAAGTTCTAGACCTCACCACAATTATATATATGTACACTGATTTTTTAGTTAAAATTAGTCAAGTCACTTGGTGTTCTGATTTTTGTTTCCTGGTTATGGATATCGAGTCACTTTACACCAGCATTAATCATCTGCATGGTTTAGAAGCTGTCCAGTATTTCCTTGACACAAGAGAAGCAACTTTGAGAGAGCATAATTCCATGTTGTTGGATATGATACGTATTTGTCTATTCAACAACTATTTCCAATTCAACAGAGATATCTACCACCAAGAGCGTGGTGTTGCCATGGGTTCGTGCTTCTCCCCCAGTTATTCATGTCTTCATGTTGGCTGGTGGGAGGATCACATTCTTCGTGGAACCCATAGTCATTGGCTTCAACATCTTGCCTACTATTGGAGGTTTATAGATGATATTTTTATCATCTGGAATGGAACACACGAACAGGCAGCATTCTTTGTCAACGACATTAACAACCATAACAGGAACCTTAAATTCACTGCCAATATAACATCCAATTCTGCAGAATTTTTAGATGTCCTAGTGTACATTGATCAGGGTCACATCCATACTAAATTACACAGAAAAAGCACTGCGGGAAATTCCATCCTTCATGCCCGCAGTGCTCACCCTCCACACACGATCAATAGCATTCCGCTAGGCGAATTTATTCGTATTAAAATAATCTGTAGCAATTCTGAGACAACCAACCAATGTTTGACTGACTCCATGCAAAGATTCTTGCGGCGCGGATACAAACAAGATCTTTTAAACCGCGCCCTTTCGAAAGCATTACTACGTCCGAGGGATGAACTTTTGACCCCAAGATCTAATACAATCTCAGAATCCCTCGCTGGGGGGTCTGTTCGATTCATCACCACCTTTTGTTCCCAGGTGCGCAAATTAAGACGAATTATCAAGACAGAGTGGCCGATTGTGTTAACGGATGTTATCCTAGGCCCTATGTTACCCAAGTCACCGGCTATTACTTTCAGGAGGGCCCCGTCCATGAAAGATGCTCTGGACAAAACACAACCTGAGCTCCCCCCTAAAACTTCCTGGTTTACCAAACCAGGTTTTTTTAGATGCACATCGTGCCGGGCGTGCACTTTTGCTGTCAATGGCACCCATTATACATCAGCTTTTAGTGAGAAACCTATACTAATAAATGAACATCTTACTTGTCGCAGTGATTTTGTGATCTACAAACTTACCTGCACATGCTCACTTTCGTATATTGGAAGTACAAAGCTGCCAGCCAATCAGCGTATCTTGCAGCATATACGGGCAATAGTGAACTCTGACATGAATTATCCGGTGGCTCGCCACTTTAAGGCAGTACATGATAAAAAACTAAAAGATCTAAAGTACACCTTATTGTGCTCAGTCCCTAATCCTGGACGTGGTGGCGACCGTGAAAGACTACTTAGACAAAGGGAAGCATATTTTATTCTGTTGCTTGATACAAGATCACCTAATGGTTTGAATGCTTTTGATGAATTACACCATTTTTTATAAATGCGCTAATCTATTGAATCATCAGTTTTTTTAGGTTAACATTGTCTGTTTGAAAATGAATTGAATAATGAATTTTCTATGCAATACAGCAAATGCTATGTTATAGGTTTTAAAAGGGTTTCCAGCTGTCTGAATTTTTATATATATTATTTATTTACCATATGATTTTTCTTTCACGTTTTTTGCACTTGCACTTTATACAACCAAGCGTTGTGAAATAGGCATGATATAGATGAACAAGCAAGATTTGAAATTGAATGAGAGTGATGTAGTTCATTACAATTTTTCTTGCACTTGCAATAGATTTGATCATATCATTAATATGTGCAATATTATATGCAGTAGTGATGTAGCACTTTAGCACTTTATCGCTAATAATGTTTCAATGCTTTATTAAGCATGTCCTTGCAACACTATCAGTAGATTTAGATATATCATTTATGATTGTATATGATTGATCCACTTGTATATTCTTGAGCACTATGCAATAATTGATTGATGATCCACTTGTATATTCTTGAGCACTATGCTATAATTTCTTTCCTTGTATCATCTCGCCATTGAATTTGCTCTAAAAATATTCACTTTAATGCTTGCTTTGTATCTTTGTTCACCCTTGCGTCCTGTTTCTTTAGGCGCATGGGCTTTTACTGTCCATAAATTGCTCTGCCTACTCCTGACGCGTCATGTGACCAAGCTCCGTCTGCGGAGCGAAACGCGTCAGGGAGGGCACTTGCTCTGACACTAACAGAATAAACTTCTGCACTGCTGACACTTTATCGGTGTGATGGCGTTCATGATTTGAAATTGAATCATCTGTGGATAGGAGGTCTGCGCCCGTTCATGACCGCAGCGAGAGGCGGTCGGGATTCTTTTGATATATATATATATATATATATACGTATATATATATATATATATATATATATATATATATATATATATATATATATTCATCAGAACAATACAAATAATCTCCCTTTCATGAACATTATCATTTGTCTGTTGAATTCCAACGTATGAATCATTAGAAATGTGCATGGATGGCTGTTTTTAAGCATTACATTTTCTGAAAATATGAAGAATTCTGCTAGTTACTGTGAGATATTGTTTAGAATGTGAGTCATATAATTTATAGAAAAAAATTATTTGGAATCCTATGCCAAAAGGGTATTTTATTTTGCTGTGTAAAAATATTTTGCTAGTCCAATATTTCTGTGCTCCATATTATGACATACAACCACAGACACAGATTACGAGCACAGATATCCATAACAAACATAATAAAACATAACACATAAAATTGAAGTCAGACATAGATATACACATTTCAAGAACTAAAATTGTACAAAGCCAAAAGTGAATACTACAAACAAGGTTGCTTCAAGTTATTGCGATGTGACAATATGAAAAGGAGCCATCATAAGAAAAAATTGCAAATATATTTCTGATAATTGAACATAAGAATTTCAAGGGTTTTATTATCTGGGGGTTTTGAACTTTTGAATATTATGCACTAAATGTCCCTCAAAATGTCTTTACATAGCCATCAACTGTATTTACTTGAGATTTTACATTCCGTTTCAAGTGTAAAACGTTCATTAATTAATAACATCTGTGAAAAGTTGTTCATGTTCAGTTTATACACTTTGTTGGTGAGAATGATTGCCATATAAAGCTATTTTCAATTTTTTTCATTTAATGTGATTTAATGCTAAGGAAACCTATATGTTCCCCAACTACTTCATGTTAGTCAAATATAAATTATTATGTGTTTTTTTTAAATCACATCAGGCTTCAAAGGATATTTAGCCCTGTTATTTCTGCTATGCCATCTTGGCCTTCTTGAAAATACACTGAATGCAGTTGAATTCTGACAACTGGAGCAATGACTCATTTCTAAAACTTACCGACAAGCTCTGGCTTCTTATTGGTCATGATCTGGTAGAAGATGTGGTAACTCCTCTCGGCTGAGAGCTGAAATGTTACTCTAGACTTTTCCAGCAGGTCTGTAAAACGAAACATTAATGAGAAAGAGTAGTATTTTATTTTGGGGAATATTTGATAATATATATATATATATATATATATATATATATATATATATATATATATATATATATATATATATATATATATATATATATATATATATATATATATATATATATATATATATATATTATATCACCAAGAATCCGGTTAGGGGAGGCTGACTCTCAGGGCGGTCTGTATACAGGGTACCGGAGACCCTGTAGTATTGAGAAACAAAACTTTCTCCATCTCTGAATTTAATACGAACAACACGTGGGTTTCGTTGCAGCAAAGTTCATTCAGCCACACAGCAACGCGCTTTAGCTTACACCTTGTTCACGCTAGGTGACAGGCGTTTTTTGCACATTTTTATATTTTAAGCAGCAGTGTAAACATAAATAACAGACAATGTGATACACAGTGAATACATACATAGTTGCATATTTCTGCAAACCATGTTATTATTTGTGCAAAATGTAATTTCATTACAGAGTTCAAGGTGGTGAATACCAACAAATCAAGCCTGAATCAATAAATAGATATTGCACGTAGTTTTGAACACTACATATCTATTTGGTCAGATACTTTTTTTATATAACGCAAGTCACCAGTATTAAATCTATGTTTACAGTTATGAACGAAAACATGAGCACAACATTTTATTCATTTGTAGGGTCATTCTATGCCTTATAATATGCTGACATTTGTTTTTTAAAACAGGAATATCGGTGTGCGTTTGACATTCGTCCTTTTGCCCAAGTGGGCAAACCAATATCCATAGGCCAATATACCTACAGTGTCCATGACAAATTCTGATATATATATATATAAATAATCCTGTTCAGGCTCCCATGAAACCTCTTAATTCTTTTCTTGCACTCATCAAACAGTTACGCCCAAGTGCGCCTGAGTCACTGTTTCATTCCCGATATGCAGCAATATGATATTGATGGGAATGTAAACCCAGGAAGTGGTTTTATACCTAAATCGGTATTGAATGTGATGCAATTGATGTGTTTGAATATGGGGTGCTGAATTATCTCAAAGCCATGCGGTATAAGAAAACACCTTATGACAAAAGAAATCTAACCCATGAACAAATGTTGGCCTTAGACAATTTAAAAATGGACTCCACCGTTGTAACTCGACACTCAGACAAGGGTGGAAATGTAGTGGTGTTAGATAAAACTGCCTATTTGAATGGGGGTATGCGACAGTTATCGGATAGAACGTGTTACTCTGTATCCGATAAAGGTGCAGTTAACGGTTCAAACAAGGAATATGGGGATCTGCTAATTCAGTGGTGAGATCAAGGCTTGATGGAGTGGGATGAGTACAATTATCTGAAAT
The DNA here is from genome assembly GCF_964263255.1 of Lissotriton vulgaris. Taxonomy (NCBI): domain Eukaryota; kingdom Metazoa; phylum Chordata; class Amphibia; order Caudata; family Salamandridae; genus Lissotriton; species Lissotriton vulgaris. The sequence continues at coordinate 30,798,979 of NC_141698.1, forward strand.
GTTTACATCCGAGACTTCCGATTTTGTATTTGTTGCCTAAACTACACAAAAACCCCACAAACCCACCAGGGAGGCCCATTGTTTCATCAATGAGCTCTCTACTGGAGAACTAGTCTTGGTTCATTGACCGCTAACCTAAGACCCTATGTGCTTGATCTACCATCATATTTAAGAGATATGACCCACTTTCTGACCATCATTGATGGTATCCACTGGGAGCCCAACTACACGTTGTTTACCCTAGACGTGTGTAACTTGTACACCTGTATACAACATGCATTTGGTTTACAAGCCATAAGACATTTTTTGAGATCACAATCAGTCTCTTTATTGGGGCACTCGGGAATGATTTTGACCATGATAGAATTTTGTTTGCAAAATAACTATTTTTTTAATCAATGATGTCATCTATCACCTGTCACAGGGCACAGCCATGGGCACCTGCTTCGCCCCCAGCTATGCCAATTTGATTATGGGCTGGTGGGAGGAGCAGGTGGTCTCCCAAATGGCGGAATACAATCATTGTGTCCTGTGGCTGCGCTATATAGATGACCTCTTTGTCATCTGGAATGTGACTTAGATTCTGCTGAGGCCTTTTTTGCCAAATTGAACACTAATACTTACAATTTTGGCATTCACAGAACACATGAGCTGAACTCAAATTGAATTTTTGGATATTGTGGTCGAAATCAAACAACAAACAATGACTATCCCGAAACAGCACAGCGAGGAGTAGCCTGCTTAGTGCGTCAAGTGCCAACCCCAAAAGTCTTGTACAAAGCATACCGTATGGAGAACTACTACGTGCAAAATGTAATTGTAGTTCTGAAGAAGGGTACCAACGGGAAAAGAAAATCATGGTACAAAGATTTAGAGATCGGGGATATGGTAACAAAACCATAGCAGCAGCTTGCAGTAAGGTTGACAATGTGACAAGAACTCAGCTATTACATCCTGAGGTCAAAGTTAAAGAAGAGGAGAAGCTCAGGTTTATCACCACTTATTCTGGGTAAGCCAAAGATGTGAGGATGACTTTAAAAAAACATTGGCATATATTGTTAACTGAACCTCACCTTAAAAAACACTTGAGCAGTGGGCCCCAAGTTACTTTTCAGAAGAACAGATTGCTCAGAGATGAGTTAAGCCCCAACTTGGTCACAAATACTCAGAATACAAGATCTAGTGGGAAGCCTGGATTCAGATTTTGCAGGAACTGTGAGGCCTGCAGTAACAGTTCTGATTGCGTAAGCTTGAACATCAGTAGCAGTAAAAGAGATTTGGTGATCAAAAAAGCTTTAACATGCAATACAATGTGCTGTGTTTACGCCCTGGTATGTCCTTGTAATAGGGCATACATAGGAAGTACCATTCATTGTGTGAAAAAATGGGCATAGAGTACATTAGAGCTATTCGTCACAACAACAGACAATACCCAGTTGCGCAATATTTTTTCGACAACCATATGCAAAATGTTCGAGGAGGGAACAGACTATTGACTTTACGGAAATTGGAGTCTAGGTACGTTATAGATTTGGAGACTAAAGGGCCCATTAGGATGGCAGGTGTACTTTGTCTGCCCGCCATCCCGACGTAAAACGGGATCGACCGCCATAAGGGCGGCGGTCCCATGGGGGCCATTAGGATGCGCCCGTCACACTGGCAGGTGCATCCTGCATTTTTAACATTGCAGCGGGCGGTCCTCAAAGCACTGCCCACTGCAATGCTAAAAATGCACATTGTGCACTTCAATACACAACGTGATAGGCACCGTGCGGTGCCTGTCAAGTTGTATAGTGAAGTGCACGGGGGTACCCTAGGTACCCCCCATGTGCACCCCCCACACCCCAGAGTACCTGGGGACCCACAACAGGCCCCCACAAGACATTCCCACATGCCTTTCCGTGGCGGCAACGAAGCATGTCCCCGCCTTCATCCTAATATGGATGGCGGTGTTTAACAGACACTGCCACCATATGAAACCCTTTTCCGCCTGGTCAACTCCTTGACCGGGCGGAAAAGTGGTGGATGCTCTTTTCGTCCGCCGCGGTCCCCCCGCCATATTACTATGGCGGGGGGAAATGGGTGGCCGGCGGGGAAGGATGTCAGGCTGATCGCCACCACCTGCATGGCGGTGGCGATCAGCCGGACATCCTAACGGAGCCCTATGTCTCCAATGGGGCTGAATTCAAACGAGGAACTGTCTGTACATTTGCATAATTAAGAGGGTACTATGAACTGTATATTTGCTGTAAAATGTTTGAAGAAGAAATGTTTTTAATTAGTTTTAAACTCTTTCATTTTTTTTAGGTTTTCTGCACTTTTTTCACGTGGGGCTATATGAAAAAGTGACTCAGGGCACTTGAGCGTAACTGTTTGATGTGTGCAAGCAAAGAATTAAGAGACTTCATGGGAGCCTGAACATGATTATTTGTATATATATCCGAATTTGTCATGGACACTGTAGGTATATTGGCCGATGGATATTGGTTTGCCCACTTGGGCAAAAGGACGAATTTCAAACGCACACTAATATTATCGGTTTGACAAACAAATGTCAGCATATTATAAGGCATAGAATGACCCTACAAATGAATTACATTTTGTGCTCATGTTTTCGTTTATAACTGTAAACATGGATTTAATACTGGTGACTTGCGTTATATAAAAAAACGTATCTGACCAAATAAATATGTAGTGTTCAAAACTACGGGCAATATCTATTTATTGATTCAGGCTTGATTTGTTGGTATTCACCACCTTGAACTCTGTAATGAAATTACATATTGCACAAATAATAACATGGTTTGCAGATATATGCAACTATGTATTGAAAACCACGTTAAGATGGCCGCCACTTTTTCTATGTATTCACTGTGTATCACATTGTCTGTTATTTATGTTTACACTGCTGTTTAAAATATAAAAATGTGCAAAAAACGCCTGTCACCTAGCGTGAATAAGGCGTAAGCTGAAACGCGTTGCTGTGTGGCTGAATAAACTTTGCTTCAACGAAACCCATGTGTTGTTTGTATTAACTTCAGCGACGGGGAATGTTTTGTTTCTCAATATATATATATATATATATATATATGAGAGAGAGAGAGAGAGAGAGATTTTAGAGTCAACACTTACATGTTTCTATATCTGCTGAAGCCAGTTTTCCTGTCGCTCCGAAATGGATTCTGATGAATTTACCCTAGAGGGTAGAGGCTAAAATCAATTCAAGTTTTTGTTGCGAGACAGTAAATGGCTCTTTAAAAGTGAGAATTGGGAAGGAAGCAAACGAAGTTGGAAGTCTTACAAAACGAGATGAGTTGTCATTCCTCACGGTCTTGGCATTACCAAAGGCTTCCAGCAGCGGGTTAGCCTGGATGATTTGATCTTCCAGAGTTCCCTATTAGAAGCAAAGTTTCACCATGTATGAAATCGTCTGGCATATTGGGAATCATGAGCAGGCTGTGTAAAAATTAATTAAACATAATTTACAAACCTGCATTTTGTTGGCCATGGCAGGGGACTCCTTTTTCTTGTCACCGCCAGCAACAGCAATTGTCGCAAAGTACTGGATGACGCGCTTGGTGTTCACAGTCTTCCCTGCACCGGATTCTCCACTTTAAATACAATCAGAACAATTAATTGATCATGTACATTGACATGTTACACCATAAAACATGTGCTTCCTGCAAAGGACTTTTTAGCAATATGTGATTTACTCACGTGATCAAGACGGACTGGTTTTCGCGATCTTTTTTAAAGAAAATAAATGCATGTTATTTTTGAGTAGGCCATGATGAATTTGAAACAGTGCACACAATTTAAAACAAAACCTTACCTGTCAACATGAACTGATAAGCATTATCAGAGATGGAGAAGATGTGAGGTGGGGCTTCCTGGCGCTTCTTGCCTCTGTAGGCATCTACAACCTCAGGGTTGTACACTGGCAGCCACTTGTAGGGGTTCACAGTGGCACAGAAAAGACCAGAGTAGGTCTGTAAAGAGAAACAACTCATATAGGTGACCGGAACCATAATTTGGTAGTATCAAGAAGATAGTTTCTACTTTGACATGTTTTAAGCATTCACAATTATCTTTATTGGTTACCTTTCATTTATGTTTCTTTGTTTACTATCACTATTACCCTGAAAAGTATGTGATTACTCCTGCATTGTGGCCTGATAGCAATCCAGTCCATTATAGGATCTGCCACTGTGGCTTGGCATTTCAGTGATGCCTGGATCTCTTCCATTCCCACTGTGATATGAAAGTTCTTCCCCACGCCCCTTTTAGCCAGCTCCCTTCTCCTTCTCCACCTTTGGTATACATGATTAACCTTGCGCTTCACAAAGGTAATCTATGCAGGTGGAGTTTTAGTAACCAAGAGTATAATATCTTTCTGGCACCTTTGACCTAGCTGAGCAAACACTAGTGTTTATGTTGCCCGTTTAGCACTGGCGGCAAAAAAGAAATGCAGAGGCTAGCTTGGGTTTAAACAGGTGAACAACGTGAGTCAATAACGTGGTTCAAAAGGAAGTCAGCAGGGCAAAATCAGAAGAGTATATATGTGTTTTAAGATAATGAAACCCTGGGGAGAAAGAGTGAGACCAGTGGAGAAACTAGTACTATAACAGTGCACTTGGGTCCTTGCCGTAAGACAAAACAACACTTATAAAGAATGGCACACAGATCAATTGTGTCAGTTTCTGGACATGCACTGAGTTGTTTCACCCCTTAAGAGGTGATAAATGTCATACACTGGTCATTGAACGTACATGGCCCAAATAACAAAGCTTTTTTCCCATAAGTGTGATTTGCTCATAAAATTCAGAAATTACACCTACGTCATGAGTATGTCACACCTACTGACAGAAAAATCTTAGTGCAAAAAAGCAAGCAGTTCTACAGTGTCTCTGATTTGTACTTACGTAGATCATCCAGGCTGCATATCGGTCAGCGAGGTTAAACAGCACGGAGGCTTCATTCAGATGGGTCATTATGACCATATCTTCAATCTTGTCGTACTTGGGAGGATTCTGAGGGTAGACTTGGGTGTCTTTGACTGTTACAGTCTAGGAAGAAAGAAAGACAGGCAAAGATAAAGTTGCTTTTGAGCAGAGATGTCTGGCTGCATTATGGTGCTAGGCTTGTTTACGTCATTGTTGGTACAAGACTCTTTTTACCCTTCCATCATCGGTCTTCACAGTGACTTTGCCACCTTCTCGCGATGTGATCATTCCCTTAACGAAAAGCTCTTTTTCATCATCTACGAAGCAGGAGTTCTTGGCATCAAAGGGCCTATTCTGAGCCTCCAAGCGTTCTTTGTCAGACTTGCGCAGGTATTGTGCGGCCGCCCCAAACACGGCCATTTCTGCATCGGAAGCCATGGCTGCTGGCAATTACTAAAGTGGTTAGAAACAAGATTACTGTCATACAAAGATAACGGGTGTTTTATTGTCACAAACATCACTGAAGCAGGTGAATGTAGTTTATCCATTTAGCACCCTCACATATTGCACTTTGACCATAAAGACTTCTGTAGATCGCGAATGACGACACTCTCTGAGCCTGCAGTTTACCTGCTCTGGTTCAAGCCAGTGAAGCTTTTGAACCTGTTGATCACAAGTGAAATATTTGTAATGAGTCCACTTCACTAAAACACAAGCACGTTCAACACTTACTGACAACATGCTAGTCATTTGTGCAGAAAGTCGTGGACTTAACAGGGCTTGACTCGGCACTAAAGGGGCACCACCAGTGGCACTGGGGCAGCCGGGTGCAGAGTATCAATGTTAGCCAATGGGGCTAGGGGCCACCTTGGCTAGAGACTGCTCATGGGCAGGACACTCAGACTGAGTGACAGAGGCTTGTCAGGAGCAGTGAGGAAGCTTGCTTGGACATTAAACTTCAGGTGCAAGCACTCCATCAGCGGGCTTAAAAGCAGTAACTCTAAGGCTCATGTATGCTGCTAGAAGTGATCCATTTCCATTTCCATTTCAATCTTTATTCGGTTTAAAAAACCTTGTAAGATACAATACAATTGATCATAATACATAATATCTCAATAAAAAAAAGAAAATTTGTTTGAATACATAAAAATAGCGGGTGGATAAAAATATCGACACACTTCCTTTGCATATAATACATAGAATTCAATTCATTTCCCAGATTGTCCACTTGGGGGTAACTTGGTCCTAGTCGGCCCCTCTAATGTACGAGAACACTGAATAAATATACAGAATAAAACAATAAATTAAACAGCTGTTTTTGTTAAAAGTATACACCAGAACAGTAAAGCAAGCAGCACTTTAGCAGCTAATAGTTGACACAGTAACATGGTAAACTAGCCTATTTCCTTAAGTGTTTTGGTCTTTCATCTTCCTAATCAAGGCTACGCATAAGAGGAAACGGCTCAGGCTGAACACAATCGGTTAGGCAGTGTCTCCCTTAAAAATTCTGAGCCCAACCTTAATTTGTCGGAGGCCTAGCTTTTTACAGATTGGCTTTAGCCATTTTTTCCTGGCTTTAAGGTATGCTGGGCATATAAATAAAACAAGGGACACATCCTCTTTCAGCCCCATCTCACAAAACTCACATATATCGGAGCTAGAAGTGATCCAATCCCCAGTCTGTGCTGAGCAGAAAACAGAAGAAATGCTCCCCCTTATTCCAGATGAAAGGTCTTGTGTACATACAGCTCATTGAGTCAAAACATTCTCAATTTTTCCTCACCTGCCCCTTCACATCCACTTGCAAAGCTTGAACCTGTCATCCTAATCCCAGTAAAGCGCCTCAGAAGACACTACATACGTGTATTCTTTCAAGAAATTGATCCGTGAAATGGATTTAAGCAAGTAGAACAACTCATCAAGCTACATACACATTCTGTCGTCACTGGAAGAGGTAGGGTAGGCAGACGTGTTTGAAACATGCTTCAGGCCAGTACGACTAGGCTAACTCTTCCTCTGTGCAATATGTAACCTCTTCCCTGCACCGTTTGTAAAAAAAATTAACGCTGAATAAAACATTGTGCTGACCGAGCATTCAGCTCTGCCTTCAGTGCATCTACTGCATCAGTAGATCCTCTGGAAGAGGCAAAATCCGTATAGCTACAAGAAATAGCCTGTAACCATCAGCTGTGGATTCAAATAATACAGCATCTTACAGTCTAACATGTCTTGCTTCCAGCGAAAGGTCCTGTAATCCCTGTAATTCCAATGATCCTTTCTTCTGTTGTCAATGTGAGAGAACAATCCTTTTTCTAGGTACCCTGATCATGGAGTGCAACTTGCTGGATTTCGCACCATCCTACTGGACTCTAATCACATGGTACTTACTTAGTGGTTGTTTGCCCTGCTTCCCTTCATCACAACTGAAAGCTCGTAATTTAAGGCAAGATGACAACAAGTATTTTATAGATTTCCTTAATAAATAAATGTATATAGCATCGAATCAGGGACTTTACCATCCGTCTGTGATCAATCTACCTGCCAGTACATTTTCTACCCTCTAACCAGAGCACCTTTCTCCAATCTGTATACTTACAACAACACTCAAAACCATCACAAAAACACACACGAAAAATAAGGGAAGCTTACAGTCTTGTCAGATGGTGTACTTGTTCTGTGTGTTTTAAGTAGGTGCATTGATGTTGTTTCGTCTATGTGAACACAAATGAAGCTTGCACGGCTTTTCCACATGTTGTTCATCACATTTTTCGTGTGTGTATGTGTGTGCGTGTGCTTTTTTGGGTGTATGTGTGTTTGTGTGTGTAAGTGTATCCTAGTAATTTGTGGTAACCATTAGGTATATGAAGGAAACTTGCACTGCGTTGCAGCTTGTACTGCTTCTGTGGCGCAGTTAACTGTGTTTTGTGTTAGTGAAGTATAGTAAACATATTGTCACTATTTAAAAGCGGTTTTCAATGCATGTCTTCTACAAGGACTCTTATATTAATCATGTGTACAAAGTGGCCATCCTGTTGGTAAACGTCGTGCTTTACTGGCAATCTAGATGAGTGCCTTTCTGAGGTAGCAGAGGGTTTGCATATCCACTATTTGAAACAAAATACAGACAAATCAGAGATTCTGTTGTTTGGAGGTGATGAAAAATCTTGGAATGATTCATGGTGGCCAACTAGGTCAGGCCCGCGCCTACAACCAAAACAGTGGTAACAATGTGGGCTTTCTCATCAATAATACAAGTAACTAGGGTTCAAGGGACTTGTTTCAGACTGCTGCACATCGTTTCGAAACTATTCTGATGGATCCCAGTAGCTTGGAGAAGGAACATAATCCAAGATTTAATCTTGAGTTGGATCAATTATGGAAATGCATTGTATGTTGGCGTGGCCAAGTATTTGTTCTCAAGGCTCGAGACTATTTAAAATACAGCTGGCAAATGTATTTGTAATGAAGGTAAAAGGAGCTCAACATAAGTCTGCCTGGATTCATTGCCAGTCCATAAACGAGCCATCTTTAAGGTATTGTGCCATACGCACAGAGCATCTTAGAGGAATGGACCTATGCTACTGCTAAACAAAGTCAATTTTTACAACCCTAACCGAAATCTCAGATCAACCAGTAGGACTTTCTCATTTTGCAAAAGAATCAAAACACCCTGGATGGGTGGCCGTTCTTTTAACTTCTTAGCCCCCTCTCACTTGAACAGGCTCCCTCAGGATATATGCACTGTGTCAGACTTGCTGACATTTAGGAAGCAATTGAAGACATGGCTATATCTAATTTAGGTCCAATCAGAACCAGCAGTGACCCAGTCTAGCACCAGGATATCCCTTTGGGGATGAGTTGGCCGCAGTACAAAAACTCAAATACGAATAGAAATACTGATGCCCTCGATGCATAGTGGGCGCATGGCAGCTCACACTGATTTGAAAGCCGTACCAAGTCGGCAGTCTTGCGGGGGAATGTCAGAGTGGAGGAATGGACTGCTCGTCTCTGCCAGGTGCCACAATCTTTGCTATCTGATATTGAAACCAATCCTCCTGCTGGCCAATTCAAGGCTTTGGCTGTGTCCTTTGACTGGAAAGGGGGAGCCCTGTGCTCAATTATTGAATATGGCCAGTATTCGTTTCCCTAAAATCACGGTTAAAACTTAAGGCTCCAATTAAAAATCAAAAAATTATTTTCCAGTTTTCAGAATACCTTTTAGCAGTTTTAACTGATATTCCCCCTCACAAGTTCGTATGGAACAGTCTGTAAGGGCGTCTTCAAGTGTTGGTGTCCTTCAGCATTAACGATCTGTGTGTCCAACAATGTAGAAGACGGTTTCAAAAGCCGAGGGGATATGTGTACCAGCCCCTAAGAGAAGCGTGTTTATCAAGAATTATCCTTAATAATATGAGGGGCCGCTCAGTTGTTGAGTTCAAAGTTTCTGGACCCTTAGAGGGGTGACACCCCTGAAAGCTGTGTAGATATGTGTACTAGCCCTTAATAGAAGAATGATTATCAAGAATTATCCTCAATAAAATAAGGGGCCGCTCAGTGATTGAGTTCAATGTTTCCAGTACTGTGAGGGGAAGTGACACCCTTAAAAGCTGTGTGGATATGTGTATTAGCCTCTAATAGAAGCATGCTTATCAAGAATTATCCTCAATACTTAGGAGCCGCTCAGTTATTGAGTTCAATGTTCCCAGTACCGTTGAGGGGTGACACAGTACATGCCTCAAGCAGCCAGAAAAGGCGGGTCTACCACCTCTTGCAGAGTCGCTGCTTTTTGAATGACTACTGGAGAAAGCATGTCTGCTGATCACTAGCATCACACAAGCTTGGTTTCTCCCGCCCACACGACAGAGGAGAGTCTGTGCTACTGTTGGGCCATCATGTGTGCTTGGTATGCATGTATGTAGGGCTGACACAGTACATGTCTCAAGCAGTCAGTAAAGAGGGGTCTACCACATTTGCAGAGTCGCTGCTGACTTCTGGGCATGTCTGCTTATCAGTAGCATCACTCATGCTTAGTTTCCCCCCCACACGACAGAGAAGAGTATGTGCTACTGTTGGACCATCATGTATGCTTGGTATACATGTATGTAGGGCTGACACCGTACATGTCTCAAGCAGTCAGTAAAGAGGGGTCTACCACATTTGCTGAGTCGCTGCTGACTTCTGGGCATGTCTGCTGATCAGTAGCATCACTCATGCTTGGTTTCCCCCCCACACGACAGAGAAGAGTATGTGCTACTGTTGGACCATCATGTATGCTTGGTATACATGTATGTAGGGCTGACACCGTACATGTCTCAAGCAGTCAGTAAAGAGGGGTCTACCACATTTGCAGAGTCGCTGCTGACTTCTGGGCATGTCTGCTGATCAGTAGCATCACTCATGCTTGGTTTCCCCACCACACGACAGAGGAGAGTATGTGCTACTGTTGGACAGTCATGTATGCTTGGTATACATGTATGTAGGGCTGACCTGCCGCTCTAGCGTCCGAGATCTTTGGAGATGATCGTCGTTCCCAGACTCATGGGACTGCTCCTTCCACAAGAGCACAGGGAGCCTTGTACCTGTGCTGGGTGAAGCGTGAACAAGAAGCTCTTACGGGATATTATGATTGGAGTACTCTCTGACCATATGTAGCAAGTGCTGTTCTGAGTGTTACAGGATCCTAGCCCCACTGAGCTGCCTCTGCTGAGGGCTGGGTTGTGGACCCTCCAATGCTTGAAGATTGTTGTTGTGTAACAATGCATGAAGCGTTAGTATTCAACCATGAACACCTAAAGCAAATAATGTCTGACATCCTGTGACTTCATGACTTACCCCTCAATGGGACGAAAGCCTTACCTGACAGTGTCGCTGTGTTAGGAAAAAGAAACCTTCACCAGGGTCCCTGGAAGGAAAAGCAAAATACCTGTGTTATTAAGATTATTCACAATTACAATTAGAAAAGCCTTCTAGTTATAGTTGGTGCCTCACATGAATAAATGACGAGTGAGTGAGTTACTGAGGGAGTGGTTCATACATTGAATGGAAGCTAATGAGTGGGTGACTATAAAGGAGTGAAAGCAGCAGCAGATAAGTGAGTGAGTTACTAAGTGACCAATTAAGGTAGTGACTGAACAAGGTACTGAATGAAATAGTAAGGAGAAGGCAAAGGAATTGTCAAGTGGGCAGGTATGTGAAGGGTGAGTGAGTGATGAAGGGAAAGAGAAATGAAACTAAAGTGCAGGTGCAGAACTCGAGACTTGAGGCTTCTGCATGTCTTACTGTATGCAAAATAACCCAAGTCCCAGACAAAGTTTCTGCACTTACTTGAAAAGGTCTGTCGCTTCAGTATTGGGACTTCATCTATCTTATATAGGGAATTAATCTGCTGATTCAGCACCTGTGCCCTCCCACTCATCGGGAAAAGGCACAGCCAATGTAGTCTTCTGAAATCCAAGACACTGTGTAGTGTTAATACTTAAAATATCTGATATAATTCCAACTGCTCGTTGGTGCCAAGTAGTTCCGAGCTGTAACATGAACAGCAGATTTTTGATTTAGAAATGAGAGAGCTTGCAGTGCAGGAAGCACGTTCTGACTGAATGACTCTGAACGGCCTAGGCAATATTCCAATAACATGGATGGATTGTTTTACATTTGTTTTAAATAAGGCTCAACAGAGTTTGGTACTGTTTATTTATATTTGACCACATGCTAAAATGGGAGCACAATATTAATGTGTCTCATTAGAAATGTTGCAAAAGATCTTACGCCGTGTAAGATTGAAATCTCGAATCCTCCAGATGGGTACAAACGCGCTTTTAGGGTTAAGTACAAAGTCATTAATCAGAAAAGTTCCCAATTGAAAAGGTTTATTTTAAACCAATCTTCAGGTCATATTGCATCATATGCTGAATGGTTTATATAAAACATATTCCATAAGGATGGTATCAGAAGTAAATTTCCAACAAGGTAGATTCGTACAATTCAGTCACAAATGCATCCCCTATGCATTTCGATCGGTGCTCTTCGTGAGGGAGAATATTTCATAGTATGACCAGTACGAGCACCTCGGTGGAACCGCGAAACGGGTCTGTAGTACATTAGAAATGTTACCATGTTTGAGATATTCTGGCTTCTTTTTTTTTTTAAACATCTTTTTATTATAGCAGAGCAGAACAGCATTTCTACATTATTGTTGTTAAGTACATTACCAAGCATTATCACATCCTACCATACGTTAACATTGTTGGTCAATGACTGGGTCCCCGTCCCCTTCCCTTTTGTCCATTCGTAGTTGACGTCATCATCAGTGTGACTCAGAATTGATCACAGTAAGAATTGTTTCGCCCACTGGAGGCGTGCATTGATTCCCCTGTATTCGTTCCATTTGTTCTAGATTTCCCCCCCACTTTTTTGGGCACCCTCTTTTCACAAAGACTTCTTTCTCCGCCAACCTACACCAGTCCATATCTCTCTTCCAATCCCACAGCGTGGGTGGGAGGGTTGCCACCCAGTGACAAGCTATATTGCATTTTGCTAATATGAGACCCAGGGTTACCCAGGTTTGATCTGCTCATCCCAGGTTTGTATCCCCCCACACGTTTAACAGGCACCATTTGGGCTAAAGTGAGAGCACTTCTCCCACCACCCCGACATACATGACACTGTTGCTTGCCAATAGTTCTGAATCACCTTACACCTCTATATTATATGACAGAATGAGTCCACCTCTCCACATTGTCTATTACAAGATGCGTCCACCCTGCGGCCCATTTACACAAGTGGCGTGCATGCGATGTAGCTCTGTGCAATATTTTGAGTTGAACTGGTCGAAAGTGGGCCCAAAAGGCTACATCCCTTGGGGAGGCTAGGGCTTCAAGCCAATCTCCCGCCTGCAAGTTTGTAATGTCAATCCCACATTGATCTTTCAGGGCCGTAAGGGTGTCTGGTAAATTGTTGATTCATTTTCGGTAGGTGAGCCAGATTGCCTTTCAAGACAAGTGTTCCTCGAGGAGTCTACATTCCAGAGGTGATGACTCGGGGAGCTCGGTTCCCCTGGGTACTGCTGCCTCTGTAACATGTCGGATCACTAGGTAACAAAAGTACTCTGTCCGGGTCAGTTCAGGTGGTTTTTGCAGGTGTTCAAATGAGACCATCTCCCTCCCCGTGTGAAGGTCCCCGAGCCTTCAGATTCCTATTAAGTCTTATTTGACAAAGCCTTTTCTTATGCCTGAGGCACCTAGCAGTGGGATTCCCAGAGCAGTGTGGCTATGGTGAGCTTCTATTTCCACCTCAATTTGGACAGCGCGAGTGCCAATGGTGAACCGTCACCGCCGTGGGGCCCTCCAATTGGAGCCATCGTGACTCAGTATTAAGCGCATGGAGATAGCCTCTCGGCACTAGTGTCAGCCAGCCCATTTGGTACGCCGGCTCTTTTGGCGGTTGGTGGACCTATTGGTTTACAGTTAACAGTAGTGCAACCCTATAGTAAGTTTGGACATGCGGCAACGCAATCCCTCCATCATATCAACTATGGGTCAGTTTACTGATCGCAATCCTGGGGGAGTCAAAATTCCATAGGAGGGAGCTTAGTGCGCTATCTATTGAATTAAAATATGAGCCTGGGACCGGAAAGGGAGTGCTTTTTAATACGTATAAAAATCTAGGCATGTCCATCATTTTAAACAGGGCCGCTCTGCCAAGGAGAGAGAGAGGGAGAGCTGTGGTGGACATCGCTATTAAGGCGATCAAGGGGGGGTTGTAGGTTTCGGGCCTGGAAACCCACCTGGTCTGTTGTTATAAATATACCTAAATATTGGAATCCCTCACAGTCCCTCAGCAACTTCAGCCTCTGTCCACTGAGGACAAATATCACTGCCTTGGCCCAGTTGATGATATAACCTGTGTAACTGCTGAACACCGCATTAGTATTTTTGCTATAGAGGCCCGGGGGCCCGGGGGACGCAACATATAGCAGAATATCCTCAGCATACAGCGAGATCCTGTCCTTCTAGCCCTCTGACCAGCGTAAGCCTTGTATTATTGGATCTCTCCGGATCCATGCCGCCACTGGATCAAGTATCAACATGAAGACTAAGGGGCACAGGGGACATCCCTGTCTAGTGCCGCACTGTAATGGGAATACCCGAGATGTTTCACTGTTGGCCATCACCTGCGCCTGAGGTGCTGTGTATAAGATGCCAAGCCTTGATAAGAATCTTGGTCCAAAGCCCATTCGTTTGAGCACCACCATCATGTACGGCCACTCACTGTGTCTAAGGCCATCCGCGCATCCCATGATAGGACCGCAGCATTCTCCCTGACCCATTGCCCCATGAAGGCACCTAAGGTTCAGGGCGGTGTTAGGCCCTGGCATGAAGCCTGATTGATTGGGGTGTACCAAAGCTGGCGCTGTGCCTGTAATTTCGCAAGAATATTGGCCTCTGCATTCAACAGCGTAATCGGGTAATATTACGTACATTGGTCCCTTGGCTTTCCCTCTTTGTGTATTACGACCATTGTCCCTAGTCTTTCATCTGGTGGTAGTTTGCCAATGGAGTTGCTTTCCTCAAACATTTTAAGTAAATGAGGTGCAGTTACTTGTGCTGTGAGCTTGTACAGTTCTGTTGGGGTACTGTTTGGCCCCATTGCCTTACCCGGCTTCAGGGCTCCTATTGCTTGGGTATTTCAGCTACTGTTAGGTCCTTCTCAAATGGCTGTCACTCTCCCTCCGTCAGCACCTGAAGTGCGATATCAGCTAAGAACTCTAGAGATGCTATGTCAGGACCGGAGGCTTCGGATTATGTTATACTTTTTTACTTCATTTGATAGCAGCCATCTTAAAACAACTTAACAAGACAACATTTCCCAGCAGCCTAGGGAATTTGATGAAAAAAACAACAAAGGACAAACATATCCTTAAGTCCAATGTCCAATCATACTGCAGGATCCACCATCTAGACCCTCTTCAGCCTCTTGCCCATCCTCTTTCTTTGCTGCTCGCAGACATCATATGAGTGCTTCCCTTTTTTCCTAACAAGTTTTTGTCAGATTGTATTGTAATGGTTTTACATTGCAATGGCGAAGCCGTGTATCGGTCTCCCACGACTGTGAGGTATGTTTAACTCTTTTTGCTTGTTGCATGTATACTGTGCTGTTAGACTTGCCGGTATTCGACTGGCTGGTTTCGTCAGTCGCGGGACCAGTCTACAGTACTACGTGACTTTTTTTTTTCTTTCGTTAGTGGTCAAAAGGTGTGCACATATATGGGCCCAATTCACAGAACTAACTTAAGACAAAATCCTAAACTTACTACTTTTGGTATTCACAGAAGTTAGGATTTTGTCTTAAGTTTGTCTTAAGACAAACTTAAGACAAACTTAAGTTAGGATTTTGTCTTAAGTCTGTCTTAAGTTTGTCTTAAGACAAACTTAAGACAAAATCCTAACTTCTGTGAATACCAAAAGTAGTAAGTTTAGGATTTTGTTTTAAGTTAGTTCTGTGAATCGGCCCCATAGTGCTGAAGCGCACTTACTTAGAAGTTGCGGTCTAGCGGGTCCGCTTTTCTTCCTGTTCCCTGCGGCGCAGTGCGATCTGGACCTCCGACCGCTAGGTGGCGCTGTGAGGAGCGCGCCTCTCATTGGCTTCTCACTGGCAAACAGTGCACGGATTTTGGATTCCTGTCAGTTTCCAAATCCGCCCGCCGTTGCCTGTGCCTCCTCCAAACCCCTGGAGAGTTATGCCCTCATACAAGAGGGTCTGTACAGGTTGATAGCCTGCAATTTATCTGACACTCGGAGGGAACGCTCTGAGTAGGTGTGTGTGTGATTTCTAACGCTCTGCAGGTGTATTTCAGTGCACAGCATGACAGGCTTAAGTCGGGCCTGCGGGGACACGCACCCAGGGGTGTTTTGGGCCTGTCAAGGAGCAAGTTTTGTTTGAGAGACTCCTTCAAGCAGAGTTGTATCCCGGGGGCGCTGACCTCCTCTACTATTATTAATTGGGGCTGTCCCCTAGCTCAATTAGCTGGTCCCCAGCAGTTGTAAGGCAGTCATCAGGACTACGGAGGTAGCCACTGGTATAAATTGTATAATGGTCCGGTTGACAGAGTCCAAGGACCGGTGGTCCATCTTTGGTACTTTATTAAGCATTATAAACAACATGGGGCCTCACCCGACAGACACTTATTCCCAATAAAAGTGACAAAGCCAGGGTTTTCAATATTCTTCTTAATTCCATTGAGTGTGTGCAATCCAACTACTCTTGTTTATCACAGTGTCTCACTAAAAACAATAATGTCTACTACCATCCACACTCCCCACCTTACATCCGATGAAAAAATGTGTTGGAGGAGAGAGAGAGAGTACCTCACGGTAGAACCGCCAACGGCGTTGCTGGCTAACAATCACCAGTTTACCCACTTCTCATCATCGGTGACTCCCTCTCTTCAGTGTAAGAAGTAAAGAAAAGAAAGGAAAAAACAGTGCTTGCTCTCCTTTTCGAGAACCACAAACAATCGTGATAACACATGTGATAGTAAGACAAAATAGGCATTGCTTACTAGTATGTACATATGTCCAAAGAACCTCAGTGAGAAAATAAAATGTGATTCTCACCATTAAAAATGGTAAGGCTTGCTGGCCACCCAACATTTTTTCCAAGCTGCAAGCCCTCCAAATTAAAATGTAGCTCCTATCAAACCAAATTTAATTCTTTATTGCCAACATGTTTCGTTGCTGTATTCTTGCGCAACTTCATCAGGGCTAAAAAGGGGTTCACCTTCTCGATCTTTCACTTCATATTTATATAGACACCTGTGATGGTAGATAACAACATATAAAATACTTGAGCCTGTTGTAAAAGACCACATGCCTCCTGCACAGGCAATGTGAATTAAAAAAATTATAGTGGTACTTAGATCATTTAGAGCATAATTACCTGGAGGTTGCGACGTTACAGCATACCCACAATCCTCTTCATCGGGTCAAATGTGTCAGTCGATCACTTGTCCCTAAGAAAACCATACACAATCTGGTCCTCTGTAATTGTATACAAACACAGTTTACACGCAACAACATCAAAAATGCATGGTTTACATATTGCCTAAACCATACCCTCTTGTTGTATACTCCTAGTATAGTTTTTTAGTCCATTCTCATTAAAAATGGTCTCAACCCAGTAGGTATGCTCTCAGTTCATCTTGCAACAATTTACGTGGCTTGACGGTAAAACAACAAACGAGTTGCTCGCGGGGTGGATCAAGACGCTTTTGAGCGCTTGAGGGAAGTGTTCTTGGCTCAGAACCAGTCCCGGGCGAGCCCTTAGACCCCACCACTTCCCCTACTCGCCTACCCCTGTCAGTCTGTCACAAGGGTTTGGGCATGATACCCAAGGGGACACTGATGAAGAGCCTGGGCCATCTAGACCATGGCGCCCATCGGCGAAACCTGGGCCTACTGAGCAGCAAGGGACAGGAGGCAGCTCAGATATGTTGGACCCCAAATTGATTTTGCACCCCCAGTCTTCTAAGTGGACACCCCCCATGAAGGTGTCTGGCTACATGCATAGTTGTATTCAAACTCCCATGGGAAAGAGGCCCTTAGCTGCCTCCGGTCGGAGTGTCCGCGGCCCTCCCTAGAAGGGAACATTACGCAGACCCCAGAATTGGATCCTAGAATGGCTACCTTTTTGGCCAAGTTCATTAAGGACCCCAAGAAAGGTATAGACAGGTCCAGGAGGGCGTGCGAGGACAAGCTTTTGGATGCCCTGGGCCCGTTCACCATGACCCTGGATATGGCCGAAGATGCCAAGGTCTCAGGAGCCCTTATATCCCCAGAAGCCCTTTCGGGTTGGGCACAACAAGCAGTAGTGTTCTTAGGGAACTCCAATTGTGCTCTCTCGACGGAGTGGTGGAGATCCTTCCTCATCAAAGTAAATCCAAAGTTAAGGGATCTAGCCGACTCCAAGGAGGGGGCTGTGGCCCATGGAGGTTTATTCGGCAAGCCTTTTATTAAGGAGCTTGGCAAGTTTGTGAACAGGTTCACATTGCATGATACGGCTCAGTCCTCCATCAAAAAAGTGTTCTCTTCCCGGGTTTTCCGTGAGGCCGGTCGAGGAAGGGGTTGCTCGACGGGCCAGGCCCCCCAAAACTCCAGGGGACGAGGCTCCAGGCAAGGGCAATATCACAATCAAGCCTGTTATAACAACTTCTACCCCTCACGCGGACGAAGATCCAGAGGTCAAGATTTCAGAGGTGGTGACAACGCCGCCAATGCCGGTAAGTGTTTCTACCACTTCTCTGGTGCGAGTGGGCGGCCAGCTGGCCGAATTTGTGAGTGTGTGGGAATAAATCACAAACAATGCTGGGGTGTTGCAAACGGTTCAAGGGTTTCACATAGGGCCCGATTCACAGAATGAACTTAAGACTCAATCCTAAACTTACTACTATTTTGGTATTCACAGAATGCACTTACTACTTTTGGCATTCACAGAATGAACTTACTACTTTTGGTATTCACAGAAGTTAGGATTTTGTCTTAAGTCTGTCTTAAGTCTGTCTTAAGTCTGTCTTAAGTTTGTCTTAAGACAAACTTAAGACAAAATCCTAACTTCTGTGAATACCAAATGTAGTAAGTTCATTCTGTGAATGCCAAAAGTAGTAAGTGCATTCTGTGAATACCAAAATAGTAGTAAGTTTAGGATTGAGTCTTAAGTTCATTCTGTGAATCGGGCCCATAGAGTTTTGTGGCAACCTCAGTCAAGCAATCCAGCCCAGACCTATACAGTTCGCACACCAAGATGCGGAGTTGATCGATGCAGTAGTGACTACCCTTTTAGAAAAAGGGTCCGTCTGTCTCACCTTGTTGCACCCACAAGGTTTTATAAGCTACATGTTCTTAGTGGACAAGACGGGCGGAGGGCAACGCCCGATCCTAAATCTGCACAAATTCAACAAATGGCTTGTGTATCGTCATTTCAAAATATAGGGAATTCCCCTCTTAAGGGACGTTTGGCACCCAGCGGATTAGATTGTCCATTTGGATTTAAAAGATGCCTATTTGGCAATCCCTATTTTTCCACCACACAGGAAATTCCGTCAGTTTACTTGGCACCAACAAGTGTACCAGTTCACTACTCTTCCTTTCGGGCTCTCCTCTTCTCTTGGTGCTTCACAAAGGTGCTAAGACCAGTTTTGGAGTACATCCCGGCACTGGGAACTCGTCTTATTGTGTACTTAGACGACAGGCTTCTGTTGGCACAAGATCCACAGGTGTTACAGGATCAGTTACAACAAGCAGTCGACCTCCTGGAAACCTGGGTTTCGTGATGAATACCAGAAAAATTCCTGTTGGCCCCAGCTCAGAAAGTCACCTTCTTGGGTTTCATGATAGACTCTACCAAAGCAACTCTCAGCCTTCTCTCACAGAAGATGTCCAAGATCTGTCACGAGTTTCATCGTACTTTGACCAAGCAGAGGGTTCCGCTTGGACAAATCACCCGCGTAGTGGGGCTTCTATCGGCATCCATCCAGGCAATATTTCCTGGCCCGTTACACTACCAAGCCTTGCAAAGTCTGAATACAAAGCATCGGCGAAAGGGGCTTCCTTATTCCCATCCAGTTTTCCCGTAAGAGGAGGCATGGGAGGCGATTCTTTGTGGGCTCTTCCACATGGAAGTGTGGAATGGGGGAGCGATTTTCGGCTCAACCCTAGACCTGGTTATCGAGTCAGATGCCAGCAGGTCAGGTTGGAGTGCCAGGTATGGAGATTTTTCCACAGGAGGATCATGGTCTCTGCAGGAGCAAATGCTGAATGTCAATTGCTTAGAGCTGCTGGCAGGATCGTTTGCTGTGGAGTGCTGAACCAAGGACTGGGTTCAATCAGCTGTTCTGTTACAAATGGACAATATCTTGGCAGTCCGATATATAAACCACCTGTGGGCACCGGATCGAAGGTGCTTTCGGATCTCGCGACAAACCTATGGCAGTTTTGCCTAGATCATCATATTTCAGTGACCGCAGAATATCTTCCCGGTCGGGAGAATCAGGCGGCAGATTGGCACTTGCAGCACTTCAGAGATTCCAGTGTGTGGAAGTTACATTCGGATGTTTTTTCAAAGGTGCAGGAGCTTTGGGGACCTTTTTCAACGGATCTTTTTACCTCCAGGTTAGACCAACATGTTCCTTGATTTTTCAGCTGAAGGTTGGATCCGCTAGTAGTGGCCATTGATGCTTTCCTGCAAGATTGGACGCAGGAGAAAGCTTATGCGTTCCCACCTTTTGCAATGATCACTCGGGCATTGGCCCAGATCAGGCCGCAGCAAGCGCAAGTGGTTCTTATCACACCAATTTGAAGGTCGCAAGTTTGGTTTCGAGTTCTTCTGGAACTTTCCTGAGATTTTCCAATCAAACTTCCCCACTTTCCAGAATTTCTTCCCAATCAGTTTCCACATCAGATGGTGTTCAGCGGATCCCTGCGTCTCATGGGGTGGAGGATTACAGGAATAGATGGTCAATCCCAGGCCTTTCGGAGTTCGCTGAGGGCCTCTTGTCCAAGGCCTGGGATGATAGTACAGTCAAGAGATATCGATCAGCCTGGCAGCGATGGTGACGTTGCTGTGTGCGACGGGGTTGTGATCTCGTGGGCGCAGATGTAGTCCAGGATTTGACCTTCCTGGCGAGCTTGGACCAACAGGGCTTAGCCTACCGTTCAGTGAACACCTTTCGTTCTGCAATTTCAGTTGGCCATGCTCCGGTGCAAGGGCACCTTTTGGGAAGAACCCTTTTGTCTGTCGACCTCTGAGGGGTCTTAGGCTGTCACTGCCCCCGGAACCGAGATACTCAGAATTACGGCATGTCAATAGATTTCTCAATTTGTTTTTGTCTTGGCAATCTAATGAGTTCTTATCAAGAAAGGAGCTGTCTGTTAAGCTGGTGATGCTCCTTTGTCTTATCTCCTGTAGTCAAGTTTTGGATGTAAGGGACCTAAACATCAGGGGCAGAGTTTTTTAGCCCTCCGGGGTGTCATTTACCATTCGGCGAAGGACCAAATGTCACATTAAAGTGATAGAATACCCGGAGTTCCCGGATTCCCCGAAACTGTGTGTGGTTCGATGCGTAAAAACCTATGAAGAAATTTCTTTGGAGCTTAGGCCACCAGGGGAGAGACAACTTCTGATAGCTCTCTCGAAAGCCTACAATTTCACGTTGGGTGTGATCGGTCATGTAGGAGGCGGGTATTAGTCTGTGACAATTTGGAGCTCATTCGGCAAGGGGTGCGATGGCCTCCAAGGCTTTTATGCTTGGGGCAAGATTGGAGGACATAATGAATGCAGCTGATTGGTCCACAGATTCAACCTTCAAAAGGTTCTATTTCAAGTCTATTATTGATATGGCTTATTTGGTGGTAAGTTAGCTATAAACTAGCATAATCCGAAGCCTCTGGTGCTGACATAGAATGAAAAATGTGCTAGCTATCGTAACAGAAAGTTTCAATTCTATTAAGGACTCGGAGGTGAGGATTATCCCACCCATGGAGATCTTCCGAAATACCCACCCGTTGGGAGTAAGTACCTTTTTTCTCTCATGGCTTTTTACAGTTTGTTGATGTAATTGCATAAATTGAAGTGGTTTTTATACCCTGATTTTGAATCAGTTGCACTTCGGAATTCTTGTGACTCAAGGCCAGAGTTATTTTGCCAAATAAGGAATTGTTAGCTTGGATGCAACTATTTGTTTTGCCGTCTTGCACTTCTAGCCCTTCTAGCCCTGATCTTGTGTTTTGGTTCCAGGAGCAGATTCCAGGAAACAAGACACATAGAATGAGATGGATGGCGGGACTCGCGCAACGAAAGAGGATGGACAAGAGGCTGAAGATAGTGTTTCTGGCGATATGATTGGACATTTGACTTAGGGATATGTTTGTCCCTTGTTTGTTTTTCTCACCAATTACATAGGGCTGCTGGGAAATGTGGTCTTGTTAAGCTGTTTTAAAATGGCTGCTATCAAATAAAGTAAAGAAAGTATAGCATAATCCTCGCTTCCGAGTCCTTAATAGAATTGAAACTTTCCGTTACGATAGCTATGTGGTAAATAAATATTTACCGTCGGAATTTCTATGCAGTAAAGTTCAATAAAATAACTCGGAAATGAGAGGCAGAATCCGTGGTATCTGAGTTTATAAGGGTTTTATTCCATAAAATGGAATGGTTCGAACCATGGTATCATGTTCCTTTCACCATTAAGGATCAGGAAGGGATAGACAATACTTTATTAACAGAGTACAATATATATAGTCAATGCATATAATGGTGATGGATACAGAAGGCGTAACAGCTGAGAGAAACGAGATAAGAACACATGTGCGTAACAGAAAGGCGTGCACGAGGGCGTACACAGAGGTGTGTGCTAGAAACGTCACATGAAAGTGTCACAAGTGGGTGGATACATAGTGGAATCTTGCAATGTCAGCAGAAATCTGTAGCAAGGATGCGCGCGCAGCAGCATGACGTGTGACTGACGTGAGGCTGGAGGGTGCAGGGGACTTGACATTTAGCACCAGAGGAAGAGACAGAAGTCTGGCATGTCAGATCGACTCGTTCCCAAATCATATCTGATATCTTGTGTTTGGGGAACTATATTATCTAGAAGGCAAGGTCTCTTGGGCAGAGGCTACTCTATACTGACTATTAATGCGTGCATATGTGACTGCGGGTCTGCGTGTAATGCGAGGGGCCATGGGCCTACCATGGTAACGGGAGCAATGAATTACTTGCATGGAGACAGAGAGGCCGGGCCCTTTGCTCTGCAGCCGGGGAATTGTTTATCTATTCTGCTAGACTGGAATGTGTTTTCGAGGATCTGAGCTCGGCTATACTGATAACTTGAAGGTAAAATACTGTCTTTGGCAGGCAAGCAGGCCGAGCCGGGCACCGCTCGCCACGCAGGGAGTAGGACAGAGGTCAGGGATGTATCCCACGTTGCAGCTTTCAGGAGGCAGAGAGCAGAAAGGGCTCGATGGCAGAAATCAGGGCCTAGCTCTGCAGGGCTAGGAAAACGTGAAAGTGCACCATGAAAAGACGTTGGCAAGGCATACTTAGGAACTGAATTATCGATCCATTCATGGTGGATCTGAAAGAGGACATGTTAACGTTGGACGCAAATGTATTTGCTTCTTCATAACTGGTTGTGGAGGGAAGTTACATGCACTTTAAGCTCGTACATGGAGATGGTGGGGTTCACGTTAGGGGACACAATTGACCATAAAAATTCATATTACCTCATTCCCTCCTTGTCCCCTACGGACCCTTCATGATATATCAATCTTCATTAGTCCATCTATTTGTTCATATAACATCATTTGCTCTTCCCTTTTCAGGCGGGGTTTTGAACGTGGACTTGGATGGGGGAAACATGATGTGGCGCACAAGCCGCAAATCGCTGGCCCACACTGTATACATAGGCAACAACTGAATACTATGAGAAGGGCTATTCCGAGGAAGGATAGGACTTTCCATCCCCAGGCTGATAACACGCTCCAGAACCAACCGGACCAAGTCCAGGTGCCTGGATTCTGGTGTATCTGACTTGCAATCTTATGGAGACGGATTATGGCTCTATATACTGACGGTGCGTTTTCTGGAATGAAAACACAGCAACTCGATCCGATGACTCTACAGGCTCCGCCCCTATCGGCCAGGATGACGTCAAGAACAAGACGATTTTGAAGAACAACAAGTCTCATAGCAGACTGTTCCTCTGTTAAGTTGCCTAGGGCGGAAGTAGTTTCATTTACCACTGCTTCAAGGGTTCTGGTCAAGTGACGTATTGATTTGCTATTGAAGATAGCTCCTAAATAGGGAAAGAAACCTTTATTGAAATCTATGTATCGTTCCCATGCCGTTTCAGTATAGTCGACAATCGGGAGTTCTCTCTTGGGTCTATTAGGTACTAGACAGGAGTTCTTATGATAATCAGGTGGAGCTAGAAAAACAGGTGGCAGAAGGAATGCAATGTAACATGTCCCATCCCAATCTAGTGGCAAACGTATATAGGCTGTATGACCACAAATGAAATAGGAATGGCGGGTAGCTTTGAATGTAGACTTGCCTTTATCACTGAATTCGATCACAGTAGTACATTTACTATGACCTAGGTGTACTGAACCATTCTTTCTGACACATAATTCGCCTTTTACTGGTAACACTGACATAGAGGGTAAGTCTGGTCCTGTATCGGACTGGACATTCAGAATCATGAGGTTAAGTGTATAATTACCTAATCCATATACTTCATTTTCTAGATCGGTCCCTGTCCTTTGTGGAAGACCCTCCTTGTTAGGGTAACATGCTTTATGCATAACTGTGTTCAGATTTCCCCATACCCAATCGCCTTGGTAGACTATGGAATCAGAATCTAAAGAATTTATTAAACTAAACCAGGCACCACAGGAACCATTATGTGTGAACGGATACGGGAAGAGGGGCAGGACTCCCTTGTATTTCTGATAGGGAGGGAGTCGGCCACATATCCAACAATTGGTAGCATTGCTGGTCTGATGGGAATGATGTAACATACTGTTGCGCAGCGCAAGCCGGTAAGATAACTAGTGCGGGGGCAATTCACTGAAAGTATGCTCGACAGTACTATTTGGAAAAAAATGTGCATGTATGGAAATAGGAAAGTACATGTGTAATAATAAACTTGCAGCAATAATCGTAAGACTCAGAAAAAACATAATCAATAATGTCACGATGCAGTGACTACGGAGAGATTTACAATATTCTCGTTTCTTGAGCTGTTTCTGTCTATCTCTCTCTCTATTGGGGTCTAACTTGTACATGTCAGGAACCTGTCTAACCGCTTCACCTAGGGGAGGACTTAAACAATTAAACTGTCTGACTTGCTAGACCTCAATTTCATTCGATACTCCTGCTGAGGAGTTTTCTCTACCAGGGGGAGTTTAGTATCAGTCTCTGGAATGGGGCAGGGCTGGGAGTCTGTCTTTGGCGGCAGTCCATAGTATTTCTTGATATGACTCGAGTGGAGCCAGCCCTTGCGGCCCTCCACCTTCACTGCTGTCCTTGTAGTTAATAAAACAAGCTTCGGCTCCTGCCAGCGGGGCTCCAGCGGACTCCTCCTGTCGAAATTCCGAATAAAGACATGATCACCAGGGACGATCTCGTGTGGCTTCACCTCGGTGTTGTCGGGAAAGGCTGCAGCCACCTATGAACGACAAGATTGTAGTGCAGACATCAAGGAGGCAAGGTAATCTGTCAGCATATTACAGTCAACATCTGTGATCTTACGAGGCAGAGGCGTCCCCCACATATTCGGTGGCCTACCAAAGACCACCTCGTACGGGGATAGCCCTGTTCTAGAGTGTGCAACCATTCTCATGTAAAACAATGCAACTGGCAAGGCGACTATCCAGTCCACCCCTTTCTCGGCACAAATCTTAGCAAGACGTGTTTTCAGTGTTTGATTGTGGCGTTCCACGAGGCCTGCTGCCTCGGGATGTCGGACGCAGTGGAATTTCCACTGATATCCTAGCAGGAGTGATACCTGCTTCATTAGCTCGGACGAGAATGGCTGGCCATTATCTGAGTACACGACACGAGGCAAACCGTACCGTGGGAAGAATTCACGAACCAACTGTTTGGCAGTGGTCGGAGCAGTGTAATCTGGGACTGGATATGCTTCTGTCCAACGGGAAAGTGCACATACAACTACGAGGACATATTTGAATCCTCGACATCGTTCCATCTGGATATAATCCATCTGGAGGACTTCAAAAGGGTGATCGGGAGGATTGAATCCACCTTGCTCTACGGGAATGCTTTTACCTGGATTGAACTGACAACAGATCATGCAAGTACGCACTTTCTGTTTCGCTGCTGCTCGTAAATGTTTGTTGTACCAGAGATTCTGTAAACTGTCTAACATGGCCTTTTCTCCTAAGTGTGCTGGACTGTGTGCGGTGTTGATCATAACTTGAACCATAGAGTCGGGGAGAAACCATGTGGCTTTTCCCTTCGTCATCCATCCCTGGTCTGTCTGGATCCCTCCTAGTTCAGTCCATTTCTTTATTTCGTCTGGAGTAGCATGTGTCTGTATGTCAATTACATCTAGTGCGGGATCCTTAACTGTCATGCAATGTGTCGGTGTCGGAACTATTGTCTTTGTCATATCAGCTGCATGTGTGTGAGTCAGAGCTGTGTGTTTCGCGGTTCGATCGGCCAGGTCGTTACCCTGGGAAATAGTATCTGTAGCTTTAGTATGTGCTTTGCACTTCATGATAGCTATAGCTGATGGCAAATGTATTGCTTCTAATAATGCTTGAATGAGAGGACCATGCTGGATCTTGGCCCCGTGAGAGGTCAAGAAACCTCTTTCCTGCCAGAGTACACCGAAGTCGTGTACGACTCCAAATGCATAACGTGAATCTGTGTATATGTTAACATTCCTGTTCTTGGCTACTATACAGGCTCGAGTCAGAGCAATGAGCTCTGCAGCTTGAGCAGACAGTGTATCAATACGGTGTGTTTCTTTGACTTCAGTTTCAGTGGTCACTGCATATGCGGCCACTAATTCTCCTGTGCTTGTTCTCATACATGAACCATCCACGTAAAGTGTCAGGTCTGGGTTAGTCAGTGCAACATCTGTCAAGTCTCGTCGGGGCTTTGTTACTGCATTAATGATCTCTATACAGTCATGTGGAGCTGGATCTGTTATGTTCGAGGGTAACAATGTGGCAGGATTGAGTATATTGCAGCGTCTGATTTCTATGTGTGGCTGGAACAATGTCAATTCATAACCTGTCAGTCGTGCTATAGTCAAGTGTTGAGTCTGTGTTCTGTTTAAAAGAACTTCCACAGAGTGTGGAACCTGTACTGTCAGGAGATGTCCTAACACTATGGAATCACTTTGTCGGATTGCTAAGGCTGTCGCTGTAACTGATTTTAAGCACGCAGGCAGGGCCTGGGCTACTGGGTCTAATGTACTCGAGAAATAAGCACACGGCTTATGTGAACCAGCTTGGTCTTGTGTGAGGACAGATAATGCTGTGCCATCACGTTCTGTAACGAAAAGTGTAAAAGGTTTGTTGTAACATGGTGTTGCTAAAACTGGTGCTTGACATAATGCTTTCTTTAATTCACCAAAAGCCTGTGTGTGTTCCTGAGTCCAAGGGAGGTCAGTCAAAGTCGCTGCCTCCTGTGTTGTCAACTGTATAAGTGGCTTGGCTAGAAATGCATACTGGGGAATCCATTGTCTGCAGTAAGAGGTGAGGCCAATGAAGGCCCGCACTTCCTTTTGTGTCTTGGGTTGCGGTAAGTGTACAATTAACTGAATGCGGTCAGGTGTTAGCTGTCTCCCCCTCTTGGACAGCAAGTGCCCAAGGTACACCACTTGCTGAACACAGAATTGTAACTTTGAAGGGGACACCTTGTGTCCTTTGTCAGCCAAGAAATGCAAAACCGTCAGTGATGCTCGTTCACATTCAGGTTCGCTACGGGCGGTGATCAACAGATCATCGACGTACTGGAGTAGGGCAGTGTTAACTGGCATGTGAATACTGTCAAGTTGTCTTTTCAATGCTTGGCTATAGATGCTGGGGCTTTCTGTGAATCCTTGAGGTGCGCGTGCAAATTTGAAGCTACGGCCATTTAAACAGAATCCGAAAAGGTATTGGCTCTCCGGATCAATGGGGACACTGAAGAAGGCGTTCTTGAGGTCAATTACAGTAAAGAACGTCGCCTCTGAATCAATAGCAGTCAATAATGATGAGATGTCGGGGACCACAGGATACTGTGGTACAATGCATTTATTTAATTCTCGTAAATCAATCACCAACCGATAAACTGGAGGTGCATTCGGGTCAGTACGTTTAAGAATCGGGATGATAGGGGAATTACATAGATTGGAGTCGGTTTCTACAACCACTCCCTGTGCAATGAGCTCTTCAATGATTTCCAGTAAAGCCACTACAGCATCGGGTGGTAACTTGTATTGTCGGATTCGGGGTAGTACAACTCCTGGCTTGAGTGTAACTCGGTATGGTGTAATGTGCATACAACCTACATCAGTTGGGCCTTGCGCCCACAAATGTTCTGGTACACTTTTCAATCTGACATCAAAATCTCGTAATACATAGTGACCCTTAAAGTCACGCAAAAACAGTCTAACTCCTTCCGGAGAACAACATATTACCGCTCCTAGAGCTTTCAGTGTCTTGATACCTAACAAGTTTTCTGGACATGACTTCGTGAGCAATAAGTCTGTAGTACGTGACAATGGACCAACTGCTAGGGGAACAGGTTTCGATACTTCATTAACAATAGGCTGTCCTGAAAATCCAAGGGAAACATTCTGTGAGCCTGAGAGGGGTGCCCCTGGAACCTCGTCGTGACTTATTGTTGTTCGACTTGCCCCTGTGTCAATCAAAAACTTTCTATCTTTTCCTAATACTTGACTATGTACATAAGGACCCTCTTGATCTACAGGAACTTCAATGAGAGGCAAGCCAACCTCCCTCTCTAGGTTGTTTCATGAGTATCGCTGATAATCGGGGTAATCAGACTGTGCATACTGGTACATCTGCTGTGAAACTTGCTGTGTCGCGGCAATGGGCTGTGGATGTGGTACCGCTACTGTCTGTACTGTCTGTTGTGGAGCAGGCATAGGCTGTACGTTCTGTGGAATATGTTGCTGAACCTGGTGTTGGACCTGGTCCTGTCTAGGCTGACGTGGTCTCTCTTTAGTCTTTCCTGTTGCTATATTGTATTTCAGAACTGTACATTCATTCACATAGTGACCTGGCTGTTTACAATAGTTGCATGTCCCTTTAACGGGAGCCGCCGTATTATTAGACTGTGTCATACCCTTTTTCTGACCGTCAGCTGGAACTGACTGAGCAACTAACATTTTCATTTTCATATCTTTCATACGACTCTGTTCGTGATCTTGTTCTTCCCTAATTCTATTCTGGTGGTACTGTAACATTTGTAACATTTGGGACAGCGTATTTGCTTGCCATGTACTTTCTACTTTCAAAACACGGTTCTTAACTTGAGGCAGGGAATTCTCGACTAATTTTGATACAAAGAGGTGTGGGTATGACTCGCTACTTGTTTTCAGGCCACTGTTAATAATAAAACATTTCTCGAATCTAGAATAAAAATCACTAGTGTCTTCATCGTGTTTCTGCTTACAGGCTGAGATTGCGTCCCAGTCTTCCTTTTTAGTTGTTAACAGTCTAGGCAAAACCTGTACTAATAAACCTGGTAATGCTTTAGCTTTATCCCCAAGGCCTAAACCTGCGGTACGACCATTTTCTTCGACTTCTAATGCAGCCCAATCAATCTTTGTGTCTCCCACCTCCCATTCTTTCTCCTTTAGTTTCTCGTAAATTCCAGCAGGCAACAGTACTTTTAACATTTTCATAATATCTGAATACGTGTAATCGCCCATGAGTAACATATCTTTAATCTCTCGGTGAAAACC
The DNA here is from genome assembly GCF_964263255.1 of Lissotriton vulgaris. NCBI lineage: Eukaryota > Metazoa > Chordata > Amphibia > Caudata > Salamandridae > Lissotriton > Lissotriton vulgaris. The sequence goes on from NC_141698.1 coordinate 30,828,421, forward strand.
TGCAGGGTCTTTATCATGACTGGGCACTATTTTCTTCATTTCCAATAATTCCATTTTAGTGATGGGTGTGTATACGAATACACGTTCTAGTGTGTTATCGTCTTTTCTGACCGGATGTACTTCCCGTAAGGGATTCTGTCTGTCAAAGTAAAACATTTTTCTTTCTGAGGGTGGTGGAGCTGAAATAAACTGTGGTTTCAGGAAAGCACTATATTTGTGTCTATGTTCTAGAATTTCTTTAATTAAATCAGTACCTAGGCCTCTCCATCTATTCGAGAGTAGTTCTACTAATATATCCGGTAAGGGACCTGGATCAGAGTGTTGGCTTTTGAACAACGTAATGAGATGCTGAATCATGTATATACCAGCTAGTTTTTGTTCATCAGGGGAAAGGTTCAAAAACGTCTGTGCTACTGTATCATCATTATAGGTACTAGAATTGTTAGCCCATTGTAATGCGGACCGGGCTAGTTCTTGTTCATCCATGGAATTGAGTACATGGTACCCCAT